>NC_143561.1:31538214-32782500 GCF_054136105.1 Typopeltis vanoorti
AATAATGATAAGTGTAATAATAAAAACCGTGTTAGACCAAAACCCGCATTGTTCAAAACCACACTATACAAGGTATTCCTGTATACTGTCATTTTAATTTTTAAACTTTATTATAAAACTGTACTGTGCATCACTGCCACTATAAAACAGGAGAATAATCACCCAAATATTCCTTCACAATTACATCTTCATTACCGTCCTATGTGATGGACCAGGCTGTGGCTCTTCTGGTGTAACCTTTGTTTTTTGTGATGAAAATGTCCACTGTGCTTTGCTTATTCCTCTTCTTCTTTTCATCATAATTTGTTTATAGAGCAAACACATCATGTACTTTCCTTCTACTAATAAGTAGTTCAACATTTGAGTCCATGTCTCCAACCATTTTGAGAACATCGCTAACTGCAAAGAACAATTCTGCATGACCCTTCACTGTGAATTGTTTAACTACCTCTCCTTGTTTCTCGTTCGTCCTCTTCTGCGACACGTTATTCCTCCAGTTCAGCAATTCTTCGTTGGTCAACTCTTCAGGGGCATTTTCTATGAGTTGAACTATGTCATCATCATTCACTTGGAGATTCAAAGTTTGCTAGGTCCACTATTTCTTCACTCAATTTACAAAAGTCTTCATTTTTTTCAAAACTTCCAAATTCGTGCAAACCTTTTTAATGTCTTTTTCCATATGCTACTCATACATTGAGAGATCACTTCGTCCCAAACTACATTTTAGTAGCATGATAATTATTGCATGCTTTCCAGAATTGAATGTGAGTCTGGTCTTTCCTTCAGTAGCAGAAATGGCTTGTGAAAAAGTTCTCCATAGATAATGTCTTAAACACTACAAGGACTCCCTGATCCATTGATTGGATCAATGAAGTAGTGTTTGGAGGAAGAAACATGACCTTGAGCTTGGTGAAGATCGCCAATATAAGATTAATGACCTGGAACATTATTTAGAATTAATATAATTTTAAATTCTACATTTTCTTTCACACAATAGCTTTCCATTTCACTCGCATTACAGTTGATTAAGGCATCCTCAAACAATTTTTGGGTCATCCACAGCTTCTTATAACTCCACTAATGAACTGGAAGAGTATGCTTCTTAATATTTTTGAAGGCTCGTGGATTCTCATACCATATCACAAATGGTTTCAGTTTATATCTGGCCACATTACCCCCTAACAGAATCGTAACACGGTCTTTAAGAGCTTTGAAACCAGGCATAGATTTTAGCTTTTTGTGGATGAATTGTCCTCTCGGGTATTTTTTTTCTGAAACACGGTGTCATCCATATAAATATTTACTGTGGCAAATAATTTTCCTCCATAATAATTTTATCCAATTTCTCCACAAGCTCCTTGGCAGCCTTCTCATTGGAACTTGCAGATTCACCATACATTTTTCACATTATGCAGTGCAAAACGCTGCTTGAATCTCATGAACCAACCGGAAGAAGCCTTGAATTTGTAATCGGGTCCTGCTTTCTCCTTCAACATGTTGAAGAGACTTTGTGCCTTAGCAGTTATGGTCATAGTGCTAAGAGGTATGAGCTTTTGGTTCAAGTCCTCTATGCATGATGGAAGTAGCTTTTCCAATCAATGATAGGACCTTGTTGCTGCTTCGTCACTATCATTGAACTTACAACTTTGTTTCAAGATCAATCGATTGCCTCTTTTTCTGTGATTCTTCACTAAGTTTTTTAATTCATTATGTAGGAGCCATGTTGCACAAAATATCACAAAATATTTAATGATACATACACAAATAACCTATTTTTTAAATACAAAATCAACAGAGGAACTGTTAAAGACACATGCTGAGTGCTGAGGGAGATTGCTGCTGAATGTACTATTGCCACTGCATTGTTGCTAAATAAAAACCTTTTTACTTTACGCTCACTTGTGTCTTGTTGGAAAGTATAGTTGAAAATGTTATTTATTCCATTATGGGATCACGGACGTAACTTGAACACATAATCAATGGATGATTGTATATATTCACACCCAAACTTGTACAAAAAACGATTGCCTAAAACTTTCTCAGTTTTGGGGAAGTTATACTGACTAATACTCACCATTCATGTGTTCCTCAATTTGTAATGAATTTATTCTTTATACTTAAAAATAAGTTATTGACTAAATTATTTTATTGTAATTTATTTTGTATATCTATTAGTTCAGGTGGGGCTATTTTACTGTAGCTGATAGTGCAATATCACGTGCTTTCAATTGAATTATTGTTCTCTTTTTTAGTGTTTTCCTATAATTGTATTGACAATGGCTATGAAAGTCGAAAATTTTACAAATAAAGACATTTAAATTAACGTAAGTGGTTCCGTTATTAATATGTTATGATAAATCATTATGTATAACAATTGATGGTAATCCATTTTGAGGGGGGGGAGGGGGCTAATATTTTTTCTAGTTAATAGCATTGTAAGATCATTAAATAAATTACTTTGTTTATATAACTGTGGTTAATCACTTTGTATATAGTGAATTATTAATAAATGGTAACGATCATCATTATCATCAAATTGCCTTCTATGTGTCCCAGGAGTTGCACAGGATATTATAACACCGCCATTAAAAGATTACTTCATTACAAGCTTTGTATCGAAATTAATCTGTCAGCACTCAAATACTGTCAGATCTTGTATCTTCTAACGCTCGTGTATAAAACTGCTGAAATTATTGGTCTTAAAATAAATATGACAAAATCAAAAGCTCTTAAGCTAAACTCCAAATGCCACAAAGAATTTAAAATGAATCAACATGCTGTAGAAGAAGTTAAGAATTTTGCATACTTGGGAGCAAATGTAGATACTTAAGATGGAACTATCAGGGATATAATGCAAAAATTGCTGGAAGCTAATACTGCTTTCATAAAATTAAATAATACATGGCAATTATCAAAATACCATAAAACTAAAATAAAGAACTTCAGTAGCAATGTTAAGACGGTATTATTATATGCACCAGAACATGGAAGCTGACCAAAAAACAAGCAGCTGAATTAAATAGTTTTCAAATAAAATGTTTGTATAAAATATTTTGGCACCTGTGTATAACAAATGATGACTTATATAAGCTAACTGAGCAAAAATGCATCATTGATGAAATAAAATAAAAAAAACACAGATGGAAATGGAGTGGACATGTACTGAGAATGGACAGCAAAGAGATTTCTACAATGGCTTTGACATGGATCCAAGTAGAAAAATGGAAAAGGGAAAGGTCTAAATTAACCCTCTCATGCATAAGGGCCTCATATGAGGACATCATTTTTAACATATACAGGGCACAAATTTAGCAAAATTAATGAATTCATGGTAATACTGTAAGATTAAATGGTACTGTATCATTTTTTATAAATGAATATAAAAATTCATGAATGAGAGAGTTAAATTAGCAGAGATTATCAGAAAAGAAAAGAATAATGGCCGGCTGGCTGAGAAGCTGAACTGATGACTCAGGACAGAGGTATCTTGAAGAAACAGATCTTGGCCTTATGTGCTATGAGCAACAAAGAGGATAAGTCAGTATGTAGTAAAGCACTTTTTACTGTATCAATCCACCAGGATCTTGGTCTTCCTTTGGGTATTTTTCCTATCATCCTAGTAAAAAAAAAACACTAACCTTTCCTGGCCCATTGTTGGCATTCCTTAATGCTAATGTCAATATCCTTTCTAATTATCTTTGTTTTTAATATGATTCTGCCATTGATGGCATCTTTTCACTCCACTAACCTTTCTCAGAACACTCATATCTGTGATCTGCAGCTTATGATTAAGTATTTTATTTCTAACCAAACTGTTGTATTCATAAGTCATAATTGGTTGAAACACTTTCTTGCATACAACTAGTTTGCCGTTTTGACTAATTTCACTCTTATTCCATATAAATTATGCAGTCCATTTCCTACAACACCATCTCTGCTAATTCTGTTATCTACTTCCTTATTTTATTTAATTTGCCATAATTGCTAAGTTTGTGTAAATATTTAACTTGTTCTGTAGGTTCTACAGAAATACCATGCCATGACTTTATTTGGTTTAAGCTGAAATTAATAAAATTTGGTCTGCTAAATCCTAGATTGCCAGTGCAACCTCATTTGTTCAGTATCCAGGTGGAGATACATACTAATGCTGTATGCCCAAGAGGTGAGAAAGTGGACATTAGATCTGAACATTTGATTGGTTTTCTGCAATCCTTAAAAGGCTATGTGCCGGTCACCTTCCAGTTATCTAGTTTTGACCCTTAAGTGACCTCATGGTACAGAATTTTGTCAAAATTATTTCTTGCTGGTAAAACCACCTGGCATTGCTCATGGTTTGAAAACCTATCAGACTCTCAGATCCTTATCACAGGTTTCAGTTATGGTAAGAGAAAAGCGAATACCAAGTGTAGTGGTCTGAAATATTGAGTGGTATTTAATTATTTACCATATTTTGCTTTATCTTCTTCTTCTTCCTAACATGGATTTCAGGCTAGGTGATCTGGTCCAGTCTCATACTCTCTTTCTTGGTCTTTCAATTCTTCTTTTTCCACTTATTTTATATCTGTATAATATGCTAACCACTGTCAGCTGTTATATCTGTATTGCTAACCACTAAATAATACAACCATTCGGCCAGCCTGGTTGGCCGAGTGGTTAGCGTATCTGCTCTCCAGCCAAAATGCTGCGGGTTTGAATCCCGCCGTGGGCATGGATGTTTGTGATTTTCTTTGGAAATACCAGTGGTGGTGGTTGGCGGTAGATGGCGTTGGTGTAGTTTTGGTGGATTGAGTGTCGTAGACAGAGTTGTAGAGCAGGTGCCTTCCCTCGATGAGTCCTTGGACTCCCTGGAGGTGTCATGAAATAATAATAATATTTTCGGTAGTCTGCTGTTGTCCATGCAATTTAAATGTTCTCTCCATTTTTGTTTATATTGTCTTATATAGTAATTAATTGGTTTTATATTCAAGGATTATAAAATTTCTTCATTTGTTTTATGGTCCCACTTGGTATATCCAGCTGTTTTTCTGAGAAATTTCATTTCTGCTGTTTGAATTCGTTTTTCATCTTTCCTTTTTATGGTTCATATTTCACTTCTGAATAGTAAAGTTGATTTTGACAAGACATTATATAGTATGATTCTAGTGTGTATTTGTACTAGGGATGGCTTAAATATATTATTTATTATGCCAGGGAGTGAAAGAATGCAAAGATATAGAAGAAAAAGTTAGTGATAAGGGAGCAAAAGAAAGTATGAATGAAGAAATGGAAGTAAGGTGCAGAAGAACAAGAGGTAGCAAGATTGCAGGAGTGATAGAGAGTGAAATTGTCGGAATTCAAGATATAATGAAACAGTTATTGGAAATGAGAAATGAAATGAGCAATATGTGGAGTGATGTTAGATGTCTAGTGGAAACTAATGAAAGAATAAAAGAGGTGATGAGCGATTCCAGGATAGCAGTATATGGAGATTCCATAATTAGGAGGCTAGTTACTGAGAGACTTTGTATATGGCAGTGCTTGGAAGGTTGTGGGCCTTAAAGGCCTGTTAAAGCCATTTGGGATAGATAGTTACTGAGAGACTCCATAAGGTCTGCTATCCAGATGGGAGAATGAGCAGGATAATTAAGGTGTTGGACATGACAAAGAAACAAGCAAGAGAGTTAGTCGTGATTGTAGGGACAAATGATCTAAGTGGACATAAAAAGGATGTGAGGACGAATATCAGGAGACTATTGAGAAGAGTGAAAGATAACAGTGCAGTAGGAGAGGTTGTCAGTGTGTTGCCAAGATATGACAATGATGAGTTGCAACGGAGAGCCAAAATCATGAATCGTATGATAGCAGAGCTGTATAAAGAGAAGGGAGTGAAGTTTGTGATGTTTGAGGGAAGAATGAAATTATATAGGCACGATAGGTTGCATTTAAATGGCTTTGGAGGGAGTGTACTGGAGAAAGTGTTGCTGGATGAAAGTACAGTGTGTGATGCACGCAAGAGATCAGAAGAAAGAGATGAAAGGAAAATCAGGAGAGTGGTACTGAAGAGACAGAAGGTTTGATGACATATCACCATGCATCTTAAGGGAATGCTCCAAGGAATTGGCGGTAGCATTGGCATGCCACTGCTACTGCCATAAGTCTGTATATCTAGAGTTGAGGTGAAGGTACTGGAGAGATTGGTGAGAAGTAGGATGCAGAAATGAGTTGAAAACAGCAGTATTCTCATGGGTTTGTTAAGGGGAGATCATGTCTCACTAGCTTACTTGTGTAATAGAACAAGGTGACATATACCTTGGATAGGGGATATTCATATACAGTGGTGTACTTATATTTTGCAAAGGCTTTTGATAGACTGCCACACGACATGCTCTTATATAAATTGAAACAGATGGGATTGGATAACAGACCTCTTAGTTGGATCAGTGACTGGCTGTCAGAAAGTTGTATATGGCGGTGCGTTATCCCAAAAGGTCACTAGTGGTATGCTGCAGGAGTCAGTTTTGGGGGCCATTGTTCAATTTGTATGTTAATGATGTTGGGATGGGTTTAATTAATGATATGCAGATGATGCAGAACTGGAGAGAGCAATGCAGAGTCAAGCAGATGTTATGGCCTTACAAGAGGACTTGAATAGATTGCATGAATGGACTGTCAGTTCAGTGTTGCAAAGTGTAAGGTTTTGAGATTTGGTAAGCAGTGATGGGGATGGAAAGTTTCCCCACTTGGTGGGGAAACTTTAACAGAAGTAGAGGAGATGAAAGATCTTGAAGTAATGGTGGAAAAGTACCTGAAATTGAGGGACCACATTGCGAAGTTGTGAAGACATCACATCGGATAATGGCAATGATGTGGAGGACCTTGACGTGCAGAAATAGAGATGTTATGATACCATTGTATAAGGGCTTGATCAGGCCTCATATGGATTATTTGTGCACAGATTTGGTCGCCTGGTTTTTCATGGTGATGAGGATATGTTGGAAAGATTCCATAGAAGATTCACAGAGTTGGTCAGTGGTCTTTGGAATGTGGAGTATGAGAACAGATTGAAGAATATAAGTTGCAGAGCCTTGTGAATAGGAGGAAGAGGATGGGAATATGATTGAGACATATAAGCTAATCAGGGGTTGTAATCATGTCAACATGGAGGAGATTTTTCATAGAATGGAAAATGGGACTAGGACATGAGGTCATCACTGGCAGTTGTATAATAAGGGTCTGAGCAGAGGAGTGAGGAGTAGGTTCTTAGTATGGAGAGAGTTGCTGAGTGGAATGTTGCCTGGTGTGGATGCATTCAATCAGTTTAAGGTATGGTTGGATGAGCATTGCTTGTAATAGTGTGTACCTCCCACGATGAGTCTCTGACTCCATGGAGGTCAAATGTTAATAATAATAATAATTTACTTTGACAAATTAAATATACCAAGAAATTATATACTTGGATTAATCCTTTATCCAAAAAGTGTAAGCAAACAAGTTTGCACCTGAACTATTTTCAGTACTGAGCAACTCATATATAGACACTTATGACTTCACATCATTTGCCTGAGTATTCCATAAAGCAAAGCACATATCCTTAAGTGTCATATGTATAATGCTATGCATTATGGGACAGGTCACTACCCAGATCATTTTCGACCTTTATTGCAGTCTCATGTAATGCAGAAGTCATGTTTTCATATACGAGTTGCCAAAAGGTGTCATACCTTATTATTAAAATACTGTGGATTAGAGATAGTTGTTGGAAGTTTCTTTGCTTGGTTATACTATAAATTAATGAGACGAAGATATATACTTGGTTTAGTCCTTCATCCAAGTGTAAGCAAAGAAGTTTGCACCTGAATGATTTTCAGGACTGAGGCAACTCATATACAGACGCTTATGACTTCACATTACTTGCCTTAGTATCCCATAATGCTATGCATTATATTAAGGCAAGTGATGTGAAGACATAAGCTTCTATATATGAGTTACTCCAGTCTACAGGCGCAAACTTGTTTGCGCCTGTATGAGTGATCTGGATGTGTGAGTTGAGCCAGTCAGTAATGAGAAGTTCCGTCGGAATGATAAATGACACCCCCATTGTGAATGTGTTAAAACTAATAGTGAATGTTATGACAGTTTCAGATGTTATAAAATTTGATTGAAGAGAATTAGCATTTCAATTCAACATTTGTCGGTTGTCTTTGGGTCGTGTGATCTTTTGTTATTACCGCACCAATCGCATGCACATCTTTATAGCTCTCTTGTGTAAAACAAAATTCAGCTTGTACGTATTGTAATTAAAAAAACAGTTGAATAATTTATAAGCGTATAAAAGAATATCACCTGTAAAATAAATCGTTGACGTGCCACCTCTGGCATGAGTGCCATAGGTTCACCATCTAGGGTTTACTGTATAAAGTGTTTATTGTTAAAAATTGTCTTTGTTTTCTGCTAGGAAAGCACATTAAAAATCATAAGTGTGTTAATTTCAAGCTGAGCACTTTATTTTCTAGTGAGTTACATACATCTGTAATGCTTTTTTTTTTATGTAAAAGTTTATTTTTATTGTAGTGGCCAGTAAAATGATTGAAATGAAAGGGAAAAAACCAACATTAAAGAGGAAATTCATTTCCCTCAAAGAAAAAAATTAAAATCTTGGATCGGTTGAAAATTGGAGAAAAACCAGGAGTTGTTGCAAGGACTGAATTTAAATGAATCAACAATTTGAACAATCAAACAAAATGAACATAAAATCCGAGAAAGCGTTATTGCTGGGTCAACGGTAAGTACAAAGCGCGTTTCTCGTGTTCGCGATATTCTAATAGAAAAAATGGAGAAATCTCTAATGATTTGAATAGAAGATTGCACTCAAAAGAAAATTCGTTTGGATTGACACCTTATTAAGCAAAAATACTCTCAAACTTTACAAACATTTAAAAGAACTTGATCAAGATTCTTCAGAAGAAATCTCTCAGCATGGGTTTTGTGCTGGTGTGGGTTGGTTCGAAAACTTTAAAAAGCAGTTTTCTTTGTAAAATCTTCAAATCCAGGGGAATCAGCATCAGCAGATGTTGAAGGTGCCTGGAAATACCCAGCAGAACTTTTAAAAATCATTAAAGAAGGTAGTTATAGTGCAGACTAGGTGTTCAATGCGGATGAATCTCAGTTATATTGGAAAAAATGCCAAAACGCACCTATATTTCGAAAACTTAAAGATCAGCTCCTGGATTCAAAGTTTCCAAAGATAGAATTACTCTACTGTTTTGTAGTAATGCATCAGGTGATTACATGACAAAACCAATGTTTATTAACCAATCCGCAAATCCTCGTGCGAAGAAAGGACTCGACAAGTCCACCCTACTGTTTATTGGCAGGCCAACAAAAAGGCATGGGTTACAGCTAGCATGTTTGAAAATTGGTTTTTCAAGTGTTTTGTACCCGATGTAGAAAATTACACAAAGAAAAAGAATATTATTATTATTATTATTACCCCAAGACCTCATGGAGTCAAAGACTCATCTGGGAGGTCCTTTTATCCCACACATCTCATCATACCGTTTCTTAAACACACTCAAACTCCTTGCAGACACCACATCTCAGGCAAGGCATTCCAATCATTCACAACTCTGCACGAAAAAAAACCTGCCTCTCACTCCCCTACTCACACATCCTCTTTATACAGTTTCTAGGGATGACCTCCTGGTTCTCCCCTGATCTCCCACTATTCTCTGTAGAACTTCTCCACCATTGATCCTATAACAACCCCTTACCAACTTGTAGGTCTCTATCATATCTCCCCCTCTTCCTTCTGTCCACCAAACTCTGCAAATCACATCTTCTCAATCTTTCCTCATACTTAACATTCTAGAGGTCAGAAACTACCCTAGTCAGTCGCCGTTGGACCCTTTCCGACATCTCTTCATCCTTCTGAAAACCCAGTGACCAAATCTGGGCACAATAGTCCATGTGTGGCCTAATCAAAGCCTTATACAATGGAACAAGAATCTCCCTACTTCTACACATCAGTGTCCTCTGCATCATTCCCAGAAGCCTTTGTGTTGTCTTCACAATTTTGGCGATGGGTCCCCTAAATTTTAGATCCTTATCCACTATCACCCCCAGATCTCTTATTTCCTCTACCTCCAACAATATATTCTCACCAAGCATAAATTCTGCATCCCATCTTTGTTTTCCAAATTTTAAAACCTTACATTTTGCAACATTGAACTCACATCCCCATTTCCGTGCCCAATCACTCAATTTATTCAAGTCTTCTTGTAAGACCACAACATCTTCACTACTCTTTATGGTTCATCCCAACTTTGCATCATCTGCAAACAACTGAATATCTCCATCCAAATCTTCACCAATGGACTTCAAAATTCTACTAATTTTAGATAACGCACCAGGCCACCCAATAAATTTAAGCCATCCGAATATTAAAATAACTTTTTTGCCGCCTAATACTACTTCACTTATTCAACCACTCGACCAAGGAATAATATCAACATTTAAGTCATATTATATTCGGTGGTCATTCCAGTTAATTTTGGAAAAAATGGGATCGAATCCAAACTTGACACTGCCTCAAGCAGGGAAAGAGTTTTCAATATTGAATTGTGTGAAATTTATTTCTCTTGCCTTTAAGGAATTACAACCCTCTACGCTGAAAATACTTGCTTGAAAAAAATATGGCCTGAAGCCATTCTGGAACAAAATTTCTTATCTCTAGTGGATGCCGAGCTACGTCGTATAATAAACGTCGCACACATTTTTGGTGGAGAGAACTTTTGCAATATGGTTGATAGAGAAACAGATTTAAATGAGGAACTGGTACAATCAATAGATGCCGTCGAACCAAATGGTGGGGGAAAGTTCTGCCGAAGATTCTGATTGTGGTGAATCCGTTAAAGAATTCATTTTAAAGAAATTAGCAGAAGGTTTGGACTGGCAAGAAAATTAGGAAGTTATTTTACGGATAATGATCCCTCAATGGAGCTCTCAGGAAAATTCACGAGACAATTGGATATTTGTTTAGCACCATATTATGAACTTAATAAAAAATTGCAGCATAGAAAATAAGGAATCAAGAACAAATCCTTAGCTGACTAGAAGAATTTTATAAAGAACTCTATAGTGATCCTTCAATAGATAAATCAATACAAATAACTCTTCCCCATCACATATGGAATTCATTCTCCCATTCACTTCAGATGAAATAAAACAAGCATTAAAACAAATGGAAAATGTCTTAGTGAAGACCTAATTCACATAGAATTAATTAAATGGGAAGGAAACAACATAATTCACCATGTCACAAACTTACTAAATCTATGCCAAGAAGAGGGAAAGATACCAGAAAACTGGAAAAATGCTACTCTGATACTGTTATTTAAAAAAGGAGACAATGAACAACTATAGACAATTAGTATTCTCTTTAATCTGTACAAAATTCTCACAAAAGTAATAACAAACAGGTTAACCCCTCTTCTAGACTCAAATCAACCAGCAGAACAAGCTGGAATCCATAAAGGCTTTAACACAATGATCATATTCATTCAGTAAAACAAATAATAGAAAAAGCAGAAGAAAACCAGTTGCCTCTCTGTTTAGCCTTTACCTTTATAGATTATGAAAAAGCATTTGATTCCATCAAAACTAATGCAATAATCAAAGCACTCCAGAATCAGGAAGTTACTGGAGAATATATGGACCTCCTCCAGGAAATACACCACACTGCAACAGCAATAGTCGAACTTCACATGAGTAGTAATAAATATCAATCAAAAAAGGTGTCTGATAAGGAGACTCTCTGTCACCCAAAATCTTTACAACAGTCCTTCAAAAAATATTTAACAATATAAACTGGACAAACCTTGATATAAAAATTAACAACAGAAACTTAACACACCTAAGATATGCAGAAGATAACATAATTTTGCAAACACTCCTGAAGACCTTAATATAATGATAGAAGAGCTATGTCATTAAAGCAGAAATGTTGGTCTGAAAATAAACACAGAAAAAACTAAAATCATGTTTAATCATTTTGTAACACTAAAAACATAATAATAGAAAACAATTTCTTGGAAAGAGTCTTCATATATATACTTAGGTCATCTCATTGATATAACTGTGGACTCCAAAAGGAAATAAATAGAAGGGTTCAACTTGCCTGGAGTGCATTCAGTAAATTCAAAAGCATTTTTCAAAAAATTTCCCACTCTGTTTAAAAAGGAAGACATTTAACCAGTGTATACTTCCAGTCATCTCATATGGTTGTGTAACTTGGTCTCTAACAAAAGCAATGGCAAATAAAGTAGCAACAGCAAAGAAAAATGGAGTGGTTGATGCTAGGCATCCCATTAAAAGATAAGAAGCCAGACTTGTATCACTGAGATCAATCTTCACCACTAGCAACCAAAATGTGAATGGGTGGGACATCTATCCAGAAGAGTAGATGAGCAGTGGATCACCATACTAACAAACTGGATTCCAAAAGAAGGAAATGAGGCCAAGGACGTCCTAAAAGAAGTTGGAGTGATGAATTGTCAAATTTTGTTGGGGAAAATTGGTCAACCATTGCCAAGAACAGAGAAAGATGGAAGGAACTGGAGGAGGCTAGCAGTAGAACAGAAAATAGCTGTAAAGAAAAAGAACAAGAAGACTGTACATACATATAAGGCAAGCAAATATAATCCTAATATTTGTATACTGTCAATAGCATCTAAAGTAAAATGGCACTTTAAGAGTTCAAAAGAGATGTTATTGTAGGAGGCTATATCTGCAGCCTAACCATTACTCACATAGTAAAAGACTACATCACTCAAAATCACGTACAACAGTATTATCATCATCATAATCATAATATGTCCCTTTAGTTGGACAATGAACTAGAAGGTTCTTCTAGTCCAGCGTTTCCCAAACTTTTCCTACGAACGGAACACTTCACAAATCCTGAAATTTTCACAGAACACCTTAGTTATTTTGTAATGTATTAATTAATAATTAATTGTTAATCTAGCTGATTTTTATTATTAATTAATAATTGATCATTAATTATTAATTAAACAAACATCGTTAAATTAATTTGCGCTGAGTTTCATTGACATATCCCATTCTGATCACCAGAAATTTATAATATTATTATAAGTACTTATGTGTGAATGCAGACTTTTTCTCCTGTGTGCTGGTAGTTTTCATCTCCTTTTGTACATTCTGGAGATCGCTTTGTAGACTGGTGGTGGATGACTCACTATCTGTTGCTTCATAAACACCTTCAATAAGAGATTTCTTAATACCAAAATTAAACAAAGTCCCTTGTCTCTTATTCATATTAAAATTTAAATCTGCATACCTATTACTTTTAAAAAATCACGGCACTACGGTTTCGAAACTTTCACCCTACAATACGAACTTGCGAAGAAAGTATTCAATATTACTAGATTTGAGAACCGATACAGACTACCTTGATCTTCAATTTAAGTGGAAAAATTTTCTTTATACTTTCTTGCTGATTGGTCACTAACATTTGCAACACAGATGTTATTTCTTTGTTTTGAGAACAGAGGATATGCTACCCATTGTTGTAATCGGCTTGCAGGCAATTTTTATGACCGGTCATAAACAGCAGTATTCTCTTTCTCAATTGTTGAAAGATTTCGATGTGTGAAAATTAACGATAGTTCATGAATACTTCCACGTTTAAAAATACACTGCTTCATCACTAACATTTGCTACGCAGATGTTATTAGGCATTCTGGGGCTGAGCTTTTCGACATATTCAGGAATATTATTCTCCTCAGAATATTTCCACTATAAAATATTTATTCATGAAAAATGCTTAGAAAACTAAAATGACATATTCCAGGAGAGCTTCTCGCAGAACAGTTATTCACCTTCTGCAGAACACAGTTTGGGGAAACCCTGTTCTAGTCCATTGGTGGACCCTCTAGTATACTTTTATTTAGTGTATTTATTGATATAAATTATGTTGTTTTTCTTTTCTTTTTAATTCCAATATATAATCAATTCTTTTGTTGGAAATTTATGTGCATTTGAACTATGTTGCTTCTGAAATGAATAAATTAAAATTATTATTTATGTGGCGCTACATGCTGCTCACTGTCTCGCAGAACAGTTATTCACCTTCTGCAGAACACAGTTTGGGGAAACCCTGTTCTAGTCCATTGGTGGACCCTCTAGTATACTTTTATTTAGTGTATTTATTGATATAAATTATGTTGTTTTTCTTTTCTTTTTAATTCCAATATATAATCAATTCTTTTGTTGGAAATTTATGTGCATTTGAACTATGTTGCTTCTGAAATGAATAAATTAAAATTATTATTTATGTGGCGCTACATGCTGCTCACTGTCTCCTTCCTTAATCTTCCAGTTACAAAACACTACTACCATCAACACAATGCCATTAATAAATTTAGTTTAATCCTTTATCCAAGTATAAGCAAACAAAGTTTGTGCCTGAAGTATATTCATGACTGAGGCAACTCATGGTGAAGGTGGACCAAGCTCTCATCACTCCTTGTCTTAGTATCTCCCATAATGCAAAGCCCATCTCCTTGAGACTTATAATACTATGCATTAAAGGAAGGGCTGCTGCCCACATCGGTTTCAAGCTTTATTGAGGTCTTGTCAGTGGGAGCCAGACCCAGAGGTGGTGATACCAAGGTGGAAGCAATGGAGAAGTCATCTTTACCTATACGAGTTGCCAAAAGATGTCTCACCTTATTATTAAATTACTCTGGATTTAGAGAAAGTTGTTGGAAGTTTTTTTCCACTTGGTTAGATTATAATAAATTTAGTTTAATCCTTTATCCAAGTGTAAGCAAACAACATTTGTGCCTGAAGTATCTTCAGGACTAAGGCAACTCATGGTAAAGGTGGACCAAGCTCTCATCTCTCCTTGTACATAGGTAAAGATGACTTCTCCATTGCTTCCACCTTCTGGCTTTCACTGACGAGACCTCAATAAAGGTCGAAACTGGTCTGGGTAGTGGCCCTTACCTTAATGCATAGCATTATACATGTCTGCAAGGAGATGTGCTTTGCATTATGGGAGATACTAAGGTGGAAGCAATGGAGAGGTCCACCTTTACCACGAGTTGCCTCAGTCCTGAAGATGCTTTAGGTGCAAGCTTTGTTTGCTTACACTTGATAAAGGATTACGCTAAATTTATTATAGTCAAACCAAGTGGCAAAAAACTTTCAACATCTTTCTCTAAATCCAGACACCTTTTGGCAACTTTTATAGGTAAAGATGACTTCTCCATTGCTTCCACCTTGGTATCACCACCTCTGGGTCCGGTTCCCACTGATGAGACTTCAACAAAGGTCGAAACCGGTTGGAAGCTTGGGTGATGAATGGCAGTGCTGTAACCCATGAAGTTTTAACTGAGGTTTGGCTATTGCTGTCACCGAAGTCCTGGGTGTGGGTGTGTGTGTGGGGGTAATGAATGGCAATGCTGTAGCCCTTGAGGTTAACTGAGGCATGCCTCTTACCCCTCAGATGAGATATGAACAAATGAGTGGATCTTCTCGGTGGTGGGGTGAGCCTGCCACGGTGTAGAGCCAACCGGTTCTGAGAGTTCTTCTCAGTAGCAGGGTAAGCCTGTTACTGAGGGGAACAACATTGACTTTTTGGAGTTTGACCTGTACTTGAACATTCAATAAAGGTTGAAACCGGTCTGGGTAGTGGCCCTTCTCTTAATGCATAGTATTATACATGTCCGCAAGGAGATGTGCTTTGCATTATGGCAGATACTAAGACAAGGAGTGATTAGAACTTGGTCCACCTTTACCACGAGTTACCTCAGTCTTGATGATACTTCAGGCACAAACTTTGTTTGCTTACACTTGGATAAAGGATTAAACTAAATTTATTATAGTCTAACCAATTGGGAAAAAACTTCCAACAAATGCCATTAATATTATTAGATAACAGAAATGTGTGAGAGAGTTATCTCAGCAAAAAAACACACAGAAAGCCTTAAAGAAGCTAACCAAGGAATAACAGAAGATAGTTCAAAGTTTTGACAGCTTGTTGTGGTAACAAATCAACTGGGAGTCAGAATCTATGGGATTAAAGGTTGATAGAAGGACAATACATAACGATCTGCACAATTTTATTTTCTATGAAAGAACAGGCTGTATACAAGCCAAACTCTATCATTCCAATTAACAGTGCAGACTACTATAATTTATAGGGAACGGGAAGTCTGTGATTATGGACTGATAAATCCGAATATTCTATCACATATAATATAGTATCATTGATGAATTGCACCATATGATGTGAGAGATGAATGAATGTGGATGAAATTAATGCTTAAGGAACATTTTATGTTATATCATGTCATACTGCAAAGTATGACATGGTATGACACTTTACATTTAACTTGACTGGCATGTATGGAGTCTAGGTCTGAACCCAACAGAATGCTATTGAGATGAATTGTAATATCAATGCAAACCAGTTAATAAGAGCCTTTCAACTTACCTGTGAAACCAGCTTTTTGAGGATTAATTTAATTGGCCACATATGAAGGTAAGCGCTCCTGTTGTAGAATTTTAATATCCCCACTCCTGTACCTAAAAGAGAGAGATATATAGAGAGAAATCTCTCTCTCTCTCTCTCTCTTTTGCTGTTGCAAGAATCTACATTATGAGATATAGCAGTTTCTTGTAACAGCATTAATTTGTTAATAGAAATTGGAATGGGATTATTTGATATTGTTAACAAATTGACTTTTTGACATTTTAAAGTGATGCAAAAAAAAAAAGAGAGAGAGAGATAGAGAGAGACTAAGAATTCATGTGTTTTCAATTACCAAATAAAAATATATAATTGAGTTAGATTTTAAAACATTTAGAAAGAAAGAAAAAACTCATTCTGTGAAAGGTTAAAGGAGCCATGAAGTAGACTTATTCACTCATTACAGGTTCCCTTAATTTTACAGATGGAAAGTTATGACAGCTTACTTGGGTTCAACATGCTCAGTTATCGATCCTGTAAAAATCTTTGGAAATCCTGTGTTGAACATCATACATTTTTTCGTCTACATGTTCCACGGCCCCCTTCAAAACGTTTGCTGTTTAGTCTGGGCTCCAGATTCCGGTACAGGTAATAATGCATTTTTATTTTTTTGTTTATTTTATTCCACTCTCCCAGATTGATTATTTTGCATTCATCTTGAAATTTGTTTTTTCTTTGATTTGCATATAAGTATTGGACATTTTAATGAGTTGCATATATGGTTGTAATATAATTTTATGATGCTTTTTTTAATCGCTTAGTGTTATGTTTACTTATAAAAACCCATTATCTATTCTTTTGGTTGTTTTAAAAGCTGTTGCTCTTTTGTGATTAGTTGTGTTTTTTTCTTTTTTTTCTCCTATTTGTAACAGTGGTCGCACAGAATATCAGACGTTAGAGGAAGGCAAACGTAGAGCTCGTACTGAGCGAACATTTATCAGGTATGTGACAAGTGCTAATTTTCTTGAAGAATGCCAATAAAAGGATTACAGTTTGTCATCATAACACTTTAGTTTGGTGTATATTATCAACAACAAAAGAAAAAAAATCATTTGCAGAGTTTTAAGCGAATGAGTGTTCAGTTCTGTACCATAAAACTTGTTTGTAATATATTTATTTATTTTGTTTTATTTTATTTATTTATTTATTATTATTATTTTATTTTATTATTATTATTTTTTTTTTTTTTGAAGGAGTAGGGAAGATTCTTGCATGGTCAAGGCTGTAAAGAGAAGAATCAGGCATGTTGCAGGTGGCATTTGTTGAGATTTCTATCTCCATGGAATTCGATGAATCATTGGGGAGGGTGGCCCACACTAACCATTATTAATGCCAATAATGGTGGCACTGTGCCTATCATGTCTCCATTTTTATTGACAGAACTCTCACAAATGCCTCTGGCAACCACTTCTACTTATCTATCATGATTCAAACAGGAAATCTAGTCCTTACATTCTTGTGAATCACATTCTTACACAAGCAAATCTTATTAGCACATCCAAAACTGGTTTTGAAAGGGCTAAAATTAGGAAAGTTACATCATATCCAAATGGTACTTCTATTGCTCTCAGATCATTTTCTTCATCATTATTCACAGAAAAAAAAATCAGATCTCCTGACTTCTTATTCTCTCAACTTTTTGCATGAATGATCTTCATAAATGTCTTCTTGTCATTCAGAACACACAGCATTCATTGCCCTTCTTTAATTTTTTGCTCATAAGGGATCACAAGAATCCTTCAAAATGGATATCAAAAGTGTCTATCTTGATGCCACTTCTGATTGTTCTGAAGATTTGTACTTCAGCATTGACTCCTGTTCTTTATCTCCCTTTTTATTCTCTTCTGTTCCACTGGTATCTTTCGTCCAACCTGAGAATTAGCCATATCAAACCCATTCCTAAAAGGATAATAAATGTTTACCATTAAAGTTTTTTCCCAGGTTTTCTCACTTCTTTTCTTTCTAAAGTTAGTGAAAATTCTTTAGCACTTGAGTTTTGTACTACTTCAAAATCTTATCTGATATCCAATCCTCACATTCTCATGCTGCATCCAATTAGTAACTAACTAGATATGGATTAAGTATGGGCTGATAGTTTGGGATTTAATCAACCAAACTGTTCTGTATCTGGTGATTAATGTAAACCAAAAATAAAATGATGGTACAACATGACAGAATTTCATGCTTACTAGAACAGCACTCAGTTAAACAAGGTTGCTGTAATTTTTGTCAGGGAAACCAGGGTGAACAATGAAATGTCAGCTACTAGAACATATCCCAACTCAACATAAGCAGAATTTAAGATTAGCACCTTCAGCATAATGAGATTAGTGAAAAATAAATGAAACTAGCTGAAGATTTGGATAAGTACCAGATCAACAAATTGGGGATGCTGAAACAAAGAAGACCAAAACAGGTGATTTTTATCTATCCCCCAAGTATAAAATATTATTTTCAGACAGTAATGATCAGGGAAAGAAAGGGCAGCTGTAGTATTCAACACTAAATAAGAGGATAATTTTGAATTGCAGGCAGTATCGATTAGTGACACTGGCAAATATCATAATGGGGGAACTGGACAGTGAGACTTATTTGTTCCTATTGTCCCATAAATTGGTCTACTAGGGAAGAAGTGGAGGAATATTTTCAAGCATTAGAGAAGGTAGCTGACACAAAAAACAAAAAGAAAAATTGTCTTTTGTTTGAGACCAAACAATAAATTAAAAAACAATATATTGAAATGTTTTGGGAAAATCTGGAGAAAAGAGCAAAGCTAATAATAATGGTAAGTATCTGCTGAAATTCCATTCAGATATGGACTAATCATTACTATGTTCCAACATTAGATGCGCACAAATTCACACAGAGAGAAAAAATAAGAAAAGTCTCATTGAGTAATTAAGAGGGAGATGTTAAATCCCGTTTTATTTTATCTCATTGATTATGTTATTTCATTAGTATAAATTGGAGAGAGGAAGATGCATGTAGCAATAGGGGAATGGAATTTCTAGAATTCTTGAGGGACAAATGTCTTAGGCAACATGTAACAGAGGGAACAAGAGGTTCAAGAGTTTTGGATTTGGTTATAGCATCAGAAGAGTTGATAATAACTGAGTTGTCATCTCTCCCACCAGTTGGAGAACGTGACCATATGGTTTTGACTTGGAAAATGAATACACATGCAGGAGTATCAAAGAGACGGGAACTTATGTGGAATTATAATGCAGGCAATTATAATAGTCTTAGACGTCAACATGGTGAAGTTTCATGGCGGGAGGAATTGGAAGGCCGGGATATCATTAATGCATAGGAAATTGTGAAAGAATATTTGTTAGCAGCAATGGTAAGTTGTATACCACGAGTGAAGAAGAGGACACAATTTGGAGTAAAGTGGATGACAAACAATATTAAACACGAATTGCATGCAAAAAAAGAGGCTATGGAAGAGATATAAGGAGACAGGTGAAGAGAAGATGCATGAAGAATATAAGACACACACGCCAGAAGAGTGACTAGTGTGGTAAGGAAAGCGAAACTGGAATATGAGAAGAGATTGGTCCTAAGATCCAAAGAAAATCCTAGGGAATTTTTTAGCTATGTGGTCAGTAGGAGGAGAAATGACTGTGGAAGAATGATATTGTGGGATAAAAATGGGAATAGGGTGACTGATGCAGAGGACATAGTGGAATTGTTCAATGAACACTTTATTGGAGTATTTCATCCTAGAGGAGTCAGTTTTAATGCTAGAGGGATAGGGCAGGTTTGAGGTTTAGAAGTACAGGAGGAGAGTGTGTTTCAGATACTGAGTACTCCGGATGTCAGTAAAGCTTTGGGACTGGATGGTATTTCACCACAAGTTTTGAGAAAATATGCTAGGGAACAGACAGTGCCTTTAACCTGGCTTTCCAATGAAAGTCTGACTATGGGAAAGGTACCCAGGGAATGGAAGGAAGGTAAGATAGTGTCATTGCATAAGGGTGGTAACAGACTGGAAGTGTCTAATTATAGGCCAGTTTGTGTGTCATCAGTAGTTGTTAAGATCTTGGAGAAAGTAGTGAGGGACCGTATACAGCATCGGGCAGATGAGGGTAATGTTATCTGTGAGAGTCAACATGGATTTGTGAAAGGACGCTCTTGTTTTAGCAATATGCTAGCCTTTTATAATAAAGTTACAAGAACATTAGATGAGGGAAAGGCATATACTGCAATTTTCTTAGACTTAGCGAAGGCATTTGACAGGGTGCCACATGATAAGCTGATATTTAAGTTGCAGCACATAGGTCTGGATGTCAGATTGGTCAACTGGATTCAGGATTGGCTGTCTGATAGGTATCAGAGAGTTGTGTATGGTGGAGCAGTTTCAAGGAGGCAGAGGGTTACAAGTGAGGTCCCACAGGGCTCAGTACTAGGACCTATATTGTTTAACCTTTATATCAATGACATTGCCAGTGGATTGCAGGAGGATATTCAGTTGTTTGCGGATGATGCGAAGCTGGGAAGGATTATTAGTAATAGTGCAGATGTGGTAGCCCTGCAAGAGGATTAGAATAAGCTAGATAGATGGGCAAATGAATGGGGGTGCCAGTTTAATGCAGCAAAATGTAAGGTCTTGAGGTTTGGGAAACATCGATGGGATGCTGCATACTCTATGGGAGGAGTTATACTGGAGGAAGTAGGGGAGACAAGAGATCTGGGGTTGATGATTGATAGAAACCTGAAGTTTAGGGGACATATTGCAAAAGTGGTAAAGGTAACACAGAGGATTGCTGCAATTATGAGAAGGACACTGACCTGCAGAGATAAAAGGGTTATCATTCCGTTGTATAAGTCTCTGATGAGACCACACTTGGACTATTGTTCTCAGATTTGGTCCCCAGGATTTGAAGGGGATAAATTAACTGTGGAAAGGATACAAAGACAGATGACAAAGATGGTTTCAGGACTGTACAAGGATAGTTACGAGGATCGGCTGAGGGAATGTGGACTGCAGAGTTTGGTGGATAGAAGAAGGAGAGGTGATATGATTGAGACTTTTAAACTGTTGAGAGGTGGTTACAGGGTTGACACTGGGGAGTTCTTTCGCTTGGTTGAACAGCGGGAAGGAGTGATGACAAGAGGCCATCCCTGGAAGTTACGAAAGGAAACTGTGAGCAAGAGGGTAAGGAGTGGTTTCTTTGCGTGGAGAGTGGTTGAAATGTGGAATGCATTGCCTGATGTAGTGTTGGGAGTGAGAACGGTCAATGAATTTAAAGAATGGTATGATAGACTTTGTGTTTCTTAGGGGGGGGACCTCCCCTCGATGAGTTTTGACAGACTTTATGTTCTTAGGAAAGACCTCCCACAATGAGCCTTTTGACTCCATGGAGGCCTGAATAATAATAATAATTATTCATTCATTATTATATTCATTCATTCATTATTTATCTCATTGATTATGTTATTCCTGATAGCCATATCCTTAAACTGGTTCAGAGCACAAGAATATACAGAGAATTTGAAATTGGGAGTGATCACCATTTAATTTTGAGCAGAATGAAAATTAATATCGTATTTTAAGAAAGCGTGTAAAGAATTTTAAAAGTCAAAGTTTAGAAGATTTCACAGATAACCTGTACTCAAATGTACATTACTATTCATGAAAAATTAAAGAGTTTGAAAGCAAATACCAAATCTTAGAGCTTTAGTGGCAGACACAGAAGACAATACTGATTGAATTAACCACAGGAGCATGTATGGTGGTTGCTGCAAGGATCGAAAAATCAGAACTTCATGATGGAAGGCAGTAACAGAAAAATTAGGAAAAGCAGAAACCATTTTTTTGTGAACGTGGCTGTCGTGTTGAGTTGTGCTGGAAAACATATTTTTAAATTAAAGTATAGTGTGCCTTTTTTGTCTCAAATTGTGCTTTGGTTGGATACAAGTGTCCTTCAGTGGTGTTATTGTTTGGAACTCTGTTGTATATATTGTTTTCACTGCTGTTTGTTTCACTACTTCAGCGACTAAAAATGGCATCCAAAAAGAGACATACATCAGCGGTTCAGAGGATTTCTATACAAAAGTCTGGCTCTGTGTTGGATTTTTCGTAGTGGATGCATTGCAGAAACTGTTATATGTATGTGTTGAGGAATGTGAAGGATCTGTGGACTGTTTGGCTAAATGAGAATGAAAACGTCGATGTATGTGAGAACTGTCTGGATAGGCTGGAGCAATTAGGAATGGAAGCAGACATCGGGACTGCAGCAGATGAACTTCGGCAGGAGTTTATGAAAATGATAAATGACCTTCATCTTTTGCAAGAGGAATTGGAAGTGCTCAGTAAGGAGGTTCTGGAAATTAAAACTGAGTTAAATGGGTTGAATAGAGAAATTAGGACTATGGAGATTACTCTAGCTGAAGTAACTAGAACAGAATTAAATATGGGAGAGTCTTTGGTAGTAATAAATAGTATGCAAGTGATTGGGAGTAATAAATAGTATGGGAGTGATTGGGAGTCAACAGAATGAAAGCACAAGAGGTCTAGAAGAAACAAGATGTCGTGAGAGTGAGGGTGTAAGTAAAAGAGTGTTGAGTAATGAAACTAGGAGAGTCATGCCGAATAACTTAGAAAATGAAGCCGTGAGTGACTCTTGTTTGGACTTCAATGAAGTTATGAGTGGTAAAATATATGGTGATTCTATTATTAAGGGTATGGAGAGCAGTATGCCTGAGGAGTGTTTGGCTGGTGGAACAGAGAGAGAGAGAGAGAGAGTGGCTTTAGCAATAAAGAGAGGACATGATGCAGAAATGATGATAGTTATAGTTGGTACAAATGACCTGAGTGCTAGTATAAATCAGGTAGCAAAAGATTTAAGAACATTGTTAGATATCGTGAAGAAGAAAAGTGTCAATGGGAGGATAGTGTGTGTGTGCTACCTTGTTTTGACAATTATGAGTTAAGTAGACGAGCGATGATAATGATATGATTGCAAGAATGTGCAAAAAAGAGGTCTAGAATTTGTTGATGTCTGGAGTGTGTTTGAAGGCAAAAGACAGCTGTAATCAAGAGATGGGTTGCATCTGAATGTGGAAGTTCATAAGCAATTGAAGAAGTTACTGTTTTCTGAACAAGTTGAAGTAATTGGGCAGGGAAACTAAAATTGAAAAGGTTGAGTGTAAGAGGGAGAAACTTGAGCAGTGGTTGTATAATTGTTGATCCTTATTCGTGGATTAAATTGCAGAATAGAGGGAATAAAAATCGTCATGGGACTACTGAAATTATTGACATGTATATCAGTTCTAAAGCTGGTACAAGAACTAAAGGGAATCTGCAATTTTTGTATACAAATGCAAGAAGCATTTGAAATAAGCGGGAAGAATTTTTGGCATTAGTCAGTGCAATCTCACCAAAAGTTGTAGGCATTAGTGAAACTTGGCTGTCAGCAGAAGATGTAGTCACTGGAATTGAATGTGATGGGTACAGTATTTTCAGGGAGGATAGAGAAGATAGTTTGGGGGGAGGAGTACTGTTGATGATAGCTGATGAGTTGCAGCCAAAGAAAGTAGTATATCAAGATGATAGTACATTTGAGGCAGTCTGGTGTGAAATAGTGACCAAAGCAACCAAATTATAGTTGGTTGCTGCTATAGGCTAGGGGGTGATATTGAATTCATGCATCAGCAAATTAGTGCAATGAGTGCAGGATTAGTGATTATTATGGGGGATTTAATTATGGTGATATCAATTGGAAGGAGGAAATATCACGTGGCAAAAAAGGAAATGGAATTCATACATCTTCTACGAGATAATTACTTGAAAAGCACATAACTGAAGGGACACGTGGTGTGAGAGTGTTGGACCTTGTGATTGGTTCAGAGTATATATATGCATAAGTAAGGTGTCCTCGTTACCTCCAATTGGTGAGAGCGATCATGTGGTATTGACTTGGGAGGTTGCAAAATTTGTGGATTTCTCTCTTAAGAAGAGCTATATATGGAACTACAGGTTAGGCATTTATAACAAGCTTTGGAATGAGCTTGCAGCAGTCCCATGGCAGAACATATTGCAGGGAAAAGATGTTAGCAGTGCATGGGATAAAATCAGCGGGTATCTGAGAAAGGTAATATCAGATTGTGTCTCCATGGTCAGAAAGACAAACAAGGTAAGTGTTAGATGGATGAGTAGTAGTATCAAGCTTGATCTGTAAAAAAAGAAAATGCTATGGAGAATTTACAAGCAGAAAGGCGATCAGTACACCCATGAGCAGTACAAGGCTCAAGCTAGAAAGGTTACCAGCATAGTAAGAAAAGCTAAATCAGATTATGATAAGACCTTAGCCAAGGAGATCAAGGGTAATCCCAAAGAGTTCTTCCACTCTGTGGCAAGTAAAAGGAAGAATGACTTCGGAAGGATAACTTTAGTGGGTTCTGATGGTATTGAGGTGACAAATTCAGATGTAATAGTAGAGTTACTGAGTGAACACTTTTCCAAAGTATATCACCCAAGTGAGGATATCTCTGTAGCTAATGTGAGAATCGAAGTTAAGAAATCAGGGGTACTTAGTATATTGCTAAATTTAAATGCAAACACTGCTGTAGTTTTAGATGGAATATCAGCTCAGGTGTTGCATGAGTGTGCAAAGGAATTGTCAATGCCTCTTACTTGGTTATTCAACTTAAGTTTGAACTCTGGTATGGTCCCTAGGGAGTGGACGGAAGACAAAGTGGTTCCTTTGCATAAAGGTGGCTCTAAAACTGTAGTAGCTAATTACAGACCAATCACCATCTTGGGAGTGGTGGTAAAAGTATTGGAAAAGTTGGTTAAAGACAAAAATTCAAAAATGTGTGGATCAGGACGTGATACTTTATAGGGGCCAACATGGTTTTGTTAAAGGTCGATCCTGCCTTAGCAATTTATTAGCTTTTTATAATAGAATGACATCTGAGTTTGACAAAGGAAATGGCTACACATTGGTACTTCTGGATTTTGCTAAGGCTTTTGACAGGATGCCCCATGGAACACTGTTACGCAAATTGAAGCAGATGGGAATGAATACTAAACTGGTGATATGGATAGGAGAATGGCTCAGGGAGAGATACCAGAAGATGGTGTATGTGGAGGGGCTGAGTCCAGGATGAGGCAGGTGACTAGTGGTGTGCCTCAGGGCTCTGTGCTTGGGCCATTGTTGTTTAATTTGGACATAAATTATATAGGAAATGGCTTAAAGGGAAATGTTCAGTTGTTTGCTGATAATGCAAAGTTGGGTAGCGCAATAAAAATCAAGCTGATGTTGAGAGTTTGCAGGATGATTTAAATAAGCTGGTAAAATGGACAAAAGGTAATGGATGTCAGTTCAATGTGGAAAAGTGTAAAGTTATGCATTTTGGAATTAAAAGATTACCAGCTGTGTACTACATTGATGCAACGGTACTCCAAGAGATTTGATGAGGCTATGGACTTAGGGGTGTTGGTAGATAGGGAAATGAAGTTCAGGGGACACATTGCTAAGGTGTCCAAGATTGCACATAGGATTACTTGGTTATTGAGGAACACACTAACATCCAGAGATAAAGAGGTTATTATTCCCCTATATAAAGCATTGATACTTCCACATTTGGATTACTGTGCTCAAGTCTGGTCACCTGGATTCCTTGGAGATGAGGAGGTTGTGGAGAGGGTTCAGAGGAGAGTGACTTCTCCCTACATTGATAGATTGAGAGCTTGTGGATTGCAGAGGTTGGTTGATAGGTCGAGAAGCAGGGATATGATAGAAACATTTAAATTACTAAAAGGTTTTTATAAAATTGATGCAGGAGAAATGTTTCAGCTGTGTGATAGTGATGGAAGAACAAGGGGTCATCCCTGGAAATTAAGGAAAAGTGTGGTTAACAAGGGTGTGAGAATGAGGTTTTTCACCTGGAGGGTGGTGAATGAGTGGAATGCATTGCCTGACTCAGTTGTCAGTTCTTCGTCTGTAAATGAATTCAAGAAGAGATATGATAGATATTGTTTTGATAATTTGGGCCTCCTGCAATGAGCTACTGACCCCATGGAGATACCCGTAATAATAATATTAATATGGAAAGTTGCTGGCAATTACACCAGCTTATGCTCTGAGATTTTTTGTATATTGCTTCAACCGCAAAATGCTGTTTGCAAACCTATAGTACATTTTATACCATGGACAAGAAAGGAAGGCGGGGAATACTGCTGCTGATGAATGATAGCAGAGGAATTATATTCACATAAAGTAGACATGAAAGAGGGAAATAGTGGCAATGGTTATAAGGCAGTATGGTGTGAGGTGGAGGGTAACAGGAAGAGATATTTAGTTGAATGTTGCTATAGGCCAGAGAATATGAAAAGTGCTGATGAACTTGGGTTAGTGAAAAAAGGAAGGACGATTTTAATTATGGTGGTATAGATTGGAATGCAGAGATAGCATTTAGGAATAAAGAAAATGAATTTCTTGAGAGACAACTATCTCATGAAGCATGTAAGGGAGAGCACACGAGGATCGAGAGTTTTGGATCTGATCATTTCATCAGAGGATGTATTTGTGAGTGGAGTTATTCACTTTCTTCCAGTTGGTGACAGTGATCATGAAGTGATCATTGAGTTGTGGCTAGCCATATGCAGCCTTCTGTGAGGAGAGGATATATGCGGAAATAAAAGGCTGGTGATTATTAGAAGCTTTGGAGATAGCCTGGAGCTATAGTGTGGAATGAGGAGTTGAGCAGTAAGGAAATAAATGCTGCTTGGGAACTGACAAAGAAATACATAACAGCATCAATCTGTAAATGTATTCTGAAAGTCAAAAGACTGAATAGGGTAAGTGTAAAATGGTTGAATGAGGGTACAAAATCTGGAAGAAGGCACTTTGGAGGGAGGGACTCAGTTGATTGTGTGAATGTTTTCTGAAGGTCAAAAGGCTGAATAGGCTAAGTGTAAAATCGTTGAATGAGGGTATTAAGTACAAAATCTCTAAGAAGAAGGCACTCTGGAGAGAGTGACAAGGTTAGTAATAACAGCAAAAGTGCAGTAATACAAGCAGAAATTAGGAAATTAATGCAAGGGAGTTTTTTCAATATGTAGCAAGTAGAAAGTAGTTAATGGATAAATATTGTAGAATGGTGACTGCTGCTGAAAATATTGTTGAAATGTTCAGTGATCAGTTTATAGGTAGGTTTCATGGAAAGAAGAATAATTATGGTAAGATAATGTTAATTGATGAAAATGGTAGAATGGTGACTGCTGCAGAACACATTGTTGAGGTATTCAGTATGAGTGTTTCATCATCATCAGGTGAAATCATGAGAAACTTAAGTCTAGATGACATAGGAAAGGATGGCTTAATTGTGCGTGAGCAAGAGTTGAAAAAAAATAAACTTAATGTCAATATGGCAATAGGATTTGATGTCATATCAGCATGCATCCTAAGAGAATGCTCCAGGGAATTGGCAGCAGCATTGTCATGCCTGTTTAATAAGGCTTACAACAGCACAGGTTTCAAGAGAGTAGAAAGAAGGTAAATTTGTTCCACTGTATGGTGATAAGGCTATGAGTACAAATTATGGGCCAATCTATATATCTGAAGTTATGGTGAAGGTACTAGAGAGAGAGAGAGAGATTGGTGAGAACTAGGTGACAGAACTGGTATTCTCTGTTGTCAATAGAGACAGATTGAGTGAATGTAAATTGCAAAGCCTCATGAGTAGTAGGAGGAGGGGGAGGGGATGTGATTGAGACATGTTAGTCGGGGGTTGTAATCAGGTTAACATGGAAGAGATTTTTCATGGAATGGGAGGGTAGAACAAGAGACCATCCCTGGAAACTGTGTAAGGAAGTTGTAAACAGGGGAGTGTGGAGCAGGTTTTTTACATGGATAGTGGTTGGTGGTGAAATGCATTTCTCGAGTATGTTGTGAATGTAGATACATTGAATCAATTTAAGGCACAGTTGGATGGGTTTTGTGCATAATAATATGTATCTCCCATCATGACTCCATGGATATGCGCAGATTATGCAGACGGTGTGGTGTGGAATGAGTTTGATGGGCGAAAGGATTTATACAAAATGGATGGCCTGCATTTGAATGGATTTGGTGTGCAGAGACTGGAAAAATTGTTGCTGAATGAAGTGAAAATGGATGTGCAAGGAGGGGGGGAAATGGATATGTGGACATCAGTGAGACAGTTGTGTGTAAGAATTTATATAATGTACCCGAGCCAGGACTAAGGACAAGAAATCGGAATGGGATAGTTAGAATAACGCATCAAGATAGGAGTGGGACAAAGGGACCTCTGCATTTCATGTATACTAATGCCAGGAGTATTAGGAACAAGAAAGAAGAATTTTTGGCCTTGATTGGCTCTTCCTGGCCACAGGTTAATGGCATTAGTGAAACATGGCTGACGGAAGATGATATAGTTAGTGTGATAGAATGTGTAGGTTATAGTGTGTTTAGTAGGGACAGAGAGAATAAAATGGGGGAAGAGTGTTATTGATGATAGCTGATGAACTGCAGCCAAGGAGAATAGAAGTAGAACTGCAGCATAGAGAAAAGAGCACCTTTGAGTGTGAGACTGTGACAAGCAGAACAAAATATACAGTTGGGTGCTGCTATAGACCAGGTGATGGAATAGATGGTGGAGATAGTATGCATAAACTTGAAAATGAGTGGAAGGAGGGTAATTATTATGGGGGATTTCAACTATGGTAACATTGATTGGAAGGAGGAGAGGACACATGTGAGGAAGGAACTGGATTTTATTCAATTATTAAGGCACGGGTCTTACGTGAAGCGGCTAAAGAATTATCAGTGCCCTTGACCATGTTGTTTAATCTGAGTCTCGGGTCTGGTTTAGTCCCAAAGGTGTGGAAAGAGGGGGAAATAGTTCAACTGCATAAAGGAGGATCCAAGACTACTGTTGCAAATTACCGACCGATCAGCATATCAGGAGTCATTGTCAAGGTCTTGGAGAAAGTAGTCAAGGGAAAAATACAGGAATGGATTGATGAAAATGAGATACTGTATGGGGGGCAGCATGGCTTTGTGAAAGGTAGATCGTGCCTCAGTAACTTGCTCACATTTTTATAACACAGTGACGGCTGAACTGGATAAGGGTAATGGGTTTACAGTGATTCTATTGGACCTTACCAAGGCCTTTAATAGGATACCACATGGATCTCTAATCAGTAAACTGGAGCAGATGGGGATGGATATAGGGTTGGTGAGATGGATAGGAGGGTGGTTGATGGAGAGATACCAGAGAGTGGTTTATTCAGGAGTGGAGTCCAAAGGACGGCTTGTGACTAGTCTATAGGATGAATTCAGAGGATATTTTTGAGATCAGGACTGGTGGTGGGAGAACTAGGGGACACCTATGGAAGCTGGGCAAGAGTGTGGTTAGCAAGAGTGTTAGAGCTGGGTTCTTTACTTTTAGAGTGGTAAATGAGTGGAATAAGCTGCCAGAGTCTGTTGTGGGTGCTATGACGATGAGTGAGTATGATATGATAGATAGATACTGTGAGAATGTCATATAGTTGTGTGGACATGATCTTTAAGGCCTCCCTCGATGAGTATAAGACTCCCTGGAGCCACCCGTAATAATAATAATAATAATAGTATCAGATGTTAATAATAATAATAATGGATAGGCCAGATTTTTTTTTATCAATTTTATATATGTTTTATATTTCCAATTTATTTTTACACAGTCTGAAAACCTTGTGCTAGAGACCAAACATGGAATTTTATCAAGCCACTTAAGACCCCTAGTAAGCAGTGTGCTAGTGTCACACCAGGCGATTAAATTCATCTTCCACCTAGAGACAATCACAAACATCCATGCTCATGGTGGGATTCAAACCAGTGCCTGATTCAAAGAGTGAGTATGCTAACAACTTGGCCAACAAGGCTTGCATGCAGAAAAAAGTAATATAGAAAAAAAATTGAAGAAAGTGAAGCATGTAAACTTGATAAAGAAATAGAAAATAAATATCAGGAATGTGGTAAAATATTCTGGAGACTATTGAAAAAGTTTAGAAGTAGAGGAAAGAGTACTCTAATAGAAATCATAGATGATAATTGTGACACGAAAAGCTGTATTTTCACTTGGAGAGCCTATAGAACAAGTAAACTATTTCAGATTTTTTAGGCATAGGTTTTAATGAAGATGGCAAATTAAATTTGGAAATAGACAATAGAATAAGGAAATCTGGTATAGTGTGTGCAGGGGGGGGGGATAAATTTATATAAGACAGAAATTAGCCAAACCACTAAACTTGCATTATACAAGACAGTGTTACAACCAGCTTTAAGTTATGGATCTGAGAGTTGAGTTAGAAATAATGCACTTGATCAAAAATTAGACACCACAGAAATGACAGTTCAGTGAAAAATTTGAGGAGTGAACAGATGGCATGAATGGCATAATCATATTAAAAATGAAGACATTGAGAAGAAACTTGACATTGTTTGCATTTAAGAATATGCGAGCAGGGCTGATCTAAGATGGTATGAGCATTTAAACAGAATGGAGCAAGAGAAGGTGTTTGATGTAAAGATTGCAGGGACAGATCTGGAAGAAGTGAAGAGCTGAGTAAATGGATGGATTCAGTCAGAAGTGCCCTAGAGGAGATGTGATGGTATTGGAGTGCTGACATGTAATAGACTAATTTGGAGGAAAATTGTTGATAGGAGATTAATAATTATGTAAATTTAATCATGTAGTGCTGTTATAGTAGTCTCAACCCTTGAGGGCACATATCAGGAAATTGATGATGATGAAAACTAAACTTTATATGTGTGGAATAATTACTTTGAAAGATTTCTAAATGAAACACAAAGTTTGAAAATAAGAACTAAACCTTGGAGCCTTAATGGCAGACCTGAAGAAAATACTGAATGATTTAACCATAGAGGCATGTAGTTGTCTGCAAGAATAAAAACAAAAAAAAAAAAAACAGAACTCTATGGTGGACTGAGGAAGTTGAAGCAGTGGCAAGGAAAAGAAGAAAGTATATCGAAAGTTCCTCGCAAGTAGGTCAGCTTGTGCTCTGAGAGAATACAGAGCAAAATGTAAAAAAGTCTTTAAAGCTATCTAAACAAAATCCATGAGAAGACTTTGGTAAGGTAATAGAAAATCAACATCATGAAGTTGGTTGGTAGGTGGTTGGTAAAAAAAAATAATCTGGAGGCTATTGAAAAAGCTTAGAAGTGGATTAAAGAGTACTGTAAATGAATCACAGATAATAATGGTTACATGAAAACTGGAAAAAAAAAAATTCTAGATATCTGGAATAATAATAATTATTAGTATGCAATTATATAATAATAATATTATTATTAGATACCTGCATAATAATTATTATTATGCAGATATCTCCATGGAGTCAGATGATTCATCATCTGAGATCCATTATTCACACAATACCTGTTTTGCCCACAATACCTATTCATTACTGATATTCAAGAAGAATATCAGTAATGTAGTCTATCTGCCTTTCTACATATCAATACTTGAAGTAAAAAATTATATCAAAAAGCTGAAATGTGGAAAGGCAGATACACTACATTACAGGTTGGTACTTGAAGTACCAGCCTATAAAAGGAGAAATAAAACTGAATGCAAGAATTGCATAGGAATATCTCTACTGAGTGTTTCTACCAAGATTTATGGAAGTATACTTGAGAAAAGGGTAAGAAAAATCATGGAAAGGAAATATGGAGAAGAACATGCCGGGTTCAGGCTAAACATGGTTGTCAGGATCAGATTTTCACTTTAAGACAAACAGTTGAGAAATCTTGGGAATATAAAAGTATCTTTATCTAAGTTGTGTATATCTGGAAAAGGCATATGACAAGGTGCCAAGAGAAAAGCTTTCAAAACACTACAATTATTACTGTGTAAATGAGTCCTATCAAGGAATATACAGTCTATATTTGAGTCGTAAGTCAGCAGTTAGAATTGAAGGCGACTCATGCCAATGGTTTGGTATTAAATCAGGTGTGAAACAAGTTTGGCATGACAATTGGCAACAAAGAGGAGACCAAAACTGTGAAAATAAGCAGAAAAATTAAAAACATCAACTGCAATCTTAATGGAAAACCTACAGATCAAGTAAAACATTTCAGCTATCTAGTTGCTGTTTTTGTGAATATTGCAAATTTAATATGGAAATAGATGTCAGAATTCTCTGTAGCTCAGTTGGTATAGACAAAGCCCTTTGGTCAGAAAGACCTGGGTTTGATTCTCGTTGGTGACATGAAGAACCTTTATCAGGTCTCTTTTGACGAAAGGTGAGTTAGCTGGTCTCATACAGAAGTAGGGGGGTTCATCCCCCAGAACAGGCAAACCAGCCCTGTGAACACATGTATCTACAGACATTGGACACACCAGGAGGCATAGGGCTAACCATCTTATCCTCGAGTTACAGTTGTGGTTACGAAGTCCAAGAATACTTGGAAAGGTTGTGGGTGCTTAAATGCCTGTTAGGACCACTGATAGGATAGGATAGATGGCAGAATTAGCTAATTTGGTATGATAGGAAATCAACTGAATAGATGTATATGTTAAAAAAGATAAATTAGTCGAAACACTAACTGTATGCAATACTATGTTCAAACTAATTTTAACTTATGAGCTTGAGAGTTTGGATTGAAATAAATTAGGTTGTATATGGAAATATGACTTATGCATTACTTCAACCTTGGTATCACTTCTGGTCTGGCACCCACTGATGAGACCTCAATAAAGGTCTAAACCTGGTCTGGGTAATGGCTCTTCCCATAATATATAGCATTACACATATCTGTAAGGATATGTGCATTGCATTATTTGACACTAAGGCAATTAATGTGAAGTTATTAGCCTTTATATACAAGTAGCCCACTCACGAAGTGACTTCATGTGCAAACTTTACACTTGGATAAAGTGTAAAGTTTGCTTACACTTGGATAAACAATGAAACTAGGAATATAATTCTTGGCTTCTTTAATTTAAAGAAAACACAAACTGAGTTGTGATATGCTGTGTTGTGGTGTACATTTTATATGCTGTATTAATCCACACTAATAGAAAGCATATTTCGGTATAATGGACAACATTAAAGAATGCATTGCTTTGTTTTCTCATCATAATATTTAGTTTTTAAAATACTACTTTTAACAATATTCATATAATAGATACCTTGGGCGAGTAAATTTTTTTTGTGATTAGTAGATTTAAGCTGTATTTCTGTAGCCCTGATAATGAGCATTCAAAAATAGGATTTTTCTTTCATTCAAAGCATTACTTTACCTCTGAACTGTATTAATATTAACTCTTTATATATAAATCACAATTTCTACAACCAAATTACTTTCCTTGCATTTGGGATGGTGTCCCTAAAAACACTTGACTGTGTACAGAAGAGAGCAATAAAATGAAAGTGGTGTAATGTGGTGAGAGATATACAACTAATATCTCTCACCAGTTTACACCACTCTCTTTCACATAGACGTTCAGTTTCTGCTACTTGCATTTTCTTTGAATATTTTCATGGTCACTGTTCATTAGAATTGGTTGATAATGCTTTTCTCTAAATCTGTTAAAACACATGCAGCAGTTATTCAGCAGTCCTTCATAAGTTGAACTCCAAACACATAGGAAAAAAAAAGTGTTCCTATTCATTCATTCCTTCTACTGCTGTAAAAGTAATCTGCAAGTCATTAAATCCAGTGTTAGTAAGGTCTTTCTTTTGAACTTTCTGTCCATCTACTGTAAGAATATTCATGAGAGTGTGTTTAATCTGCATATTCTTACAGTAGATGGACAGAAAGTTCAAAAGAAAGAGGAAAGGTACAAAAATTCTAGAAATGTGAGGTTATTATGTAGATCATGTGTTTGTTTTGTATGCATTAATTGTAAATATATCTTATAAGCTTCTGTGAGTTGAATTGACTAGTTTTTGGCATATGCTTTCCTAAATAGTTTTTTTTTTTTTTTCAATTCAAGCCAATCAGAGCATATAATTGTTGTAATATATAATTTTAATACATTTTCTATTTTATGTCCACCTCAAATGGTCCGATATATATATATATATATTCAACAATTTTTGTATATTCAACAAGAAACTCACTTTAAATGAGTTTTGCACAGTAAGCCATTTGAAGGAATTTCATCTATTTCAATTTCAGACAAAAGTGTCACCTGCTGCAACATGACATTTTTTACTTCTGTCCACTGTTCTGCAGTTATTACAGACAATGAAATTATATTATTATATTACTGCTATTACTCTCAGTGAAATCCTGAGAGTACTACTTAATAACAGACAGTGGAATATTTGTTAAAAGTGTGACTATATCCAGACTAATTAAAATGTTAGACTACAGTATAAGAGCATGTTATGTATTATCTTGTTTTTAAAATCCTCAGAGTGTTTGATTTTAGAAACAGTATTACCAAAGTGGCTGCAAGGACAAAAGATACAATTTATAAGTTAGACTCTCTATAGAATTGACTACTAGTCTCAGGAGAAAACATTTATTTTATCCACTAATTATATAGAAGACCATACTTTAGATGCCTGGTACCATATCTAAATTTTATTTATTGAGTTTTGTTTCATGAGTGGACTTCATTGAGAAATTTATTTAATTTGCTCATCTAAAATTGTGTCCATTCTCCTAAAATGAATTGGTATGTAGAATTATCTTATAACAAATTGATTGTCCAATAATGTCCTTTTGTGTTCTAAATTATGTTTAATTTTTTTTTTTTTTTCCAGGATTATAGGTAAAACTAGAATGGCAGTTTTATTCTTAGCAATTAAGCACATTTCCATGTAACTGTTTTGTGTGTGTAGAGAAAAATATCAACAGAATTATTTGTGCCATTTTAGAAGTTATAATTATTAATGTGTAAATTAAACTGGTAATGTTTATTTTCATCATGTTATTACTTTACATAACTGTTGTTTTCAAATCTCATATACAGTAATTTAACAATCAGCAAGTCCTATTTCTAATATTATGAAATTACCTCTTCTTATTTATACTGTTCTTCAGCTATTTGATATATGTCCATAGTTGAACCACACAAAGATTCAGTTAGTGATGACTGACACACAGTGAGAAGAACTATTTACTCTCACATATCCTAAATGCACATCTTCTCATTACCCATATATATAGAAGTTCTACTCAGTTATGGAAACTATAACAAATTACATAACAAAAGCTATTTTGATAATGTTGCAATTATATAATAATTGCAACACGACTTATTTTTTGCAGTTGCAGTAAACAAATACAGTAATAGAGTATACATAATCACATTCAGTTGGTCTCCTAAATCAACTGCATAATGTAAATGAATAAACTTCCATAATTATATTGTAAAAAAATTATGGCATAAAATTTTTTGTATACATTGCTTCACCTCTGGTTGGTTATTGAGCCCCATAGTTCAGTCAATGTTGATGGTGACTCTTAACCAATTATGAGTGAAATCTAGGATGTGAGGAACCTATAAAGGCTTTCAGTTGAAGGTGAGTTAGTTGATCTCATACCAGCTAACTCACCTTAGGTAGAATTTTCCCTTTTGGTAAATGGCACTTAAAAAGGCAAACTAGGCAGAACAACACACACATGCATGCGCATACAATTAACAGTCTTAATACATCATCAAAGATTCTGTTACACACTTGGTTTCGACAATGCCCTTTGTTTGGAAAGATCTTGGTTTGAATCCTGTCTAAGATAGAGAGAACCTTTCCTTTCCAAAAGAAAAAAAAAAAAAAATGGGAGAGAACTTTTATGATGGCTTTTCAACTGAAGGTGAGTAGGCTAGTCTCATACAGATGAGGTAATGTTTTTCCTCATAGAAACTCAATGTTCCATTCTGCAAAACGGACTGACAGGCCAAGAGAACATACACAATTGACATTCATAATACACTATGCAGATATGACTAACTATCCTATCAGAGCATTAAATAGGTTATCAAAGAAGCCAATTTACTTTGTCATGACAGGCCATCGAGTTTAACTTTCAAAGGAAAAATGGGAATACACTGGGCTTACAACCATAATTACTTCATCTATAATTCCAAGCAAACTGCTTGATTAACCACAAGTGCATTAGAAATTAATAGTATGTAAAATACAACTAGGAAAAAAGTTAATCTTATAAGAATATCTGTTAGAAAATGAACTGTCAAAAAATAAAGGGAAGAAAAATTTCAGATTTTTTGGTTCATACTTCATTGTATGATGTGAAAGTTATATAAAACAAATTCTGCACTTTTTTGGTTTTATAAGATTGTGCTTGAAAAGGTGAAATATATTGATTTTTTTCCAGCAGTAAGAGAACCTTGTGGATAAGTTATGTGTAAAGTTTGTGGAAAATAAGGACTTGAAGTTAAGGAAATAGTCCATGAAAAAAAGAAATCATAAAAAGTTAGAGAATATTGAGAAAAATTTGTAAAAGCTAAGTAACTTTTAAAAATAGATGGTCCTACAAAGATTCTGAAAATAATATAGAAAATATTGTTTTTATAGCTATATAGCCTACTTTTCTTTAGGAGTGCCTTTTTTTACTATGTCATTGGCTTTTTACTCAGGGCATTACTGATGTGTTATAAAGACTATATGAAGAATAATATAGGAGGAAAATTCAGACATACCTTTTTTGGATGTTGTTGGCTGTCTCCTTATCCCAGTGATATGCATTAATCTGCTGTTATGCAGATTAATATGCATTAATCTGCATGGGGGAAGTGGAGGCTATGTCATGTTGGCTTGGTGTTTCTGTCTTTGGTGTGCTTGTGTTATTTCCTATTGGTCGGAGTCATGATCTAATTTTTATATTATGGAGCTTCCAACTCTCAGAGATTATGTAGGGTTGATGGATGTTTATTGTAAATTATGGAAACTATCATTTCCAATATTCTAAGCATTGTTTCATTATTTTGTATGTCTAATATTATGGCCTTGTCAATTTGTGAGCATACAAGATAACAAAACAGTGCTTACAAAACGTTACTTAGAGGATTAACATGGGAATTTTCCCAGAAATAATACCTAGAATATAGAAAATATTTTTAAAATGACAAAATTTTTTGAAGCTAGCAACAAAATTAGACTACTTAGAAAAATCATAAAATTGATATCAAATCTAAAAATAAGAATATTGTGGATGTGTGGATTAATTACAGTATTTTGAAAAAAATTAACTAACAACCAAATGATAGACCGATGGTGAAAAATATCTAAGAGGAATGCGATCAGGAGAACATATTAACACTTGACATATTAACATATGAACATATAAAAATCCATCAGAAAAAACTTTCAGAGGCACTGGAGTAGATGATATTCAACCAGAAATGCTAAAATATGGTGGTGTTAAAAGATTTGCTTGGTCGCAAGTCATCATCATCATCATCATCAAATTCCTGCCATGTACCCTCAAGGGGTGTACAGGATATGACAGTACTACATGAAAAAACTACATCATTACTAACTTCCTATCTACAATTTTCCTCCAAATAAGTCTGTTACTTGTCAAGACTCCAACATTATCAGATCTTATATTTCTATCGTCTAAGGCACTTTGTACTATATCAATCCACCTATATCTTGGTCTTCCTCTGGGTCGTTTTCCTGCCAACCTGGCAGAGAACACTTGTTTTGCTAATCTTTCCTCTCCCATTCTATTTAAGTGACCATACCATCTGAGATTAGCTCTGCTAACGCATTCCTGGATGCTGACAATGTCAAGTTCTTTCCTAATATCCTCATTTTTAATATGATATTGCCATTGATGCCATCTGTTCACGCCTCTAATCTTTCTCAGGACTCTCATATCTGCGGTCTCTAGTCTTTAGTCAAGTGTTTTACTTCTGACCCAGCTCTCAGATCCATAAGTTAAAATTGGTTTGAACACAGTCTTGTATACAGCTAATTTAGTGTTCCGACTAATTTCTTTCTTATTCCATATGAATTTATTCAATTGACTTCCCATGATACCAGCTTTGCTGATTCTGTTGTCTATTTCTATATTTAGTTTACCATCTTCAGTAAAAATTGTGCCTAAGTAGCTGAAATGTTTTACTTGTTCCACAGGTTCTCCATTCACAACACAGTTGACATTTTCAATGATTCTGCCTATTTTCATTGTCTTTGTCTTTTTATTGCTGACCTTCATACCATATCTATTACAACAACTATTCAATTTAGTCAGAGAATCTTGCAGACTTGTAGAGGATTTATTTAGAAGTATAACATCATCCGCATAAAGCAAAGAGCTGACATTAAAATCTCCAATTTTGATATCAGGTTTAATACCACATTCCTTCATAATGTGATCCATATAGATAATGAATAACAGAGGGGATAATGTACATCCTTGTCTCACACCAGATTTAACATTAAACCATCTTCCTGTACTTCCTTCAATTCTAACTGCTGACTCACAACTCAAATAAAGACTAAGTATTGCTTGATATAATGTCCCATTGACACCATATAACTGCAGCGTATTGAATAGCTTCTCTCTTGGCACCTTGTCATATGCCTTTTCGAAATCGACAAAACTTAAATACAGATCTTTGTTATATTCCCATGCTTTCTCGACTATTTGTCATAAAGTGAAGATCTGATCCTGACAGCCTCTATTTGGCCTGAATCCAGCTTGTTCTTCACCAAGCTTTTCTTCCACAATTCTTCTCAACCGTTTCTCAAGTATACTTGCATAGATCTTGCCAGGAACAGTCAGTAGGGAAATACCTCTGTAATTCTCACATTGAGTTTTATTTCCCTTTTTATATATGGGTACTATGAGAGCTCTACTCCAATCATCGGGAATTCGTCCCTCTGTCCAGGCTTTCTGAACTATGCAGTGCAGCCACTGTAAGACTCTTATACCACCATACTTCAGCATTTCTGGTAGAATATCATCTACTCCTGCTGCCTTTCCACATTTCAAACCTTTGATGGCTTTTTCTACTTCAAGTATGGATATGTATTCCAGACTGCATGCCTGGTCAGTGTTTTTTATCACTGTGCTGTCATCACTGCTTGTTTCATTTAGCAGTTTTTCAAAGTAATTACTCCATACTTCAAGGATATCTTTTTCTCCTGTTTTCATTTCACCTTTATCATCTCTAATTCCTTTTACAGCACTCTTTCCTCCATTCCTAAGCTTCTTCAACAACCTCCAGAATATTTTGCCACCTTCTTGATATTTATTTTCTATATTCTTGCCAAAGTCCTCCCATGACTTTTGTTTAGCTAGTTTTACACACTGTTTAGCTTTCTTACATTTGTCTCTGTATTCTGTAAGAGTAAAACCTGACTTATTTGCCAGGAACCTTTGATATGCTTTCTTCTTTTCCTTCACTGCCTCTTTAACTTCCTGTGTCCACCAGGGAGTTCTGATTTTTTTATCCTTGCACACAACCTCACCACATGCCTCTCTGGCAGAATCAATCAATGTTTCCTTCAGAGTTTGCCACTGAATCTCCAAGGTTTGATTCCTGTTCTCAAACTCTTTCATTTTCTTTTCAATAACATTTCTGTATTTTAGTCTACAGTTCACATCTGAGAGCTGCTCAACTTTTATTCGCTTTAAAACTTTCTTACATGTTATTCTTTTCAATGTGAAATTCAATTTTATCCTGCTCAAGACTAAATAGTGATCACTTCCAATTTCAAATCCTCTGTACACTCTGGTGTCCTGCACCAGGGAGAAAACATCACTATCAACAATAACATAGTCAATGAGACTTTTCTTATTCCTAGCCTCTTCTCTCCATGTGAATTTGTGCACATTTTTATGTTGGAACATGGTGTTAGTAATAACCAGTCCATGTCCTGAGCAGAAATCCAACAGATATTTGCCATTATTATTGGCTTTGCTCTTTTCTCCAAATTTTCCCAAAATATTTTTGTATGTCTCACAATCATTTCCTACTCTGCTATTTAGATCTCCAACAAGGACCAACTTTTCCTTTTTCATTGTGTCAGTTGCTTTTTCTAAAGCCTCAAAAAATTCCTCCACTTCTACCTTAGTAGAACCTTCTGTGGGACCATAGGCACAAATAAGTCTCATTGTCCAGTTCCCCATTCTCATATTTGCCCACATTACTCTACTTGAGACTGACTGCCATTCAAGAAGATTAGCCTCGTATTTTGTGTTGAATACTATGGCTACTCCTTCTTTTCCTTGATTGTCATTGCCTGAATATAACATTTTGTATTTATTGCTTAGAAAGATCTCACCAGTTTTGGTCTTTTTTGTTTCAGTCACCCCTATTATGTCGATCTGGTACTTATCTAATTCCTCAGCTAGCTCCATTTCTTTGCCATTCAGGCTTCTTACGTTGATAGTACCGATCTTTAACTCTGGTGATGTTGAGTTGGGGTTTGTTTTCAGATTTGTTCCAGTAGCTGACTTTTCGCTGTTTGCCCTGGTTCCCTGGTGAAAACAACGGGGGCCTTGTTTAACCGGGCGACGCCCCAGCCGGCATGAAATTTTGTCATGTTGTACCATCATTTTTTATTTTGGTTTAACCAATAAGAATACAATTTGGTCGGCTAAATCCCAAATTGCCAGCCCATCCTCGTTCGTTCAGTATCAAAGTAGATACCCAACAGGGTGCACCACGAGAAGGTGAGGATTGGACATTAGGTCAGAAGCCCTGGTCGGTTCTCCGCATTCCTTTAAAGGCTATGTGGAGGTCTCCTCTCAGTTATACAGCTTTGACCCTTAAGCACCCCTGACCCTTAAGCACCAAGTTTGAATACTAAATGGTGGAGTAAATCTTTCTTTATATCAATCTCTAAAAAAAAAGAATACAATAGATATTCCCAATGCTAAACACCACTATAACAAAATGATGTGCTATAACATACCACAGAAAAGTTCTTCCTCCTAATTATAAACTCATTCAATGCTGGAGGGGGGGGGGGGCAAAGTGTCAGGAAATTATATGTTCAGACAAAGTATGTTTAGGTATGGGGGAAGGGGAAGTGTACATAAATGAAGGAAATTGTAGGAAACAGAACTCAAAAGTATTGGCAGGAACAAGACATAAAAACATAAAACATTATAAAAAGTATAAATGCAAACAATAGTGGGAAACATTTTATGAAATTATAAAAATAAAACTGTAGAGTCAATGTTTAAATTTCAGAATGTTACATTAACTTAAATTATTAGCATTCATCTTAGATCTTCAATGAACTAAGTATGTACATATGCTACCATTAAAATCAAAAATTTTGTTCCAAACAAAAAAAATCATAAATTCAAATCAGAATAGTTTTCTACTTTATGGATAAAGAACTCTTCAAGCATAAAATGAACCATTATTGACACAAACTTTGTAACTTTTCATGAAGCCTGCAATGAATTAAAGAAATGCTATATATACATTGTTTGTAACATGAAGCAGTGGATAATGAAGAGAATGACAATGTGGTAATGGAAAAGATAGCACACTTACATGGAGTTTTCCACAGAATAAAATGTGAGACTGAGTATTTGGAGAAATGCCCGGCAGATGGTATGATACAGAAGTGAAAGAAGGGAGAGATTTAAGGGGCGAGAAACCTGAGTATGAATGAATACAAGCATGATAACAAGGATTGGATTTTGTATTGCCATTCCCTGATAAGAGAACATTTTTTCCTGGTGTAAGGATGCTACAAATGATTTAGTAGGTGACAAGTGTGATGTGTGAAAAAATATGAAAGAGCTGCATGTGAAGAAGTAAAAGTTATGAGTCTGTTTCCATGGTATGATAGAGGCAAACTCAGGTGGAGTTCAATGATTGTGAATGAGTCAGTGCACAGATTGTCCATCATTTGTAACATTGTAACATTGAGTTCCTCATGATTCCACCGTAATGAAGATGAAACACCCTTGTTAATTGATTACTGAATAATACCTGAACAATGTCTTCTGATTCTACCATTTTCATCCATTAACATGATCTTCCTATAATCATTCTTCCTTTTACTTGCCACATATCTAAAAAAACTCTCTTGAGTTTTTCTTTGTCTTATTTGCTAATTTCTGCTTGTGCTGTACTTTTGTTGTCCTTACTTATTGAGTCACTCTCCTGGCTTGTTCCTTTTACTCTTCATGTAATTGATTATTTTTATTATTATTCAAGTCTCCATAGAGTCAAAAGAGTCATCGTGGAAGGTCCTTCCTAAGAAACACAAAGTCTATCAAGACTCATCGTGGGAAGTTCCCTCCTAGGAAACACAATGTCTATCATACCACTCCTTAAACTCATTGACTGTTCTCACTCTCACCTCTCTATCAGGCAATGCATTCCATGGTTCAACCACCCTCCATGCAAAGAAACCACCCCTCACCCTCTTGCTCACAGTTTCCTTTCGTAACTTCCAGGGATGGCCCCCTTATCATCACTCCTTCCAATTATTACCATGATTCATGTTATGATGCCTCCAAAGTGCCTTCTTCTTCAGCTTTCATGCTTAATCACTTCATTCATCCATTTTTCACTTAACTTATTCAGGCTTTTTGATGTTCAGAATGCATTCACAAATTGATGCTGTTATGTATTTCTTTGTCAGTTCTCAAGCAGCATTATTTCCTTACCATTCAGCTCCTCATTCCATTCTATAGTTCCAAGCTATCTCCTAAGTTTGTCATAATCACTATCTGTGTACTTCTGCATATATATGCTTTCCTTACAGAAGTCTGCATATGTCTAGCCACAACCCAAGTGATCACTTCATGATCTCTCTCACCAACTGGAGACAAAATCCCACTCACTCTGATGAAATAATCAGATCTAAAACTTGATCCTCACATGTCCTCCTTTTAGCAAGAGATTTGTAAGAAAAGGATGCTATATTGCATGCTTGACAGTATGAAGGAAGATTTTATTTCAAATCAAGACTAGAGGAAATTTTTCTAAGCCTTTTTGCCGGCCTGGTTGGCCCAGTGGTTAGCATATCCATTCTCCAGCTAAAGGCTACGGGTTTGAATCCTGCTGTGGGCATGGATGTTTGTGATTGTTTTGGTGACGGGTGGTAGATGCCATTGGTATAGTTGCGGTAAGTTGTATTTGGTGGATTGAGTGGTGGAGACAGAGAGCTGTAGAGTAGGTGTCCTCCCTTGATGAGTCTTTGAACTTCCTGGAGGTGTCACGTAATAATAATAATAATATATGGTTACCCAGGTTATCACTTCATGATCACTCTCACCAACTGAAGGAAAGTGCAAAACCCCACTCACAATTACATAATTATATCCTCTGACGAAATGATCTGATCTAAAATCTCAATCTTCGCGTGCCCTTCTTTAAGCAAGAGATTCATAAGAAAAGGATGATTTTGAAGGAATTCTGTGTGCATAAGGATGAAGTCACTTATGAAATTATAAGGAGTAGGCCTGAAAAGTCACAACTATTATAGAGAAAGCTAAGTAAGTCTGACTATGAAAACAAACTGGCTCTACAAGCTAAAGAAAACCCTAAGGAATTCTGCTATTATGCAGCGAGTAAAAGAAAGAATAACTGCAACAAATGCAGATGGTGTGAGGGTATATGTGGGATGTAAGTTTGCAAGATTTAAGGTAACCAGTGATATACCACAGGGATCAGTCCTTGGTCATTGTTATTCAATTAATACATTAATGACATCAGGAAGGATTTGACATGCAATATACAGCTATTTTCTGATGATGGAAAATTTGGTAGGGTAATCAGATATGCAATACTTACAGAATGATTTAAATAGGCCGGAATTGTAGGGATGGGAAAATGGATGTCAATTCATTGTCTGTAAATGTAAAGTTATGCACTTTGGTGGGATTGGATATCCAATATCCAATCCCACCAAATATTGGGATTGGATATTGGTATTATATACATCATCATCATCATCAAATTCCTGCCATGTACCCTCAAGGGGTGTACAGGATATGACAGTACTACATGAAAAAATTACATCATTACTAACTTCCTATCTACAATTTTCCTCCAAATCAGTCTGTTACTTATCAAGACTCCAACATTATCAGATCTTATATTTCTATCGTCTAAGGCACTTTGTACCGTATCAATCCACCTATATCTTGGTCTTCCTCTGGGTCGTTTTCCTGCCAACCTGGCAGAGAACACTTGTTTTGCTAATCTTTCCTCTCCCATTCTATTTAAGTGACCATACCATCTGAGATTAGCTCTGCTAACGCATTCCTGGATGCTGACAATGTAAAGTTCTTTCCTAATATCCTAATTTTTAATATGATATTGCCATTGATACCATCTGTTCACACCTCTAATCTTTCTTAGGACTCTCATATCTGCGGTCTCTAGTCTTTGGTCAAGTGTTTTACTTCTGACCCAGCTCTCAGATCCATAAGTTAAAATTGGTTTGAACACAGTCTTGTATACAGCTAATTTAGTGTTCCGACTAATTTCTTTCTTATTCCATATGAATTTATTCAATTGACTTCCCATGATACCAGCTTTGCTGATTCTGTTGTCTATTTCTATATTTAGTTTACCATCTTCAGTAAAAATTGTGCCTAAGTAGCTGAAATGTTTTACTTGTTCCACAGGTTCTCCATTCACAACACAATTGACATTTTCAATGATTCTGCCTATTTTCATTGTCTTTGTCTTTTTATTGCTGACCTTCATACCATATCTATTACAACAGCTATTCAATTTAGTCAGAGAATCTTGCAGACTTGTAGAGGATTTATTTAGAAGTATAACATCATCCGCATAAAGCAAAGAACTGACATTAACATCTCCAATTTTGATATCAGGTTTAATACCACATTCCTTCATAATGTGATCCATATAGATAATGAATAACAGAGGGGATAATGTACATCCTTGTCTCACACCAGATTTAACATTAAACCATCTTCCTGTACTTCCTTCAATTCTAACTGCTGACTCACAACTCAAATAAAGACTAAGTATTGCTTGATATAATGCCCCATTGACACCATATAACTGCAGCGTATTGAATAGCTTCTCTCTTGGCACCTTGTCATATGCCTTTTCGAAATCGACAAAACTTAAATACAGATCTTTGTTATAATCCCATGCTTTCTTGACTATTTGTCGTAAAGTGAAGATCTGATCCTGACAGCCTCTATTTGGCCTGAATCCAGCTTGTTCTTCACCAAGCTTTTCTTCCACAATTCTTCTCAACCATTTCTCAAGTATACTTGCATAGATCTTGCCAGGAACACTTATAGGGAAATACCTCTGTAATTCTCACATTCGTTTTTATTTCCCTTTTTATATATGGGTACTATGAGAGCTCTACTCCAATCATCGGGAATTCGTCCCTCTGTCCAGGCTTTCTGAACTATGCAGTGCAGCCACTGTAAGACTCTTATACCACCATACTTCAGCATTTCTGGTCGAATATCATCTACTCCTGCTGCCTTTCCACATTTCAAGCCTTTGATGGCTTTTTCTACTTCAAGTATGGATATGTATTCCAGACTGCATGCCTGGTCAGTGTTTTTTATCACTGTGCTGTCATCACTGCTTGTTTCATTTAGCAGTTTTTCAAAGTAATTACTCCATACTTCAAGGATATCTTTTTCTCCTGTTTTCATTTCACCTTTATCATCTCTAATTCCTTTTACAGCACTCTTTCCTCCATTCCTAAGCTTCTTCAACAACCTCCAGAATATTTTGCCACCTTCTTGATATTTATTTTCTATATTCTTGCCAAAGTCCTCCCATGACTTTTGTTTAGCTAGTTTTAAACACTGTTTAGCTTTCTTACATTTGTCTCTGTATTCTGTAAGAGTAAAACCTGACTTATTTGCCAGGAACTTTTGATATGCTTTCTTCTTTTCCTTCACTGCCTCTTTAACTTCCTGTGTCCACCAGGGAGTTCTGATTTTTTTATCCTTGCACACAACCTCACCACATGCTTCTCTGGCAGAATCAATCAATGTTTCCTTCAGAGTTTGCCACTGAATCTCCAAGTTTTGATTCCTGTTCTCAAACTCTTTCATTTTCTTTTCAATAATATTTCTGTATTTTAGTCTACAGTTCACATCTGAGAGCTGCTCAACTTTTATTCGCTTTAAAACTTTCTTACATGTTATTCTTTTCAATATGAAATTCAATTTTATCCTGCTCAAGACTAAATAGTGATCACTTCCAATTTCAAATCCTCTGTACACTCTGGTGTCCTGCACCAAGGAGAAAACATCACTATCAACAATAACATAGTCAATGAGACTTTTCTTATTCCTAGCCTCTTCTCTCCATGTGAATTTGTGCACATTTTTATGTTGGAACATGGTGGAACATGGTATTATATACATAATCCCAATATAATATTGGATATTATATTGGGATTATGCTAGAAGCTGATCAGGCTTGGGATCTTGGAGTTTTAGTAGATAGGAAGTTGAAGTTCAAGGCCATATAATAGCAAAGATGGCAAACACAACTCAGAGGATAATTGCAGTAATGAAATGAGCTTTGACATGTAATGATACGGAAGTCATTTTATCTCTACAAGGCTTTGATATATCATATATATCCTGGTTTCTGTGATGATTCTGATACAGCAGGGAGAATACAAAGGAGATTGCTAAAAATTATATCAGGATTGAGGAATACTGATTATGAATACAGATTGAGAATTTATAGACTACAGACACTAGCAAGGAGGAAGAAAGATGATATGATTGGGACTAACAAACTTCTGAAAAGGTCATACAGGATTTCAGTAAATGGAACTTTTCATTTTATAGAGGGTGGGGAAAGGACAAGAGGGCATCTTGGAAGTTGAGAATGAATACCGTCACGAAGGGGGTGAGATCTAGATTTTTATCTTGTAGAATGGTATGTGATTGTAACTGATTGCCATTGGATGCTGTGTGTGTGCAAATGAATTCAAGAATAAGTATGATAGCTGGTGCATGTAGTATGTGGTTTCCCTCGGTGAGTTCCTTACTCCCTGGAGGTGTTTTTTAATAATATTAATGCTAAGATCCTGGAATACTGCAATCCTAATTATAATTTATAATGGCTCTTAAAACAAATGGATGAATATTTTTGTTGTTGTTGTTGTTATGTTCCATCGAGTTGTTTTCAACTCCTGGTGATTCCTTGAACACACACTCTCCATTCAGATCTGTCACTGAGCATATCTTTCATATTTAAACCATCTTTATTGTTGAGATTAGGATGGATGATTGGAATTTTTCTCACAAGTTTGGGTATGATGTAATGAACAGGTGTCTTTCCATTCAGTTCTAAGTAGAGTATCCAGGACATTATCAGAAAGGCCAGATTTACCGTAGTTATTAAATTTAATGTCATTTATGTTTCTTTTTCCAGATACAAATTTTGCATCTAGCTTCACCCCTGTGAGGCAGTTTTTTTATCTGATTCACACACAAAAGGCCACAAGACTTATAGCACATTAATGCTGGGGGGGGGGGGCAAGAGGAATAGAAGAGAGGACGAGTTTGTTCACATTTTGCTTGAACAACTGAGGCTATAATCTTTGCAGGGAAGGCAGAGTTGGGGAGACTGTTTTAAAGCACAGAAGTAGATGGAATGAAAGAGGAGAAGAATGAATTAAAGTTAGTTTGATGTCAAGATGGACTGTAAAATGGTGTTTGTTTTTATGATTTTGGAGGCGAGTGGAGGAATAATAGTGCCCAGTTCAGCAGAGTACTGTCCATGAAAATATCTATAGAAGAGGCACAAGGTAGAAACCGAACATCTGCAAGAGAGGGATTGAAGTAGATGTGTGTGAGAGAGAGAGAGAAAGAGAGATGATTAATAAGCCAGATTGCCCTCTTCTGGATAGAATCGAGCAATCTTAGAGATGATTTTGGTGCTCCACTCCAAATATGGGAGCAATATTCCATGGCTGGACGGGTTTCGATTTTTTATAGAGTTAGCAGCTCAGGTGTGAAGTGAAAAACTACACAAAGTTTTTTGATGGCTGCAGAAGTTATAGTTGAAATGTTGTAATGTCAGGAAATATTGGAGGTGCAGGTTAGTGAAAGATTAAAAATTTGATTGTGTTTGGTTATCTCATTATTACTGAAGGTAAGGGTGGGATATGCAAGCCCTTTCTTGTGAGAGATCAAGCAGAACTGAGTGTTGATGGCATTGAGAATTACAAGGTTGTCTTTTCCCCACTGGGATTTAGTTAGGAGATCTGAATTCAAGTCACTGGCCATTAGAGGTGCATTGAATATGGTATATTCCAGGATGGGCTATGGGAGGAAGGGGATCCTTGTGCAGTTGAATAAAGTGGCATTGAAGTTGTATTTATTTTATTTTTTCTGATATCACTTTAATGTATGGAATGGCTAGAGTTTTATTGTAATGTTTATTTTTATTATTAGGTGTAGTCTTGTGAAACTTTTATTGATAGTATTTTTGCTGTAGCCATTTTTTAGAAAAGTGTTGCTGATAATTTTTAATTCATACTCTTCAGTGCTTGCTCATTGGAGAAAATCTGTAAAACGCTGTTTTTGGTGTGTTAATGACATACAGTTTTTGTGTTGGGTGGTAGTACGAGTTTATGTGTATGTATTGGTCAGTATGTGTAGGCTTACAGTAAATAGTAAAGGACTGTTGAATGAAAGATGTGTGGCAAATTTATACAGAAATGGAATTATGCTCCAACTTTCAATTTCAGTTGTGAATTGTATCCATTTGTGTTGTCTGTTCAGGTGGCTGAGGAAGGTGTCTATGGTCTGGCATCGACATGGTCAGATAATGAAAGCATCATCAACGTATCTAAGCCAGGCTTTGGGTTTTAAATTTAAGGAATCTAGAGCACATTGCTCAAAAGCTTCTATATAAAAGTAATGATGGGTTTTTTTTTTGGGGGGGGGGGGGTATGGCAAGCCCTTGGCTGTAACCTCTTTTTGCAGGTAAAAAGTATTTTGCCACACAGAATAACCAGAACACAGAATGTAATATATGAGCAAAGAAGGCTGTGATATCAGGCAGAAATTTGTCCTTTAAAATGCTAGATGTGAAAGTCAGCCCAAGAATGGAAAACTGATATTGACTGAAATCAAAATGTAATTGAAATCAATAGGGCATCACGTAGGTCTTTCTTGTTAGTAATAAGACAGGACTATTGCAAAATTCCAGTATAACTGGTATAAGTTACAGAGTAAAAAAAAATAAAAAAATTCTACTAGTTACATGCATCGTAGCATGCTTCATCAGGAATGAAGAATTTTGCTCTATATGTGAAAACATATAGAGCAAAATTAATTTGAGTACATTAACTGACTGATGAAATTGTAACTGATAATACATGTGTTCAGAGGTTGTTCATGATTCATCATTGATCTCTTCCATGTAACATCTGTTGTAACCTATTTATGACAGAAGTTGATGAAATAGCTAAAAGGATTATTTGGATGTTGAAAATTATGCTAAGAAGTAAAGATAGGGTGATTATTATCCCTCTTTATAGGCTGTGATTCAGCAACATCTTGACTAATGTGTACAGATTTGGTCACCTGGGTTTCATTGGGATCAGGAGGTGGTAGAGAGTATACAGAGATGAGGGACCAAGTGGGTGACCAGTCACTGCCAAGTTGGTGACTGGTCTGTGGAATGCTCCCTATGAGGATAAGTTGAAGGCATGTATGTTGAAAAGTTTAATTGATTGGCAGATTAGAGGGGGATATGATAGAAACTTATAAGATATTAAAGGTGTTTTATAAAATTAACACAAAGGAAGTTTTTTGATGACTTTGATTATCAAGGTCATTGCCCACACTATGAAGAAATGATGGGGGTAGGAGCCAGAGACCCTTTTCTACTAAAACTAGTAGCCACTTCACATCCAGTAAACATAGTGGTTGTGTTTATATCAACTAGCAATGAAAGTTATCTACCACTTAGAAATAAAGTTGACATTTCCTCCAACTAGGAAAGATGCTTATAAGTGAATTCTAGCTTTGGAGAGTGTTCCTCAATCCATATTTATGATTAGTTCTATTTTCATTGCATATTGGGAATCTTGAAGGATTTGCCACTGATTGTTTATTTTCTTCATTTAGCTCAATTTTTTTTTGCTGATTGCATAAAATTCTTAACTATTTGTGACCATTTGATTTATTATGCTTCTACCATCTCATATCATATTTAATACTCTTGGTTCTGGTTGATAAGCTTTAATTGTCACCTAATTCAAAATTTAAAAAAAAAATGTAAAATATATTTTCTTATTGTTATAGTTAGCATTCTCTGTGTTGGACATTATTTATCCTTGCGTCTTTCAGATGTGACATTCAATATGATGCTTTGAGATTGAATCTGATAACCACCAAAATCTAAAACTTAATCACTCATAATGCCTCATACTTGAACAATGGACATATGATTCTAAGGAAAGTCACTCTTAAATTTATAGGCTCTGCTGTTAATGTACTAATGGATTGTTATTTAATACTGCATCAATTTTTAATTTAAGCTGATAATTCATCTTTATCAAGAGCCAGATTGGTAAATTTTTTTCTAGATCACCAAGCAAACGTTATGCCCGTCAAACAGTTCCCCAGGTAACAAGAGAAGGACTGGAATGGGAGAAGAAGCCGTCCAAACCCGTGACAAGAATGAATGGGACCACCACTGCTCATGTCCGCCCATATGATAGTTTCAACCATAAGATCCAAGTTTCAGAGCCTGAATATAGGCCAAGAAAAGCATGGGCTGAAACACCAAGGTAAAGTTACATGCTTTATTGATATAATTTAAAAATTGTCTAGCCTTACATAAGTAAGACTGCATTATTATTCACATCATACTTATGTGATATTGGAAGTTTTATTAGTGAAATATTCAGGAATACCAGAAATAAATAATTTGATTTATTAAATCATATACTAAATTAATTCATAGTAATTTTCATTTCTGCTATAGGGTTATTTTATGCTGCAGGCATTGTTAGCTAGTTTTTAAGCTACATTAGATACATGCTCACTCAGTCATCTGTATTTTGATAATATGCCAGTACCATACTTCATGGTTCTATACATCAAGTACTAGCATAGAAGTTTGCCAATCTATACTAAGGATTACTATCTTTGTTTTGGGTATTAATATGGTTTTTGTGAAAAACATATGCAAAATAAAACTAAAATGTATAATTCAAATGATTTTTTTGTCATTATTTTATTGTAAAAAGGCTTTATTCCATGCAATCAAATATATATATATATATATATATCCGCTTGAGATAAAAGTGTTCTGTAAAACCTATTTTCTTCGTTCTATATTAGCCTGGAAGTCTACCACTTTGACAGCTTTTAAATGTTTTGACACCAGCTTATGACTTGTTTCAGCAACAACATTCACATTGCATGTATGATTTTTGTTTGGCACCACATTGCTTTATTAAGGAAGTCATATAAAAATCTCTTCATGGAGAAAAATCAGATAGGCCAGTTTCTGGACATGAATAACACATTTTTTTTAAATAATTCAAAGTAATTGTTTTTATTAAGTAAATTAAAATAGTACTTTGTTTTAAAATTTATGTCTATTTTGTTCATCAGCGTGCCATTCTGAATGAAATGACACACACTGTTTTTCATCACAACTGAATTATTGTGATGAAGCTGAATATGAGAGACATTTCTCAAAATTCATTAAGAAAATAAGTCATGAACTGTAGATAACTCTGGACAACAAATTAATTTTCTTTATTTATTTTGTAATATAAAGTAATTTAGAAATTTTCTCTTCAAGTGGAGAAAACATTTTTACTTAGGTGGAGAAATTGGCATATTTCATCATTACAAAAAATTCTTAGTTTTTTTTTTTTTTTTAAATGTATACTAATTAACCGCTTTAATGGAATATATGCACTTGTTGTTATATGCCATCCAGTCATTTTTGACTCTTGTGATCTTGTGAACTCTAGATCTTTCTTAGTTTCTGCTATGAGGGTTGTATCATCTGCATATCTTAAATTATTTATTTTTCTGCCATCAATCTTAATTCCAGCTAGGTCTTTGTCTAAGTTAGCCATTATCATAATATATTCACTATAAATATTCAAAATATAGGGCAACAGTATACAAACCCTATCACACCCCTTTTTATCCTCGAACACTGTCTGTTTCTTCAAAGACTGTTTTTATTGAAGCTTTTTGATTGTCATACAACTGTCTTATCAAGAGAATCAGATGCTTAGGAATTACCATTGATCTCATTACAATCCATGGTCTCTTGTGATCCACATAATCAAAAGCTTTCTTATAATCAATAAAACAGATAAATACTTCCTTCTGAAATTCCATTGTTCTTTCCATAATTCATCTCATTTTTGCTATCTGGTCACTAGTTCATCTACCTCTCCTAAAGTCTAACTTTTCTTGTGGCATTTCTCTATTCACATATGGTTCCAGCCTTTGTTGAATCACTTTCAGTATAACTTTACTTGCATGTGAAATTAAAGTGATGGTTCTATAATTCTCGCAATTTCTAGGATTTGATTTTTTAGGAATTGGGATGCATACTGATGTTTTCCAATCTCTAAGCCAGTATATTTTCTTCCAAACCTGTTGACAAATTTCAGTCAATACATTCACTACTTTGTTCCCAGCTGTTCTCAGTAATTCCATTGACATTCCATCAGCTCCAGGAGCTTTTCCATTTGGCAGATGTTCCAATGCTTATATCACTTCACTTTTTATTATCATGGGTCCTTCATCAAATTCTCTTTCAAATTCTACTTCAGTATTATCATCTTTCTTGTACAAATCCTTTACATCTTTAAATCTTATACAAAAACTCTTTCCATTTTTTTTTTCTATTAAATATTTTCCAGAATTACTTTTTACAACTCCTGATCTAGGGATAAACTTCACTAACTTAATTTATCTTTTTCCTTGTAATATTGCTTTCTCTGGGTGTCTTTTCCAAATTTGCAAATTTTAAGTACTACAGATCCTCATCATATTCCCACGATTTCTAAACTTATATATATACAAGGGTGGTCTGAAAAGTTCTTGGCCTAACAAATCAAAAATCAAATCAGCTAATACCTTTTTTATTCGCGTATATAGGGAGTAGACGAGGCCATTTAGCCCTATCTAACTTTTGGAGACTGAGTGGGCAGTTCAATCTCCAATGGGACCCAATCAGAGATAGCTGGCCCAAGGCTATCACTAATTTACAGACACACAGTGAAGAGAGGCGGCTCAACAAGTGCCACCATCTCGTGGTCCCTAACACTCGTATTTAATGTCTGAAATAATGTGGGTTCTGCGGTCAATTTTCTTGAGTTTACAGGACGAAAAACCTGAGTTTCTGGGAGAAAAAATCCGCTTGCCCATGCCAGAGATCGACTAACTCGGGAACCAGTCAAAAAAAGGCTTAGAAAAATTTCTTCTAGTCGCTGACTAGATTTGAAACCAAGAAGTCTTCCTTCGTGCGGTTAAGCATCGTGGTGTGCAAACACCACATCCACTGAGCTACACAGGCCTAACAATGAAAAAACAAATTTATAATTTCAAAATTATTTTTATTTTTCAACATAATCTCCCTTAAGACTAACACATTTATTCCAACGATGCTCCAGCACCATTATCCCATCCCTGTATTGGTTCTCAGTAAGATCAGCAAAATACCCCTCTACATCTGCAATCATCTCTTGATTCGAAGAAAAACGCTGAACAGCGATATGAGTTTTTAATTTTGGAAATAAACAAAAGTCAGAGGGAGTCAAATCTGGGAAATAGTGTGAATGTTCCAACAATTCATAGTGTAGATCCCTTAATGGGAAACATTGCCAAAACACCTTTGTGGGCAGATGCATTCTGCTGATGAAAGATCATTTTTTTCTTCTGCAAACCGGGTCTTTTCTAGCGATTTTTTTCGTCTAATCTCTTTAAAAGATCAGAATAATATTCCCAGGTTATTGTTTTACCCTTTTCAAGATAATTAATAAACAAAATGCCTTTAGCATCCCAAAACACTGATGCCATGACCTTTCCTGCTGATGGAACCGACTTTGTCTTCTTTGACACTGAACAACCAGCTTCTGTCCACTCTTTTGACTGCTGTTTAGATTTTGGTGTGTGATGGTGAATCCAAGTCTCATCCATAGTATTAAATCGATGCACAAAATCAGTTTTATTCTTATTAAAACACTCCAAGCACTGTTCGGAGATTTTCATGCGAGTGTGTTTTTGATCTGCTGCAAGTGCGGCACCCATCTTGTGCAAAGCTTTTTCATTTGCAATTCTTTATGCAAAATACAGCCTACATTTTCCTTTGAAATGCCTATATTTTCAGCAATTTCATGCACTTTGACTCACTGGTCATCCAGTAATATATCATGCACTTGATCGATGATTTCTAGTGTGGTTACACTTTTTGTACGTCCTTCACATGGATAATCTTCAAGGCTGGTATGGCACGTTTTTAACTCAGCAGCAGTCCATTTCTAAATTGTCAAAAATGAAGGAGAAGAGTGCCCATAAACTTTCATGTACTCTGAATGAATTTCTTTTGGCATTAAACCTTCTTTTACAAAGAATTTTAAAACCGCACAATACTCAATTTTATCCATTTCAAGTGAATACAGACAACGCTTTTGCTTCAGACAGCTGTATAAAACAAACTACTTGATAGAATAACTTGCAATTTCACATGGATGCTTATGACAGTTGTACCAACTTAGAAAAAAAAAATCTCTTGCCGATAGTCGAGGCCGAGAACTTTTCAGACCACCCTCGTATATATAGGATTAAAAAATTTAATGACTAGAAGTCAAGAGATTACAAAATAGAAGAAATACTATTTTTTATTGGAGTGAACAACTAGTTTAGTTTTCTTAGAAAACTTCATAGGGTGCATAACATTAAAAAGATATAAAAAATATACATCACTAGACACAGCAGTAAATTAACTTTCAAAAAAATTTCTGACAATTCAAACTGTTCTGGATGCCATAGAATTATTGGATACTTTCATTTGGATAACTGAAAAGTGACGGTCAGATAATTTATGGTTAAGATTATTGAAAGTTTATTTTTCACTTGGTTAGACTATAATAAATTTAGTTTAATCCTTTATCCAAGTGTGAGTAGACAAAGTTTGCACCTGAAAGTATCTCCAGGACTGGGGGTAAGGTGGTACAACACCGGGCAACTCGTTGCAAAAGTGGAGCAAGACAACATCACTCCTATCTCAGTATCTCCCATAATGCAAAACACATCTTCTTGCGGATATGTATAATGTTATGCATTAAGGAAAGGGCAACTACCCAGACTAGTTTCGACCTTTATTGGGGTCTCTTCAGTGGGAGCAGGCCCTACAAGTGGAAATATGAGGCAGAAGCATTAGCTCATCTCTACCTATAGGAGTTGCCAAATGGTGTGCCACCTTTTTATTAAATTACTCTGGATTTAGAGAAGGATGTCGAAAGTTCATTTTTCACTTGGTTAGACTATAATAAATTTAGTTTAATCCTTTATCCAAGTGTGAGCAAACAAAGTTTGCACCTGAAAGTATCTTCAGGACTGGGGTAAGGTGGTACAACACCTGGAAACTCGTTGCAAAGGTGTAGCAAGCTAACATCACTCCTATCTCAGTATCTCCCATAATGCAAAACACATCTCCTTGCAGATATGTATAATGTTATGCATTAAGGGAAGGGCCACTACCCAGACTAGTTTCAACCTTTATTGAGGTCTCTTCAGTGGGAGCCATACCTAAGTGGAGATATGAGGCAGAAGCATTAGCAAGGTCATCTCAAGTTGCCCGGCGTTGTACCACCTTACCCCAGTCCTGAAGATACTTTCAGCCGCAAAATTTGTTTGGTCACACTTGGATAAAGGATTACTCTAAATTTATTATAGTCTAACCAAGTGAAAAATAAGCTTTCAACATCTTTCTCTAAATCCAGAGTAATTTAATAAAAAGGTAGCACACCATTTGGCAACTCCTGTAGGTATAGATGACTTTGCTAATGCTTCTGCCTCATATCTCTGCTTGGGCCTGGCTCCCACTGAAGAGACCTCAATAAAGGTCGAAACTAGTCTGGGTAGCGGCCCTTCCCTTAATGCATAACATTATACATATCCGCAAGGAGATGTGTTTTGCATTATGGGAGATACTGAGATTATAGTGATGTTGGCTTGCTCCACCTTTGCAACAAGTTGCCTGTGTTGTACTACCTTATCCCAGTCCTGAAGATACTTTCAGTCCCAAACTTTGTTTGCTCACACTTGGATAAAGGATTAAACTAAATTTATTATAGTTAAGATTAGTATTAAGATGGGCCAGACCCAGGATAATTTCTGTTGATTCCACAATTCTTCTCTCCAGTTCATTGTATCTAAAAATGTTTTCTGATTTGTTCCAGATGATTAGATGAAGGACAGAATCTTCCTCGTTATGGTGAGCAGAATTAAGAACGTGATTAGACAGTGTGCTGATTCTAGTTCTCCCGTGTGTAATGTCTGTAACATGTACTTCCATATGCAACTCAGTTGATTTCTCTGTCTGACCAAAATAGAGCACGTTGCAGTTGCACTAAAGATACTAAACTTCTGCTAACTTTAGGCTGTCATGTTTCTGTTTAGGTGTACCGAGTAAGAAATGGAGTTTATTAGCAAATATATATTTACAAAAATTTGAGAGAAAGCAATCAATTTTTTCCCTTAAAGCCCAGGTTATGGAAAAGATATGTTGATGATATTTTCTTAATTTCAAATCATGGAGTGGATTCTTTAAAGGATTTTCTGAACCATCTGAACAGTCAGTACCCAAAAATACAATTTACCTCAGAATTGGAAATTAATGGTTCTCTTCTCTTCTTGGATGTAAAACTCACTCATGTCAGACTGAAGAACTCTATTTATAGAAAACCCACACATACCAACTGATACCTTCATGCACAGTCACCTCATTTCTACTTTGGTTAAACATGCTCACTCACTGCCAATTCAGTGAAGAAGAAATCACCAAAGAACTACAGTTTCTTCTTACAACCTTTCAGAAAAAATGGCTATCCTAACCAGACAGCTCATAAGCTACTTTTTAATTCACCTCCTCACTGTATTGAAGTTATCACGTTTTTAATTCTGCTCACCCTAATGAGGAAGATTCTGTCATTCACCTAGTGATCTGGTACAAATCAGAAAACATTTTTAGATGCTACAATGAACTGGAGAGAAGAATTGTGGAATCAACAGAAATTGTCACTTCTTCAGCTATCCAATTTTGGCATGCATGAGATCATGCCTACGGGATCCTGCCCAGCAATTCTGTAGTATCTGGAATGGCTTCAAATGTCAGCAATATATTCACAAGTTAATTTATAGTGCCTCTTGCAATATATATTTTTTGTATTTCACTTTTTGTGTTATATGCCTGATGAAGTTTTCTAAGAGTGCTAACATAATAATAAATAGCATTTTTTCTATTTTGTTATCTCTCGCCATCTAGTCATTAATTTTTTCATCATGTTATATAGCTGAGTGAATCTGTTGCATCAAATATATACATACAGTAGTAAACAAATTAAGCCGAAAACTCACATTTTGAAGAAAAATTTTAGTTCCATAAGAAAATAAGTACGAAAATTAAACTCTAACTTTACCTAATAATTTACGTGTGCCTCCATTCCTAATAAGTTCATTAATTTGTTTATGCATGGACTCTACCAACATAGAACACATTTTTCTTATTTCTGCATCTCTAAACCATACTTTTATAATGGATTGTATTAAGTTATCCTTTGTATCACAATTTAAATAACCAAGTCTCTTTTTCATTATGGCCCACTAATTTTCTATTGGGTTAATGTCAGAAAAGTTACCTGACTACTGACCAATTGGATGTTGCAATTTTTGAGGAATTCGAACTCTTTTCAAAGTGTGGCATGGAGTGAGATCATATTGAAAGATGAGTTCTTTGTTTTTCTGGATCTGTGGGACTACTCTTTTCTCCATTATTTTTATGTATTGGTCACACCATCATACCATCATGTGTAAAACAACCCCAGAACATCTTTTTAGCTGGTCGTTTAGGAACTTGTTGAAGATGGGCTGGAGAATTCTTCTCAGCCACTGTTTTGCAAGAGTACTCTCTCTCTCTCTCCTTGGACAAAGAAATGTCTCTCATCTGAGAATATGACCTCCTTCCACTTCTCAACAGTCCAATCTTTGTACACTTTTGCCCACTGGAGCCTCTTTTTCTGCATAGCCTTCCTCGACAGTTGTTTCTTTTTTGGTCTGTGGCAGTCCTCCCTGCTTCCAATAATCTTTGACAAACTGTCATGTTAGAAACATTAATCCCACTAGCTGCCAAGTCTCTATTTAAGTCTACAGCAGACAATCATAGATTCATTTTGCTTTTCCTAACTAGTAAAGAATCTTGAATAAGTATAGTTTTCCTTTTACACCCGCATTTTCCTTTACTGTCAGGAGAAAAGGTACCTGTATCGCTAAACCTCTTTAAATTGCATTAACAGTACCCAAAACCAACACCACACTCATTGGTAGTTTGTCTTTGAGTCATGGATGTGTGCTGAGAAAGATTACATAATTTTGCATACTTTCTTGGAGATGTATCTATTTTATAGCTACACAGAATGAATAAAATACAGGTATCCCTTGATTAACGCCATTAATCAATCCCTCGATGTTACCATGTATATCAAAATCGCGTTATTCAAATCTAATAATCAATGGTAAAAATTACAATTCATCAATGGTCGATTACTGTATTAATAATTCGTTTTATATGGTACTCTTTTAGGAAAGATAAAAAATGAATGCAAAGTAAATGTTTAATAAATGCTTGTCCTGCATTAGTTACTGCAATTTCTTTATCAAAACAGTTATCAAGAGTCATTTGAAGAGTTTTAGTTTTTTTTCTTATCAGCATAACAAAATGGCTCTCTAGACTTCGGCAAACAAGCATTCTTCGATTAACATCTGGATCCATATCCATTATTTGCTGCTTAAGCTATTCTAAACTGCAAAATATTCCATCCAGTTCTTTGATTGTTATCTCCATGGGAACCATCTTCACATTCTATTTGTTCATTGTCTTCATATGCATGTTGTTGTTGTTGTGGTTCAATTTCAAGAATATCATTCTCACTGAAATCTTTTTCGATTTGAATCCAATAATTCTTTAACATCTTCTGCATCAACACTATCAAAACCAAGGTCTTCACTAATTGCAATGATTTCTTCAACCACTTTGTTCATAGGATTTTGAAAAACCACCTAAGTCATTAGTGCGTTCTGGGAAAAGATTTTTCCAAGCAGCTCTCATGCAGCTAGAAGACACTTACTCCCACGAATCATGAATGTTTTCAATGCGTGCTTAATGTTAAATTTTTTCCAAAATTCTTGGAGCGTAACCGCATTTTCTCCCATTGTTGTTTCTACTGCGTTTGAGAATGTCTTTTACGAAAATTTTCGAAGAATGTAATTTGTAAATACAGCAGAACTATTAGAGCTTGTAATACACCCTCTCTTAATGCTTAATGGAAGGAATGATGTCATCATGTTCACGACTTTCTTTCTCTTGGCCAGGAATCACTCCTCGAGGCTTGCATGTTTTTGCATGGTAAATTTAAAGGTGCGTTAATTAAAACTTGCTGCATATAATGAAGGGATTGTCGCAATTGATTTTGCTGCGTTAATCAAATCCCGTGTTAAGCAAGGGATACCTGTACTATGAATGTCAACTTATTTATACTATTAAAAACACACAACACTATTTATCAACATCTTATAGACAGTTAAAACAGTCAGCACTCAATCAAAATAGTGAACCAAAACCAAAATTTTCTCCAATCAATGTCATCCTTCCATAATTATTCTTTCTTTTGCTGGCTACATATCGAAAGAATTTCTTAGGATTCTTTTTGGCTTCATTAGCCAACTGTTGTTCATACCTCTCTTTAGCTACCCTCACCTACCAAGTCACCCTCCTTGCTTGGTCCTTGTAGACTTCATGGAATTGGTTATTTTCACTTCTCTTATGCTGCCTCCGCAATGCCCTTTTTCTCTGTATCACATGCTTAATCTCTTTATTCATCCATCTCACACCCACCTTATTTAACCTTCTCACCCTTGGAATACATTTAGACATTGCATCTACTAAACAGTTTTTGAAAATCCCCCCTCTCCCCTCCCCCCAAAGCTGCATTGATCTCTTTTCCAGCTAACTCCCCATTCCCTGCTACACCCTCAAGCTGTCTCCTGAGCTCTTCATAATCACCCCCCCCCCCCCCCCCTTGTAGTTCCACATATACCCTTTTCTCACAGAGGTCCTCGCACTGCTGGCAACACCCAGGTAATCACCTCATGGTCACTCTCACCAATTAGTGGATGATTTGACACCTCGTTTACAATTACATCCTCTGATGAGATGACCAAATCCAAGACCCTCAATCCTCGTGCACTCTCGCTCTGTTACATACTGTCTGAGGTAGTTATCCCTCAAAAACTCAAGAAACTCATTTCTTTACTTCCAGTTGCTATCTCATCATTCCAGTCTATATTGCCATAATTAAAATCACCCATAATGATCACCCTTTTCTTATTTACTTGGCTAATTTGATTGTAAATTTCATTATCACCACCATCCACCATCCCACCAAGTATTTGATTCCATTCACCTCTATCTCACACCATACTGCCTCAAAACCACTGGCACTATTTCCCTCTTGCATTTCCACTTTATATGGACATAACTCTTTCTCTATTATCAATAACACTCCCCCTCCCTTTTTACCCCCTCTATCCTCACGAAACACATCATACCCTTCCATCTCTATTGCTGTCAGGATGTCATCCTCTTCCAACCATGTCTCACTTATTCCGACAATCTTTGGGTGAACAGACGCAATTAGTGCAACCATTTCATCTGCCTTGTTTCTTATACTTTTGCATTTGTATACAAACACAACAGCTCATTTCTGGATCTACAGCTAGTTCCACTGATACTACCACTCTCTCAATGTGATCTCTCCATGCTCGACTGGGACCATTTCCCTTTCTGCTTCTTCATTTTAAAACCCTTTTCAATTCCAACTGTTTCCTCTTGATCCCTGGTCATCCCATTCCTTTCCTGCCTACACATGCTCACCTCCTCTTGGAGTATCCACCTTTCTCATGCTGTATACCCCTGTCCACCCTGAGCCTCCCTGTTTCCCCGCTCCTCTTACACATCCATTCTCTCATTTTCTATACCCATACCACTCACTTCCCCATTCATAACCACCTCTTCAATCTCTCCTGTCTTACTCTCCCACTCTTCCACATCACTGAACTGTTAAAAGGAAAGGTCAGAGTAAAATACATAGGCAGCAGAAATGTAATCTCTAAGAACAGTTAATAACAAATAACAAAGGATGCACAAATATTTGACCTATAAATAATGAAGATATTAGAAGTGAGCTAGGTATTTACAACTTAAATGAAAAGGTCAAGGAATATAGAGTGAAATGGAAAGAACATTTATATAGAAAAGAAAGATATCAGCTAGCAAAAGAAGTAGATAAATATAGACCAGTGAAGCAAGAACAGGCAAATGCTCAGTCCTTGATAATAATAAGAACTTTAATGTAAATAAATAAATTATTTTATGTTCCAAAAGTAGTATTTTTTTTATCAAACTACCTGACATTCAAGATTTTTGCTATTTATCAGTTAGGCAAAGAAGACTATCAACGTTGCATCTGTCTGTACCTTCAACTCTGTCACCAATATGCACCTACAGACCTAAGCTATCGTGATAAATTTTATTTCTTTATGAAGATTTTTTTTTTTGCCAGATGTGATATATTTTCTTGCTTTTAATTTTGCTTGATCTTCATTATGTATTTTAACTGCACTAAATAGTTAAAATACATAATGAAGACAATGACATGATATGAATAAATTATTCATATAATGTCTCCGGTTTATCTACACTCTATTGTCGCTTATTCTTTTATTGGGAAGATGTACTTACCTGTCCTTATTTTTGCAATGAATTAAGGAGCAGAAGCTTAAGCTGACTTGAAGCAGAAAGAGTATTTAAAGAATTGTTGTAGACATCAGTAGAATTACCAATAAATACTGCCTTATGGAAATAAATGTATGTTAGTATATATCTAGTAGTATAATTTACAATAAAGTAGCACGTGCATTCTTGTCATTTGAGTTCAAGATTTACTAATTATGTGTTTTGTGTTATTTTTCTAACTAGTGCTGAAACCACTGCCTTCACTCCAGCAATTCCGACCAAAATGATTGGCTATGCAGATGAGGAGAACGGTACTGATTTCTATGAATTACCGTCCTACACTGCTGAAACCATTGTGGTAAGATACTTGCTTTAATTATTTATTTTTATTTTTATTTGTGTGTGTGTGTGTGTGTGCATGCGTGCTTGCTTGCTTGCTTACAGATAATCTTAAGAATAGGCATCCATATTCCTCCGGCAAGATATGTCATTATTTTTTCGGCTTCATGTATGAGATTTTTATGCATAAAAATATTGCATTCATTGACATCATTGCTTCAGTCATGTGAATCCCATGATTAAATTATAGATAATTAAATTAACTTAAATAGATAATAATGTACATAAAGTTATTTTATCCTTGTATGCTTTTTTTTTTGTAGACAAGTACATACGATGGTGATCTTTTCAGATCACCATTATTATTATTATTGTTCCAGGAAACTCCAAGGAGTCGACAGACTCATCGAGGGAGGCCCTAACATCATGACTGGAACAACTATTCAACATTCACACAGTATCTATCATATCTTGCCTTGAACTCGTTCATGGTCGTAGCACCCACAACAGACTCTGGAAGCTTATTCCACTCATTCACCACTTTCCAAGTAAAAAACCTAGCTCTAACACCCTTGTCAACCACGCTCTTGCCCAGCTTCCATGCATGGCCCCTAGTCCTCCCACCACCAGTCATATTTTCAAAAATATCTTCTGGATCAATCATATAAAAACCCTTCAGTAATTTGAATGTCTCAATCATATCACCCCTCCTTCGCCTATCGTCCAATTTCTGCAACCCACAAATCCTCAACCTATTCTCATAAGGTTCATTCCACAGACCTGCTATCATCTTGGTCACTCGTCTCTGGACCCTCTCCACTTCCTCCCCATCACGAAGAAACCCTGGTGCCCATAACTGGGCACAGAAGTCCAGATGGGGTCTTATCAAGGCTCGATACAGAGGAACAACAACTTATTTGTCTCTGCATGTTCAAGTATTTTTCAGAAGCCAAGTGATTTGGTGAGCTGTTTTAGTCACTTTCGCAATGTGCCCCCTAAACTTCAACTCCCGATCCACCAGCACTCCCAAATCCCTGGCCTCATCAATCTCCTGGAGTATGGTTCCACCAATGCGATATACTGCTGCTATTCTTTTCACCCCAAAGTGCATAACCTTACACTTTGCCACATTAAACTGACATTCATTTTTCCTAGCCCAGTTCTCCAAACTATCCAAATCATCCTGTAAAATTTTGACATCTTGTGCACTCACAATTGCTCTACCCAACTTTGCATCATCAGCAAACAAGTGAACACTTCCTCTCAAATCCTTTCCAATATCATTGATGAACAAATTGAAAAGCAGTGGTCCAAGAACAGAGCCCTGCGGCATTCCACTAGTCACAAGACGTCTTTTTGACTCCACTCCTGAATAAACCACTCTCTGGTATCTCTCCTTCAACCACCCTCCTATCCATCTCACCAACCCTATATCTATCCCCATCTGCTCCAGTTTACTGATTAGGGTTCCATGTGGTATCCTGTCAAAGGCCTTGGCTAGGTCCAGTAGTATCACTGTAAACCCATTACCCCTATCCAGTTCAGACGTCACTGTGTTATAAAACGTGAGCAAGTTACTGAGGCATGATCTACCCTTCACAAAACCATGTTGTCCCCCATACAATATCCCATTTTCATCTATCCAATCCTGTATTCTTTTCTTGACTAATTTCTCTAAGACCTTGACAATGATTCCTGATATGCTAATCGGTCGGTAATTTACAACAGCAGTCTTGGAACCACCTTTATGCAGTGGAACTATTTTCCCCTCCTTCCACCCGCTCGGGACTAACCCAGACCCGAGACTCAAATTAAACAAAATGGTCAAGGGTACTGACAATTCTTTAGCTGCTTCTCGTACTACACGAGCTGGTATACCATCCAATCCCACAGATGTATTGACATTGAGGTTATGCAATAGACTACTCACCTCCACTTCATTCACCACAATTTTCGTATAATCTACTGGTTTATTTGTTTCTGCAATGTCACCACCTGGATGATATATTCTTGCAAAGTGCTCACTCAGTAACTCGGCTATCTCAACTGATTCAGTTACCTCCCTACCATCGGCATTCTTTAAAATCATTCTGCCATGTACATTTTTCCTTTTACTTGCTACATATCTAAAAAACTGTTTGGGATTCTCTTTAGCCTGCATGGCTAATGTTCTTTCATACTCCTTTTTTGCTTTTCTTACCACACTCGTCACCCTTCTGGCCTGTGCTTTATACTGTTCATGTGCCTGCCGGTCACCTTTCTCCTTAAATTCCCTCCATAGTTGTTTCTTTTTTTGCAGCTCAAGCTTAATGGTGTTATTCATCCATTTAACCCCTACTTGATTTATTATTCGGACTCTAGGTATACAGTCAGCCATTGCTTCATGCAAGCACTTCTTAACTACCCCCCATGCACTATCATCTTCTAGTCCTTGCAGTTGTACATACCATGGCACTGAACCAATCAAACTCCTAAGCTTGTCATACTTTCCAGCCCGATAATTCCACATGTACCCTGTCTTAAATGAAAATTCTACACCTTTAGCCACCTCCCAAGTCAAGACCCTATGATCACTCTCACCGATTGGTGGCAATGTGGTCATATTTGTTACAGCCAAATCCTCAGATGTAATTACTAGGTCAAGCACTCTCTGACCCCTAGTATTTTCCATTACATGCTGTCGCAGATAGTTATCCCTTAATAACCGCATAAAATCCAATTCTTTCCTCCCGATTGGTATTCACTAATACCAATCAATGCGACCATAGTTGAAATCTCCCATAATAGTCACCCTCCTTCCACTCATTTCTTCTAGTTGCTTGTGCATAATGTCACCACCATCTTTTCCATCACCTGGTCTATAGCAGCACCCAATTGTATATTTAGTTCTGCTAGCCACAATCTCACACCAAATGGCCTCAAATGTGCTCTTTTCTCTATCCTGCAATTCAACTTCAAAGGAAAAGAGAAATCTACGTATCTTAGCCAGATAGAATTCTCTTTTCCTTTGCCATTAACTCTGGATATTTCTCTTGGAACAACAAAATCTACAAGCAGATAGAAGGAACTGCCATGGGTTCCCCCCTCTCACCCCCCCTTGCCAATTTCTATATGGAAGATTTCGAAAAACGAGCCATAGACTCAGCCCCACTCAAACCTTCTATCTGGCTAAGATACGTAGATGATGTGTTCTCTATTTGGCCTCATGGCCCAGACACGTTAGACTCCTTCCTCAGTCATCTCAATAGTCTACATCCAAGAATCCAGTTCACTATGGAAAAGGAAAAGAACAATTGTTTACCCTTCCTAGACACCTTAGTCACACGCCTGCCTAATGATACACTCACCTTCACCGTATACAGAAAACCCACACACACAGGCAGATACATTCACAAACTCTCCCACCACCACCCCTCTCAACAATATGGCATTATTAAAACTCTTACCAAGAGAGCCCACAATCTTTGTTCCAGTGGAACCGCCCTCACTAATGAGCTTAACCACATACACAGCACTTTCCTCTCCAATGGCTACAGCGATCACAGCATCAAAAAAATAATCAACTCCTCCCCCATTCCCCTTCCTTCTCGTCAACAAGATTTTAAAAATGCCATCACCATACCCTACATCCGTGGCACATCTGAAAAAATAGCCAAGATACTAAAACAATACAATCTACACACAGCATACAAGCCCCACCGCAAACTGGCTACCCTTATCCGTTCTACAAAAGATCAGCTCCCTCCTCTCTCTCTGCCTGGAGTTTACAAAGTACCCTGTTCCTGTAAGCTGGCGTACTTTGGACAGACAGGCAGATCAGCATCCATCCGTCTAGAGGAACACAAGTCTTACATCTTCAAACACAACTATGGCCATTCAGGCTTGGCTGACCATGTTTTGGACACCACCCACAAAGTATCATGGAAGAAAACCACCATGCTCCACCACAGCAAATTCAAGAAAGAGAGACTTTTCTTAGAAGCAGCAGCAGCTCTCAAAAACCAACCAAATCTCAATAAATATGGGTGCATTAAGCTTCCGAAGATTTGGGAAACACTCATCACCAGAGTTCCCACCTTACATTCCAGGCCACCTACTACTGCCCTTAGAGGGCGCTCTACCTAGATAGGACTTTAGTGTCACCCACGTGGTTGGGCTTAGTATTGTTTGTTATTTGTGCATATGTTACATTAATTTTTTTGTAATTCCCGTAGATGTCCTAGTGACTAGGACGAAATATTATTATTATTATTATTATTATTACGGGTATCTCCATGGAGTCAGTAGACTCATCGCGGGAGACCCAAACTAGCAAAACAATATCTGTCATATCTCTTCTTGAATTCATTTACAGACGAAGAGCTCACAACTAAGTCAGGCAATGAATTCCACTCATTCACCACCCTCCAGGCAAAAAACCTTGTTCTGACACCTTTGTTAACCACACTCTTCTTTAATTTCCAGAGATTACCTCTTGTTCTTCCATCACTATCACACAGCTGAAACATTTCCCCTGCATCAATCCTATAAAAACCTTTTAGTAATTTGAATGTTTCTATCATATCCCCTCTTCTTCGCCTATCAACCAATCTCTGCAATCCACAAGCTCTCAATCTATCAATGTAGGGAGCATTTTTTATATCACTCACCAACTTGGTCACTCTTCTCTGAACCCTCTCCACAGCCTCCTCATCTCCAAGGAATCCAGGTGACCAGACCTGAGCACAGTAATCCAAATGTGGAAGTATCAATGCTTTATAAAGGGGAATAATAACCTCTTTATCTCTGGATGTCAGTGTGTTCCTCAACAACCAAGTAATCCTATGTGCAATCTTGGACACCTTAGCAATGTGTCCTCTGAACTTCATCTCCCTATCTACCAATACCCCTAAGTCTCTAGCCTCATCAATCTCTTGGAGTACCTTTCCATCGATGTAGTACACAGCTGGTAATCTTTTAATCCCAAAATGCATGACTTTACACTTTTCCACATTGAACTGACATCCATTTTCTTTTGCCCATTTTACCAGCTTATTTAAATCCTCCTGCAAACTTTCAACATCAGCTTGAATTTTTATTGCACTACACAACTTTGCATCATCAGCAAACAACTGAATATCTCCCTTTAAGCCGTTTCCTATATCATTTATATACAAATTAAACAACATTGGCCCAAGCACAGAGCCCTGAGGTACACCACTGGTCACCTGCCTCATTCTGGACTCGGCTCCTCCATACACCACCTTATGGTATCTCTCCCTGAGCCATTCTCCTATCCATATCACCAATTTAATAACCATTCCCATCTGCTCCAATTTGCGTAACAGTGTTCTATGGGGTATCCTGTCAAAAGCCTTAGCAAAATCCAGAAGTACCACTGTGTAGCCAGTTCCTTTGTCCAACTCGGATGTTATTCTATTATGAATAGTTAATAGATTGCTAAGGCAGGATCTACCTTTAACAAAACCATGTTGGCCTCTATAGAGTATCATATCCTGATCCACCCATTCTTGAATTTTGTCTTTAACCAACTTTTCCAATACTTTTACCACTACTCCTGAGATGGTGATTGGTCTGTAATTCAATACCGCAGTTTTAGAGCCACCCTTATGCAAAGGAACCACTTTGCCTAACTTCCACTCCCTAGGGACCATACCAGAGTTCAAACTTAAATTAAATATCCAGGTAAGAGGGGTTGACAATTCATTTGCACATTCACGCAACACCCGAGCTGATATTCCATCTAAGCCTACTGCAGTGTTTGCATTTAAGTTTTGCAATATATTTAATACCTCTGATTCTTTAGCTTCAATTCTCACATTAGGTATTGCTATAGGTATAGAGATATCCTCACTTGGGTGATAGACTTTTGAGAAGTGATCACTCAGTAACTCGACTATTACATCTGATTTTGTCACCTCAATACCATCAGCACCCACTAAGGTTATCCTTCCGAAGTCATTCTTCCTCTTACTTGCCACATAGCGGAAGAACTCTTTGGGATTACCCTTGATCTCTTTGGCTAAGGTCTTCTCATAATCTGATTTAGCTTTTCTTACTATGCTGGTAACCTTCCTAGCTTGAGCCTTGTACTGCTCATGGGTGTCCTGATCGCCCTTCTCCTTGTAAATTCTCCATAACATTTTCTTTTTTTGCAGTTCAAGCTTGATACTACTGCTCATCCATCTAATGCCTGCCTTGTTTGACCTCCTGACCATAGGGACACAATCTGATATTGCTTTCCTCAGATACCTTCTGATTTTATCCCAAGCACTGCTAACATCTTTCCCTTGCAATATGTTTTGCCATGGGATGGCTGCAAGCTCACTCCGAAGCTTGTTATAATTGCCTAACCTGTAGTTCCGTACATACCCCTTCTTAATAGAAAAATCCACAGATTTTGCAACCTCCCAAGTCAATACCACATGATCGCTTTCACCAACTGGAGGTAACGAGGACACCTTACTTATGCATATAACCTCTGAACCAATAACCAGGTCCAACACTCTCACACCACGTGTCCCTTCAGTTACGTGCTGTTTCAAGTAATTATCTCGTAGAAGATGTATGAACTCCATTTCCTTTTTGCTACGTGATATTTCCTCCTTCCAATTGATATCACCATAATTAAAATCCCCCATAATAATCACTAAGCCTTCACTCATTGCACTAAGTTGCTGATGCATGAATTCAATATCTTCCCCCGTACTCCCTGGCCTATAGCAGCATCCAACTGTATATTTGGTTGCATTGGTCACTATTTCGCACCAGACTGCCTCAAATGAACTCTCATTCACATGTCTATCATCATGATATACTACTTTCTTTGGCTGCAACACATCAGCTATCATCAACAGTACTCCTCCTCCTGTTCTATCTTCTCTATCCTCCCTGAAAATACTGTACCCATCACATTCAATTCCAGTGACCACATCTTCTGCTGACAGCCAAGTTTCACTAATGCCTACAACTTTTGGTGAGATTTCACTGACTAATGCCAAAAATTCTTCTCTCTTATTTCGAATGCTTCTAGCATTGATATACAAAAATTGCAGATTCCCTCTAGATCTTGTACCGGCTTTAGAACTGATATATAAGTCACTAACTACCGTAGTCCTATGCCGATTTTTATCCCCTCTCTTCTGCAATTTATTCTGCCTATAAGGATCAATAAATACACAATCAGTGCTAAAGTTTCTCTCTCTTACACTCAACCTTTTCAATATTAGTTTCCCTGCCCAATAACTTCAACCTGTTCAGAAAACAATAACTCCTTCAATCGCTTATGTCCTTCCATGTTAAGATGCAGTCCATCTCTAGCATACAACTGCCTTTTTCCTTCAAACACACTCCAAACATCAACAAACTCCAGACCTCTTTTTCTGCACATTCTTGCAATCATATCATTCATTATCATTGCTCGTCTACTTAACTCGTAATTGTCAAAACGAGGCAGCACACACACTATTCTCCCATTGACACTTTTCCTCTTCACAATATCTAATAATGTTCTTAAATCTTTTCCTACCCGATTTATACTACCTCTCAGGTCATTCGTACCCACCATAACTATCATCTTGTCTGTTTCATGCCCTCTCTTTATCGCTAAAGCCACTCTTTCTATTGTCCCATCAGCCCAGCACTCCTCATGCATACCACTCTCCATACCCTTAATCATAGAATCACCATATATTTTACCACTCTTAACTTCATTCAAGTCCACACTCATGGACTCATTCTCTACACTATTCAGCATGACTCTCCCAGCTTCATTACTCAACTCTCTATTACTTACCCCCCCACTCTCACTACATCTCATTTCTTCTAGGCCACTTGTGGTTTTATTATGTTGACTCCCAATCACTCCCATACTATTTATTACTGAATCATTCACCAAAGACTCACCCATATGTAATCCTGTTCTAGTTTCTTCAGCTAAAGTAATCTCTATAGTCCTAATTTCTCTGTTTAACACATTAAACTCAGCTTTAACTTCCAGAATCTCCTTACCGATCACTTCCACTTCCTCATGAAGAAGATGAAGGTCATTTTTCATTTTCATAAACTCCCGCCGAAGTTCTTCCGCTACGGTCCCGATGTCAGCTTCCATTCCTAAACGCTCCAGCCTATCCCGACACTTCTCACATACGTCGACATTTTCTTTCTTCTCATTTTGCCAGACCGACCACAGTTCCTTCACATTTTTCGGTGCATACATGTAGCAGTTTCCGCAACGCATCCATTGCGAAAAATCTAACGCTGAGCCAGCCTTTCGTGTAGTAGTAGAAGTCCTCCGCGCCGCTGACGTACGTTTCTTGTTGGACGCCATCTTTACACGTTGTTATAGTGAAACAAACGGCAGTGAAAACACAATATATACAACACAGTTCTAAACAATAATACCACTGAAGGACACTTGTTTCTAACCGATGCACAATTGCAGCATAATTTGTGACAAAAAGCCACACTATATTTAACTTTAAAAACACGTTTTCTAGACTAGCTAAACTCGACCGCCACATTTATATAGGAAGCATTAAAGTCTATTTTAATTCTTTTTAAGTGTTGTAAAAATATCCATTAAGCCTCCAACATGATGTCCTCACAGCACTTAAGCCTCTACACACGAACTCTCAGAACAGTAAATTAATATTGATACCTCAAGTTTGCTGTTTAATATACCAGCTTTGTTATATATTTCCATATTTAATTTGCCACCTTTCACTAAAAATTGCACCTAATGAGCTAAAACATTTTACTTCTATGATGTAGAGGAATCCACGTATTTCCCATAACTAAAGAACAAACACGTGATAACAGTATAAGATAGGATATTTGATTAGCTAAACTAGTTATCTAACCTTTTGTACTGAGTATTCCAGAACACCAGCATAAAAAAAACTAAACGAACAATGAGAATTTCAAATACATACTGATTATGACTATGTCCTGTAAATCTTTTTTGAATGCAACTATATGGGTTTACATTATAATATTTTTTGGAACTTAAGGAGGAAAATGCTATTTTACACAACTAGAAATTTCAACTTTTATTTATTTATTAATGAATTTATTTTATTTTTTATTTGAAATATGGAGAACATATCCACGAGAAGTTGGTCAACTTATAGTACACTAATACCATGGATGAGCAATAAGGAACTTGTTCACATTTGACATGAAAAGTTCTGGATTGTATTCCTGGGGAAACGTGGTGAAAAACTATTCTAGAGGGCAGCAGTGGAAGAGATGAATGAAGAGGAGGAGAAATTTGTTCTGTCAGTTTGCGGTTGAACTGTGAGAGAGTGTGGTTGGTTGTTGCACACTTGTTTGGAGGGATTTTCAAGTGGGTGGGGGAATTATTGATGCTGATTCTAATGAACCGCAGCCATAGCAGTATTTACAGAAGATGCAAGCTGTGGAAACTGAACGCCTGTATGAAAGTGAGTGGAGTGCATTAGTGAGCAAGGGATTGACAGACCATCTAACCGTACTTTTCTGTATAGAATCCAGTATTTTCAGGTGGTGCTCTTAGAAACACGAACCCAGATGTGAGTGCAGTATTCAGTGGTCGAGCAGATTTATGACTTGTGTAGGGTTAGGAGCTGTTTGGAATTAAAGTAACACCTCAAGCGTAAGAGGAAACCTAATTTTTTGGATGTAGAGGAGGCAGTACTTGTGATATGTTTGTGCCAAGAGAGAGATTTGAGGTTAGAATTATTCCAAGAAAGCAAATCTCATCTTTAACAGAGATTTGGGTATTGTCAAAGATAGGCTCGGAAGAATAGGATTCTTTTTTTTAAGGGGGTTAGAGTTCTTCATGTTGTGGTGATTTTGTGGTTTGCATGACTTGTCAAATGAAAAAAAATAGTGCAATGTGCTGTCATCAGCTAAACTATGTACTGGGTTGGAAGTCATATGGAGTAGATCATTTATATAAAGGAGGAAGAGAGAGTGGACAAAAGAACAGAGTATTGTGGAACACCAGCATTAGTTTTATAGATAGAAATTAAAGAGTCATTCACCTTCACTCAAAGTGAGCATTCAGTCAGAAAGCTGACTACTTAATTGCAGAAGTCAGGAGACAGACCAAATGATGGAAATTTACTTAATAGACCTTTGTTCCAAACTCGGTCAAAAATCCTGGAGATATCAAGGGCAACCACTTGAGATTCACAAAACCTTTCTGTGGTGTTTGTCCATAGATAGATGAAACTGCTCATAAGCAGTGAAAGAATCCATTTTGTCAGTCATTTATTAGTTCAGAATCTCCAAGGTTGCAATGGAGTTGGGTATTGATGGTTCTTTTCATAACTTTAGAAAGAATTGAGGTGAGAGAAATTGGACAGTAGTTTGAAGGTAAAGATTTGTCACCCTTGTTAGGAATAGATTGTACAAGGTCTAATTTTCAGACAACAGGATAGATACTAGTGGAATAAAAAAGTGTAAATAGGCAGCATGGAGTGGGAGTCAACTCTGCAGCACAGACCTTTAGAACAAATGCTGTGGCACAATCAAGGCCAGGAGATTTTTTGGTATAAAGTTTAAGCAAAATTTTCCGGATTGCTTTCTATCAAAAGGTCAAATGCAGCATTGAGTGCTGTGTGTTTGGAATGGTTGGGAGACATTTACCATAATCAGCTATGCAAGAATTGCAGAAGCAAGAAGCCAAGAGGTTGGCTCTTTCTGTGGGTGATAATGCAATAGTATCATCTGGGTGTAATGGGGAGTGATTGGGCAGAAGTTAGCCAATAGCTTTTTCTAGAGGCCAGAAAGCACTGCTGCCATTTAGGCAAGATACAACTTTCCTGCTTTTAGCTCTCTCAAAATCAGTTTTGAATATGGTGATAATTTTCTTGCAGCTATTCTGGGCTTTGGTGTAAGTAGTATAGGAAGATGGAGTTTTGGATGCAAGCCAGTTGACGTATGCCTGACTTTTCTTTTTCAGCCTTTGCACATCTGTGTGTGAACCAAGGCTGAACATAGGGGGACAAGAATTTAGGATTGAGCAGGGAATAATTGTTTCCATGCTGATGAAAATTATTTCTCTGATTTGTTCTGCACATTGGCTCAGATGGTTGGAAACAGTAATCTAACCAAAGAAATGCGGCATGGAAGTTGTGAAGATCATCCCACTTGGATTACTTGTAGTGCCATACAGTGTAAGGATGTGAGTGGTTGTGTATGTGTTGCTCCAATGGGGGGAAGAGATCTGTACTACATTGTGCTCTGAGCTGCCTAGAGAGCAGACAGTGGGGACGAGAGAGAGAGAGAGAGAGGTCCATGGTGTCTGGGGAGTAATTGGGGGTTATCTGGTATTCTGGTGGGCATGTTAGTGATTTGTGCGAGATCGTTTGTATTGCAAAAGTCTCAGCCTCTACCTGCTTGATCTGTTCAGTTGGAAGAGGGCAGCCACCTGATGTTATGAATATTGAAGTCTCAGAGGAAGATGACTTCACTGTCAGGAAAGCTGTGTTGAAGAAAATCAACATTTAAGGAAAAGTAATATAGTGTACAGAGTGGTGTTGGCATTAGGAAAGCAGTAGAGACAGCATATGAAGTGGGTAGAATGACGTAGAGTGATTTTTAGCCAAAGCAGGTCAAAAATTGGGAAATTCCAGTTGGATACTCTCTTGCAATGTATATTGGAGCAAACATGTGCACAGTACATAGCTGGGAAAGCAGAGACGAGTAATGTTTGAGGAGATTGAGATTTGAGTTTCTGTCAGGAAAGGTAGGTGAGGATTTGTAGAGTTGAGGTTGAAGCGAACATCATTAAGGTTAGAACTGAGACTGTGTATATTTGTTGAATAGATCTGGAAGGTTTTGTGAAGTCTGGTGTTGGCTATACAGGTCCTACACGTTCCCTATGCAGTGTTTGGAAACAGGTTTCCACATTGGTTATTTGCAGAATTTGGTTTTCTCATTTGTATTCCTTTTTTTATAATTCATTATGCATACTTCATCTACACGCTGATGTTTCTCTTCCGGTTCTTAGCATAATTGCCACCTTTTTTTGCCCGCTGCATATAGGTCAGATTTGCCCATACTCATACACATGACGGCATTCGACTTGTTGATCACACCAGTATGAATGCCTATCTACTCATCGGGGATTTCAGGTCACTTTTATTAAAACCCGAGTGCTCATTCCATCTCTTTGCATAATGATGTGACCTGAAGCAGTGACACCTGACAATTTTCTTGGTATCAAGGTTGCATTGTTCAGCAAGCCTGCAAATTTTGTCATTTAGTGTTTCATCGGTTTCAGAATGGAAATTGATAATAGTGTTATACTTTTTTGTTCTTTGTCTCAGTTGTGTCTTGAACTGATGAGGCAGTGATGTTATGAAGCTTTTTGGCATTGTCTGCAGAAGGCATGTTAGCTTCAAGACTCTGATCATGAATTATTTCAAGTTTTTTTTTTTTTTTTTTTTGAGTTGTGCAAATTTTCTAGAGATGGTTTCGTCAAGCATGACAAGGCACTATTCCATGCTATGCATGCAGTTTCCAAGTTTCAGGAACTGTTTAACATTTTTGGAAAAACTTATCAAAAGAGCAAACTTATCAAATTCTGCACATTATGGCAATTTGATCTGTTAAATTTCCAAAATCAACTCTTTAGAAAATCAAAATGCACAAGCTATCTATGAAACGTTTAGTGGTATTTTGTAAGCCTATGCATCTTTTATCTAAAACAAAAATGAAAATAAGCTCAATGAATTTTTGTGAATATATCAGTTGAATTTCTAAAATCAGCTCATTTCAAAATAAATAAATAAATAAATATAGATTGTATAGAATAGTGTGATCTACCCTGGACTCTGAAATAAAAAAAAATTGTTGACTTTAATACTGAAACTTAGTTAACTGAGGAGGTGTTCTGACATGGATAGAAACTGAAGGGTATAGCATATTATGTCATGATAGGAAATATAAATGGAGTGGTGGAGTGTTATTCATGTTAAGAAACAAACTCTGTCCCCTCATGCATAGAATCAAAGGGAAAATGACACTTAGCAGGATGCGACTATATGGACCAGGAAATATAGATAGTGATGTGCAGGAAATGTTTAGGCAAATTAGCTTCGATGAGGGTGTTCAACAACTAAATTTTTGGGCTTCTTGAAGAACAACTGTCATAGGCAGCATGTGGTATAGGGAACATGAGGATCAAGAGTTTTGGACTTAGTCATAGCATCAGAAGATCTGATTGGGACTAAGATGTTATGCATATCCTTATTTGGTAAGAGTGACCATGTTGTCCTGACTTGAAGAATGAATAGGCATGTAATTAGGCAGAATGAATTTAAGGCAGGAGCTATAATATACTTAGAAACTTACTTGGAGCAGTCATTACAGTGGATGGAAAAATTTGAATGAAAAGGGGTCATTAATACATGGAAGATAGTTAAGAAAAATTTGGCCAGTAGAAGGAGGATAAATGTTTTTGGACAGATCACCTCACTAAATGGAGACAGTAGTCAGGTGACCAAGGTATATGACATGTCAACTATTTAAGGATCACTTTACTAGCATGTTGCATCCTGATAAAGTAGGCTATACTCTGAGGTATAAGAAGGTGTGAAGGATTAGAAGTGAATGAACTGGATATATTTCGAATACTGAACACGCTAGATGTCATTAAGGCAGGAGGACTATATGAGATTTTGCCATGTCTTAGTCAGAGTGATAGGAACTGACCATATCATTAACTTAGCTGTTTAATGAAAGTCTTTCAACCGGATAGGTTCCTAAGGAAGTCAAAGAGGGTAAGATAGCACCATTGCTTGAGAGTATTGATAGTTTGAAAGTAGCAGGCTATTTATAGTTATATTATCTTATAATAGGGATTATAATTATATTATCATCCCTACCATGCCAGCTTAATTATAAAATAATTAAGCTTATGGTAGGAAGACAACGAATAAATTTGTATACAAATAAGTGGGAGAAAGATTAATCACAATGCTAAAATTAGCAATATTTAAGCTGTATCTAAAGTTATTTTTAACTTCTGAGAAATATTAGGGAGTGAATAGTTGGCATTAGTAATAGAACCATATTAAAAATGAAACTGTCAGAAGAAATCAAACATTATTCATCAATGCGAAAGCAGAGCTGATCTATGACAGCATGTTTACTTAAACGGAACGAGACACCATATAGCAAAATAACTATTTCAAAAAAAAATGGCTGACAAAAAGATCAAGATACATTTGTGAGATGATGCATTTCTGTTTTCTAAAGCATTCCACTTTAGAAAACAGAAATGGAGTTGATCACAAGGACTCAGCACAAGAGACCAATTTAGAGAAAAGTTGTTGATTAGAAACCAGTCATGAAATATTATTTTGGACTATCAAAATAGTATTTGGTATACCTCCTTGAGGAAATACACTACGAAATTCTAAACAAAAAATGATCCCTGATCTTTTGATGAAAGAATCCAGATCCTTTGGGTGACATTATCACCATGTAAGGCACCACCTGGTCTGAAATGTTTTCAGATAAGAATACATGGCAAGATGTGTTCAGTGGGTATGAGAGGACCCACTGAACACATCTGAACCCAGTGATGTGTGCAAGAACAGTTTCTATACCAGGATACTTCTACACCAGTACAGTATGGTTGGCTGGAAACAGACTGGTGGTGATCATGTTTTGATTCATGAGTGTAGTCATAACTCTGTCCATTAAAATGAATGTTGTTAATGAAAAATCTAATTTATTTAGCTTAGTAAAACATCAAATAAAACAGAACAGGTATCATTCTCCAACCTTCCATATTTGTCAGCTAAAACAGTCTGAATTCAGGAGTTGATCACTATATGAGAATAGGATCAATTTTATTCAATAAATCAGCAATAGATCAATTGCCGGTCTGGCTGGCCAAGTGGTTAGCATATCCAGCCAGAAGGCTGCGGGTTCGAATCCTGCCGTGGGCATGGATGTTTGTGATTATCTGTGGAAAAACTAGTGGTGGTGGCTGGCGGTAAATGGCGTTGGTGTAGTTGCGGTCAGCTGGTGGATTGAGTGGTGGAGACAGAATTGTAGAGCAGGTGCCCTCCCTCGATGAGTTTTTGGATTCCCTGGAAGTGTCAAATAATAATAATAATAATAAATCAATAATTCAGAGAGCGAAAAGTTTAAAAAGCATTTTATTCAAAAAGAAGGAAAATTACAAATTGAACAATGAAAATGTCGTTATTGTAATCCCTGTGCACATTCTTGAGGGAGCGTTCTTTATATTTTATTGGCATTTCAGAGTACTCATTAATGTGTGTGTTGAAGTCTTCATTTACTGCAAAATCAGGACATTTCAATAATTTTAATAACTAGGTGATATAAATTGTATGAATGCATTATTTAAAATGTCATGCATAAAATCTGTTCTGAATATTTCTTTCTCTTTCCTTTTATTTCAGATCAAAAACATTCTTTGATAAATAGTACTTTAGAAGACTTCATTATGAAAGTACTGAAAATATTAAAATTATATTAAAAAAGTAAATTATTTCTGTATGCTAAAAAAAATATTCATCTTAAATTTGCTGTTTTGTGTGTGTGGGGGGGTTACTTACATAACTGGCCAACGGCATCATTACTGACTAATAAATACCAGCTTGTTATATGAAAGTGTTAGGGTTTTGTTAAGTACTGCATCATTCTCCATTAATTCTAGAAAAAAATGAATGAGGTAATTGTGACGTTGTTCATTTTTAATACCTGTTCTTCTTGTTTAATGGTTTTATGACTATCAAGAAAATGTAGCCTGCAGAAGAAAAATTTTATGGTTGCATTCTAATCAAAAACTTGATGCTTTTTGACTGTTTTTCAAACATGAAACTAGTTAATTGTTCTATCAAATCTGTGAGGTTGTGTATTTCCTTCAACTTGTAATTTGTCCATATGCTGGAGTGTGTGATGAGTTGTGTTCATTTCACTTTGGGACTTTTACTTTGCCAGTTTATTGCAATCACTTATGGTTACTGGTCTCTGTGAGTACCATATTACATTTTTAGGATAGGCACAGCACATGATGTCTATTGTGTTTGTGGGGTGGGGGGGGGGAAATGTCATTTATTCTTTATCTCCAAAATTTAATTGACTTGTTCCTTAAATATAGCAGGTGGCAATTTTCCTTTGGCTGTTGCAAAATTGTTTCAGGTTACTAGCTGTTACTAACTAGTATATTATTATATAGTGTATTAGTGTGCATTATTATTATTATTTTATTGAAAAGACAAACTTTATAAATTCAAGAAGCTATACAATCTCATCCAGAATAGGCTTTTACAAACACCTGTGTCCACTGTGGAATTCAAACTCATGACTTGTTGGTTGGAGAGTTGGCGTGCTCGGCCAGCCAGACCACCATTGCTGTTAATATTTCTGTATTACAGGCATCTTCTGACTAAAATAAACATTTATTTCAGCTATAAAACTAAATTTTTCTCTTATATATTTTGCTTTCACTGGCTGACAGCATCTGCAGGAAAATTTACAGAAACCATACAAAAAAGATCTAAAATGCTTCATACAGGTGTTATTTTACAAATTGAAACCAGTTGATAAATCTCAGTCAGGTCTATTGTAAGGCACATTATATGGATTCTGTGTTTTGTGCAAAACTTGTGAACAGAATTTCTTGAATGTCACATACACAAATTATGGACTTTCAGGTGTCATGATATATAATTCCTTGGTTTTTGTTTAATGTGTCATGTTGAGTGAATGACCTCAGAAGACAATTTGAACCGTCTAGCAAAAGCATTTTTCATGAAGTAACAGATGGATGCAGATAGTCAGTCCACAGCATGATGTTTTGCAATAACGTGAGCAATTAGACTACTCTTATCTTTCTCTTGTTTTCAGCATTGCTACGTTCTCTTTTTTACAGATTTCAAAACATCTCCCCGCATATACCTTTTCACAGAAACAAGAGATCTTGTATATTCCAGGGCATTTATAGAATGGAATGTTATTGTTAAGAGGAAAATGCAGGAAGTTTTGTAAGTTGTGAACTGGCAATAATATCTTCCTTTCTAAGCAAAAAAAAAGAGGATTGCAAGCAGTGACCTGAAGCATGTGATGTCAGGCAGAAATAGGTCTGCAAGGATATGTACTGATTCTTCAACTAAATATCCACATTCTTATAATTTCTGCAGCAATTCTCATTGTGCAATATTTCAAATACAAATGTGATTCCACATTTTTAGGATGTTTGTTATCAGAAAATAAGTTATTATTTTTTTATTAATTAATATTTGAACTTAGAGTATAATTGTAAGCATATATGAAGTTATTTAGCAATCCACAAACACTTTAAGGAAAATGTGTTTGTGAAATAACTGTTCATTGGATGTTTTAATTTCTACCACAGTAAATTTAGTGTGTTTGATATTAAAATGTATGGTCGTGTGATCTTGTCACTTTGCTTTCATTCTTTGAAGCCAGCCAAGTGATGGTGCATCTTTATCTCATCTGTTGAGTTCTTCCTTGGTAGGCAGAACTAGGTGTTCTGTACCTATTTATACTTTTCCCACATTTATACTTTTCATGCTGTCACAACATTAAATGTTACATTACATGCCATCATGATCTCAGAAATGTAATGTAATGCCATGCAAATAATTAACTTATAATTAGTCTGAAAAGTGTACTTACTGACATTTAAATGCATTATACATTCTTTAATAATAATAATGAATTTTGCGAGCCTTGCCTTTTTGCCTGCAGAAGCAAAATGCATTTTAACATTTCCCTTATATTGATTCTTTCCTTCCTCCATGTTTTATGCTTATACGAGGAGGGTCAGGAAAGTTTTGAAAAACACCTAGAACAGAAATAATAAAAGCAACTGATATAACCACAAGAAAGAACATACGAGGATATAAGAATATAGGAACATAAGTTAACCTTTGTAACTCTGCTACCAATAAGTTCTATCAGTAGAGTGGTTGATCCTTATTCCCCTAATGTCTGAAAATTGAATGTGTTGTTCCAGCTGGTTTGCCTGTTGTGCAGAACAAAAAAACTGAGTTTCCTGGATGAAAAAAACTCTCCGATGTCGCTATATGAGACCAGCTAACTCAGCTTCACTAGAAAAGCTTCTTATAAAGGTTCTTCACATCCTGGACAGGATCAATTCAAACCCAGGTGTTTCGAACCAAATCGCATCATTAAAAGAGACTGAGCTATGGAGGCTCATACATTGATAAGGAAAATAGGATTAATCCATCAGAACAAAATGGCTACTATAATGCTATCCTCACTGTTTCCTTACCATTTTACTATTGTCGATGGATGAGATAAAATATTCTGCTGAAATATGTAATCCAATCAAGCAGATGTTCTTCTTTTCGTATTGAAAAGAAGAACATGTAAAAAAGTTTTAAAGTGAATAAAAGTTGAGCAGCTCTCAGATGTGAACTGTAGACTAAAATACACAAATATTATTCAAGAAAAAAATGAAAGAGTTTGAGAACAGGAATCAAACCTTAGAGATTCAGTGGCAAGCTCTGAAAAAAACATTGATTGATTCAGCCAGAGAGGCATGTGGTGAGGTTGTCTACAAGGATAGAAAAATCAGAACTCCCTGGTGGACACAGGAAGTTAAAGAGGCAGCGAACAAAAAGAAGAAAGCATATCAAAAGCTCCTGGCAAATAAGTCAGCTTGTGCTTTTAGAGAATACAGAGTCAAATGTAAGAAAGCTAAACACTGTGTAAAACTGCCTAAACAAAAAGTCATGGGAGGACTTTGGCAAGAACATAGAAAATTAATATCAAGAAGGTGGCAAGATATTCTTGAGGTTGTTGAAGAAGCTTAGAAATGGAGAAAAGAGTGCTGTAAAATGAATTAGATATGATAAAGGTGACATGAAAACAGTAGAAAAAGATATCCTAGAAGTATGGAGTAATTACTCGAATTATTGCTAAATGAAACAAGCAGTGACAGCACAGTGGTAAAAAAACACTGACCAGGCATATAGTCAGGAATACATATCCATATTTGAAGTAAAAAAAGCCATCAAAAGCCTGAAATGTGGAAAGGCAGCATGAATAGTAGATGATATTCGACCAGAAATGTTGAAGTATGGCGGTATAAAAGTCTTACAGTGGCTGCACTGCATACTTCAGAAGGCCTGGACAGAGGGACGAATTCAAGATGATTGGAGTAGGGCTCTCCAATTTCCCTTTTTATAAATGGTACCCATTTATAAAAAGGGAAATAAAACTGAATAGGAGAATTACAGAGGCATTTCATTACTCAGTGTTCCTGGTAAGATATATGCAAGTATATTTGAGAAACGGTTGAGAAGGATTGTGAAAGAAAAGCTTGGTGAAGAATCAGCTGGATTCAGGCCAAATAGAGGCTGTCAGGATCAGATCTTCACTTTACGACAAATAGTCGAGAAAGCAGAAAGCATGGGAATATAACAAAGATCTGTATTTAAGTTTTGTAGATCTGGAAAAGGCATATGACATGATGCCAAGAGAGAAGCTATTCCAAACACTACAGTTATATGGTGTTAATGGGGCATTATATTTTAGTCTTTATTTCAGTTGCAAGTCAGCAGTTAGAATTGAAGGAAGTACAATAAGATGGTTTAATGTTAAATCTGGTGTGAGACAAGGATGTACATTATCCCCCTCTTTTATTTATTATCTATATGGATCACATTATGAAGGAAAGTGGTATTAAACCTGATATCAAAATTGGAGGTGTTAATTTCAGGTCTTTGCTTTATGTGGATGACATTATACTTCTAAATAAATCTGCTACAAAGTCTGCAAGATTTCCTGACTAAATTGAATAACTGTTGTAATAGATATGGTATGAAGGGCAGCAATAAAAAGACAAAGACAATGAAAATAGGCAGAAACATTGAAAATATGAACTGCATTGTGAATGTGAGAACGTATATAGAACAAGTAAAACATTTCAGCTACTTAGGCATGATTTTTAGTGATGACGGTAAATTAAATATGAAAATAGACAACAGAATAAACAAAGCTGGTAAGGTAGGAATTCAACTGAATAAATTTATATGAAATGAGAGAGAAATTAGCCGAAATACTAAATTACTGTATACAAGACAGTGTTCAAGCCAATTTTAACTCATGGATCTGAGAGCGGGTTAGAAGTAAAACACTATGGACCACAGATATGAGAGTCCTGAGAAAGATTAGGGGCATGAACAGATGGCATCAATGGCAATATCATATTAAAAACGAGGCTATTAGGAAAGAACTTGATATTGTCAGCATCCAGGAATGCATTTGCAGAGCTAATCTCAGGTGGTATGGTCACTTAAGCAGAATGGGAGAGAATGGATTAGCAAAACAAGTGTTCTCTGTCAGATTGGCAGGAAATCGACCCAGAGGAAGACCAAGATATGGGTGTATTGATACAGTAAAAAGTGCCTTAGAAGACAGAAATATAAGACCTGATAATATTGGAGTCTTTATAGATAACAGACTGATTTGGAGGAAAATTGTAGATGGGAAGTTAGTAATGATGTAAATTTTTCATCTACTACTATTATATACTGTACACTCCTTGAGGGTATATATCAGGAATTCGATGATGATGATCATCATCAAATTCCTGACATGTACCCTCAAGGGATGTACAGGATGTGATAGTACTACATGAAAAATTTACATCATTACTAACTTCCTATCTACAATTTTCCTCCATATCAGTCTGTCACTTGTCAAGACTCCAATATTATCATTATCAGATCTTATATTCTATCGTCTAAAGCACATTGTACCGTATCAATCCACCTATGTCTTCCTATAGGTCGTTTTCCTGCCAACCTGGCAGAAAACACTTGTTTTGCTAATCTTTCCTTGCCCATTCTGTTTAAGTGACCATACCACCTGAGATTAGCTCTGCTAACACACTCCTGGATGCTGACAATGTCAAGTTCTTTCTTAATATCCTCGTTTTTAATATGATATTGCCATTGATGCCATCTGTTCACGCCTCTAATCTTTCTCAGGACTCTCATATCTGCGGTCTCCAGTCTTTGGTCAAGTGTTTTACTTCTGACCCAGCTCTCAGATCCATAAGTTAAAACTGTTTTGAACACTGTCTTGTATACTGCTAATTTAGTGTAGTATTCCATATTTAATTTCTGACTAATTTCTCTCTTATTCCATATGAATTTATTCAATTGACTTCCTATCGTACTAGCTTTGTTGATTCTGTTGTGTATTTCCATATTTAATTTACCATCGTCACTAAAAATCGTGTCTAAGTAGCTGAAATGTTTTACTAGTTCCACAGGTTCTCCGTTCACAACACAGTTGACATTTTCAACAATTCTACCTATTTTCATTGTCATTGCCTTTTTAATGCCGGCCTTCATACCATATCTATTACAACAGTTATTCAATTTAGTCAGGGACTCTTGCAAACTTGAAGCGGATTTATTTAGAAGTATAACATCATCTGCATAAAGCAAAGAGCTGACATTAACATCTCCAATTCTGATATCATGTTTAATACCATTTTCCTTCATAATGTGATCCATATAGATAATGAATAACAGAGGGGATAATGTATATCCTTGTCTCACACCAGATTTAACATTAAACCATCTTCCTGTATTTCCTTCAATTCTAACTGCCGACTGACAACTCAAATACAGACTAAGTATTGCTTGATATAATGCCCCATTGACACCATATAACTGTAGCGTATTGAATAGCTTCTCTCTTGGCACCTTGTCATAGCTTTTCACCTTGGTACCATGTATTTAAGTTTTGTCCATCTTTTCCAGATCGACAAAACTTAAATACAGATCTTTGTTATATTCCCATGCTTTCTCAACTATTTGTCGTAAAGTGAAGATCTGGTATATGGGTACCATGAGAGCTCTACTCCAATCATCTTGAATTCGTCCCTTTGTCCAGGCCTTCTGAAGTATGCAGTGCAGCCACTGTAAGACTTTTATACCTCCATTCTTCAGCATTTCTTGTCAATTATCATCTACTCCTGCTGCCTTTCCACATTTCAAGCATTTGTTGGTTTTTTCTACTTCAAGTATGGATATGTATTCCTGACTGTATACCTGTTGTGTGTGTTTTACCACTATGCTATCACTGCTTGTTTCATTTAGCAATTTTGCGAAGTAATTACTCCATACTTCAAGGATACCTTTTTCTCCTTTTTCATCTCTAACTCCTTTTATCCATTTCTTGCCAAAGTCCTCTCATGACTTTTGTTTAGCTAGTTTTACACAGTGTTTAGCTTTCTTACATTTGTCTCTGTATTCTCTAAGAGCACAAGCTGACTTATTTTCCAGGTGCTTTTGATATGCTTTCTTCTTTTTGTTCACTGCCTCTTTAACTTCCTGTGTCCACCATGGAGTTCTGATTTTCCTATCATTGCAGACAACCTCACCACATGCCGCTTTGGCTGAATCAATCAGGGTTTTCTTCAATGTTTGCCACTGAATCTCCAAGGTTTGGTTCCTGTTCTCAAACTCTTTCATTTTTTCTTCAATAATCTTTGTGTATTTTAGTCTACAGTTCACATCTGAGAGCTGCTCAACTTTTATTCACTTTAAAACTTTCTTACATATTATTCTTTTCAATACGATATTCAATTTCATCCTGTTCAAGACTAAATAGTGATCGCTTCCAATTTCAAATCCTCTGTACACTCAGGTGTCCTGCACCAGTGAAAAAACATCACTATCAAGAATAACATAATCAATTCTTATTCCTAGCCTCTTCTCTCCATGTGAATTTGTGCACATTTTTATGTTGGAACATGGAGTTAGTAATAACCAGCCCATGACCTGAGCAGAAATCCAACAGGTATTTGCCATTATTATTGGCTTTGCTCTTTTCTCCAAATTTTCCCAAAATATTTTTGCATGTCTGATAATCATTTCCTACTCTGCTATTTAGATCCCCAACAAGGACCAACTTTTCATTTTTTATTGTGTCAGTTGCTTTCTCTAAAGCATCAAAAAAGTCTCCACTTCTATCTTAGTAGAACCTTCTGTGGGACCATAGGCACAAATAAGTCTCATTGTCCAATTCCAAATTCTGATATTTGCCTACATCACTCTACTTGAGACTGCCTGCCATTGAAGAAGATTAGCCTTGTATTTTGTGTTCAATACTACGGCTTCTCCTTCTTTTCCTTGATTGTCATTTCCTGAATATAACATTTTGTATTTATTGTTCAGAAAGATCTCACCAGTTTTTGTCTTTTTTGTTTCAGTCACCCCTATTATGTTGATCTGGTACTTATCTAATTCCTCAGCTAGCTCCATTTCTTTGCCATTCAATCCTTTTATGTTGATAGTACCGATCTTTAACTCCGGTGATGTTGAGTTGGGGTGTGCTTTCAGATTTGTTCCAGTAACTGACTTTTCGTTGTTCGCCCTGGTTCCCTGGCGAAAACAATGGGGGCCTTGTTTAACCGGGCGACGCCCCAGCCGGCATGAAATTTTGTCATGTTGTACCATCATTTTCTATATTGGTTTAAGCCAATAAGAATACAATTTGGTCGGCTAAATCCCAAATTGTCAGCCCATCCTCGTTCGTTCGGTATCCAGGTAGATACCCAACAGGGTTCACCAAAAGAAGGTGAGGATTAGATTTTAGATCAGAAGCCCTGGTCAGTTCTCCGCATTCCTTTAAAGGCTATGTGGAGGTCTCGTCTCAGTTATACAGCTTTGACCCTTAAGCTGTATAACTGAGACAAGACCTCCAGATTACAGACTTTTGAAATCATTTTGAAAAAATTAATAGAAGTTAGAGTAATTTATGCATCATATTTATTGTTGAAATGTAGCTTGTATGGTATTTATTCTTATAAAGTATTTGTGCATTTTAAAGAAAATTGGCTTGAAAATCTTCAGAACAACTGTATTTCAATAATCAATAATTAAAATCCGTTATTTGACACCAAGTGGGCACTAGTATTGGAAATAATCTGTTTTCTTTTTCTGCACTTTTAGCAGAATAATGAATGATAATAGATAATTTCTGAAAAAGTAACATGTTGTTACTTTTTTCAATCTTTTAGTGTCCATATGATATTGGTGAGCATGGCTCCATTAATAAGTATGAATACTGTACATGAAATGAAATGATTGATGGGGGGGGGGGGAATCCAGTAGTATACTTTTGTTTGAAGTCTGAAATATTGACTTCTTAAAATGAGTATAAAATGGTGACATCATCATTTGTTTATTTATAATTTTGCAATTATAAATAGGGAAACCAATCAAAACAAATAAGTATGAGGGTGGTCTGAAAGTTCTCAGCCTAACAGTGAAAAAACGAATTTATAATTTCAAAATTATTTTTATTTTTCAACGTAATCTCCCTTAAGACTAATACATTTATTCCAGCGATGCTGCAATGCCATCCCTGTTGATGCATTTTGCAGATCTTACTGAGAACCCATCCCTGTAGTGGTTCTCAGTAAGATTCTGCAAAATGCTCCTCTACAGTTGCAATCACCTCTTGATTTGAAGAGAAATGTTTACCAGCGAGGAAGAGTTTTAGTTTTGGGAAGAGAGAAGTCAGAGGGAGCCAAGTCTGGGAAATAGGATGGATGTTCCAACAATTCACAGTGCTGATCCCCAAATTTTTCCACTGCCAAAACACCGTTGTGGGCTGGTACATTGTGCTGATGAAAGATGATTTTTTTCTTCTGCAAACCAGGTCTTTTCTCATTAATGTTTTCGTCTCTTCTAGTTAAAAGATCGGAATAATATTCCCCGGTTATTGTTTTACCCTTTTGAAGATAATTAATAAACAAAATGCCTTTAGCATCTCAAAACACCGATGCCATGACCTTTCCTGCTAATGGAAACAACTTTGTCTTCTTTGGCGCTGAACAATCAGCTTCTTTCCACTGTTTTGACTGCTGTTTGGATTCTGGTGTGTAATGGTGAATCCATTTCTCATCCATAGTAATAATTCGATGCACAAAATCAGTTTTATTTTTGTTAAAATGCTCCAAGCACTGTTCAGAGATTTTCATGCGAGTGTGTTTTTGATCTGCTGTGAGCAAGTGTGGCACCCATCTTGCTCAGAGCTTTTTCATTTGCAATTCTTCATGCAAAATATATCCTACACATTCTTTTGAAATGCCTATAATCTCAGCAATTTAACGAGCTTTGACTCGCTGGTCATCCAGTAACATATCGTGCACTTGATCAATGATTTCTGGTGTTGTTACACTTTTTGGACGTCCTTCATGTGGATCATCTACAAGTCTTGTACGGCCACGCTTAAACTCAGCAGCCCATTTCTTAATTGTAGAAAAGGAAGGAGAAAGAGTGCTCATAAACTTTTATGAACTCGAAATGAATTTCTTTGGGTGTTAAAACTCTCTTTTACAAATTATTTTATAATTGCATGATAATCAATTTTATCCATTTCAAGGTATACAGACAACACTTTTGCTTCAGACAGCTGTATAAAACAAACTACTTGATTGAATAATTTGCAGTTTTACATAGATGCTTATGACAGATGTACCAACTTAGAAAAAAAAAATTTTGCTAATAGTGTTGCCATCTATGGTTGAGCCCGAGAACTTTTCGAGAACATAGTCTGTGCACACTAATCGGAATAATGTGCATATGCTAACTGATGGATCTCTGATGATGGCAGTGGGGGAAACGGGGAGATAATTACTTATGTATTTCCAATATTGAGTTCAGGGTCTGCCTCTTTTTCTTTTTTCATCTGTAGGGGTGTAGAGAACCAGAGGGTGGATGTCTGAGTTGGTGGCTGAGCCATTTTATTTGGTTTCTTTGAACAATGCTGACTAGAGGATCTTGCTGGGCTTCATCTAATATAATAGAGTTGGGAATGTGGTCTTGCCAGCAGTAATTCAGGATATTTCTTAGACAATTAGTTCCAAAGCTATTTATAATATTGGTTGCTGCTTTTGTTGAGATGTTCCAGGTCTAGCTGGTGCACTTGTAAAGATGAATCTTCGTCTTCAAAAAAGGAATATAACAGGAAACTGAGCAAGGGTAAGGGGTGGAGAAAATGGGTAATAGGATTTAAGTGAAAATAAGATCCCTCAATGAATTATGGCAAATATCGTTTAACAACAAACACATATTTGCAGTACAGGTAGAAATGGTAAATTTTTACTTGTAGTACAAATGAATGCTGGTAACTTGCTGTGTATGTGTGCACATAATTTATTTGCGCAAATTAAATTCAGTTTAATTTGTACATTTGAAGACAGTTTATTACAGAAAAAATTAATTAAAAAATTAATTTTAGAACATTAACGCTCACTTGTATGTCGATGCACAGAAATGAGAATGGGATCGAATACGTGTAAGTAAATAAGCAACCACGCACGTGTTGCAATCTTGCTTCTGCCACACCGCCGGACGTGAACCACCGACATCCGTTTATTGGTAAATATGTCATTTTGGCCTACATGATTGGCCTCCGTAACTATTTTCATGACCTTGCTCCATCTTACAGGTCCTATTCATGTCACTGTTCCCACGATTCAGTCTTAATTGCATTGTCATTCAGGATGGAGGTAATCCAAGTTAACCGAATTAAATATTACCCATACCATGATGTCTTATATTTTTCTATCGACCCCTAACAAGGTTATATCGACCCCTGGGGATCGATATCGACCACTTTGGCGACCACTGATCTAGAGGATATCTTGGATAATACAAAAATAACTGAATTAGATGTGAATAATTTTGGCTGCTGTTACTGTGTTTTATTTTATTTTAATTTTGTGGTTTAATTATCCAAAATTTCAGTCCTTGATGTTTCTTCAATGTTTCTCTTATAGTTCAACACAATTAAGATGTCATTACTAGTTTCCTACAGAGCATTCTCTTGCAATGGTTTATTGTTTATTTCATCAGCTCTTACTTTTTCCATCTTCTAAAGTACTTCAGCTTCATCATCCAATTTCGATCTTGAGTTTCTCTTCTAAGATTGAGATTCATTCAGGAAAATTTTTGAGAAAAAGTATAGAATTCAAACATGGGCATATTTCTTTGGAGACTGGATGATACACCCTAGAAATGATTTCTTTCCGTTACTTCAAACATTCTTTGTCTTTGTTGTTTCCCTTCATTTTTTGGTGCGTTTTGCAAAATGCTCATTTTTTTTTATTTCCATTTGCAAAATGGAATATGACACCTTAACATTATATAATATAGCAGCAGCAGCACTCTGGCTTGATGGAATTTAATAACATTAACAAAATTTATCAAAAATAATTCAGACTGGTCATAATAATTCTGCCCTTTCTGAATGCAGTTTTATATTTAAGATTACTGTTAAAATTTGTGAACTGATTTTGACTTCATTTGGGCAACTTAAAGTAGTAAAAGTTGCATACAATTATTTTCACAGTATAATAGTATGTATCTCCCATGAGGAGCTGCTGATTCCATGGAGTATGGATGATAATTATAATAAGCTAAATCCATCTTTTATTATTATTATTATTATTATTGCACCCTCTTCGTGGAAGATCATTCAACTGATAACATATTTAGTATACCAAAACTTAAAATCCTTAACACTCCTTGCGTTAACAGCATATTCTGGTAATGCATTCCATTCGCTGACAATTTTCCATGAAAAAAGATCTACTCCTCACACCTCCTCTTCACCAGGGATGTTGGCTTCTGGTTCTTCCCTTCTCACTTTCTACTCTTTTTATAATCCACTTTGGATTAATCTGATAAAATTCTCTCACCAACATAAATATCTCTATCATATCAGCTCTTTTCTTCCTGGCCACCAAACTCCACAATCCACATCTGTGAACCCTCTCCATTGTTTGCATATCACAGTGAAAACCATGTGACCAAATCTGAGCACAGTAGTCCAAGTGTAGTCTGACCAATGCGTTATACTGTGGCACAACCACTTTCTTATCCCTACATGTTAGAGCACTTCTTATCATTGTGGCCTCTAAACTTCAGTCTACTGTCAGCCATCACTCCCAAATCTCAAATCTCATCTACTTCTGCAGTATTGTACCATCAGTATAGTACACAGCCTTATATTTCTGCACTCCAAAATGCAACACCTGGCATTTATTAATTTTAAAACTACAACCCCACTCCTTTGTCCAAGTCAAAAGTCTATGCAAATCTTCCTGAAGGGAATTAACTTCAGCAGTGCTACTTATAATTCTCCTCAACTTTGCATCATTAGCAAACAAATTAAGATCCCTAGTAGCCTACATGATATATTATTTACAAACAAGTTAAACAGCAGGGGGCCCAAGAACAGAACCCAGACACGCCACTGGTTACTCTCCCTTTTTGAGGCACTGCTCCATCATACACTACTTGCTGGTAGGGTTCAGAGAACCCTATCTAAGCAATATACTATATTTACTCAAATATAACTTACCCTCGCATATAACTCACACCCCTAATTTTACTTTGCGAAAAAATAAATTAAAAAGTTTCATGTATACCTCACACAGGAAAAAAAAAAGTTTCAACACGTTCACATCAGGGTGATAATAACTTGCTCCTCGCATTAAACAACATGCCCTCCCCAACAGCCACTATACTGCAGAACCAAGAAAATCGAGCAGTTTTATTGTATCACTGAATAAAGTACAGAGACATTTGCAGATTGTATAATATATTTCTCAACAAATAGTGCAATTAGAGACATCTGGGATAAAAACAGCACTTACTAATGAATCAGATATACTCTCCCACAGAAACTAAGCTGTATAGACTCGAGCAAAACCACATGTTGCACCGCAAACACAGTATCTAACTAAAAATTATTGTTTGTCCAATTTTTCAATTACATGAAATAAGTTTGATTACATTTGAAATTTTCAATGTCATTAAGACAGATCACAAAGGCTAACTTCAAATAAAAATTCTACCATGAATCGAAAGATATGGAAGTAGTACACAAACAAGCAGCAATAAAATTCAACCAAAGGGTTGAAACTTTATGTGAGTTGAGCCCACCCGGGCGACATGGAAGCTGTACACAAATGGTAATGAGAAGTTCCATTGGAATGATAAACAGGCAAAACACCACCCCATCTGTTAAATGAATGTGTTAAAACTAAGAAATATATTAGTGAATATTATTATGGCGATTTCATCTATTATGGAATTCGGTTGAAAAGAATTAGCATTTCAACTCAACAATTGTTGGCTTGCCTTTGTCATTGGGTGCCATGATCTTTTATTAATACCGCACCAATTGTATGCACGTCTTCATAGCTGCACTGTCTCTACTGACCAACCATTGCTGTCTGTTTTGCACTCTGCTTTCACTTCTCATTAGTCATTTGTGAAGGATTGTTCATTACATATCTCAGGTCTTGTAAATGATTGGTAATTTTATCTTGAAATAATGGGAAAGAAGATGACTTTGACAATGCACACAAGGAAACCGCTTTTAAGGCCAGAAGTAGCAATAGCATATAGGAGATTCTTATAAGTCATACCCATTTTTAGTTTTTTCCTGAAAACTTTAGTTTCCAAAAATCCCTGCATATATCTCGCATCACGATTTTGTAGCTTTAATTTTGGGGAAAAAAGTGCGAGTTATATTCGAGGAAATACGGTATTATCTATTCCCATCCTCTGCAGCTTGTACACCAACTTATCATGTGGCAATCGATCAAACACTTTTGCAAGTCCAAGAATATCACCGTATATGATTCTCCCTTATATAATTCACTTGTTACCTTATTATAAAATGCAAGTAAATTGCTGAAACAAGACCTGCCCTTTACAAATCCATGCTGACCATCATAAAGAATGCTGAATTCATCAACCTAATCTTGTATTCTATTCCTTACCAATCTCTCCAACATCTTGACTACAGCTGCAGTTATACAGACTTGTCTATAATCGGAAACTTTGGTCAAGGGCATAGCTTACTGTTGTACACATTCCTTAAAAATATGTGATGATATGTCATCCATTCCTATGCCCTTATTAACATCTAACCCAATCAACATCTCTCATACTTCTGATTCTTTCACTACCGATTCTCATAATACTTGTCTTCCTTTTATGTGTTCCACAACATCATTTACACCAGTATGATACACATTGATAAAATGTTCATTTAATAATTTAACTATATCCTTTGCAACGCTCACTGTGCTGCCATGACTATCCACCAGTGTCAACCTACCATAATTATACTTGCTCTTGCTTGCCATATAGTGGAAGAGTTCCCTTGAATTAACTTTGGCCTGACCAGGCAATCTCCTCTCATATCACCTTTTCTTTCTTTAGCCTGCACTTTATATTCTTCATGGATCTGATCGCCACCAACTGTCTTGTACCTCCTCCATAGCATTTTCGTTTCCAACACAGTTTGTTTGATTTCACTCCTACTCTATTTACTCACTTAACCCTTGGTAAGCAGTTATATATTGCTTGTGTCACATACTGCCTTATGACTTCTCATGCACTGCCAACATCTTTACTGCACAGCTCATCTGCCCAACATGTTGATTCTAATTGACTACAGAGCTTCCCATAATCACATAGTCATACCCCGACTTACGCGAATCCAGAGTTACGCAGTTTCTTATATGTACATATTCCGTCCCGCTTCACGCCTCACCACTAGTCATATCTTTCAGGCGCTGGCCACATTCGCCAGTGTTGCACATGCTGTGAACAAGCACTGACGTGTTTCGCACGTTCTCCATTCATACACGATTTTTATAGTGTACAAACCTTGCGATTGTTTAATGTTATGTTCTGATTAAAATTTTATCACATAAAAAATAATAATGTCATCCAAAAGAAGCAAGTCCGATTCTTCTACAGCTAGCAAGAAAAGAAAAACATTTACTTTGGAAACAAAACTCAACATTATTAAGGATTTTGAAGGCGGAATGAAAATTTGTGAGCTAGCAAAGAAGTTCGATCTACAGGAATCCACAGTAAGAACAATCATAAAAGAAAGCTTTACAGATTTTGGAAGACATAGATTCTAATGAGGAACGAACTGTAGCCACAAGGCAAAAGGCAAGGAATAAAAAAATCATTAGCTTGCTATGAAGAAATTTTGCATGACAAGAAAAAGACATTATGCCATCAGACGAATCTATTAGATTTTATGAAACCATCGACATCAAAATAACTTTCTTTTTTTTATGTACGAAAAACTACAATTATGATTATATTTCTTAAAAAATATAGGTGTTTTTGTAAACCTTTGGTCCCAATTGTATGTTTGTATATATAAATTAGATGCAAAATTATACCCTGAGTTATGCGAATTCGACTTACACGCTTTTTTGTTGGTCCCACCTATTGCATAACTTTGGGGTTTTACTGTATTTTATATTTCCACATATATCCATTTTTGGCAGTAACCTTTTCTTGTTGTACCACTTGTCACCCATCAGGATCACCTTCTTTTTACATGCCCAACCAATTTGCCTAAATATTTCACAATCAGCTTTCTCTACATTCCGACGCCTATAACAACATCCTGTCAGATATACTAGCCTGTTAATTTCAACTTCACACCACACAGATTCAAAATTAGTGCATGTACTATTTAACTTCCACACCTCATTGACACAATTCCACTGCAATCATTAACAGCTTTCTTTTCACATTCCTATCCTTCCAATTATCTTTGGGCATATTGATTCAATCAATGCAACAAACTCAGCTCTCTTGTTTTGAATACTCTTTACGTTTGTATATAAACATATCAATTCCTATGTCTTTGAGGTCATTCTACCAGCACCAACATTCTCTATTCTAGCTGCTCCACCACCTCTCTCTCACTCTCTTTTCGGTGTGACTACTTCCATTTCCCTGATCCTGTTTCACAAGTAGACTTTGATGATTTACTATATTAACTTCTTGATTCTGTGCCTTCTTAGAAAACAACAGCTTTTCTAAATGCCCAACACCAAAAACCCATTTAAATTCATCAACTTAAACCATTCCAACTTTCCTTTAAATTCACTCCATAGATTTACAAACTGAACCCCTTTGCCTCACATAACTCAGACATCTTACTGTTCATTACATCTGCTCTCCTTCTCAATTCACTATTATCACATCTTGGCAACACACTAACGACTTTTCCAATAACACTGTTTTTTTTATTTATTTGCTGTTCCTCAAGTCCCTATAGACATTCTTTTTTTTTCTCCTAAGTCATTTGCTCAGTAGAAATGGCGTTTGCATTCTACAGCGCTTGACCGCACGACGAAAGGCGTTCGAATCTAGTCGCCGACTAGAGAAACTTTTTCTAAGCCTTTTCTTGACTGGTTCCAGAGTTAGTCGATCTCTCTCATGGGCTAGCAGATTTTTTCTCCCAGAAACTTGGATTTTTCGTCCCATAAACTCAAGAAAATCAGTCATCGAACCCACACTATTTTCAGACATTAAAAATATTGTGTTAGGGACCACCAGATGGCGGCCCCTAACCCTAACACTTACTAGCCACCTTCTTCACTGCATGCTGAATTAATTAGTGATTGCCTTGGGCCGGCTATCTCTGATTGGCTACCAGTGGAGATTGAACTGCCCACTCAGTCTCCTAAAGTTAGATAGGGCTAAAGAACACCTCGCCTACTCCCTATACGGAACAAAAAGGTGTTAGCTGATTTTTTTTTGAAGTCATTTGTACCCATGGCTACCACTAATTTTGATGTCTGATCTTTCCTTTTCTGCAACACATCAGGTATTTGTTTCATTGTTCCACCAGGAAAGCATGTTTTGTGCACTTTATTAGCCATCACACCTCTAATGATTGAGTCCCCCATACAATGATATATGATTATCCTTTGACTCTTTCTTTGTAATACTAACTTCCTCCTTCTCAGTCTCTTCTTTAGATGTTTAATATCATCTTCCAGATGCTTCATTTCACTTTTTATTTTCACGACCTCTTGTGGAAGTTCCTCTACTACTGCTATCCCGACTCCTGCTCCTATTTCTAATTCCTCTAATCTCTCAACATGCTTTTCACGTATGTTAATGCTTTCCTTCTTTTCATTTACCCTAGCAATCCATAAAGCTTGCACATTTTTTGGTGCATACACAAAGCAATTTTGGTAATGCATCCACTGGGAAAATTTCAAGGCAGAACTTGATCTCCGTGCCAAACTTTGCAGTAATTTTTGACAACTCATTGGATTTTTAGGAAGTACTGCTGTTTCATTAATTTTTTTTAAATTTGATTTTTATGGTGCCAATTACCATATATATCACATCATATATATGATAATTGGTTAGTAGGACAATCGCAAACATCCATGCCCTTGGATTCAAACCCATAGCCTCTTGGCTGGAGAGCTGATATGCTAACCACTTCTGGCCATCCAGGCTGGCTGGTTCATTAGAGCTGTTGGAATTAACATATGGTTCAGGTAACTGCATGCATTGTGATACACACACACAGTTTCATGAGCCTTCTGATGCCCTGAGTATTTGGTTATATCCTGATGTTCTAATTTTCAGTTCAAGACTGTTTAATGGATGATTGTTTGTTTATTTGTTAATATTATTTTTCCTGACTTCCATTTTTATTGGAAAAACAATTCATGAATATGATGATAATTTAATGAAATGTTTTAGATGTGGTTAATATTTTAAGTCATTTCAATCAGATCATTAACAAAATTATGTCTTTATTGTATAATTTAGTACAATTTTGTGATAATGAATGGTGTTATAAAAATGCTATTATGAAATCATTTTATGATGTCCTGCAACTATTTCTATACTCTTTCTATTGTGATTCATGACAGACTTATAACCTTTGCTCTTTTTTTTTTTAGACTTTATATATTAGTTAAATGTGAATTATTTTTATAATTCACATTTAACTAATATATAAAATATTTTGTGATTTATTCAGACTAATGGTCATGAAGAAGCACAAGGATTAGTGACAATCAGAATGAAGCCAGATGATCAGGGAAGATTTGGTTTTAATGTCAAGGTATGTTTGCATGTTTTTATAACTTATGATTTGAATTAGTTTGATTACGTAGCATCAAGAAAATGAACTGTAGAATGGATGTTAAAAGTTATGCTATTTTCTTGTTATATTAAATTTTTATTCATAAGAAATTGCAAATGGAATAATGTGCAGTTAGTAGATAGATCAGTGAGCCAAATTTGATGGATTAAAGGAGTTATATAACAGTCCTTGAAAAATGTGCTGTCTGCTCATCCGTAATAAGTGATATTTTTATTTGATGAGTAGAAAAAGAATCAGAAGAGGATTTTCAGTTTTGTTGTCAGTTTATTTATGTAATGCCGATTCTGTTTTATATCGTAAATAGTTATTTTATATGTTTATCTACTTATCACATTTATTGGGATTAATGGTCACTATAAATGCCTGTTTTGTCAATTATCAATGATTTTACTGTAATGGAATACAAGCAATCACAGGATTGGATAGACATGCATCATTTTATCTTATAGAGCACTTGGTAGCACTTTGAGAATACCAATTAATTTCAGCACCACAACTTAAAATAGATATGTAGGGGACAGCAGTAACTAACTTATTTCTTCCCTGGTGATGGAATATGCAGAATATGTTTGCATGTTTTCTTTTCTTTTCTGAGTCGCTGCCATGTCATATGACATCACTGGCCCTGTTCATCTGACAACTTTCCAGAAGCAATCAAAAGTGCACTAATATAGTTATATGTGAAGACCTAACGCTTTTATTTCATTGAGAATTTTTATGATACTGAATATTTCAATGTTTGCTTATAATGCAGAGAAGAAATAGTTTGCTTTTTTCCATACGGTTGATTCAAGACATATTATAAGTGATAAAAGTGAAAACATAATGAAAATGGTATTATTAATAAAAAAAATAGCATAGTATTGTAACACTTATAAAATACATAATTTTTTTTTCTTCACAGAATGATAAACACTTGATACTTTTTTTTTTACTATGACCCCCCCCACACACACACATTTCATGTGTGGGGGGGGTCTTCTCGATTTATGGGTCTTATGACCTATAACTAGAGAAAAGAAATTAATTTGGTATGTGTGAAGCTAGACAAAGTATGGGCATTAGCCAGTGGCTGCTCTAGCTCTTGCATGGATAGAAGTGAAGGAACAGTAGCAGCCAATTCAGAGAAGCAATGCCCGTGAAAGAACAAAGGCACAGTGCAGAAACAGAGTGCCTATGGTGAAGTAAGTCTGTGTGGGAAGGGTCATCTATAAAGCAGATTGCTCTCTTTGGAATATCATCAAGAATTCTTAGGGAGGTCTTGAGAGCTCTATCTTTTCCGTTCTGAAGAACGGAAAACACTTTTAGAGATCAAGGAGGCCATGTATGTAATATGTTTCTGCCTGAATAAATTGAATGTGATGGTCAACCCAGGAAGAGAAAACTAATCTTGAAAGAAAACTGGAACATTATCAAAAGTAAGAGGGGATGAAGTAGGAATTTTCTATTGAGTAATAAGGCAGGTGTTGAAATTTGCTAAGTTGTCTTCACTCTATTTGAGGATGTTGAAGAGATCAGTGTTTAATTCACTTGTTAGGAAAATCTTGAGATGTTTAACATTAGTACTACAGGATTTCTCGAGTGATGAAGAGTGCTGTTTTCGGCGAAACTGTGAATAGGATTTGAAGTCATTGATGTAAAGTAGGAAGAGTTTGGGTGAGAGCACAGAACCCCGGGGCACTCCATTATTGATAGAGAAATCTGATGAGAAGAAGCCATCTACCATGACACACAATGAACGACTTGTGAGAAAGCTGGATTGCACTTACTCACTAGTGACAAATGATTCAGCGTTCCTTCCATCTTGATCTGTGAAGTTAGAGTAGCAGAGCCAGTTTGTGTTGAGGACAGCAATGTTCCCTAGTAAGACAGTCTGACAATTTTGGTAATTAGTTTGTTAGCAATCAATCTTTAATGTTAGGTAGTTAAAAAGGGAATGATTGTTAGAGTTAGGGGAAGAACAGTAAAGAAATCTTGAGCCAAAACAGACTGAAAAGTGCAGATTCCTAGTTGGATAGCTTTTGACAAGGGATACCAGATTTTACAAAAGCAGATGTTTTTCCCTTTATGTAGAATGCATCATGAAGGATGTAATTGAAATAGTTGAGAAAGGTGTTTCTGTGGAAGATTCCAATTGAGATTCTTTTAGAGATAAGAGATGAGCAGTTAACATATTTGCTTCAACACTGATAAATATATAGGATAAAAATTAGCAGTACCATTAATAAAAGCTTATAAACTGATGAGATCCATAAATAAACATGTGACTGTGATATAATAGATGAACATGGTAGAGAACACCTAGGCTAGCAACTGATGAGTGAGATATTTCCCTGACTGGTGAGCCAACACAAAATTTTTCAAGCCCTGTATATAAACCTAATGGGTTGCACTTAAATTTGGAGTTAGGTGTTGGGATAAAGGGTCACTTGAGGTTCAAAGCCAAATAACTGGGAGGAGACCTCCACATTGTTGGATCGTCCATCCATAGTAGTAATAGTACATCCTGTCTTTTGATCCACCATCTTTTTTCTTTATTCTTAATAAGGTTAATTAATTGTATGTTGATTACTAATCCAAATATAGGGAAATTTCTATTATACTGTGCCACCCTATATTACTTAATTAACTTTAGCAGTCTAATTTTTATATATAGGCCGAATTTGACATCAACATTTAAGGTTCCTGCTAGGTCTGATAATTTTATGAACGGTGCAGTGAAAAAGAATCAGGCTAACAACAAATTGAAATCAATAAAACAAAACATTTAATGCAGGGTTATATAATATAAACATAAGCATACTTTGGATACAAGATAATGCAAAATTAACTCTGTTCAACAATGCATAACATTTACTCAACTATTGGTAACAAACATTGAGTCTTTAAAATCTATTTTCTCCCTAATAAACAAAGATAGTTCTAAAGTTCAATATCACTGAAATTCACAGCAAATATTTTAACAATTGTATTCTCTATCTATCCCTTAGTCATAAATCACATAGTTCAGTCAAGAGGTATAAGGCGGGGAAGACTATTAATCTTCTAGCTTCGGTTAATTTCAGCATATGCACCACAGTTAATGTTAGGATTTAACAGGAGGAGTTAATTCTTATAACTTCACTCTAAAATGCTATAAAGTACAACTGTTCTTACCGGAATAAATCCTTGCACATATTATTCACTGAGGCACACTTAAAAACTTTAGTTAACTATCACACTGGAGCTACACATTTCAAAAGTAATCTTTTTTAAATTAACTTAATCTTTAATCTCAGCACATCACAAATGCAGACACACTTGCACTAGAAAATTCACTTATTCCTCATATACTACTTTGCAATAGAATCAACTTTCAACTAATCTTCCTTGAAAGCTCTGGAATTCAACATTAACTTCAGAATTCCATATCAATATTCTGAGTTGTCAATTTACATCCCGATCCTTCGTAATCTAGTTACAGCACTTAATTCCTATTACTACAGCCTCTTACTTAACTCCATGCTGCTAATAAATTATTTCCTCATCTCTGTTGCACTGTGCTGAGTGCAGCAACTCTACTCAGTCCCTAGTTCTGCAGTTCTAGTGCTGACTCTCTGACTGTGACGCTGACTCTCGCTTTCCGTTTATATACCTTCACTCCTTTTTCCCACCAAAACTTCTCACTGTCTAGCTTATATCAATTCCATTTCATGTCCATAACTCGCATGCTACCACGCTCGCACTTTCTACTTTTAACTCCGTCTCCATGACAACAATTTAGAGCAGTACATAAGCATAAGCATTACATAACATTTTACCTTTACGTACAGAAATAAAATAAAAAGATATTTTTCAATTCAAATAATATACAATTAAATATGATGAACTCAAATTCTTTTACTATTAACATAGGAATAAATAAAATAATCTGAACGTCATTTTTATACAGAGTCCTTTCCATTATTAATACATATCCTAGATTAAATAATGAAATAAAAAAAACTCAAAGGTAATTATATGAATAATAGTTTATAACAAGAGATTTACATTAAATAACATCTATAAATGTAGTCTTTGATATGGTGGATTATGTTGGATTCTGAAGGGAGTATTAATCCAATAACATTGCCTTTCAGGAATATAGAGAACTGACTTGGGCTACTGATCTAATGTCCAGTCCTCACTCACATGGTGCACCCCATTAGTAGGCATCTACTGGGTACTGAACGAATGAAGATGGGCTGGCAAATTTGGGACTTAGCTGACCAAACTGTAATTTAATCTGTTGGTTTTAACCACAAAAACATATGATGATACAACATGATGAGATTTCCTGCTGCTGGGGCATCACCTGGTTATACAAGGCCCTGCTGTTTTTCTCTGGTAACCACTGTGAACAGCAAAAAGGCAGCTACTGATACAAGCTTCAACTCAACATCTAGAAGAAGAAAAATAAACCCAACATCAGAAGAACTGAAAATAGGAACCATCAATATTAGTAGTATTAATGGAAAGGAAAACAAACTTGCAGAAGAATTGGAAAAGTACCATGTGTGTATAATTGGCATTACACAGACAAAGAAGATAAAAGCAAGTGAGATATTACTAAATAATAAGTATAGAATGCTACTTTCAGGCAATAATGATCAAGGAAAGGAAGGAATAGCAATAGCATTCAACACCAAACACGAAGATGCATTTCTTGATTGGAAGGCAGTTTCAACTAGAGTTATGCAAACAAACTTCAAAATGGGGAAATGGACAGTGAAACCTATTTGCACCTATGGTCCCACAGTTGGTTCTTCTAAGGAAGAAGTGGAGGAATTTTTTGAGTCATTAGAAACAGGCAGCTGACATAAAGAAAATGAAAATGTTCCTTGTTGGAGATCTAAACAGCAGAGTAGGAAATGAATCTCACCAGGCATATAGGAACATTTTGGGAAAATTTGGAGAAAAGGGCAATAATAATAATGGTAAGTATTTACTGGACTTCTGCTCAGGACACAAACTACTCATTACTAATACCATGTTTCAACACAAAGATGTGCACGAGTTCACATGCAGAGAAGACAGGAAATTTGAAAAGCTTCATTGACTACACCATTGTTGATAGTGATATCATAAGGCTGGTTCAAGATACAAAAGCATACAGGGGATTCAAAATTGGAAGTGACCACTACTTAGTACTAAGCAGGATAAAAATGGATATCGCATTGAAAAGAACAATACGTAAGAATGTTGTTTAAAAAAATAATGTTTAGCACCTTTTACAGGTAAATTGTAGACTCAACTATGCAAGCATTATTGAAAAGAAATTTTCAGCAGTTTGAAAACAAGAACCAAACCTTGGAGTCTCATTGGCAAACTCTGAAGAAGACTTTAATTGATTCAGCTAGGGATGTATGTGGTGAAATTGTCTGCAAGGATAGAAAAATAAGAACACCATGGTGGACACAAGTAGTTAACGAAATAGTCCTTGAAAAGAAGAAAGCATACCAAAAGTCCATAGCAAATAAGTCAGCACTAAAAGAATACAGAGTAAAATTGTAAGTGAGCTAAGCTATGTAAAAGTAGCTAAACAAAAGTAATGGGAAGGCTTGGGTAATGATATAGAAAATAAATATCACAAATGTGACAAAATGTTGTGGAGCTATTGAAGAAGCTTAGAAATGGAGGAAAGAGTACTGTGAAAGAAATCAAAGATGATAAAGGTAACATGAAAACTGAAGATAAAGATGTCCTTGATGTCTGGAGTAATTCCTTTGAAAGAGGGTTAAATGAACCAGGCAGTTTCAGAACTATACTAGCAAATTTTCAAGAGGAATGCAAAGAGGAGTACATATCAATATTTGAGATAAAAAAGCCATCAGAAACTTGAAATGTGGAAAGATAGCTGGAATAGATGATATTCAACCAGAAATGCTGCTTAAGTGTGGAGGTATAAAAGTTTTGCAGTGGCTACACTGCATATTTCAGAAGACTTGGACAGAAGGTTGAATTCCCAGTGATTGGAGTACAGCTCTCATAGTACCCATCTGTTAAAAAAAAGGAGGGGGGGGAGTATAAACCTGAATTTGAGAATTACAGAGAAATTTCTCTACTAAGTGTTCCAGGTAAGATTTAGTAAGCATACTTGAAAAGAGATTGAGAAAGATTGTGGAAGAGAAACTTGTAGAAAAACAAGCTGGGTTCAGGCCAAATAAAGGTTGTCAAGATCAGATTTTCACTTTAAAACAAATAATTGAAAAGTCATGGGAATATGACAAGGATCTGTACTTAAGGCTTGTAAATCTGCAAATCTACATTCGAAAAGGTGACCAGAGAAAAGCTTTTCAAAACACTACAGTTGTATGGGGTGAATGGAACATTATACAGAGCAATACATAGTCTATATTTAAGCTGTCAGTCAACAGTTAGAATTGAAGGAGATACAGGAAGATGGTTTGATGTAAAATCAGGGGTAAGGCAAGGATGCACATTTTCTCCACTCTTATTCATCATTTATATGGGTCACATTATGAAAGAAAGTGGCATTAGGCCTGATATTAAATTGGAGATGTCCAACTTAGCTCTTTGCTTTATGCAGATGATGTACTCCTAAACATATCTAGTGCAAGTCTCCAAGATTCTTTAACTAAATTGAATAACAGCTGTAAGAAATTTGGAATGAAAATCAGCAATAAAAAGACCAAAACTATGAAAATAGGCAGGAGCATAGACCACTTCAGCTCTATTCTGAATGGGGATCCTATAGAATAAGTAAAACATTTCAGCTATTTAGGCACAGTTTTTAGTGACGATGGTAGATTAAATCTGGAAATAGACAACAGAATAAGCAAAGCTGGTACAGTAGGTAGTCAGCTGAATAAATTTATATTGTATAAGAGAGAAACTAGCCAAAACACCAAACTAGCAGTATACAAGGCAGTGTTCAACCCAGTTTTAAGTTATGGATCTGAGAGTTGGGTTAGAAATAAAGTACTTGACCAAAGACTACAGACCTCAGGTGGTAAGGCTATACCACCTTTGCTAAGGTGGTATAGCCATTTAAATAGAAAGGGTGAGGAAAGATTAGCAAAATAGGTGTTTGATGCCGAGATGATAGGAACGAGATCCAGTCTACCTAGTCCTTGATCTAGGTAGATCAATTCAGTCAGAACTGCCTTAGAAGAACAAAATGTTAGATATGAAAATATTGGAGTGTTTACAAGTAATAGACTAATTTGGAGGAAAATTGTTGTTAGATTAATCATGTAGTGCTGTCATAGCAACCTGAATATGCTTTGGGGATACATATCAGGAAATTGATAGTGTTGATGATGTTAGGAGAAAGCATTATTCACTAATAGTGTGGAAGTGCAAAGTCAGGGAAAGTAGTGGGGCAGGTGCACCCATGAGGTGTGTGAGTGTGATAATGAACAAAAAAAGTTGAATTTAGTCTCTCATGTGACAACATTGAATGTGGCAGTCAGTACAAAATGTAAAGGTAGTAGTCAATATAAAAGGATACTGCAGTTTATTATTATTATTATTATTCAGGCCTCCATGGGGTCAAAAGACTCATCGTGTGAGGTCCTTTCTAAGGAACACGTCTATCAAGACTCATCGCAGGAGGTCCCTCCTAGGAAACACACAGTTTATCATCCCACTCCTTAAACACATTGACTGTTCTCACTCTCACCACTCTATCAGGCAATGCATTCCATGGTTCAACCACCCTCCACGCAAAGAAACTACTCCCCAACCTCTTGCTCACAGTTTCCTTTCCTTTTGTAACTTCCAGGGATGGCCCCTTGTCATGGCTCCTTTCCGCTGTTCAACCAAGCAAAAAGAACTCCCCAGTGTCAACCCTGTAACCACCTCTCAACAGTTTAAAAGTCTCAATCATATCACCTCTCCTTCTTCTATCCCAAACTCTGCAGTTCACACTCCCTCAGCCGATCCTCATAACTTACATTATACAGTCCTGACACCATCTTTGTTATCTGCCTTTGTACCCTTTCCACGGTTAATTTATCCCCTTCAAATCCTGAGGACCAGATCTAAGAACAATAGTCTAAGAGTGGTCTGATCAGAGTCTTATACAACGGAATGATAACCCTTTTATCTCTGGACGTTAGTGTCCTTCTCACTATTGCAGCAATCCTCTGTGTTACCTTCACTACCTTTGCAATATGTCCTCTAAATTTCAGGTTTCTATCAATCATCAATCCCAGATCTCTTGTCTCCCCTACTTCTTCCAGTTTAACTCCTCCCATAGAGTATGCTGCGTCCCATCGATGTGTCCCAAACCTCAAGACCTTACATTTTGCTGCATTAAACTGACACCTCCCATTCATTTGCCCTTCTATCTAGCTTATTCAAATCTTCTTGCAGGGCTACCACATCTGCATTATTACTAACAACCCTTCCCGGCTTCGCATCATCCGCAAACAACTGAATATCCCTTTGCAATCCATGAAGAATGTCATTCATATAAAGGTTAAACAATATAGGTTCCAGCACTGAGCCCTGTGGAACCCCACTTGTAACCTTCTGCCTCTTTGATATTGCTCCACCATTCACAACTCTCTGATACCTATCAGACAGCCAATCCTAAATCCAGTTGATCAATCTGACATTCAGACCCATGTGCTGCAACTTGAATATCAGCTTATCATGTGGCACCCTGTGAAATGCCTTTGCTAAGTCTAGGAAAATGGCAGTATATGCCTTTCCCTCATCTAATGCTCTTGTAACTTTATTATAAAGGCTAGCATATTGCTAAAACAAGAGCACCCCCCTTCACAAATCCATGTTGACTCTCACAGATAGCATTACCCTCATCTGCCCAATGCTGTATATGGTCCCTAACTACTTTCTTCAAGATCTTACTAACTACTGATCACACACAAACTGGCCTATAATTAGACACTTACGGTCTGCTACTGCCCTTATACAATGGCACTATCTTACCTTCCTTCCATTCCATGGGAACCTTTCCTGCAGCCAGACTTTCATTGAAAACTTTATGTCTATTAATTTAAAAAGCTTCAGGAATAAGAGGGAGAGTTTGCCAGTGAAGCTCTTTACTTTGCAAAATTTTTGTTCAAATTCCACTCAGTATTCAGAAAACATTTATTAAGGATTCCAGATGCCTTATAGAAACGTGTAGTACATATAAGAATAGTTGAAAAAATGGTTTTTGTTATAATGTAAATTAGACCTTATTACAAAATCCTGTATATTTTGCTCACTGTGACATGAGTATCATTCAGAGATAATTGTGTAATTCAAAGTTAATTTTAAAAAAATAAATAAATATGAATAAAAAAAAATATAGAAAAATTATGAACAATTTGTGAAAATTACTTTCTGAAACTTGGAAACAGGCATACAGCCTGTTCAATTAAGATTAGGGCAGTGATGCAGGGTTTCATTTCAAAGAATAGATGATCAAGTTTGAATCTACAGCAGTGCCCCTTTGACTGAGCCCAGTGAACTCTCTGTCGTTGACATGAAAAGCAAGGCCTAGGCCCTCTAATTCTAGAAATATTGTGTAATCTTGGTGTTCTCGAATCCTGATCTTAGTAGAACAGGGGAGTCTGCTCAGAATAGTTTAGTCAACTTGAGATAAACATTTACCAAGTACTCTGTGTTTATCTTATTTAGCTTTATATTTTTATGTATCTATTTATTTTTTTTAAAATTAATTTTGTATTCTTGATTCTCTGGAACTTCACTCATTCTTCTGTTTATATTTTGAGTGTTGTAAACAGTTTTTTGCCCCCCCCCCTTATTGATGCTTATGTTACAATGAGCAAAATATATAGGAGATGTAAATAAAGTGTTAAACCAATTTTTCAAATTAGGGATTCTGATTTAATGGCAAGTTAGCCAGTCTCGTTCAGAGGTGGTAAGAAGTTTCTACCTGCAACCAATCAGCAAAAAACACGTTCAATGTACACACAAAAATATATATTTAGGCATAAGACTAACCACCTTATCCTAATATGATGGTCGCAGAAGCCAGTCTTGGTTGGTCTTGAGCCTTAAAGGCCTGTAAGTAGTACTATGGATTATTTATATGTGTGTGTGTATATATGTGTGTGTGTGTATATATGTGTGTGTGTGTGTTTGCAGCAGATAGAATGTGAGGATTATTGTATTTTCTAGAAAGATAGAGCATACAGTGGAGTGAGGGTTACTGCTGATGATAGCAGATGAATTGTAGCCAAAAAAGAGTAGGACGTCATCAGGAGAATAAACTTGGAATGCAGTGCATTTCAGTCAATCTAGTATGAATAGAAGCAGACTGGACAAAATATGCAGTTTTTTGCTGCCATAGGACAAGGGATGATAATGACACATCATCAAATTAGCATAATGAGTACTAGCTATGGGGACTTCAATTGCAGGAAGGACATGGATTATAAGGATAAATGATCACATGGCAGGAAGCAAATGGAACTTATTCACCTACTAAGAGATAAATACTCAAAGCAGCATGAGAGAGAGGAGACTCAGGGTTTGAGAGTGCTGGATCAGGCAGCAGAATCAAATCAGAATGTCTGTCGCTATCACAAGATAGTTTGTTAGCTGAGACTAGGGAGATTGATCATATTGTTTTCATTTGACAGGTTGCCAAACATGAAATTTTAAGTTCAGAAGGGGAGGTATATGTGGAACTATATGACAGATCATTGTGGTGAAGAGATATCTGAAGGAAGCAGCATCAGACTGTATAACAAATGTCAGGAGCAAAAATTAGACCAGAGTTAGATGAATGAACAGTATTGATAAGTTGAGCTAGGGGAGGGGGGGTAGAAAAAGGAAGTAGGGTATATAGGGAGAAGGATGACCAGAATGGTAAGATGAGAAAAAGTCAGATTATCAGAGGGAACTAGTTAAACAAAGGAAATCCTGAAGTTTTTTATGTTGTTCCTGCCCATGAAAGGTTATTTGCAAACCTATAGTACAGTTTTTACCATGGATGAGTTAAGGATTTCCTCCCATTTTATTTTTATGAATCATTGATCAATCTCCCTAGGATATATTCATTCTATATGTGTGTGTGTATACACACACACACACATACATACATATTCTGGAAATCCTCCTCTAGAGACCAAACATTGAACTTTTTCAAGCCACTTCAGGCATCCAGTAAGCAGCCTCCAATTCTTTCGCTGTGTGACAAGTAAAAAGAAAAATAACTATGGAAAGATTATTAAGAAAAGTATCATTGACTATGCTGTTGTTGATAGTGATGTTTTCTCCCTGGTGCAGGACACCAGACTGTGCACAGGATTTGAAATTGGAAGTGATCACTATTTAGTTTTGAGCAGGATAAAATTGAATTTCATATTGAAAAGAAGAACATGTAAGAAAGTTTTAAAGCGAATAAAAGTTGAGCAACTCTCTAATGTGAATGGTAGACTAAAATACATAAAGATTATTGAAGAAAAAATGAAAGAGTTTGAGAACAAGAACCAAACCTTGGAGATTCAGTGGAAAGATTTGAAGAAAACCGTGATTGATTCAGCCAGAGAAGCATGTGGTGAGGTTGTCTGCAAGGATAGAAAAATCAGAACTCCATGGTGGACACAGGAAGTTAAAGAGGCAGTGAACAAAAAGAAGAAAGCATATCAAAAGTTCCTGGCAAATAAGTCAGCTTGTGCTTTTAGAGAATACAGAGACAAATGTAAGAAAGCTAAGCACTGTGTAAAACTGACTAAACAAAAGTCATGGGAGGACTTTGGCAAGAACATAGAAAATAAATATCAAGAAGGTGGCAAAATATTATGGAGGTTGTTGAAGAAGTTTAGAAATGGAGAAAAGAGTACTGTAAAAGGAGTTAGAGATGAAAAAGGTGACATGAAAACTGGAGAAAAAGTTATCCTTGAAATATGGTGTAATTACTTTGAAAAATTACTAATAGAAACAAGCAATGATAGTACATTGGTAAAAAAACACTCAACAGGCATACAGGCAGGAATATATATCTGTACTTGAAGTAGAAAAGGCCATTAAAGGCTTGAAATGTGGAAAGGCAGCAGGAGTAGATGATATTCGACCAGAAATGCTGAAGTATGGTGGTATAAAAGTCTCAGTGGCTACACTGCATAGTTCCGAAAGCCTGGACAGAGGGGCAAATTCCTGATGATTGGAGTAGCTCTCATAGTACCCATATATAAAAAGGGAAATAAAACTGAATGTGAGAATTACAGAGGTATTTCCATACTGAGTGTTCCTGGTATGATTCATGCCAGTATACTTGAGAAATAGTTGAGAAGAATTGCGGAAGAAAAGCTTGGTGAAGAACAAGCTGGATTCATGCCAAATAGAGGCTGTCAGGATCAGCTCTTCACTTTACGACAAATAGTGGAGAACTCATGGGAATATAACAAAGATCTGTATTTAAGTTTTGTTGATCTGGAAAAGGCATATGACAAGGTGCCAAGAGAGAAGCTATTCAATACACTACAGTTATATGGTGTCAATGGGGCATTATATCAAGCAATACTTAGTCAGTATTTGAGTTGTAAGTCAGCAGTTAGAATTGAAGGAAGTACAGGAAGATGGTTTAATGTTAAATCTGGTGTGAGACAAGGATGTACATTATCCCCTCTGTTATTCATTATCTATATGGATCACATTATGAAGGAAAGGGGTATTAAACATGGTATCAAAATTGGAGATGTTAATGTCAGCTCTTTTCTTTATGCGGACGATGTCATACTTCTAAATAAATCCTCTACAAGTCTGCAAGATTCCCTGATTAAATTGAATAACTGATGTAATAGATATGGTATGAAGGTCAGCAATAAAAAGACAAAGACAATGAAAATAGGCAGAATCGTTGAAAATGTCACCTACTTTGTGAACGGAGAACCTGTGGAACAAGTAAAACATTTCAGCTACCAAGGCAAGATTTTTAGTGAAGATGGTAAATTAAATATGGAAATAGACAACAGAATCAACAAAGCTGGTATCATGGGAAGTCAATTGAATAAATTCATGTGGAATAAAAGAGAAATTAGTTGGAACACTAATTTAGCTGTATACAAGACAGAATTCAAGCCAATTTTAACTTATGGATCTGAGAGCTGGGTCAGAAGTAAAACACTTCACCAAAGACTAGAGACCACAGATATGAGAGTCCTGCGAAAGATTAGAGGCATGAACAGATGGCATCAATGACAATATCATATTAAAAATGAGGATATTAGGAAAGAACTTGATATTGTCAGCATCCAGGAATGCGTTAGCAGAGCTAATCTCAGGTGGTATGGTCATTTAAACAGAATGGGTGAGGAAAGATTGGCAAAACAAGTGTTTTCTGCCAGGTTGACAGGAAAACTACCTAGAGGAAGACCAAGATATAGGTGGATTGATATGGTACAATGTGCCAGATGATAGAAATATAAGATCTCATAATGTTGGAATCTCGACAAGTAACAGGCTGATTTGGAAGAAAATTGTAGATAGGATGTTAGTAATGATGTAAATTTTTCATGTTGTACTTTCATATCCTGTACACCCCTTGAGGGTACATGGCAGGAATTTGATGATGATGAGATTATTAAAGATTATTTTAATCATTGTTAACAAACAATTTGAAAGAACTTTAATTGGTGAATTGAGTAAACAACAGAAAGGCTTCAGAAGAGGAATGGGAACCATTAATGCTATCCTGGAACTAAAACTAATAGAAAGATCACTTGTAAGAAATAGGAACATTTACATATGCTTCATAGACTTTCAGAAGGCCTTTGACCAGGTAAAATATAATAAAATCAATATATTATATAAATTAGACATAGAAGTAACTGGTAATTAATTTACGGAATTAACAACGCATATAAAGTATATTAATTAAAGATAACTTTAATGAATCACTTCTATATTTCGCAATGTCACATTGCCATCTTCAGGGACATAAAGATATGGTATGTGCACTAAGGGACTAACAAAGCAAATGAGGAAGAAAGTAAGAAACTAATTTTGTTCCTAAAGTCCTAATGGTGACCTCTTGCGGGCTAATTTGGTAGTCTTCGCAGTTGGGCTGAAGTTCTCATAATGAAAGTCTCCCAAATTTGGGGTAGTTTCATGCACCCAAATTTGTTGAGGTTAGGAACGTTTTTTAGAGCTGCTGAAGATTCTTTGAATAATCTTTCGTATTTAAACTTGCTGCGATGGATTATTTTTGTTTTCTTCCAACGAATTTTATGGTGGGTATCTAAGGCATGGTCTGCCAGCCCAGAGCGGCTGTACTGGTGAAACCGGATGTAGTCTTGGTGTTCTGAAATCCTGATATTTGTTGTTCTGCCTGTTTGGCCAAAGTAGGACAATTTGCAGCTGCAAGGGACCTGGTATACACCAGGTAGGTCTAGGGGAAGTGGTTGGTCTTTGGTAGAGCGGATAAGGGATGCCAACTTTTTATATGGTCTGTAACAAGAAGTAAGGTCATATTTTTTGAGGATATTAGTTATTTTTTCAGAGGTGCCCTGGATGTAGGGGATAGTGATAGACTTGGTGTAGTCTTTATTGTGGAGGGGGGGGAGGGGGGTTGTGGTTTACAGGTTTTAGTATTTTTTGGGGGTTATAGCCATTGGCTAAGAAAGTGTTGAGGATGTGGTTTAGTTCCATAGTCAGGGCCTTGTCATCTGAGCAGATTAATTTTGCCCTGTTATATAGTGTTTTTATCACCCCGTATTGTTGTGAGGGGGGATAGGATTGCTGGTGAATGTATCTGCCAGTGTGGGTGGGTTTTCTGTAAACAGAGAAAACCAAAGATCCATCAAGCTGGCGGGTGATTAAAGTGTCTAGGAAGGGGAGGGTGTTGTTTTCCTTTTTTTCTAAGGTGAATTGGACTCTGGGATGTTGGTTGTTTAAGTGTGTTAGGAAGGAGTGGAGTGTGTCTGAGCCATGTGGCCAAATAGCAAACACATCATCCACATAACGAAGCCAAATAGTGGGTTTTTGTGGGGCGGAGTTTAAGGCTTTCTCTTCAAATGTCTCCATAAAGAAATTGGCCAAGCGTGGGGAAAGTGGTGAACCCATGGCTGTCCCCTCTATCTGTTTGTAGAACTTTCCTTGCCAAATGAAATAGCCTGAGTTCATTGTGAACTGAAATAGGGCTGAGATATCGGGAGGAAACTTGGCTTGGATGAGCTCAAGGGTTTCTTTGAGTGAGACATTAGTGAATAGGGAGGAGACGTCAAAACTGACCATTATGTCAGTGTGTTGGAGTGTGAGGTTTTCTATACTGGCTTTAAAGTGGGCCGAGTTTTTTATGTGTGATGGTGTGTTGCCAGTGTAGTGTGTGAGCGTTTTGGCTAAATGTTTGATATTTTTATATGGATGGGAATCAATGCCACCCACTATGGGACGCAATGGCACATTTTGTTTATGTATTTTTGGGAGTCCGTATAATCGGAGTGGTCTAGAGTTATAAGGTTTAAGTTTGTTGGTGACTTCCACAGGCCAAGAAGTGACTTTCTTAAGGAGTCTGTGGATAGTTCTAATCTGAGAGCTGGTCGGATTATATTCAATGGGGAGGTAAGTAGTACGGTCTCGTATTAAAGAATTTAGCTTACCTTTGTAGTCTTTTTGAATGAGTGCCACAGTGGCGCTTCCCTTATCAGCTTTGGTGATTACTTTTTTTTGTTGTTTTTTAATTCTTGTAGGGATGTATATTCGTTTTTGGATAAGTTGGATTTTGGAGGTTTGGCTTTAGTGAGAACACCGACTACATCCAGTCTCACCTTGTTGGCCATATGGTTAGGCAGGTTGCGAATTCCACGCTCTATTTGGATCATGATTTCTTCAGTAGGTATCCTTTTAGGAGCTAGGGCAAAATTGTGACCACGTGAAAGTGCGGTGAGTGCTTCAGGCTTTAAAACTGCCGACGAGAGGTTGACTACTGTGTTAAGTGGTGGCTGGGGTACAGAAGTAGAAGTCTTTGTCAGGTTTTCATATTTTTTCACATGCCGACTACGTATTTTTTCGAATTCCTTTCTTGCCGATGTGCATGAGATGTCATGAGGTATAGACCATAGATCAAGGCCGAGTGTGTTAGAAAGCTCTTCCTCTAGTGCCCGTAAGGTTTTGTTTTCGTCGGCAAGGAGAACGCGCGTCGCAGTAATTTGTTCTCTTAACAGGGCGAAGCTAGTGCTGTTATAAATGCGTAGAGCTTTCTCGGAAGTAAAACGGTGCTTCAATTTGACAGAGTTGGGGATCCCATTGTTATCCCGGCAGCGTTTTAGGAACGTCAGACGATTTATTTGCCTCGATATCTTCAACCTCAATTTGCCGTGTTGACGGGCCTTTCGTGCGATTGCATCTCCGTGGATGATCATGATTCTAGTAGTAAGACTTATACGTTGGTTAGACATAACTGGTAATTAATTTACGGAATTAACAACGCATATAAAGTATATTAGTTAAAGATAACTTTAATGAATCACTTCTATATTTCGGCAATGTCACATTGCCATCTTCAGGAACATAAAGATATGGTATGTGCACTAAGGAACTAACAAAGCAAATGAGGAAGAAAGTAAGAAACTAATTTTGTTCCTAAAGTCCTAATGGTGCCCTCTTGCGGGCTAATTTGGTAGTCTTGGCAGTTGGGCTGAAGTTCTCATAATGAAAGTCTCCCAAATTTGGGGCAGTTTCATGCACCCAAATTTGTTGAGGTTAGGAACGTTTTTTTAGAGCTGCTGAAGATTCTTTGAATAATCTTTTGTATTTAAACTTGCTGCGATGGATTATTTTTGTTTTCTTCCAACGAATTTTATGGTGGGTATCTAAGGCATGGTCTGCCAGCCCAGAGTGGCTGTACTGGTGAAACCGGATGTAGTCTTGGTGTTCTGAAATCCTGATATTTCTGTTCTGCCTGTTTGGCCAAAGTAGGACAATTTGCAGCTGCAAGGGACCTGGTATACACCAGGTAGGTCTAGGGGAAGTGGTTGGTCTTTGGTAGAGCGGATAAGGGATGCCAACTTTTTATATGGTCTGTAACAAGAAGTAAGGTCATATTTTTTGAGGATATTAGTTATTTTTTCAGAGGTGCCCTGGATGTAGGGGATAGTGATAGACTTGGTGTAGTCTTTATTGTGGAGGGGGGGAGGGAGGGTTGTGGTTTACAGGTTTTAGTATTTTTTGGATTTTTTGGGGGTTATAGCCATTGGCTAAGAAAGTGTTGAGGATGTGGTTTAGTTCCATAGTCAGGGCCTTGTCATCTGAGCAGATTAATTTTGCCCTGTTATATAGTGTTTTTATCACCCCGTATTGTTGTGAGGGGGTGGGATTGCTGGTGAATGTATCTGCCAGTGTGGGTGGGTTTTCTGTAAACAGAGAAAACCAAAGATCCATCAAGCTGGCAGGTGATTAAAGTGTCTAGGAAGGGGAGGGTGTTGTTTTCCTCTTTTTCTAAGGTGAACTGGACTCTGGAATGTTGGTTGTTTAAGTGTGTTAGGAAGGAGTGGAGTGTGTCTGAGCCATGTGGCCAAATAGCAAACACATCATCCACATAACGAAGCCAAATAGTGGGTTTTTGTGGGGCGGAGTTTAAGGCTTTCTCTTCAAATGTCTCCATAAAGAAATTGGCCAAGCGTGGGGAAAGTGGTGAACCCATGGCTGTCCCCTCTATCTTTTTGTAGACATTTGATGTAGTTTCTTTATGGAGACATTTGAAGAGAAAGCCTTAAACTCCGCCCCACAAAAACCCACTATTTGGCTTCGTTATGTGGATGATGTGTTTGCTATTTGGCCACATGGCTCAGACACACTCCACCCCTTCCTAACACACTTAAACAACCAACATCCCAGAGTCCAGTTCACCTTAGAAAAAGAGGAAAACAACACCCTCCCCTTCCTAGACACTTTAATAACCCGTCAGCTTGATGGATGTTTGGTTTTCTCTGTTTACAGAAAACCCACCCACACTGGCAGATACATTCACCGGAACCCCCCCCCCCCCTCACAACAATACGGGGTGATAAAAACACTATATAATAGGGCAAAATTAATCTGCTCAGATGACAAGGCCCTGACTATGGAACTAAACCACATCCTCAACACTTTCTTAGCCAATGGCTATAACCCCCAAAAAATCCAAAAAATACTAAAATCTGTAAACCACAAACCCCCTCCCCCCCTCCACAATAAAGACTGCACCAAGTCTATCACTATCCCCTACATCCAGGGCACCTCTGAAAAAATAACTAATATCCTCAAAAAATATGACCTTACTTCCTGTTACAGACCATATAAAAAGTTGGCATCCCTTATCCGCTCTACCAAAGATCAACCACTTCCCCTAGACCTACCTGATGTATACCAGGTCCCTTGCAGCTGCAAATTGTCCTACTTTGGCCAAACAGGCAGAACAACAAATATCAGGATTTCAGAACACCAAGACTACATCCGGTTTCACCAGTACAGCCGCTCTGGGCTGGCAGACCATGCCTTAGATACCCACCATAAAATTCGTTGGAAGAAAACAAAAATAATCCATCGTAGCAAGTTTAAATATGAAAGATTATTCAAAGAATCTTCAGCAGCTCATAAAAACGTTCCTAACCTCAACAAATTTGGGTGCATGAAACTGCCCCAAATTTGGGAGACTTTCATTATGAGAACTTCAGCCTAACTGCCAAGCCTACCAAATTAGCCCGCAAGAGGGCACCATTAGGACTTTAGGAACAAAATTAGTTTCTTACTTTCTTCCTCATTTGCTTTGTTAGTTCCTTAGTGCACATACCATATCTTTATGTTCCTGAAGATGGCAATGTGACATTGCCGAAATATAGAAATGATTCATTAAAGTTATCTTTAATTAATATACTTTATATGCGTTGTTAATTCCGTAAATTAATTACCAGTTATGTCTAACCAACGTATAAGTCTTACTACTAGACATAGAAGATCATGTACTTAAGATTATAAAAATGATTTACACCAAACAGAAAATGCATCTGTTTAACTCTGAGACTTCAGAAGTGAAAATAAAAAGAGGAGGTAGACAAGGTTGTATCCTTTCACCAAATCTATTTAATATCTATAGTGAGACAGTGATGAAAAAGATTGGAATACAAAAAACAGGAATTAGTATCAGTGGTATAAAATACAACAATCTTAGATATGCTGATGATACTATTCTAATAGCAGAAAACAGAAACAAATTAATCAAATTTCTGCAGCTACTAATTGAAGAAGGTAAAGAATTTGGATTAGATATTAATGCAAAAAAAAAAAACCAAATTTATGAAAATCTCAAAAGAAAACAGATCCGAGTCAGAAATATTCATAAACAATATGAAAATTGAACATACAACAGAATACAAATATTTAGGCACCTAATTTACTGCAGATCAAAAGCAAGATAAAGAAATAAAAAAAGAACACCCATAGCTAAAGAAAAATAAAGATCTGCTCAGAAGTTCTGTGAGTATTAAGACAAAGAAAAGAATGATAAGAACATTAGTGTGGTCAATTTTCACATATGGAAGTGAGACCTGGATATTCAAGAAGAGAGTAAGGCAACAGATAATGGCTTTTGAAATGTGATGCTATAGGAGAGCTCTGAAAATCTCATGAACAGAACATGTGACAAATACAGATGTTCTACAGAGAATGAGAACATGGAGATCTTTATTACAGGAAATGATCCAGAGAAAGTGAGATTGGCAGGGCATGTACTGAGAGGTTCAGATGGATATTCAAGAAGAGAGTAAGACAATAGATAATGGTTTTTGAAATGTGGTGCTGTAGGAGAGTTCTGAAAATCTCATGAACAGAACATGTGACAAATACAGATGTCCTACAGAGAATGAGAACATGGAGATCTTTATTACAGGAAATGATCCAGAGAAAGATGAGATTGGCAGGGCTTGTACTGAGAGGTTCAGCAGAGGATACTAGCAGTTTTAGAAGGAAAAATTATGGGAAAAGGATCAAGAGGCAAAAAACAAAGGACATGGCTTGAAGATATAAGATCATGGACAGGATCACATGGCTATGCAGAAACAAAAAGCAAAGCCACCAACAGAGAGAACTGGAAGGACATGTTGCACCCTCTCACTGTGGAAGCTACATGAAAAAAGTAGAAGATTATTATTATTATTAGACCTCCGTGGAGTCAGTGACTCATCATGGGGGCGGGAGTCCTTACTCACACTCACCGCACTTCCATGCAATGCATTTAAACCACCCACAACTCTCCATGCAAAAAACTTACCCCTTCACTCACGCCTTTTTTGTATAGCTTCCATGAATGGCCTTTTGTTCTCCCATATCTCACCCATTCTCTGAAAAATCTGATCCACGTTAATATTTTAATAACCCCCTTATCAACTTATATATCTCAATCATGTCCTCCACTCCTCATCCTTTTATTCACTAGACCCTGTGCTTTGCATTCCATCAATCTGTCTTCATACTCTACATGTCAGAAACCACCATAGTCAGTTGTCTCCAAACCCATTCCAATATCTCTTCATTCTTTTGAAAACTCAGTGACCAAATCTGTGAATCTGTGCACAATAATCCATGAACTGTTTGATCAAAGCTTTATACAACAAAATCATAACATCTTTATTCCTACATGTCAGTGCTCTCCACATCATTGCCACAATGTGCTGTGCTATCCTCAAAATTTTGTGAAATTTGCTCAAATTTCAAGTCCTTATCTACCAACACCTCCAGATCCCTCATCTTCTCCACCTCATCTAAGATATCTCCACCAGTCTTATGCTCTGCATCCCATCTCTGTGAATCCCAAACTTTAATACTTTGCTATGTTGAACTGGTATCTGCGTTCATTTACTTATTCAGAAAGCTTATTCGAGTCCACTTGCAAGGCCTACAACATCTGTTCTACTCCTCATAGTTCTTACCAACTTTGCATTATTTGCAAACAGCTATATATCATTCAAGCCCTTCCCAATATCATGTATATACAAATTGAATAGCAATGACCCCAAACCAAACCCTTGGACCACACCACTAGTGACGCTATTCTTCTTGGATATCACTCCCCCATACACAAATTGCCAGTGTCTATCAGACAGCCAATCTCCAATCCAGTGTACTAATCTAATATCCAACCCATCTGTTCCAGTTTAATTACCATCTTGTCATGTGGCAATCTATTAAAGGCTTTAGCAAAATCTATAAATACCACCGTGTACACATTCCCTTTGTCCAGTGCACGTCACTTTGTTATAGTAAGGAGGATAGTGCTTTAGCACCCTACTTACTATATAAACCCATGCTATCCATCAAAGAGAATCTTGTTGTTTGTCAACTTAATTCTGAATCCTGATCCTCACTAACCTCTCTAATCTAACAGCTTTACCACAACTCCAGACAAACAGATTGGTCTGTAATTCAAAGTCTTAGTCTCATCATCCTCTTAATGCAGGATAATTTTTCCCTCTTTCTACTCCTGTGGAACTTGTCAACACCATGTCCTTGCAAATCTACAACTCATGTAAAAAGAAATAAGTTAAAGCTGTTGTTAACTTCCTGGAACATTCCCTCAAGAAATGCAGTGATATAACATCAAGTCCTATTGCTTTATTGACATTCATGTTAACTCAATGCATACTTACTTCCTGATCACTTACCATCCACTCCTCTTTCCTCCCCGCTGTTCTCAAGTTCTGCATGATGTTACTTTCATGAGGATAGAAATACCTCTATAAAGTGCGTATTTAGCATCTCTACTATGTCATCCTCAGTCTACCATTCTCTCTATTCGGTATCATCATTCCTTTTTCTACTAGCCATGTATCTAAAAAAATTCCTTAGGATTCCTTTTGGCCTCATTAGCTAACTTCTGCTTATACTGCACTTTTGTTGCTACCCTTACCAAGCGAGTTATCTCTTGCTTGCTCTTTGTACTCCTTGTGTAACTGCCTATTGCCACTACTTATCTTATGCTGCCTTCAAAATGTTCCAAATTGCATCCTTTGCCTCTTTTTCATTCACCCATTTCACACGACCTTATTTGACCTTTGGAATGCATCCATACATTGCCTCTGCCAGACAGTTCCTGAGCAGGTCCCAAGCAGGATTGATTTCATTTTCTTCCAATTTTGCATTCCATGGTTATAGTTCCAAATATATCTTTTTCTTTCATCCTTTTGATGACATAATCAAATCCAAGATCCTTGATCCCTGTGTACCCTCTGTTTCATACTGCTGAAAGTTGTCCCTCATAAACTCTTGAAATTCATTCTCTTTACTCCCAGATGCTATCTCTTTATTCCAGTCGATATTACTATAATTAAAATCACCCATAATGATCAACTTTTATTTATTAGCTAGACCTATTTGTTTATACATTTCCTTTTCACTTCCCTCACATTATCAGGTCTCTAGGAATGCCCAACTAGATATTTCATTCTGTTCACCTCCACTTCACGTTACACTACTTCAAAATCACTGCCATCGTTCACTCCTTTCATCTCCACCTTAGATGGAGATAACTGCTCTGCTACATCAACAGCAACCCCTCCCCTCCACATCCTCACACTAAACAACATATTCATCCATCTCTATTCCTGTTAGAATGTCATCCTCATCTAGCCATGTCTCACTTTTTCTAACAGTTTTTGGGCGAATATACTCTGTTAATGTTACAATTTCATTACCTTTATTTTGAATACATGTAGCATTTGTAAACATAAATACTAGCTTATCTCTGTTTCTGTGATAAGCCTCCCTAACACCATTCCTCAGATGTGACTCCTCCATACTGCCCCCTGTCGGTCACTTATCTCTACCATCAGTGATGATCATAACTTTGATGATGATTAATGGTACAGAGATGGCAGACACAGGGAATAGAGGTTGATGAATTAGAAGTACTTAGGATATTGCAGAATCTCAATGCAAATAAAACCATGGTATTTCAGTCCATGTATTACGAGAACATGCAGTGGGATTGGCATTGCCTCTGACTCAGTTTTTTTTTTAATTAAGTCTCATCTCTGGTTAAGTCCCTAAGGAGTGGAAAGAGGACAACATAATTCCTTTGCATAAAAGAAGTTGCCCCAAATCAGAGGTAGCAAATTAAAGCAATCAGTATCTTGGGAGTGGGTTTAAAGGTATCAGAAGTTGGTTGAAGACAAAATTTGTCTTCAACCAACCAAGATTGATAATTCAACCAAAATAGATTGATAAGAATATGATACTCTATGAGAGATAGCATGGCTTTGTGAAGGGCAGGTCATGCTTTGATAATGTCACTTTTTATCATAAGTAACAGTTGAGTTGGATAAAGTGACTAGATACCATGCTAAAATCTGTTATGCAAATTGGAGCAAATGAGGATGGATGTGAAGGTGGTGATATTATGTTGGCTGATGAACATATACCTAAAAGTAGAATGGAAGAGCAGAATCCAAAACTCTGGTGACTAGCAATGTACTATAGGACTCTGTGCTTGGATCCCTACTATTTAATTTGTACTTTAGTGATGCAATAAATTATTTAAAATAAAATATTTGTTGTTTGCTGATTCTACTAAATCCGGTATTGTGTAATATTTAATCAAAGAATGTAGATAGCATCGAAAATAATTTAAATTGGCTGACAGTATGAGCAAAAGGTAATGATTGCCACTTAATGCAGACACATTTAAAGTTATGCATTTTGGGATGAAAAGATTATACATTTAATATTACCTATACCCCAGGAAATTTATGAATTTATGGATTTTTTTGTGATGTGCAGGGTGTGGATGGAGAATTAGCATGCAGAGGGCATATTGCAAAAGTGACCAAGGCAACTTCTGTGATTACTTCAGTTATTGAAGAATACACTAATATGTAGAAATAAGGAAATTCTCCTTTATAAGACTCTGATACTGCCACATCTGGATTTCTGTACACAAGTCTAGTTAGTTACCCTGGGTTTCTTCGATAAAAGAAAAATACATTATCTCTATTTTTTTTATTAATAACAATAAGATCTTTTAAGTTTTTAAAAAAGAATGTAGATTGCAACTTTTACATGATATATTGAATTAGAGAGAGAGAGAGAACCTATAAATAAATACATTTGCAATTTAAAAAAAAAAAAAAATTAAGTTCTTAAGGTTTATTAGTAAGTAAATTTTAAAATAATTAAAATTACAAGGAAAACCATAAGGAAATTGAGGAATTTTTAATATGGTAGTGTTATGTGAAATAGGTTGATTTATTTTGTAATTTAACTTTTAAAAAATTTTAATTGCCATCAGATAGGTTCTTGTTGACACTTAGCTTAGTATGCTTATTTGTTTTACAGGAAAGGAATGCATTAAAAAAATCTCTAGAACATGAGCACCATATTAATTTCTCCACAGCATTAATGATCACCAAATATTCATGAGTGAGATTTGATCTTTCTTTTGTAAAAGATTAAATGTAAATTCATGAACAGGTGTGAATATTCACAAAATTTATACTTGGAAATTGTTATTTATACTTGAAATTCCTGGTAATTCGTTAATGATTTATTGTCTCATCTGTTGTGCCTAAACCTCTTTTCTTTCACTGTTCTTTTTCTAATTTCTCTCTATCTATACATGCATACAGTACAACTTTTATATTTGTCGTTGTCTTTAATAGGGTGGAGCAGATCAAAATTTGCCTATACTGGTATCCAGGGTTGCTCCGAATACTCCAGCTGATACCTGCATTCCAAGATTAAATGAGGGAGATCAGGTACTAATGATAAACGATAGAGATGTAACAGGCCTTACACACGAACAAGTATGTATTTGTAACAGAAAGTAAGAATTATCTTCATTGAAGTTATATAACTTAATTCTGTACTCTTCCTGAGAGGTTTTATTTTTATTTAATATGCTACCTGCTGGTTAATATGAGTGAAAATTTCATTCAAAAGAGTGAAAGCATTTAGGTTATTTCTCTTAAATATACTGTAATGGAAAAATAATGTAAATGCTAAGATGCACTATCTATCAAGAATCATATCTGTAACATAAAGCCAAATTAGCTTGAAGTTATCTTTTAGTCTGTTTTGCTGAGTGGATCGGTCTTCAACTCTCAAAGCAATAGTGGAATTCGAAATTTAATTCTACTATGAAATATTTGTGGATTGTTTTTAGATAAATGAATTTTACTAGACCAGTTTGAGACTCTACCTACTGAGGACCTAAAGTGGTTTGAAAAAAGTTCCATGATAGAGCAGAGATTCCAAGAATATATAGCAAATCCAATCTATATAGTAATGTATGATAGGTTTTCAATCTTTCCAAGGTGAATTTTCAAAAAAAAAAAAAAAAAAAAAAAAAATTAAAAGCATACTGTAAAAATTTACCAGCTAATCTTATTATAAGATTTATTAGCACTGAATGTTTACCTTCTGTAACTTAGATTAGAGGTTTTCAACAAGACATGGTTCTCCAGATTTGAAGATTAAATCTGATTACCCCCCCCCCACCCCCACCCACACACACACACACAAATGAGCACTTTGAAAATAGAAAAAAAATTCCTCCCTTTAAGGGATATCACTTATGTCTTCAAAAAACATAAGTGATATCCCTTAAAAAAATTAACTATCGAGGAATCTCCTTCAATAGTATTAATTTGGTTGACTTTGGAAACTTCTTAAATTCAAACATTACTATAATCACATACCACTAATTATTAAAAATAATGCCAGCAAGTAACCATTTGTGTATTGCACCCAACACCCTACTGCATCGGTATCAGATCTCTTACTTCATATTAATTTGTTTTAACTTTCAAGTGACCATATAATCAGAGTATTTCATTTTCTCCATAATCATTGCTAAGTTTAAATCATATTTGGGAAATGCATTAAACATTCGACTGTAATTAGAAAATAAAAGTCCTGATTGTTTGAATTCAAGAAGAAATAAATTATTTACAAAAATAAATCATACGAAGAACAGATAATAAGTTCTGCATATGTACGTGTTTATTTATTTAATCGATGAGTTGAATTAAGTGTCAAAGCCAAATAACTGAGAGGAGACCTCCACATCACTTTTAGGGAATGCGTAGAACCAACTGGGGCTTATGACCTAATGTCCAATCCTCACCTTCACATGGTGTGCCCCATTAGTAGGTATCCACTGGATACTGAACAAGCGAGGATGGGCTGGCAATTTGGTACTTAGCCTACCCAATTGTACTCTTTTTTGCTTTAAACCATAAATTATATGATGGTGCAACATAATGAGATTACCTAAATTGAAAGCCAAATGGCTATTTTTCTGGCATCCTTAATAATAATTAAGGAGATACAAATCCCTTGTTTTTCAACTGCCAGTAAGCAAAACTCTAAGATTGAGACCTACGAATCTATGAGTTTCATATATATATATATACCGAAAAACTATCGGCAAATCCAAGTGTAAATGACCACTTGGTAGTACAACACCAAGGCAACTCAAAGCAAAGGTGGGGCAAGCTACCTCACTATCCTTGATATTTTCTCATAATGTAAAAACACAGCCCCTAGGGGATGTAATACTGTAATTACATTATGAGGAGAGGTCACTACCCAGACCGGTTTCAACCTTTTTTGAGGTCTCATCAATGAGTAGGCAGATCTGGAAGATAACAAGGTTTAAGTGAAAAGAACTTACATACTTTTACTATACGAATGCCATAAAGGTGTGTTTGTATATTATAACATAAATTGAAAGCCAAACGGCTATTTTTCTGGCATCCTTAATAATAATTAAGGGGATACAAATCCCTTGTTGTTCAACTGCCAGTAAGCAAAATTCTAAGATCGAGAACTACGAATCTATGAGTTTCATATATACCGAAAAACTGTCGGCGAATCCAAGTGTAAGTGACCACTTGGTAGTACAACATAATGTAATTACAGTATTACATCCCCTAGGGGCTGTGTTTTTACATTATGAGAAAATATCAAGGATAGTGAGGAAGCTTGCTCCACCTTTGGTTCGAGTTGCCTTGGTGTTGTACTACCAAGTGGTCATTTACACTTGGATTTGCCGATAGTTTTTCTGTATATATGAAACTCATAGATTCGTAGTTCTTGATCTTAGAATTTTGCTTACTGGCAGTTGAACAACAAGGGATTTGAATCCCCTTAATTATTATTAAGGATGCCAGAAAAATAGCCATTTGGCTTTCAATTTATATTATAATATACAAACACACCTTTATGGCATTCATATAGTAAAAGTACGTAAGTTCTTTTCACTTAAACCTTGTTATCTTCCAGGTCTACCTACTCACGGATGAAACCTCAAAAAAGGTTGAAACTGGTCTGGGCAGTGACTTCTCCTCATAATGTAATTACAGTATTACATCCCCTAGGGGCTGTATTTTTACATTATGAGAAAATATCAACGATAGTGAGGGAGCTTGCTCCACCTTTGCTTCGAGTTGCCTTGGTGTTGTACTACCAAGTGGTCATTTACACTTGGATTTGTCGATAGTTTTTCAGTATAGGTATATATGAAACTCATAGATTCGTAGTTCTCGATCTTAATAATTTTGCTTACTGGCAGTTGAACAACAAGGGATTTGTATCTCCTTAATTATAATGAGGTTTCTAATCAAGGAAACTTCTTGCTTAGAAGAAAGTTTGAAGTATGTGGGGAAATTATAAATTAAAGATGCCAAGGAAGTATATTCTTGATTTAATCCTTTATCCAAGTGTGAACAAACCAAGTTTACACTTGACTATTTTCAGGATTGGACAACTCATATAAAGAAGCTAATAACTTCACATTACTTGCCTTAGTATCCCATAATGCAAAAGCACATATTCTTACTGACATGTATAATGCTATGCATTATGGGAAGGGTCACTACCCAAACCGATTTCAACCTTTATTGAGGTCCATCAGTGGGAGCCAGACTCAGTGGTGATATCAAGGTTGAAGTAATGCAGAAGTCATGTTTCCATATACGAGTAGCCAAAAGGTGTCACACCTTATTATTAAAATACTCTGGATTAGAGATAGTTGTTAGAAGTTTTTTCCCCTTGGTTATCCTATAAATTAAAGATGCCAGAAATTTTATTCTTGGTTTAATCCTTTATCCAAGTGTGAGCAAAGTTTGAACCTGAACTATTTTCAGGTATGTGTAGCAAAGTTCAAAATGGGGAAATGGCTTGTGCAGATCTTTATGTTGGAGCATAAAGATCTGCATAAATTGCACTGAAAAATTTTGAAAAAAATTCAAGATATGAAAGCGGAAGTTGCAGAGATGAGGCAAGAGGTTAAACGTAAGAGATATGAACTGAGGAGAATGGCGGATTTGCATGGGAATGTGAGGAAGAATGGGACGAGAGATTTGAAAGAAAGTTGAATGATTTGGCAGTGCATCAAGATTCGATGATAAGAAGGGTGGTGAATGAAAAAGTGCACAAGGTTTGTTTTCTGTGAGATAGAATGATCAGGATGGTTGACGCTTTAGATAAGAGGAGTACCCCAGCAAAAGAGTTGGTAGTGGCAGTTGGCACAAATGATCTGGCTGATAACAAGAAGAATGTAAAGATGGATGTCGTGAGGCTGTTAAAGAGAGCGAAAGATAACAGTGTGGTAGTTAAGGTAGTCACCATGTTGCCCAGGTACGATAATGATGAGTTGAGAAGGTGAGCAAAGATTTTGAATGATATGCTAGCAGAATTGTGTCAGGAGAATGTGTGGGATGAGTTTGAGGGAGTGGATAGAACTGTATAAAAGAGCTGGGCTACATTTGAATGAATTTGGTGTGAGTCAGTTTGAGAAACTGTTGCTGCAAAAGAGAATGACTGAAGTGAATGTAAGACTTGAGGAAGCAAGAGGTGTTGTGGAAGTGCAGAGGAGTAAGATATGCAAGTTTGTGAATGGAGAGAATAAGAGAGAAGGAACACAGAATGGACAGGGAAATGGGGTGGACAAGTGGACACTGCATAAAAACTGGATGATGATGGTTTCAGGAGTAGATGCGTGAGTGCACAAGAAAGGATTAAGACAGTCAAGGATGTGGTGGTGATATTTACATCTGGGTGTGATATCAGCATTGATAGACAGGAATGGATGGAGGCATCATGTCCAAGAAGTGGGGGTTAGTGGGACTTGTTATAGAAACAGAAATGAGCTAGTGTGTATGTTTACAAATGCTAGAAGTATTTGAAATAAGGGGAATGAAATTGTAGTGTTGATCAAGTTAATTTGCCCAAAAATTGTTGGTATAAGTGAGACATGGTTGAATGAGGATGACATTCTGACAGGAATGGAGATGGAGGAATATATAGTCTTTTGCAAAGACAGACAAAGCAGAAAGGGAGGAGGAGTGTTATTGATGTTGGTAGGGGAGTTGTACCCATCCAGAGTGGAGAGCATGTCATATCATTATATGTTCACTGGACATCCACAGATGCAGTATGGTCACTCCGATGCTTAGTGATGTGCATCACCAGGCCTCACCATGTAGTCCTGTTGTATGCTTTTCTGGAGGTTTCAACTTTCTGAAGATCAGTCACTCCACACACCATCCATCCATTTCATTGATGGTCTACCTCTTCCTCTTTTTCCAGGAACTTTACCTTCTGGAATGACTTTTAATGGGATTATATTGATCAAGTGCATATAATAAACAACTATGTTATACCAACTAGTTTCACCAACTAAGGCTGTTGGCATCTTCAGGGTACATAACTGATGTAAGGAACTAAAAAGTAAAAAACTGTTACAAACTATAATCAACTGATTTCAATTATATTAAACAAAGAACAGAGCGCGTACAATACGTGCATAGAGTGTGCATGATCTCACTTGTTGTTATTAGGAACGTTCTATAGTTGGCACTGTAATTCAGTTCTGGCGAGTTGAGAGATCTAATAATGGTCTTCCTGATCACGGGTAAGATTAGTCCTTGGTTCCTGTTAAGGTTTTGTACACAACAGGCAGCTGTTGTGGCCTCTTTAAAAATTCGGGAGCGGAAGTCCTCCTCTATGTAAGGAATTGTGCTTCTATCCCACTCTATGGTATGGTTCGTTCTTGAGAAATGAAAAGCTAACCCTAATTTTTTTTCTCTGTTATTATTGAGGTCACCTATGTGTGTTCTTTTTGCCTAATTTCAAGGCTCCTTGAAGTTTGGCCAATGTAATTCCAGCCACACGAGCAGGGTATGTTATAAACTCCAGCATGTTTGGAGAAAGGATGGCTATCTTTTGGAGATCTTAAGAATTGTCTAATCGTTTCTGTAGGTTTAAAGGCCACTCTTATTTTATGTGGTCTAAGGAGTCTTGCAATCTTATTGGAAACTCCCTAAGTATGGAATGACGATGGTAGAAATATATCATCTCGTTGTCTTTGTCAGGGTTCAGAGAAAAGTATCTTGTGGACGAGTCTTCGAGGAAACCCATTCATGGTAAAGTTGGTAGATATCAGGGATAGTTCTTCCTGGAGGTCTTGTTGATCTGTTGTAAGGAGAGAGGCATGGTTCTTCAGCATGTGTACAATACTAAGTTTCTGAAAAATGTGGTGGCAGGAAGTGAAATGTAAATAATGTCCTGTATTAGTAGGTTTGCGGTAAACTGAGAGGTTGATACCACCACTTGGAAGCTTCTTAATTAAAGTGTCCAGAAATGATAATTGATTATCTTTTTCAAGTTCTAGAGTGAATTTGATTGTGTGGTGTAGAGAGTTGATTTTGTTAAGAAAGTCGAACAGGTCCTTTTTTTGTGTGGTTCCAATCAATAAAGATATCGTCCACGTATCTCCACCATACTGTGGGTTTAGGATCTGTTTGAGATAAGATTTTACTTTCAAAATCCTCCATAAAGAGATCAGCACAAGATGGAGAAAGGGGGGGGGGGCTACCCATTGCAAGGCCAGTCAATTGCTGATATAAGGTTTTATTCCATAAGAAAAAGTTTGATGTTAAACAATGACGGAACAGAGAAGTAATGTCTTGTGGGAGCAAACTTCCTAAAATGTTGATGACTTCCTCCACAGGGATTTTAATGACTAGAGATGTAACATCCAGGCTGGCGAGAAGATCTATATTGGAGATAGAGATGTTGTTCAGTTTCTCAACGAAATGTTGTGAATTTCGTATATATAAGTATCCGAATTATGGATGTGTGGTTTGAGGATTCCTGCCAGGTGTTTAGATAACAGATAAGTTGGTGAATTGATTCCATCTACAATCGGGCATAGTGGTATTCCATTTTTGTGTACCTTAGGAGCACCATTATAGTCTTGGTGTTAGTGGATGCATGGATTTCAATCTTCGTTTTAAGTCTATAGACTAATTCACCATGTGATGTATTAAATCATTGGTGTCATTGTGATTCTTTAGTGTTGGATCTGTGACTAGGACACATGAACGTATTGTATGTGCTCTGTTCTTTGTTTAATATAATTGGAATCGGTTGATTGTAGTTTGTAACAGTTTTTAACTTTTAATGCCTTACATCAGTTATGTACCCTGAAGATGCCAACAGCCTTAGTTGTTGGCATCTTCAGGGTACATAATTATGTTATACCAACTAGTTAGTGAAACTAGTTGGTATAACATAGTTGTTTAATATATGCACTTGATCAATATAATCCCATTAAAAGTCATTCCAGAGCATTTTGGTCAAGAAAATTAAACGTTTTTTAACTTTACCTTCTGTTACTGTTCTGAGAAGTCCTCCTTCCATCCTTTCAGTGTGTCCAAAATATTTTAACTTTCTTCTGTCAATATCCTTAAGGAGCCTTAAAATTCTACTGATCTTTTCTAACACCCATTCATTTGTATGTCTTTCTATATGATATCCTCAACACCTTCTATAACATCACATCTCAAAAGCAGCTATTATTTTCATATCTGACTTCTTTAGGTTCCAAGTCTCACATCCATAAGTCACTGTTGGGAAAACAACTGTATTCAAAATCCTCAACTTTTCTCATGGAGATGGATCCATCCTTCCAGATTTTAGGCACATCTCTGACTGTTGTTTTAGCCATTCCTAATCTTTTTTCCGACTTCTGAACAGCAATTCTTCACGTTAATAATGGATCCCAGGTACTCAAACTTGCTGACATCTTTAATTCTTTCTCCATTAAGGTACACTTGTTTCTCAAGAGCTTTCCTGTTTGCATTTCCTTTGTCTTGCTAAGATTGAGTTGAAGTCCTCTGTTATTATTGATCTTGTTAACTTTATCAAGAATTTATCCCAGTTCTTCCTTGTCATTACAGAGGAGTATGGTATCATCAGAATACCTCAGATTACTGATCAATCTACCATCTGTCCAAATTCCTGTCTTGAGCTTATCGAATGCTTCATGCTTCAATCCAACGCACGTAGGATTGAATCATTGGAGCTTATCCAATGCTTCAATCCAACACATGTTCTTACCATGGCTTCTTGCTCCCTGTACAAGTTGGCTATCAACCTGATAGTGTGTTGAGGAAAACCCATTATTTTCATTACTGACATTATGTTAATTTCATTACTTTTCAAACACTGACAGTGGTTTTGAAGCAGTATGGTGTGAAGCTTAGCTGAACAGGATGAAATGTTTGGTAGTGGTAATGTGGAAGACAGCGAGGATGAAATATTTAGACAAATTGGTCTCTGTAATAAGAAAAGGGTGATCATTATGGACAATTTCAATTATAGTAATATAGACTGGAATGAAGAGACAGCATCAGGGACCAAAGAGAATAATATTTTGTAAGCAGAGGCTACACATGAATTGAGGGTCTTGGATTTGAATTCAAAACTGGGTGGACAGCAGTAGAATTTTCTTTGATGGATAGCTTGAATTTGCTGAAGTAAGATCAAGATCATGCCTTAGCAATCTGCTTGCTTGCTTTTAACAAGGAGACAAATACATTGGACAGATTACCACATGGCAAACTAGTTATTTACATTGGAACAGATGAGGTTGGATGGTAGATTAGTGCATTGGATTGGATATTGGCTGTCTGATAGGCCAACAGGTTGTGTATGGGGGAGTGATATCCAAGAACAGGAAAGTCACTAGTGGCATGCCCCAAGGGTCTGTGTTGGGGCCATTGTTGTTTAATTTTTATATAAATGACATTGGAAAGGGCATAAATGGTGATATACAGTTGTTTGCAGATGATGCAAATTTGAGGAGAGTTATGAGAAGTGGAGCAGGTGTTATAGCTTTGAAGGCCTAAATAAAGGTCTGAATGGGTAAGTGCATGAGGATATCAGTTAAATGTTACAGAATGTAAGGTTTTAAAATTATAAAACAAAGATAGGATGCAGAGTATAGGATTGGAGAAATTTTGGAGGAGGCAGAGGAGATGAAGGGTGTTGGGGTTGTGATGGATAAAGACTTGAAATTTCATGAACATTTCACTAAAATTATGAGGATGAATTTGCTGTCTCATCCTCACATGGGAGTGATGCTGAGAACACTGACATGCAGAAGTAAGGATTTTGATTCTGTTTACACTTGATCAGGCCCTATATGGATTACTGTACAAGATTTGGTTGCCAGGTTTTCACAAGGATGATGAGATGTTGGAGAGGGTCCAGAAACAATTGACTAAGTTGGTATCTGGTCTTTGGAATGGAATGTGAGGACAGATTGAGAGAATACAGATTACAGTGCCTAGTGGATAGAAGGAAGAGGGAAGACATGATTGAAACATATAAGTTGGTAAGGGGTAATTACCAGATTAGCCTGGATGAGATTTTTCATAGAATATCTGGAGATGGGGGGGAGAATGAGAGGCCATCCCTGGAAGCTGTATAAGGTGAGTGTGTGTGTATGTGGAAGAGGATGAGGAATATATTTTTTGAATGGAGAGTTGTGGGTGATTGGAATGCATTGCCTTAGAGCAGGGTTTCCCAAATTATGTTCCGTGGAACACCAGTGTTCCGTGATGTCATTGACGAAGCTGTGTATTTTTAAACATGGAAGTAATTCAGGAAAGGGAATACTGCTGTTTATGGCCGGTCATAAAAATTGGCTGCAAGCTGATTACAACAATGGGCGGTGTATCCTCTGTTCTAAAAATTAAACGAAATAACATCATGTTGCAAATGTTAGTGACCAATCAGCAAGGAAGTATAAAGAAAATTTTTCCACTGAAATTGAAGATCAAGGTAGTCTGTATCCGGTTCTCAAATCAAGTAATACTGAATACTTTCTTCACAAGTTCATACTGTAGGGTGAAAGTGCTTGTTTCGAAACCATAGTGCCATGATTTTTTAAAAGTAATAAGTCCTATAGATTTAAATTTTAATATGAATAAGAGACAAGGAACTATGTTTAATTTTGGTGTTAAGAAATCTCTTATTGAAGATGTTTGTGACACAACAGATAGTGATTCATCCACCTCCAGCCTACAAAGCAATTTCCAGGATGTACAAAAGGAGGGGAAAACTACCAGCACACAGGAGAAAAAGTCTGCATTCACTCATAAGTACTTATAATAATATTATAAATTTTTGGTGATCAGAATATGTCAATGAAAATCAGCACAAATTAATTTAATGTTGGCCTGAGGAAACTACAATATGCTACAAGATTTCATTATTTCAGTGATTGATAACTGATTTAAATGTAATTTTTTATTTGTCAACATCTCACACACCATATACATAAGTGTACTAATACTCTTTATGATTATGCCAGAATTAATTATTAATACATTACAAAATAACCAAGGTGTTCTGTGAAAATTTCAGGATTTGTGAAGTGTTCCATCGTAGGCAAAATCTGGGAAACGCTTCCTTAGAGTGTAGTGAGTGCAGGGACAATGAATGCTTTTAAGTCGAGGTATGATGATCTGTGCATGTGATAGTGGGATCTCCCCAATGAGTCTCTTCACTTCGTGGAGGTCTGTTGGTCATAATAATAATATCAGGAAGGTAGCAAAATGACCTGAAGGCTATCAAAAAAAAAAGCTTAGAAATGGAGGAAAGAGAATTACGAATGGAATCTTAGATGAAAAATGTAGATAAGGATATCCTGGATGTCTGGTGTAATTCCTTGAAAGACTCTTAAATGAAACAAGCAGTAAAAGAACAGTAGAAGAAAATTTTCAAGAAAAATCCATCAAAAACTTGAAATGTGGAAAGGCAGCTGGAGTAGATGATATTTGACCAGATATGCTCAAATATGGAGTCATACATAACTGGTGATTAGTTTACGGAATTAACAACGCATATAAAGTATATTAATTAAAGGTAACTTTAATGAATCCTTACCACAGCCACCACTCAACACTGTAGTCAACCTCTCGTCGGCAGTTTTAAAGCCTGAAGCACTCACCGCACTTTCACGTGGTCACAATTTCGCCCTAGCTCCTAAAAGAATACCTGCCGAAGATATCATGATCCATATAGAACGTGGAATTCGCAACCTGCCTAACCATATCGCTAACAACGTTAGACTGGATGTAGTCTAACGTTGTTAGCGTTAGACTGGATGTAGTCGGTGTTCTCACTAAAGCCAAACCTCCAAAAGCCAACTTATCCAAAAACGAATATGCTGCCCTACAAGAATTGAAAAACAACAAAAAAATAGTAGTGCTCAATCAAAAAGACTACAAAGGTAAGCTAACTGCTTTAGTACTAGACCGTACGACTTACCTCCCCATTGAATATAATCCGACCAGCTCTCAGATTAGAACTCTCCACAGACTCCTTAAGAAGGTCACTTCTTGGCCTGTGGAAGTCACCAACAAACTAAAACCTTATAACTCTAGACCCCCCCGATTATATGGACTCCCAAAAATACATAAACAAAATGTGCCATTGTGTCCCATAGTGGATGGCATTGATTCCCCAACATATAAATTAGCCAAACATTTAGCCAAAATGCTCACACACTACACTGGCAACACACCATCACACATAAAAAAGTCAGCCCACTTTAAAGCCAGTATAGAAAACCTCGCACTCCAACACACTGACATAATGGTCAGTTTTGATGTCTCCTCCCTATTCACTAATATCCCACTCAAAGAAACCCTAGAGCTCATCCAAGCCAAGTTTCCTCCCGATATCTCAGTCCTATTTCAGTTCACAATGAACTCAGGCTATTTCGTTTGGCAAGGAAAGTTCTACAAACAGATAGAGGGGACAGCCATGGGTTCACCACTTTCCCCACGCTTGGCCAATTTCTTTATGGAGACCTTTGAAGAGAAAGCCTTAAACTCTGCCCCACAAAAACCCACTATTTGGCTTCATTACGTGGATGATGTGTTCGCTATTTGGCCACATGGCTTGAACTCACTCCACTCCTTCCTAACACACTTAAACAACCAGCACCCCAGAGTCCAGTTCACCTTAGAAAAAGAAGAAAACAACACCCTCCCCTTCCTAGACACTTTAATCACCCGCCAGCTTGATGGATCTTTGGTTTTCTCTGTTCACAGAAAACCCACCCATACTGGCAGATACATTCACCAGCAGTTCCCCCCCCCCTCACAACAATATGGGGTTATAAAAACACTATATATCAGGGCAAAATTAATCCACTCAGATGACAAGGCCCTTACTACTGAACTAAACCACATCCTCAACACTTTCTTAGCCAATGGCTATAACCCCAAAAAGATCCAAAAAATACTAAAACCCGTCAACCATACCCCCCCCCCACAATAAAGATTACACCAAGTCTATCACCATCCCCTACCTCCAGGGCACCTCTGAGAAAATAACCAATATCCTCAAAAAATATGACCTTACTTCCTGTTACAGACCATATAAAAAGTTGGCATCCCTTATCCGCTCTACCAAAGACCAACCACTTCCCCTAGACCTACCTGGTGTATACCAGGTCCCTTGCAGCTGCAAATTGTCCTACTTTGGCCAAACAGGCAGAACAACAAATATCAGGATTTCAGAACACCAAGACTACATCCGGTTCCACCAGTACAGCCGCTCTGGGCTGGCAGACCATGCCTTAGATACCCACCATAAAATTCGTTGGAAGAAAACAAAAATAATTCATCGCAGCAAGTTTAAATACGAAAGATTATTCAAAGAATCTTCAGCAGCTCTAAAAAACGTTCCTAACCTCAACAAATTTTAGTGCATGAAACTACCCCAAATTTGGGAGACTTACATTATGAGAACTTCAGCCCAACTGCCAAGACTACCAAATTAGCCCGCCAGAGGGCACCATTAGGACTTTAGGAACAATATTAGTTTCTTGCTTTCTTCCTCATTTGCTTTGTGTTAGTTCCTGCGTGCACATACCATATCTTTATGTTCCTGAAGATGGCAATGTGACGTTGCCGAAATATAGAAGTTATTCATTAAAGTTACCTTTAATTAATATACTTTATATGCGTTGTTAATTCCGTAAACTAATCAGCAGTTATGTCTGACCAACGTATAAGCCTTGCTACTAGAAAATGGAGTCATACAAGTTTTGCAGTGGCTACACTGCATAATTCTGATGACCTGGTCAGAGGGTTCAGTTCCATATGATTGTTGTAGAGCTCTTATAGTTCACATCTATAAAAAAAGAGGGGGGGAATAAAGCTGAATGTGAGAATTACAGAGGAATTTCTCTGCAAACATACTTGAAAAGTAGCTGAATAAAATGTGGAAGAGAAATTGGGAGAAGAACAAGATGGATTCAGGCCAAATAAATGATTGGGATGAGATTTTCATTTTATGATAGATAGTTGAGAAATCACGAGAATATGATAATGATCAGTACAAAACTTAAGTTTTGTAGATCTCAAAAAGTATATAACAAAGTGCCAAGAGAAAAACCTTTTCAAAACACTACAGTTATTTATTTATCGTATGGCTTGTACTCATGGTTAAAAGACTATAAGATATAAATACACATGAGTATAGATAAGATACACATATATGATTAAAAAAAAAAAGTCTACATTCAGGCAAATACAAATATGAAATTTATGACAAGCATCAGACAGAAGATTAGTCATATTTTAATATTTAGGTTTTTGATCCAGTTGATCACCTCTGCGGATAGGTCAAAGATGTCCTTAAAGTAACACTACAGTTATATGAGATAAATGGAACATTACACAGAGCAATTTAAGTTGTCAATCACCAGTTAAAATAGAAGGAATACAAGAAGACTGTTTGACGTAAAATCAGGTGTAAGACAAGGATGCACATTGTCTCCACTCTTATTCATCATCTATATGGTTCATGTTATGAAATAAAGCAGCATTTAACCTGATATTAGAAATGGAGATATCGAAGTCCTTTTTCTTTATCCAGATGATGTTGTACTCTTGAAAACATCCAGTGCAAGTCTCCAGGATTCTGCAACTAAACTGAATAACAGCTGCAACAAATTTGACATGAAAATCAGCAATAAAAAGACCAAAACTATGAAAATAGGTAGGAAAAATAAAAAAACTTCAGCTGTATTCTGAATGAAGATCCTATAGAATAAGTAAAATATTTCAATTATTTAGGCACTGTTTTATTTCGTGAAGATGGCAAGTTTAATCTGGATTTCATCCAGATTAAACTGGGTGATATGGTGGGGAGCGAGGTGAATAAATTATGGAATAAGAGAGAAATTATTCAAAACTCTAAACTAGCAGTAGAGATGACAATGTTAAAACCAGTTTTAAGTTAATAATCCGAGAGTTGGGTTAGAAATAGAGTTTAAAAAAAGGATGCAACAATAATAATAATTGTAAGCAAAATAGTTGCTCTTACACGTGTGTTTTTGTCTCCATGAATTCTGCACAGTGACTGTATTCACTAATTCACATTCTGACTTACTGCCAAGTAGTTTCACTATGATTTCTCTTCAGTGTGATTAACAATCTTGAATCTAAGTTTTAAAAGAGGTATACCGTGAGAAGACATATCGATACAAAATTAATAACAGAAAAAACTCACGTACAAAGATTATTTGATAGTATAATTTTCGCCCATGTGTCACAATCTTCAGTACATTAAGCTCAAATTAAACAATAACTGACAATTCCAAAAAGCGCCACCTAAGTAGCTGGTGTAAGATAACTAGAAAGGTCAATAAATTTCAAAAAAAAAAAATCAATACAATAAAAAGTTAGGAAAGATTAGCTGATTTGTAAAGTACTATCTCCTATAAAGGGGATAGACGTAAGCCGTCGGATCTGTTTAAGTTAGGAGAATGAAGTAGAGTTTCACATGTTTCTTTATAAAGGCGTTCCAGGAGAAACTGACTTTTGTGAAGAACTCTTGTCTTTCTCAGATGAACTCTGTGTCTAGTGAAGATGGCATGTTCTGCAAGTCCAGACTTTTCAGGCTTAAAGTATTCAATATAAGATTGATGTTCTTCTAGCCGAATAGAGGCAGATCTTCCCGTTTGTCCGAAATAAGATAATCCACAAGAGCACGGAATCTGGTAGGCACCTGGATGATTAAGATGTGGAAGCTTGTCCTTAGGAGAAGTGAGAAAGGTGGAGATTTTTCTAAATGGTGGAAAGGCAACAAAAATATTCAGTGGTTTTAAAACTTTTGCTATATGTTCACTGATGCCTTGTACATAAGGGATCAGTAATGCACGTTATTTCTTCTGTGTTTGAAGAGGACGGCATATTAAAACTACTCAAAGTTCTTTTAATGAAGCAATTCTTATAACCATTAGATAGAAAGGAAGAAGTTATATATTGTAGTTCTTTCTGTAAAAGATCGTCTGAAGAACAAAAGGAGTGGGCCCGATGAACCAGTATTTTAATAGTTCCTGCCTTTTGACTGGGATGGTGATGAGATTCCACATGGATATAATGGCCTGTATGAGTCTTCTTTCTATAAACTGAGAAATGTAGGTTACCATCTGGTTGGCGAAGAATTAGAAGATCTAAAAAGGCTAACTGCTTATTTGATTCTACTTCTAGGATAAACTTGATCCTAGGATGAAATGCATTTAACTTAGTGAGAAATTGTTGAAGTTCATCCGAAGAGCCATTCCATACAGCAAAAATTGGCTGAATGGAAAATCAGATAATCTTTCCTAACTTTTTATTATATTGATTTTTTTTTTTTTATGAAATTTATGGACCTTTTTAGTTATCTTACACCAGCTACTTAGGTGGCGCTTTTTGGAATTGCAGATTCAATCTTGAATCTGCAATAATTTTGATTTTTTTTTTTACTATTCTGTAGTGTACTAAGATTCTTGCTTAAGGTTTAATCTTTTTTAACCCCTTTGTATGTATTTTTTTTCCTACACTACTCATTTTTATCCTACTGAGAACTAAAGGGTGATCACGTTCTATTTTAAATTCTCTGTGTACTCTTATATCCTGCATCAGTACGAAGAATGAAGATATTACTATCAAAAATAGCCAAGTCAATAAGAGTTATTTCTTGTGTACTCTCTCCATGTGATTTTATGATTTTAATTATTTAAATTTATTATTTTAATTATCCAAATTTATTATTTTAATTATCTAAATTTATGATTTTAATAATTTCAGTATTAAAACTATTATTTCAGGTAGTTAAATTGATCAGAGCTTCAAGGGAAACACCAGCAGGGGAGTTAGTATTAACTGTTCGACCAAATGGTAAATATTCTTCAAATATGTCTTTAAAATGATTAGTAATATGTAGTTCTTAGGTGTCCTTCTTAACTGCTGTTAAGTTCCAGCTCTATCCACAGTGTGCCACTATGCTTTATTGCAATCTACCAAGTGTGGTGGAGCAAGCCAGAAGTTTGTATTATGTATTTAACCTAACTCTGTGCTTCTTCTCCCCCCCCCCCCATCCACTATCCAAATATAATCTATATGTAATTTTATAAAAAAAAATAAAAAGACCTAAATTAAAAACTACTGATTTCAAAGCCCAAATAATGTTATGCAGGAAACCAAAGTCGGCTGTTAATTTTTTTTTGCAAACATTGAGGGGAAAATAGGTCATACATATTCTACTACATGTATAAATGAAACACAAAAAATGAGACAAGTGGATTCAACCTAGCCTGCAGAGCAGAGTAGAGTGTGCAGAAAAAGAGCACTCAGAGCACCTAAAGCAGCTGATTTGTCTTCAAATTATTTCATGTGAAAATTCAAATAAGAAATTTTAATGCATTAGAATGCAGTAAAAAATCAACAATTGCACAATCTTGAAATAAGCTGTGACTGATTTTAACTCTACAAAATTGTGAAACTTCTGTTAAATAAAAAAAAAAATGGCTGTTGTAATTAATAGAATATCGTAAAAAATCTAAAAAAATCTTTCATCTAAAAGAGACGGCAACGAGAAAACTTGCTTTCATCAAAATCAGATATCATGCAGTTTGAGCTTAATAATTTTTGATTTTAATATTCCACTTGGAATGACTTATAATCCTTCTAGATTTCTGGTCAGGAGGGACTGTTTTTAGCATTTCAGATGCTTACTTAAAATGATTTATTGGGTCAGAAGCAGGAATGGTATATCAGAAATTAGATAAATTGAATTCTGGGTTATCTGAATTCCTTGGGAAAAAGCATCTTCGGATAACAGATTTGTCTGCATAATAGAGGTCCCCAGAATGATGCTTTCCCACACGAGTGCTGAAGTCATGTTTAAGTGTGTGATATGTGAATTTCATTATCATGATGCTAGTGCTCTTGATCATTTCACTAATTTTATTAATATATATATGTGTGTGTGCTAATTTTTAACTTTTTTTTTTTTACTCAGCTAACACTTTTATTCCCTTATAGGGAGTAGGTGGGGCCTTTTAACCCTATCTAGCTTATGGAGACTGAGTGGGCAGTTCAATCTCCATTGGCAAACAAGTGCTGCCACTTAGGTACCAAGAGATGGCAGCACTTGTTTGCCCATCTCTTGGTACTTAACCTAACAGGATGTGTTCAGGAGTTTTCAAGATAATTTCTTCTCAAATTTGAGGCAGTTTCATGCAACAAAATTTGTTGAGATTTGGGTTATTCATTAAGGCTGAGGCAGATCCTGGATATGGTCACTCATATTTGCTGTGGTAGAGTAAGGTGATCCCTTTAGATCGTATACTGTGGTGAGTGTCCAAAGCATGTTCAACAAGTCCTGGGTGTCCATAGAGGTGGAATCTCATATGGGCCTTGATGGCTGCCCAGTCTGTTTGGTCATAGTAGGACATTAATTTACAATGCATACAGTAAAATGAAATTAACAAAAAAGAAAAGAAGACGCCTGAAGTGTACTTTTGTTTGGAATATGAAATATTTCTCTCTTAAAATTAATACAGAATGCTTACAATGTCAAATGAATATACACATACGAGGTGGTATCAAAAAGTTTCGAGACTAGGTTTGTAACATACCAACAGATGGCAGCACAAGGCTGCACGCACAGTCCCAGAGAGCACCTATGTTCATAAGTCAGCCTAAAGACATCGTCCTATGTATACATCGGGTGCTGTGCAACTGATGCTATTCTGACCACCTGCGTTATCACATCTGCGATTTCATCATGGACAGCAAGTTAGAACAAAGAGCAAACATGAAATTCTGCATGAAACTTGGCAAATCTGCCACAGAGACATTTGACATGATTCAACAAGTTTACGACGATGCTGCAATGAGTCGTTCAAGGTGTTTTGAGTGGCACGCGTGCTTCAAGAGCGGAAGAACATCACTGGAAGACGATGAGAGATCAGGAAGACCTTCAACGAGCTCACACCCCCAAAAATATCGAAACCATTCAGCAACTTGTGCATGAGGATCGTCGGAGAACACTCCACAACATTGCTGCCATTGTCAGTGTGTCATATGGAACAGTCCAGGCAATCCTCACTTGTGATTTGAACATGCGCTGTGTTGCTACCAAGTTCATCCCCAGGCTGCTGACCCAGGAGCAGAAGGAACACTGTGTCAAAGTCTGCCAACTCCATCAGCGTGCCGTGGATGACCCATCCTTCATGTCGAGGATCATTACTGGTGACGAAAATTGGATGTACGGGTATGACCCTGAGACGATGCAACAGTCTTCACAATGGAAGAGCCCATCATTTTCCACAACCGAAAAAGGCGAGGCAGGTCTGCAGCTCGACCAAGTGCATGCTCTTTGTCTTTTTCGATATTCTCAGCATTGTGCATCGAGAATTCGTCCTCGGGGGCCAGACCGTCAATAGCGAGTTCTACTACCAGATTTTAAGGCATCTGAGGGAGGACATTCGGCGAAAGTGACCAGATCTGTGGCACGCAAAAAACTGGATACTCCATGACAACAATGCACCCTGTCACCGAGCTCTCCTCACACGTGAGTTTCTCACCAGAAACAACATGATTTTACTTCTGCACCCACCCTACTCACCAGATTTGGCTTCTGCAGACTTCGCCCTCTTCCCAAAGATAAAGATCCAGCTCAAAGGTCACTATTTTGACACCATTGTGGAGATCTAGCACGAATCGCAGAAGGTGCTTGACATGCTTTGAAAAGAAGACTTCCAGGACACATTCCAGAAGTGACAAGAACGCTGGGAGCGCTGTATTGATATGCAAGGGGATTTTGAAAGTGATAGTATGTAAACGTAGATAAATAAAGTAATTTCTCGTGAACAGAGCTAGTCTCAAAACTTTTTGATACTACCTCGTATAAAGGAAACTGAGGTGCAAAAAATAAACATGCTGCTTCCATTATGTTACATTTAATGAAACCAAAGTTGCATGACAAAATAAGTTTTTTTTTGTGACAGTTATTGCTAGCAACTCACTGTATTTATCAACTTAATACTCATATTTAATTAAGAAATATATTTATTCTTCTTTTGTAAACTTTTTCCAACTGCACAAATTAAATTGCATTTAATTTATGAAAATAAGTCATGTCACTAGTTGTTTTTCTAAGACTTTTTTTTAGGATAACATGATTTATGCATTAAGTAGTGTTTTTGAAAATGGAACATTGTTTAGAGGAAGCACAGATGGACAAAAGTTGCACCCAATGACTTTGGTGAGGTACCAGAAGGCATGACTGCCAGTGGCATAGCATCATTTACACCAGTACGATATACCTTTATAAATGTATACCGTTTATAAAGGTATATCATACGTTTATAAGGTATACACCAGTACGATATACGTTTATAAAGTAATCATTATAAATGTATATCATACCGGTGTAAATGATGCTGTACCGCTGGCAGTCATGTCTTCTGGTACCTCACCAATAATTCCACTATATCCTTTGCAATGGTCACTCTGCTGCCATAACTATCCACCAGTTTCAATCTGCCATAATTATTTTTTCTTCTTGCTAGCCATATAGCAGAAGAATTCCCTTGAATTAACCTTGGCCTGACCAGCCAATCTCCTCTCATGCTGCACCTTTTCCTTCTTTACTGTGGTTGTCACCTTCCTAGCCTGCAGTTTATATTTTTGATGGATTTTATTCCCGCCAACTGTCTTGTACCTCCTCCATAATCCTTCTTTTCCAACACAGCTTGCTTGATCTCACTGTTCATCCATTTCACTCCTACTCCATTTACGTGCCTAATCCTTGGAATGCAGTTATACATTGCTTGTGTCAGATATGAATTTTCATGCTTTGTCAACATCTCTTTTGCACAACTCATCTACCTAGCATATCGATTCATTTCATTTCATTTTGTATGGTGATTCAACGGCCGTGAGCTCCTTTTACAGGGAGGTACGGCATCACCTCAGTCCTCCCTATTTTTATCCTGGCTCGGGACCAGCATAGCTAACAATTCAGACCTATGGCTGGAGGGATTGTGTTAAGTATTCCTGACTGTATCCGTGTGTGTTCACAGGGCCAGTTTGCCTGCTTGCTGGATGAAAAACCCCAGATAAACTGGGAGAAAACTCTGCTGTCCACTCCCAAGACCGACTAACTTGGCTATGGCTGAGGAAGATCCTTAAGCTCCTCACATCGTCAACGGAATCGAACCCAGGACACTCCTTCCCCAGACATATAGTTGCAAAGTGCATGCATAGTCACCAGGCTAACCGCACAGACAGCATATTGATGATAGTTGACTACAGAACTCCCCATGACCCAATGCTTCATGCTTGTCTTTGTTCACTGTTGCATGACTTAATTGTTTATGTAATTTGTGCTTTTGTTGTTTTTTTTATTATGGTTATGATTATAATTTGAGAAAATTGTTTAACTTAACTCCTAGCAACATTGCATTGCTGATTATTGTGCTGGAATTATGATCAAAATAACTAAGAGGCTAAATGACCAAGTTATTTGGAGAATAGAAGATAGTCAGGTTTTCCAGGAGAAAAAACTTTTCATCCTCCACAAGACTGGCTGGCTTACCTTCAGTGGAAAAGCTCTTATCAAATTTCTTCAATTTCTAGATTGAATGTCTTTCAAAAAGAGCATCATTGATATGTTGACATGGCAAAGGTCACTAGTCTGTTAAGCATTCTTTGGTTTTTCTGTTCCTACTTTTCAGCTCTTTTGAAATTTTAAATGCTAGTTGGAACTAGTCCACTTTATATTAATTCACATTTGCCCTTGTTCACTTTTGCATCACTCACTGTTTATGTAATTCTTGCTTCTATATTTTTATTTCTTTTTTGTGCTTATGGGGATTTGAATCCATGGTCTCTTGGTTGGAAAGTTGGTACACTAGCCACTTGGCCAATTAGGTCAAGATATTTAAATATATTTACACATTAAGCACAGTTAAACATTTAATTGAGTAATTAAAGTTAATTATAGTACAGATATTTTGGTACTATATTAATCTTAATTTATGAGTTAGTTGATATTATATTGAAAATGCTCACAAAATTATGACCAAAAATTTTGTTTAAACAAATATTTCTTCTTCTGTAAGTCAATCCCATTTCTTGCTTTTCATTATGTAGAAGAATCTCAACAATTTGTTGCTATTACCAAGATGAAGACATCTTGATAATAGCTGTTGGCCAACTTGGCAATTTGTAAATTCTTTGTTCTTCACCTCTTTTCCACTGGCCTTCATATGTTAAATATGTTAACTTAGCTAATTGCCTTCAATTCTTGAGGTTGAGGGGTTGAGGTTTGTTTGAGCTGACTTTCTTCGCTGTTCTCTCTGGTTCCAAACAAAACAACGAGACTCCTAGTTGGAGATTACCTGCTCCAGCTGAGATAGGTGAAGTCTCATATTTTCAAGCCCATCATCATTCACTTAGGGTATGCAAATGATTACCTACTAACAAAGTGTCCCATATAGTATATTATATTACCCCCACTCACGAAAGGTTATTTTACTAACCTATAGTACCTTTTGTACCACAGGCATGCTGATTTTTTTTCTATTTTTATCAGTTTTATATATATATATATATATATATATATATATATATTGTATTTTTAATTTATTTTTTTACACAGTCTGGAAACCCTGCTCTAAAGACCAAACATGGAACATTTTCAAGCCACTTCAGGCCTCCAATAAGGAGGTCAGTGGTCTTACACCAGGCCCCTCCATGTGGGGCACCTGTTCGTGGTGGAGGGGACCTCCCAGTGATGGTACTGGCCCTTTTCATTCTTCCTCTTTTTCTTTGCTTTTCTTCCCGTATTCTTTGCTCTACTTCTCCTGAGTCTTTTTCACTATCCTTTTTCCAGACCACCATCACTGGGATCCAATGTCCTGCCGCCGTGTTTGCCGTGCGGTGCGACTCGTGGACATCCGGAAAGGGGGAGGGGGGTCCTGGTAGTCTTGCACTACTTTGGCCTCTGCTTCGACAAGACGGGTGGTCCTGGATGGCCCAGCCAGGATCAATCAGCTAGTGGGCTTGCCTGCAAGGGTCAGTGGTGTTGCAGTAAGTCTCTCACCCCATGGTCCGGGGTCGGGATACTAGGCCTGCTGCAGTGCCAGTATAGCGTCCAGGGTTGCCCTGGCGTTCCACTCCTGAGCGCATTCTTTGCTTGCTGGGTAGTGGGCATCCATGTGTGGCTCCATGGTGGGTGGGGAGCTTTGGTGCCGAATTAAAATTCCTTAAAATATGAATTCTTCATCCTCAGATGTTTCAGGGACCCTAACAAAGTCCCAACCAAGTACTGATAATATAGACACAGCCTATGGAAACAGAAGTAAGAAACAAAAGATGTCGGATACTAACAAAAATGTACCAACCTTTTTAATCATTCATGCAACAGATGAAAAACCAATTGGGAAAATGTCACCCTTCTTTATCCAAAAAGGTTTAGAAGGACTGGCAGGATCTCCCAAAACTGTCAAGAAATTACGTTCTGGTGATATCCTTGTGGAAACAACGTGCAAACAACATTCCAAGAAACTACTGAGAGCAACGACAATGGGTGGAATACAAATTGCAGTAACACCTCACAGAACACTCAACTCTAGTAGAGGAGTGATATCAGAATGGGATCTCCTTGAGGTTCCTAATGAGGAGATATGTTCAGAGCTTAAAGAACAAGGAGTTACGAGTGTGAGACGCATCCTGATACGCAGGGATGGTTGCCTGGTCCCAACCAAGAACATCATCCTTACTTTCGATACACCTAGACCTCCGACATCTGTAAAAGCAGGGTATCTCAGCTGTCCTGTTAGAATATATATCCCTAACCCACTGAGATGCTTTAAATGTCAAAGATATGGACATGCCCAAACTGCCTGTTGTGGTTCTACTACCTGTGCTCGATGTGGTAGTGAAGAACATGAAAATAAATCTTGCTGTGAAAAAAAAGCTAAATGTGTCAACTGTCAGGGAGATCATCCAGCATACTCTCGTGCATGTCAGAAATGGAAAGATGAAAAAGAGATACAAAAAATAAAAACAGAACAAAACATAACATATCAAGATGCAAAAAGAAAGCTAGCCACCATTACACCTGTTCTACAATCCTCTTATGCTGAAAAAGTAACAATTAAAAAAGTGCAAACAGCAACTCAAACATGTATATCTATTCCACCATTTGATAATTTCACCTTGTCTGAACTTTACGATCGTAAGTGCTTCTCTGTTGAACACATTAATCACAAGACCTATGGCCTTACTCCAAAGACAACTTCAAAAATAGTCCCATTCATTGAAAACTCATCTGTCAAAAAAATTATGGTGGAGTCACTCAAAGATAAACCACCAGACACTCACACAGAAAAAATGGATACCTCGATACCCACTGAAAGCAAATTAAGCATACCAACTGACCCTAACAAATTTGATGTTTTGAACACTCTACCAGAGGAAGAGATGGACACTAGCCGTCCATACTTCCCAAAAACAGTGGATAAATATAAATCTGACAAAGGTAAGCCCTCAACCTCTCGAAAACCAGACAAATCAATAAAATCAAAACAATAGGAAAATTTTTACAATGGAACTGTCGTGGGATCCGCCAGAATATTGACGATATCAAGATGTTGTTGCAGAAACACAAACCTTTCTGTTTCTGTCTACAGGAAACTTACTTAAGACCCAATGAGGACTGTATCTTTAGGAATTTCACTGTTGTACGTAAGAATAGAACTGGAGATGGTCCTGCTCATGGAGGAGTAGCTATCCTAGTGGGCAATCATACTCCTTTCCATCAGGTCCAACTTAATACTCCTCTAGAAGTGGTAGCGATTTGCATCTCTGTGGGATTCCTTATTACAGTATGTGCAATTTATTTACCACCAAATGCTGAGCTAAATGAAATTGATCTTGATAACCTTATCTCGCAACTGCCTGAACCCATACTTTTGATGGATGACTTTAACGGTCACAATACTCTATGGGGTAGTGCCAACACTAATAGACGAGGTCGAAGCATTGAAAAAATTCTTGATAATAATAACCTTTCCCTTCTAAATAATAAACTCAATACTTTCTTCCATATGCCTACCCGCTCATATTCTGCAATTGATCTTACAATCTGTTCCCCTTCCATTCTTCCACTGCTCATGTGGGACGTTGAAGAGAACATATATGGAAGTGATCACTTTCCTGTTCTTTGTACAATGTCTTCACAGGAACCATGTTCACCCACACGGATACCTATATGGAAAATGGACCAGGCTGACTGGAAAATTTTCTCTTCTTGCAAAATTTAATGCTGATGCCATCAGTCAAACACCTATCAATGAAGCCGTAAAATATATAACAGAATGCATTGTCCAGGCAGCAACAACCTCAATCCCAAAAACATCATCTCGATTTCCAATTTATCCAAAGCCTTGGTGGAACCCAGAATGTCAGGCAGCCAAAAAAGATCAACATAGAGCATGGAGCATATTTCATAGATACCCCACCACATCAAATTTAATAACTTTCAAGTGTGCTCGAGCCAGAGCACGTTTTGTAAGACGTCAGAGTCAAAAACAATCATGGATCTAATTTACTACATCAATTAATCAAATGACCAGTCCAAAAATTGTATGGGATAAAATCCCGAAAATGAAAGGCAGATATAATACACATTGTTTGTCCACCTTGAACTATAATGGAAATGTTCTTGCTGATCCCAAAGCTATTGCAGATACTTAAGGAGAAACTTTTGCTAAAATCTCAGCAACAGCTTCATATTCTCCAGAATTTTTAATGCTGAAAAAGCAGCAAGAGAAACAAAGGCTTAATTTTTCTACCAACATTCTTCAACCATATAATCAGCCATTTGTCAAGGAGGAACTAAAAAGAGCTCTCCTACAATCTCACCCTAGTGCAGTAGGACCTGATGACATCCATTATGAAATGATAAAACATCTACCATCATCTTCTATGGATCTTCTTCTCTTATTATACAATAGAATACTTGCAGAGGAAGAGTTTCCAAATTCTTGGCATAAGTCAATTGTCATTGCTATCCCAAAACCAGGAAAAGATCCAACACAAGTAAATAATTATCGACCCATTGCTTTGACCAGCTGTCTTTGTAAGATACTAGAGAAAATGGTTAATGCCAGACTTCTCTGGTATTTAGAAAGCAACAGTCTTCTTTCCAATACACAATGTGGTTTCCGTAGACATCGATCAACTTTAGATCATTTAGTTCGGTTAGAAACATGTATAAGAGATGCATTTCTGAAGCAAGAACATCTTGTCTTGGTTTTTTTTGACATGGAAAAAGCTTATGACACAACCTGGAGATATGGCATATTAAAAGACCTCTATAACCTAGGTCTCAAAGGACACCTCCCTATATTTATTAAAAACTTTCTGTCCAAGCGAACTTTCCAAGTCAGAGTGGGAAGTATGCTATCTCGACCATATCTTCAAGAACAAGGTGTTCCCCAGGGCTCTGTCTTAAGTGTAACCCTTTTTGCTATTAAAATTAACTCAATCATTGAAAAGCTTCCTCCCACTGTAGACAATGCTCTGTATGTTGATGACTTCACAATATACTGTCACTCACATAACATGAGAGTAATTGAAAGACAACTTCAACAAGCAATTGATCATGTCTCTCTGTGGGCTCTTAATAATGGGTTTAAGTTTTCAACAGAAAAAAGTGTCTGTGTACGCTTCTGTCGAAAACGCACTCATCACCCAGATCCTGAACTGAGAATGGGACCTACTGTTATTCCAGTAACTACAGAAACCAAGTTCTTGGGACTCATTTTTGACAGAAAACTCACATTTCTAGCACACATTCGTCAACTAAGAGAAAAGTGCAAAAGAACTTTGAACCTCCTTCGCACTCTATCCTCTACTGGGTGGGGTGCTGATCGAGCTTCATTGCTCCATCTTTATCGTGCACTTATACGTTCAAAGCTGGATTATGGGTCCCAAGTCTATGGTTTGGCAAGACAGAGTAACCTACGATGGTTGGATTCCATCCATCATCTGGGTATATGGATAGCTACTGGTGCCTTTCGCACCTCACCCACTCCAAGTCTCTATGTAGAAGCAAATGAACCGGCTCTATCACTTCGACGAAAACAGTTGTCTCTTAATTACGCCCTAAAAATAAAATCTCTCCCTGATCACCCTACATGGAATAGTATCTTCTCTCTGCATTGGGAAGCTCAATATCACACACATCAAACTGCTATACATCCTTTTGGTATGTGTATTAAAGAAACTATGCAAGCTGTTAGTATAAATGTTAACATTAGCTATACTAAACATAACAACATCCCTCCATGGCAGGTTTGCACACCATCTTGCAACCTCTCACTTTGTCAGCTACAGAAATCTTATACCCCATCATCCATCTACCTGCAATTGTTTAATGCACACAGAGCAGCACATACTGATTTCTTACCCATCTATACTGATGGTTCAAGAACTAACATCTCTGTTGGCTGTGCTGCTGTGTTTCCTGACATTATTATTTCAAATCAGATTCCACCTGACTGCAGTAATTATACAGCAGAGTTACATGCCATTCAGCTTGCACTTGTGCATATAAAAGAAAACTGCTACCAAAGGTGTATAATTTATACAGACTCATTGAGCTCTTTACAAGCTATCTCTTCTCCTATGTATAATCCTCATCCAGTACTTTATGAAGTGCTACACCTGCTTCACAAAATGAAAATCCTTAATTTCGATGTCCAGTTCTGCTGGATTCCCAGCCACATCGGAATCAAAGGAAATGAGGCTGCAGATGCAGCTGCTAAATCAGCCCATACCTTCTCCACATACTGTTTGACAGTTCCATATACAGACTACAGACAACTTATAAGATCAAGGCTAATTGCTCAGTGGGAGTTAACATGGCAAGAAACATCAACAAACAAATTATATAACATTAAACCTGAAATTAAACATTGGCTTTTTAGTCAAGGTACAAAGAGAAGGGAGGAGGTTGTCCTTGCTAGGCTCCGCATAGGTCACAGTCACCTTATGCATTCTCATTTACTGAGAACTGATGACCCTCCCATATGTGAAAAATGCAACACACATCTTACTATTCATCATATTCTGGTAGATTGTCAAAAATTTACACGAGAGAGGAATGAAATTTTCACCTATCTAACCAAGCCATATACACTCAGGGAAATGCTAGCAGACTCAGGCAAATTGTATGATGTTTTTAATTTTTTAGAAAGAATTAATTTGTACAAACACATTTGACCATAAATTTGTTTATATGTAAATACTTTTTTGCTTAACTTAACTTTTATCTTTTATTTGTAATATATCTGACCAATTATGTATTATCATAGGCCTTGATCTTGTATAATTGTATCACTCTGCTGTAATTTTGTTAATATGTAAATACCATAATGCTAAACTTAAATTTTATGCATCAATGCTGTGTATAATAATTCCTTTTATTAGTATAATAATGTTTGTTGTAATCTTCCTAGATGTAGACACTGCTTTCCTTGACTTGTTTTGTATATACATATGTTAACCTATAATTATCTATTTATGTACTGCTGAAACCTCTGCAGTAATTTTGTTTATATGTATATATTGTATCATTTAACATGCATTTTGTGTATGCATCTTATTTATTGCTTTATTTTTCGAATAATCATGTAATGCTGTAGGACATCTTACGTATTTGTGTACTTTCTAGTAATTCTGTTTATATGTATTCTAAATTCTGTTTCTACTGCATTACTAAATTTAATTTTCATACATGCATATTGTATAATAATCCCTTTTTGCCTATTTTTGTACTGCTATAAAGGATCTATTATAATTTTACATATATGTAGATACTGCATTCCTTGGCTTAGTGTTTCATATTTTATGTATTAACTTATATTGTTAACTATTTTTGCGCTACTGTAATAACCTCTGATCTTGTGTGTTGCTGTGCCCTCTGCAGCAGGTCTGTTTACCTAGAGATGCTGCTTTATGAAATTATTTTTAAATGCTTATAACCTTTAGTATGGTACAGTATGACCTTTGTAGTTTTTGTACCAAATAAACTAGAAACCAACCAACCAATCTTACACCAGGTGATAATATTCACTACTACCTAAGGACAGTCACAAACATCTGTGCTCATGGCAGGATTTGGACCCATGGCCTCTTGGTTGGAGAATGAGTATGCTAGCCACCTGGGCAATCAGGCTGGCATATTTAAATATATTTACACATTAAGCACAGTTAAACATTTAATTGAGTAAAGTTAATTCTTCTTCTTCTTCTTCTTTTCAGCCATTTTCTGTCCACTGTTGGACGAAGGCCTCCTCCATTTCTTTCCATCTTTCTCTGTTCTTGGCAATGGTTGACCAGTTTTCCCCAACAAAATTTAACAATTCATCACTCCACCTTTTAGGACATGCTCGGCCTCGTTTCCCTTCTTTTGGAATCCAGTTAGTTAGTTTGGTGGTCATCACTCATCTTCTCTTCTGTATAGATGTCCAGCCCATTTCCATTTTAGTCGCTTATGGTGAAGAATGATGTCAGTGATGTGAATCTGGCTTCTTATCCAGGTGTTTCGCTTCTTATCTTTTAATGTGATGGCAAGCATCAACCTCTCCATTTTTCTTTGAGTTGTTGCTAGTTTATTTGCTAGTGCTTTTGTTAGAGACCAAGTTTCACAACCACATGTGATTACTGGAAGTATACACCAGTTAAATGTCTTCCTTTTTAAGCAGAGTGGGACATCATTGTTTTGAAAAAAGTTATAGTACAGATATTTTGGTACTATATTAACCTTATCAATTAAATGTTTAACTGTGCTTAACGTGTAACCTTGTTTAAATGAATGCTGCTTGGTTATCTCTCTGTCATCAGAAAAGTGTCCCATAAGGAGGCAAATATTGCGCTGTATGAGATGCACCATTTAGTTTCCACATTCCATTCGTTGTAAGTTTTATGAAAGTCTTCTAGCTTTAATCTTCAGATCTATTCTACTGATGCCTCTAGGTCCCTTGCTGATGAGGAAAGAATTACTGTCTATACATCATGAAACAGTTTTTTTTTTCTGTTATTTTCCTACAAAATGGGAAAACCAGCCTAAGAATTAACTGACATAAAACACTTGCTTCATGGCTTTTTTTTTTCTGCCTCACTGTGATTCTAACTTATCATGTAATAATCTATCTGTATGACCAGTTTTTAATGGCATTTGTGACATAATGTATTATACACATGTATTCACAAGAATAAATCGTTTTTATTATTGCAAATATTTCAACCAAAAACTAACTGGCTTTGTCAATATATATATATATGTCTAATAAACCTGTATCATATAATACCCTATTTTGATCCACAGATTTTCATTTGTGAAAAGGAACTTGATAACCAAAAGGTGAATGATTTTACCTTTATATTCATAGATTCTAGGATAAATGAGTAATTTTTTACGTAATCCAGAAACCTGAGCATTGAACTTTATCATGCCACTTCAGGCTTTCAATATAAATGAGTTGGTGGTTTAATACAAAGCAATGAAATTCATCCACCGCCTAAAGACATTCACTAAGAACTATGCCTATAATGGGATTGGGACCTGCAGCCTGTTAGTTGGAGAACAGGTACTCGTAACTGCTTAACCATTCAGACTGGGATTTTTTTTTTTTTTTTGTGCAAAACCTTATAACTCATCAGTGCTATGTGTGGACAAGTGGTTATGGAAAAAGAAATATCTTAACCTGTTTCTTGAAAAGCTTGGAATTGTGTTAAATGGAAAAATGAAGGAAATTCATTTTTTCTCATCTTGAGAAAAATGAAGGAAGTTTCTATTTTCCTTTATTGGGAGGGAGTGAAGGAAGAAGATGAGAAGTTTGTTTGAGATGTCTGGAGTTGGACTATGACTACTTGTGTTCTTTACGTGATTAGAGAAAAGAGAAGGAATGGTAGTGGCCAGTTTGGTGGTGCATTGCCTATGAAAGTACCTTTTTAAAAAAATAATGCAGAAAGATGACTTGGTGCATTGTCAACAGTTAATGAAACTTTAAAATCGAGAGCTTTTTGCTTCATATATGTTTCCACTTCCGGTACAAAGCAATTATTGAACCATTCAGTAAATACAGCAGTTGTTATCCAGGCCTTTGTATTAGCCATCCTGTGTACTGGCAGCTGTTTTAGATCTTTGCCTTTTAGAGCACGTGGTCTTAGAGATCGATTTACTAGGAGAGGTTTCAACATTCGATCCCCCTGATGCATTGCTACAAAGTAACAACGTTACTTGATCCTTGCTTGCTTTCTTCTCAGACTTTGTAATGTAAGTTCGACCAGGCATTTTCTTCCAAAACAATCCTGTTTCGTCAGCGTTAAACACTTGATCGGGACAATATCCACCATCTTCAATAATTTTGGCTAACTTTTCTTGAAAATTTTTGGCTGCTGCTTCATCTGCTGCTGCAACCTGGCCTGCAATCTTCACGTTATGAAGTGCATTCCATTTTTAAAACCCGGTTAACCTTCCTTTGCTAACTGAAAATTCTTTATCAGCCTGGGAAGCGGAAGTAGACGGCTCCAATTGCTTCATCTGTTCATAAAACCGAAGAGCTTTTTGTTTAATTAAATAACCACTTATAGGAATTCTTCTTTGAGTTAATTCTTCGATCCAAATTATGAGCGCTCGTTCCGTTTTTTCTAATAAAGCATCTCTTGAGTATGATGATAATTTGGCACTTAGTTTTGTGCCAGAAATGACAGATTTTCTTATTGCAACTTCATTCTTTTTAATTGCTCTTATAGTAGATTTGCCTAAATTAAAATGTTTACCAATTGCCATAGATCCCTCTTCTTGCTAAGGGATCTAAAATTGCAATTTTCATTTCCAAAGAAATTGCTTTTCTTTGGTGCTTTTTTTTTTTCTCCATTGGGCCAAATTAAATCTTTAAAATAAAAATTAGCAAAATTTAGACTTTATAATGAAAAGACAAACACTTACTCACATGCAAAATTAAACTTCATAGACACTCACTGCTACACGTTACTCACGTTACGCCAGAATGTGCTGCAACATGCTGTTCATTATGTATAACGTGAAATCACGTGCTTTATAGGTAAAATTTTCCAACTGTTATACAAGCAAAATAGTTACTACTTTATAAACTACAATGATCATAAAAGAGAAGTTAATTTCCAGCCGTGTAATAATAAACAACTCATCCCACAATATGGATTGATTACCCTATTATTGGAATGGATTCTCCTTCTGTTCACATGCGCAGAAGTGTCGAAGGGTCTCGTATCTGTGGGTGTACTATACATAAGTTTCGAAGTTATGCACCGCATAACTTCAAATCCGCATAAAAAAGATCCTCATAAAAAGAGACCCAAGTGTATATTACTATAATCTCTTACTGGTGCAGTAAGAGATTAAAGCAGTATACAAGTATGACCATGTTCATCCATCCTTGTATTATAAAACTCCATTTGCCATATTTACTCAAATATATATATACTCACTCTTGTGTATATCTCACATCCCTGATTTTACTTTACAAAAAAAAAAAAGAAATTAAAAAGTTTCTCATATATCTTGCACATGAAAAAAAGATTAAAACTTTAAGAAATAGATAGTGAATCTTGTTATGGCAGAAATAGTAAAAAACGTTTGGCTGTGAAAATCAATGTGACCATTATTCCAGGTGGTCTTACACCTTGTCTACAGCCCTTGGATGTATCGTCGACAAACCATTCAAGGACTACGTACGAAATTCTACATGGAGTGGGTGGCAGCCAATGGCTATGACCTGACTCCGGCAGGGAAGATTAAGAGACCATCATTAGAACTGTTGTGCAACTGGATTTTGAGAGCTTGGGTCATGATTTCACCAGAAATAATTGCCAAAAGTTTTTTAAAAACAGACATTACTAATGCCCTGGATAGGAACGAAGATGGTGCTGTTTGTGTAGATTGACAATGCACATGAGGAAACTGCTCTTGAGACAGGAAGTAGCGATAGTGAATAGGAGATTCTTAGAAAGTCATACCCATTTTCAGTTGTTTTTTTTTTAAATCCTAGTGATATTATTATTCCGAAATGATAAAAGGACAAGCAATAATGAAACTGTTTGTTTCAATTTAATTACGGAAGCATTGTCGCTAAAAATTCAAATAAATATGTCGTGATGAAGGTGAGTGGCTGATCGTGTAAATAACATTAATAAATAAAATTTAAATGCATTAATTTTATAAATAACGTGAGTAACCCCCACCTTTTCTTCCCCCGGGACGGGTTAAGTATATGTCTTTCAGGATTGTAAATTTGAGCTTGTTGACAAGGCCGGTTTGTCTGTTTGGAGGGACGAAACACCCAAGTTTTCAGGAGGGGGAAAAAAAAAAAAACTTCATATGAGACCAGCTAACTCACCTTTAGTTGAAAGTGATTAGATAAAGGTTCCTCATGTCTTGGACGGGAATCGAACTCAGATCTTTCTGACCAAACAGCTTCGTCTATACCAACTGAACTGCAGAGGCTCTATGTAAGCAATTAAAATTATAATGAAATCTGAGGATTTAATTATTATTATTATTATTAAACAAGACCTCATGGAGTCAAAGACTCATCTAGGAGGTCCTTTTATCTCACACACATCTCATCATACCGGGTCTTAAACACATTCAAACTCCTTGCAGACACCACACTCTCAGGCAAGGCATTCCAATCATTCACAACTCTGCATGAAAAAAAACCTGCCTCTCACTCCCCTACTCACACCCTCTTTATACAGTTTCCAGGGATGACCTCTGGTTCTCCCCTGATCTCCCACTATTCGCTGTAGAACTTCTCCACCATTGATCCTATAGCAACCCCTTACCAACTTGTAGGTCTCTATCATATCTCCCCTCTTCCTTCTCTCCACTAGTCTCTGCAAATTACATCTTTTCAATCTTTCCTCATACTCGACATTCCAGAGGTCAGAAACTACCTTAGTCAGTCGCCTTTGGACCCTTTCCAACATCTATTCATCCTTCTGAAAACCAGGTTACCAAATCTGGGCACAATAGTCCATGTGTGGCCTAATCAAAGCCTTATACAATGGAACAAGAATCTCCCTACTTCTACACGTCAGTGTCCTCCTCATCATTCCCAGAAGTCTTTGTGTTGTCTTCACAATTTTGGCGATGTGACCCCTAAATTTTAGATCCTTATCCACTATCACTCCCAGATCTCTTATTTCCTCTACTTCCAACAATATATTTTCACCAAGCATAAATTCTGCATCCCATCTTTGTTTTCCAAATTTTAAAACCTTACATTTTGCAACATTGAACTCACATCCCCATTTGCTTGCCCAATCATTCAATTTATTCAAGTCTTCTTGCAAGGCTACAACATCTTCACTACTCTTTATGGTTCGTCCCAACTTTGCATCATCTGCAAACAACTGAATATCTCCATCCAAATCTTCGCCAATATCATTAATATACAAGTTAAATAGTAATGGCCCTAAAACAGATCCCTGAGGCACTCCACTAGTGACTTTCCTTTTCCTGGATATTGCACCCCCAATTATAAATGTCAATTTAGTTTTTTTCCTGAAAAACTTTAGTTTCTGAAAATCCCTGCATATATCTCACACCATGATTTTTTAACTTTAATTTTTGGCTAAGAAGTGCGAATTATAGCAGTATACAAGTATGAGTAAATATGGTAAACAATCAAGAGTTATAGCAGTATACAAGTATGAGTAAATATGGTAAACAATTAAGACCTTTGTGCCCAATGCAACAAAGGCCTTAATAGGCCTTTGTTGCATTGGGCACAAATGCCTATTAAGCTACCCTCATATCTAATTTCTGACTTCTCTAACTAGGTTACTAGATTTCTGGATGCACATTGTTGTAATGGTGGAGAGGGATCTTTATCCTTGAACTTTGCAACTAATGCTGGTGTTTCATTAGGCTTGGTCATTTCACTTCTTCTCAACTTGTGTATATCAGTAACCGCTAGTTGACTGCAAATCCAATATAGAAATTTCCTCATTACCAAACATCACACTTCTCTGTCTTATTTGCCAAACCTTGTAGTTCATAAATCACCATAACATACATCACCTTCTGAAACTCTGAATTCTGATAACTGTAAATTTCCCTGCTAATAAAAAGCACAATGCTGTCTTATTTTCTTGCAAAAAAAAGAACCTTTTTGTTCCAGTTTTATATTTAACAAGATTCAGATCTCTTCTTCTGTTTGTATTTTCTATAAATATTTATATGGATTTATTTTTTTCCCCTCCCATACAAATATTGATCAGAATTGGCATCAGTAATTCTTCTAGATGCTTTCTAAATCTGTTAAATTACATACATCATCTATTTGACTAAAAGCTCATAGAACAAATTTTTCTCCTTCTTGATTCACTCTTTCTGCCACTGTCTTCTTGATCTATCATCACTTATTAATTTCCCGAGTACAATATACAATTCTTCAAATCTATATTTACCATTGTGGGTTAAACACTGTCTCTTGTATGGAATTATGATGAACAATATACTATTTAATTTAAGAGCTGCTTGTTTTATTATTCATAATAAGAAAGTATCTGTTAATTGCAACTGATACTTGGCAAATATAAGGAGCTCCATATTTCTTTATCTGTTTTGTCATCCCATTATTATATAAATTATAAAATGGTATCCTAAATTTTAATTATCCTATTTATTAGTTACCATATGCAATATTTGGTATTTTGTATTGAAGTCTGCTAACAGTTTCTTCTTCTCTTAGTATATGTTGGAGAGGATGTTGAAGAGCCAGATTTTCAGTATATTCCTGATGTACCCCATGTGTCAGCAAAAGTTCCACGATCTGATGTATTAGCAGAATCCATGTTGCTTCTTAGCGAGGGGCTAGAAAGTGGTGCTGCAATTGCTCAGTTTGAGGTAAATATTTATTAATTTTGAAGTGTTTAAATATAGGTGATTCCCTCGGCATCCTTATAGCTTAGAATATTGAGAGCATGTATATTATGATGTAATGTGTATATTATATTATGATGTAATGATTAAATGTTTTGGGAGCCTCCGTAGCTGTCAGTATAGACAGGTCTTCCGACCAAAGACCTGCGTTCAATTCTGAGTTAGATGAGTTAGCCAGTCTCATACAGAGGGTAGAGGGTTTTTTCCTCCCGGAAACTCTGGTTTTTCATCCTTAAGCACCCATGGCCTTCCAAGTATCCAAGGATACTTGAAAGGCCATGGGCACTTAAGTGCTTGTTAAAGCCACTGATGAATGAATGATTAAATGTTTCAGATTCCCATGTATTGATTTGTTGATGAGAGTTCAAAAGATTATTGTCAAATTACTGATATGTACCCTGTACACATCAGTAATTTGATGTAATCAAATTATCAGTAATCATGATCAGTTACCATGATCAGTAATCTGGCCATGGATGTACTAGTGGAGGAAATCAAGAAGGAGATGCCAGGGAGCATGTTTGCTGATGATATTGTTCTCTGTGAATCATTCCGAGAGAAACTTGAAAAGACCCTGGAAGAGTGAGAAAGGTATTGGAGGAAAGAGGCACGAAAATTAAACCGGGTAAAGACCGAATATATGTCAATGGGGAGTGACAAGGATATGATCATACGACTCCAGGGTGAAAGGTTAACTTCAGGGAAGAAATTCAAGTACCTTGGGTCAGTCGTCGAGAGGAATGGTGACCTGGATGAGGAAATACATTACCGAATAACATGCGGCTGGATGAACTGGAGGAAGATGCGACAAGATCCTATGCGAGAGGAGAGTGAGTTGTAAGATGAAAGGAAAGCTGTATAAGATGGTGGTGAGGCCGGCGATGCTCCATGGCGCGGAGATGTGGCCTATAACAAAGGCACAGGAGAGAAGATGAAGGTGGCGGAGATGCAGATGTTGAGATGGATGAGTGGTGTGACAAAGAAGGGCAGGATAAGGAATGACTACATCAGAGAGACGATCAAGGTGGGACTGATCGGTAAGAAGGTACAAGAAAGCAGGCTGCGGTGGTTCGGTCATGTAGAGAGGAGTGAGGAGTATGTTGGTAAACGAGTGGAGCATATAGAGGGGGAGGGTAGGAGGAAAAGAGGCAGGCCCAAACTCAGATGGAGGGATAAGGTGGCAGAGGATCTTAGGGAGAAAGGATGGAGTTGGGAAGATGCCCTGGACCGAAGAATCTGGAAGAAGATTAAAGATGGGAACGCCGACCCCGTTTAACACAGGATAAGGCATAGCAAAAGAAGAACACTGATGTGTACCCTAATGGGGATTACAATATTACTAACTTCCTATCAGTGTTCTTTCTCCAAATTAGTCTTACCTGTCAGGATTCCAGTGTTATCATATTTTGGTCTCCTAAGGCACTGCTAATCCCATCAGTTCATCTGGATACCTTGGTCATCCACTTCATCACACAAGTGTTTTGTTATTGTTAAAACAATATGGATAAAAAATAAACACCATTTTGCTAATACATTTAGTTATAGTACTTTTATTTATGAAGAATTTTGCCACATAAAAATCATTCCTTCTGATTGATTGTGCCTTGTTTTATGTTATATGTATATAATAATAATAATAATAAAAACTAGAAAAATGTGTAATGTTCTGATTAATGGGAATTAATATATTCAGAACAGGAAAAAAAAAATTCAAGAGAAGTGATACTCACAACATCTTATGACTGTGATATAATAAGAACAGTTAAATGCCCATGGTGTAATTTTTACTATTGTAGTGAGATTCATAATGACTTATGTTATTGGCTTAATGGAGTGAAATAGCAATGAAAAAAGATTAAAAATATTACTTAGTTACTTAAAACTCCATAAATGTTCATTAGCCCGATATAATCTCTGGGAGTTGGAAGCTCTACAACATAAAAATCAGGTCAAGACTCCGACCAGTGGAAAACAACACAGACACACCCAAGAAAAAATCACTAAGCTGACATGACATAGCCTCAACTTTTCCCACAAGCTCTGAAGACAACACTCAGTCGAAGCAGCTCATACCCTGTTACTCCCACCCCTAATTTTAATTCATCATATTCTATCCTTCTCCTTTCCCTTAAAAATATTCTTTCATCTTCTTTCCCAAAGACTTCACAGCCCACCCTTGAAACCCTGGTTTTAATAAATTTACATACCTTTGCCTTATCTGCAATTCTCCCACATCTTTTTATCTCCATATTCCCCCCCCCCCTCCTTTCTGTCATACTTCAGCAGTGGTATATCAGTGTTTATCGCTATACACCTGATGCTGCTCCAAAAGAAAACAACCAACAACATCCTACAATGGTATGCCCAAAATTATTCCTTCATTATATTCTTCATGTATTTATGTCTTTAAAATATCAATAATGCCCAAAAAAATTGAGTAAAAAGCCAATGACATCACAAAAGGGGTACTCCAAAAGAAAAATAAGCGAAATAGCCATAAAAATTAACATAAGCAAAAAAAATTTAATTACAAATTAAGGACCACATGAATAGTGAGTATTAATATAAGTTCAGATTTGAGTGTGAATCTATGCTGAAAAATGAGAAGCAATTATTTTTGTTCGGGTTTGAGATGTGAATCTATGCTTCATAGCTTTCTTTGTACAGTCTTTCCAGAAGAAAATAACTTTTGTGTAACACTTTTGGTTTTGTTCCATTGAATCCTGGGTTTGTAGATAATGTGTGGTTTGAAGAACCCAGCCTGATTTGTTAGGTTCTTTAAATGAAATATATTCCTCATCATCATCAGTGGTGCACTCAGGATTTAATCTTGGAGGGGGCCGAGCGCTCAGGATTTAACCTTTGGGGTGGCCGAGTTGAGTAGACGTTTTGCGAATACACACTACACATCGCATACGACCTATAACTGAGCATCTGCAGTGATCACTAATTCTTAAGTAGCACACAACATAAATAAAAAAAATGAATTTTAATTAGGAAAAGATTTTTGGAAATTTTTCTAGTGTTTTTTTTCCTTTTCTTTGGGGGGTGCCCGGGCCCCTTGCCCCCCCCCTCTGGGTGCGCCACTGATCATCATCATCATGCGTATCAAGGATTTAGGCCTAGTATGGCCTGTTCCAGCCTTAGAAGTCATCGTTAAATCGTTTAAGATGACCTCCTGGTTTTCTTTTTCCTAATGGCTTGTACTTTAAGGCTTGTTTTGGTAATCTTTCTGTTTTCATTCTTTGAAAGTGTTCCATCCATTTATGTTTATATTTTTTAATTTTTTCTATTACTGGTTCTTGGTTTAATTCTTTCATAATATCTTCATTTCTTTTGTGATCAAATAGGGTATGCTTTGCAGTTTTTCTCATAAACTTCATTTCTGCTGTTGTTAATCTTTGTTTGTCTTTTTGTTTTATTGTGCAGATTTCGCTTCCATACATTGACTGGTAGGGCTAATGTATTGTATTGTATACTTCTAGCCTGGTTTGTTTTTGAACTAGGTTTGGTTTAAATATAGAGTTAATTACACCTATTATTTTTAAATATTTTGCAATTTTTATGTTTATATCTTTTTCATTTTCATATGTGATCATACATCCTAGGTAGTTAAATGAATTTACCTGTTCTAAGATCTTGTTATCTATTACTATTTTAGAATAGTAATAGATATCTATTACTATTCTAGAATTTTTAATATTTTAGAATAGTAATAGAATTCTTGCTGAAATATATTCCTGATGATCTTAAAGATGAATTTGTTCAGAATGACTAGTTTGTCCATAATAGCATAAGCTGCAAGAGCAGCTTATGTTATTATGGGATTCTATAAACTCCAGGATAAGAAAGAGGAGGATATTTGTCTTTAGGTGAGTATTAAGTTGTTAACTAGACAGAAAGTGACTTGTAAGTTAGTCTGTCGAAGTAATCTTGCTATTTTTTCATATTATATTTGATTATGCAATGCTGAGTGTAGTTTCACAGTTTTTTAATCTCAATATTCGTATTGATAATGACATTATGTGTGACTGTGGGTCCAAGACAAGCTGACCAATGAGAAAAATGCCTGCAGACCAGGAAATCTACAAGAAGATGTGAATACCAAGCAATTATTATGGGGCACTTCAGTTATGGGGTTATAGATTAGAAGGAGGGAAAGTTGCATGGCAACTAATGGATAAATAACTGACGCAGCATGTCATGAAGGACACCAAGGTTTAAGATCTGGTAATGGCATCAGATGCATCCATAACCAAGGTAGGCACTCTACCTCCAATTTGGGAGAGTGATCCTGCACTAACCACTCTTTTCTGTATAGAATCAGTATTTTCAGGAAGTTCTGAGGCATCACCCTAGATATGAGAGCAGTACTCAATGGTTGAGAGGGGGGGGGTGATTTGTATATAGATAGGAGCTGTTTGGAGCTAAAGTAACTCCTTGAGCAAAAGACAAAGCCTTTTTTTTTTTTTTTGTTACAGAGGAGGCAGTATTTGTGATATGTTTGTGCCAAGAGAGATTTGAGGTTAGAGTTACAGAAATTGAATCTCATCTTGAATAGACATTTGATACTGTCAAGTTTAAGATTGGAAGAACATTTGTGATTTGTGCTTTGCAGGGTTTGGCAAATGAAAGGAAGGAGTGCAGTGGGCATCATCAAAACTGTATATGGGATTGGCAGTCAGCTGGAATAGATTCATTTATGTATAGAGGGAAGAGGGTGGGCCAAAAGAACAGAGCTTTGTGCAACCCCTGCATTAGTTGTTTAGATAGAAAATAAGGAACCATCCACCATCACTCGAAGTGAGCATCCAGCCAGAAATATGCCTACTCAATTGCAGAAGTCAGGGGGAGACCAAATGATGGAGTTTTGTTAATAAACCTGTGTTTCAAACTCAGTCAAAAGCATTGGAGATATTAAGAGCAATCCCTTGAAATTCACCAACCTTTCCATGTAGAGATGGGGGACATAGGTTAGTAGATCTCCTGCTGATTGACAGTATGGATTACATAACTGTAATCAGTCATTTATTAGACGAGAGTTCCACGTAACGTAGGAGTTGGCTTTTAATGGTTCTTTTCATTACTTTAGAAAGAATTGAGGTGAGAGAAATTGGACAGTAGTTTGAAGGTAAAGATTTGTCACCCTTCTTAGGAATAGGTTATATTTGTGCTAGTTTCTAGACTGCAGGATAGATATCAGTGGAATAAGAAAATGTAAATAGGTGGCCTAAAAGTGTGAGTCAACCTCTGGGGCACAGACCTTTAGAACAGTTGGAGGAATTCCATGAGGGCTATGGGATTTTTTGGTATAAAGTTTGAGCAAAAATTTTCTTGTTGCTTTCTGGTGAAAGGTCATGGCATTGAGTGTTTGGAATGGTTGAGAGATCTTTATCATGATCAAATATGCAAGAACTGGAGGAGAAGTAGGAAGCCAGAGGGTTGTCTTTTTCTGTGGGTGATGATACAATAGTGCCATCTGGACATAACATGATGGGAATAGTGTTTTGCAGAAGTTACAGCCAATAATTTTGGCTAGAGCTCATCAGGCATGGCTTCCGTTTGAGCAGGATGCAAGTTTCCTGCTTTAGCTCTCTCAAAATCAGTTTTCAATATTGTGATAATTTTCTTGTAGATATTACAGGTTTGGGTGTTGCAGTATGCCTGACTCTTCTTATACACAGCTTTAGCACATTGTTGGAGAATCAAGGCTTAGATGAGGACAAGAATTTAGGGTGAAGTAGGAAATAAATGTTTCCATGCTGATGAGAATTATCTCGGTGATTCGTTCTGCATGTGGGTTTGACTCAGGTAGCTGGAAGCTCTAATCTGACCAAGGACTGAAGTGTATAAGTTATGAAGCTCATCCCACTTGGCTTTCTTGCACTGGCATACAATATATGGATGTGAGTGGTTGTGTATGTTGCTCCATGGGGAAGAGGTCTGCACTACATCGTGGTCTGAGCATCCTAGAGGGCAGACAGCACCTGCACATTGTTGGAGATCAAGGCTTAGATGAGGACAAGAATTTAGGGTGAAGTAGGGAATAAATGTTTCCATGCTGATGAGAATTATCTCGGTGATTCGTTCTGCAAGTGGGTTTGATTCAGGTAGCTGGAAACTGTAATCTGACCAAGGACTGAAGTGTATAAGTTATGAAGATCATCCCACTTGGCTTTCTTGTACTGCCATACAATATATGGATGTGAGTGGTTGTATATGTTGCTCCATGGGGAAGAGGTCTGCACTACATTATGGTCTGAGCATCCTAGAGGACAGACAGCACCTGCAGCGTATTTAGTTGGGTCACTGGTGAGGAAGAGATCCATGGTACTCAGGGAGTGGCTGGGATTGCATGGAATCCTGGTGGGCATGTGCACAATTTTTGTGAAATTATTTCGTGATTAAAAGTCTCAGCCTCTCTGTCTGCTTGATTTATGCAATTTGGAAGCGGGCAATCAGCTGATGTTGTGGACATTGAAGACTCAAGGAAGATTACTTTGCTGTTTGGAGAGTTGCATTGAAGAAAATCAGTAGTGAAGGAAAAGTGATTGATGCCATTTTGTTGGCAATAGGAGAGCAGTAGAGACAGCTTATAAATTTGTTAGAATGAGGTAGGGTGATTTTTAGCCAAAGGAAATCAAAATTGAGTGATTCCAGGTTGGATAGTCTTTGGCGTGGTATATTGGAGCAAATGTGCAGACCCCACCTCTGAGGTGAACAGTGTTAACGAGTGTGTAGTTGGGAAAGCAGAGATGAATAGTAAGTAAGTCTGGAAAAGTAGTTAAGGTTTTGTACCTGGAGGTGAACATCATTAATGTTTAGAACTGAAGCCTGTTCTTATTAACCTAACCTTTCAAATTTATCTGGAAGGTTCTGTGAAGTTTGCTTTTTGTTCCCACACATTCCCTATATAGTGTTTGGGATCAAATTTCCATGCTAGCTATTTACATACTGATTTTCTCACTGGTTTCCCTTCTTTGTTATTGATTGTCCATGCTTTGTCTCTGCTTTGACATTTCTCTTCCAGTTTTTTTCATAATTGCCACCTTATTTCATGCTGTGCATAGATCAGATCTGGCCAAGTTCGTACACGTAATTCAGGGCTAGTGCCTTCTGCCTTACTGTCATGGTGAATATGAACGCAGATCACTTTTATTAAATGCAAGAAGTTCATTCCATCTGTACATGTAATCATGGGCTCGAAGCAGTGAGCCTGCAAATGTTGTAATTTAGCATTACATTGGTTTCTGAATGGAAATTTAGGATGATGGCATTGTACTTTTTATTTTCCCTTGATCCTGTCTTGTACTGAGCTTGTTAGCTTGGAGATGCTGATCATAGATTGCTTTGAGCTTTTTTTCTTTATTGGCAATTTTCCAGGAGAAGGTTTAGTCAAACACGAATATCTGGAACGCAGCCTCTTGTGTTTAACGGTGGGGAGGCACAGTGGAGAGATAAATATCTGGTTGACGTTACTTAGGAGTTTTTGCTCTGATTTGTCAATATTGGTAGAACTTGCATGAGTCCAGTGGCAACAAAAATCATAAAGTAAACTCTCCCCCCCCCCCCCCCCCCCGTAATGTGTAGTTTGCAGCTTCACCATTTTAAAACTTCAAGCTATCTGCAGTAGCAAGACTCAAAACACTTTGTCATCTCTCTATTTTGTAACCGCCATCTTTGCTTTATACTACAGCCATGGTTATATGTTGGCTGCCAATGCTTGCTGTGGTCCATATTAAAGTATAGAAAAACTTCTTTTTTTTTTTTCAAAAAAAAAAAGCTTTAGAGTACTTACAGTTGGTTTAGTGACCTTCAGTCCCTCCAGAACTATTGCTGTATTTTCTTTTGGGGCAGAAGGTCAAGTGAAATGACTTTTAAAACATTATAATAACAGAGCACAGTTTTGAAGACTAAGCATGAATATAAATTTAGTCTGGTTTTTCTTTGTAAAGAGAAAACCCACACCATATATACAAGGATGAACAGCATTCATGTATACAATGGTCAACAATATCCTTCTTTGTCAGAAAGCCCTGAAGTTCAGATATGGAACTTTGCCATATAGAATGGAAATTACAGAGAACTCGCTGTTCAGACTATTCCACAAAATAATTTGTGAGGATAGGAGAAAGGCCCACCCATGAAAGTACTCTTTAATTTATTTTATTATATTTATTTATTTATTTATTTTTAGGTGAATTTCAACCACACAAGTTTGTAAACCTATAGTTCATTAGTACTGTGGGTACAATAAGGATTGTTTTTCTGTTTTTGTATTTCAGGCCTCTAATAAGTGTATTGGTAGTCTCACACTGGGAAGTGATTTTATCTCCCACCTAAAGACATTGACAAACATCCATACCTATAGTGGAATTCAACTTCCTAACCACTTGACCAATCAGGCCACCACTTATTGGAAAAATTGGTTCTGATGTGAAGTAGTTTGAATGAATGAATGACAAAATCAAAGAGATAAATAACATATGCAGGATAATGCATGGAAAGACTTATGTGTTCGTTGTACATGTTGATTAATTTTAACGGTATAGATGAGAACACAGACTGATAAGAAAATAATTATTTATTAACTTATTTCTGATATTTCACTGGTATTCTATCCAGCACCTTCAGAGCACAAAAACAGTTTGTCACAGTATGCGAGACAACAACAATCCTATATAACAATGGGACTAGTTTCAACAATTGTAACATACAATGCAAAGACTAAAGTGTTAATTAGGTATCATCTACTTTAAGAGAGGGGAGGGGAGAAAGAGAGAGAAAGCAGGTATTAATTAGGTCTCAAGATGACCGTCTCTAAATCTTTGGCAAATTTATACAGATTTGAGGTTTGGAGTATGTTTCAAGGCTTCTGTTGATTTCAAGAATGATCCTGTGTGTAGGGGTATCCAAAGCATGGTCTGCTAGACCTGACTTTTCATAGCAATAGTGCCAGATGTATTTTTTATGTTCACTGAGGCAGATGTCCATAGTTCTCCCTGTCTGTCCATAGTAAGCTCGATCACACAAACAGAGAACTTCATAGACTCCTGGATGTGATAAAGAAGAGATTCTGTCCTTGGGTGAACGGATGAGAGTTGCAAATTTGACATATACGGATATACAGTTGTGCTTATTAACTGTGCTTAATAAACATGAACTGTGTACCGAATTTATACCATATGTCAAATTGGCAACTCATTTCTTCAGGGTGGAATCATGAGGAACTTTAGAGGATATAGGAGGGTGATGGCTTAATTGTGAGCAAGCAGGAGGTATTTGAGAAAATAATCTTGATGTCAGTAAATCAATAGGATTTGATGACATATGCTGTTAGCACACTCTCCCTCGATGAGTCTTTGGACTCCCTGGAGGTGTCAAATAATAATAATAATAATATCACCACACATCTTAAGGGAATGTTCCAGGGAATTGGCAGTAGCATTGGTATGCCTGTTTAATAAGTTTTACAACAGCATAGGTTCCAAGGGAGTGGAAGAAGGGTAAAATTGTTTCACTGCATAAAGGTGGGAAATCTATAATTTGGCTGTAGCTTCGAATTATAGGCTGGTCTGTATATCTGGAGTTGTAGTGAAGGCAATGGAGAATTGTGAGAAGTAGCATTCAGAAATGGGTTGATAACAACAGTATTCTCTGTGCTTATCAGCATAGGTTTGTTAAGTGGAGATCATGTTTCACTAACTTACTTGGATAGGGGAGATGCACATAGAGTGGTGTACTTAGATTTTGCAAAGGCTTTTGATAGACTGCTGCATGACAAGCTGTTATATAAAATCAAACAGATGGGATTGGATAATAGATTTCTGAGTTGGATCATTGACTGGCTGTTGGATAGGTATCAGAAAGTTGTATATAGGGGTGCAGTATCCTGAAAGAGAAAGATCACTAGTGGTGTGCCGCAGGGATCAGTTTTTGGGCCGTTGTTGTTCAGTTTGTATGTTAATGATATTGGGATGGGTTTAACTAATGATATGCAGCTGTTTGCAGATGATGCAAAGCTGGGGAGAGCAATGCAGAGGCAAGCGGATGTTATGGCTTTACAAGAGGACTTGAATAGATTTCACGAATGGGCAAGTAAGTGGAACACTCAGTTCAATGTTGCCAAGTGTAAGGTTTTGAGATTTGGTAAGCAACAATGGGATGCAAAGTATACACTTGGTGGGAAAACTTTAATGGAAGTAGAGGAGATGAGAGATCTTGGAGTAAGGCCTTGATCAGGCCTCATATGGATTATTGTGCACAAATTTGGTCACCTAGTTTTCATGGTGATGAGGATATGTTGGACAGGGTCCTGAGAAGATTCACAAAGGCGATCAGTACTTTTTTGGAAAATGTGAATTATGAGGACAGATTTAGAGAATGTAAGTTGCAGAGCCTTGTGAATAGGAGGAAGGGGGGGTTGATTTAGACATATAAGCTAGTCAGAGGTTGTTATCGCATCGACATGGAGAAGATTTTTCTTAGAATGAGAGAGAGGGGGGGGACTAGAACAAGAGGACATCACTGGAAACTGTATAAGGAAAGTGTGAGCAGAGGAGTGAGTAGTAGGTTCTTTGCATGCAAAGTGGTTGATGAGTGGAATGCATTGCCTTAGTGTATGTGTTGTGGGTGTAGACACATTGAATCAGTTTAAGGTATGGTTGGATGAGCATTGTGTGCAGTAATGTGTACCTCCCACAATAAGTCTCTGACTCTATGGAGGTCAGATGTTAATAATAATAATAATAATCTTTTAAAATTATATTTACATAATCTAAAACCTTATAGAAACTAAATATCAAACTTTTTTCAAACCACTTCATCCCTCCAGTAAGTGGGGTGTAGAGTTTGTCAGTTTAAGAACTGTTTTTTTTTTTTTTTTTTTTTTTTTTTTGATAAATTTGTAAAATTCAAAACCCAGTTTTTAAATTTGAAAAACTGGTTTTAGATACTAGAATTAATTATTTAATTAATAACATTAACATTTTGACTTGAAACTGATGTATATGTTACAAGTGAGGAATTGGAAGATGACTCTGGCAAGGTTTTAAAAATTCTCTTGTTCTTGATAACGACTGTGGATTCCCTATGTTGTCTGACAATTACAAACATTCAATTTCCCAAATTAGAAAAATTTGCAAATTTTTTTGAAAATCTCCCTTAAGAGATAGCATCTTTCAGAATTATGTAAAATAAGAAAAAGGAAAGGAATTAAGTCTGATTCTTGACTGCTAAACGAGATGGAATAGTTTAGATGCCATGATTGAAAGATTTATGACATTAAAAGAATGTGTTGTTTTAGCTTTGAATGATATTGGTGCTTCTCATTTATGGAATGAAGCTCAATATCCTAAAATCATGGAGCTTCTTAAATTTTGGGGATTAGCACGTCTAGCAGCTTAGGCCTTAGGGTGGCAAAATGCCAATTTCTTAAGTGATGGCATATTTGAATTTCTGTTAAATGAACTAAAAAATTTAAAGACTGAAATTAGTTCCAAATTATTAAATGCTTTAGAAGTACAAATTCAAGAAAGAAGACAGGTTGGATTGGTAGCCCTTTTGCGATATTTGCAAAATCCACAAAACATTTCGACAAAGAAATTTAGTGTATTTCTACTAGCTTCAAAAAACTCGATATTATTAAGTTATCTGGAAAATTATTGTCTAGAATATATCCAAATTCTTGTATGGAAACAGATTCTGATGATGAATGTGTTGGAGATGGAGAAACTATTAATCGGGGCAATGCTCTAAAAGAAGCCATGGAAAAATCAATTCATAGGTTTCTTGAGGAACCTGAAGAAATAATATCAAATTCGAAGACACTGAAAGCCTAATTTTCAGTATTTGAGGCAACCAATAAAAGAACAAAGAATTGCCAGTGAGAGAGTATTTTCTATTTCAGGCAATTTTGTATCTAGAATAAGAACAAGATAAAGTAATTGTTCAGTGGACATTTTATGTTCTTTGAAATCATATTTCCTGAAGAAAAATACTAAATGAAATAAAAATTTATAATTTATATTTTGTACGGATTTTAATTATTTTAGTTGTTTTTTTTTAACTTGCTTTTGTATGGAGTATATTTTATTTAGTTATATTTTTGTAGTTCCATAAATATTCAATAAATTGAAAAATTGTATGGATTTTAGTTATTTTAGTTTTTTTTTTTTTATTTATTTGGTTGGTTGATTGGATTTTATCGGTATAGTAAAATCCAATCAACATATCTGTATATGTTGATTGAATTTTAACGGTATAGTAACTATACCATTAAAATCCAATCAACATGGAAATACTGGAATTCAAAAACCATTTTTTCAAAAGTCACATCCATGTCCACAGTGTGATGAACCTGTAACTTGTCATTTGGAGAATGGGTACTCGAGCCACTCAGCTAACCAGGATGATTCTATTATTCAGAGGACATTAGGAAGGAACTAGTTGTTATCGTTAGCATTTAAGAATGTGTGAGCACAGCTAATAATGTAAAGTGACATTTACATAAAACAGAATGAGAGAGCAACTACATCAGTCCACCTATATTTAAGTGCATTTAGTATTGCGATAGAAGACCAAAATATAAATCTAAAAATATTGGAGATCTGAAATTATAACAAATTAACTTGGGGGGGGGGGATTTGAATCTAGTCATAATATAAGCTTCATTTAGTACTATCATAGTATCCTGTGCATCCGTTGATGATACACATCCTGAATTTATAATTAACAGTTTAATTATAAAAATTGTTTTCTGTAGGACAGTTTCACTTATATGTCAGATGGGTATTATTATAAATATTCTCTTAACAGAGTTGTGCATTTCTGATTATGAGGTATTCTTTTATTCTTATTACAGAATATAATTTGCTCTGTAAATTTATTATGAGATCATTCAATTTCATTATCACTTAATGTGTATAAAAAGTCTTATTTCTTATGCAATTATTGAATACAGTCTGATTTGGAATAATATTTATATTGCAGCAATTATATAGGAAAAGGCCAGGGATGACAATGAATGCAGCTAAATTACCCGAAAATCTTATTAAAAATAGGTATAGGGACATATCACCTTGTAAGTAACAGTCGAGTTATTATTCATATTATTAGAAAAATTAAATATGACTTCTTTCTTTAGAATGTATATATGCAAAACTGGCTCTGTAGTTACCATTTCAAGGTTAAAATTAATAACTATCAATATTATATTGATATCTCATATGGAGGTAGCAGGGTTTTTCCTCCCGGAAACTCGGGTGTTTCATCCCGCATACAGACAAATCGGCCCTTCAGAACACACGCAATTTACAGACAAAAAATACTAGTTGTGGTGGTGGTGGAGGTGGGCGGTAGATGGTGTTGATGGAGATGATTCGTAGTAGAGGGTTCGGTGTAGTGGTTGAGACAGTTGTAATAGTGGGTGTCCTCCCGCGATGAGTCTTCGGACTTCTTGGAGGTGTCAGGAATAATAATAATAATAATATTATTATTATTATATTAAAAGCTATGAGCTTTAAAGGCCATTATTTGCAAAATAGTAATGTGAAATCTTTAAAAAGGTTATCTACTTAAAGATTAATGGATGGCAAAATGAAAACCTTATGTGAAAAAAGATTACAATCATGAACTTTTGCTAACAAAATTACATCTATTTTTATTGCACTGTGCCATTTAAAAAATAGTTTTGCACATTTTATGACAGTTGAAATATAAATTTTTTTATAATTTTTTAATTTTCAATTTTACATATTCCTAATGTCCTAATTCATATTGTATTGCATCTAAGTGTTAATGTATGATCGCCTTTGAAATAAATGTCATACATGCTGGAATAAATTTCAGTTAATGTTGGATGAATTTCATCACCTGACATGCGACTGCTACCATACTTATTGAGAGTTGAAGTTTCTTCAAACAGTTCTTAATTCAGTCCCAAGAACAAGGTTTCTGTTTCTAGATTTTCTCTCTTTTAACCGTTACAATTTTTGCATGGGTGAGATTCACACAAGGAAGAGAAAACAAGGAAAATATAGAAATCAAACCAGGGTTGAAAGTGATGCGTTCATAATTTTATGTAAGTGTGTGTGTGTGTGTGTATTTTCATTATTACTAATTAAAGATATTTCTAACATTGAAATAATCTTCTTTTCATTAATTATAAATCCAAGGCATACTTGCCTTGGATTTATAATTTCAGTAATATCTGCTAAGCAGATATTACTGAAATTCAGTATTTGAAATCCTTACAATAATTCATTGAATTACATCGGTTTTGTCAGTAGAATCATTTGCATGGAAACAAAAGGACACATACACAAGTATGGCCATTAAATAATGAGACAAAATTCATATAAAAATAAGGAACAACTACAGGAAGGCAGTTTTTTTTTTTTTTCCAGTATAATTTCTCATTAACTCAAAACAACATTCATACGAATTTTCGAAATACATCTAGCAACCGTCTAAAGATATAGCATTGGCTTCCACTGAGCAAGAAATTTGCATTTGGAAGCAAGAAACTTTCATGTTTAACACACTTTCATGTTTCATGTTTGTTCAGTACTGCACGACACCAAGATACACATGTTGATGAGCTCATATGCTTTTTCCACATTGTCATCAGTCCGAACTAAAACAAGCCTTCATGGTTGTGGGAACCATTCAAAAACTCATGCACGTGATAGACAATCCTCCCTATAAATGTTTCTGAACAGATTTTCCCAGTTTGAAATAAAATTTCATCAAAGCTAGTGGTTCCATTTTTGACACAAGGCACCTAACATCTTTCCAATGAAACAGCATCTACATGAGAACGAACAAAGCTATCACAATATATATGTACTTGTTGGAAAGAACATGCTTCATCATCAAATTCCTGTATATACCCTCAAGGGGTGTACAAGATATGATATTACTACATGAAAAATTACATCGTTACTAACTTCCTATCTATAATTTTCCTCCAAATCATTCTGTTACCTATCAAGACTCCAAAGTTATCAGATCTTATATTTCTGTCTTCTAAGGCACTTTTTACTGTATCAATCCACTTATATCTTGGTCTTCTTCTGGGTCTTTTTCCTGCCAACCTGGCAGAGAACACTTGTTTTGCTAATCTTTCCATACCACCAGATTAGCTCTGCTAACGCATTCCTGGATGCTGACAATGTCAAGTTCTTTTCTAATATCCTTGTTTTTAATATGATATTGCTATTGATGCCATCTGTTCATGCTCCTAACCTAACCAAAATAAAAATAAATTTAAAAAAATAAAAAAGCGCATGCTTTAATGGTTAAAATGATGTACTATTTTGCCAAGTAATAGCATGCCCATAAAAATGTCACACACACACACACACACAAATATATATATATATATATATATTCAGAATTCATTTTTACTCGGTTGGAATATTATGAAAAACCTTTAATGACTAATACCGAGAGATAAAATAATGACAAGATATATTTAAAAAGATACTACTAGTTTACTAGTTTCATTGAATAGATCAACATCCTCAGGTATCACAATCAAAGAAGTATATAAAAAATTACAGAGACTTAAAATTGTAATAACAGAACAAGTATAAAAAAAGACAGTAGCGTGTTTGAAAAACAAATGCGAGTATGAGTTCCAAACAAACGTATACTACGCGCTGTCACTAGTGTGCCAGTACTGAACAGAAGCAATGTGTGCGTCACAGAGATTGTAACTCAGGCTGTTGTTGATATGAGAGGAATCTAGAGAAATTTCCCTGGATTCAATAATCTTTCTTTCGAGTTCATCGTAGCACACATGGATGTTAGAAGTTTCAGTCCAATTTACAATGTGTTGGCGGCCTTCGTCTGAGTTAGCTGAAAAGAGAACGTGGCTATAGAGAGAGAGAGAGTGCTAGCTCTAGTCCTGTTATAGGAGATATCTCTACGGTGTTCATCCAAATGTAGAAGGATGGATTTAGCAGTCTGCCCATAGTATGGCTTTCCACAATCACACAAAATCTTGTACACTCCTGGAAACTGAGTAGGAAGATGTTTCTGTTTATGTTTGCTAAGTAATGAACGAAGTTTTGGAAGCGTAGTGAAGGAAGTTTTGAAGTTAAATTTCTTGAGAATCTTGGCCAGTTAGTGTGTGTTCATCGTAGGTAGTGTGCTATGATGAACTCGAAAGAAAGATTGTTGAATCCAGGGAAATTTCTCTAGATTCCTCTCATATCAACAACAGCCTGAGTTACAATCTCTCTGATGCACACGTTGCTTCAGTTCAATAAACTAGTAGTATCTTTTTAAATATATCTTGTCATCATTTTATCTCTCGGTATTAGTCATTAAAGGTTTTTCATATATATATATGTGTGTGTGTGTGTGTGTGTGAAAAGTTTTTTACCTTGGGGATAATATATATTAAGGATACCAATTTTGGTATCCTTAATATATATATTATCCCCAAGGTAAAAAACTTTTCACATCTTTATCTCATCTAGAGTTTCTTATTCAAAGTAAAAGCACCTTTTAGCAACTTGTATAGGTAAAATTGATAAGGCTCTGTATTACTAAAAACCTTGGTATTTCAGGGTCTAGCTACTCACTGAGGAGACCTCAAAGAAGGTTGAAACCGGTCTGGGTAGTGACCCCCCACACACACACCCATAATGTATAACAGTAAACATCTCTTAGTGAGATGTTTACTGTTATACATTATGGGAAATACTAAGAATGGTGATCAGAGCTTTACCCACCTTTACAACGAGTTGCCCTGGTGTTGCACTACCTTTAGACTTGAACTACGTTCAGGTGCAAACTTAACTGTTTTGCTTACTTTATCATTATCATTATTACGGGCTACTCCAGGGAGTCCTTAGACTCATCGAGGGAGGCCCTAAACATCATGTTCACGCAACTGTTCAACATTCTCACAGTATCTATCATACCTTGCCTTGAACTTGCTCACTGTCATAGCACCCACAACAGACTCTGGCAGCTTATTCCACTCATTTACCACTCTAAAAGTAAAGAACCAAGCTCTAACACCCCTGCTAACCACGCTCTTGCCCAGCTTCCATGGGTGTCCCCTAGTTCTCCCACCACCAGTCCTGATCTCAAAAATATCCTCTGAATTAATCCTATAGAAACCTTTTAGCAATTTGAATGTCTCAATCATATCGCCCCTTTTCCGCTTATCAACTAGTTTCTGCAACCCACAAATCTTCAACCTGTTCTCATATGGTTCATTCCATAGACCTGCTATCATCTTAGTCACTCGCCTCTGGATCCTCTCCACCTCCTCCCCATCAAGAAGGAACCGAGGTGACCAAATCTGGGCACAGTAGTCGAGATGAGGTCTTATCAGGGCTCGGTACAGAGGTACAATAACTTGCTTGTCTCTGCTCGTCAAGGTATTTTTCAACAACCAAGTGAGTTGATGAGCTGATTTAGCTACTTTCGCAATGTGCCCCCTAAACTTCATCTCCCTATCCACCAACACTCCCAAGTCCCTGGCCTCATCAATCTCTTGGAGTACAGTTCCACCAATGTGGTATACTGCTGCTAATCTTTTCACTCCGAAATGCATAACCTTACATTTTGTCACATTAAATTGACATCCATTCTCCTTAGTCCAGAACTCCAATCTATCTAAGTCATCTTGCAAGACTTTGACATCTTTTGTATTCACTATCACCCTACCCAACTTTGCATCATCAGCGAACAAATGAACTGTCAAACTTAGACCCTTCCCTATATCGTTAATGAACAGATTAAACAGCAGTGGTCCAAGAACAGAACCCTGTGGCACACCACTAGTCACAGGCCGGCTTTTGGACTCTACTCCTGATTAAACTACTCTTTGATATCTCTCCATCAACCACCCAGCTATCCATCTCACCAACCCTATATCCATTCCCATATGTTGTAGTTTACGGATTAGAATTCCATGTGGTATCCTGTCAAACGCCTTTGCCAGGTCCAGCAGTATCACTGTAAACCCATTTCCCTTATCCATTTCAGCCGTCACCTTGTTATAAAACTTGAGCAAGTTACTGAGGCATGATCTACCCTTCACAAAGCCATGCTGTCCTCTGTACAGTATCTCATTTTCATCAATCCATTCCTGTATTTTTCCCTTGACTACTTTCTCCAAGACCTTGACAACGACTCCTGATATGCTGATCGGTCGGTAATTTGCAACCATAGTCTTGGATCTTCCTTTATGCAGTGAAATAAATTTTCCCCTCTTTCCACGCCTTCGGGACCAAGCCAGACCTGAGACTCAGATTAAACAACATGGTCAAGGGCACTGATAATTCCTTAGCCGCTTCATGCAAGACCCGTGCCGGTATACCATCCAGTCCCACAGATGTATTCACATTAAGGTTCTGTAATAGACTATTCACCTCCACTTCATTCATCACAATTCCCGTATAAAGTAATGGTTCCTTCATTTTTTCAACGTCACCACCTGGATGATATACTTTTGCAAAGTGCTCGCTCAGTAACTCCACTATATCGACTGGTTGAGTGAACTCTTTACCATCGTCATTCCTTAAAATCATTTTGCCATGTACAGTTTTTTTCTTGCTTACAGCATATTGAAAGAACTGTTTGGGATTCTCTTTTGCTTGCATAGCTAGTTTCCTTTCATAATCGGCTTTTGCTGTTTTTACGACACTCGTTTCCCTTCTAGCCTGCACTTTATACCGTTCATGTGCCTGCAGGTCACCCCTTTCTTTAAATTCCCTCCATAGTTGTTTCTTTTTTTGCAGCTCAAGCTTAATGGTGTTATTCATCCATTTAACCCCTACTTGTTTCACTATTCGGACCTTAGGTATACAATCAGCCATAACCTCCTGTAAATGCTCTTTGACCACTTCCCATGCTCTATCGACGTCCAGCCCTTGCAGTTGTACATGCCATGGCACTGATCCAAGCAATCTCCTAAGCTTGTCATACTTGCCAGCACGGTAATTCCACATATACCCTGTCTTAATTCCACATATATCACAAATTGCACACCTTAAGCCACCTCCCAGGTCAAGCCACCTTATGATCACTCTCACCATTAGGTGGCAACATGGTCATATTCATTACAGTCAAATTTTGAGATGCAATTACCAGGTCAAGCACTCTCACACCACTAGTATTTTCAGTTACATGCTGTTTCAGATAGTTATCCCTTAATAATTGAATAAAATCCATTTCCTTCCTCACATGTGTCCTCTCCTCCTTCCAATCAATGTTACCATAGTTGAACTCCCCCATAATAATTACCCTCCTTCCACTCATTTCATCAATTTGTTTATGCATACCATCTCCACCATCTATTCCATCACCTCGTCTATAGCAGCACCCAACTGTATATTTTATTCTGCCAGTGTCAATCTCACACCAAATATCCTCAAATGAGCTCCTTTCACTATCCTGCAATACTTCAATTCTCCTTGGCTGCAGTTCATCAGCTATCATCAATAACACCCCTCCCCCAATTTTATTCTCTCTGTCCCTCCTAAACATACTATAACCTACACATTCTATCCCACTAACTATATCATCTTCCGTCAGCCATGTTTCACTAATGCCAATAACCTGTGGCCAGGAAGAGCCAATCAAGGCCAAAAATTCTTCCTTCTTGTTCCTAATACTCCTGGCATTAGTATACATGAATTGCAGTGATCCCTTTGTCCCACCCCTATCTTGATGCGTTATTCTAAATGTCCCATTCCCATTTTTTGTCTTTAGTGCTGGCTCAGGTACATTATATACATTTTTACACTCAACTGTCTCGCTGATGTCTGGATATCCACTTCCCCCTCCTTGGTAGTTCTCGTTTCCCTGGTTCTGCACATTCATTTTCACTTCATTCAGCAACACTTTTTCCAGTCTCCACACACCAAGTCCATTCAAATGCAGGCCATCCATCTTGTATAAGTCCTTTCGCCCATCAAACTCATTCCACACTTCCACGAATTCCACACTACACCATCCGCATAACCTGCGCATAATGTCATTTGTGATTATGGCCCTCCTTCTAAACTCCTCTCTGTCATACCGCGGTAACAGGCTCACCATTCTAACTCCGTCACCCTTTTCTTTCGCTACGTTTAACAATACTTTCAAGTCCTCTCTCATAAAAAATTTATCACCTTTCAATTCATTCGTACCCGCCACAATTATTAATTCTTTCACCCTCTGTTTTTGCACTCTAATACTCTCACTTACATCCTTAAATTTCGCACCCGGTAAGTACGATTTAGTTACACTCCCATCTATTACTCCTCTTAATAACGAGTCACCATACAACACTCTTTCCTTCATTTCGGAAACTCTCCTACGCTGTTTATTTACTTTAGCCGACTCACTCTGGAAAGAGTTTTGCAGGTGCTCTAATTGCCGCTGCGCATTTGTATCACTGCGCGCAACCTAGCGATCTCACTTCCTACAAATAATTCCTCTTTTTTTTATCATTCAAACCATTTTCTCTTTCTGTACTTAGATCACCGCTCACATTGCCATCTTGTTCACCGCAATTTCCTATCAAGCCACTATTTTCACTCGCATTCTGGCTTTCTTCAACCATAACTGTCTCACAACCTGACACATACTTCGACTCCTCACCTTGCATACACTTTCTACACATTCTCCCACCACTATCACTTTCAATCCAAACTCCAGCCTGATTCGGGAATGCATATATTCCACACACATCACATTGAACAAATTCTCTCACATTATAGTTTTTGAACAATGGCGTCGTATTTTTGGACGCCATTATCTTACGTTGCATTGGCACCATATTCAAATCTATGAAATGTATCGTTAAATACTAAATTAATTAACGGAATTTACACCAAAATCACCCAGACACAACAAGCTACCAAATTTAGACAATATTACGTTATGATTTTAACATATATTCTAATTTCCATTCAAAATTGTACTTAGCTTTCGGGAGCTCCCTGAAAACACGACCGTTCGCCTGGCCCTCTAGCGGCATCGATAATCTGGATTACTTGGGAGAAGGAGTAAAAAAAAAACAAGTTTATAAAATTACTTGGTATCCTTAATATGTGTGTGTGTGTGTGTGTGTGTGTGTGTGTGTGTGTGTGTGTGTGTGTGTGTGTGTGTTGTGATAACTGTTCAGAATGTGTTGAATTTAATAAAATATATAATTTAAGATATATAGACGTGTTCATATAATATTATTTTGTTTACGGTCAGATCATTTTTAATGCCAAAACAGCTTGGACCTGATATTACTAATTCTTTACAGATGGATAAAAAATAATTTCAACCACCTGTATGAAGTTAACTGCTTTTGCTTGTGTATTCTCAGTTTTATGTCTGGTTGTTACATACCAGATTAGTATGTAGCTGAGTGGTTTATTAACTTTTTAGTTAATGTCACTTTTGGAATTTGCTAAGGCTTTTAACAGAATACAGCATGGAAGACTGTTACATAAATTATTATTATTATTACATAACACCTCCAGGGAGTCCAAAGACTCATCAAGGGAGTGTACCTACTCTACAACTCTCCATCTCCACCAACCACAACTACCTTCATCATCTATACCAACGCCATCTACCGCCGACCACCACCACTAGTATTTTCACAGACAAACATCCATGTCCATGATGGGATTTGAATCCTCAACCTTTTGGCTGGAGAGCAGATGAGTTAACCACTCAGCCAACCAGGCCAGCAAAAAGTTACTCTAGTCGCTGAATAGACTTGAACTTAAGTCTATCTGCTTCGGTTTAGCGTTGTGTGCAAACACCACTTCCACTGAGCTACAGTGTATTTCATACTTATAGCAGAGCTTAACACATTTATAGTTAATGATTATAATTATTCAGAGTTAATAGACATTTAACCATATTTCCTTGTTTCCACTACCAAGACTACAGTAACTAAACTAAAAGAAGAAAGGTCTTTAATAACTACAATTTTGAAGTCTACCAATGGCTAGCCTACCTGATCTGCTCTCCATACTCATATTCATATGTGAACTGATCCACTTCAAACAGGAATATTTGGCATAATTTGTACAGACAACAATACGAACATTATATCAGATATAATCAATACAGCAACTCGGGATTGATGATCATACCTTTGAGAAATTTGGCATAAAAAATTCATAGAAATATAGATGCCAAAAAACTGCCTAAATCTGGATACTTTGACTACAATGCCTCTTTTGTAATAGAACTCAATATAGAATATGTATAGTACCATAATTAAAAGAATTATTGTACTATAATTTCTTATAAATAAATAAATAAATATAAATACAACTCATTTCTTATTTCTATCTAGCAATAAGAAAATATGATAATCAAATTACAAGATATCTGGTGAATATGGAGGCTGGAATAGGTTTCATTATTTAAAAAAATAAAAAATAAAAATGTATAGTACCATCATCATCATTGCGATGACAATATATTGAGTTTTAATGTTAAAACTCAATATATTGTCTTTCATTGTTAGAATACTATAATCACTTGTTCAAAAACTAAATTAAAGTTTTTAATAGCTATCAGTAAAATTAGACAACTTAAGACCATCTGAAGAACAAGGTGTTTAAAAATAGACATACTGCTCTTCTACCACACATACACATATTTTGTAATTGTAATTATCAACTAGAAAAATGTTCATAAACTGCTGCATATATATTCATGTTAGAAGTTTTAAATTTTAGCATAAGCTTATATTATAATGTGACCAAAAAAGTTTCTGCACTTTTTTTTTAGATTACTAAAAAAATGGAGGGAAAAAAGTTTATTCAGAAAAAATAGGTATATTTGCAGCTAATAACATTTTCATAACAAAAATCAAGTTTATAAATACAACTCCTGTTATTTAAAAGTGAAAGAAATCATTCAACTCCATTTCCAGTCCTCTTACTCAGTTTTGAAACTGTAGATTCTGCAAATGACTATCTAGCAATAAGAAAATACGATAATCAGATTACACTGATTATTGTATTTTGATACATATTTTCAAATGATACATATTTGATACTATTCCAGCCTCCATATTCACTGATTGGTGAATATGGAGGCTGGAATAGAAGTTCCCAACCAAAGCTATGGAGAGTCCCTGGTTGCCCACATCATCTGAGGTTTCACATTGTTCCAAAGAAACACAATGCTTTTGTGATTAATTTTTTTATTTTATTTTATGTTGCTCCCATAAAAAGGTTACTTAACAAACCTATAGTACATTTTGTACTGTGGGTGGGTTGATTTATATAGGATGTTTTTTAAGACATATTACGTGACTGTTTCACCAAGAAAATAGAAGCTTGTGATGGACAGTACCAGTTATATTCCTTCAGACACGCAGCAGTGAACTGTGGCACAGATTTGAAGAATGATAACCAATGATGTTATTCGTTTATATTGTTTCTCTGCATGTTTTGTTGTTTTTTTAAGCACATATTAGACCAGCCAAAAATAGCTCAGTATTTCAATGGAAAAGTAGCAACAAACCACCTGACAAGCTCCAAATTTTACACTTATTTAGACTTATTACGTGACTGTTTCACCAAGAAAATAGAAGCTTGTGATGGACAGTACCAGTTATATTCCTTCAGACACGCAGCAGTGAACTGTGGCACAGATTTGAAGAATGATAACCAATGATGTTATTCGTTTATATTGTTTCTCTGCATGTTTTGTTGTTTTTTTAAGCACATATTAGACCAGCCAAAAATAGCTCAGTATTTCAATGGAAAAGTAGCAACAAACCACCTGACAAGCTCCAAATTTTACACTTATTTAGACTTGTGTTAGTTATTAATAAAGAAATTTAAAGGTTTATATTAACAACACAGAAATAAAAAAAATTACTGCATCAGTTAGTGTTAGGCAAAATATTAGATTAAAATATTTAAATTTTATGCCTCTGTTATTAGCTGTGAAGTTTTATTATTATTATTTGACACCTTTATGGAGTCCAAGACTAATTGAGGGAGGGCAGTTACGCTCAACTCTCCTCCACCACTCATCCTCATCCATCAATCGCATCATCTGCACCAATGCCATCTACTGTCCACTACCACCACTATTATTTTCACAGACAATCACAAATATCCATGCCCATGGCAGGATTCAAACCTGCAGCCTTTTGAATAGAGAGCAGATATGCTAACCACTCAACCAACCAGGCTGGCAGTTAATGTGGAATCTGGTGCAGTGTTTGTACACCAAGAAAACTTTCCCACTCAATGAAATGAATGGTTTCCTCATTCACAATAAATATTTCTGCACATATCTGTCTTATTTGGCTTGAATATGACTCAACTTCAGTTCATTTTCAGTGGCAGGTAGTCACTGTTTTTCTAGGAGTTACCAAAATATGTATCACCGCCATCTACAAATTTTTCGAACCATTTTGGGTTATGTGCTCACTCTGAATACTGTGCATATCTAATGTAGTATATGTGCCCAGTTTATATACTTATAAATGTGCTTTGCAAATATAAAGTGAATAATTTCACCTAAACTAAATAATAATTGCAATGTGACTCAGCATCACTTGTACTCTGAAGTTCACTTATGGAAAAGTGCATCCACAATGGCTTCCAGAAAATGTATTGTCAAAATATTAACTTTACAAAAAAAAAAGTGCATAAATGTTTTGGTCACATGATTAGAAATACCATTAGATACTAACCTTCTGCACATAAGGAAGTACAGGATGATGTTTTACTGGAACAAACATTAGAACAATTCACTGAAAAAAATGAACACCAGTCATGGATGATACCCCAATTTATAAAAACACTGCAAAGAGAACAGCCTGGAACTTGTAGTATGGGTGCCATTAAAACAGAGATTCCTATGAAAAGGGCAATTGGATAATATGGGATTGGATAATAAAATCTTAGTGTGGATAAGAGGATGACTGACAGACAGATATCAAAAAGTGTGAGTCTGCAAGATTTAAGGTTGCCAGTAGTGTACCACAAGGATCAGTCCTAGGTTCACTGTTATTCAATCTGTACATTAATGACATACAGCTATTTGCTGATGATGCAAAGATAGGCTGGATAATGAGGAATGCAGCTGATATGCAGTACTTGCAGAATGATTTGAATAGGCTGGAAATGTGGGCATGGAAAAATGGATGTCAGTTCAATGTCGGTAAGTGTAAAGTCATGTACTTTGGTGCGATTAGATATCATTGTCATGTTAGATTGGTGGAATTATACTAGAAGAAACTGATCGGGCTAGGAATCTTGGAGTGTTAGTAGATAGAAAGTTGAAGTTCAGGAGCCATGTAGCAAAGATTGCAAATTCAACTCAAAAGATAATTGCAATGCTGAAATGAACTTTCACATGTAAAGGTAAGGATGTTATTTTGCCTCTTTACAAGGCCTTGATAAGAACTCACTTGGACAAAAATGATATCAGGATTGTGGAATACTGATTATGAAGACAGATTGAGAATTTGTAGACTGCATTCACCAGCAGTCACCCCCCCACACACACACTCCCAACAATATGGGATTATAAAAACCCTATATAATAGGACCAAATTAATCAGTTCCAGTAATAGTTTCCTAACTACTGAACCTAACCATATCCTTAACACCTTCTTAGCCAATAGCTATAGCCACTAAAAAGTCCCAAAAAATATTTAAACTAGTTAACCATAATCACCCCTTCCCCTTCATAGCAGAGATTACCCTCCCTAAACCTATCACCATTTCAAGTATGCTTGTTAATGTATCTCCTTTATCGAGTGAGATTGGTTCACCTCGTAATACATAAAAGCAGATTGCTGATACATACCCTATTCATAACAAACCCATTGTTAACCATCATAAAGAATGCTGCTGTTATCAACCCACTTCTGAATCCTAGTTCTCATCAACCTCTTCAGCACCTTGACAACAGTCCCCGACACATGGATTGTGCTATAATTTGTATCCAACCCCTCCCACCTTTGTGAAGAGGAACAATTTTTCCCACTTTCACTCTCTCAGGACTTGCCCTGTTGTATGATTTGTGTTAAATACTAGTGTCAAAGGTGCAATTAATTCCATAGGACATTCCCTCAGGACATGTAGCAATATATTTTCAGAGCCCACTGCCTTATTAACAAATATTCTTTCATTTAGCACTGTGAAGATGCCTCTGAGCAGGGCTTCTGACTGAATGTCCAATACTCACCTTGTTGTGTTGCAATCTGTTAGGTATCTACCTAGATATTGAACGAACGAAGATAGGCTGGCAATTTGGGATTTAGCTGACCAAATTGTATGCTTATTGGCTTAAGCCACAATATAAAATGTGGTATACAACATGACAGAATTTCATGTCGGCTCAGGCATTGTCCAGATAAACAAGCCCCCCCCCCATTGTTTTTGCCGGGAACAAATCTTAAAACATGCCCCAACTCAACATCAGCAGAATTCAAGATCAGTACTATCAACATCAGAATCCTGAATGGCAAAGAAATGGAGCTAGCTAAGGAATTGGATGAGTACCAGATTGACATAATAGGGGTGACTGAAACAAGAAAAACAAAAAGTGGTCAGATCTTTCTGAGCAATAAATACAAAATGTTATGTTCAGGCAATGACAATCAAGGAAAAGAAGGAGCAGTAGCCATAGTATTCAACACTAATCTTGAATGTCAGGTAATATCAAGTAGAGTGATGTGAGCAAATATCAGAATGGGGAACTGGATAATGAGAGTTATCTGTGCCTGTGGTCCCACAGAAGGTTCTGTTAAGATAGAAGTGGAGGACGTTTTTATTTAGATAAAGAAACTAACACAATGAAAAATGAAAAGTTGGTCCTTGTTGGAGATCTAAATATCAGAGTAGGAAATGATTGTCAGACATACAAAAATATTTTGTAAAAATTTGAAGAAAAGGGCAAAGCTAATGATTGCGAATACCTGTTGGATTTCTGCACAGGACATGGACTGGTTATCACTAACACAATGTTCCAACATAAAAATGTACACAAATTCACATGGAGAGAAGAGGCAAGGAATAAGAAAAGTCTCATTGACTATGTTATTGTTGATAGTGATCACCATTTAGTCTTGAGCAGAATAAAATTGAATTTCATATTGAAAAGAACATGTAAGAAAGTTTTAAACTAAATAAAAGTTCAGCAGCTCTCAGAACTAGACTAAAATACACAAACATTATTCAAGAAAAAATGAAAGAGTTTGAGAACAGGAGCCGAACCTTGAACTGCATGTGAAAAAGAGGCTATGGAAGAGATATAAGGAGACAGGTGAAGAGCAGATGCATGAAGAATATAAAACACAGGCCAAGAGAATGACTGCTGTGGTCATCATCATCATGCGTATCAAGGATTTAGGCCTAGCATGGTCTGTTCCAGCCTTAGAAGTCATCGTTGAATCATTTAAGAGGAAGTCCTGGACTACTATGGTAAGGAAGGCGAAACTAGAATATGAGAAGAAAATACTAGAGAATTTTTTAGCTATGTGGCCAGTAGAAGGAGAAATGATTGTGGAAGAATGACATTGTGGGATAAAAATGGGAATAGAGTGACTGATTCAGAGGACATAGTGGAATTGTTCAATGAACACTTTATCTGTGTATTTCATCCTGGAGGAGTAAATTTTAATACTAGAGAGATAGGGCAGGTTCGAGGTTTAGAGGTGCAGAAGGACAGCATGTTCCAAATACTGAGTATTCTGGATGTCAGTAAAGCTGTGGGATTGGATGGTATTTCACAACGAGTTTTGAGAGAATGTGCTAAAGAACTAACAGCTCCTTTGACCTGGCTTTTCAATGAAAGTCTGGCTACAGGAAAGGTGCCCTTGCATAAGGGCGGTAGCAGACTGGAAGTGTCTAATTATAGGCCAGTTCGTGTATCATCAGTAGTTGTTAAGATCTTGGAGAAATTAGTTAGGGTCTGTATACAACATTGGGCAGATGAAGGTAATGTTATCTGTGAGAGTCAACATGGATTTGTGAAGGGACGCTCTTGTTTTAGTAATATGCTAGCCTTTTATAATAAAGTTACATGTGCAGTAGATGAGGGAAAGGCATACACTGCCATTTTCTTGGATTTAGTGAAGGCATTTGACAGGGTGCCACATGATAAGCTAATATTTAAGTTGCAGCACATGGGTTTGGATGTCAGGTTGGTCAACTGGATTCAAGATTGGCTGTCCGATAGGTATCAGAGAGTTGTGTATGATGGGGCAGTTTCAAGGAGGCAGAGGGTTACAAGTGGGGTTCCACAGTGCTCAGTACTGGGACCTATATTGTTTAACCTTTATATCAATGACAGTGTCAGTGGATCGGAGGGGGATATTGTTTGCGGATGATGTGAAGCTGGAAAGGGTTATTAGTAATAGTGCATATGTGGTAGTCCTGCAAGAGGATTTGAATAAGCTAGACAGATGAGGAAATGAATGGGGGTGTCAGTTTAATGCAGCAAAATGTAAGGTCTTGAGGTTTGGGACACATCGATGGGACGCTGCATACTCTAGTGGAGGAGCTATACTGGAGGAAGTAGGGGAGACAAGAAATCTGGGGTTGATGATTGGTAGAAACCTGAAATTCAGGGGACATATTGCAAAGTTGGTGAAGGTAACACAGAGGATTGCTGCAATAATGAGAAGGACACTGACCTGCAGAGATAAAAGAGTTACCATTCCGTTGTATAAGACCCTGATCAGACCACACTTAGACTATTGTTCTCAGATTTGGTCCCCAGGATTTGAAGGGGATAAATTAACTGTGGAAAGGGTACAAAAGACGGATAACAAAGATATTTTCAGGACTGTACAATGTTAGTTATGAGGATTGGCTGAGGGAATTTAGATTGCAGAGTTTGGTGGACAGAAAAGAAGGAGAGGTGATATGATTGAGACTTTGAAACTGTTGAGAGGTGGTTACACTGGGGAGTTCTTTTGCTTGGTTGAACAGCGGGAAGGAGTGATCACAAGGGCCATCTCTGAAAGTTATGAAAGGAAATTATGAGCAAGATGGTGAGGAGTGGTTTCTTTGCATGGAGGGTGGTTGAACCATGGAATGCATTGCCTGATAGAGTGGCGAGAGTGAGAACGGTCAATGAGTTTAACGAGTGGTATGATGGACTTTGTGTTTCCTAGAAGGGACCTCCCATGATGAGTCGTGGAAGACTTGTGTTTCCTAGGAAGAACCTCCCGCGAAGAGTCTTTTGACTCCTTGGAGGCCTAAATAATAATAAAAAAAAAACTTGAAGATTCGGTGGGAAATCTTGAAGAAAACATTGTTTGATTCAGCCAGAGAGGCATGCGGTTAGGTTGTTTGCAAGGATAGAAAAATAAGAACTGCATGGTGTATGCAGAATGTTAAAGAGGCAGTGAAGGAAAAGAAGAAAGCATTTCAAAAGTTCCTGGAAAATAAGTCAGATTATGCTCTTAGAGAATACAGAGACAAGTGTAAGAAAGCTGAACAGAAGTCATGGGAAGACGTTGTTAAGGACATAGAAAATAAATATAAAGAAGATGGCAAGATATTCTAGAGGTTATTGAAGAAGCCCAGAAATGGAGGAATGGGTGCTAAAAAAGGAATTTGAAATGATAAAGGTGACATGAAAACTGGAGAAAAAGATATCATTGATCTATGGAATAAATATTTTGAAAAATTGCTAAATGAAACAATCAGTAGTGGTAAAAAATACTGACCAGGTATGCAATCAGGATTACATATCCATACTTGAAGTAGAAAAGGCCTTCAAAAATCTGAAACATGGAAAGGCAGCTGGAATAGATGAAATTCGACCAGAAATGCTCAAGTATGGAGGTATAAAAGTCTTACAGTAGTTCAGAGGGACGTTTTAGATTATTGAAGTAGAGCTATCATAGTGCCCATATATAAAAACCGAAATAGGGCTGAATATGGGAATTACAGAGGTATTTCCCTACTGAGTGTGGTAAGATTTATGCAAGCATACTTGAGAAGGATTGTGGAAGGGAAGCTTGGTGAAGAATAAATTGGATTCAAGCCAAATAGAGTCTGTCAGGATGAGATTTTCAATTTATAACAAATAGTCGAGAAATCATTTAAATATAACAATGATCTCTATTTAGGTTTTGTAGATCTGGAAAAGGCATATGACAAGTTGCCAAGAGAAAAGCTATTCAAAACACTGCAGTTGTATGGTGTTATTTGGGCATTATCACACAGACTTATCATTCGATAAGTCCGTGCAAAGTCAATGAGATGGTGCCACCAATACGTATTGAGATTATTTTTAGTTGCTGGCAACTGTTGGAGATCACACACTAAGTTTGTCAGATAGATCTATTACTCTGTGTTTGGTGTTCATTTGAATCAATCAAGTACCATGATTTGTGAAAACTGGATGAGAAAGAATTTCGTGCAATGATTAAAGATTGCTTTTTTGAAAGGCAAAACGGCTCAGGAAACCAAAGCTAAGCTTTGGTTTCCTGAGCCGTTTTGCCTTTCAAAACCTTCAATTAGAATGGTTTAAAAGTGGTTTAGTAACTTTTGAAGGGCCATATGAGCACAAGTGATGCTGAAAGTTCTGGATGCCCTATTGAGGTCACTACTCCAAAAGTATTGAAAAAAATCCATGATATAGTTGAGAAGAGTGAAGGTGTGTGAAATTGCTAAGACTGTGGGCATCTCAAATGACCGCTTAAATAATATTTTACATGAACATTTACATGGGAGAAAAATATATGCATGATGGGTGGCACGTTGCTCACACCAGATCAAAAGCATCAAAATGTGAACTGTTGCAAGGACAGTTTGAAGCTGTTTCAACGGAATCCAGAGGAATTTTTGCTTCATTTCTTAACAGTGGACAAAACATGCATTCATCACAACCAGCCTGAGACCAAGGAACAGTCAAAACAATGGGTTGCAAGCAGGGAATTTGTGCCAAAGAAAGCAGAAACTGTTCCTTCAGCAGGAAAGGTTATAGCGACTGTCTTCTGAGATGCTCATGGCATAAACTTCATAGACTTCTTGGAAAAGGGCAAAACAATTACCGGAGTGTATTATGCGTCTTTGCTGCATCATTTAAATAATGAAATAAAGGAAAAACGACCACACTTTGCAAAAAATTAGATTCTTTTTCACCATGCCAATGCACCCACTCACTCTTCTGCAATTGTGACCGCAAAACTGTTCGATTTTATTATTATTATTATTATTATTATTATTCAGGCCTCCAAGGAGTCAAAAGACTCATCGAGGGAGGTCCTTTCTAAGACATAAAGTCTGTCAAGACTCATCGAGGGGAAGTCCCCCCCTGAGAAACACAAAGTTTATCATACCACTCCTTAAACCCACTGACCGTTCTCACTCCCACCACTCCATCAGGCAATGCATTCCACGGCTCAACCACCCTCCACACAAAGAAACCACTCCTTACCCTCTTGCTCACAGTTTCCTTTCGTAACTTCCAGGGATGGCCTCTTGTCATCACTCCTTCCCGCTGATCAACCAAACGAAAGAACTCCCCAGTGTCAACCCTGTAACCACCTCTCAACAGTTTAAAAGTCTCAATCATATCACCTCTCCTTCTTCTATCCACCAAACTCTGCAGTCCACATTCTCTCAGCCGATCCTCATAACTATCCTTGTACAGTCCTGAAACCATCTTTGTCATCCGTCTTTGTATCCTTTCCACGGTTAATTTATCCCCTTCAAATCCTGGGGACCAAATCTGAGAACAATAGTCCAAGTGTGGTCTGATCAGAGACTTATACAACGGAATGATAACCCTCTTATCTCTGCAGGTCAGTGTCCTTCTCATAATAGCAGCAATCCTCTGTGTTACCTTCACCACCTTTGCAATATGTCCCCTAAACTTCAGGTTTCTATCAATCATCAACCCCAGATCTCTTGTCTCCCCTACTTCCTCCAGTATAACTCCTCCCATAGAGTATGCAGCATCCCATCGATGTTTCCCAAACCTCAAGACCTTACATTTTGCTGCATTAAACTGACACCCCCATTCATTTGCCCATCTATCTAGCTTATTTAAATCCTCTTGCAGGGCTACCACATCTGCACTATTACTAATAATCCTTCCAAGCTTCGCATCATCCGCAAACAACTGAATATCCTCCTGCAATCCACTGGCTATGTCATTGATATAAAGGTTAAACAATATAGGTCCTAGTACTGAGCCCTGTGGGACCCCACTTGTAACCCTCTGCCTCCTGGAAACTGCTCCACCATACACAACTCTCTGATACCTATCAGACAGCCAATCCTGAATCCAGTTGACCAATCTGACATCCAGACCCATGTGCTGCAACTTAAATATCAGCTTATCATGTGGCACCCTGTCAAATGCCTTCGCCAAGTCTAAGAAAATTGCAGTATATGCCTTTCCCTCATCTAATGCTCTTGTAACTTTATTATAAAAGGCTAGCATATTGCTAAAACAAGAGCGTCCTTTCACAAATCCATGTTGATTCTCACAGATAACATTACCCTCATCTGCCCAATGCTGTACACGGTCCCTCACTACTTTCTCCAAGATCTTAACAACTACTGATGACACACAGACTGGCCTATAATTAGACACTTCCAGTCTGTTACCACCCTTATGCAATGGCACTATCTTACCTTCCTTCCATTCCCTGGGCACCTTTGCCAAAGCCAGACTTTCATTGAAAAGCCACGTTAAAGGTATTGTCAATTCCCTAGCACATTCTCTCAAAACTCGTGGCGAAATACCATCCAGTCCCACAGCTTTACTGACATCCAGAGTACTCAGTATCTGAAACACACTCTCCTCCTGTACCTCCAGACCTCGTACCAGTCCTATCCCTCTAGCATTAAAACTGACTCCTCTAGGATGAAATACTCCAATAAAGTGTTCATTGAACAATTCCACTATGTCCTCTGCATCAGTCACTCTATTCCCATTTTTATCCCACAATATCATTCTTCCACAGTCATTTCTCCTCCTACTGGCCACATAGCTAAAAAATTCCCTAGGATTTTCTTTGGATCTTAGGGCCAATCTCCTCTCATATTCCAGTTTCGCTTTCCTTACCACACGAGTCACTCTTCTGGCCTGTGTCTTATATTCCTCATGCATCTCTTCACCTGTCTCCTTATATCTCTTCCATAGCCTCTTTTTCGCATGCAATTCCTGTTTAATATTGTTTGTCATCCACTTTACTCCAAATTGCGCCCTCTTCTTCACTCGTGGTATACAACTTACCATTGCTGATAACAAATATTCTTTCACAATTTCCCACGCACTGGTGATATCCCGGCCTTCCAATTCCTCCCTCCATGAAACTTCCCGAAGTTGACGTCTAAGACTATTATAATCACCTGCCTTATAATTCCACATAAGTTCCCGTCTCTTTGATACTCCTGCATGTCTATTCATTTTCCAAGTCAAAACCATATGGTCACTCTCTCCAACTGGTGGGAGAGACGTCAACTCAGTTATTATCAACTCTTCTGATGCTATAACCAAATCCAAAATTTTTGAACCTCTTGTTCCCTCTGTTACATGTTGCCTAAGACATTTGTCCCTCAAGAATTCTAGAAATTCCATTCCCCTATTGTTACATGCATCTTCCTCTCTCCAATTTATACTACTGAAGTTAAAATCTCCCATAACAATCATTCTTCTTGCACTTGCCAAACTTAGCTGTCTAAACATCTCCTGGTCCCCATCCTCTGTGCTCCTGGGTCTGTAGCAACACCCCACTAAATATCCTGTCTTGCCTACCTCTACCTCACACCATACGCTCTCAAAATCATTTGTCTCACTACCTTCCAAATTCTCCACTCTTAGAGGACATAGGTCATCACTTATCATAAGCAGCACCCCACCACCACGCTTTCCCCTCCTATCCTGGCGAAAAATGCTATACCCAGTGACTTCTATTCCTGTTTTTATATCCCCTTCTGTCAACCACGTCTCAGTGATCGCAATAATTTTTGGCCAGGCTGATGCTATCTGCGCCACCAATTCCTCTCCCTTATTCCGGATACTCCTGGCATTAGTATACAGCATATAAATGCCATTGTTTCTATACCCAGCATTATCCCTTCTAGACTCCACTGGGCTCAGTCTTACCTGACATTGTCTCCCTTCTCCCAAGTATCCATTCCCACAAGAGGCCACCCCTGCTATCATCCTCCCTGGGACACACTGACTCGTTCAGAACAGCAATCTCTCCAGATGCCTACGTCCTTCCTCATTCAAATGCAAACGGTCTCTCGCAAACAACTCCTCTCTTTCCTCAAACGCACTCCAAGCATCCACATATACCAGTCCTCTCTTGTCACACATTCTCGCTATTATGCCATTCAATATCACCGCTCTTCTGCTCAGCTCATCATTATCATACCTAGGCAACACGCACACTATTTTTCCTCTCTCTGTCTTCTTCCGTACAGTCTCAAGCAAAAATCTCATATCTGTCGCTGCCCGACTTACATTACCACTCAAGTCATTCGTTCCTACCATCACAATCATCTCATCCACCCTTTCACTTCTCTTAATTGCCATAGCCACCCTTTCTATTGTTCCTCCTGGCAAACACTCCTCACGCATCCTATCCTGAACACCACGGATCATTGAGTCACCATACATTGTACCTCTTACCATTCCATCGCTCCTATTGTTTCCATTCTCTCCTCTTCTTTCATTCCCATACCTCTCTCTTCTACTGTTTCCATTCTCTCCTCTTCTAGCACTCCCATACATCTCTCTCATTCCTTCTCTCCTACTGTTTCCATTTTCTCCACTTCTAGCACTTCCATATCCCTCTCTCATTCTGTCTCTCCTACTACTGTTTCCATCCGCTCGTCTTCTAGCATTCCCATACCTCTCTCTCATTCCATCTCTCCTACCGTTTCCATTCTCTCCTCTTCTAGCACTTCCATATCTCTCTCTCATTCCGTCTCTCCTACTGTTTTCATCCTCTCGTCTGCTAGCATTACCATACCTCTCTCTCATTCCTTCTCTTCTACTGTTTCCAATCTCTCCTCTTCTAGCACCCCCATACCTCTCACTCATACTCCTTAAATTCTCTCTCTCTCCTACTCTGATTCGCCTTGCATTCATCTCTTCCATTCTCCTAATCTTATCTTTCATACTTCTGCTCTCATTCACTAGACATTCCACCTCCTCTTTCAACTCATCTATCTCCCGCTGCAGGTCAGTCACTCTTAATCTAAATTCACTCTCCCAAACAAAACCATCTCCTAAACTTCCACAGTCACTCACACCTTCCACACTATCAACCATTATTTTCTCATTCTCTCCTATCATACTACTCGTCTTCCTACATTCATTCTCCGTTCCTGGAGCAACAAAGTCGGATATCGATATATCTAATGTAGTTATTTCCTCCAACTGCCTGCATTTTGCGCACATACGCTCTCCACTCTCTTTAACAAACCACATATGTAATTCCTTAGAAGCATACATGCCGCAAGTACTGCATGCCACAAAGTCCCTTATGATATTGCTAATAATCGAGTTCTTAAATGGCGGAGGACTTGGCGTTACGTCACTTGCGACTGCTGCTGAATCCACCATCATTCCTTACTGCCGAGTAGCGTAATCCTTAATAATTATTCAATTAATAAATAAGAGGGGAAAAAAGTACAAACATCAGAACATTTAAGTACTAATATAATTAAATAAAATGAAATATAACTAAATACAAAGTAACTTAGCTTCGTTTTGTCTTCCACCGTTACGCGTTCGATTCTGACGGTACCAACATATATTATATCGCGACAGCAACTAACTTCCGAAAAACAACCACTGAAGTACACACGTATTCAGAGAAACAATTCAGCACTCAAAAACGTATAAAAACGGGAAAAAAAACGGACTATTCACCGATTAAAAATCACTTTCTTCTGCACAGCTCAAATTCACCCAATGCTACAAAGTCCTTTCGCATCCTCTGTACTCCTCAGATTTGGCTACCTTGGACTACTTTCAGTTTCCAAACATGAGAAAATGGCTGGCAAGAAAGAGATTTTCATCAAATGATGAGGTGATTGTCGAAACAATTGCCTATTTTGAAGAGTTGTACAAATCATACTATATGGATGGGATCAAAAAACTCGAGCATCATTGGACTAATTGCATAGACCTCTTAGGAGACTGTTGAAAAATAAAAAGTGTTTGTCCCAAAAAATAATGTTTTCTTCATTTTTGCAAAGACTTATTGAACAACCCTGGTATATTAAGCAAGACTTAATGTTTATATGAGTTGTAAGTCAGAGGTTAGAATTGAAGGAAGTACAATTAATGTTAAATTGTTGTCAGACAAGGATGTACATTATCCCCTCTGTTATTCATTATCTATATGGATCACATTATGAAGGAAAGTGGTATTAAACCTGATATCAAAATTGGGGATGTTAATGTCAGCTCTTTGCTTTATGCAGATGATGTTATACTTCTGAATAAATCCACTACAAGTCTGCAAGATTCCCTGACTAAATTGAATAACTGTTGTAATAGATATGGTATGAAGGTTAGCAATAACAAGGCAAAGACAATGAAAATAGGCAGAAGCATTGAAAATATCAACTGCATTGTGAATGGAGAACTGAAAGAACAAGTAAAACATTTCAGCTACTTACGCACGATTTTTAATGAAGATGGTAAATTAAATATGGAAATAGACAACAGAATTAACAAAGCTGGTATAGTAGGAAGTCAACTGAATAAATTTATATGGAATATGAGAGAAATTAGTCGATACACTAAATTAGCAATATACAAGACAGTGTTCAACATGGGTGAATGCTGGTCTTGAAATTCACACTTGCTCTTGTTATCATTCAGGGAGTGAGAGGTGTGATTGAAGTCTAATTAGTGGAATAATGAATTACTGACCATTCAAAACTATATATTTAGAAATTTATGTACATTTAATCATACAAGTACAACATTTATTTTACAAATGATATTTTATCTTTTTCACTTTAGCTGACCTACTTTTGAATACAGATTCTACCCTACGGTTCTTCTTTATGAACTGGTCAATAACATCTTCATAAAAAGTTGGTTGTAACTTAATTTTCCCAAGCAACACACACACTATTGTAAAGGCTGGGTGAAACTCACTGGCTAGAGCTACGTTGACTTCGTATGGCCTGTGTTTAAGCAACAGAGGAAAATATTTCTCTGTTGCTGAGACGATGTGAAGGGACCAGAAAAGGCTATGTACGTGCATGAAATCACAGTTGTGCAGTGAGAACCTGGAAGCTCCCACAACCGAGGAAGCCAAGGTAGCTTTGACTAGACAAGCAAACATCGGCCTTCGATACACAATGCAAAACTCAATTATTGCCACGTGAGCTTAAGACGTCTTCTGTCTACAAAAATAAAAGCCTAAATGGAATAATTATAAATGCATGCATTTATTTACAAATAAATAATATTTCTTTCTCAAGTAATGAACCAAAGCATGGAGAATTTGCCCCTGGTGTTCAAACCAGTTTTAACTTATGGATCTGAGAGCTGGGTTAGAAATAAAAAAACATTAGCAAAACAAGTGTTCTCTGCCAGGTTGGCAGGGGAAAAAACCAAGAGGAAGACCAAGATATAGGTGGAATGGTACAGTAAAAAGTTCCTTAGAAGATAGTAATATAAGATCTGATAGTGTCAGAGCCTTGACAGATAATAGATTGATTTGGAGGAAAATTGTAGATGGGAAGTTAGTAATGATGTAAGCTTCATGTAGTACTATTTATATCCTGTACACCCCTTGAGGGTACATGTCAGGAATTTTATGAAGATGATATATTTATAATAGCTATCGGCTTTTTTTTTATTGTCAGTTTCAAGTTTTGTTTTGTCCTTTAAAATTCAGAACTCCTAAATTTCATATGATGCGAGGGTGGTCTGAAAAGTTCTCGGCCTAACAAGGAAAAAATGAATTTATAATTTCAAAATTATTTTTATTTACAATATAATCTCCCTTAAGACTGAAACATTTATTCCAGCGATACTCCAGTGCCATTATCCTCTTCCCGTAGTGGTTCTCAATAAGATCTGCAAAATGCCCCTCTACAGCTGCAATCACCTCTTGATTCAAAGAAAAACGCTGACCAGCGAGGAAGAGTTTTAGTTTTGGGAAGAGATAGAATTCGGGGGGGGGGCAGATCTGGAGAAAAGGGAGGATGTTCCAACAATTTATAGTGCAGATCCCTTAATTTTTCCTTTGCCAGAACACCTTTGTGGGCAGGTGCATTGTCCTGATGAAAGGTGGTTTTTTCCTTCTGCAAACCAGATCTTTTCTCACGAATTTTTTCGTCTAGTCTGGTTAAAAGATCGGAATAATATTCCCCTTTTATTGTTTTATCCTTTTCAAGATAATTAATATACAAAATGCCTTTAGCATCCCAAAACACCAATGCCATGACCTTTCTTGCTGATTGAACCGACTTTGTCTTCTTTGACACTAGACAACTGGCTTCTGGCCACTGTTTTGACTGCTGTCTGGATGCATGTGTGTAATGGTGAATCCATGTCTCATCCATAGTAATAAATCGATGCACAAAATCAGTTTTATTCTTGTTAAAACACTCCAAGGACTGTTCAGAGATTTTCATGCGAGTGTGTTTTTGATCTGCTGTGAGCAAGCGCGGCACCTATCTTACACAAAGCTTTTTCATTTGCAATTCTTCGTGAAAATATATCCTACATGTTCTTTTGAAATGCCTATAGTCTCAGCAATTTCACGCACTTTGACTCGCCAGTCATAAAATACCATATCATGCCCTTGATCAGTGATTTCTGGTGTTACACTTTTTGGATCCTTCACGTGGATCATCTTCAAGGCTGGTATGGCCACGTTACTCAGCAGCCCATTTCTTAATTTTAAAAAACGAAGGAGAAGAATGCCCTTAAACATTTATGAACTTCAAATGAATTTCTTTTGGCATCAAACTATCTTTTACAAAGAATTTTTTAACCACGTGATACTCAATTTTATCCATTTCAAGGATTACAGACTACACTTTTGCTTCAGACAGCTGTATGAAACAAACTATTTGATAGAATGACTTGCGATTTTTCATGGATGCTTATGACAGATGTACCAACTTAGAAGAAGAAAAAAAAAATCTTGTTGATAGTGTTGCCATCAACACTATCAACAAGATTTGGTTGAGGCCAAGAACTTTTCAGACCACCCTCGTAAGTTACTAACTTATTAAGCATCTTCAAAAATAACAGTGTGTATTAACTTTGTCCTCTGTATTTTCATGAAACATTTCAAGGCCATATAAGTGATTTTGGATTCAGTTTTAATTTCTATTAAAATTGCAATAACCATCATTTTTTTTTTTTTTTTTTTTGTTGTACAACTCCCTCATAATAGCCTGCAAAACCTGTGTGCCATATGTGGGCAGGAGCCAAGAGGAAAACATCATGTCCTTTGTGGGGAGCTAGTGGTTATATCCTTTGGGAAATACTTCATAGGGAAGACTTCAAAGAACTTGTGTAGATAGAATGACAGATAAATGAAATAGTAGATTAGCAATTCAACTGTAATTGGATGTGCAGCTGTTTTCTCTGTTATTGTACATTTAGCAGAAATGAAGAGAATCATTGGTGCCAGTTCTTCTGGCACCAGTGAAACGGTACTCTTGTAAATATCTATAGAGAAGACAGTGTGGAAACACTGGCTGAAAAGAGTCTGATAAACAGAGGTACTGAGTTAGCTGCTCTCTTTTGAACACAATAAAAATTGTTTGGTCTATTTGTGGTTTGCCCCAGATGTAAGTGCAATATTCCAAGGTTGGATAATTGTAGAGAGTTCATATCTGGATCAGTAACAAAGTAAATATCTTGAGTGAAAAAAGGATCATATCCTGTTTTTCCTGGCACAAACATATCACTTCTGTTGAAGTGATATGTTTGTGCCAGGAAAAAGAGAAACCAGATATCTCTCCCTCTGAAAAGAAAGAGAGTGAGAGATCTGGTCTGAGTTTGTTAAAGGAGGAGAAATAAACTCCTTTTATGAGGGAAGAAAAAAAACAAAAAAGAAATTGTGTTTTTGAAGCACTGAAGGTGATGACTAAGTTGTCTTCAGCCAAGTGAAGAATGGTATGAATATGGATATCAACATCTTGAAATTCATGTATGCAAATACCAGAGATATCAGAAATAAAGGAGAGAAGTTTTGAAATTGGTCATAGTGATTTGGCTAAAAATTATAGGTATCAGCAACACCTGTTTGACAGAAAATGTCCTACGTAAAGGGATAGAATGTAAAGAATATTGTGTTTTCAAGATGGGTAGAGGGGATAGGACAGGAAGTGGGGTATTGCTTATAATAGCTGAAGAACTTCAACCAACAAAATTGGAAGTTTAAAGAGGATTTTAGATTCATTTGAGACTATCTGGCGTGAGATAGAGGCCAGTAGAATAAAACATATTGTTAGTTGTCGCAATAGACCAGAAGATCCACAGGAAGTATGGATGCCAAGTATTAGCAAATTAGCATAGTGAGTGCAGGCCGAACAAAGGGTACATACATTGGAGAGACTGTTGGGACATAGGTTGGAGAGGGGAAATGAGGCATGGCAAGACGGAAGTTAAATTTATATTGTTGTTAAGGAATAATTACTTGAAATAGTATGCCTTGAAATAGTATGGACAGGACCAGAGATTTGAGAGTGCCAGATCCGATTATAATATCAGATGATGCATCCATAACCAAGGTAGGCACTCTGCCTCTTAGCCTGTGAGAGTAACCCTGCAGTCTTGCTATGGGAAGTTGCTAAACATGCAAAATTCTCTATCAAAAAAGGGTTTATGTCGAACTATGAAGTTGGTAATTATGACAGATTTAGGATGCATCTTGAAGCTGTGCAATGGCTTGAGAAGTTACGAGGAAAGAATGTCAGTAGTGCATTGGAAATGATCAGCGAGAAGCACTATTAGACTGTATACACACAAACAGGAGTATAAACCAAGTGGGATTAAGTGGATTAGTTGAAATATAAAGCAGGAGCTATAAAGAAAAGCAAACATTGTGGAGGAAATATAAAGAAATAGGTGATCAGTATAGTCAGTGAGCATTACAAACTGCAGGCAAGAAGCTAGTATGAGAAGAAAGGCCAAATCATATTATGAGAGAAAATTGGCTAAGCAGGACAAAGTAAATCCACAAGATTTTTTTATGTTACACAGCAGGTAAGAGGGGAAAAATGACTATGGTACGATGACTTTAATCATTGCTGATGGTAGGAAGGTGATAGAAGCAGAAGAAATAATTAAGTTACTGAGTGGTCCCTTTGCGAAGGGACCACTCATCCAGGTGGGGATTTTGTAGTTGCTGATATTACAGAGACTGATGTCAGAATTGAGGTAAATGAACAAGAGGTGCTCATCATATTGAAAAATATCAACATGAATACAACATAGGGACCGAATGGCATGTCTGTCTATGTGCAGTTCAGATATGCAAGAGAATCTGCATTGCCCCTCACCAAGTTGTTCATTCAAAGTCTCAATTCACAAGGCTGAAAAGAAAGTGGAAAAATAATTGCATTACATAAAGGTGGCTCTAAGACAGAAGTAGGAAATTGCAAAGCAATTAATATCTCAGAAATGGCCATTAAAGTATGAAAATTTGGTTCAAGGTAAAATCCCACAATGAATGGATAATACTCTATGATAGGTAGCATGGCTTTGTAAATGGTATGTCCTGTCTTAGCAATTTGCTCACATTTTATAATAGTGACTGCAAAATTAGATAAGGGAAATGGCTACACCATGATACTGCTTTACATTTCAAAGGCATTTGACAGAATACCACATAGAAAACTATTACAAAAGTTGGAGCAAATGGAAATGGATAAGAATCTGTATCATGAATATGGCATTGCTGACAGACAGACGGGCACCAGAGAGTAGCGTATTGTAGAGTGGAATCTGGGAAAATGAGAGTTACTGCTGGCATGCCTCAGGGTTCCGTACTAGGGCCACTACTTTACAAACTGCAGACAAGAAGGGCAACTATTATGAGAAGAAAGGCCAAATCATATTATGAGAGAAAATTAGTTGGCCAAAGTAACAAAGTAAATCCTCAAGATTTTTTTATGTTACACAGCAGGTAAGAGGGAAAAAATGACTATGGTACGATGACTTTAATCATGATACGATGACTGTTTAATTTGTATATTAGTGATACAGGACATTGGGGGGGGAGGTATTCGTGGTTTTTTTTTTTTTTTTTTTTTTTTTTTTTTTTTTTTTCTGATAATGCAAAAATGGGAAGGACAGTTTTTGGTAAAGGTGATGTTGATATCCTACAGGATAATGTAAATAAATTGGCATTGTGAGAAGAGGATAACGGTTGTCAATTTAATGCTGCAAAATGTAAGGTTATATACCTTGGATTGAAAATGTTACATACTGTATATCACATTGATATACTGTATTACAGGAAATTGATGAGGATAGGAACTTTTGGTTAATAGTGGACAGAGCTGAAGTTCAATGGGCATATTGCAAAATTTACAGAATCCTTCATTTTTAAAACAAAGTGTGTATTATTCCTTATATAGGTGTCTGCCTATAAATGAGACTTCTAGCTGCACAAGATATTTAGAGAGAGAAGGAAGGTTGCTGAATATTCTAGCATCAGCTGTAGGCTGCTGTGGTATGTCATGCTTGTGTATCTGAGGCGTTTGTAAATTCTAGAAACCAGAGGCTGTTTAAATGCAAAAAATTTCTTGGTATCTTTGGGCCAGTTGATAAGAACTTTAAATTGTTGATCATGTTATGGGCAAGCATGCTAAGTGGAAGTGACAGCGAAGTAGATTGCAGATGTTTGGGTCAGTTAGTTTTGAACTTTTTTTCACTATAGCAGGCACTAGCTTGCTTTTAATACTACAATGTTACTATCCTATCTTATTTTTTGGCGTACCAACCATTTAATTTTTGACACATTTCTTCATGGCTATTGGACATTGAGAGGTATAACTACTGTTTGGATGTGAATTAACTCTGTGGTATTTTTTGATAATTTCCATAGCATCTTTGCATTAGCAATGATATCAACCTTGAGGATATTAAATGGAGATAAGGCAAAGTTGAAATCTTAGGACAAGATGTTAAGGTCAGTATTTGTGTGCACATTTGAAGATATATTAATCATGACCATGTTATGTGGTAAAAGCTTGATGTGCTAAGAAAATTGAATGAACTTTGTTTGAAGAGAATCTTTCTCTGATGTTTCACAGTTCTAAAGAAGCTACTAACTCTAATTGGAGTAAGCAAGCATGTCTGTCAGTTTGAGATAATTGAAACCTGGTAGTGCTTATGTGCTCCTTGTGTTCACTAGTACAGTGTTTCTCAACTTGTGGGCCGCGATGATGGGACAGGTGGTCCGCAGGCAGACTTAAATTAATTAAATAAATATATAATTTTTATCCAAACAAATTAAAATTGAATAAGTAAGTAAAAATTATTGAAATCAAATAGAGACTTAAAAAAAAACAACAAATAGCATCAGAATGTTCAAAGACGGAAGCAATAAAACTATATTATAAAACAATAAAGCTTCACCCCTCTTATTACTCGTCATTCTGGCACTGCAATAATTTATAGTGGCAGAATGACGAATAATAAGAGGGGTGAAGTGAACAACAATATAGTTTTATTGCTTCTGCCTTCCTTTGCTGTTTTGTCAGATTTGAAGTGAACTGGTGTTATCCACATTTCCACCAATTGCTTGTTGTTAATTGATTTTTTATTACTAAAGGTTTCCTTCTTCAACCAAGGCTCAGTATACCTTCAGAAGTGCTAAATTATACTTGGACAAAGTGTGTCGTGAGTTAACCCCAGTATTTATGTATTTGGAAAACGTGCCCAGGGAATGGAAGGAAAGTAAGATAGTGCCATTGCATAAGGGTGGTAACAGACTGGAAGTGTCTAGGCCAGTCTGTGTGTCATCAGTAGTTAAGATCTTGGAGAAAGTAGTGAGGGACCGTATACAGCATTGGGCAGATGAGGGGGGGGGGTAATGTTATCTGTGAGAGTCAACATGGATTTGTGAAAGGGCACTCTTGTTTTAGCAGTATGCTAGCCTTTTATAATAAAGTTACAAGAACATTAGATGAGGGAAATTACACTTAGATAAGCTGATATTTAAGTTGCAGCACATGGGTCTGGATGTCAGATTGGTCAACTGGATTCAGGATTGGCTGTCTGATAGGTATCAGAGAGTTGTGTATGGTGGAGCAGTTTCAAGGAGGCAGAGGGTTACAAGTGGGGTCCCACAGGGCTCAGTAATAGGACCTATATTGTTTAACCTTTATATCAATGACATTGCCAGTGGATTGCAAGGGGATATTCAGTTGTTTGCGGATGATGCGAAGCTGGGAAGGATTATTAGTAATAGTGCAGATGAGTTAGCCCCGCAAGAGGATTTGAATAAGCTTGGTAGAAGGGCAAATGATTGGGGGTGTCAGTTGAATGCAGGAAAATGTAAGGTCTTGAAGTTTGGGAAACATCGATGGGATGCTACATTCTCTATGGGAGGAGTTATACTGGAGGAAGTAGGGGAGACAAGAGATCTGGGATTGATAGAAACCTGAAATTTAGGGTCATATTGCAAAGGTGGTGAAGGTAACACAGAGGATTGCTGCAATTATGAGAAGGACACTGACCTGCAGAGATAAAAGGGTTATTCCATTGTATAAGTCTCTGATCAGACCACACTTAGACTATTGTTCTCAGATTTGGTCCCCAGGATTTGAAGGGGATAAATTAACTGTGGAAGGATACAGAGACGGATGACAAAGATGGTTTCAGGACTGTACAAGGATAGTTATGAGGATCGGCTGAGGGAATGTGGACTGCAGAGTTTGGTGAATAGAAGAAGGAGAGGTGATATGATTGATACTTTTAAACTGTTGAGAGGGGGTTACAGGGGTGACACTGGGGAGTTCGCTTGGTTGAACAGCGGGAAGGAGTGATGACAAGAGGCCATCCCTGGAAGTTATGAAAGGAAACTGAGAGTGAGGAGCGGTTTCTTTGCATGGAGGGTGGTTGAACCGTGGAATGCATTGCTTGATGGAGTGGTGAGAGCGAGAACGGTCAATGAGTTTAAGGAGTCGTATGATAGACTTTGTGTTTCTTGGGAGGGGGGGGGGAACCTCCCCTCGATGAATCTTGACAGACCTTATGTTCTTAGGAAGGACCTCCCACGATGAGTCTTTTTGACTCCATGGAGGCCTGAATAATAATAATATATTTTTCTGAAACGTTTTTAATAATGGAAAAGTGGCTTAGAACTAGGACTTTGAAAAGAAGAGCAACTGAAACAACTAACCCTAATTGTGATGCACGTGTTGTAATGGCGAGTAAATCTGATACTACTAAAGTAGAAGAAACAAGCAGTTCAAAAAAAAATATAGTAGGAAATATAAATATTTCCTACTGTATTCATATTTCGAATTCGGATTTACTTGGTGTGGAGATGAAAGTGAACAGAAACCTCAATGTGTTTTGTGTTATGAAGTTTTGTTGAATGAGTGCATTATGCCTGTGAAACTCCGATGACATTTTGAAACTAAACATTGCGATGTGAAAAATAAGTAAATTTTTAAAAGAAAGCCAATTTCAGCGATGCTTAGCGACATTAAATCATGGGAAAGATGTAGTTTCGGCCATGGGTTCAGTTAATAGCAAGGCATTGGAAGCATCCTATCTCTTTAGTTTGCGCATAGTGAAAACAGTGAAACTTCATTCTATCGGGAAAAATTTACTAGTTCCTGCAATCGAAGATGTGGTAAAAACTATATTTGGCAACAAGTTACTGAAAGATGTCGATTTGACTCCTCTTTCAATGACACAGTAGGTTGCAGAATTAATGATATGCAGGTGACGTAGAATCTTAGTTAATCGAAAGAGTTAAGAAGAGCCCTTATCGTGCGTTACAAATAGACGAGACTACTGATGTTACAGATGATGTGCAGTTAATATGCTACATAAGATATGCGCATGATAACAACATTCATGATGATATTCTGTTTTGTAGAACTTTGTCATCCCGTACAACTGGAGAAGAAATATTTCACACTCTCAATAATTACATAATACACAAAGGGATCCATTGGAAAAATGTATGAGCTTTTGTTCCGATGGAGCTTGCGCACTTACAGGCAGGTATAGTTGGCGGTTGTTTCTATGGTCAAGGAAGTGGCTCCGGATATGAATTGGGTATATTGTTTATGAAACAAATATGACATAGGGAAAGGTTGGCCTTTAAAGGAATGCCACCAGAATTTAAAACTGTGCTATACAACGCTGTAAAGCTAGTTAATTTTATTAAGGCTCGACCGTTAAATAAAGGTTATTTTCAGTACTCTGCAATGAAATGGGCAGTGAATATATACAACTTTTGCTTCATTCTGAAATTCGCTGGCTTTCCAGGGGCAAAGTACTAACAGGATTATTTCAATTAAGGCACGAAGTTTTATTGTTTGTAAATGAATGTAATTCTAATTTTGCATTGCTCCTTGTTGATGAAGTATGGTTATCAACACTATCCTATCTTTTGGTCATGTTTTTTCAAAATTAAATGAACTAAATCTCTCCCCTCAGGGAAATTCTTTAATTTCCCTGAGGGGAGAGATTTGATCTTGATGCCTACGACAAAATAAAGCCATTCGAGGGAAAAAAAAAGACTGGTGTTGTGCATTAGTTATGTAAAAGACAGATAATTTGCACCTTTCCAATATTGGAATCTTTTTTAGTGGAAAATGATCTTTTTGTTGATTCTGCGTTTCTGGAAATGGTTTGTGACCACCTCAAATCTCTGAAACAGAATTTTGAAACATATTTTCCGAATAACGTTTATAAGAAATTTCTGTGGGTTCGAGATCTATTTCAGGCTTATATTCACAAGAACGACCTTTCGTAATCGTAAAAAGAACAGTTAATTGAGCTTTCAAGTGACAGTGGGATTAAAATGCAATTCCGTGATCTCGGTTTGGCTCGATTCTGGATCTTGCCTTCAGTGAGAAGTGAATTTCCTGAATTATCTGAAGAAGCACTGAAAATCGTCATGCAATTTTCTACACCCTGTTTTTGTGAGAAAGGATTTTCATTACTCGTTCAAATAAAAACAAAATACAGAAATCGTCTTAGTGTGTGTGCCGACTTACGACTGAAGTTGACCAATATTGAGCCAGATATCCAGCAGCTCTGCAAAGGCTGAGAAGCTGAACCATCTCATTAAAAATAAGTAGTAACATAATTATATCGTATTATTTATTTGGACTACAGTTTCCAGTTATTGTCATTACTGGTTTTTAATTAATCCATTTCCAAAATCGGGGATGAAACGAAAGTTATGCAAAGTGATGTCACAGTGAGGCTCAGCTCTGTTGGCAAGGAGGATAGCTGCCCACATCTCATTTTGCGAAGTTCCATATCTCATATGGTCACTTTTGGGAATATGTGGCTGAGCTCACCAAATCCGTCGCATGCAGACAACAATATCCATATGGTCATGGATTATACAGAAACACACATCACAATGTAACGAATACAAGCAGCACACAGGATGGATATAAATAAAACCACCACACGATAATGAATCTGATAGATTTACGATGACCACTGTTGTGCCTCTGGATAAAACAGGACAGATATAATTAAAACCACTATCATAACACGATTAGTACAAATCACATGCATACGGTCACTGGTGGAAAAATGTGCCCGACTACATGGATGGCACTTTGCAGCTAACATAGTGGGCTGGACTGTTTATAGATATCGGGAAGGACATCATATAACAGGATGTCTTAAATTTTTTTGCTGATCATGGAAAACTCGTCAAGGAAATAAGGCAATTCGTATCGGCCAGAAATGTTTGTGTATGTATTAATGGCTTTGAGATGTTCTGAGTGACATTTTTTGGGTATATGCAGGGGATGGTTTGGACAGGACAAGGGATGTTATCCATGATGGAACCCATGGATGTCAAGTTCGTATTCAGTATTATGATGACAACAGTAAGATAAGAACAACATTATTCCATCGTCTCACAACGCACTTAGCGAATGGAACAGTTTACATGTCACAGGTCAAATCAGAGAGTGCATGAAGATGAAAGCTGTTGTGGGGCTAACTTCATGAGTATGGGCAGATAAATGGCATAACATATAAAATATAACAGTTGCTGCAGGTAGATGAATGGGGATTAAAGATAAACGTCATTGTGGGCAGATGAATGAAGGTTTCAGCAGGATGGCGCTGACATTCCCCATTCATTGCCCATGGTACTAATGGCGCTAAAAAAGTTGTTGTGGGATGAGCTTAATGAGTGTAGGGAGATGAATGGGGATAACATATAAAATATAAAAGTTTGCTGTGGGCAGATGAATGGGGATTTTAGTGGGACGGCGGTGTAATACCCATTCATTTGACCACAGGAAATCGGAAACTGATACCTTTTATTTGTTTAATAAAAATTAAAACTTTGTTCAGTGATGATACACTTTTAATCGTTTATTTCCAATTTAATTAATTATGTCTCCATGTGTATTCAAAACATGCTTTTAGATTTATTATGTTATAAAAGGCACAGTTTTTCCAATATGTTGGTAATCCCCACATACATTTTTTTAAAATAGTTACATAACTTAGTGGTCCGTAAAATTGTTGTAGGCATTTTACTTCCTTGTCAACCTTGCCAACAATAACCTTGCCATTTTTCCTATTAATTATTATTCCCAAGGTAAAAAAACTTATTTACATCTATATCTCCTCCAGAGATTCTTATTCAAAATAAAAACACCTTGTAGCAACTTGTATAGGTAAAGTTGATAAGGCTCTGTATTACTAAAACCTTGGTATTTAGGGTCTAGCTACTCACTGAGGAGTCCTCAAAAAAGGACTCCTCAGTGAGTAGTCCTTCTTTTCTATAATATAAAGTACATCTCTTAGTGAGATGTGCTTTACATTATAGAAAATACTAAGAATAGTGATCAGAGCTTTACGCACCTTTACCATGAGTTGCCCTGGTATTGCATCAACTTTAGACTTGAACTATGTTCAGGCACAAACTTATCTCTTTGCTTACTTGGGATTAGGAGTAAAATAACCAAGCTTATAAAATTACTTGGTAACCCTAATATACAATATCCCGAAGTTAAAAAATTAATTATATCTCCTCCAGAGATTCTTATTAAAAATAAAAACACCTTGTAGCAACTTGTATAGGTAAAGTTGATAAGGCTTTGTATTACTGAAATCTTGGTAATTAGGTGCTTTACATTATGGGAAATACTAAGAATAGTGACAGAGCTTTAACCACCTTTACAATGAGTTGCCCTGGTGTTGTACCATCTTTAGAATTGAACTATGTTTCAGGTGAAAACTTAACTGTTTGCTTAATATACTGTATAACACTACACAGTAATACAGTACTATACAGTACAACACTATACATTCCAAAACAAGAATATAACCTAAGTTTGTCATGATTTATCTTCAAGAAATAATATTCTTTTATATTATATATATATAAAAGCAATTGAACATTCAGCAATTGAACATTTCAGTTGGGCCCTACATGAAATTGATTGGAAAGGCACCTGTTCCTTACATCATACCAAGACTTGGTATGAATGCAAATTTGTAAAAGCCTATGAAATTCTAATCAATCTCCTAATCTCGACAATAATGATGGCCTAAAAATCCCAAAGAATATGGATGGTGCACAGTTCAATCCCACATAACTTCTATTTCAAGTTCTCCAGCAATACCCCACACTATAAGGGACATGGATGTCTCTTATAGTGTGGTGTAGTATGGAATATCAGAGAAAATAAATTCTTTTAAAAATGTTAATTTTTTTTTAATTACATATTTGCTATCAAAAGCTGCTACAAAAAATAGAAAGATAACCTAAGTTTGTCATGATTTATCTTCAAGAAATAATATTCTTGAAGTTTAAATTTATATTTAGAAATTATAATCTAGAAATTTAAATTTTCTAGATTATAATTTAAGTTTAATTAATTTATATATGCAAACCTTCATAGAAAGTGCTATTCCAGACAACAGAAGTAGCTTAAATGACAAATGAGTGGGACTAGTATGTTCAGTAAATGCTTATGTTATTATAGATTTAGGGGGATTGGGACAGATGACAATTTTGCTGAACAGTGTCTTGGATGATGTATCTGGGGGGGGGGGGGGCAATATATATATATATGGGAACCGACTGTCTGTGATAGAGAAAAAGAGAAGTAATTGGTTAACAGATTTGATCTTTTAGCTAGCATATAGAAGTTTTCAGACAAGAGAGCATATTCTAGTGTTTGGGGAGATTTTGGATTTGTATAGTTAGTAGCCAGATAAGTAAAAAGTAATGTTTTGAATGAAAACAGATGCCAAGTTTTTGAAGCCTTGGGATGCTATGGAGTAAGAAGAGGTTATTTTTTCAAGAAAAATAAATAGTTGTTTTTTGAAGTATATCATCACCCATTGAACAGTGGTATGGAAATTACGAATCAGGTTGTAGAAGATCTTGAAGTCTGGGATGTTTGAGCACTGCAAGGCTTATGATAAGAGTTGGAAAAATGAAGCGTTCTGTCATCAGCAAAACTGTGGATAGAATTTGAAGTTAGTGAGAGAAAGTTGGTTATGAAGAAGAGAGTGAATTATATAGCACAATCTTGAGGAACACCTGCATAAGTAGAAATCTGAAGAGAGAGAGAGAGAGGGAGAATCATCCAACATTAATTGCCTTGAACAATCTAATAGAAAACTAGTGATTCATTTACAAAGGATGGATTACAGACCATAAGATGGTTATTTGCTGAGAAATCTTCTGTGCCACACTTAAATACGTGTGAATGTCAAAGGAAACAGCAGGATTTCTCCACACCTTTCCATGGTCACATCTAAGGTAGGTAGGTAATGTCCATTCCAAAAGCCATCAAACTATTGATGGGTTTTTGGAATGGACAAAATAATAGCTGAATGTGAGCTTGCTTCCATACTGTAGGGTGGGATGCCAGCTTAATATAACAGTGTATTCAAATGACAAAGGACAGTTGTTAGTTTAGGAGTACATCTCTTACAGCGTAGAAATAATCATGATCAGAAGCCTTTTCGATATCTAGATTCATGGTTATTCTGATGGAAGGTAACACAAGACATGATGCATTGTTTCTTATGTAGTTGGATGTGATATGCCATGGTCATCTCTGCAGGAGTTGAAGTGAAGAATGATGTTAGGCGGTTAACTTTATCTTCAGATTTCAATATCATATTTACATTTGTTAATGTTTATTTTATAATTGTTGAGGAATTTAATGTGAACTGAAAATGAAGGTGGTGTTTTTGTTTCAAACCACTTGCAGTTTTTTTTTTTTTTTTTTTTTTTTCAGACTGCCTTGGCACACTTCTGAGAAACTGTAGCTTAGATTTGGGGAATGAAGGCACTTGTTCTAACATGGATAATTTCTTTAATTTGATCAAACTTTCAGATTCTACCATGATCATTCATCACCCATTGAAAATACCACCATCCTGCTTATCGGAGGCATGAGGTGGCTGCCTCCATGTTTCATCTCCAGGTGTGGGTGATGGCTTTGTTGATTACGTTCAGTACACTATTAATGAATTAGGGATCTAGCACTTCCTCCATTTGAGAATACAGCAGGAAAGCAGTACCTGTAAGCTGGCTGGCTGCTGGAGGCTTCCCATTCAGCTGGCAAATAATCATTCTGCTGCTTACTTTGCCACATAATGTCTGGAAGATACATCATGATCAAAAGCCTTGATATCTAGAGATATATTAGTGTATTTTTTTTTGGAGGGGGTACTATCAAGGTCATACTTGAATTGAATTTGGACACTCTCTGTGTGGGAAATTGTGTACAAGTCCCTCACCTCAGCTTTATGCTTTTTGTTCTTTAAGTTTTCTGCACCAACTCTCCCATGATAACCTAAAGATAACCCAACAAATAATAGCATTACTGTAGATGTAAATAAACTCCCATAAAAAATAACTAAAAATCATTAAAAAATATGAAAAACACAAAAAAAAAATTGCAACAAAATAACAGAAATACACCCCCACCTGAAAAACCTAAAATGATGTGCTAAATTTTCATCCAATAAAACATTTTCACATCCATTTACAGACATCAAAACTTGATTTGCTGTTCCTGAGCAAACCCCAATTGGCATCCACTGCTATAGTCCATCTCTGCTATTCCAGTTACATATGCATGTTGAATATAAAATATCAGAGTTCTGAGGAACATCTGCATTAATAGAAAATCTGAAGAGAGAACAGTTTCTACCATACACTGTTCAGCCTGATAAAAATCTCATTCCAGTTATAAAGGTGAAAGGCAGACCATAAATGATGCCAGTGATGTCAATATTCCTGGTGGAATATTGACATCACTGGCATCATTTAGATCTTTCCACCTTGTGCCAAAGGAATGTCATTTCCTCAGCTATTCACAACGGGGTTGTGAATAGCTGAGGAAATGACATTCCAGTAAAGATGAAACTTAAATGAAATTGTAATCTGAATTACCAAGTAGTGTGGTCATGTGGCCATGTACCTGGAAGGAGAACTGGCTAAGAAAAGATTTAGAATGTTTGGTTAGTGGAGAGAATCATTAGGAATTCTGGTTTGGAAGATGAACAGTTTGCTTCATTGCTTTTTGCAAATACCTCAGCTTCTCTTCTGGATTGGTCATTGAAATTGAAAAAGGATGCCAGTTTGAGTTGTGGACATTAAATTCATCAAGAAAGGTGAGTTTTAGCATAGTTGAATCACAGTTAAATCAAGCTTCAAGGATAAAAAGTCAGAATGATTTTCAGAATTGGGAGAGCAATAGCGAGATGGCAGATGGTACAATTAGAGCCAAGGAAATCTTAAGCCACAAGAAGGTTAAAAATGGGAAGCAATGGAGCTTCGGGATTAGGCTTCCTCTGACAAGAATATTCGATGGTAGAAGGAATCATACATTATTCAGTTTGAGCAGTGTAGATGAGCTATACTTGTCATAGCAGTAATTTGGGATTTGCTCAGAAACAGGAGATCAAGTCTGGATGGCTGCAAGTGATGGATCAAGTGATGGTGCATATGGAAGAAATTTTTTTTTTTTTGTATGGTTTCCTAAATTTTTTTTAATCATTTCAGGTATTTTGTGAGGAAGGTTTTTTTCTTTTTTTTTGACTGCAGTGACCCTGTATTTATTTAGGTTTATTATAATGTTTATAATGTTAGCATTATAGACATTTTGCCCATACAGAGCACATCCTATCTTGATAAACAATACCCATCACATACCACCATAGTCTCTCTCCAGTCACAATCTCACAGTGACTGGAGTGGTAGCAAGAGTATCTACCAGCTGATTTGGAAGCCTTTTAAATGCATTACCATCAAGTTTGGTTCCATACACTTGATGGCCATCCTGTTGAACTGCTTTACTGCTACCCCTCCTCCACAGTATATTTGACATGCCTTTGAATGTCATGAAATGTAACGTTATCTTTGCCATGTCATTATTTAAGTTTGCTGATATTTTGGTGTCCATGCGGTTAGCCGAGTGGCTATGCTCTTCGCAACCATATGCCTGTGATAGGAGTGTCCTGGGTTCAATTTCCGTCGCTGATGTGAGAAGCTTAGGATCTTTCTCGGACATAGCCAAGTTAGCCGGTCTCAGGCGTGGACTGCAGGGTTTGACTGGAGTTTTTTCCTCCCACAAGCAGGCATACTGACCTTGAGAACGTAACACTTCTACAGCATAGGACACCTCCAGGAATAAGGAGTAATCAACCTATTCCATAGGATTTCGGTTCCAAATGCTTACATGGTAAAAAGTGTACACTACATCATAAATTAGGATTGGATATGATATTTTGGTGCGGTATTTTATAGTTCAAACTGCATTTCCAGTAACAGAAAATCACTAAGTTTAAACTGATTCAGAGAACCACTATGAACTATATAGTGTTTCTCTGAATGCACATAATTCCTGTTGTACTATATTACTCTTAGATTTAATTAAACTTTACTATATAATAGGGTATGGTTTGATTATTTTCAATATATATAATGCATATATGATGATCTCTCAATTATCTGACCTCCAAATTTTTATTATTACTACATCCTCCATGAAGTCAGCAGACTCATCGTGGGAGGTTCATTCAGCTGATAACGTATCTCATTTCCTCCTATCCTATCTCATACTGAATTTTAAAATCTCTAACACTCTGTGCATTAGCAACATATTCCAGTAATGTGCTCCATTCACCAACAATTCTCCATGTAAAAAAAATCTTCTCCTCACACCCCTCTTCACTGCAGTCTTACATAACTTCCAGGGATGGCCTCTGGTTCTTCCTCTCTCTCTCTCCTCTTCTACTCATTTTATAATCTTCTCTGGATTAATCTGATAAAATCAGGATTATCTCACTAACTTAAATGTCTCTATTATATCACCTCATTTCCTCATATCTCCCAAACTCTGTAATTCACATTCCTTCAACCTTTCTCACCATAGCCAGTATTCCAGAGTCCTGATATTGTCTTAGTCACTCATCTCTGTATTCTCTCCAATGTTTTCAAATCACATTGAAAACTATGTGACTAGTGTTTTGTATGGCACAACCACCTCCTTATCCCTACATGTAAGTGTACATCTTATCATAGCGACAGTATAATATGTAGTCTTTGCAACACTTGCAATATGCCCTCTAAACTTCAGTCTACTGTCAGCCATCACTCCCAGATCTGAAATCTCATCCACTTCCTACAGTACAGCACCATCAATATAGTACACAGCCTTATATTTTAGCACTCCAAAATGCAACACCTTGCACCCACTTCTTAATATTAAAACTACAACTCCTCTCCTTTGTCCAAGTCAAAAATCTATTCATATAATTAACATCAGCAAAAAACTGAATATCCCCAGTCAGTCCACATGATATATCATTTAAAAAAAAAAAAAAAATGAGTTAAACAGCAGTCTTCCAAGAACAAAACTCTAGGCATGCTGCTGGTTACTCTTCCTTTTTGAGACACTGCACCATTACACACAACTTGCTGGTATCGTAAAGTCAGTCACCAATCCATCTAACCAATATACTATTTATTCTCATCCTCTGCAGCTTGTACACCAAATTATCATGTTGTAATCTGTCAAACTTGTGACCAAGAAGGAAGTGCAGTAGCAGAAAAGCTAAAATAAAAAAAATAAGCTGAAAAAAATCTTACTTGAGGATACACCCATAGAAGAAGTTGATTAGTTTAAGTACTTTACAATATCTTTAATCTGATATCTAATATCTGATCTTGATCTGCAATCTTTATTGCAGATCAAGATCAGATATTAGAACAAAAATTGCAAAAGCAACTACAGCACTCCAAAAACTAAAACCACTATAGACCGATAACAAGCTTACAATTACCAACAGATTATGCTCTGTTGATACACTAGTTAATTCAGTACTTCTATATGGAAGTTTCACTTCCATATAGAAGACTCCTCCTAAAGGAAGATGAAGAGAGATTTATATGTCTAGACAGACTAGATATCTATCTAGTCTGCCTCTTTTTCGTGTTCCTGAAATGGTCTACTGATGCAGAAGGACATATTTCAGGAACACAAAAAAGAGGGAGATTGGATAGACAATATAAAAAGTTGGACCACTGCTTGCTTCACTTACAGAGCTGAAAGCAATTATCAATCAAAGACTGTAGAATATTTCTGTAAAGAATATTACCTAATATCTACTCTACAGTCCTTTGTGGACTATGGGATGAAGAAGAAAAATCTATCAAACACTTTTTGCAAAGTCCAAGAATATCACAGCCTTATACTAACACTTGTTACCTTATCATAAAATGCAAGTAAATTGCTAAACCAAGACTTACCATTTACAAATTCATGCTGGTCATCATAAAGAATGTTATGTCCATCAATTCAATCTAGTTTTCTATTCTTAACCACTCTCTCTAACACCTTGACTACGACTGCAGTTATACAGACTGATCTATAATCGGAAACTTCTATCCTAGAATCATGCTTGTGAAGTGGTACTATTTTGCCTTCTTTCCACTACTTTACCCACTGCAAGACTTTCATTTAATAACCAGGTCAAGGGCATAGCTAACTGTTGTGCACATGCCTTAAAAATATGTGTCAATATGTCATCCATTCCCACAAACTTATAAACATCTAACCCAATCAACACCTGATACACCTCAGATTCTTTCACTTCCATTTCTCTCAATACTTGTCTCTCCTTCTACATATTGCCGTATCACTTAGACCAGTATGATATATACTGATAAAGTGCTCATTCAATAATTCCACTATATCCTTTGCAACGGTCACTCTGCTGTCATGATTCTCGACTAGTGTCAGCCAGCCATGATTATTGTTCCTCTTGCTTACCATATAGTGAAAAAATACTCTTGAATTAACCTTGGGCTGACCATCCAATCTCCTCTCATACTGCACCTTTCTTTCTCTACTGTGCTCATCACCTTCCTAGCCTGTTCTTTATACACCTCACAGATCTGATCACTATCAACTGTCTTGTACCTCCTTCATAACATTTTTTTTTCGAACTCAGCTTCCTTGATTTCATTGTTCATCCATTTCACTCTACTCTGTTTACTTAAATCTTGGTATGCAGTTATATGTTGCTTGTGTCTGATACTGTCTTATGAATTCCCATGAAATTACAACATCTTTTCTGCACAGCCTTTTGCTATACATTGGGTAAATGAGTTGTTGCTAGTTGACTATCCCACAATCACCCACCTTACGATTTCACATATGTCCTTTTTTGGCAGTAACCTTTTCTTCATTCACCACTTCCCAAACAAGTAGCCCATGATTACTCTCACCAACTGGCGTTTGTGTTAATATCTCATTAACAACTACATCTTGTGAAGACATCACCAAATCCAACACTCTAAGATCTCTAGTTGCTTCAGTCATGTGCTGCTTAAGATATTTATCCCTCAAAAATTCAACAAACTCACTCTCCTTATGTCCATACACTATCTTCTCCTTCCATTCTATATTCCTGTAAACAGCATTCTATCAGGTACTAGCCTGTTCATTTCAACTTCACACCATCAAATCACCATCAAACCAATTATCTCTGGGCATACCGACTCAGTCAGTGCAACAAATTCATGTCTCTTATTTTGAATACTCTTTACATTTATATGCAGATATAACAATTCCTGCATCTTTGAGGCCATTCTACCAACCCCAGCATTCTCTACCTTTATTCAAATTAAGTGGATATTGAATCCAACATTATTTCTTAGCCGAATAAGAAACTCATAGATAGAAAATCTAAGAGTTTCATGCCAAATATAGAAAACTATAAAAGTTCAGCGAGTCCAAGCGTAAGCCAACAAGTGGACCACTTGTTGGCTTACGCTTGGACTCGCCAAACTTTTATAGTTTTCTATATTTGGCATGAAACTCTTAGATTTTCTATCTATGAGTTTCTTATTAGCGCACCTTTTGATGACTCATACAGTAAAGATATAAGCTTTGTATTACTGCAACCTTGGTATTTACATCTGGGTCTACCTATTCACTGATGAGACCTCAAAAACGGTCAAAACCGGTCTGGGTAGTGACCTTCTCCCATAATGTATAACAGCATACTTGGGTTTCGCATTATGGGAAAATACTAAGGACAGTGATCGGAGCTTACTACACCTTTACTACGAGTTTCCCCAGTATGTACCACTTGTTGGCTTGCGCTTGGACTCGCCGAACTTTTATAGTTTTCTATATTCGGCATGAAACTCTTAGATTTTCTATCTATAAGTTTCTTATTCAGCTAAGAAATAATGCTGGATTCAATATCCACTTAATTTGAATAAATTTACTTTGCCGAAGTGAAGCCTATTGGCTCTTTATCTCAGTAATTCTCTACATTAGCTACTATACCAAATCACTCTCGCTTTGGATTGACCACTCCTGCTTCCCTGATCCTGACTCTGATTTCCATGCCTGTCTCATCCTCACCTTTATGCATTCCATCACTTTGTCCTGCTGCAACCACATCAACAACCTTATATCCTCCTTCCTCCTCCTTCACACCTATTTGACTGTGCTCTCCTGCTTCACAAGTACCCTTTGATCATTCACTATATTAACTTCTTGATTCTGTGTCTTCTCAGCAGACAGTAACTTTTCTAAATGCCCAAGACCAAAATTCATTTAAATGTAATCTGTCAACTTTAAAGATTCCAACCCCCCCTTTGACTTACACAACTTAGCTCTCACTAATCATTATCTCTATTCTCCTATACTTCCTGAAGTCTATCAATATTCCATTTTTCACCAAGTCATAATGATTCAAGTAACCAATGTTTCAATGGGTTAGCACGTCATCCAAGTCCTATAATGGCACTAGTGTAACTGCACATTCATTTAAGCATACACACTAACTGACTACAGTATTATTTTCACATCTTGATCAGATAATTGATGGATCATGCTGTAACTATATTTGGGATTTATATTCTTGTTTATTTGACTTTGCAAATTCCAGATGATTCAACGAGAGTATTGATACATGGCGGAACAGGTGATTATATCAATGCAAGTCATGTTAATGTAAGTTATATCATTTTCATATTCTTTTTCATTTTATCACTTCAAAAATGTCTTAGTTGTAATTTCATGAGGCAAAAACATACCTTGATTACATTATGGAGTGGTTAATGTGTACATAATATACTGTTTATATTGTAAGATTGAAAGTCTCCTGCCATGCTATGATAGAGGCGAATTGAGGAGTAGGCACTAATAGCAAATGAATCAATATGCATTTGTGCAGAAGGAATGATGTAAGGTTTGTGGACCTATGGTCTGACTTTGACTGAAAGAAGAATTTGTATAATGCTAATGGATTCCATCTAAATTGTTTTGGTGTTTGTTGTCTAGGGAAGGCTTTGTTCACTAAACATGCTGCAGTGCAAATTCAGGAAAACTTACACAATTATGTGTTTGTGTGTGTGTGTGTGAGAGAGAGAGAGAGAGAAAATGAAGGCACCTATGAGGCAAGTGAGTGTGATAATGACCAACAAGTGTGGAATCTAGTCTCGTCTCTCTAGCAAATATATTGAATAGGGTAGTCAATTCAAAAAGGGAAGGTGGTTAGAGATGGTGGTTAGTTTAAAGGGATGCTCCAGTTGCTATGATAGAGGCGAAAATAAGTATAGAAACTTTTACAAGTTTCTATACTTATTTTTTATGGTATTAACAACACCAAACAATTTTATCATAAGATGCTTTATTAACTGTTTATATTTCGCTGAATTTCAAATCAGCATCATCAGACCACAACACAGCTAGTATACTTGACAGTGAGTAAGTGAAACAATACAATTTTAATGGACAAAAGATCTTAAGTCCTATTTTTGGCACCCTCTGATGTTGTAAAAAAAAAAAAAAAAAAAAAACATTACAGAATAACAGTCTCCCAAACATGGAACATTTTGCAAACAAAGTACTTAACACGGCTATATAAAAGCCACTAGTGTGGTTATGCTATGTAGACATGACACTTTGAATGCATTTGTCACCAACCAACACCCCAAAATCCGCTTCACAGTAGAAAAGGAATCAAATAACTGTTTACCATTTCTTGACACATTAGTCACTACCTTTCAGATAGATCATTATCTTTTTCCATTTACAGAAAGCCAACACACACATAGGAAGATACCTACATAAACAATCACATCATCATCCAGTTCAACAGTATGGCATTTTAAAAACACTTACACACAGAGCCAGAGTCATTTGTTCTAACGATACAGCTCTGTCCACAGAATTCAAATATCTGTGCCATACGTTCTTGGCCAATGGCTGCAATCCCTACAAAATAGATAAAATACCCCATAGCCCCGTTACCCCTCGCTCCCCTAATACACAGGAACACGACATTACCATTTCTATTCCCTATGTCAGAGTTATACATCAGAAAAGGTAGCCAAAGTACTGATGAAACATGGCCTTTGCACCATATTCAAACCTCATGTTAAAGTAGTGACTCTAATCTACTCATCTAAAGATAAATTTCACCCTCTAGCACATCCTGGAGTGTATGAAGTTCCCTGTGACTGTGACTTGGCCTACATGGGCAAACAGGAAGATCAGTTAACATCTCCCTGGAAGAAATAAAAAATATATTTGCTACTATTACTATGACAAGTTAAGACTGACAGATCACGTGTTGGATACCCCTTCACACAGGATTAGATGGAAAAAACGAATGTGCTATTTAGAAGCCATTATAGATCTGAAAGATTATTTTTTGAGTCAGCCATGGCTTTGAAGAATTCTTGTAACCTGAACAAATATGGTTGCATTAATTTGCCAAAAATTTGGGAGACTGTTATTTTGTCCATTATAATTGTATTGTTTTCACTTACTGTTGCATATACGCTGTTGTGCTCTGATGATGATGATTTGAAATTCAGCGAAATATAAGCAGTTAATTAAACATCTTTTGATAATTGTTTGGTGGTGTTAATACTGTTAAAAATAAGTAATGAATGGTGTAGGAGAAATGTTTCGGCACTCGGCTAGAGGGTCCAGAACAAGAGATCATTCCTAGAAGTTGAATAAAGTTGTGGTTAGTAGGGGTATGAGGACTAAATTTTTGCCTAGAGAGTTGTAAATGAATGGAATAGGTTGCCAGAGTCAGTTTTGAGTGCTTGTTTGTTAATGGGTTCAAGGAGAGGTACGATAGATTGATTGTGTTGATAGTTTGGGTCTCCCGTGATGAGTCTTCAGACTCCATGGAAGTGCCCGCACAATAATAATAATACTTTGTCTGATATTAATTCAATTCTATTTTGACTGTATGGCTTGCTGCAGAAGCAAGTTAATAAGGATACATATTCTACTATGGTAGATTGCTAGCTGACTGAGATTACAATATACAGCTGAGATTTGAAGAAGCTTTAAAACAGTAAATCCTGTAGCATTTTTAATGCTTTTAGTTTTGCTGTTATTTTGATGTGGTATTTATTAGTTTTTCTGCATTTCCAGCAACAACAAAGCTTTGATTTATGATAATAATCCAATTTTAAATTAGGATTCAATTTACAGTGGCTTTCCAGGAACCAGCTAGGTCGTGGGGAGGTCTACTGTAATTGGTATTCTTAACAAAATAAATGAAGGAATAATTTTTGCTAATTTTCACTGATTTATTGTCCTCTTTGTAATGAAGAAATCTGGCTATCTTTTTCACACAAAAAAATTATATAAGATGCCAAGAATTATTATTAATTAAATAAGATATCAAGAAATATTATTCAACATGTAGATGATGTGGGAAATTACATCACTTTATGAAGTTCATTTGTAACTAACATTCAAATCCCAATTCAAGAATGACTCAATATTTGAAGCATCACATCTGACTTATTTTTGCACCTCATATTTCATGTTTTAATACTGTTATTAGAAAAGAAAAAAATTGTCATTGTACTACAATAAAAAGCTGTGATCTTTATCATTTAAAACGTCCAAGATGTATATGTTAACTTTATTGCTGTGATTCAGTTCCTTCCATGTCCCCCTTTGAATGTAGCATACTATCCCACATGTAAGGCATAACTGCTGGATCAAGTCATCTTAATTTGGGGTTTTTTAGTGATGTGTTGATGGTTGTGTTCTGCCTTTATTGAATGGGCAATGTCTGTTTCATGTTCTTTCTTCTTTCCTCAAAAGTTGAACTATCTACATTCTGCAGGTGATCTCTACACAACCAGATATGTGACCCAGGGATATGGAACTTTGGGATCTAATGACTGTTTCAATTTGTTGGATTTATGAGTTACATTAAAATTTTAGTAGTTTTCACTGATAGAGTGAATTCCATATTATTCAATTAGATTGGGAAATGGCATCACCAAATAGTGGATGATAGAAGCCCTTGCCACCAAAATTGTGCTTTTCCATGATATGTACAAGCACGTGCTAAAACCCAATTGTTTCAGATAAATGAATTTCATCATCACAGTACTACTGCTCTTGGTAGCTTTATAAATTTATAATACATACAGAAAAATGAAATTATTGAGCAGGAAAAAAACAAAAAAAAAAAAACAGAAAATAAAGTTGCCTGAACTGTATGTTTGTTTGGAATATGAAATAGTATTTATTTAGAAAATAAGGGGATCAACATCCTTTGTTGATACAAAGGATGTTGATCCCCTTATTTTCTATATTAAGGTGCCAGAAAACTAGCCATTTGGCTTTTTATCTTAACTAAAATAGTATTTATTTATTTAAGTTTTTATTTAAAGCGAGCCTCTGTAGCTCAGTCAGTATAGATGAAGCTCTTTGGTTGAAAAGAACTGGGTTCAATTCCTGTTAGTGATGTGAGGAACCTCTCTCTGGTCTCTTTTGACTAAAGGTGAGTTATCCGGTCTCATATGGAGGTAGGGGGTTTTTCATCTGAAAACTTTTTTTTTTCCCAGAACAGGCAAACGGGCCTGTGAACACATGCATCTACAGACAGTAGGATATGCTGGGAGTCATGGGGCTAACCACCTTATCCTCGAGTACGGTTGCAATTAACAGTTGGACAAAAACCTCAACATTGTTTAAAAAAAGGTAGAAGAGGAAGGATTAAAAAAGAAAGAAAGTTTCTTAAAATTAATACAGAATGCTTATAACATCAAATACACATAAAAAGGAAACTGTGGTGTAAAAAACATGGCTTCTATCTTATTGCATTTGATGAAGTAGCAGCAAAGCAAAGTTTGCATTGTGAAACAGGAAGTTCTTTATAATGCACAAATCACGGTAATCATTGGAAATTTTCTATATTGTCAGCTTAATTTATTTTAACCAATTAAATACAGTTTAAATTGTGCTGTTGACACAAATTTTTAAAAGATGAATAAAGATATATCTTAACCAAATATGAGTGAACAACACTTTTCTTTGTATGCATTTTCGCTTATTGTCGTGAGTGTTCTATATTAATTTTAAGAAGCTAATATTTCACATTCCAAACAAGTATATAGATTCTAATATCACAAAACAACCTGGAAATTCTTGATCTGCTAAGCAAACTCTGTATTTCAACAATAAATCAAATAACCTACAACAATGTTCTCCCAATTCCATCAAGGTTGACCACAATTAATGGGCAGTTAATCTTTCAAAGCATGAATAACAGAAGATGAACTCAATTTTATTATTATTATTATTAACACCAGACCTCCACGCTGTCAAAAGACTCATCACTGGACGTTCACAGTTAAACACAAAGTTCTAACCATGCTATAAACACATTCCACTCGCCATGCAAAAAACCTGCTTCTAATGCCTGTGCCCACAGAGCTTCCCGAGATTTCCCCTTGTGCTACCCCCCCCCCATCCTCCATTCTATGAAAAATTTCTTCCACATTAACCTGGTAACAACCTTTCACCAATTAAGTGTGACAATGATATATCCCCTCTCTTCCTCCTATTCACAAGGCTTTGCAAACTGCATTCCCTCAATCTCTCTTCATATCCCACATCCCAAAGACTAGTTACCATCTTAGTCAGTCTTCTCTGGACCCTTTCTAATGTAACCTCATCACCATGAAAACCAGGGAACCAAGTTTATGCACAATAATCCATACAAGACTTGATCAAAGTCTTATACATTGGAACCAGAACCTCTTTATTTCTGCATGTTAAGATCCTCCTCATCATTGCCATTATCCAATGTGACGAGTTCACAACTTGTACAGTATGGTCTCTGAACATTCAGATCCTTGTCTATCACCACTCTAAGGTTTCTTGTCTCCTCAACTTCTCCAAAATTCCCCCACCAAGTATATTATACTTTAATCTAACTGATAAGCTTAGGCGTTGCTGGTTATTCATGACTATTCATAACTTTGCCGTCGCGCCCAAACAAATTCCTAAACTCGAAATTATGATGAAAGTAGAACGGGGTATCCACGATCTTCCGCCAGCAATGGCTAACAACGTGCGACTAGACATAGCAAGTATTATAAACAAAGCTAAGCCTCCAAAAAGTAATATACCACATAAGCAAATAACTGCCCTAAAAAAGTTATACAATAATAAAAATATTATTATTACAAAAGCCGATAAAGGAAATGCAACAGTTATCATGAATAAAGAAGAGTATAACAAAAAAATGCAAGATCTCATATGTGACAGTTCTACGTATCAAAGTATACATCGAGACCCTACAATGGCGCAAAAGAAAAAAGTCCGAAAATTACTAAAAAAAGTGACATCATGGCCCAAAGAAATCATCAGGAAAATAAAACCAATTCATGTTAAAACACCCCGCATTTATGGATTACCAAAAATCCACAAAACTAATGTTCCCCTACGCCCCATAGTTGATAGCATAGATAGTCCCACATATAAACTGGCCCGGCATTTAGCTAAGTCGCTTGCCCCTCTTACTGGCAACTCCTCTACTTTTGTAAAAAATTCTATCCATTTCAAAACACTGGTTAAAAATCTAATCCTAAAAAATTCAGACATAATGGTTAGTTTCGATGTCACCTCCCTATTTACCAATGTACCACTTATAGACACTCTTGAATTAATCAAGTCTAAATTTCCCCCAGATATTTTCGAATTATTTCAATTTACCATGAATGCAGGTTACTTTACATGGGGGGGGGGGGGGAAATTCTACAAACAGATTAATGGTACTGCTATGGGTTCCCCCCTCTCCCCCCCGTTAGCAAATTTTTACATGGAACACTTTGAAAACAAAGTACTTACCACAGCTACATACAAGCCACTAGTGTGGTTGCGCTATGTAGATGATGTGTTTGCCATCTGGCCCCATGGACAAGACACTTTGGATGCTTTTGTCACCTACCTAAACAGCCAACACCCCAAAATTCACTTCACAGTAGAAAAAGAATCAAATAACTGTTTACCATTTCTTGACACATTAGTCACCCGCCTTTCAGATGGATCACTATCTTTTTCTGTTTACAGGAAGCCTACACACACAGGAAGATACCTACATAAACAATCACATCATCATCCAGTCCAACAGTACGGCATTTTAAAAACACTGACACACAGAGCCAGAGCCATTTGTTCTAACGATACAGCTCTGACCACTGAACTCCAGTACCTGCGCCATACGTTCTTAGCCAACGGCTACAATCCCTACAAAATAGAAAAAATACTACATAGGCCCATTACTTTGCCCCCCCCCCCCCTAATACACAAGAATACAACATGACCATTTCCATTCCCTATATCAGAGGTACATCGGAAAAGATAGCCAAAGTATTGGTGGAACATGGCCTTCGCACCACCTTCAAGCCTCATGTCAAGCTGGCAACTCTGATCCGCTCACCAAAGGATAAACTTCACCCTTTAGCACACCCAGGAGTGTATGAAGTTCCATGTGACTGTGACTTAGCCTATTATGGGCAAACAGGAAGATCAGTGAACATCCGCCTGGAAGAACATGAAAGATACATTTGCTACTATTACTACGGCAAGTCGGGACTGGCAGACCACGCTTTGGACACTCCTTCACGCAGGATTAGATGGAGAAAAACGAATGTGCTATTTAGAAGTCGTTATAGATCTGAAAGACTATTTTTTGAGTCAGCAATGGCTTTGAAGAATTCTCCCAACCTTAACAAATATGGTTGCATTAATTTGCCAAAAATTTGGGAGACGGTTATCCTAAGAAAAACTCCTGGATAACTGCTGCTGCTTTTTTTTTTTTTTTTTTTTTTTTCGTTAGAGGGCGCCAAAAATAGGACTTTAGATCTTTTGTCTTTCTGCAATTATATTGTTTCACTCACTGTCGCGTTTACATGTGTGTTGTGCTCTGATGATGCTGATTTGAAAATCAGCGAAATATTAGCGTTAATAAAACATCCTTGTTAATAAAAGTGTTTGTGGTGTTGTTAATACCGTGAAAAAATTAGTCATGTATATTATACTTTGCATTCCATTGTTGCCTATCAAATTTCAGAACCTTACACATTGCAACATTGAACTGACAGTTCCATACTGTTGTCCACTCATACAAATCTATTCAAGTCCTTATGTATGACCACATCATCTTCTTGATTCCTCATCACTCTCTCCAGTTTTGCATAATCTTCAAATAGTTGTATATCACCAGTTAAACCTATCCTGATATCATTAATATACAAATTAAATACAATGGTACCAAAACAAACTTCTGTGGCACACCACTAGTGACTTTCCTCTTCTGGGATACTGCATCCCATACACAACTTGCTCATTCCTATCTGAGAGCAGTTGCCTATCCAACTTACTAATCTATTATCCAATCCCATCTGCTTCAGTTTACTTACCAACTTGCGGTGTGGCAGTCTATCGAAAGCCTTCGCAAAATCTAAGTATACCACCATGTGTGTGTATTCATCTCCTTTATCCAATACATTTATCACCTTGTTATAGTACATAAGGAAGCTGGTAAAACACAACCTCCTTTTAATAAACCCATGCTGACAAGCACAAAAAATACCACTACTATCAACCTACTTTTGTATCCTATCATTCATCAACCTCTCCAACACCTTAACTACAATCCCAGCTGTACATATCAGTCTATAATTTGAAGCCTTCACCACCTTTGGGAAGTGGAAACAGTTTTACCTTCCTTCCATTCCTTTGGGACTTGTACTGTTGCAAGGTGCTTGTTAAACAACTAGGTCAAGGCTGATGCTGTCTCCTTGGAACATTTCCTTAAGACACGTGGTGATATGTCATAAGTCCTATTGCCTTATTGACATCTAGTTTTCTTAACTCTTTGTATACCTCTTGATCACTGATCATTATCTTATCTCATTTCATTCTCTACACTTGAGCTACTGATTTCACACTGAGGATGAAACACCCTGAATATCTCAACCATGTCCTCTGTAGCAGTTACCAGTCTACCACTTTCATCCATTAACCTCATCTTATTGTAATGATTCTTCTTTCTACTTGCTGCACATCGAAAAAACTTCCGAAGATTTTTCAAGTTTTAATTTGCTAATTTTTACTTGTTCTACTCTTTTGCTAACCTTACCATCTGAGTCACTCCCTCCAAAACTACTTCTTCCAGATTTCATACTTGATACCCTCATTCAACCATTTTACACTTACCCTATTCAGCCTTTTGACATTTGGAATACATTCACACATTGATGCTGTTAAGTATTTCTTTGTCATTTCCCAAGCAGCATTTATTTCCTTTCTGCTAACTCCACATTTTATGCTATAGCTCTAAGCAGTCTCTTAAACTTGATATAATCACCAGCTTTGTACTTCCACATGTATCCTTTCCTCACAGAAGTCTTCATATGGCTAGCCACAACCCAGGTGGTCACTTCATGATCACTCTCACCAACTGGAGGGAAGTGCACAACTCCACTCACAATTACATCCTCTGATAAAACAATTAGATTTAAAACTCTCGATCCTTGCATGCTCTCCCTTACATACTGCCTAAGATAGTATCATTTTCCTTATTCCCAAATGCTATCCCTTCATTCCAATCTATACTGCCATAATTAAAATCACCCATAATAATTATCCTTCTTGTTCACTAACCCATGTTGCTTATACATTTCTTCATTGCCTCCCTCAATATTCCCCAGCCTATTGCAACCCCAACTAAATATCTCTTCCTATCAATCTCACCCTCACACCACACTGCCTCGTGACCATTGCCACTGTTTTCCTAATTTCATATCTACCTTATGTGGACATAATTCTCATGCTATCATCAGCATCACATACATTTCCTTCTTGTCCTTTCTATCCTTGCAAAAAAACACTGTATCCTTTCATTTCTGTTCCCATCAAGATATCATCTTGATTCAGCCATGTTTCACTTATTCCAATGATGGTGATTTCCCCATGTTACCTGCCTTGCCCAATCACTTTTATCACTTACTCCATATATCTGCTCAGTCTCGACTACCCCACTCACGTTCCGATCCTTGTCATTCCTATGCTGATCATTCCCATACATACATTGACTGCTACTTCCAGCATCCATTCTCCCTGTGCAGTGTTTTCCTGTCGACTTGGGGATGGGAGGGGTTCCCCCTCCCATCCCCCCCCATTTCCCCATTTTTCTTGCATTCCCATTCTCTGTTCATCTCTCATGCTACTACTGTTTCCATTGCCAAGCACTTCAGTCTCGCCTGATTTTTCACTTCATTTCTTGCTTGCATGCAACATTGCAGTTCCATCTAGCAACGGTTTCTCCAACTCACTCACTCCAAAATCCATTCAAATGCAATCTTTCACTTCTGTATAATTCTATTCTTCCTTCAAATACATGCTACATGTCCACACAGCTCTCTCAGCATAGCATACCATTCATGATTCTCGCTCTCCATCTCAAGTCATCAGTCTTACCTTGACAACACACCGACAACCTTTCCCATTATACTTTTATATTTCACTCTCCTCAATAATCTCCTTATATCTGCCCTTACATTTTCCCAATGTCCACCTATGTCATTTGTTCCCACAACCACCACTAACTCTCATGCTCATTTCCTGCTCAAATCTCCATTAAAAATCCTGCATTAATAGTCTTGCTCATCCTACCTCCTGGATAGCAGACTTTATGGACTCTCTCATTAACCAACCTCTAGCAATTAAATATTCATACACTGCTATTCTCAAGTCATTTGTCACCTCCTTTCTCTTTTTTCTTTCATTCTATTGTTTTTCACTCTTTCGTTTCTTTCCACTAAACATCTAATATCACTCCACAGATTCCTCATTTAATTTTTCATTTGGAACAACTGTTTCTTCAAATCTTTCATTCTGGCAATTTCTCTCTGCTGCTGCTGTAGTCTCGCTATCTGTTGTTCTGCTACATCTGTCTTCCATTTCCTCAATCTTACTTCTTTTTGCTTCCATATCCCTAACTTTTGTTTCTTTATTCTTACCGCTTTCACTCCCTCAGTCTCACTTGCTTTCGTTCCACTTGCATTTCTTTCATTTATGCTGTCTCATTCCTTCAGTCTGTTTTGCATTCACTGATAACTTGTAGTCTAACAAAATATCACTGTTTCTACAGATCCATACATTCTCTCTCTCTCTCTCTCGTCTTTTCTTCTGTCTCTCAACAAACATATCTTTCGGATTTTGCCATGGATACATGTTGTACTCATAACATTAAATCATTTTCAAAGAGTCTGTTGTTAGCAGCATTTGACCTTCATACCACATGGCGAGTTGATCTCATGCATACTGCTATTGTGTTTTGGTGAAAAAGAAAAAAGTCAGGTAACAAATCTTCATAGCCAATAATCACACAGGTAGCAACAAAAAATAAACAATATTATGCTAAAATGCAAGCAATATCGCCAATTCGCTGTCCAATGCATATATTGTTTCCTTTGCAAGAAAAGATATTTCTGAATCTTTTCTGATTTCAAATATGTTTTTAAAATTTTTCTATCGTGTACCATTCTGGAGAGAAACATTGTGCCCTATATGAGTTATCATTGCCTATTGTGATACAGTCACATTCTGCTATTATTGCATCGACCATGCTTAGTTAACGAGGTGATGCAACACATTACATTGTTCACATTAGCCTATGCAGTCCATTCAGTGCATATCTCAGATGTAGCTTGTGTTGTATTTTCTGTGTGACAGAAAAATGCCTCGTATATGTGTTACTTCTCCTAATTTGTTTTGCTACATGTGTGGGGAGTTCATCTTGAAGAAGCAGAGACCATTTATAAAGTTAATTAAGGAAGCCTACAATTGTTATTTCAGTTGTAAAGTAGGTGATCAAGATAAAAGCTGGGCTCCACATGTGTGTTGTGCACGTTGTGTGGTTAATCTGTGAGCTTGGCTGAAAGGAACCAGACCTTTCATGCCATTTGCTGTTCCAGTGATTAGGAGAGAGAGCCAACTAATCACTTTATTGAATGTTATTTCTGCCTTACAAAAGTTTCAGGATTTTCATCAAAAAATAAGAAACACATTGTGTATTCAAATATTACATCTGCTTTGCCAGCAGTATCTCATTCTGTAGATTTGCCAGTACCTAAACATCCAACACCTGCAGACTTTGAGAGTGATAGTGAAGAAACAGAGGAAATATCTGACAAAGAATATGATTTCGGAGTCAAAAAACGATGAACCACACTTAATCACCCAAGAGAAATTGAATGATCTTGTAAGAGATCTTAATCTTACAAAGTATCATGCAGAACTGTTGGCATCACAACTGTAAAGACGGAATCTCCTAGCTGATGGAATGAAGGTCACATATTTCAGACACTGTCAAAATGAGTAGATCAGTTATTTCAGTGAAATGATACCCTGACCTTTTGCACTATCATAGATGGACTAATGGAGTCCTATTGCATTGAACACACATCTAAATAGAGACTTTTTATTAATTTGTCAAAATCCAGTCTGAAAGCTGTTCTTCTCAATGGGAACTTATATCCATCCATCCATCCATCCCAAATAGCCCATTCAGTTACTATGAAGGAAGCGTATGAAAATATGAAAATAATGCTGAGAAACATTAATTATGATGTCTACAAGTGGAACATCTGTGCTGATCATTGCAATTTTGCTATGGTTACAAATAGGGTACAGTAAGTACTGTTGCTTCCTATGTGAATGGGACAGCAGGACTAGGAGTAAACATTAGGTTGTTAAACAATGACCTTTGCATAAACATTTCGCACCTGGAGAAAAGAATGTTAAACATGCACCATTGGCAGAGACAGAAAAAATTTGCTACCACTTCACATCAAACTTGGACTCGTGAAAACTTTATGAAAGCCATTAATCAGGAAGAATCAGGGTTTCAGTATTTGAAACAATGGTTTCAAAAACTAAGTGATGCAAAAGTAAAGAAGGCATTTTCATTGGGAAAGAAATTAGATTGTTAATGAACGATCCTTAATATTTGAACAAGTTCTAAACCAAATGAAGCTAATTCATGGAAACATTTTAAGTTAGTTGCAGAAAGCTTTTTGGGCAACCACAAATCTTCACATTACAAAGAAATCATTTCCTCTATGCTCAAAGCATATCATGACATGGGATGCAAGATGTCTCTGAAAATATCCTTTCTGGATTCACATCTAGACTTTTTCCCAGAAAATCTCAGATCCATAAGTGATTAACATAGCGAGAGGTTTCATTAGCAGATTCTGAGGATGGAAGGCAGGTATAAGGGGAAATCATGCTATGTTAGCTGATTACTGGTGGGGTCTGAAACTGGAAACACCAAGTTCATCTTATAAATGGAAGGTGTCGGGGGGGGGGGGGGGGGGAGGTCATTCTAGTTGACTTTCATTCTGCATGTATAATATTCTTACCAGTGTTTATATCATAAAAATGTATAGACTTGTTTCTCAGAAACTATCCATGATAGGAAAAAATTTAAAACATCTTTTAAATTACCATCAGAAATTGGGTAAGAATATCACACACACACACACACACACACACACACACACACACACACACACACACACACACACACACACACACACACACACAGGAAAGGAAACAAAAATTAAAATTTGTAATAATTATTACATAAAATTGCACTCCTCTTTTCTGCAGCCCTTTAGCAATGACAGAAAATTCAGGCCTCTTTTAGTTAGAGGCCTCAATTTTCTGTCGTGCCATAATGATTTCCTCATTTTGATTTCACACAATATTTAATAACTCATTTATCATAATAAAATTCCTGAAATAAATTACATTTTGAAGTTGCTAAAATTACTCATAATCCTTAAACATCCTCCTCTAAATATCCTATTTGCAGAATTCAAAGCTTTATATGATCTTATTATCACCAAAGCCAACAGAGGCAATATTACTGTTATTTCTGACTCTTCTGATTATAAATGCAAAATTGATATGAGGTAGGTTCCAAAAGTTTCCGGCCTGACATACAAAATCCATACCAATTTTAAAATGCCATGTGTGACAGATAGCACTATCTATGGAGAGGTTAGTGTACCAGTTTCAATTCTACCTGCGTCATTCAGTTGGAGGCACTCGTTTGTTTGACGAACACATGACAGGCTAAGTAGCTGTAATGTTAAAAATTTAGTACTGTGCTGTGATAAAGTTTTTCACTGAAGAAGGAATTCTCTTGATTGACTTAAAGGAAAGGAATACCACTATGAATGCAGAATATTATGCTTCACTCCTGCGCAATGCCACAAAGGAGAAGAGACAAGGAATGCTGAGTTGTGGTGTTCACCTGCTTCACTACAATGCTTCAGTCCATACAGCTATTGTTGCAAAGGCTGCAGTGAAGGACTGTGGCTTCCAGGAGATTGAATACCCACCCTCCAGCCCAGATCTTGCACCCAGTGACTTTTACCTCTTCTCAAAACTGAAGAAAGACCTTCGAGGAAGAAAATTTACTGATGACAATGAGGTGAAAGATGCAGTTTTAGGTCATTTTGTGAACAAAAGTACAGACTATTTTTTCAAGGGCATAGAAATGTTAATTCAAAGATATGAAAAGTGTGTTGAAGTAAAGAGAGATTATGCTGAAAAGTGACACAGCTAAATTAAGGGGATAAAAATCCCTTATTATTTTACTAAATTATATTTAAAAAAAAGGTTGAAACCGGTCTGGGTAGTGGCCTCCCCTCATAATGTAAAGCAGTATTACATCTCCTAGGAGCTGTGTGTTTTTACATTATGAGAAAATATCAAGGACGGTGAGGGAGCTTGCTCCACCTTTGCTTCGAGTTGCCTTGGTGTGGTACTACCAGGTGGTCACTTATGCTTGGATTCGCCGATAGTTCATTGGCATGAAACTCGTAGATTGTAGTTTTTGATCTTAGAGTTTCGCATACTGGCTGTAAAATAATAAGGGATTTTTATCCCCTTAATTTAATTAACTTCGCCAGAAAAATAGCTGTTTTGGCTTTTCATCTAAGTGACATAGTTGTTTTCTTTCTATCACCTCTAAAAGTTATGCCAGAAACTTATGGAACCACCCTCATATATTGCTATGAGATTGAAAAACTTAAGCATTAATCAGCAGCAGAGATCCAACCAAGAGTAAGCTTAGAAAATTAACTCCTTATTGAATTATATATTTTCACCAGATCCAGATTCAGTTGAAACACATAGCACATACAGTTCATCATTCGAGGCTACTGGAATTTATGGATTCCCTAGGTTGCATAAACCAGGATAATATCCTCTTCGGCCTATCATAAATTGTATAGGACATAAGTTTCTTTCAAATCCTCTCTCTCTCTCTCTCTCTCAACCAGCAATTCTTTCTGATATATTAAAAATACTAGTAGTTTTATATCAAACATTGAAGAATTGTATTTGATTCTGCAGATTTGTTAATAAGGTTGAGCATGGATTCACTTTTTACTGATTTTCCTCTAGATGACCCTATAATTTTTATCATCTAAACTTCCATCAGATATTTTATACCTTTTCAAGTTTATCTTGAAAATTGAATTCTGGATATTTTTAGTGAAAAGCGTTATTGTCAAATTGAGGTATCATAATGGGTTATCCAATTTCTCCTATCTTTGCCAACTTCTGCTTCGAAGAACTAGAGGAAAAAATTGTAACGTTTAATCCCAAACCTTTCCTATGGCATCACTGTACAGGTGATATTTTTGCCATATGAAATAAATCACTTGAACAACTAAAAATCTTCTTGCAAAATAATCAGAACCCTTTGCGACAAAATCAAATTCACTCTTGATATTGAATCAAATGGGGCTGTATCTTTCTGAGATGTCCTCATAAAAAAGGGAATTAGAGGTTCTTTGTCAACAGCTATCCTTCCTTCTCAGGTCAATATATTTCCATTCACTCTTCTGCTCACCATCCCTGACAGAAGACGAAGGTTGTGAAGGTAACGCAGAGGATTGCTGCAATACTGAGAAGGATGCCGACCTGCAGAGATAAAACAGTTATCATTCCGTTGTATAAGACCCTGATCAGACCACACTTGGACTATTGTTCTCAGATTTGGTCCCCAGGATTTGAAGGGGATTAATTAACTGTGGAAAGGGTACAAAGGCAGATAACAAAGATGGTTTTAGGACTGTACAATGATAGTTATGAGGATTGGCTGAGGGAATGTGGACTGCAGAGTTTGGTGGATAGAAGGAGGAGAGGTGATATGATTGAGACTGAAACTGTTGAGAGGTGGTTACAGGGTTGACACTGGGGAGTTTTTTTTCACTTGGTTGAACAGCAGGAAAGAGTGATGACAAGGGGTCATCCCTGGAAGTTACGAAAGGAAGCTGTGAGCAAGAGGGTGAGGAGTGTTTTTTTTTTGCATGGAGGGTGGTTGAACCATGGAATGCATTGCCTGATAGAATGGTGAGAACAAGAATGGTCAATGAGTTCAAAGAATGGCATGATAGACTTTGTGTTTCCTAACAGGGACCTCCTGCAATGAGTCTTTTGACTCCATGGAGGCCTGAATTATAATAATTATAATAAACTATATTATTATTAAATGCCTTCTTTTAAGAATTCATATCATCTGTTCCTCATCCAAACTACAGGAATATCTCATTTTAATTTCAATCTTTGCAAATAGAGGAAACATAAAATGAGATATTCCTGTAGTTTGGATGAGGAACAGATGATATGAATTCTTAAAAGAAGGCATTTAATAATAATATAGTTTATTATAATTATTATAATTCAGGCCTCCATGGAGTCAAAACACTCATTGCAGGAGGTCCCTGCTAGGAAACACAAAGTCTATCATGCCATTCTTTGAACTCATTGACCATTCTTGTTCTCACCACTCTATCAGGCAATGCATTCCATGGTTCAACCACCCTCCATGCAAAAAAACCACTCCTCACCCTCATGCTCACAGCTTCCTTTCGTAACTTCCAGAGATGACCCCTTGTCATCACTCTTTCCCGCTGTTCAACCAAGTGAAAAAAACTCCCCAGTGTCAACCCTGTAATCACCTCTCAACAGTTTAAGTCTCAATCATATCACCTATCCTTCTTCTATCTACCAATTTTGCTGTTATTTTTGAAATGTTCATTTCAAAAACAACAGCAAAAAAATCAATAAATAACAACACAAAAGCATAAACACACATGTCAACAGTGTTCAGGATTTTCTCTTGTTTTACATTCTATGACATTGTTGGTAAAGATTGCAAAATAGTTTATGTTTAGGTGCACTGTATCACATTGTAAGGATTGCTAAAAAGTGATAGTTGTAACTAATATTTGTATTTAAACAATAAATTTAAAAATTTCATCTAAATCTAGAGCCAATTTGTTGTCTTCCTCATCTAAAAAAGAGCAGAAAATCACTTGCCATTGAAGGAAAAAATGGAAGTGATTTGACCCATCGAATCATTCTGATGTCATTCTGATTCAGTGAATGTCATTCTGATGTGTGTAAAGCATGAACGTTAACACCTTCAACAGTTTCAACAATAGTAACCAATGCAGATAAAATAAAGTGCTCATAAAAGTGTCAAGAACATCATATTAAAGGAGTGAAGTAATGGAAAAAATTATTCGTGCTATTCATATTCGATTGAATATGAATCAAACAACATTCTGTTAAATCAACAGTAATCATAGACAAGGCAAGGTCCTTGTTTAATGAAATAAATGAAGAAGCTGGTGGAAAAGGATCATTTGTGGCAAGCTGGGGATGGGTTTTCCCTATTCAAAATTCACAATGTTAAAATTTCTTGTAAGCAGTTGATGTGGATGTTTCTGCAGCAAATGATTATCCAACTGAATGCCAACAAATAATTGATGAAGGTGACTACACCTTTATCAGTTATTTTCTGAAAATCAGAAATTCTGTCTTTGATGTGAATGAGACAGGTCTGTACTAGAAAAAGATGCCTAGTATACCATATATACCTCTGAAGAGAAATCTAATCATGGTTTGAGAGGTATATCTTGCCCTTCCTCTTATCCAAGCAGAATTTCTTCCCGATATCTCAGCCCTATTTCAGTTCACGTTAACTCGGGCTGTTTTGTTTGCCAACGAAAATTCTACTTAAAAATAGAGGGAACAGCCATAGGCTCCCCCCCCCCATCACCTTGGCTAACTTTTTCATGGAAACATTTAAAAAGAACGCCCTTAATTCTTCCCACTATTTGGCTACAATGTGTGGGCCAATATGTTCGCAGTTTGGCCACCTGGCCTTGGATACCTTTCACACTTTCCTATCCCATTTGAACAGCCAGCATCCAAGTATCCACTTCACAACAAAAATAGAAAGTAACAACAGTCTGCCCTCTTCCTAGATACTCTGGTTACAAGGCAACCAAATGGATCTCTGATCTTTGCCATATACAGAAAAGCCACACATGTACAGAACTCTTCCACATAAAAAGCACTTTTTTTTGGCCAATAGCTACACCTCCCTCCAGTTAAAAAGAATTCTCACCAAGTACTTTCCCCTTCCAAATATAGATTACAGCAAATCCATCACCATCCCTTATATTCATGGAATCTCAGAAAAGGTGGCCAAGATCTTAAGAAAGCATAATCTGATGGCCATTTATAGACTGCACAGAAAGCTAGCAATCCTTATCTGCTCTCCCAAAGACCAGCTACAGCCCACTGGATATATACCTGGAGTGTGCCAGGTACCATGCAGCTGCAACCTTTCATACTATGGCCAAACATGCAGGGCAGCCAACATCCATATCAGAGCACCAGGACTACATCCATTTCCACCACTTTGGCTGCTGAGGATTAGCAGACCTCTGGCATGGAATAAAGTCACTTTACTCCACCAAAGCAAATTTAAATTTGAGAGACCTTTCCTGAAATGTGCATGTGTTTGATACCAGTGTATTAATCCCTGAAGATACCAGTTTAACTTTGGCAAACATATAGGAAATAATAATTAAAATATTTTAGTCATTATCTACTCTGTTATCAATTTCCTGAAATAATATGATGCATGTCATGAAGGACAGTGAAGGACATTGCCAAGACTCATTTGCTTGTTGTTTACCGTTCTAATAATAAAAAGCATAGGTGATCCAGACAATCTTTAGTGAATGGCGCACTCATGCTTTTGTCCAGAGGTTGCAAAAGTTTGTGTTATAAATAACTTATAAAGTTGTTTACATCCTTGACAATGCTCCTGGGCATTCAACAAACCTTGAAGATTTGTATACTGATGCCTTGGATGTTAGGGTTGTTTATTCACACCCACCACTACATTGTCACTTTTGCAACCAATAATGTATACCAGGGTATCATTGTGGTCTTCAAGGCATGCTACTACAACCTTGAGAAGGATTGTGGAGGCAGTGCAGTGCTGACATCTAATTCTTTTCTTTGAGAGACTACTGAAATGTTTGTTACGGCCTTAAGGATATTAAATGACTTCCAGCCTGGGAAAGCCTGAGAAGAAGTGTCAGAGTCATGTATGAATGATATCTGGCAGAAATTGTTGCCTGGTGTAATTCCTGACTTTCCTGGGTTTGAGTCTGTCTCAGAAGGGCTGATGATGATGTGTCTGTAATGGTCAAGAATGTTAGCTTTGGGAATTTTCACAATAATGATGTCAGTGAGTTGCTAGAAAGTAATGGAGAGATTTTTTTGAAAGAAGATTTGGAAGAGCTTGCAGCACAACTTGCTAAAGATGATAGTGAGGAGAACGAGGAAGTGCAGGAAATGATATCACTGAGTTGTGTATGAAGGAGCAGTGTCTCAAAAAAAGGAAGGCATGCCCCTGAGTTCTGTTCTTGGCCCCTACTCTTTAACTTGTTTGTAAATGATATATCATGTGGGCTGACTGGGGATCTTCACTTGTTTGCTAATGATGCAAAGTTGGTGAGAAGATGTGAGTGCTAAGTAGCACTGCTGATATTAATTCTCTTCAGAAAGATTTGAATAGACTTTTGACTTGGACAAAGGAGTGGGGTTGCAGTTTTAATATTAATAAGTGCATTTTGGAGTGCAGAAAAATAATGCTGTGTACTACAGGAAGTGGATGTAATTTGAAATTTGGGAGTGATGGTTGACAGTAGACTGAAGTTTAGAGGGCATTTTGCAAGTGTGCAAAGGCTGCACATCATAGCATTACTATGATAAGAAATACTCAAATATGTAAGAATAAGGAAGTGGTTGTGCCCCTGTATAAAGCACTAGTCAGACCACACTTGAACTATCATGCACAAATTTAGTCATCTGGTTTTCAGTGTGATGTGGAAACATTGGAGATTGCAGAGTTTGGTGGATAGGAGGAAAAGAGGTGATATGATAGATACATTTAAGTTAGTGGTAGGATTTTATCGGATTAATTCAGAAGAGATTATAAAAAGAGTAGACAGTGATCAGGGAAGAACCAGAGGCTATCCCTGGAAGTTATGTATGAGCGTGATGAAGAGGGATGTGAGGAGTAGATTTTTTACATGGAGAATTGTGAGCGAATGGGACGCATTACCAGAATGTATGTTAATTCAAGGATGTTAAGGATTTAAAGATTAGGTATGATAAATATGTTGTCGGTTGAATGAACCTTTGATGATGAGTCTGCCGACTTTATTGAGAGTGCAATAATCATAATAATAAACATAAAAAAGGTGGAATTCAAAATGAACATTAAACAAGCAGCACATGAAACATTGGGACAGAAACAGATTTTACTCTCTCTCTCTCATATATTGAAGAAATTAAAGCACTATGAGAAACTAAAAAAAATTGAATTTAATATGCATTTACAAGATAAGATTGATATAGCCAAATATGAAGAGTATGAAAGAATAAGAAATAAAATAAACCACAAAATAAGATTCATAAAGCAAAAATATTGAGAAGGTTAGTCTAAACAGCTGCAATATTAATTATGGAGCACAGAAACCAGTATTGAGAATGATCTAAAATCATAGAAAGAGAGGAGTAGGAAAACTATTTTACCCAATTATATAATGACAAAGAAATAAAAATGTCTGAAATACAACAGCCAGAAAACACAAATGAAATAGAAATATATAATAGTTTAATAGAATCAGTCATATCAAAACTAAAAAATAGGAAATCAGCTGAGATTTATTGAATTTATAATGAATTGCTAAAATATGCAGGTCAAAAAATTACCAAGAACATGAAATAAAACACTGGCAAAATATCAGCAAATAAGTTAAATAAATATTAATTATTTTCTTATTATTCTGTGTTGTGAATTAAAATCATTAAAATTAACAAAACATGGGATGAGAATATCTTCTGTTAAACATTATTACATTTAGAGGAAGAGATTATGCAGTTGTGAAGTCATAATCATTAAGTTTACAAGAATGCATCTCTTCATCAAGCTCTTCATCAGCATTGGCTTGTTATTTAAAATAGTTTTAAATAACAAGCCAATAATTTTAATTATCTTGGTTGTAATACATAAGCTACATTGAAAAAATGGATCCAGAACATAAAATTAATAAATTCACCAGAATCATAGGCATGATTAATTGATAATCTTTAAACCAAATTTAGTACAAAGAAATGCAAGGTTAAGTATATTTAGTGTTTTAGCTAAACCTCTTTTACAGTATAATGCAAAAAAAAAAACAGTACTGAATAATTACAACAATGTATGTTACGGAGTAAACTGGTATCGAAGTTCAGTACTCCCCCCTACACACACACACACCATACCATATTATATGGAAGTGAAATATGGGGGAGAGAAAAAATAATAATAATAATGAAATATAATCAGCAAAAATGAAATTTCTAAGAACAGCAGTTACCTGATAAAAGAAATGTTGGTGGCCTTATGAGAACTACAACAAGAACCAAGAACTACAACTATAAACCAAGACGGAAAAAAAAAGAAATAGAAGACCCTTAAAAAGATATAATGCCAGCAGTCCTAGTACCATGAAAGGAAGAAGAACAAGAAAAATTATTTACTTAGTTTCTGTGTTCTATTATACCGTTAAAATAATAAACAACATGTCCACACGTACAACAAGAACCAACTTTACAAAGAATAAATAATTATAGAAACAAGTGGCTTCCAATCTGTGAATAAAATGTTATTCACAGATTGGATCACAAAAGAAATGCTAAACTATAAACCAAGACGGAAAAAAAAAGAAATAGAAGACCCTTAAAAAGATATAATGCCAGCAGTCCTAATACCATGAAAGGAAGAAGAAGAACAAGAACAATAGGAATTCCACGCACTTAAATCTGTTATGCAGTTAAATGGGTTTAATCGCTGAAAATTCCAACATATAGATTCATAGAGTTCTGTTCTGACACCTCCATCAAACATAGAATGATGAGATAATGAGACCAAACATAAATGCATGAAACTGAACCTCTCACTAAAATCATGAAGAAGCATCACCTCATATCTACATTTTTCTTATCAACAACCTCAAATTTTTTACCTATCATTAAGAGTAAACACTCTTGTCCACAGATTTATGCAACAAGATCTAACTCAGGCAACTGCTTGTAACAGAATTGCATAAGTTGGACCTTAAGTAACATGAATCCATGCAGAATCCTTTGGAAAAAAGCACCTTATTAATAAATAGAAGTAATAATTTTAAATATGAACATTTGTTTTGCAAGAACTTTTACGCATTGCAGTTTTCCCAATAAAAATTTGGCTGATTCTTATCTGTAATAAATGTAATTATTATTATTCATTTTTTTTTTTTTAAATACATTACGTCTTTAATATTGTTATTTTAGTTTAATTTGTCAGGCATGTACCTTCTGGCATACTGCACTTGCCATGATTAGTTAACCAATTGTTGCAAGTTCAGTGTTGTTTTGAATTTTCCTAATTTGTTATCACTGATGCTAGATGGTTAATTTCTATCCATCATATCTGATTCTTTATTTATTTATTATTTTTTTTATGATGACCCCACACATGAAAGGTCATAAGACCTATAACTCTACAGTGCCACGTGTGGATAAGTGATTAAGAAGTAAAAGACAACCTATTGATATGTTTCTTAAAAGGAGGTTGTACTTAGTGGGAAAAGACAACATGAGGGAGATTTTTCCAAAGAATAGAGGTGGGTGGAATGAAGAAAGTTCTTGAGAAGTTTGTTCCACATGTTGGAGCTGGACAGCATATGGCTGTTGGCCAGTGGCTGCTGCTCTAGCTCTTACATCGATAGAAGAAAGTGAAGGAATGGTAGCAACCAATTCAGAGAAGCAATGTCCAGCGCAGCACAGAAACAGAGCGCCTATGGTAAAGTGACTGAAGGAAGTCTGTGAGGAAAGGGTCATCTGTTAAGCAGATTGCCCTCTTCTGAATTTCATCAAGAATTCTTAGGGAGTTCTTTGGTGCTCCACCCGAAATGTGAGAACGGTATTCTAAGATTGGTCAGATATGAGACTTAGAAAATATTAGTAGTTGAGAAGAAGAGAAGTAATGTTTAGAACAGAAAAGAACATCAAGCTTTTTAGAAGGTGAGGCTATGTATGTAATATGTTTGCGGCAGGATAAACTCAATGTGACAGTCAAGAAGAGAAAGCTGAAAGGAAACTGGAACATTATCAAAGGTAAGAAGGAATGAGGTAGGATCTTTCTTGCAGGTAATAAGGCAAGCTTGAGGGGGGGGGGGGTTGCATTGAAATTTACTAAGTTGTTTTCATTCCATTTGAGGATGTTGAGGAGATCAGTGTTTGAATCACTGTTTATGGAAGATCTTGAGGCATCTAATATTACAGTACTACAGAGCTTCTCAGATGAGGAATAGGAATGAATACTGTCTTTGGCAAAGCCAATGACAATATTCATTCCTTATTTAAGCTGTGAGTAGGATGGAAAGTCAGAGATGGAAGATCATTAATGTAAAGGAGGAAGAGCACAGAACCCTCGGGCACTCCTGCATTGATGGAGAAATCTGTTAAGAGGAAGCCATCCTTCATGACACAGAGTGAACAGTCAGTGAGAAAACTGGCAATTCAGTCGCAGTGTAGAAGAGAGGCCATAAGATGGCAGCTTGTTGACGAAACCTCAATGCCAGACATCATCGAATGCCTTTCAGATATTTGTATCCACAGTTAAAACATTAATATTTATATAATTTACTTTCATGTATAGAGTGTTGAATTATGAAACTAAAGTGTAGGGGAATGCAGCTGGGTTGTGATGGACTTGTGTACATAACTTACACATAGGAAGTGCACAGACTCCATCCGAGTGTGCCCTCAAATACTGCTACCTGCATAGCATTGACCTGGTCAATCTCCAGGCGTAATCTAGCATGGTAAGTGGCAGCAAGATTATTCACCAACTGATTGGGAAGCCTTGAACAGGAGATTGATGGAGAAATCTGTTAAGAGGAAGCCATCCTTCATAACACAGAGTGAACAGTCAGTGGGAAAAATGGCAATCCAGTCACAATGTAGAAGAGAGGCCATAAGATGGCAGCTTGTTGACGAAACCTCAATGCCAGACATCATCGAATGCCTTTCAGATATTTGTATCCACAGTTAAAACACATAAATCACATTAGTATTTATGTGATTTACTTTCATGTTAGAGTGTTGAATTATGAAACATAAAGAGTAGGGGAAATGCAGCTGGGTTGTGATGGACCTGTGTACATAACTTACACATAGGGAGTGCACAGACTCCATCCGAGTGTGCCCTCAAATACTGCTACCTGTATACCATTGACCTGGTCTATCTCCAGGCATAATCTAGCATGGTAAGTGGCAGCAAGATTATTCGCCAACTGATTAGGACGTCTTGAACAGATGTTACTATCAGGTTTGGTTCCATGCACTATCTGGCAACCAGCCTACATTAAACTGTTTTACTGCTGTACCCTCAAATGGAGCAGAAATTGGTTCCCCTAGATGAACAACGATATCAATGTGATGAGCATGCTCAGCAGGGCTATCACCTGCACCACATGTGAGAAGAAAGGGGGAAGACAGAAACTAGATGCCTACTCAGGGGATAAAACATGGCATTATCCACTTCATGCTTTCAAAAAGCAGGGTGGTGGTGGTGTTTCACCGGATGATGAAAGAAATCTACCACCTAAAGGTTTAATTGGCATTTTCTCACAACTAGGGAAGATATACATTTAAAGTGGCAATACTCGCCCTGCTGTAGTCCCATTTTGTGGAAGCAGGCCTACTATAGGAAGGTGGAAATGACTTAGCTTGGAGAGGCTTTATATTGTTCAATCACCATACATCATAATGGCCCACATGATCAATAAACACTTGCCTCTTCTATGTTTGTCTTTATGTTCAGATTAGATTTACTATTCTTACTTTTGATGGATGTGTCTTATATTGTTAGTAATGACATTAAAAAAAAAAAAATCAAAAGTTATTATACTTTGTAGACATACTTTAAATAAGAATATAATCTGCATTTTATAATGTTGCAGATGGAAATTCCTACCTCTGGAATTGTGAATAGGTATATTGCAACACAAGGACCATTACCTAATACTTCTTCAGATTTTTGGCAGGTAACTTTATGTTTTGTTTGTTTACTTACTATTATATGAACAATTTTTCATATTCATACAGTTCCCTGGTATTTTCTCATGTGTTATTATGTGTTATATGGCTTATATGTTGTTGTATATAATGTTGTTTAAAGAAATTAACAACATATAATAACTAAATAATTAAAAAAAAAAAAAAAAAGAAAGAGAAGTTTCAACCCTCATACCCAATGTGGGACTCGAACCCATGACCTCTTGGTTGGAGAGCGAGTATACTCTCCACTCAGCATATACTTGTATCAAAATGCACACAGGCACTACTTCAAAGACAGAGAATTAACAGGAGAAATACAAGGTCTTTAGTCCTAAAATTATGTCACCTGTTGGCTTTGGTTTGGTGGCCTTGACCATTGGGCTGATTGTCTGCAGATGCAAGTTTCCTGCATGATGAGGCAAGTATATTTGTTTGGCTTAGGATAGTTTGTGTGGGCAGAAGCAGATTTGAGGAAAAGCTTCTCATTGAAATTTGCTTGTTACTTTCCCCCATTGAATCCTAATAGGTAACCAGAGCATGGTGTGCTAAACCTGAGCGGCCATAGTGGTGAAAATAGATATTATGCATTTTATATATGCAAAAAATGTTACTGATGTTTCAGCATTCAGAAACCAAGATACCAATCTCAGGTTAATTTTAAATATAATTTATACTATGAACCAAGCCTTGGCCAGCATACTTGGCTAAGTAGATAGCATAACTGTTCGCCATCTAACAAGCTTCAAATGCAAATCCTGCTGTGGGAAGGGAGATGTTTGTGAATGTCTGTAGGCAGGAGGTGAATTTCATCAACCTATGTGAAATCGCTGCCTTTCTTGTTGGAAGTCAGAAGTGGCTTGCAAAAGTTCCCTGTTTGGTCTCTAGAGCAGAATTTCCAGATTATGTTTACAAACCACCTTAACTTATCCATGATACTAATAATGGTGTTTAGTATTTCTTCTCATCTTCTTTCTGTCATGGATTTTAGGCCAAGTGGATTGTGCCAGTTTGATGCCGTCGCTTTCTTGGTTTTCCAATTCTTCTTTTTTCATTTATATTATATCTGTATAGTATTTTTGGCAGTCTGCTATTATCCATTCAATTTAGATGTTATAACCATTTTTGTTTATATTTACTTATATAGTTGTAAGTTGGTTTTATATTCAGGAATTGTAAAATTTCACTTGTTTTATGGTTCCACTTGGTATATCCAGCTGTTTTTCTGGAAAATTTCATTCCTGCTGTTTGAATCCATTTTTCATTCTTCTCTTTTATAGTCCATGTTTCACTTCCATATAATAAAGTTGGTTTAGACAGAACGTTATATAGTCTGATTCTGGTGTGCATTTGTACCAAGGATGGCTTAAATATATTATTTATTATGCCATTTACTTAAACAAAATTTGATATTTTAAAGTCTATATCTTTTTCAACTTCATATTGTAAGTCGCATCCCAGGTATTTGAAAGTATTTACTTGTTCTGCTATTTTATTATCTATCACTATTTTACTTCTTATTGGATTTTCTCCTTTGAAATTGAAAGCCATTATTTTGTCTTTACTTATAATATTCTCATTAATTTATGTTGTTCTAAAATTTCATGAATTTACTGATTTCTGTAGATCATCTTCTGAAGTAGCTAATATAATTTGATCATCTGCAAATAATAGTATATCTATCTTTATTTGTATACCAAATGGGTTATGCTATTGCCAGATTGTTATAATTTTATTTATATATATATATATATATTAAAAAGCAGAGGTAATATGGTACATCCTTGCCATACTCCTCTTGATATATCTTTTTTTATATATATTAATATATAAAAAAAGATATATTAATACCGTTTTTCAATAAAAAATGGTTTTAATAATTTTGTTTCTCATATATTTGTAATATTATGTATAATATAATATGTAAATAAAAAATGATGGTACAACATGACAAAATTTCATGCCGGCTGGGGCGTCGCCCAGTTAAACAAGGCCCCCATTGTTTTCGCCAGGGAACCAGGGCGAACAGCGAAAAGTCAGCTACTGGAATAAATCTGAAAACAAACCCCAACTCAACATCACCAGAGTTAAAGATCGGTATTATCAACGTAAGAAACCTGAATGGAAAAGAAATGGAGCTAGCTGAGGAATTAGATAAGTACCAGATCGACATAATAGGGGTGACTGAAACAAAAAAGACCAAAACTGGTGAGATCTTTCTGAGCAATAAATACAAAATGTTATATTCAGGCAATGACAATCAAGGAAAAGAAGGAGTAGCCATAGTATTCAACACAAAATACGAGGCTAATCTTCTTGAATGGCAGTCAGTCTCAAGTAGAGTAATGTGGGCAAATATGAGAATGGGGAACTGGACAATGAGACTTATTTGTGCCTATGGTCCCACAGAAGGTTCTACTAAGGTAGAAGTGGAGGAATTTTTTGAGGCTTTAGAAAAAGCAACTGACACAATGAAAAAGGAAAAGTTGGTCCTTGTTGGGGATCTAAATAGCAGAGTAGGAAATGATTGTGAGACATACAAAAATATTTTGGGAAAATTTGGAGAAAAGAGCAAAGCTAATAATAATGGCAAATATCTGTTGGATTTCTGCTCAGGACATGGACTGGTTATTACTAACACCATGTTCCAACATAAAAATGTGCACAAATTCACATGGAGAGAAGAGGCTAGGAATAAGAAAAGTCTCATTGACTATGTTATTGTTGATAGTGATGTTTTCTCCTTGGTGCAGGACACCAGAGTGTGCAGAGGATTTGAAATTGGAAGTGATCACTATTTAGTCTTGAGCAGGATAAAATTGAATTTCATATTGAAAAGAATAACATGTAAGAAAGTTTTAAAGCGAATAAAAGTTGAGCAGCTCTCAGATGTGAACTGTAGACTAAAATACAGAAATATTATTGAAAAGAAAATGAAAGGGTTTGAGAACAGGAATCAAACCTTGGAGATTCAGTGGCAAACTCTGAAGGAAACATTGATTGATTCTGCCAGAGAGGCATGTGGTGAGGTTGTGCGCAAGGATAAAAAAATCAGAACTCCTTAGTGGACACAGGAAGTTAAAGAGGCAGTGAAGGAAAAGAAGAAAGCATATCAAAAGTTCCTGGCAAATAAGTCAGCTTTTACTCTTACAGAATACAGAGACATATGTAAGAAAGCTAAACAGTGTGTAAAACTTGCTAAACAAAAGTCATTGGAAGACTTTGGCAAGAATATAGAAAATAAATATCAAGAAGGTGGCAAAATATTCTGGAGGTTGTTGAAGAAGCTTAGGAATGGAGGAAAGAGTGCTGTAAAAGGAATTAGAGATGATAAAGGTGACATTAAAACGGGAGAAAAAGATATCCTTGAAGTATGGAGTAATTACTTTGAAAAACTGCTAAATGAAACAAGCAGTGATGACAGCACAGTGATAAAAAACACTGACCAGGCATGCAGTCAGGAATACATATCCATACTTGAAGTAGAAAAAGCCATCAAAGGTTTGAAATGTGGAAAGGCAGCAGGAGTAGATGATATTCGACCAGAAATGCTGAAGTATGGTGGTATAAGAGTCTTACAGTGGCTGCACTGCATAGTTCAGAAAGCCTGGACAGAGGGACGAATTCCCGATGATTGGAGTAGAGCTCTCATAGTACCCATATATAAAAAGGGCAATAAAACTGAATGTGAGAATTACAGAGGTATTTCCCTACTGAGTGTTCCTGGCAAGATCTATGCAAGTATACTTGAGAAATGGTTGAGAAGAATTGTGGAAGAAAAGCTTGGTGAAGAACAAGCTGGATTCAGGAGAAATAGAGGCTGTCAGGATCAGATCTTCACTTTACGACAAATAGTCGAGAAAGCATGGGAATATAACAAAGATCTGTATTTAAGTTTTGTCGATTTGGAAAAGGCATATGACAAGGTGCCAAGAGAGAAGCTATTCAATACGCTGCAGTTATATGGTGTCAATGGGGCATTATATCAAGCAATACTTAGTCTTTATTTGAGTTGTGAGTCAGCAGTTAGAATTGAAGGAAGTACAGGAAGATGGTTTAATGTTAAATCTGGTGTGAGACAAGGATGTACATTATCCCCTCTGTTATTCATTATCTATATGGATCACATTATGAAGGAATGTGGTATTAAACCTGATATCAAAATTGGAGATGTTAATGTCAGCTCTTTGCTTTATGCGGATGATGTTATACTTCTAAATAAATCCGCTACAAGTCTGCAAGATTCTCTGACTAAATTGAATAGCTGTTGTAATAGATATGGTATGAAGGTCAGCAATAAAAAGACAAAGACAATGAAAATAGGCAGAATCATTGAAAATGTCAACTGTGTTGTGATTGGAGAACCTGTGGAACAAGTAAAACATTTCAGCTACTTAGGCACAATTTTTACTGAAGATGGTAAACTAAATATAGAAATAGACAACAGAATCAGCAAAACTGGTATGTTGGGAAGTCAATTGAATAAATTCATATGGATTAAGAAAGAAATTAGTCGGAACACTAAATTAGCTGTATACAAGACTGTGTTCAAACCAATTTTAACTTATGGATCTGAGAGCTGGGTCAGAAGTAAAACACTTGACATAAGACTAGAGACCGCAGATATGAGAGTCCTGAGAAAGATTAGAGGCGTGAACAGATGGCATCAATGGCAATATCATATTAAAAATGAGGATATTAGGAAAGAACTTGACATTGTCAGCATCCAGGAATGCGTTAGCAGAGCTAATCTCAGATGGTATGGTCACTTAAACAGAATGGGCGAAGAAAGATTAGCAAAACAAGTGTTCTCTGCCAGGTTGGCAGGAAAACGACCCAGAGGAAGACCAAGATATTGGTGGATTGATGCAGTACAAAGTGCATTAGATGATAGAAATATAAGATCTGATAATGTTGGAGTCTTGACAAGTAACAGACTGATTTGGAGGAAAATTGTAGATAGGAAGTTAGTAATGATGTAATTTTTTCATGTAGTACTGTCATATCCTGTACACCCCTTGAGGGTATATGGCAGGAATTTGATGATGATGATGATGATATGTAAAATATTATGTATAATATTTGCAACACATATCATTCTAATATTAACAAATGAAGATTATACAGAGTTTTTTATATAATGAATGACTAATATAACTATATTAGTTATTTCCGTAACTATAATAGATTAATTCCATAAACTAATTACCAGTTAATATAACTATAATTGGTAATTTTCAGTTGCAGCTGAATAATTTTTTTCAAACTTTATTATTTATATATAATAATATATTTATAAGTAAGTTTATTTGTAAGCTTCATATTATAGTATGTGTGAACAATAATGTGTAACCTAAGAGCAACAGCTCATCCAGGTTACGATATGCATAAAGTTACAAAAAGTTATATAATGCATTTTCGTTATATACACATATGTACATCCATATAATATAATAGCATAATTAAATCACAGGTGAGCTAATATGTACTGAGATAGTTGCATAACATTAATTAGGAACAAAATAAAACAAAGTAGTTAGATAGCATTTAAATTTTTACATTTTACACCTTCAACAGGATCTTTTTACTACCAATATGCAAAAACCAATCATTTATATTATTATTCTGAACAGAGCTTCTTCATTTCTGTGTGAAAATAAATATTCTTTTATTTGAGTTTTTTTTTTTTGTTTGTTTCATTGCTTACTGTTAAAGGTAGTGTGCTGAATATTTTTGGCACTAAATAAGTATAATGTTTGTATGTCGCTTCTTTATTTGCTTTAGAAACTATATATTTTAGGCCTTTATGTCTACTAAAGAAAGTATCTTGTTTAATATTTATGTATTCAAAGCTAGAGTCCTGTTATTATTATTATTATTATCTATTAGGTTACAAAGTTAAATTAAGGTGGAGAGTAACATGTTCATACAAAAAATAATAGATAAATAGATAAACAGAAAATTAAATTACTTATACAAGTATACATATAAATTGCAACTGGTATGAATATTGGCCAATAAAAAATGAAAAATTGCTTAGAGTCCTAAAGTCAGGGTTTGCTTGAAACTAAGAAATTCATCAGGAGGGATTCAGAGATCAGTTCATTTGAGGCTATCTGGTATGAGATAGAGGCCAACAGAATTGAATATGTAATTGGGTGATAATATAATGCAATGCTATAAGTCATGCTATAATCGAGAATGTAGATGAAGTGCATTCGTAATTATTATTGGGAATTTCAACTATAGGGACATAAGTTGGTAGAAGGAATGGTCACAGGCAGGGAAAAAAATGGATTTATACAGCTGTTGAGAGATAATTACTTGAAGAACATGTAATAGAGGGGGCATAAGGTTCAAGAGTGCTGGATCTGATCATTGCATTAGAGAACTTAACAGTAACCAATCTAGATACTCTGCTTTCACTTGGAGAAAGTGATCATATAGTTTTGACCTGGCAGATTGCCAAACATGCAGAATTTTCTGTTAAGAAAGAATATATGTGAGAATTACAAAGCAGGTGAGTATGACACACTGAGAAGGCAGCTTTGAACAGTGCCATGATGTAAACATTCGGAAAGGAGAGAGAGAGATGTTGCTGGTGCATGGGAGGTGGCCAAAGGGTGGTTGAAGAAAGCAATATCAGAATATATACTTAGTGTAAGAAGGATTAATCAGGTAAGAGTTAGATTAATGAATAGCTTCATTAAGCAGGAGTTCCACACAAAGAAAAGGATGTGGAGGGATTAAAAAAAAAAAGTGATCAACATGCCCACAAGCAGTATAAGTGACCTGTATGTTAAGGAAGGCCAAAGCTAATTATGAGAGAAAGCTAACTTCTCCCTTCTACGTGCTAGGCCTACTGGCCTGTTACAGAACTATCTTAAAAAACTTAAAAACTTAGAAAGCTGACTGATGAGGTCAAAAGATTTCCTAGAGTATGTTGATATGTGGCAAGTAAAAGGAGGAAGGACTATAGAAGGATGGATGACTTTAAAAAATGTTGATGGTAGAGAGTTAACAGAACCAAACCGAACAGTTGAATTACTGAGTGAGCATTTTTCAGGGGTGTGCCATCTAGGTGGTGAAATTGCATTGCCAGATGTGCCATTGACTGATAGGAAAATAGAGGTTGAAGAAATGGAGATTCTTAAAATATTCAGAACCTCAATATGAACATAGCCATAGGATTACATGGCATATCAGCATGTGTATTACAAGAATGTGCAAGGGAATTATCAGCTCCTCTGACCAAGCTGTTTAATTTAAGCCTCAGTACTGGTGAGGTGCCAGTGGAGTGAAAAGAGCAAACTAGTCCCTTTGCATGGAGTAGGCTCCAAGACAGAACTAGCATTTTATTGGCTAATCAGCATCTCAGGAGATGCTAAGACAGAATTTCGGACTGGGTGGATAGAAATATGATACTCTATAAGGGACAACATGGTTTTGTGAAGGGTAGGTCTTGCCTTAGTAACTTGCTTCTTCTTCTTTGAGCACCATCTCCTATCGGAGGTCGGCGACCACCTTGGCAAATTTTGAGCGATTCTCAGCTATTCTGAGCAGTCTTTCAGAGTTCATACCAGTCCACTGTCTGATATCTGCCAGCCAAGATTTTCTTCGTCTTCCTTGTCCTCTTCTTCCATTTATCTTCCCTTTTATAATCAATTGAAATATCTTATATTTTTCATTACGAAGTAATGAAAAATATAAGATGTAAAAATATAAAAAGATAAAATATAAAGTGACAATGGAATAAGATAATAAAAATGGATAGTCAGATATTGCTAGATTTGCAAAAGCATTTGACATGATTCAACTTAGAATTGCATAAATTGCAGCAAATGGGGATAGATATGAATTTGGTGATTTGGATTAGAGGGTGGCTGATGGACAGATGTCAGACTGGTTTATGAAAGAGTTGATTCAGGAGAAGGCAAATGACCTTCTCTTGTTGTTTGATATTTATATCAGTGATATAGGAAATAAATTCACAAGAAATATTCAGTTGTTTGCTGATGATGCTAAACTGGGGAGAGCAGCGGTAAATGAACGTTATCCAGAGATCCTGCAGGTGGACTTAAATAGACTAGCAGTATGGGAAAAGGTGAATGTCTATCAGTTTAATGTTGCCAAGTGTGAGGTGATGCACTTTGGAAACTGTTCACAAATTGTGTACTATATTGATGGAACTGAACTTCAGGAAAGTGATGAGGCAGGGAGTTGGGAGTGATTGTGGACAGGGAGTTGAAGTTTAGAGGATGTTTTGCAAAGATAACCAAACCAGCACATGGTTGTTGAATTGTGTCGTTGTTGAAGAACACACTAACAAGCAGGGATAGTGAGGTTATTGTTCAGCTATATGAAGCAATAAGGCCACATGTACAACTCTAGACTCCCTGATTCCTTGGAGATGAAAAAGTGGTGGAGAAGATCCGTAGGCAAGCAACAAAAATTGTGGCTGGTCTATGGAATGCTTCCTATGAGAAGAACTCGATTGTCTGTGGGCTTCAAAAACTAGCTAATAGGTGCAAAAGTGGAAACATGATAGAACCATATAAGTTATTAAAAGGAGTTTTATAGTATTGTCACTGAAGATTTTATTCAGTACATGGCAGGAAAGAAGTCACCCATGGCATTTGTGTAGTGTGTGGTTAACAAGGGTGTTAATACTAAATTTTATGCTTGGGGAATGGGTTGCCAGAGGTGGATGTGAGTGCTTTGTCAGTTAAAAGTAAGGAGAGATATGATAGGTGCTGTGTGAATAATAGCTAGTGTATGACTACTTGATCTTCTGCAATGAGTCTTCTAACTCTATGGGGGATACCTGTATAATAATAAAAATAATTTATTTCCATTAAATCTGCATAATTAAGGCAGTATATATTTGTCATCATTTCTACAACATTAGATTATGTTTTGATGTTTTCCTTGCATTACTTCATGTGGCTTCTCTTTACATCATCTTAAAAGTTCCACTCTGAGTGCCACTAAACTTTTTAAACAATGAAACAGACTTAACAAGTTAATTCCCCTTGATATATGTTTTTAACTACTTCACTTTGAGTGACCAAATTTTATGATGGTCTTTAGGATGGGCCTCTAGGTGGTCCTTTGACATCACCTCCTGTGCAGTGAACAAGAGGTAATCCCCAGAAGCTATATAAGGAGGGCGTAATCAATGAAGTGAGGAGCGGGTTCTTTGTATGGAGATGGTTGGTGAATGGGATACATTATCTGAAAGTGTGGTGAGTGCAGAAACTGTAAATGGAAATAAGGCATGGTTTGATGATTTTTGCATGAGAGTGTGGACCTCCAACAATGAGTCTTTTGACTTCATGGAGGTCTGATGTTAATAATAATAATAATCCTTATCATTATTGAACTGCCGTCAACTTTCTCCTCACCGCTTCTATAACTGATTGCTCCTGAATCTGAAATAAACTGCTCTGTTAACTTCCTCAACCTTTGTTATCTGTCATTAAATTTTCTGTTTTTTGCATCTTCCAAAAATCCACAAGCAATGAAAAACTTATCTGCACTGCAGTTCTTACTATCCCATTTGTAAATAAAAACATTTATCCATTACATAATGTCTTCAAGCACATCATCTCTAGGACCCTCAATGTAAAATTTACTTGCCCAGTGCTTTCTTGTGAGAGATTATCTCCTCCAAACTATCTACAAAATGCATCCTATCTACCACAGAAACTAAAGTGCCCCCCCATCCTCCAGAGGGGGGAAAAAACTGAAATATTTATTTCTTTACATACAGATGTTTAAAATGATGACTACTCTTACTACCTTCCACATTTCAGAATATTCCAATGTTTTCTCAACCAGACTTAGCAGGTTCCAAAGTCATTATTATTAAACCCTCCAGTTTGGACTAAACATGAAACTGGAGTTATTGCCACAAGACACCTTTGGTTATGCTGAATTTTTCTTTTGAACTACCTTTATACATTTGATATTAAACCATGGCTTGGAAAGTGAGCAAGAATTCAAATTGAATGTGGAAGTATTAGTCTGGCCATGTGAAGGATGAGCAGAAGTTCTAGCAGTTCATCTCACTTGTCACCCATGTAGTGTCAGATGACACTAGGATGGCATTAGTTGAGAGAAGGGGGGGGTATCTGCTGGAGAGGAAACATGCACAAGATTATCATCTAAATTACTAAGAGGAGAAGTGACATTTGTGGTATACCTGGAAGGAGAACTGGTTAACAAAAAAAATAAATAAAATAAAATAAAATAAAATCAAGGGTATGAGGAGAAGAGCATTATTGGTTTGGACTAATGGATAGATGTACACTTTGCATTAGATCTATAGCAAATACTTCTACATCTCTTCTAGTTTGATCAGTGGAATTTGAAAAAATTAAAAAGATTGAAAGGTCAGTGTGGTTTTCTGAATTTGGGGAACAGTAAACACAACAAATGATCAACATTACAGAATGGGGGTGAAAAGAATTATATGGAGACATTTAGACATAAACAATTAATTTAGATTGTAGGTATTAGTTGTTGCAACAGCAATTTGGATTTCTGTCAAAAAAAATAAATAAATACAATAACGAGTCTTGATATCTGTAAGTGATGATATATCATTTGTGTTGAAGTTTATGATACGGATATTGGAAGTGGATACAATGTAATTTTTTTATGTATTATTTGTTGGTATTAGCTTTTGAAGGATGAGGGTTTTTAATTGCAGTGATGCGATGATCATTTGTTACACTTTTTTGTGTAACAAATGATTTTTTGTGGTTTGATTTGGAATAGGTGAATTAGAGATTACAGACACGTATTGAGAGGAGATACTCTTGGACTTGTTGCCACTACTCGGATCCCTTTCCCCAAACCACACACACTCCAGGCACAATCTGGTAGAGTATGTGGCAGCTCATCAGGATGCCTCCTAACATCAGTTAGAAGGTCTTCAAAAGGAAGGGGTTTGGATCTCTAAATATGTTTGGCATATCCTTAAGGGGGGTATCACTCACACTATATGGAAAAGAAATAGCAAAACAGAAGTGTCTGGAGACCAAATATCACAATAGCCACCTTGTGCCTCCAATGAACAGTGGTGTTGTTGATTCATCAGGTGAAGATTATTTACCACTTAGTGGGTCTAGTTGGCATTTTCTCCAATTAGAAAGATATCCTTTTCAACAAGATTGCTTCATGGATTCTTCAGAGTCCCCTTTTGTGAAAACAGGCCATATCATGAGAAAACCGGATTGATATTTGTTTTTAATTTGTAACAGTATAATTATTTGTATATCTATTCTGATTCAGTTCGATAATGAGATTAAACTTTACAATGTTTTATATTATTTTCTGATTTTGTAATCTAAGATATGTATTATAGTAATTTATACATTTGTTGCAAGACAGTCTGATTTTTTGATCCCTGTTTGTGTAAAATGTAATAAATTCATGTGTACACTTTGATTACTGACTGTTATTTATTTATTTTTTAAAGTAGAATTTTGGTACAGTTTTTAAGTAAAATCATTTATTTTTTTGTGATTATTTCAGATGATATGGGAACAACAGTCAACTCTGATAGTAATGGTAACCACACTTATGGAAAGAGGTCGTACTAAATGTCATAAATATTGGCCTGTCCTCTTTGAAACTGTTGATTTTGGTCGGCTGCATGTTACCTGTGTGAGGGAGCAAGAGACTCCGTCCTTTGCCTTTCGAGAATTTACACTTATTAATGTGGAAGTAAATGAAAATATTTTCTTTTTCTTAATGCTGTTATTATTATTAGTAGTAGTAATATTTTTATATTTAGGCATTCTTTGCAGTGGATTCATTTATGTGAAAGTGAGGCCTGTCTAATTAGTCACAAGACAGGATTATTTCTTCACTTCTCACAGCAACAGAGGCCTCTTTTCTTCCTTTCTTAGGCTAGAACCTTTCTTAAAGTTCTAGCCTAGCATTTGGGTCTCAGTAATGTATGTTACTTCTAAAATTCATTACACAATTTTATGTCAACTACACAGAGGTTTCTTTCTCAGTTTGTAAATATTTTTGGTGACTTAATAGTAGGACGCACACCATTAGAATTAGATGTTTTGCATTGATTTTGATAGTATTTAGTATGTCTTTGTGTGTAGGTTGTGGAGGATGCATTAACCAATTTATATATGAAAATGCAATTTTTAAATATATAGATAACTTAATATGCTTATTTTTGTATATCAGTAATTTAGCATTTCAAGTTCAGCATACTTACTGGAGTACACTAGACTTAAAATGGAACTGCTGTTACATTCTTTATAACATTGCAATAATCATATAGCTGTAACCACAGCTATATGATTATTGCAATGCTTGTACCTAACACCATCAATAAAAAAAAAATTTGTGTATTTGCTTCCTTTCAGTTGACATATTTGTAATATTTTCCAATACATAAACTTTGCTTTGACTCCATTATATAATCTGTGGCTACATACACAACTAAATACAGTTAATTATTGTACAGGTCATATATAGTTTTTACTTCCCTCTTTCAGAATGATGAAGAACGTCATATTACCCACATGCAGTACATAGCTTGGCCAGATCATGGTGTCCCTGATGATGCATCAGACTTCTTGGATTTCGTAATGAGAGTACGGCAGAACAGGGTGGGAATGGTAGAGGCTACTATTGTACACTGCAGGTAAAAAGACTAATTCTGATTCTTCTTTGCACAGTAGTAATTGTTCTAATTTGACATTCAGCACACACATCATCATCACACTTTTGATAATTATTATCAAGACATCTACAAGATATTATGATGGATCATTACTAACTTCCTATTGACAGTTTTTCTTCAAATTAATCAGTTATATGTCATGACTTCAGTATATATTGTCATGTCTTATATTTTTGTCTTCTAAGGCAATTCTTACAGCACAGTGGTAAAAAACACTGACCAGGTATGCAGACAGGAATATATATATCCATACTTGAAGTAGAAAATGCCATCAAAAGCCTGAAATGTGGAAAGGCAGCATGAGTAGATGATATTCGACCAGAAATGCTCAAGTATGGAGGTATAAAAGTCGTACAGTGGCTTCACTACATAGTTCAGAAGGCCTAGACAGAGGGACGAATTCAAGATGATTGGTGTAGAGTTCTCATAGTACCCATATATAAAAAGGGAAATAGAACTGAATGTAAGAATTACAGAGTTATTTCCTTACTGAGTGTTCCTGGTAAGATTTATGCAAGTATACTTGAGAAACGGTTGAGAAGAATTGTGGAAGAAAAGCTTGGTGAAGAACAAGCTGGATTCAGGCAAAATAGAGGCTGTCAGGATCAGATCTTCACTTTATGACAAATAGTTGAGAAAGCATGGGAATATAACAGAGATCTGTATTTAAGTTTTGTCAATCTGGAAAGAGCATATGACAAGGTGCCAAGAGAGAGAAGCTATTCAATACGCTACAGTTATATGGTGTCAATGGGGCATTATATCAAGCAATACTTAGTCTTTATTTGAGTTGTAAGTCAGCAGTTTGAATTGAAGGAAGTACAGGAAGGTGGTTTAATGTTAAATCTGGTGTCAGACAAGGATGTATATTATCCCCTCTGTTATTCATTATCTATATGAATCAATGAAGGAAAGTGGTATTAAACCTGATATCAAAATTGTTGATGTTAATGTCAGCTCTTTGCTTTATGCAGATGATGTTATACTTCTAAATAAATCCGCTGCAAGATTCCCTGACTAAATTGAATAACTCTTGTAATAGATATGGTATAAAGGTCAGCAATAACAAGACAAAGATAATAAAAATAAGCAAAAGCAGTGAAAATGTCAACTGCATTGTGAATGGAGAACCTGTGGAACAAGTAAAACATATCAGCTGCTTAGGCACGATTTTTAGTGAAGATGGTAAATTAAATATGGAAATAGACAACAGAATCAACAAAGCTGGTATGGTAGGAAGTCAATTGAATAAATTCATATGGAATAAGAGAGAAATTAGTCAGAACACTAAAATAGCTGTATACAAGACAGTGTTCAAACCAGTTTTAACTTATGGATCTGAGAGCTCTGTCAGAAGTAAAGCACTTGACCAAAGACTAGAGACTGCAGATATGAGAGTCTTGAGAAAGATTAGGAGAACAAACAGATGAGATCAATGGCAGTATCGTATTAAAAACAAGGATATTAGGAAAGAACTTGACATTGTCAGCATCCAGGAATATCGTTAGCAGAGCTAATCTCAGGTGGTATGGTCACTTAAACAGAATGGGCAAGGAAAGATTAGCAAAACAAATGTTCTCTTTTTGGCAAGAAAATGACCCAGAGGACGACCAAGATATAGATGGATTGATATACGGTAAAAAGTTCCTTAGATGATAGAAATATAAAATCTGAGAATGTTGGAGTCTTGACAAGTAACAGACTGATTTGGAGGAGAATTGTAGATAGGAAGTTAGTAAAAATGTAAATTTTTCATGTAGTACTATCATATCCTGTTCACTCCTTGAGGGTACATTGCAGGAATTTGAAGAAGGCAATTCTTACTCTATCAATCCACCTAGACCTTGGTCTTCCTTCCCACTATTTTTCCCCTTCCTTTCTGTATAAATGAACATATCACCTTGGATGAGCTGTGGGGATGCTAATAATGTCAAGTTCATTCACATTAAATTGAAAATGTTGATACATATAATGCCACAATAAAGAGCCAAGAGGTTTTTTTTTTTTTTTCCCGGCAGCATAAATTAAATTAAGGGGATAATAACATACATCTTCAAGGCCCACCTTTCCTAATTGGGTTGTGGGGGTGCAACAGCTGTAAGAGGAATTTCCAATGGTCATGATCCTCTGCCACCAAGCTCAGGTGTTCTGGTGGGATTCCCAAACGTGTCCACCCAAGGTTTTGGATATAATCTATCCAGCGAGTCCTTGGCCTTCCACGTGTCCTCCCACCCTCTGGCTTGGCAAAGAGGGCTTGCTAAGGGAGCCTCTCTTGTGGCATTCTGACCAGGTGCCCATACCAACGTAACTGTGATCTCTCAACACGGAGAAGCAGTGGTTGAGTATTGAGGGTTTCCCAAATTGCAGAGCTTCTGACCCTGTTGAGTCTTGTCAGCCCCTCAACCCCTCGAAGGAACCTCATTTCAGCCACTTGGATTTGTGTCTGCATTCTTTTGGCCATTACCCAACTCTCATGACCATAGGTGAGGATGGGGACATAGACTGTATTGAAGACAGCCAGCTTTGCCTTCTGGCTTAACTCCTGCTTCAGTACTACCGAATGGCCAAGCTCCCCCAATATTGAGCTTGCTAAGCCAATTCGAGTATCTAGCTCTACATCCCATTTTCCATCATTCGTGAATATGGACCCAAGGTATTTAAACTTCTCCACCTGCCTCATTGGGACTCCACTTACATATAGAGTGCACTGGGATGGTTGTCTTGAGACCACAAATGTTTCAGTTTTGACCGCACTGATCTTCATTCCAGCATCTGCACAAACAACTACAAACCTATCCAGGGTCTGCTGGAGGTCATCTGTGGAAGAGCTAAGCAGAACTAGGTCACCTGCAAAAAAGCAGACGCCCAATGCTACATCTTCCAATTCTGACACACTCACTGCCTTGGCTGTGCCTATCAATCCAGTCCATAAATATTATGAAAAGGAGGGGTGACAGAACACACCCTTGGCGGAGGCCAACGGAGACCGTGAAAGGTTCAGACTTTGTGCTGTTTACCCTGACACAAAACTCTGGGCATTCATACAGGGACTTGATGGCAGCTAATAGTTGGCCATCCACTCCATACTCTTATACTACTTGCCAAAGCTTATCCCGAGGAACCTGGTCATATGCCTTCTCCAAGTCCACAAACATGTGTAGACATTCTTGGCATATTCCCAAGATTTCTCAAAGACTTGCTTAAAGTGAAGATTTGGTCAGTTGTGCTGTTACCAAGACGAAAGCCACATTGTTCTTCCTGGAACTTTGACTCAACTATGCTCCTGCACTGTCTTTCCAAGCACCTAGCATACACTTTCCCAGGCAGGCTGAGCAGAGAGATGCCACAATAGTTACTGCAATCCTTCTGGTCTCCCTTCTTGAAGACTGGTATTATTATGCCTGTCTGCCATTGCTTTGGTGCTCGCCCAGATATCCAAGCAACCTGACACACTCGAGTCAGCCAGAGAACACCATCTCGATTTAAGGCTTTTAGCATTTCGGGCCGAATTTCATCATTGCCAGCAGCCTTGCCCGATTTTAGCGATTTTATTGCTAAATGGGCCTCTTCTGCTGTGAGACTAGTCATTGCCCTGATCTGCACCTCTTGGATGTCCACAACTGCTGGGCCACCCAGGTTAAGAAGGCTCTCAAAGTATTCCCTCCATCTATGGAGGATATCCTTCTCGGTTGTTAAAAGTGCACCATCAGAAGCCTTAATTGCCCTTTCTGTGCACAATTTCCTCCCTCGAAGGCAGTGGATGTCTGCCAGAATACTTTGTTTGCATTTGCATAGGATGAGTTTGATCTTTCTCCCAAGGATTCCCAATCCTTCTGCTTTGCTGTCTTTACTGCCTCAGCATACCGCAAACGTATCTCAGGTGACCTGACCCTAAGCCATGTTAGGTAGGACTCCTATTTTGCCCGGACAGTTTTTTGGACTTCTTGGTTCCACCAAGATGTCCTTTTCTCACTACCCGTTGCCACGCCGAGCCGCTTTCTGCCGCAGCATGAGAGTGCAGAAGCAGTGATAGCTGTTCTGAACAGCTTCCACTCCTCCTCAACATCTGCAGTATGCTTGGGAATCTCTTTGAACCTGTAGGAAATGTCATCTGCAAAATTCTTCCTCACAGCCTCATTTTCCAATGATGTCTCCCATTTCACACGGTATAGCTGCTTAGGCTTACCACCGTTGATAGTAGCATTTGGTTTCTGAAGCCGTAGAGTGCACACAACAAGGTGGTGGTCAGTTGACAGTTCTGCCCCTCTTCTCACACGAATGTCCAACACCGAGGAAAATAGGTCTGCTGAGACTATAAAGAAGTCAATCAGAGACCGTTGTTCTAGTGTATCCCTGTACCAGGTATACTTATGGACTTCTCGGTGCTGGAAGAAGGTATTCATCTGAGGGGATAATAAATCCCTCATTATTTTAAAGCCGGATACAAAACTTGGAGATCGAAATCTAAGTCTAAGAGTTTCATGCCGAAGAACTATCGGCAAGTCCAAGCGTAAGTCAACACCTGGGTAGTACAACACTAAGGCAACTCGGAGCAAAGGTGGAGCAAGCTCCATCACTATCCTTAATATTTTCTCATAATGTAAAATGCAGCTCCTAGGAGATGTATTACTGTTTTACATTATGAGGAGAGGTCACTACCCAGACCGGTTTCGACCTTCATTGAGGTCTCATCAGTAAGTAGGTAGGCCTTCATAATACTAAAGTTTAAGTGAAACGAACTTACGTACCTCTACTATATGAATTGCCAAAACGGTGTACCCATATATTATTACTACAATAAAGAGCCAAGAGGCTCTTTTTTCCTTTTCTTTTCTTTTTTTTTCGGTTGTGTAAATTAAGTTAAGGGGATAATAAATCCCTCATTATTTTAAAGCCGGATACGAAACTCGGAGATCAAAATCTAAGTGTAAGAGATTCATGCCAAAGAACTATCGGCGAGTCCAAGCTTAAGTCATCACCTGGGTAGTACAACACTAATTACATATAATGCCAGTTAGTTCCATTAAATAATATTGATTTTTAATCAATTTTTTGATATTATGGAAAAATCAGTTTAACAAAATTGGGGTTTTTAGATATAAAATGTACTTTTTAATTTAATTCTTCACTAAAGGAAAATGTATAGCTTCTAATTGTGTATCTTATTCACAGGTTTCTTAGTTTGAAGAACAAGTCATATAAATGGATTCCAAATGAATGAGCCATTACCATTCCTCTGCTTTCCTTTTTAACAATATAAGAACATAAGCAGCCTGAGGTCATACATGTTTCATCTCAAAACTTATCAAACCAACTTCTCATCTTCTTCCTTCATTCCATCTACCTCTGTTGTTTGAAACAGTCTCCCCACCTCCTTACCATTTTTTTCCCATTGAATAAAAGATTCAAAAAAGCATGCTAACAGATTCCTGCTTCTCCTTAACCACTTGCCTACACATGTTATAAGTTTGATGGCATGTTATGTGTGGGATTAATAATACGAGAAAAAAAATATGCTTAAATCATCTGATATCAAAAAATAACTGAATAAAACTGAGAGAAGGGAATTAATTTTTACATAAATTAAATTAAATAAAAATTAAATTAATTTATATTTCTAGTGTACGCTGCCAATTCCTTAAGTATTTAGTTATCATGTTTAACTAGTGTATAAGCCTTTCTACAAGAATTTTACATAAATTGTTCAGATAATTGTTATTGTGAACAAAATATATATAAAAAAAGAAGGTATTATGTCTTATATGCATCACTTCAAAGAAATATAGTGAAATTGAAATGCCATCAACATCCTTCTAACCTATCCAGTGAAAAACAAAATTCAACCGTGAATAAATGAAATTTCCTTTAATCTCCTAAAAAACATTTACAAAGAAAAAAATGCTTATATTGAGAAAATTGCTGCAGTTCAGAATTGTAGTCATAGCTGATTCCAGGCTATTTTTATTAGTAATATTGTTATTTCTGCTGTTATTGAAATTTCAAAGGGGCATTTATGTTGCTTCACTTTTTTTGTATATCCCACCTGTGAAGGGTTGTAAATGCTGTAGTATTGAAGCTTGGCCAAGGATTAGATAATATAGAGACCTTGAACTAGATACTAGATATAGAACTCTACAAAACCACTTGTGGTGCTCAATAACTAGGGTAGTAGTCTCACATCAGACTTTTTAAATCATTTACCATTTAACCTATTTGAAAGCAGAGATGCTTGGTTAACTACACCAGCAGAGTTTTTTTGGAAGGAGAGCAAAACTGATGACAGTGCATGTAATAAATGCTTTGAATGTGAATGCAGAGAAAAACAAATTATGTGATAGTAGAGCATTGATACAAGACTGGAAAATATAAATATCGATGATAAAACTGAAAGGGTGGTGGAGGAGTTCAGGAGAATGTAGAATACCTGAATAAAGAAAATGGCATGCTTGCATGCAAGTCCTTCACATGACAAAGCACAAGACTGAAAGGCTGCAGAAACAGCAAGAGATAGTCGAACTGAAAACACAAAAAAACAAGAGGTCCAAAGCAAAAAAAAAAAAAAAAAATGTAAGAATAATCGAAAGAATGAGCATAAGCATAATTATTTTCAGCAATTCATGATAAGAGAAGGTCTTCATGAAAGCGCTACAAATCTCATTTCCCTGGTATGAAAGGTAATAATATTAGAAATGCTGTCAGATTGCAGAAATGGAAGGTAAAAGAAGTGATTGTTTTCACTGGAACTAATGCAAGAAGGAAATGAAAGAGTTGTTGGCAGAAGTGAATAAGAGGATCGAAAGTGTAAAGTTTTTCTTGTTGAGAGGCTTATACGCTGGTTAAACATGATAACTAACATTTAAGGAATTGACAGCGTATACTAGAAATATAAATTAAATAAACTTTAATATATACTTTCCGATATTTCGGCCAACGTCACGTTGCCATCTTCTTGGGAACTTAATACAAAGACACGTGCACACAAGTACTACATAACAGCAAATGAGAACTGAAGCTAGGAAGCTAACGTTTTCCTAAAGTCCTGGTGGTGCCCCCTGGCAGGCTATATTGGTGGTTCTTAACCTTTGGGCTGAAGTTCTGATAATTGTTTCCCAAATTTGGGGCGGTCTCATGCATCCAAATTTTTTGAGGTTTGGCATGTTCCTAAGGGCTGAGGCTGATTCCATGAATAGTCTTTCATACTCGAACTTGCTGCAGTGTATGACTGTGGCTTTCTTCCATCTTATTCTGTGGCGAGTATCCAGAGCGTGGTCTGCAAGCCCAGAGTGGCTGTACTGGTGAAATCGGATGTAATCCTTGTGTTCTGAGATTCTGATATTTGCTGTCCTGCCTGTTTGGCCAAAGTAAGACAATTTACAGCTGCAAGGGACCTGGTACACACCAGGTAGGTCTAGGGAAAGTGGTTGGTCTTTAGTGGAGCGGATAAGGGATGCCAATTTTCTATGTGGTCTATAACAAGTGGTTAAGTCGTGTTTTCTTAAGATTTTGTTGATTTTTTCTGAGGTGCCTCGGATGTAGGGAATGGTGATGGATTTAGAGTAATCTTTTTTGTGAAGGGGGGGGTTGTGGATAACTGGGTTAAGTATTCTCTGGATTTTTTTTGGGGGGGAGGGGGGTAGCCATTGGCTGAGAAAGTGTCATGGATGTGATTTAGCTCAGTGGTTAGGACTTGATCATTTGAACAGATTATTTTTGCCCTGTTGAATAGTGTCTTAATAACTCCATATTGTTGTGAGGGGGGGGGTGATGGGATTGTTGGTGAATGTATCTGCCTGTATGGGTGGGTTTACTATAAACTGAGAAAACCAAGGTTCCATCAGGTTGGCGGGTGACTAGTGTGTCTAGGAAGGGGAGGTTATTCTTTTCCTCTTTTTCCAGGGTGAACTTGATTCTACGGTGTTGGTTGTTTAAGTGTGTTAGGAAGGAGAGGAGTGAATCCGGGCCATGTGGCCAAATAGCAAACACATCATCAACGTAGTGAAGCCATATGGTAGGTTTTTGTGGGGCTGAGTTTAAGGCTTTCTCTTCAAAAGTCTCCATAAAGAAGTTGGCCAAGGGTGGGGAAAGTGGTGAACCCATGGCTGTCCCCTCTATCTGTTTGTAGAATTTTTCCTGCCAAACGAAATAGCCTGAGTTTATTGTAAACTGAAATAGGGCTGAGATATCGGGAGGAAATTTAGCTTGGATTAGCTCTAGGGTTTCTTTGAAGGGTACATTCGTGAATAGGGAGGAGACATCAAAACTGACCATTATGTTATTTTGTTGCAGTGTAAGGTTTTCTATACTGGCTTTGAAGTGGGCTGAGTTTTTTTATGTGTGATGGTGTGTTGCCAGTATAGTGTGAGAGCGCTTTGGCTAAATGCTTGGCTAGTTTGTAAGTGGGGGAATCAATGCCATCCACTATGGGACGTAATGGCACATTTTCTTTATGTATTTTAGGGAACCCATGTATGCAGGGGGGTCTAGAATTATAGGGTTTTAGTCTGTTGGTAACCTCCACAGGCCAAGAAGTAACCTTCTTAAGGAGCTTATGGAGTTTTCTAATTTGTGAGTTGGTGGGATTGTAATTAATGGGGAGGTAAGTGGATCGATCTAATAGCAAAGCCTTGAGCTTACCTGTGTAGTCATTAAGGTTGCGTATCACAGTGGCGTTCCCCTTATCCGCTTTGATGATCACTATTTCTTTGTTTCTCTTCAATTCTTGTAGTGACTTGTATTCACTAATAGATATGTTGGATTTTGGAGGTTTTGCTTTTTTGAGAACACAGGCTACATCCAATCGAATATCGTTGGCGATGTGGCTTGAAAGTTGGCGAATTCCGCGTTCAATTTGGATCATTAATTCCTCGGCCGGTAATTTCTTAGGAGCAATGGTGAAGTTGTGACCACGTGATAGAGCGTTGAGTGCTTCAGGCTTCAAGATAACTGAAGAAAGGTTAACTACAGTGTTGGTTTGTAGTTTAGGTTTGGACGCCAAGTTCTTTATTAATTTATCAAACTTGTTGATATGTCAGCTCCGTATTCGATCAAATTCTTTGTTAGCTGCTGTACACGAGACGTCATGTAGGACTGACCAAAGCTCATGATTAAGTGTAAAGTTTGTGAGTCTGCTGCCATGGTATGATAGAAGTGAGCTTACAAGGAGAGCGATTATGGCTAATGAATCAATATGCAGGTTTTGAAGAAGGAATGATCTAGAGTTTGTGAACTTATGGCCTGAGTTTGATGGATGGAAAAATTTGTACAAGGCTGCATTTAAATGGATTTGGAGTTAGATGTCTGGAGGGAACTCTGTTCACTGTAAGTGTGGAAGTGCAAAGTTAGGAAAACTAAAGCAATTAGGGCAGATGTGGATGAGTAGTGAAGGCACTTATTAAACAAATGAGTGTGAATGAATAAAAAAATGCAGAATCTAGTCTCTCAGGCATCAATATCGAATAGAGTAGTCAGTTAAGGACGCAAAGGTGTTTGGGGCCAGGATCCTACAGTTTCTATATACTAATGCTAGAAGCATCAGGAATGAGGAGGAGGAATTTTTGGCATTTGTGCATTTTAGTGCAGTCTTGCCAAACATTATACACATTAGTGAGACTAATATAGTCTCAGTATAGACTAATAGACTAATATAGACCCAGGGATAGCATGTGATGGAGTTGGTATTTTTAGGGTGGATAGCATAGACAGGACAGAAGTGGGGCACTATGATGACAGCAGATGAAGTTCATCCAACAAGATTAGGAGTCAGTTGGGCAGATGGCAGCTCTCTTGAATCAATCTGATGTGAGATCGAGGCAAACAGGATAAAATATAAAATTGGTTGCTGCTATAGGCTAGAGTGCAAGTGATGTGGCACCTTTGCAGGTGCCACATCACTTGCACTCACTGTATTAATTTGCATCTGCAAATTAGCACAGTGAGTGCAAGTCAAGTAAATTATTATGGAGTCTCCAAAGTTGAAGTCATACATTGGAAGGAGAAATGATCATATGGCAGAAAGGAATCTTTCTCATATGATGGAAACCTAACCACTCGGCCTGGTTGGCCCAGTGGTTAGTGTATCCGCTCTCCAACCAAAAGGATGTGGGTTCAAATCCTGCTGTAGACATGGATGTTTGTGATTATCTGTGAAACTAGTGGTGGTCGGGAGTAGATGGTGTTGGTGTAGATGATGATTGTAGTTGTGGTTCATTATAGTTGGTGGGCTGAGGGTGGAGACAGAGAACTGTAGAGTAGGTGCCCTCCCTCGATGAGTCTCTAGACTCCCTGGAGGCATCACGTAACAACAATAATAATAATTACTTGAAGCAGAATGCAACTCAGGATATGAGAGCATTGGATCTTGTTATAAGGTGAGAAGACTTGTCCTTAACTAAGGTGGCTACATTGCCTCTAATTGGAGAAAGAGATCATGTGGTCTTGACTTGAGAGGTAACAAAATGTGGAAATTCCAGTTAAGAAAGGGCATATGTAGAACTATTAGAGAGGTGATCATGATGCACTAAGGAGGCAGCTTGAAGCAGTACTATGGCATAAAGTTTTGCAAGGGAAGAATGTTCACAGTGCATGGGGGATAGTCAGGAGATATCTGGAAGGTCTCTTTTTCCAGATATCATACTGTATGCTCAAGGTCAGGAGGGTAAATCAGGTAAGGCATATTGCTAAAGTAGCCATGGCAGCTCACAAGATTGCTTTGTTGTTGAACAACACACTAACAAGCAAGGATAAGGGCATTATCATTCCTTTTTATGAAATCTTAATATGACCACATCTGAATTACTGTGCTCACTTGGGTTTATTGATAGGGAAGTGGTGGAGAGGATCCAGAGGCAAGTGACCAACTTGCCTAATACACTAACAAGTAGAGATAAGACTTAAGTGCTGTGAGGACGTCATGTTGGAGGCTTAATGGATTATTTTTTACAACACTCAAAAAGGATTAAAACAGAACTTAATACTTCCTATATTTCGTCCTAGTCACTAGGACATCTACGGGGATTACAAAAACAACTCATGTAACATGAACACAAATATCATACAATACTAAGCCCAACCACGTAGGTGTCTTTGCCATAAGAATCTATACTAGACATTTTTTGTTCTGATTATGTTGAAATTAGAAAGAATATCAAATTTCTGATATGTACCATGAAGCATGTATAGAATCTTATTATAGTACTACATGAAAAGTTTACATTATTGCTAACTTCCTGTTGACAATTTTCCTGCAGATTAGTGTTACCTTACCTGTTAGGACTCCATTATTGTGAGTTTGTATATTTTGCTTTCTAAGGCACTTATAACTGCATCGATCCATGCTGATCTTTGTCTTCCACTGGAATTTTTTCCTGTCATTATATGCCTGCTTTGCCAATTCTTCCTTTCATATTCTGTTTTAGTAACTGTACCACCCTAAATTAGCTCTGCTCACATCTTCCTGAATGGTAATAATGTTGAGTTCCCTCCCTCTCTCTCTCTCTCTCTAATATCTGATCAGCTGTGTTAATTCTAAGCCATTTCTCAGATCCATAAGTCAAAATTTGTGTGAACACTGTCTTGTATATAGGTGGTTTAAGATTTTGAGTGATTTCTGTCTTGGTTTAAGCTTCTGTGTGAGATAGGACATTCTAGAAATATTTTATCTGGTATTTAACCATAAAGATGCCAAATAGAATTTTTTTTTAATTTCAACTAGTTTCATGAAATGCTTTGTAAATTCTGACTCATCATACTCAGGCAATGCATTCCACTCACTAGTCACTCTCCATGAGGAGAGTGACACAAGAAGTCACCAAGGGTGACTTCTTGTTCTACCCTTGTCTCCTTCTAGTCTGTGAAAAGTCTACTCCACATTAATCTGGTAACATCCCTCACCAACCTATATGTTCATTCAAATCTCTGCTTCTTCTATTCTCTTAATCTCTCCTTGTATCTGACATTCCATAGCCCTGATATTAACTTATTAAACTTTCTCCATTACATCCTCATCCCCTTGAAATTTAGGTGACCAAATCTCCACACAGTGGTACATGTGGCCTAATCAAACTTTATACAAGGAAACCATAACCTCTTTGCCTTTGGATATCAATGTTCTCATTATCACCATAATCCATTCTGATTTTCTTATAATTTTAGTAGTGTGACCCTTAAACTTCAAATCTCTGTCTACTACCACTCACAGATATCACTCTTCCACCATCTTCAAAATTGTTCCATTAATTGTATACTATGCATCCCAACCTCGCCTTCCCAATTTCAAAACATTAAACTGAAAGCTTCACTCACTTGCCCACTCACATAGTCTGTTGAGATCAATCATCCTGCAAGGCCACATCTTTTCTATTTCTCATAGTTCTTCCCTATTTTGCATCATCAGCAAACAGCTGATTTCCAGTTAAGCCAGTCCACTGTCATTCAAAAGTCTGTTTTCCTCCCACTGCATGTTCCCCTTCTCTTTTTCTCTTCACCTTTTGAAACATTAAATATGAAACCAAACCTGAATAATAAGAATAACCCTAATAATTATATTGTCTCTGTGGTTGAATGAAAAAAAATTAAAAATCTCACAAAAAAGTAATCTTCCATAATCACTTTACCAACTTCCATGGCATCAATAGTAACTTAAATGACATGCATTGTTACCTTCAGTCATCCAAACCTGATCAGTTTCTGATTGAACCCTAAATTTCTGCTGTAGCAACCACATCTCATTTTAACTGTCCAAATTACACCCTCTGTGATTCCTTCTGCATTTAGGCATTTCTGATATTCCTTGCCTAATGTCAGACGTAGAATCTCACCTTTTTTGACCTCCTACGTCTTAAAATTTCTTTGCCACATTTTGTTTTATTATATCTGACATTCTCCCAATTCTGAAAATCACTTTGACTTCCTATTATCAAAGCTTGATTCTATCATCATCATCAAATTCCTGATATATACCCTCAAGGGGTGTGTAGGATATGATAGTACTACATGAAAAATTTACATCATTACTAACTTCCTATCTACAATTTTCCTCCAAATCAGCCTGTTAAATGTCAAGACTCCAATATTATCAGTTCTTATATTTCTATTATCTAAGGCACTTTTTGCCATATATCAATTCACCTATATCTTGGTCATTCTCTGCCAACCTGGCAGAGAACACTTGTTTTGCTAATCTTTCCTTGCCCATTTCTGCTTAAGTGACCATACCACCTGAGATTAGCTCTGCTAATGCATTCCTGGATGCTGACAATATCAAGTTCTTTCCTAATATACTTTTTTAATATGATATTGCCATTGATGCCATATGTTCATGTCTCTAATCTTTCTCAGGAATCTCATATCTGCAGTCTCTATCAAGAGTTTTACTTCTAATCCAGCTCTCAGATCCATAAGTTAAAATTGGTTTAAACACTGTCTTGTCTACAGCTAATTTAGTGTTTTGGCTAATTTCTCTCCTATTCCATACAAATTTATTCAGTTGTCTATTTCTACTATACTACTATACCAGCTTTGTTTATTCTGTTGTCTATTTCCATATTTAACTTACCATATTCACTAAAAATCGTGCCTAAGTAGCTGAAATGTTTTTTCTTGTTCTATAAGTTCTCCATTTAAAATGCAGTTGATATTTTCACTGTTTTTGCCTATTTTCATTGTCTTTGTCTTTTTAATGCTGACGTTCATACCATATCTATTACAATAGTTACTCAATTTAATCAGGGAATCTTGCAGATGTAGCAGATTTATTTAGAAGTATAACATCATCCACATAAAACAAAGAGCTGAGATTAACACCTCCAATTTTGATATCAGGTTTAATACCACTTTATCTCATATTGTGATCCATATAGATAATGTACATCCTTGTCTGACATTAGATTTAACATTAAACCATCTTACTATACTTCCTTCAATTCTAACTGCTGACTTGCAACTCAAATAAAGACTAAGTATTGCTTGATATAATGCTCCATTAACACCATATAACTATAGTGTTTGGAATAGCTTCTCTCTTGGCATCTTGTCATTGCCTTTTCCGGATCTACAAAACTTAAATACAGATCTTTGTTATATTTCCATGATTTCTCAACTATCTGTCGTAAAGTGAAAATCTGATCCTGACAGCCTCTATTTGGCCTGAATCCAGCTTGTTCTTTACCAAGCTTTTCTTTCACATTCCTTCTCAACCATTTCTCAAGTATACTTGCATATATCTTACCAGGAACACTCAGTAATGAAATGCCTCTGTAATTCTCCTATTCAGTTTTATTTCCCTTTTTATACATGGGTACTATGAGAGCTCCACTCCAATCATCTTGAATTCGTCCGTCTGTCAAGGCCTTCTCAACTATGCAGTGCATCCACTGTAAGACTTTTATACCTCCTTACTTGAGCATTTCTGGTCGAATATCATCTACTCCTACTGCCTTTCCACATTTCAGACTTTTGATGTCTTTTTCTACTTCAAGTATGAATATGTATTCCTGACTGCCTGGTCAGTGTTTTTTACCACTGTACTGTCATCACTGCTTTTTTCATTTAGCAGTTTTTCAAAGTAATTACTCCATACTTCAAGGATATCTTTTTCTCCTGTTTTCATGTCACCTTTATCATCTCTAATTCCTTTTACAGCACTCTTTCCTCCATTTCTGGGCTTCTTCAACAATCTCCAGAATATTTTGCACCTTCTTGATATTTATTTTCTATATTCTTGCCAAAGTCCTCCCATAACTTTTATTTAGCTAGTTTTACACAGTGTTTAGCATTCTTGCATTTGTCTCTGTATTCTCTAAGCACACAAGCTGACTTATTTGACAGGAACTTTTGATATGCTTTCTTCTTTTTGTTCACTGCCTCTTTAACTTCCTGTGTCCACCATGGAGTTCTGATTTTTCTATCCTTGCAGACACCCTCACCACATGCCTCTCTGGCTGAATCAATCAGGGTTTTCCTCAAAGCTTGCCACTGAATCTCCAAGGTTTGGTTTCTGTTCTCAAACTCTTTTGTTTTGTTTTTTTTCAATAATCTTTGTGTATTTTAGTCTACAGTTCACATCTGAGAGCTGTTCAACTTTTATTCGCTTCAAAACTTTCTTACATGTTATTCTTTTCAATATGAATTTCAATTTTAACCTGCTCAAGACTAAATAGTGATCACTACCAATTTGCACCAGGGAGAAAACATCACTATCAACAATAACATATTCAATGAGACTTTTCTTATTCCTTGCCTCTTCTCTCAATGTGAATTTGTGCACATTTTTATGTTGGAACATGGTGTTAGTAATAACTAGTCTAAGTCCTGAGCAGAAATCCAACAGGCAATTTTCTCCAAAATTTTCCCAAAATATTTTTGTATGTCTGAGTCATTTCCTACTCTGCTATTTAGATCCCCCAAAAAAGACCGACTTTTCAGTTTTCATTGTGTCAGTTGTTATTTTCTCTAAAGCATCAAAAGATTCCTCCACTTCTACCTTGGTAGAACCTTCTGTGAGACCATAGGCACAGATATGTCTCATTGTCCAATTCCCCATTCTGATATTTGCCCACATCATTCTACTTGAGACCGCCTGCCATTCAAGAAGATTAGCCTCGTATTTTGTGTTGAATACTATGGCTACTCCTTCTTTTCCTTGATTTCCATTACCTGAATATAGCATTTTGTATTTATTGCTCAGAAAGATCTCACCAGTTTTGGTCTTTTTTGTTTCAGTCACCCCTATTATGTCGATCTGGTACATATCCAATTCCTCAGATAGCTCCATTTCTTTGCCATTCAGGCTTCTTATGTTGATAGTACCGATCTTGAATTCTGGTGATGTCGAGTTGGGGTAAGTTTTAGGATTTGTTCCAGTAGCTGACTTTTCGCTGTTTGCCCTGGTTCCCTGGTGAAAACAGCGGGTGCCTTGTTTAACTAGGCGACGCCCTAGCCAGCATGAAATTTTGTCATGTTTTATCATCATTTTGTATTTTGGTTTAAGCCAATAAGAATACAATTTGGTCGTCTGAATCCCAAATTGCTAGCCCATCCTTCGTTCAGTATCCAGGTAAATACCCAACAGGGTGCACCATGAGAAGGTGAGGATTGGACATTAGGTCAGAAGCCATGTTAGAGGTTTAATGGAATATTAACAGCACTGAGAAAGGATTAAAACTAATTTTAATACTTCCGATACTTCCAGACATCTTCGGGTATTACAAAAACGTTTTGTAACAACACACACACACACACACACACACACACACACACACACACACAAATACAATGCAAAGTGAAACTGAAGTCCTATCTAGGTGGTATGCCCTCTATGGGCATATGTAGGTGACATGGGATGTAGAGAGGGATCTCTGATAATTAAAGTTTCTCAAATTTAGCGAAGTTTAATGCAACTGTATTTGTTTAAATTAGGTTGATTCCTAAGTGCAGATGCAGATTCAAAGAATAGTCTTTCTTTTTTGAATTTACTATGGTGGAGCATGGTAGTTTTTTTCCAGGAGATCCTGTGGGATGTATCCAAAACATGGTCTGCAAGGCCAGACTGGCCATAATCGTGTTTGCAGATGTAAGAACTGTGTTCTTCTAACCAGATGGATGCTGACCTGCCTGTTTGTCTGAAGTAGGCAAGTTTACAGGAACAAGGTACTTTTATATACACCAGGCACTGAAAGTGGAGGGAGCTGGTCTTTAGTGGAGTGGATAAGGGTAGCAAGTTTACAGTGTATGTTAATATTCCATTAAACCTCTAACATGAATTCTTCACGGCACTTAAACCTCAACACATGTAGGTCAGAAGCCATGGTCGGTTCTCTGGATTCCTTTGAAGGCTATGTGGGGGTCTCCTCGCAGTTATCTAGCTTTGACCCAGACCCCTAAGCTTGATTTTATTCAGTCCAAATTTCCAAATAGTAAAATCATCTTTCTTAGTGGTTTCAATGTCCAGAGTTCTAATTGGCACCCTTTTACAAATTTCACTGACCATGCCAGAGGAGGTGGGGGTCTCCTCGCAGTTATCTAGCTTTGACCCAGACCCCTAAGCTTGATTTTATTCAGTCCAAATTTCCAAATAGTAAAATCATCTTTCTTAGTGGTTTCAATGTCCAGAGTTCTAATTGGCACCCTTTTACAAATTTCACTGACCATGCCAGAAGAGAGGCAGAGATTTTTTGCTGTAAGCAATGACTTAAAATAGGTCATTCATCTCCTTACCAGAATTCCTGACAATCTCTTCGCTCACCTTACACTCTTGATCCCTTCTTAACTAGTTCTCCTTCCAGGTACTCGGTTCAGGTGACTGCTCCTCTTGGTAATTCAGATCACAATCTCATCCAAGTTTCATCTCTGGTGGAAAGTCCTTCCTTCCTTCAGCCATTCACAACTTCATGTACTCTGGCATTACAACAATGCCAAGAAGGAGGACTTGCGTGATTTTTACTCTTTTCAATGTCAGCCTACTGTTTCCCTTCTTCAGATCCAGTTACCTGTTGTGATCTTGTTACAGAAAAAAATCCATATTTTAGAGTCGAAGCTTTCATTCCTCACACTCTTCAAATTTTCCACCCCCATATCTAAACTATGGCTCTCTCCAAGAAAAGTAAATAGCCTATCTCAATTGGCTTGAGATGACCAAAACGCCAGCTTCCTTCACAGCCTACACGGCTGCCTGCAAGACTTGTAAAACCATCATTAAAAGGGCAAAGTCTAAATTCATCAATCACAGATGTATAGAAAACTTGCTGCTTGTGCTGCTGACAATTGTGCCTTCTGATCCTTTTCCAAAGCTGTTGGATGCAAATTTTGTTCATCCATACTATCTCCTCTGTCTCACCCTAACAGTAGCATTGTGTCATCACCTAAAGACAAGGCTAACATCCTGGCTTCATTATCCTCTTCTAACTACTCCAAAGATGACCATAGCATATTATCTATGCATGTTGCTTAGAAAATTTGCATCTCATGGCTCCTGTGACCTTCAACCAGAAAGACATCAGAAGAATCTTAAATAACTTTGATACTACAAAAGGCAACCTCCTGATGGAATTCCATCCATTGTGTTCAAGAAATGTGCTCCTTAACTAACACCTGTTCTTTATCATCTGTACACTAAACTGTACTTAGCTGGAATCCACCCTACAGCATGGAAGAAAGTTTGTATATAATAAGTTCCCAAAAAAGAAGATAAATGTTTACCATCAAGCTATCGACCTATTGCTCTCACCTCATTGTCCATAGTATTGGAGAAAGTTATCAACAGCAAACTTCTTCAACACTTGGAGAACTACTATGTAATTAAGTGACCACCAGTATGGATTTCCATAATCTAGATCCACAGGCAGTCTCCTGGCCCATCATCCATCTCTGGATTCTAATTTCATGGAAGGATTTGAAGAATCCTATGCCATTGCACCTGATATCTCAAAGGCTTTTGATTGGGTTTGGTATCAATGGCTTCTCAACCATTTACCATCATATGGACCTCCTTCATCCTTGTGTAATTGGATTGCCAGTTTTCTCTCAAACCCTATGTGTAATGGTTAAATTTATATAAATGATCATCTCTCATTGACTGAAACCCCTATTCATAGTTTTGCTGATGATAGCACATTCTACTCTTCCTATTCAACCATTTCAGGCTTCAAAATAATTTGTAATAAACATTCTGAACACTGATCTATCTTCACAATATCCTTGATTTGTTTGAAAACAACCTAGTCAACCTTACCTCAATGCTTCCTAAACAAAGTTTTGTTTGTGTTCTCACAAAAAAGACCAGATTTTTTCCATTTACTTTTGATAATGCTCAGCTCAACAGTCAAGACCAAATCTCTCGCCTTTCAGACTGACTCTTACTCCAAACCTTTCCTGGCATAATCATATCACTTCTACAGCATCATCAGGTTCCAAAAAATTTGGCATCCTTTTTCTCTCAAAATGGAACCTCTCTTCTGAACAGTTGCTTACTCTGATAAATCCCAAATTCTGCCACTCTTGGAATACAACTCTTATGTTTGGGTTAGTGCATCCTAAGACCTCCCAAAAAAATTCTTGATGCTATTCAGCAAAGGGGTTCAATTAATTAATGACATTTGTTACATACTCTCTTCAGCCACTTTCCCATAGAAGATTAGTTTCTGTATGGTGAAACTGTTAGCAGAACTAGTATCCATTATGACTCTCATTTCTGTTGGATCTACATGAACTCATTAGCTGCTCAACAGCCCTTCACATTCGAACTGCATACTCACCAACACCAGCTACTCCCAATCATCTTTCATTCAATCCACATCAATTCTGTAGAACAGCCTCCCCCTGTGAAGCATTTTCAGAGGACTACCACCTCCTGCAGTTCAAGAAGAATATCAACAAATTACTATGCTTCTGCTGATACCTATCTGAAAACTAATCAGCTATCCAACTCACTAGCCCGTTATCTAATGCCATCTGTTTCAATTTAGCGACCAACTTGTCATGCCAATCTTGTATTCCAAGATTGGCATGACAGTCTATCCAAGGGCCTTTGGAAAATCCAAATACACCACTGTATATGCATCTCCTTTACCCAGTGAACTTTTTCACCTTGTTATAATACATAAACAGATTTCTAAAGCATGTGCTCCCTTAACAAGTCCATGCTGATCATCATAAAGAATACTACTATTGTCAACCTATTTCTGAATCTTGGTACTCACTGATTTCTCCAAATCCAATCCACACACACACACACACACACACACACACACACATACACACACACACACACACACACACACACACACACACAGATTGACCTATAATTTGTAGCGTCAGTCTTACCTCTCTTTTATGAAGTGGAAAAATTTTTCTTGACTTTCATTGCAAGACTCATGATTCCCTAGAGCAATTCTTCAAGACATGCAGCAATTTATTATCAAGTCCTACTACTTTATTACCATCAAGTTTACTTAATGCCTCATATCCTTTCTACTCATTCACCATTGGTCCCTGCTTCACCCTATTCTTCTTTTAACAGTCTTTCATAGTAATTGCTCTGAAGAGGTTATCTTTATCTTCAGTTTTCCCATCACCTTTATCATCTTTTATAGTACTCTTTCTTCCATTTGTAAGCTTTTCATTAGTCTCCAGGACATTTTGCTACCTTCTCATGAATGTATAGAGTTTGATTATCACTCAGGATGATGCTTATTGAAAAAACATACTAGAGATAATAATTACAAACTAAATTTATTTAGCAAATAAATTATTATGCCAATATTTTGCCATCCACCAAGGCATCTTCATGGGCACAAAGAAATACACTAGCAGGATGGTAAACATTAAGAATTCATCAGTCCCAGTCAGCACCCTCTTTTGGTATAGTGATGGAATCTTGACAAAGGTCTCACGCTGATGGTCTCCTAGATTTTTTGGTAAAGTGAGCAGATTCTAGAAATAGTCAGTCATCTTTATATCTGCTTCTGCATAAAAGGAAGGTTTTGTTCCATTAGATCTGGTAATCTGTATCCATGGCATGGTTTGCTCCTCCAGATAGATATTCACTGTTTGTTCAGAGTAAGTAGTTTGTGGAAGCAAGGGATTCTGTAGATCCCAGGATGATCTAGATCATGGATGCACAACAATACAGCCTGTTTATTGATTTAATACGGCCCTTGTCATAAATTGAATAAATGGAAGAAAACATATTTGTAGAATATTAAATGATTTAAAAAATCAGTAGATTTATATATGGTTATTGTTAATGTAAATAAATATTTTTTATTAAGGAGGGGAGTTTGTTTACATTCTCTATGCCTTAACAGAAATCAACTATAGCATGTGCACTAAACAAATACTAAAATTTGTTTAGTGCACACGCTAAACAAATTTTAACGTGTGCACTAAGAAAAACATGCTCATGAAAACGATATGTTATTCCATATCTATGTCAAACTGACAAAATAAATATTACCACAAATTTACATAGTAAATTTGTGGTAATATCTATTTTGTTAGTTTGTAAAATAGTTACTAAAGCAATTACTTATCAATATTACAGATATTTTGTAATATTACTTGTAAATATTAATCTCAAAAATTGTTGATTTAAAAAAATATAATGTATCACATTAAAATGCTATTTTCAATAAACATATCTATTGAACTTTATATACATTTTATTTTTCTATAAAAATTCAGTTTTAAAAAATGTGACCTACATAAGTGTAATTACTTGATTTAGCCCATGGCAGCATTTAAATAGTACACACCTGGTCTATATGATGGGGAGGGGAGGGGGGGGTCTTTTGGTGAGTGGATAAGGGTAGCTAATTTTTGGTATGGCTTGAAGTAGGTCTGTATACGTTATGCCTCTTCAAAATGTGAAATTTTTTCTGAGGTGCCTCAAATGTAGGGAATAGCAATTGATTTTCTTTTTTTGGGGGGGGGGGGGGGGGCAGATTAAACTTTATAATTCCAGGCCCAAATGGATTACCAAAAATACACAAAACAGAACATACCCCTGAGACTTATAGCGGACAGTATGGATTCTTCTACTTATAAAGTGGTCAAACACTTAGCCCAAGAGCCTTTTCATTACAGGCCACATTTCCTTTGCATTAAAACTTCTGTGCACTTCATATCTTGCTTGTCAAACTTTATCCTTAAAACCAATGTTACAGTCAGTTTTGATGTAGCCTCCTTATTCACTAAAGTATCTTTAAAAGTAACCTCACAACTATTCAGACTCTCTTCCTACTTCACATAGCAGTTTTATTCATTTTACCAGGAACTCCAGCTATTTTACATAACAAGGAAAATCCTAAAATAGATTGAAGGCACAGCTATGACACATTGCTACATGAAATTGATAACCATTATCCTTGCCCATACTACAATTTATTTACATCACCCTGCAGGTTGTCTCCATCACTGTTTTCTACTGTTGCACTATCCAGTTTTGTATCATCAGCAAATAACTGAATCCCCAACCTCAAAGTACTTCACACTCGACTAGATTCCATTCCACCATACACTACTCTCTGGTTTATATTTCAGACCCTGCTGCATGGCCAACTATTTTTCATTTGCAATGGGAGAATCTTCACAACACTTGGAAGACTACCATAAGACCCTTCAGTTTGCTAATCAAAGTTCTCTTACAAGCTTCCTTTCCTTAATGCTTACACAGTGATCAGAATATGTCATGGAAATTATGGAAACAACTACCGCATTAGAGTAAAACTTTAGTTTAATATAAACCAAGATAAATACTCAACGTTTTGACCTTCACATTAAGGTCATCATCTGGAGTATACACATATATACAAAGAAACAAGCTGCACTACAATCTACATGGTATGCTAAAGTTACTGATCAACTGTTTAAACCATTGGCCTGACCTCTGGTGAAAGAAAAAAACCTTACTACATCAAAGCTAGATCCTGTTATTATTATTATTATTATCTATTAGATTACAAAATTAAATTAAGCTGGAGAGCAACATGTTCACACAAAAAAATTACTCATATAAGTATACATATAAATTACAACAAACCATTGATTATGGATGGTGTTTGGTAAAAGCTGAAAAATTGTTTAGAGTTTTTATGCTGCCATTATTGTTAAGATTAGGGCAGTTAATCAAAATTTCACAGACTTCTTTAAATTTCCATTCATACCAGGTTTTTTTATGATGTATAGAACAAGTACTTTTCCAATTAGTTTGGTGTAGGGTGTTAAGAACGTGATTTGAGAGGCCTGCTTCACCAAAATTGTTAAAGTTAATGTGTCATTTGTTTTCTTTTTTACAGATAGGGATTGTATGCCCATAATTTTCATGATGTATTCTCTTACAAACTCTAGAGATTTCAGTACACAACATGTCCCAGATGCCACTAAACACATTCCCACCATGGCAATTAGCCATCTAACCTAGCCAGATAGTTTAACCAGCTCTTTGAAGTTCATTGAATTGAATTGAATGCTCTAATGTTGTATCTGTCTACATGGATGGTTCAAAATTGGACAGACTAGCGAGAACTTCTGCAGACTTTCCAGACAACATTACAAGTGAACAAATACGATTGGAGTATACCACCATTACAGCTGAGCTGTATGCAATAGAGCTTGCAATAAAACACATCAGATTGCATCATTACCAAAGGTGCATAATATATTCAGTCTCACAAAGTTCTCTTCGGGCAATAAAAAGTCTAGAGCTACATAAACATTCGGCTTTCTCTCTCAAATTCAACACCTTCTCTTTCATTTATGGAAGCTGCATTTAGATGTACACTTCTATTTGATTTCAAGCCATATTGGGATCAAGGGAAACGAGATTACAGATTCTGCAACTAGGTGAACTCATTCCTCAAACACCTGCTATCTGCCTATACCATACACTGATTATGGCATGTTATCAGACACAAAAAATTCTATCCTAATGGCAGTTGTCTTGGAATAGAGAGACTAATAATAAGCTCTACCAAATTAAGCCTGAAATTATATGATGGTAGTCTGGTCTGCACGGGGTTCAAACAGAGGAAGTTGTGCTTACTCAGCTCTACATAGTCATCTCACACTCTTTCTTGTTTGGGAGTTATAATGTGCCTGTGTGTGAGTTTTGTAATACTAGGCTCACAGTTCATATTTTATTTGACTGTCCTCATTTCATGAATGAGCACAGTCATTATTTTAGCTGTATTTATAATCTATCTGAGCCCTATACATTCAGGAAAATTTTATCAGACTCAACAGATGTTTTTTTTTTTTTTTCAATGTTTATGGACAGTTAATATCTTTTACTGCATATTGATTATTATTATTATTATTATTCTTCAGGCCTCCATGGAGTCAAAAGCCTCATCGCAGGAGGTCCTTCCTAGGAAACACAAAGTCTATCAAGACTCATTGTAGGAGTTCCCTCTTAGGAAAAACAAAGTCTATCATACCACTCCTTAAACTCATTGACCGTTCTCACTCTCATCACTCTATCAGGCAATGCATTCCATGGTTCAACCACCCTCCATGCAAAGAAACCACTCCTCACCCTCTTGCTCACCGTTTCCTTTCGTAACTTCCAGAGATGGCCCCTTGTCATGACTCCTTCCCGCTGTTCAACCAAGCGAAAGAACTCCCCCAGTGTCCACCCTGTAACCACCTCTCACCAGTTTAAAAGTCTCAATCATATCACCTCTCCTTCTTCTATCTCAAACTCTGCAGTTCACACTCCCTCAGTCGATCCTCATAACTTACATTGTACAGTCGTGACACCATCTTTGTTATCCGCCTTTGTACCCTTTCCACAGTTAATTTATCCCCTTCAAATCCTGGGGACCAAATCTGAGAACAATAGTCCAAGTGTGGTCCGATCAGGGTCTTATACAACGGAATGATAACTGTTTTATCTCTGCAGGTCAGCATCCTTCTCATTATTGCAGCAATCCTCTGTTACCTTCACCACCTTGCAATATGTCCCCTAAATTTCAGGTTTCTATCAATCATCAACCCCTAGATCTCTTGTCTCCCCTACTTCCTCCAGTATAACTCTTCCCATAGAGTATGCAACGTCCCATCTATGTTTCCCAAACCTCAAGACCTTACATTTTGCTGCATTCAACTGACACCCACCATTCATTTGCCCATCTATCTAGCTTATTCAAATCCTCTTGCAAGATTGCTGCATCTGCACTATTACTAATAATCCTTCCCAGCTTCGCATCATCCGCAAACAACTGAATATCCCCTTGCAATCCACTGACCAATGTCTTTGATATAAAGGTTAAACAGTATAGGTCACAGTATTGAGCCCTGTGGGACCGCACTTGTAACCCTCTGCTTCCTTGAAACTGCCCCGCCATACACAACTCTCTGATACTTATCGGACAGCCAATCCTGAATCCAGTTGACCAATCTGATATTCAGACCCATGTGCTGCAACTTAAATATCAGCTTATCATGTGGCATCCTGTCAAATGCCTTTGCTAAATCCAAGAAAATGGCAGTATATGCCTTTCTTTCATCCACTGCCCTTGTAACTTTATTGTAAAAGGCTAGCACATTACTAAAACAAGAGCGCTCCTTCACAAATCCATGTTGAGTCTCACAGATAACGTTACCCTTATCTATCCAATGCTGTATATGGTCCCTCACTACTTTCTCCAAGATCTTAACAACTACTGATGACACACAAACTGGCCTATAATTAGACACTTCCAGTCTGCTACCACCCTTATGCAATGGCACTATCTTACCTTCCTTCCATTCCCTGGGCACCTTTCCCTTAGCCAGACTTTCATTGAAAAGCCAGGTCAACAGAGCTGTCAGTTCTTGAGCACATTCTCTCAAAACTTGTGGCGAAATACCATCTAGTCTCACTGCTTTACTGACATCCAGAGTACTCAGAATCTGGAACACACTCTCCTCCTGCACTTCTAAACCTCGAACCTGCTCTATCCCTCTAGTATTAAAATTTACTCCTCAAGGATGAAATACTCTAATAAAATGTTCATTGAAAAATTCCTCTGTGTCCTCTGCATCAGTCACTCTATTCCCGTTTTTTATCCCACAATGTTAATCTTTCACAGTCATTTCTCCTCCTACTGGCCACATAGCTAAAAAAAATTCCCTAGGATTGTCTTTGGATCTTAGGGCCAATCTCTTCTCATATTCCAGTTTCGCCTCCCTTACCATAGTTGTCACTATCCTGGCCTATGTCTTATATTCGTCATGCATCTGCTCTTCATATCCTTTTAATACGTTTTTTTTTATTTATGTTTCATGAACTTTTTAGTTTTTCACTGATTGCATTTCACCTGCTTTTTATGTATTTTTTACATACTTGTTTTTGTACCTTTTTGGTTTTAAAAATACATTTATATACATTTTTGTCTATATCCGTTTGTCATATTTTACTATTTTTTAACTTATATACTGCTATGATAATTTACTGGCACAGTATGACAGCACCTGTCCTTGCACCATAAAACAACAAATAATCTCTTGGTACCTTGTGTCACATGCCTTTTCCTGTCCACTTAAATATTATATACTATTATTATATTCTCATGATTTCTTAACTATTTGTCTTAAAGCGAAAATCTGATCCGAACAATATCTGTTTGGCCTGAACCCAGCATGTTCTTCTCCAAGCTTACTTTTCACAATTGCTGTTAACTTTTTCTCAAGTATACGTACATAACTTACCAGGAACACTCAATTAGAGAAATTTTTCTGTAATTCTCTCTTTCAGTTTTATTTTCCTTGTTGTAAATAAGTACTATTTGAGCTCTACTCCAATCATCTAGGATTCAACCTTCTTACAGACCTTCTGAATATATGCAGTGTAACCACTGTAAAACTTTTATACTTCCATATGTGAGCATTTCCGATTGAATATTATTATTATTATTCAGGCCTCCATGGAGTCAAAAGACTCATCAAGGGAGGTCCTTTTTTTTTGCCACATGACCCCTGAACTTCAAATTCTTATCTATTAATACTCCAAGAACCCTAGCCTCATCAGTTTCTTCTAGCCTAATCCCACCAATATAATATGACTTTTGGATATCTAATCACACCAAGCTGAATGACTTTACATTTACTCACATTGAACTGACATCCCATTTTCTAATGCCCACAATTTCAGCCTATTGAAATCATTCTGCAAGTACTGCATATCAGCAACATTCCTGATTACCCTATATCCTTCTCAATATCATTAATGTACGGATTGAATAACAGTGGACCAAGCACTGATCCTTGTAGTACACCACTAGTTACTTTAAATTATGCAGACTCACATCACCCGTATACCACTTTTTGATTCTGTCAGTCAGCCATCCTCTTATCCATGCTAATATTCTATAACCCAAATCCATTTTCTCCAATTTATGCAACAGTCTTCCATGCTGTATTCTGTCAAAAGCCTTAGCAAAATCCAAAAGTATCATGGTGTATCCATTCCCTTGTCTAATTCAATGGTAACATTGTTATAGAATGTGAGCAAATTGCTAAAACATGACCTTCCCTTAGTAAACCCATGTTGTTCATTGCAAAGTAGAGATTCACTGTCAACCCATTTCTGAATGCGAGCCCTAACCAATTTTCCCAAAATCTTCACCACCACTCCAGAGATACTAATCAGTCGATAGTTGGATACATTGGTCTTTGCACCACACTTGTGCAATGGAATTATTACCCATTCCTGCAGAATCTTCCCTGTTCTGAGACTCATATTAAACAGCTTGTTCAAAGGAATGGCCAGTTCAGCTGAACACTCTTTTAGCACACGTGATGATATTCCATCAGTCCCTATTGCTGAATTCTTATTCAATTTGTGCAACAGCTCTAATACCTCATCCTCATACACCTGTGTTTCTTCATCTAGTTAAGAGATAACAGTGAGCTCACTGTTGCATATACCAGGTTGATAGCTTTTAACAAAATGGGCACTCATTAACTGAACAACCTCTTCTGCATCTGTAATCCTCATGCCATCAGTATTTAGAAGAGGTATTCTTTCATATTCATTCTTTCTTTTACTTGCAGCATATCAATAGAATTCTTGTGGATTGTCTTTAGCATGCAGAGCCAGTTTCCTTTTATACTCGGACTTTGCTTTCTGTACAACAGTTGTGACTATTCTAGATTGCTGCTTATAACGGACGTCATCCTTACACAAACTGTATTCCTTCCACATCGTCCTTTTCTTACGAATCTCTTGCTTAATAAGATTACACATCCATTTGATTCCTACTTTATTTATTCTTCGAACTCTCGGGACACATTCTGATGTCACATCATTCAAGTGTTGTTTAAATGCTTCCCATGCATTGTCGATATTCTTTCCATCCAGCAACTGATCCAATTCTACTGAACTCAGTATACTCCTCAGTTGGTCATAATTTCCTGCTTTGTAGTAGTTCAGCATGTAATCTTTTCTGAATGGAACATTCATAAACTTAGTCACTTCTCAAGTGAGTACCGCATGATCACTGTCATCAACGAGGCAGAATAGTTACGTCTTTAACTGAAACGCCCTCTGACACTATAATCAAATCTAACACTCTTTGCCCTCGAGTTCCTTCTGTCACATGCTGCTTGAGGAAGTTGTCTTGCAACAGTTCAATAAATGCATTTTCATTCTTCTCATGAGATTCTATTGCTACCCAATCAATATTTGGATAATCAGTCTCCCATTATGATTACTCTTTTCACGCTCACCTTTTCTATTCGGTGATGCATTGCTTCATCACTAGCAGCCAATCCACCAGGTCTGTAACAACACCCCCACTATGTAATTTGTCTTGTTAGATTCCACCTATCACCAGATGGCTTCAAACTCACTCCCACATGATATATTGTTAGTAGTAGTACTACAATCATAAGTCTCAACTCCAACTGGATTCAAGTCATCCTATATCATTAGCAGCACGCGCCTCCTCTCCTATCCTCTTTATCCTTCCTAAAAAATACTGTACCCTTGACACTCAATAGCATTTAGTAGGTCTGATTCTGATAGCCAGGTCTCACTAATACCTACAATCTGAAGTCGCAACATATTGACTAAGGCAACAAACTATCCCTTTGTTTCTGATATTCCTAGCATTCGTGTACAGACGTGATAATCTACCTAGTCTGTCTGATACAGTTGGACAACTTGCAGATCTCTATTATTCTCTAATGCCTTACACATGTTGACATCTTTGCACACATATGATGGGTCTGAACTGGATGAACTCAAACCTGAAATTATTCTCTCCTCATCAACATTCCATGACAAAGCCCATTCCTGTCATTAACACAGTTATATAACATTGTCGCTCTTACACTCACATTCACATCATATAATATAGTTTCCCTGACTCTGTGTTAGGTCTCATACCAGTTATTAGTTTTTCTAGGCTCTTGACACCATCTATTATAAACCTTTACTTTGGATCTGTAACTTTGATTTTGACTTCTTCATTCTCATCCTCCAGTAATATTTCATCCTTGGTAACATTTCTAGACAATGTTTTTTATCATCATATTCTGAGGTTCTAATTTTATACTCGGCATACGAGGAACTCCTGTTTTTTTTTACCCAACTTCAAATACCATCTCCTGTGCTGACATGTATGGATGTGTGTGTGTGCCTGCTTTAATATAGGTATGTAAGATGACATACTTAAAAAATTAAAGATGGAAACAAACTTATGCAAAATAAATTTATTAGCTGTAAAATTTTCAACTAAGTATCATAAGCATCCTCAGTACATAACAATAATGGAACACAAAATAAAATTACAAATAAAAGAATAAAATAATTAATTTTTTAATTATTTTATTCTATATAATTAATAATTGATTTATTAATAATGATGTAATTTTTTTCATGTAGTACTATCATATCCTGTACACTCCTTGAGGATACATGGCAGGAATTTGATGATGATGATGATGAATAATTAATTTCAAAAAGCCCACCTCTGTAGCATCAACAGGGCAACAGATGGCCAGTAAATTCCATTTTTTTTTTTTTTATTACAATAATATAATCAGGAATTTTCATAAAAATTATATCATAATATTTCCCTTAAAGGGGATAACCAAAGGCCATCAGATTAAGTTCAGTTGGTGTAGAAAGGACTCACGTCTCTCCATATATCATTGCTCTATAAGGAATATACTTTTATGTAAAAGTTAAGTTTTCTTACAAAAGACTTCTGTTTATTCAAGATGGCATGTTCTGCTAGGCCAGGCTTCTCAGATTCAAGAAAAAACTGGATATAAGATTTCTGTTCTTCACAGCAGATGACTGATAGATACCTGAAAGGCTGAGTGGAGAAAGCTTGTCTTTAGGTGAAGAAAGGAAGGAGAAATCTTTCTAACAGAACAGAACAGAAAGATACTGCAATATTAAGAGGTAGCAGTATGTTCAGAAATTTCTTTAAAATATGGGCATGGAATCTGAGCGATATTTTCAGGAGATCTAAAGATTGGTTGCCTAAAGCTGTTAAAAGCTTCCTTGAGAAAGGATTCATTAAAGTTATTTTTCATAAAAGCAGATTTGATATAATTCAATTCTTGCTGCAAAAGGTCTTCAATGGAACAAATATTTTGAACAAAATGTATTAAAGTTTTAATGGCCCCAACCATTTGACTAGGATGATGATGAGAAGTAGTGTGGATATAATGATCAGTATGAGTTTCATATCTAAAAACAAAATTGTAAAACTACCAGCTGGTTTGGTGAAGAATTAAAATATCTAAAAAGGCTACTTGATTGTTTTTTTCCTCTTCTAAGGTAAACTAAATTCTCAGATGAATATATGAATATTATATATATATATATATATATATATATATATATATATAATTTCATATTGCTATTGATTCTGCTATAATTCAAATTAAACAGCTTGTTTATCTTATTGGCAGTTTATAATTAATTAATTAACAAAAGAGATCTGCATGACTTTCACAGTTGTGTAATTCATACAGAATGTTTGAATTACACAACTACATCATGTACAACATACCTCTGTTCCACTTGAGTGCCTTTTTAATTGTTCTGACATGTTTTCACAAAATTGTCAATCACATTAAGAAAGTAAAAGGAAACTAGAGCATTTTGGAGAATGACAGTCAAGATTAATATTTTGGCAGTGCATGATGAAAAGGTGTGATCAGCAAACCCAAAAATAAACATTGTAATTTTCTATGCAGAATTTCACTTAATGCACTGACTCTTCAGTATTGACTAATGAATAAATAGCAAGCTTAACGCCACAGAACACCTTTGTATAGAAATGTTTTATACCACACATGGCCAAATTGGGATCCCTTGGTACCTTCAGTGCAGCTCCCTACCTTCACCCATAAGTAGTTGATGTGAAGTTAAATATTCTTTTTAATATAAAATAAATCTAGAATTGCATGAAATCACAGTACACTTGATCACACCATCTGCAATATTTTACTGCTCTTAGTGCCACAGTCTATCATATGATCCACACAGTTTACTATATCCACCCACATTTTGTCAGTTAAGCCACTTTTCTATTGCTCCATTTTGTGTGAAAACACTGAATCAAGTAATTTTACAGTTTATCTACTACCTCATTTCCTATTTTTAATTGATTTTATCTACTTTTTAATATTATTTTCTTTTAGTTAATAATTCAAATTCAATAATAAATTCACTATATCATTTTTAAAAAAATAATACATCACACACGGGATAATTGAAGCTCATGATTACCCAGAAAGGGGGAAAAACCACTCCTGCTTTATACAGAGATTCAGAAAGTATACAAAATGGCATATCTGTAATTTATTAAATATAAATGTGTTACAGTGTATTTACTGCCGTTATCACTAAATCTGCGTATGACTTTGCATAAGATGACCAGAAGTGCTTGTTATGTCATACGAGGGTGGTCTCAAAAGTTCTTGGCCTAAGAATGAAACGAATGAAACGAATTTATAATTTCAAAATTATTTTGAAATTATAAATTCGTGGTTCTCAGTAAGATCTGCAAAATACCCCCTCTACAGCTGCAATCACCTCTTGATTCGAACAAAAACACTGACCAGCAAGGAAGAGTTTTAGTTTTGGGAAGAGATAGAAGTGGGAGCCAAATCTGGGGAATAGGGTGGATGTTCCAACAATTCATAGTGCAGATACTTTAATTTTTCCATTGTCAAAACACCTTTGTGGGCAGGTCATTGTCCTGATGAAATATGATGTTTTTTCCCTGCAAACAGGGTCTTTTCTCATGATTTTTTTCGTCTAGTCTCGTTAAAAGATCGGAATAATATTCCCCGGTTATTGTTTTACCCTTTTCAAGATAATTGATAAACAAAATGCCTTTAGCAGCCCAAAACACCAATGCCATGACCTTTCCTGCTGTTGGAACCTACTTTGTCTTCTTTGGCACTGAATAGCTGGCTTCTGTCCACTGTTTGGATTTTGCTGTGTAATAGTGAGTTCAAGTCTCATCCATAGTAATAAATTGATGCACAAAATCAATTTTATTCTTGTTAAAACACTCCAAGCACTGTTCAGAGATTTTCATGCGAGTGCATTTTTGATCTGCTGTGAGCAAGCGAGGCACCCATCTTGCGCAGAGCTTTTTCATTTGTAATTCTTTATGCAAAATATATCCTACACGTTCTTCTTTTGAAATGCCTATAGTCTCAGCAATTTCATACACGCACTTTGACTCGCCGGTCATCCAATACCATATCGTGCACTTGATCAATGATGTCTGGTGTTACACTTTTTGGACATCCTTCATGTGGATCCTCTTCAAGACTGGTATGGCCACGTTTAAACTTGGCTGCCCATTTTTTAAGTGTCGAAAACAAAGGAGATGAGGGCCCATAAACTTTTGTGAACTTCAAATGAATTTCTTTTGGCATCAAACCTTCTTTTAGAAAGAACTTTATAATTGCACGATACTCAATTTTATCCATTTCAAGGAAATACAGACAACACTTTTGCTTCAGACAGCTGTATAAAACAAACTACATGATAGAATGACTTGCAATTTCACATGGATACTTATGACAGATGTACCAACTTAGAAAAAAAATCTTGCCGATAGTGTTGCCATCTATGGTCAAGGCTGAGAACATTTCAGACCGCCCTCATAATTAATTATTTAATTTATAAGAGCCTCTGTAGCTCAATCAGTATAGACAAAGCCCTTTGGTCAGAAAGATCTGGGTTCGATTCCCATCCAAGACATGAGGAACCTTTATCTGGTCTCATACAGGGGTAGGGGGTGTTTTCATCCTGAAACTCAGGTTTTTATTCCTCCAGAACAGAAAACCGGCCCTGTGAACACACAGATCTACAGTCATAAAATACATACATACTTAATCCATCATTAGAAGGGCTCACCCCATCCTAGGGGATGGGGATGGAAAGGGGAGAACCCCATACAAAATAAATAAATAAATTTAATTTATAAAGTTATGACCTAACATTGGTACCAGGAAAATTTTTATTGGTCATTTCCTTCTTTTGACAACCATTCTGAGAAAGATTTTAATTTTAGCAACAGTCCTCATTCATCCAAGACAATGAAAAAATTTTATAACTTGGGATCTCTCTCTCTCAAGAATGTAATAAGTTCAGTAATAGAGCAGTTAGATCAAGGATTTCAGAGAAAAAATGTCCAACCACTGAGAGAGAGAGAGAGAGAGAAGCACTAATAGCATTATATTTGCTCACTTTGCAAACTTGGGTATTTTTTGTATGTCTAGAAATAAGAGATCTGTTAAGTCACTCACATTTCATAAGATTGTAAAATGGATAAGAATTAGAGAATTATTAGTTGGGCTTTGGAAGTTGAAGAATATATTCCTATCCCTTGCTTGTCTTCCTAGACCCAAGAATGTAGTAGCTAACTGATTATCTAGGATACTGCAATAATCACAGTGAATTTAAATTATGTAAGATACATGTTTAATCCTCTGGAATGAATATAGATCCAATCACCCAGACTTAATCTTATGAAGTGGGGGTCAGAAATCTGCACCGCAAACAGATCTACTCTAGTGTAAGGTATATGAAGACTTTAAATATGGACATACTGTATAGCTTCCAAATTTTATCTATGTGTCTAGATCCTAAAGTTCAAATAGTTAATTTTCTTTAAAAAATAATTATTCCTTTTAATTCTATTTCTTTTGTTATAGAACAGAATCATATTTATTCATTTTTGTGACTCCTGTTCATGAAAGAATGGACATATGTCTTATTGACTTCTTCAGTATATTATTGTAAATATTTCACAGTATTTCCTATCCTTCCCATTCCTTGTTTTGATGCATGGATTTTCCCAAAAGCAGTATTTTTCAATTTTGTATTGTTCCCTAAATATTACAGTATCATATGCACTTTAAAAGTTATTCGTATTTGAGATTTCAGAAATGATTGGGAAAGGACATGCATGCCAAAGACATTGCACAGTCATTTGTTTACACCTGCTTAATAAAGTTTCTAAGTATTAAGTGCAGTGTTATAATCATAGTACCGTTGTGGAACAGCATGTCTTTTTTAACTAATCTCAGCACAGGGATAGAAGGATATACAAAATTTCATACAAATGTTGGGATACGATAATTTGAAGCAAGCTGCACTTCATAAAACACCTGAACCATTTAATGAAGGATAATAAATACTCTGTTTACCATGTTTAATATATATATATAAAAAAAAAAAAAAATCAGGTGTAATTGCCAGTCTGGTTTGCCAAGTGATTGACATATCTGCTCTCCAACCAACAAGATGCAGGTTCGAATCCTGCCATGAGCATGTATATATGTGATTGTCCTTAGGTGGGAGATGCATTTCATTGCATGGTGTGAGATCACTGCCCTGTTTATTTGGAGGCCTGAAGTGGCTTGAGAAAGTTCCATATTCAGTCTCTAGAACAGTTTTTTATATAGTCTAGCTTCTGGACTATATAAAAAATAAACAAAAATACAATATATATATATATATATATATTAAAGAATTAAAGATACCAAGAAATTTTATATACTTGGTTTTAATCCTTTTTTTAATCCAAGTAAGCAAAACAAAGTTTTGCACGTGAAGTATATTCATGTCTGAGCTACTTGTATATAGAGGCTAATGACTTCATATCACTTGCCTTGGTATGTATTCCATAATGCAAAGCACACCCCCTTTCAGGTATGTATAATGCAATACATAATGGGAAGGGCCACTACCCAGACCAGTTTCAACCTTTATTGAGGTCTCTTCAGTGGGAGCCAGACCCAAGAGTGCTTACTTGGGAAAAGGATTAAAACCAAGTATATAAAATTTCTTGGTATCTTTAACGTATATTACACCCAAGGTAAAAATCTTTCTACATCTTTCACTCATCCAGAGATTTTTATTATGATGGTCAAGCACCTTTTGTCTACTTGTATATGAGATATATATGACTTCTGCATTACTTCAACCTTGGTATCTCTTCTGGGTCTGGCTCCCACTGAAGAGACCTCAATAAAGGTCGAAACCGGTCTAGGTAGTGGCCCTTCCCATTATGCATTGCATTATACATGCCTGAAAAGGGGGGGGGGTGCTTTGCATTATGGGATACATATTAAGGCAAGTGATATGAAGTCATTAGCCTCTATATACAAGTAGCTTAGACGTGAATATATTTCAAGCGCAAAACTTTGTTTTGCTTACTTGGGAAAAGGATTAAAACCAAGTATATAAAATTTCTTGGTATCTTTAACGTATAATTACACTAAGGTAAAAAACTTTCTACATATATATATATATATATATATATATATATATATATATATATATATATATATATATATAATTGATAAAAAAATAGAAAAAAAAACTTAAGCCTGCCTGCAGTACAAATGTACTATAGGTTTTCAAATAGCTTTTCATGGATGGGAGCCATAGTAAAAAATAATAATAAATAAAATAAAATAAAATAAAATTGGAAAAACAGGAAATAATAGTGTCATCTAAAGAATGGTAGAGTACTTTTAACAACAGAGTTTCACATTACTTGAAATGTTTTGACACAATTGCACAGCTATCTTTCTTCTACATGAGATTGTCAAGACATACCTGCCTTCATGTTACAATCAGATTAGCATGTGGCCTTTGATTGATAGGATATGAGTTTTTGAATTGCATCAAGGATGTGAAGAACATTTTCTGCACTTCCTCACATGAAACTGAATTAATATTCTTAGAAGAATATGTTTGTTTCTTTTTATAAAAACTGTGATTTTCATCCAACAAAAAGACTGTTAAACCTAGGTGCTACCTACACTGGACATATTATGCTCACTTCACAGCTTTAGCATCTGCTACATTAATTCCTAGAAATACTTGCTGGATCAACAACCATACAGTGACTTTGTGAGATAGAATACACCTTGGAAACAGTAGCCAAATTATACTATATGTGATATTCCTCATTTTCAGAAAGACTGCTTGTTGACAAGTGAAGCTGGGTTGAGGAAACATTATGATATTAGACTGTTTCTCGTAGTTGGGCATGGGTCCAGTAGTTATTGGAGTAAAAATCAATCAGATTTTTACTCCAAGCAGAAAAGCACAATGATGCACTATGTCAGTATCCTGATGGCAGTTTCATCAGGCACTTTTTCCATCATCACAGTATATTTTGTCACAGCAGTTCAAAGCCGGACTAGTGTTGTGTTCTATGAATGCAGTGGATTCTGCTTTCACAGAGCATTTTGCTCTTAGTAAAAATCTAATTGAGAATGTATTTTTCAGAAGTCTAGTAGTGTACAGTGGTATTAAACATTTTCCTTGATTTCACTTTCAGACCATAGTTTCTGCTTCTCTCAGTATGTGCATTTATTCATTATGTTTCATTTATTTTATGCATGCAGCGCTGGGATAGGAAGAACAGGGGTACTGATTCTCATGGAGACTGCCATGTGCCTTATAGAAGCCAATGAGCCAGTCTATCCTCTGGATATAGTTCGATCTATGAGGGATCAACGAGCTATGCTAATTCAAACTACTGTAAGCAGAATCAGATTTTGTGCTAAATATAATATATATATATATATATATATATTTTTTTTTTTTTTCACACATACACAGATGAAATAATTCCTTTGCTGTGCTTATTTATAAATCTGTGTGTTGCTTACTAATGTTATTTACATTAAAATTCAATGTCTGTCTTTGAATGTTTGTAAAACTGTAAACATGATTTATTCAGAAATTAAGAATAGATATTTTATTCATTTATTTTTTTATCTTAACCTCTCTACTGGCCATGATGGATGAAATAGTGAGACCAAATTGCACTTCTTATTCATGTTATTCAACGGGTGTTACAGAATCATATCCAGATTTTGCTGAATGTCTATAGACGTCATAGCTGGTTGGGCTGTTAATGACAACCATCACTTTGCCATTATACTTGAAATGCATTGATAACTATGATACACTAATATCGTGGATGGATCAAGAATTTGATAAACTGGAAACCATCTTATCCTTCATTCAAAGTTTCCATTAAGCAGAACTCATTGTGGTTTTTGGACAACTAATACATTTACAATACCATCAGAATATTTGGAATCTCACAAACATCTATAGAATGGTAAAATTTGAACTCAGTTTGTTGGCTACATTTTTTTTTTTTTAATCATGTATACGGATATAAAATATTTTTTATAGCCTGAATGTTTTTGTGATTTGAGTTACATTTGTGTCATCATAATCACCATCAGCTTTTGTGATGAAGCATCTCCTCGAGGGGTCACTACATATTATGACAGTCTAACACAGTTAAGATTTCATGACCAGTTTCTTCTGCTTTCATCCCAATTAATGCACTATTTGTCAATCTCCAATTTTATCTGGGCTTACATTTTAGTCTTCTAACATATTCCTAAACTGTACCAATGCATCTGTATGTTGGTTTGCTCCTGGATCTTTTTCCTGCCATTTTTGTATCAAACATGTCTTTCATCTCCATTCTGTGTAAATAAAATAACATCTTAGATTAGCTGTGCTAATGTACTCTTGAATATTCATGTCAAGTTCCTTTCCGATATATTCATTTTTAATAAGGTTGATCTCTTGATGCCATCTGTCACTCCTCTAATTTTTCTCATAACTTTCATATATGCAGTCTCCAGTCTTTTATCAGTTATTTCTTACCCAATTTCTTATCCAACTCATAAATTCATGTGTTAAAAATGATTTAGGACATTGTGTTGTAAGCTGTAGTTTGATGTTTCAGTTGATTTCTGTATTGTTCCGTGCAAATTTATTCAACTTGATTCTGACTCTACCTACTTTCTTTATTTCTTTATTATTATGATGATGATTCGTACCTCTATGAAGTCACAAGACTCATCTACCAAACTCTGTAGTCCACATTCCCGTAGCCTATCCTCAGAATTAACATTGTACAGTCCTGATATCTTTATTATCCACCTCTGCACTCTTTCCACAATTAATTTATCCTCTTCAAATCCTAGGGACCACATTTGAGAACAATAACCCAGGTGTGGTCTGATCAAGGCTTTATACAATGGAAAGACAATTCTTATCTCTGCAGGTCAGCATCCTTCTCAGTATTGCAACAATCCTCTGTGTTATCTTTACCACCTTTGCAATATGTTCCCTGAATTTCAGGGGTTTCTATCAATCAACATCATCCCCAGATCTCTTGCCTCACCCACTTCCTCTAGTACAGTTCCTCCAACAGAGTATGCAGCCTCTCATTGATGTATCACAAACTTCAAGACTTTGCATTTAGCTGAATTAAACTGATACTCCCATTCATTTGCTATCTGTCCAGTTTATTCAAATCCTCTTTCAGGGCTACCACATCTGCACTATAACTACTAACCTTTCCCGGCTTCACATAATTTGCAAATAACTGAATATCCCCCCTGCAGTCCATTGACAGTGTCATTGATATAAAGGTTAAGCAATACAGATTCCAGTACTGAGCCCTGTGGACCCCCCCCCACACACACACACACACTCACACTTTTAACCATCTGCTTCCTTGATACTGCTCTCTCATACACAACTCTCTGATACCTATCAGATAACCAATCCTGTATCCAGTTCACTAAACATGTAAACCCATGTGCTGCAACTTAAATATCAGCTTGTCATGTTGTATCCTGTCAATATGCCTTTGTAAAATAAAATTAAAAAAAAAAAAAAATGGTGGAATATGCTTTTTTCATCATCAACCACTCTTGTCACTTTATTATAAAAAGCAATCATATTACTAAAGCAAGAGTGCCCCTTAAAATTTCCATGCTGACTCTCAGATAACATTACCCTCATCTGCCAACACTGTAAATGATTCTTCACTAATTTCTCCAAAAATCTTAACTACTGATGAAATACAAACTGGTCTATAGTTTGATGCTTCCAGTCTGCTACCACCCTTATGCAGTGGCACTATCTTACCCTCCTTCCACTCCTTGAGCATGTCCAGTGGCCAGACTTTCACTCAAAATCCAAGTCAATGGAACTGTCAGTTCTTTAGCACATTCTCTGAAAAACCATTGCATAATCACATCCAGTCCCATTTTAATGACAGTACTCAGTATTTGAAACACACTCTTCTTGCACTTTAACCTCGAACCTGCCCTATCCTTCTAGTATTAAAACCTGCTTCTCCAGGATGAAATGTCCCAATAAAGTGTTCATTGAACAACTCCACTATGTCCTTTGCATTAGTCACTTATTCTAATTTTATCCAACAATGTCATTCTACCACAATAATTTCTCCTCCTACTGGCAACATGATGAAAGAATTCCTTAGGATTTTCTTTGGCTGTCAGGGCCAATCTCTTCTCATATTCCAGTTGTGCCTTTCTTACCATACTAGTCACCCTGAGTCTTATATTCATCATGCATCTTCTCTCCACCCTTCTCCTTATATCTCTTCCATGACCTCTTTTTCACTTGTATGTTCTCTTCACTCGTGGTATACAACTTGCTATTGCTGCTAATAGATATTCCTTCACAAGTTCCCAAGCACTGATGATATCTCGCCCTTCCAATCCTCCATCCATGGATCTCCCCAAGCATATCTAAGACTGTTATAATTACCTGCCTTATAATTCCACACACACATTCCTTTCTCTTTGATACTCCTGCATGTCTATTCATCTTCCAAGTCAAAACCACATGGTCATTCTCTCTCCAACTGGGGGCAGAGATGTCATCTCAGTTATAATCAGATCTTCTGATCCTATGACCAAATCTAAAACTCTTGAACCTCGCGTTCCTAAGACATTTGTCCCTCAAGAATTCCAGAAATTCCATTCCCTTACTACTGCATTCAGTTTTCTCTTCCGAATATATATTGCTATAGTTAAAATTGCCCATAAAAATCATTCTTTTTGCACTTGCCAAGCTGAACTGCCTGAACATCTCTTGCTCTTCACTCCACTAAATATCCTGTCCTGCTCACCTCTACTCCACACCATATGATTTCAAAACAAACCATTACTGCCATTGTCCTCCACTCAGAGAGGACAAAACTCATTGCTTATCATAAACAGTACTCTACCAAAGCGTTTGCCCTTCCTATCCTGTCAGTATATCATCTTCCATGAACCAGTGAACCATGTCTCAGAGATCCCAATAATCTTTGGACAGGCCAATGCTATCAGCACTACCTATTCATCTCCTTTATTCTGAATAATCCTGGCATTAGTATAAAGAATCAAGGCATTGTCACTGTTTCTATAACCTATCATCATTCCCCCCTTCGGACTCCACTGGATTCAGCACTAAACTCCCAAGTGACTGTTCCCACAAGAGGCCACCTCTGCTACCACCCTGATAATTCTTGTTTCCCTGTATTGATACATTGACGTGTGACTTGTTCAGAAAACAACATTCTCTCCAGATGCCTACATACTTCCTCATTCAAATGCAAGCTGTCTCTTGCATACAGATCCTTTCTGTTCTCAAATGCACTCCAAGCATCCATATAAACCAAACCTTTCTTTTGACACATTTTGGCTATTATACTATTCATTATTGATGCTCTTCTCTGCAGCTCTGCATTATCATACCGGGCAACACACTCACTGTCTTCTTCTGTACAACCTCAAGCATGAACCTAAGAGCCTTTGCCACCCAATTCACACTGCCTCTCAAGTCGTTTGTGCCCACCATCACAATTGTCTCTCATCCATCCTTTCACGTTGTTTAATTGCCATAGTCACATTGTCTATCATTCCTCCATGCAAACACTCCTCTGGCATTCTGTCTTGTACACACCATAGATCATTGAGTCTCCATGTTAAGTGCTGGGTACAACTCATGATAAAAGTTTATTGCAGTGAAACAGCACTAGGAAACATTTAAAGATAGCATTTAATGCTTCCAGTATTTCATCTCAGTTACAGAACCATTGTCAGGGAGTACAAAATGAGACATCTAACAAACACATACACACACACACAAAGGCAGCAACAAAGCTAACTGAAACACATGAGTGAAAGACTAGAGTCCTAACTAGGTGGGGTGCCTTCTATGGACACCTGTTGATAGCCTAGGATGTAAACTGGGATCTCGAAGTATTAGTGATTCCCATATTTTATGAAGTTTTATGCAACCATATTTATTTAAATTAGGCTGATTTTTAAGAGCAGCAGCAGATTCTAAAAAAAGTCTTTCCCTTCTAAATTTACTGTGATGGAGCATGATGGTCTTTTTCCAATTGATTCTATGAGCCGTATCCAAAGCATGGTTACAGGGCCAGATTGAGCATAGTAACAACTGCAGATGTGTTTTTTCTTCCATTCGGATGGTAGCAGATTGCAGTAGGCCTATAGAACTACTATGGACAGACAGGAAGATCAGTTATCATCTGAATGGAAGAGCATAAAAAATACATCTGTGGTCATGATTATGGTCAGTCTGGTCTTGCAGACCATGCTTTGAATACAGCTCACAGAAGCAATTAGAAAAAGACCATCATGCTCCATCACAATAAATTTAAAAGAGAAAGACTGTTTATAGAATTTACTGCTGCTCTTAAAAATCAGCTGAATTTAATAAATGTGGTTGCATAAAACTTCACAAAATACGAGGTAGGTTCCAAAAGTTTCCAGCCTGACATAAAATTTGCACCAATTTTAAAATGCGTTGCGTGACAGATAGTGCTATCTATGGGGAGCTTACTGTACCAGTTTCAGCTGTCTACCAGTGTCATTCATTTGGAGGCATTTGTTTGACTGACATATGTCACACTAAGTTGCCTGTAATGTTAAAAATTGAGTACTGCACTGTGATAAAATTTTTCACCAAAGAAGGGCTTTCTCCTAGGAACAAAGAGCGGTATTAGATTGGGGAAGCTTCTCCTTCATATTTCACCATGAAGGAATGGGCTAAACAGTTTCACCTAGGGAGAGAGAGAGCATTGAAGATGATCCTCGTGATAGTTGTCCTATTGAAGCGATGGCTAAAGAAATGTCTCTCTTGTTGATGAGGAACTGCTCAATTACAGACAGCTGAAGCTCAAAGAAATCTCAGCAAGGTTGGGACTTTCTACAACAACCATCTTTTGCATCATTCACAAGAAGCTTCACATGATTAAGGTCAGTGCAAAGTGGATGCCCTGACTTCTCTCTTCAATTCAGAAGGAACGTTGTGTGACATGTTCCTGCAAGTTTTTGCAAGGAAATCAGAGGAGAAGTACTGGAATCCATTGTCACCAGGGATGAAACCATAGTCCTTTATTATGATCCCCTTTCCAAAGGGAATCCGTGGAGTGGCACAATCCAGGCGAAGCATCTTCTCTCCCCCCCCCCCCCCCAAAAAAAAAAAACCCAAGGTCACTCAGTCCACCAAGAAGATCATGGATCATGGCAACAATCTTTTGGGATTGGCAGGGAATTCTCTTGATTGACTTCAAAGAAAGGAATACCACCATGAATGCAGAATATTATGCTTCGCTCCTGCAGGATGCCATAAAGGAGAAGAGATGTGGAATGCTGAATCATGGTGTTCACCTGCTTCACGAGAATGCTCCATTCCATATGGCTATTGTCGTGAAGGCTGCAGTGAAGGACTGTGGCTTCCAGAAGATTGGACACCCACCCTACAGCCCAGTGACTACTACCTCTTCTCGAAACTGAAGAAAGACCTTCGAGGAAGAAAATTTGCAGATGACAATGAGGTGAAAGATGCAGTTTTGCAGACAAATGTACAGACTATTTTTTCAAGGGCATAGAAATGTTAATTCAATGATATGAAGAGTGTGTTGAAGTAAAGGGAGGTTATGTTGAAAAGTGACACAGTTGTTTTCTTTCTGTTATCTCTAAAAGTTAGTCAAGTCAGAAACTTATGGAACCACCCTCATATGGGAATCACTAATACTTTTAGATCCCAGTTTACATCCTAGGCCACTAGCAGGTGTTTGTAGAGGGTACCCCACCTAGTTAGGACTCTAGTCTATATGGAAACATTTTGAGTAAGATTAGAACAGGGACAGAACAAGATACCTAATGTTCTGTCCCTATCTCCCCATCTTTGAAACTTTTTTCTGCATTAATCTAATAACAACCCCCCATACCAACTGATATCAGTTGGTAATTGGGTTGTTATTAGAGGAGGAGGAGGATATGACTGTCGAAAGTCATATCCTCGTCCTCCTTACTGGACTTTGAAAACTGCATTTCCTCAGTTTTTGTACACCACATTCCATAGACCAGATACCACCTTAGTCATTCTTCTCTGGACCCTTTCTAATATATTTTCATCCCCATGAAAGCCAGGTGACTAAATCCATATGAAGCCAGATCAAGGAGTTTTACGATGGAACTCTAATCTCTTTGTTCCAGCAAGTCAAGACTTTCTTCATCATTACCATAATCTGATGTGATGACTTTATAACTTGTGCACTGTGACCCTATACTTGACGTCCGTGCCCACCTCCACCACTACTGCTTCCAGATCTCTCATCTCCTCTACCTCCTTCAGTGTCTTCCAACAATGTATACTTTCCATCGCATCTTTGATTACCTAATTTCAGAACCTTACACCACATCATTTGATGATTTTCAAATGGGTTCTTGGAATGTGAGAAGCTTGTACAGAGTTGGAGCATTTCAAGAAATCATACATAAATTAAATAAATATAAAATAGATATAGTAGCAAAACAATAGATATGATTTACAGGAGAAGGTAATTTGAAGAAAGAGAATCTTCTTCTACTTTATGGTTGAAACAATGCTGTTAAACATGAATTTGGAACAGGTTTCATCATTAAAAAAAAAGTTATGGTCATCACTGATCGAATTTGAAGCTTTTATTCAAAAAATAAGCAAACTAAGAGTTCAAGATAACCTTTATTAATAATCATTTTATTTGGAGATTCCAATACAAAAATTAGAAAAGAATAGATATATAAAAAATTATTGGAAACCAAAGCCTTCATGAAAAGTCCAGTGTTAATGGGGAAAGATTAATTAATTTGGCTGCATCCAGAAATTTAATTAGCTACACTATGTTTATTAGGAAGAATATACACAAAGAAACATGGAAATCTCCTGATGGACATACATTCAATCAAATAGACCAGTGTTTCTCAAAGTGTGGTATGCGTACCCCTGGGGGTACATGGCAATTTTCGGCTATGCATCATTAACGCATGGAATCATTATTAAGAAAAAAATAATTATTTTAAATGTATATATTTCTCAATAAAGTATATATTATGAATGAATTCTTCTACTCAAATTGTGATAACTGCTTCATTTGAATAGTTTGCAAATTCGTGAGGATTAACTCTTGAATCTTCGTATATAAATGTACATTGCGAGCCTGAAATGATAACGAAGAGCGTATAATAGCAACTGATAAAAAAGTAATTATATGAATCAGTTGTGTTAGATTCAAAATAAGGCATTTTTTTTTGTTTACATGTACATCTAAATTCAAATAAAATAGACATTTACAGTGAAATATACTTTTATATTTTATTTATCATCATCATCATAAAATTCCTACCATGTACCCTCAAGGGGTGTACGGGATATGACAGTACTACATGAAAAATTTACATCATTACTAACTTCCTAACTACAATTTTCCTCTAAATCAGTCTGTTCTTGTCAAGACTCCAACATTATCAGATCTTATATTTCTATCGTCTAAGACACATTTTAACACTAAGTAACTTCCAGGGATGGCCTCCTTGTCATCGCTCCATCCCACTGTTTCACCAAGTAAAAGAACTCCCCAGTGTCAACCCTGTAACTGCCTCTCAACAGTTTAAAAGTCTCAATGATATCACCTCTCCTTCCGTTCACCAAACTCTGCAGTCCACATTCCCTCAGCCGATCCTCGTAACTAACATTGTACAGTCCTGAAACCATCTTTGTTATCTGCCTCTGTATTCTTTCCATAGTTAATTTATCCCATTCAAATCCTGGGACCAAATTTGAGAATAATAGTCTAAGGATGGTCTAATCAAAGTCTTTACAACGGAATGATAACTCTTTTATCTCTGCAGGTCAGCGTCCTTCTCAGTATTACAGCAATCGTCTGGGTTACCTTCACCACCTTTGCAATATGTCCCCTAAATTTCAGGTTTCTGTCGATCATCAACCCCAGATCTCTTGTCTCCCCTACTTCCTCCAGTATAACTCCTCCCATAGAATATGCAATGTCCCATCGACGTTTCCCAAACCGCAAGACCTTACATTTTGCTGCATTCAACTGATACCCCCATTTATTTGCCCATTTGTATAGTTTATTCAATTCCTCTTGCAGGGCTGCCACATCAGCACTATTACTGATAACCCTTCCCAGCTTCACATCATCTGCAAACAACTGAATATCCCCTTGCAATCCATTGATAATGTCATTAATATAAAGGTTGAACAATACAGGTCTCAGTACTGAGTACTGTGTAATCTCACTTGTAACCCTCTGCCTCCTTTATTGCCTCACCATTCACAACTCTCTGATATCAATCAGACAGCCAATCCTGAATCCAGTTGACTAACTCGACATCTAAACCCATGTGCTGCAACTTAAATATTAGCTTGTCATCCCTATAAAATACCTTTGCAAAATCCAAAAAAGTGGCAGTATATGCCTTTCTCTCATCAACTGCTCTTGTCACTTTATTATAAAAGGCAATCATATTACTAAAGAAAGAGCACACCTTAACAAATCCATGTTGATTCTCACAGATAACATTATCCTCATCTGCCAACGATGTATATGGTCCCTTGCTAATTTCTTCAAGACCTTAACAACTACTGATGAGACACAAAGTAGCCTATAATTAGACACTTCCAGTCTGCTACCGTCTTTATGCAATAGCACTATCTTACCTTCCTTCCATTCCCTGGATACATTTCCTGTATTCAGACTTTCATTGAAAAGCCAGGTCAATGGAGCTGTCAGTTCTTTAGCACATTCTCTCAAAACCCAGTGGTGAAAAACCATCCATTTCCCCAGCTTTACTGACATCCAGAGTGCTTAGTATTTGGAACACGTTCTCCTCTTGCATCTCTAAACCCTGAACCTTCCCTATCCTTCTAGTATTAAAACCTATTTCTCCAGGATGAAATACTCCAATAAAGTGTTCATTGAACAACTCCACTATGTCCTCTGCATCAGTCACTCTATTCCCATTTTTATCCACAATCTCATTCTTCCACAATCATTTCTCCTCCTATTGCCCACATAACTAAAAAATTCCCTGGGATTTTGTTTGGATCTTAATGCCAATCTCTTCTTATATTCCAGTTTTGCCTTCTTCACCATACTAGTCACTCTCCTGGCCTGAGTATTATATTCTTCATTCATCTACTCTCCACCCCTCTCCTTATATCTCTTCCATAATCTCTTTTTCGCAGTGGATTATATTGTTTGTCATCAACTTTACACCAAATTGTGTTCTCTTCTTCACTCGTGAATACAGCTTGCTATTGCTGCTAACAAATATTACTTCACAATTGCCCAAGCACTAATGATATCTCGCCCTTCCAATTCCTCCCTCCACGGAACTATCCCAAGTTGATATCTAAGACTATTATAATCACCTGCCTTATAATTCCACGTACATTCCCTTTTCTTTGATACGCCTGCATGTCTGTTCATCTTCCAAGTCAAAACCACATGGTCACTCTCTCTCCAACTAGGGAGAGAGATGTCATCTCAGTTATTATCAGCTCTTCTGATGCTGTGACCAAATCCAAAACTCTTGACCTTTTGTTCCCTCTATTATTATTATTATTATTATTATTATTAAACAAGACCTCATGGAGTCAAAGACTCATCTAGGAGGTCCTTTTATCTCACACATCTCATCATACCGGGTCTTAAACACATTCAAACTCCTTGCAGATACCACACTCTCAGGCAAGGCATTCCAATCATTCACAACTCTGCACGAAAAAAACCTGCCTCTCACTCCCCTACTCACACCCTCTTTATACAGTTTCCAGGGATGACCTCTGGTTCTCCCCTGATCTCCCACTATTCGCTGTAGAACTTCTCCACCATTGATCCTATAGCAACCCCTTACCAACTTGTAGGTCTCTATCATATCTCCCCTCTTCCTTCTCTCCACTAGTCTCTGCAAATTACATCTTTTCAATCTTTCCTCATACTCGACATTCCAGAAGTCAGAAACTACCTTAGTCAGTCGCCTTTGGACCCTTTCCAACATCTCTTCATCCTTCTGAAAACCAGGTGACCAAATCTGGGCACAATAGTCCATGTGTGGCTTAATCAAAGCCTTATACAGTGGAACAAGAATCTCCCTACTTCTACACGTCAGTGTCCTCCTCATCATTCCCAGAAGTCTTTGTGTTGTCTTCACAATTTTGGCGATGTGACCCCTAAATTTTAGATCCTTATCCACTATCACTCCCAGATCTCTTATTTCCTCTACTTCCAACAATATATTTTCACCAAGCATAAATTCTGCATCCCATCTTTGTTTTCCAAATTTTAAAACCTTACATTTTGCAACATTGAACTCACATCCCCATTTGCTTGCCCAATCACTTAATTTATTCAAGTCTTCTTGCAAGGCCACAACATCTTCACTACTCTTTATGGTTCGTCCCAACTTTGCATCATCTGCAAACAACTGAATATCTCCATCCAAATCTTCGCCAATATCATTAATATACAAGTTAAATAGTAATGGCCCTAAAACAGATCCCTGAGGCACTCCACTAGTGACTTTCCTTTTCCTGGATATTGCACCCCCATACACAACTTGTTGATACCTATCAGATAGCCAGTCTCCAATCCAATGCACTAATCTAATATCCAACCCCATCTGGTCTAGTTTGACTGTCAACTTATCATGAGGCACTCTATCAAAAGCTTTTGCGAAATTCAAGTATATTACTGTGTATCCTTCTCCTCTGTCCAATGAAGCAGTCACTTTATTGTAATAAGTAAGTAGATTACTAAAACACGACCTCCCTTTAGCAAATCCATGCTGTCCATCAAAGATTATACCATTGTTGTCAACCCAACTCTGGATCCTAGTTCTCACAAGCTTCTCCAACAACTTAACCACAACACCTGACACACAGATAGGCCTATAGTTTGATGCTTGAGTTCGATCACCTCCTTTATGAAGTGGCACAATCTTGCCCTCCTTCCACTCTTTAGGGACTTGACCAAGTGCAAGACTCGTATTAAAAAAATATGTCAAGGCAGGTGTCAACTCTCTGGCACATTCCTTCAGAATACGCGGTGATATATTATCAAGTCCCACAGCCTTATTTACATCTAGTTTACTCAACTCCCCAAACACCTCTTGCTCACTTACAGTCAGTCTCTCCTCCCCATCATCAACTGCTCTTAATCTCTCCATGAAGTCACATTCACAAGATTGAAAGATCTTTATGAACTGCTCATTAAGTATCTCCACCACACATTCTGCAACAGCTGTCTTTATACCATTTCCTCCAATCAATGTCATCCTTCCATAATCATTCTTTCTTTTGCTGGCTACATATCGAAAGAACTCCCTAGGATTCTTTTTAGCTTCATTAGCTAACTGCTGTTCATACCTCTCTTTAGCTACTCTCACCAACCAAGTCACTCTCCTTGCCTGGTCTTTGTAGAACTAATGAAATTGGTTACTTCCACTTCTCTTATGCTGCCTCCACAATGCCCTTTTTCTCTGTATTGCATGCTTAATCTCTTTATTCATCCATCTCACACCTAACTTATTTAACCTTCTCACCCGTGGTATACGTTTAGACATTGCATCCACTAAATATTTTTTGAAAATCCCCCAAGCTGCATTGATCTCTTTTCCAGCTAACTCCTCATTCCATGCTACACCTGCAAGCTGTCTCCTGAGCTCTTCATAATCACCCCCCTTGTAGTTCCACATATACCCTTTTTTCACAGGGGTCCTTGCACTGCTGGCAACCACCCAAGTAATCACCTCATGGTCACTTTCGCCAATTGGTGGATGATTTGATACCTCATTGATAATTACATCCTCCGATGAGATGACCAAATCCAAGACCCTTAATCCTCTTGTGCCCTCTGTTACATACTGTCTGAGGTAGTTATCCCTCAAAAACTCAAGAAACTCATTTTCTTTACTTCCAGTTGCTATCTCTTCATTCCAGTCTATATTGCCATAATTAAAATCACCCATAATGTAATAGATTTAGTTTAATCCTTTATCCCAGTGAGAGCAAACAAAGTTTGCGCCTGAAAATATCTTTCTTCAGGACTAAATATAGTGTTGTACTATCTTATCCAGTAAGTAGTGCAACACCAAGGCAACTCGTGGCAAAGGTGGAGCAAGCTACCAGGCACTTCTAACCCAGTATCTCCCATAATGCAAAACACATTTCCTATGTGGATATGTATACTGTTATGCATTAAAGGGATTGGCCATCTACCCAGACTAGTTTCGACCTTTATTGAGGTCTCTTCAGTGGGAGCCAGGCCCAGAGCTGGAGATACCAGGCAGAAGCAGTAGCAAGCACTACTTACTGGATAAGATAGTACAACACTATATTTAGTCCTGAAGAAAGATATTTTCAGGCGCAAACTTTGTTTGCTCTCACTGGGATAAAGGATTAAACTAAATCTATTATAGTCTAACCTAGTGATAAATAAATTTTCAACATCTTTCTCTAAATCCAGAGTAATTTTTAAAAAAGGTGATAAACCTTTTGGCAACTCCCATAGGCACAGATGACTTGCTACTGCTTCTGCCTGGTATCTCCAGCTCTGGGCCTGGCTCCCACTGAAGAGACCTCAATAAAGGTCGAAACTAGTCTGGGTAGATGGCCAATCCCTTTAATGCATAACAGTATACATATCCACATAGGAAATGTGTTTTGCATTATGGGAGATACTGGGTTAGAAGTGCCTGGTAGCTTGCTCCACCTTTGCCACGAGTTGCCTTGGTGTTGCACTACTTACTGGATAAGATAGTACAACACTATATTTAGTCCTGAAGAAAGATATTTTCAGGCGCAAACTTTGTTTGCTCTCACTGGGATAAAGGATTAAACTAAATCTATTATAGTCTAACCTAGTGATAAATAAATTTTCAACATCTTTCTCTAAATCCAGAGTAATTTTTAAAAAAGGTGATAAACCTTTTGGCAACTCCCATAGGCACAGATGACTTGCTACTGCTTCTGCCTGGTATCTCCAGCTCTGGGCCTGGCTCCCACTGAAGAGACCTCAATAAAGGTCGAAACTAGTCTGGGTAGATGGCCAATCCCTTTAATGCATAACAGTATACATATCCACATAGGAAATGTGTTTTGCATTATGGGAGATACTGGGTTAGAAGTGCCTGGTAGCTTGCTCCACCTTTGCCACGAGTTGCCTTGGTGTTGCACGACTTACTGGATAAGATAGTACAACACTATATATATATATTTAGTCCTGAAGAAAGATATTTTCAGGTGCAAACTTTGTTTGCTCTCACTGGGATAAAGGATTAAACTAAATCTATTATAGTCTAACCTAGTGATAAATAAATTTTCAACATCACCCATAATGATCACCCTTTTCTTATTTGCTTGGCTTATTTGACTATACATTTCACTATCACCACCATCCACATTACCAGGTCTATAACAACATCCCACCAAGTATTTGATTCTATTCACCTCTATCTCACACCATACTGCCTCAAAACCACTGGCCCCATTTCCCCCTTGCATCTCTTCCTTGTATGGACATAACTCTTTCTCTATCATCAATAGCACTCCCCCTCCCTTTTTACCCCTTCTATCCTCACGAAACACATCATACCTTTCCATCTCTATTCCTGTCAGGATGTCATCCTCATCTAACCATGTCTCACTTATTCCGACAATCTCTGGGTGCACAGACGCAATTAGTGCAACCATTTCATCCGCCTTGTTTCTTATACTTCTAGCATTGGTATACAAACACAACAACTCATTTCTGGATCTACAGCTAGTTCCACTGATACCACTCACTCGATGTGATCTCTCCATGCTGGACTGGGGCCATTTCCCTTTCTGCTTCTTCATTTTAGAACCCTTTGCAATTCCATCTGTTTCCTTTTGATCCCTGATCATCCCATTACTTTCCTGCCTACACATTCTCTCACCTCCTCTTGGAGCATCCACCTTTCTCACGCTGTGTATCCCTGTCCACCCTGAGCCTCCCCGTTTCCCTGCTCCTCTTGCACACCCATTCTCTCATTATCTATACTCATACCACTCACTTCCACATTCATTTCCACTCCTTCAATCTCTCCTGTCTTACTCTCCTGCTCTTCCACATCACTCCCCTCTCGATCTGATTCATTCTCTCTATTCACCCATCTCTATTACATGTTGCCTAAGACATTTGCCCCTCAAGAATTCGAGAAATTCCATTCCCTTATTAATACATGCATTTTCCTCTTCCCAGCTTATACTACTGTAGTTAAAATCTCCAATAACAATAATTTTTCTTGCACTTGCCAAGGTCAACTGCCTAAACATCTACTGCTCCCCACCCTTTGTTCTCCTTGGCTTGTAGCAACATCTCACTAAATATTTTGTCTTGCCCACCTCTACCTCGCACTATATGCTATCAAAACCATTAGTGTCACTGCCTTCCAAATCCTCCACCATTGCATTTTTCCCTTCCTATCCTGCCAAAAAATGCTGAACCCTACTACTTCTATTCCTGTTATTATATCATCTTCCGTCAACTACTTCTCAGAGATCCCAATAATCTTTGGCCAGGCTGATGCTATCAGTGCCACCAATTCATCTTCTTTATTCTGGATACTCCTGGCATTAGTATAAAGCATAAAAATGTCACTGCTTCTATACCTGTTGTTATCTCCTCCAGAACCCACTGGACTCAGTGTTACCTGATGTCATTCCCCTTTCCCCAAGCACCCATTCCCACAAGAAGCCAGCCATGCTACCATCCGCCCTGGGAATTCTAGTTTCCCTGCGTTGACACACCAGCTCGTTCAGAAAACAGCAATCTCTCCAGATGACTACGTCCTTCCTCAATCAAATGCAAGCGGTCTCTTGCATACAGTTCCCTTCTATCCTCAAATGCCCTCCAAGCATCCACATATTCTAATCCTCTCTTCTGAATGACATTCTGGCTATTATGTTATTCATTATTATTGCTCTTCTGATCAGCTCGTCACTATCATACCTGGGCAACACACACACAATCTTTCCTCTCTGCATTTTCTTTCGTACAACCTCAAGCAAGAATCTCAGATCTCTCGCCACCTAATTTACATTGCCTTTCAACTCATTCATGCCCACCATTACAATCATCTCATCCACCCTTTCACCCCCCCCCCCGCTTAATTGCTATAGCCACTCTCTCTGTCGTTCCTCCAGACAAACACTCCTCTGGCATCTTATCTTGCACTCTACGGATCATCGAGTCTCGATACATCACAGCTCTTACCACTCTGTTCCTTGATTGCTCACCTGCATCCCTCACTCACTCTCTCTCCTCTAACTCTTTCACTCTGTGTTCTCCTACTTACATGCTGTCCTGGCATCACTCTAATCTCTGGTTCCAACACTCCCTTCCATTCTTCTCATTTTCTCTCTCTCTCTCTCTGTCTATTTCTATTCTCTCCTCTTCTATCACTCCCATACCTCTCTCTCATTCCCTCTCCTCTACTGCTCCTATTCTGTACTCTTCTATCATTCCCATACCTCTCACTCATTTCCTCTCTTCTACTGTTTCTATTCTCTCCTCCTCTATCATTCCCATACCTCTCTCTCTCTCTCTCTCTCTTACTCCTACTCTGATTCGGCTTGCATATATCTCCTCCATTCACCCACTCTCATCTCATTTCAGAGACATTCCACCATCTCTTTCAGCTCATCTATCTCTTTCTACAAGTTAGCCATTCTTACTTACCATTCATCCTCCCAATCATGACCATCTCCAAAAACTTCACAATCATTCAAGCCTTCCACACTTCCCACTCTTATTTTTTCATTCATATTTCACTGCTCGTTATTCTCATCTATCACGCTACTCGTCTCTCGAAGATCTCCCACTCCTGATACAAAGAGGTCGAATATCCTAGCATCTAACTCACTGAATTCCTCCCATTGCCTACATTTTAAGCATATATACATTCCCCCTTCTCTTACCAACCATATATCAATCTGCTGGGACACATACATGCCAGAAGTCCCACATCCCACGAAATCCTCTGTTACTCAGAATGGAGTCCTTGAATAGGGGGAAGATGAATGGCAAGTAAGAGTGGCTAACTTGCAATGATTACTCTAATTGTAATTGTCTAATCTAATTGTTATTAATAAACTATTATTATTAATAAAATAATTGTTATTAATGTAATTGTAATTAATAAACTAATCTAATTGTCTAATCTCAACTACTCTGATTGCAAGTCATTGCAATCAGAGTAGGTGTGAGAGAGAATTATGGGAATGATAGAGGAGGAGAGAATGGAAACAGTAGGAGAGGAAATGATAGAAGAGGAGAAAATAGGAGCCCATACCTCTCTATCATTCCCTCTCTTCTGTATACAGAAGAGAGGGAATTAGAGAGCGGTATGGGAATGAGTTGTAATTGGATCAGCAGCAGCCGTCATCGTTTATATTGTACCAAGGAACTACTACAACTAAAACACTAATTACTAAATACTACTACTACTACAACTAGACCTAATTGCTAAAACTAAACTAAATGCTAAATACCATGTTTTACGCTTTACTGTAAGCCAATTTACTTACTCGATACTATAAGTATAAACTATATTTAACTATATTAAATAGCAAATAATGAAAACTTATCTTTTCTTCCACTACAGATGTCCTACTCTGACCTCGCATTCTCCGTAACCCAAAAATAACACAATACAAACAACAACCACCTAAGGTGTTGTACCACCTTACCCCAGTCCTAAAGATACTTTCAGGCACAAACTTTGTTTGCTCACACTTGGATAAAGGATTAAACTAAATTTATTATAAACCAAACTCCAAAAGCAGACCACTAAAGAACACTTGTAATACTGAGAGAAATGTAGCACAGTTCGCAACAAAAGTCACACTATACTCCTTTCAAAACTTCTTTTTTTTTTTTTAATACAGCTCAAACTCTATCACGTTCTTCAGCGACGCTAGCGTTAAACATCCTAGCACTAGCACGTTTGATCGTTTCATCTGACTTCTTGAAAGCTCTTCAGAAAAATCTGTAATCTATGTAGAGCATTTTAGTTTGTTGCCATAATACTTGATTATTATTTTATATATATATATATGTGTGTGTGTTTTTAGCAGTATGTGCTGCCACTCCTGGTTCTTGTTTCTTTTTGTTCTCTATTTCCTTGATGCATTCAGATTGACTTACCCCTCCTGCCCTGCCTGTCTGTTCTACATAGCACAAACCTGGTATGCTTGATCTTGTAGACACAAGATTTTTCAAGAGGTGAATGGAGATTTCAGGAGATTAGAGATCTTGATTTTGTTTTACACAGAGCTAGTTTTACACAGAGAAAGAAAGCTAAACGCTATGTACAACTAGCTAAACAAAAGTCATGGGAAGACTTTGGTAAGAACATAGAAAATAAATATCAAGAAGGTGGGAAGATATTCTGGAGGTTGTTGAAGAAGCTCAGAAATGGAGGAAAGATTGCTGTAAAAGGAATTAGACATGATAAAGGTGACATGAAAACTGGAGAAAAAGATAGCCTTGAAGTATGGAGTAATTACATCAAAAAAATTGCTAAATGAAACAAGCAGTGATAACACAGTGATTAAAAAACACTCAACAGGGATGCAGCCAGGAATACATATCCATACTTGAAGTACAAAAGCCATCAAAGGCCTGAAATGTGGAAAGGCAGCAGGAGTAGATGATATTCGACCAGAAATGCTGAAGTATGGTGGATAAGAGTTACAGTGGCTGCACTGCATAGTTCAGAATGCCTGGACAGAGGGACGAATTCCCGATGATTGGAGTAGAGCTCTCATAGTACCTATATATAAAAAGGGAAATAAAACTGAATGTGAGAATTATAGAGTTATTTCCCTACTGAGTGTTCCTGGTAATATTTATGCATGTATACTTGAGAAACAGTTGAGAAGGATTGTGAAAGAAAAGCTTGATGGAGAACAAGCTGAATTCAGGCCAAATAGAGGCTGTCAGGATCAGATTTTCACTTTACAACAAATAGTTGAGAAATCATGGGAATATAACAAAGATCTGTATTTAAGTTTTGTATATCTGGAAAAGGCATATGACAAGGTGCGAAGAGAGAAGCTAATCAAAATGCCACAGTTATATGGTGTCAGTGGGGCATTATATCAAGCAATATTTAGGCTTTATTTCAGTTGTAAGTCAGCAGTTAGAATTGAAGGAAGTACAGGAAGATGTTTTAATGTTAAATCTGGTGTCAAACAAGGATGTACAATATCCCCCTCTGTTATTCATTATCTATATGGATCACATTATGAAGAAAAGTGGTATTAAACTCTGATATCAAAATTGGAGATGTTAATGTCAGCTATTTGTTTTATGTGGACGATGTTACACTTCTAAATCCGCTACAAGTCTGCAAGATTCTTTGACTAAATTGAATAACTGTTGTAATAGATATGGTATGAAGGTCAGCAATAACAAGACAAAGACAATGAAAATAAGCAGAACCATTCAAAATGTCAACTGCATTGTGAATGGAGAACCTATAGAACAAGTAAAACATTTCAGTTACTTAGGTGCGATTTTTAGTGGATATGGTAAATTAAATATGGAAATATATAACAGGATCAATGAAGCTGGTATGGTAGGAAGTCAGTTGAATAAATTTATATGGAATAAGAGAGAAATTAGTCAAAACACTAAATTAACTATATACAAGACAGTGACAATAATTCAAACCAATTTTAGCTTATGGGACTGAGAGCTGGGTTAGAAAAACACTTGACCAAAGACTAGAGACTACAGATATGAGAGTCCTGAGAAAGATTAGGAGCATATATCATATTAAAAAAAGGATATTAAGTAAGATCTTGATATTATCAGCATCCATTGATATTGTGAACTTGATATTGTCAGCAGGAATGCATTAGCAGAGCTAATCTCAGGAGGTATGGTCACTTAAGCAGAATGGGAGAGGAAATATTAGCAAAACAAGTGTTCTCTACCAGGTTGGCAGGAAAAAGACCTAGAGGAAGACCAAGGTATAAGTGGATTGTTACAGTAAAAAGTGCCTTAGAAGGCAGAAATATAGGACCTAATAATATTGGAGTCTTGACATTTAACAGACTGATTTGGAGGAAAATTGTAGATAGGAAGTTAGTAATGATGTATTGTAAATTTTTCATGCAGTACTATCATTTCCTGTACATGTCAGGAATTTGATGATGATGAGATCTTGTTGGTGGAATAGAAACATACCTTTATATTTTATTGATGTAGTATCCTTGGTTTCTTACCAATGAAAGAATTTATATAGCGGAGAATCACCATTCCTCTGAAGTTTTATTTTACATGTTCACCTGACTGCCTTGGAGAATAACATACAGAATTTTGTTGACCAATGTTTTGTTGTAACCATTCTTTGGTAGGATGGTGCTGAGGTAAATGACCTCTGGGTTTCTTTCATTTATATTAGTGGAGATTATGTAACCTCTGTCATGTAGGGAACAAATAATGCCTCTGTTTTGTGCCGAGTGATAATAGAATGTGATTCAAGTATCATCCAGTTCATTGGCTTCCTGTACACTGAAATCAAATAGCAATTGAATGTGTTCTGCTCAGATACTTCTACAAGTGTCTGAAAATAGTAGAGACCTATGTACTTTTAATACAAGGGTGAATATTATTCAGGTATATGACAAATTCTTCTAAATTCCCCAAACAATGAATATGTTCTTGGCATATCTGAGCCAAACTTTATACCCTGCTCTCTTGTATTGTATTGCTTTCTCTTCAGAACCATTCTGTGAACTAATTTGCTAAAAAGGGGAGAAAGGAAAGACCCCCCATTGCCAATCCTTGTGTTCAAAATATTCTTCTTGGAATTTGAAGAAAATTCTATTAATGCAATATTTGAGGAGATCTATGGTGTCCAATGGAAATAGGTCGTGTAGTAATTGTAAGGTTTCTGTTCTTAGTATGTTAGTGAACAGATTAATGATATCTAGGTTCACGTGCTGATCAGTAAGCTCTGTTATAATGTCTTTGGTGCATTCTATGAAGTTTGTAAATAAATAAATAATAATAAAATAATAAGCTAATGCCTTTTTTTTATTCCTGTATATAGGGAGTAGGCGAGGCCTTTAAACCCTATCTAGCTTTTGGAGACTGAGTGGGCAGTTCAGTCTCCATCGATAACCAATCAGAGATAGCTGGCCCATTTCTATCACTAATTATATGCAGCCACCAACGAAGAGACAAGCAAACAAGTGCTATCTCTTGGTGCCTAACTCTAACAGGATATGTTACTGTCTGAAATAATGTGGGTTCTCCGATCGATTTTCTTGAGTTTACAGGATGAAAAATCTGAGTTTCTGGGAGAAAAAACTCGCTTGCCTGTGCTACAGATAGACTAACTCAGGAACCAGTCAAAGAAAGGCTTAGAAAAAGTTCCTCCAGTCGGCGACTAGACTCGAACTATAGGTCTAACTTCGTTCGGCCAAGCACAGAGGATGCAAGTGCAATTTCCACTGAGCTACACAGAGCTACTATGAAGTTTGTCATGTCATTATTATTATTATTATTATTACATGACATTTCATCAAGAGACACACCACTCTACAACTCTCCATCTCCACCCCTTAATTGCCAACTACACCAAACAGCCACTACCATCATCATCTACACACAGTGCTATCTACTACCCACCACCACTGGTATTTTCTGTCTATAAATTGTGTGTGTTCTTATTTTATGAAATCTAGTATATTTGAAAACAGGAATAACAATGGAATGCGTGCATTTTCTATAGAGTTGTTTGCTGGTTTGTGACATGCTGCAAACTACTGATAACTGCAGTTGTCTCATGTTCAACTAGAGAAGACCAGACCTGATGCAATGTTTGAAGAGATCTGTAATGTCCAATGAAATACATCTTGTAGTAATTGTAAGGTTTATGTTCTTGATATGTTGATGAACAGATTAATGATATCTAGGCTCACAAGTTCTTTAAAAAAGAGGCTATTTTCCCAATTTGGGGCTTAGATATGATTTGCTAAATATTTGGATAGCAATGAAATTGAAGAATCCTTGCATCCACAATGGGTTTCAATGACAAGCCCTGCTTGTGTACTTTTTAGGACTCCATAAATTCTTGTGACTTGGGTGGTGTGGGGGGGGTTTGAAACAATATGTTTTTTTTTTTTTTTTTTTTTTTTTTCAGACAAGTTCAGATGTCTTTGATCATGTAGAAAGTATTTTTAACTTGGGTATAGTTATGTTAAAGATACCAAGCAATTTTAAACCTGGTTTTACTCCATTTTTTTCCAAGTAAGCAAACAGACAAAATGTCAAGTTTGCGCCTGCAATTTATGCAAGACTAGCTGATCCCACAGCTAGTGCAAGACCAAGGCAACTCGTGGTAAAGGTGGAGCAAGATCTGATCAAGTTGCCTTGGTCTTGCACTACCTGTGGGATCAGCTAGTCTTGCATAAATTGCAGGCGCAAACTTGACATTTTGTCTGTTTGCTTACTTGAAAAAAAAATGGAGTAAAACCAGGTTTAAAATTGCTTGGTATCTTTAACATAACTATACCCAAGTTAAAAATACTTTCTACATCTATATCTCCTCCTGAGATTTTTATTTAATAAGGTTATAACACCTTATGGTAACTTGTTTTGGTAAAATACTTACAAGCTCTGCATTACTAAATCTTGGTATTTCTAGCCTGGCTCCCACTGATGAGACCTCAATAAAGGTCGAAACCGGTCTGGGTAGTGGCCCCTTGCCTTTAATACAAAACATCATACATCCCCTTCTTGGAGATGTGTTTTGGCATTAAGGGTAAATATTAAGATTAGTGATCAGATCTTGCTCCACCTTTACCACGAGTTGCCTTGGTCTTGCACTAGCTGTGGGATCAGCTAGTCTTTCATAAATTGCAGGCGCAAACTTGACATTTTGTCTGTTTGCTTACTTGGAAAAAATGGAGTAAAACCAGGTTTAAAATTGCTTGGTATCTTTAACATAGTCTTTGATCATGTTATTGGTCGTATTATGGAATAACCCATTGGATTGTGATCATCTAATAGATTATTATGTTTAATTATTTAACACATTGACTCTACTATGAAATAACTCGCATTCTATATCAGGACACCAACTACAAGTTATCTCGTGTCAGTTTTTCATACGAAATAGAGTATGGTGAAAAAAAAAAATATACTGAACTTTGACACCCCCCTTCAGTACACGCGCTATGAGATATGCCATTTTACTGCTTGCACATTAATAGAAGAGCATGTGTAGAATCTATGGCATGACATTTAGCTGTAGCAATGGAATACCTTGGAAGAAAAGACATTTATTGTTGAGCATTATTTTTGTTCATACGGAATTGGTAGAGCAAATGGTCCAAGCTTACAACATTTTTGTGAGCAGTAAGGTCATCATTGCCATAATCGAGAGGTGATGATGCACTGGGAGTGTTCTGCTGCAATGCAAAGGGCATTTGGGGAGACCACAAAATGTTAGCACAAACAAGAATCACAGAAATCTGCTGCTGTTACAGTCTACGAAGCATAGTCAGTGCCAAACAACAGCAAAACTTGGGATACTGAGGCAGTCACTACAGAGAATTCTTAAGAAGCTGGGTGCTTCTTATGAATTCAGGTGAGTCAGTGTTTAACAGCAACAGATTACACGTCATGGCAGGAATACTGTGCTTGCATGCTGGCCAGTGTCTATGAAGATCTGTCCTTCTCCATAATGTCTCGTTCTTGGACGAAGCTCATTTCCATCTAAGCAGTCATGTAAACAGAAAAACCTACAGGTTTCTTGGTTTCTTGAGACTTGAATTTGTCCAAGAGAAACCTCTTCACAGTGAGAGGGTCACCACATGGTATATGGTTTCCAGCCATGGCATAATTGGTCCTACTACATCTTGGGGGGGGGGGGTAGTGTAACCATGACCTCGAATTGCAAAAACCATATCAAGAATATGTTGGTTCTTCCGTTCACACAGATTTGCATTGGATATGTTGTGCAAAAAACATTCCATTTCATGCACAGTATTCCAAGAGAATGGAGCAACCTGTCACACATCACGTGGTTCTATAGCCTATTTATCAAAACACTTCCCCAGACTCATTTCGAGGTTCGAGAATTCTCCTGATCTCACATCACTTGATGCCTTTGTTTGGAGTATGTTGAAAGAATGGGTATTCCACTATGACCTACCTTTAAACCTTTATGAATTAAGGGATAAAATTACACGATATGTCCATATATCCCAACCCCTGTTCTCTAAGATGACAGAGAACCTTCATGTGAGCTATGAAATCTGTCTTGAGCACATAATCGACCGTCCTCAATATTTTATCCAACCAAGATTCCATTGATAGTTGGGGATGTACATATCATCATATGTAAACATATATTTCTTTGTTAATAAACTTGTTTACTCCAATAACATATATTGTTGTCGTTATTCAGTACTTTTTTGTGCTATACCGTATTAGTATACTGGTTGCACACTCCCCACTCATATGCAGGAATAGAATCTTTCAACTAATAATATAATCACACAAGTTCTGAAAACTTTTTACTAAAAAAAATTTGCAGTTAACTGACAAATTAAAAAATGTATCATCATTATATATTTTTGAAGAGAAAATACTAACAACCTCCTGGCACTCGTAGCAGGTTTGCATATTAGGCCAATGGCAGTCAGCATGTTAATGTTTAATTGTTGGAAAATAGCAATATGACATTGTTTACATCAAGTACCGCATGTTCTTGTTACTCTAGATGTATAATTGGCAATCAAGATAATTTTTCATTATCTCTGTCCTTTGTATAAGTTAATTTGACTCGGTGGCTTTAATGAAAACCAGTCTAAAACTTTTGGAGTGCCATTGATTTGGTGAGTATCAAAATATTTTGTAACAGACTGTTACTTCTGTTACTTCATTAACAGATTAATGAAGTAACAATTAATAAAGTAATAATGCATCAGGATTTTCTATGAAACACAAACAGTTGATATTGTATCCAAACTTATCAGTTTAGAGTTCTTTCTTCTCTCTCTGTCACTCACACAGATGGAGTATATAGTGTGTGTGTGTGTGTGTGTGTGTGTGTGTGTGTGTGTGTGTGTGTGTGTGTGTGTGTGTGTGTGCGCGTGTGTGTGTGCGCGTGTGTATGTGTGTGTGTGCGTGCGTGCGTGCGTGCGCTCATGCATATCTGTCTATCTTGTAATTTATCTGTAAAATATATTTTTCTATTTTAGAGTCAATACAGATTTGTTTGTGAGGGCATCATCAAAGTTTATAATGGTGAGTTCTAATTTTTTCCTAATTTTTATATGATAAAAAAAATTATTTAAAAAAAATGAATTTCAACTCACTTGTCTTATTTCAAATTAGAAATATGGTATCAAATTTCAGTCTATCCATTTCATTTAATTCATTAAATTTATACAGTGGGTGTTCCAAAAATAATGCCTTCATTATGATAGTTCTCATCCAAATGAAATATCAGTGAAATAAAATGCAAATTATACTTTGAAGTCTCTACTTTATTCCCATACTATTTACAAACATAATATTCCTCTGCCATTGTTAATACAAGTTCATCATAGTAAAAAAGAAAAGAGAGAGAAAAAAAAAAAGAAAAGAAAGAAAAAGAAAACACCTCAAGTTGTTTTTGCAACTATTTTCTCACCTCTTCTTGACCAGTTCATCACTATCAAAACAGATACCCTTGAAATTTGTCTTTAATTTAGAAAATAACCAAAAGTTTGATTGAACCAAGTGCAGACTGCAGAAAATATGTTCCACAACTTTAAATCCTTTCCATGATAGCCTTTGAAGTGAATGGGCTCATATGTCTGTGTGACCTCCTGTTATCAAGTTGCAAATTCAGTGGCTCAAACACAATTCATTGTTTCATCTTTCTTAAGACCATCACATAACTTTTCAAATTTAATGGCATCCCTTTCATCATACAGCCTTGTGAATGCCAGTTTTGCTGTTCCAAAAGACAGTTATTATGTGCTTTCTAGCAGAAAGTTGAGTTTGTTTTAACCTTTTTTAGTTCTTGAAGGGATAGAGTGACAATATTTCAGTGACTGAATTTTCATTTTGGAATCATAATGAGGGATCCAACTTTTGTCCTCAGTTACAATTTTGTGGGTATATATATATATATATATATATATATATATAAAACTGCTTCATTTTGCTAGTCAGCTGATGCAGAACCCAATATGCACATGCATTATTGTAGCCCAGTTCTCTAAAAATTTGGTTTACTCATATTAATATTAATAACAAGCTATGCACTTTTTTTTCTTCTTTTTTTTTGTTTAACCTGCTCTGCTTTCTTCTTATAGAAATTATCATTTGCAGTTTTTGGCTGCTCCTTCATGATCGCAAGACCAGATTTACACATAAGCTAGACAAGCTGCAGCAGAGGACCTGTACTTCAGTATATATAATGTAAAATTTAATCAGTAGAAGATGGAGTGGCCTCTTAAAAGTTATAGCTTAAGGATTACAGCAATATTAAATCCAGCCCTGCATGAATGGTCATTAATATCTACTTTGCCATTGCTTTTTCATGTTTTTCGGGCCCAAGAACATGAATACCCACTTCTATAGTTGCATTACCTTGTAATCAGCAGTGAATTTTGGTAACCCTTTTGTGCATCAGAAATTACATTATTGTATGCCTTTTTTTATTCTTATAAAAAACATCTATTGTGTATACAAGAATATGATAAATACAACTTCACTTATTCACTAAAACTGCAGCAGAGAGATGAAGGAACAAAACAAACCAAGATGCTTCAGAGCTACTCAAGCACACTATATGCGTTACTTTTAGAATGCCCCTTGTAAATACTAGTATTGTTTGTTAATTCCAAAACATCACAGAATTTTGAAACTTTAATTCAAAGTTTCAAAATCCTATGGCTATTCGCTCTATTTATTTGTAGAATTTTTCTTGCCAAGTGATCCCGTGAATTGAGGCAACACTGAGATGTTGAGAGGAAATTCAATTTGGATAAGGCCCAAGTATCTTTTACTGGAACGTGGTGATTATAGAGGAGAAATCAAAACTGACCATTATGTCAGAATGATGAAGAATGAGGTTTTCTATTTAGGACTTAAAGTGAGCAGAGTTTTTTTTATATGTGAGGAGGTGTTGCTAGTATACTGGGAAAGCATTATGGTAAGGATTTCACTAATCTGTAGGTGGGTGAATCAGTGCCATCGACAATTGGGTGTAGTGGCACATTTTGTTTGTGGGTTTTTAGCAGCCCATCATGGATGAGGAGTCTGGAATTTGGTTTTTAATTTATTAGTAATTCTATGGACTAGGAAGTGACATTTTTAAGAAGCCTGATTTGATTTGTGTGTTGTATTGTCAAAGTCTGCACAGTAGGTGGAATGATTATTAAGTAGAGAGGATAGTTTATGTGTGTAATGGCAATGCTGCTGTAGTCTAAAAACCACCATGCCCACCCTTTGGACTCACCATTACACAGATCAAAACTCTTTACAGGCTCCTTAAAAAGTGATTAGCAATTTCTACTCCTAGCGAGTAGAAATTGCTAATTAAAATCAAGACACTCCTTCGCTTTGGATATACAGGCTGCCAAAAATCCACATACAAAATATACCATTACATCCAGTTGTGAATGGCACTGATTCATCCACCTGCAGATAAGTCAGACACTTACCAAAGTGCTCTCCCTATATCCTTGTAACACCTATTCACAAATAAAAAAGTAAGTCTGTTATAGAAAACCTCACTCTCTGTCATACTGTGGTTAGTTTTAATGGCTGTTCTCTATTCACCAATATTTATTTGAGGTTAATTTTCTTCCAGTGTTGTTTCACTTCACAACTCAGTCTATTTCATTTGGAAAGGAAAATTTACAGATAAAGGTGACCACCACAGGCTCTGCCTCTCCCCCCAACATGCACACACACAGCTCTAATGCTCTCAATATCTAACTCATCTAAACAACTAACATTCTGGGATCCATTTCACCTTAGAAAAATAAAATAACAGTATACCATGATTACATGACATCCTGATGGATCCTTGGCTCATTCTCTGCTTACAAAAAAAAAACACATATGCAGGTGAGTAATCTACATTCCCTAACAGTGAATGTATCTATCTATATTTGTAGGTTTTCTGTAACTCCCCCAGTAATATAGAATCATAAAAATGTTGTTCAACAGAGCAAAATTTATTTGTTCTAAAAACAGTACTCCCACTACTAAACCTAATCACATTTACAAAACCTTCCTAACCAATGGCTGCAATCCCCATTAAATCAGAAAATTTTAATACACCAAAATGACATCCCTTTCCCTTCAAAATGTGCAAATTACACTAAATCCTCCTTCTTCTTCTCCTTCTTAAGTAGCTTCTTCAATTTGGAGGTTAGCAATCATGGTATGTCAGGGTGTGTGCATGCGTGCGTGTTCCTCTGCCATCCTTTTGATCTTGTAATAGCCCTTGTTACCTATCCATTGCTTTACATCGGCATCTCATATATCCTTGGCACATCTGAAAACCTGGCAAATATCCTAAAAGAATACAACTTTATGCCCACTTATAGACCATACAAAAATTTAGAATCCTTTTTCCCCCATAAGCCTATCTGCAGCTTCCCAGACTTGCCTGGTATATGCCAAGTATCTGGTCTGGGCAGGACAGCCAACATTAGTCAAACATTAAGGACTATATCCGGTTCTGTCACTCAGGAGTTGCAGACAATGCTTGTACACCTCTCACAATATATATCAAAAGTTCTTGTGCAATTTTATGTAAAAACTCACAGTTTTGTAAATTCAGACTAATATTTATTTTTTATCTTTTATTTTACAATGCGCCTTCACAAAGTTTCTCATTTTTGGTCTTTTTTTGAAGTGTAAATGGTTAATAGTGAATCTTACCTTGCAGTCCTACAGACATTCATCATTCCTGAACTAGAGAGGCTACATCTAAATAAAAACATCTTTCTACAAGATTGGACAAGACCTTGCCATTATGCTTTGCATGCTTGCTTCTCAATGTTTGCAGTTTATCAATGACACTTTCTCAAATTATTGGATTGGTAGAGGAGGGCCCTCTTTCTTTGTCACCTGTCCTCTGATCTAATACCGTTGATTTTTTTTTTATTTTTTCAATCATGAATGAATTGAAAATTGAAAATCTTCTTGAATAGTAAACTGCTTGGAAAGAAGTCAACAGACACTCCCGTGGACAAGGTGTATCGTGCCATGTAATGCATCACATGTTTGTGGCCAGTATAAATTGGAGAAATATGATGCCCCAAGTCAGTGCAGCTGTGTCTGAGTGAAATGGCTGCGAGAAGGGAACTGATGGAAGAGTTTGAAAGAAGCATTTTAATAGGATGCCATGTGCTGGCCTATCTGGCAAATTGTTGACAAATTGGGCCATCCCAGATCAACAATCAGATACAAATACTGAAATGGGAGTCAACCAAGTGCCACCCACAGTGGATGACCCACCACACTCACCGAATGTGTGTTACAATGATAATATGTAAAAACCACCATTCCTTGGCCAGTATGTTATGTTGAATGCAAATTCCAGACATCAGTTGGAAAATGAATCTGCAAAAACATTCAAAACCGAAGCTGACAACATGGGTTTCCATTGTAGGACCACAATATGCTAGCAATGCAGGGAATGTGGGGGCTAGCATATGTGGAAGCTTGGAAAGCTGTGTTATGGAGCGATGAATCACACTTTTGCCTTTTACTGAGCAGATTGATAGGTGTGGCGAATGCCTGGCGAGCATCTCTTACTGGAGTGCATAACCCCAGCTATGAAATTTAGAGTTGAATCACACTTTTGCCTTTTACTGAGCAGATTGATAGGTGTGGTGAATGCCCAGTGAGCATCTCTTACTGGAGTGCATAACCCCAGCTATGAAATTTAGAGTTGCTGATGTAATGGTATGGTCCTGTTTTTCCTGGTTTTAGCCTCGGACTTCTGTTTGTGGTGCCACAAGCATTGAACTCCAAGAGGTATCTGAACATTCTGGACAATACGGTGCTTCCTACTTTGTGGCATTTTTATGGAACTAACCATTGTCTCTTTCAACAAGACAATGTACCATGTCATAAGGCTGTTGCTGTAACTGTGGTTTGTGGATATGAATGTCACTACACTTGACTGGCTCCACCGAGCCCATATCTCTGTAGAGTCTTCTGATCTAATGCTATTGAACTTCTTTTTTTTTTTTATTATTTATGGGATCATGTCAAAATAATAGCCCATGCATCAGAACCTCCTTCTTTGGAATGGATTGCAAATTGAAAATCAGCTTGAACAGAGTGCACTGTTCAACACAAGAAGTCCCTCTATTGAACATCTGTGGGGATTAACTGGAGTATCAGTTGAAGTCAATCGACATCAATCCAAGACTTCATTATATGCCTACAAGAAAAATGGTCCATTGATTGCTATTATACACTTGTGGAAAGTATGCCCTGTAGGATTGCTGCAGTCATGACAACAGAAGGAGGTCCTACATCTTATTAAGGTGAGTGCCATGGCTGTTTTTCTTTCACACTATGGTGTCCGATGGCTTCTTTCCAGGTAGTGTATATGTATATCACACATGGTGGCAGTTATGTTGACCTTTGAGAATACACCTGTACTGCATAAAAAACTTCAATAATTAAGCTTTCATTGGGGGTTTACTCTAAGTCTGTAATATTTTTATATCTTAAGTTATTATATTGCACAAGGACTTTTAGGACACCCTGCATGAAGATGTTCCTCGAATCTACCTCTGGTTTGAGAAATGATTCAAATCTCAATAAATTTGGATGTAAGAAACTGCCTCAAAATGCTTACATTCAGACCTTCATCTCAATAGCCAAGAACATTTAATCTAGACACTAAGTGGCACTATTTATGACTTTAGGCCCACCTTTGTTTTATTATTATTATACAAGTATCTCCATGGTGTCCTCATTGCAGGAGGCCCCATTAACCATTGTTCATTGCAAATACCTCTCATACCTCTTTTAAACTCTTTCACTGTCAGGGCACTCACAAGTATCTCTAGCAGTTCATCCCACTTATTCACCATGCTCCAAGCAAAAAGACTAGTCTGCACACCCTTACTAACTACACTCTTACACACCTCCAGGGATTATTCCTGGATCTCTCTGCTGAAGTTTGCTTTGCTTTGCTTCAGTCTCACTTAGCTGATGTAGTACTTGTGTGCATGTATCTGTCCATTGTTCTCTGATGATGCCAGTTTGACTCTGGCAGAATATTAGAAGTATTGATTAAATTAAGTGTTTATCTTCTACATTGTAATATCCTTAAAAATAACAGGATGAAAAGTTATTTGAGAATTTAACTTGAATGTCTTATGGATGTTCTAACAGGGATAAAAATTGAAGAGTAGCTTATTTTGGCTAAATAGAGAAGGTAAACGTGGTGGTGGTGGTGATAAAGTGTTACTCGTGATAAGAGGCAAATTGTCACTCTCAGGGCAGAGAATCTTATTGGAAATAACACTAATAGCTTTGAAAGTATATGGTGTAAGATAGATGTTTATAAGACAAGATATTTAGTGGGATGTCGCTACAGACCAGGGAATGTTTAGGCAAATTAGTTTGCCAAGTGAAAAGTAAGTGATCATTATGGGGAACTTAACTATAATGATATAAACTAGGCAGAGGAGACAACATGCAGTAATAAGGGAACTGAAAATTTTTGGATTTCTTGAGGGACAACTGTCTTAGGCAGCATGTAGTGGAGGGAACATAAGGATCAAGAGTTTTGGGTTTGGTCATAGTATCAGGGGATCTGGTTGTGATTGAGATGAAATACTAGCTCCCGTTGGTGAGAATGACAAAGTCCTGACTTGAAGGATGAATGGAGATGTGGAAGTGTCAAAACAGAAGGAAGGTATATGGAATTATAAGGCAGGCCACTATCATAGAAACCAGTTTGCAGCAGTACAATGGATGGAAGAATTGGAAGGAAGAGGAATCATTAGTGCATGGGAGATACTTTAAAAAAAATTGTTGACAGCAGTGACAGATTGTATACCTGGAGGGAAGAAGATAAAGAAATTTGGAGTCAAATGGATGAAAAAGGATTAAAAGGAGAATTGCAGGAGAAAAAGAGATTATGGAAGGCATATAAAAAGAAAAGTGGAGAGCAGTTGCATGAGGAATATAAGGCTCAGGCTAGGAAAGTGACTAGTATTGTAAGGAGAGAAAAATTAGAATATGAGAGGAGACTGGCACTGAAATCTAAGGAGTGTTTTCATTATGTGGCAAGTTGGGGGGGAAATGATAGTGGACAGATTATCTTGCTTGGTGAAGATGGGAATCGGGTGACCAAAGCAGATGACATAGTTGAGCTATTTAATGATCACTTTATTAGAGTGTTCCATTCTGGTACTACAGGCTTTATTCCTAGAAGAATAATGAGTGGTGAAGTGTTAGAAGTGAATGAAGAGGATGTATTCCAAATACTTAGTATGCTAAATGTCAGTAAGGCAGGGAGACTTGATAGGATTTCGTCACGTTTTAAGGGAATATACTGTGGAACTGACTGTGCCATTAACTTGGCTGTTTAATAAAAGTCTTGCAATGGGGCCAATTACTGGAAAGTGGAAGGAGGGCATAATAGTATTCAGTGTTTCCAACATTTCATCTGTTACAGAGACATCATCAAGGAGTGCAAATTGTGACTTGTAACACATGCAAAGGCAGCACAACACTAACTGAAACACATGGTCGAAATACTAGAGTCCTAACTAGGTGGGGGCTCCCTCAATGGAGGGAGCCCCACCTAGTTAGGACTCTAAAACTTCCAAAATATCCTAGTAATATTTTGGAAAGTTTTATGCAACTGTATTTATTTAAATTAGATTTTTTAAGAGCAGCAGCAGATTCTAAAAACAGTGTTTCTCTTCTAATTTTACTGTATTGTATTGGAACATGATGGTCTTTTTTCTGTTGATTCTGTGAGCTGTATTCAAAGCATGGTCTGCAAGTCCAGATTGACCATAGTCATGCATATGAAATTTGCATTCTTCCATTAGGATGGTAGTCTATCTTAGTAGGCCAACTTGCAGGAACAAGGAACTCTATATACACCTAGAAGAGAGAGGGGAGGGAGTTTGTTTTTAGTTGAGCAGATAAGGGTAGCTAGTTTTAAGTGGGGCTTGAAAGTGCAAAGATTGTATTTCTTTAAGATTTTGGATATTTTTTCTGATGTGCCTTGAACATAGGGGATAGTGGTAGCATTACTGAAATCTTTCTGAAGAGGTCATGGATTGGGGGGAAACGACTGTTTTTTTTTTTTGTGGGAACTGTAGCCATTAGATAAAAACGTTTGATGTACTGTATATCAGGGTTCTCAACCTTTTTGAGACCGTAGCCCGGTAAATTCTTTTTTTATAAAATAAGGACCTGGTCACAACAAATTTACTCGTAAATACCTTTCCAATTTTTTTTAAAGTTCATACATTAAACTAACATAAGTATCAATAATTAATTATGGCATAATCATAATGAGTATTAGTACACTTATGTATATAATGATAATAAATAATATGGTGTATCATGTTGACAAATATAAAATTACATTTAAATTAGTTATCAATCACTGGAAATCTTGCATCATTAAATTAATTTGTGCTGATTTCCATTGACATATCCCATTCTGATCACCAAAAAGTTATAATATTATTCAGTGTAAAATTGATTACTGTATTATTAAATTGATTTTATTGATGTTGATTTGAAAAAAAAAAAACAGTAGGGAGAAAAATATTTATGCATTGTAACTCACCATAGAAGTCAGCTGAGCAGGAGAAGCAGCAGAAGGATGTCAACTTATCGGTGAAACTTATTATCACATACAAATGACAAATATTTATATATGCAAAGTAGCTCGGTGGATGTGGCGTTTGCACACCACGGTGCTTGGCCGCACGAAGGAAACTTGGTTTCAAATCTAGTCACCGATTAGAGAAAATTTTTCTAAGCCTTTTTTCGACTGGTTCCTGAGTTAGTCAATCTCTGGCACAGGCAAGGTTAGGGTTAGGAATCATGAGATGACGTAGTACTTGTGTGCATGTATCTGTCCATTGTTCTCTGATGATGCCAGTCTAACTCTTGCAGAATATTAGAAGTATTGATTAAATTAAGTGTTTATCTTCTGGTAATATCCTTAAAAATAACAGGATGAAAAGTTATTTGAGAATGGAACTTGAATGTCTTATCATGAATCATGGATGTTCTAACAGGGATAAAAATTGAAGAGTATAGCATATTTTGGCTAAATAGGGAAGGTAAACATGGTGGTAGTGGTGGTGGTAAAGTGTTACTCATGATAAGAGGCAAATTGTCACTCTCAGGGCAGAGAATCTTATTGGAAGATTCAAGAAGAAGCACTTCTTGAATCTTCTCTTCACTGCATGCTGCTTAATTAGTGATAACCTTGGACCAGCTATCTCTGATTGGGTACCAGTTGAGATTGAACTGCCCACTCAGTCTCCAAAAGTTAGATAGGGCTAAAACAGTCTCATCTACTCCCTATACAGGAATAAAAAGGTGTTAGCTGATTTTAGCTAACAGCAAAGCATGCAATTTCTTCTCCCTTCTAAGTGGTACCCGTCCCAAGGATATGACTAGCCCTATGCCTCCCGTTATATTCTATGGCTGTAGTTGTGTGTGTTTTTCCTCCCACAAGCAGGCAAACCAGCCCTGTGGACACACAGGTGGTTTGTCTGCTTGTGGGAGGAAAAACCCTGCTGTCCGTGCCCAAGACCGGCTATGTCTGAGAAAGATCCTTAAGCTCCTCATGTTGGCAACGGGAATCGAACCCAGGACACTCCTTTCTCAGGCATATGGTTGTGAAGTGCATAGCCACTAGGCTAACTGCACAGACTAGTATGTAATTTAATAAATAAAAATGTATAAATCTCTCAATTCTAAACAGTAGTTCCAACACTAATTAATACTTTGAATTTAAAAATGCAGCACTTTAATGCAACAATTATAAGTTATTCAAAAAGTTAAATTTAGTTTCTTTTATTATAACTGAGTTTTTGAAGATATTAGTTAGGCTAGTGAGATTTTGTTGTTGCTTTCTCTCCGTTGTTTCTTATTCGTATTAAAATTTAAATCTGTAGGCCTATTACTTTTAAAAAATCACAGCACTCAGGTTTCGAAACAAGCACTTACACACTGCAAAGGAAACAGTATTCAGTATTACTAGATTTGAGAACCGGATACAGACTGCTTTGCTCTTCAATTTCAGTGGAAAATTGTCTTTATACTTCCTTGCTGATTGTCACTGACATTTGCAACACAGATTTTATTTCATTCAGTTTTGAGAACAGAGAATATGCCACCCATTGTTGTAATCATCTTGCAGACAATTTTTATGACTGGTCATAAACAGAAGTATTCCCTTTCCCAAATGTTGAAAGTTTTCAATTCCTGATAATTCATGAATACTTCCATGTTTGAAAATACGCAGCTTGGTCACTGACATTTGCTACACAGATGTTGTTTAGGCATCCTGGGTCTGCGTTTTTAGACATATTCACAAATATTATTTTCCTCGGAATATTTCTACTATAAAATATTTATTCGTAAAAATTGCTTAGAAAACTAAAACATATTGTTGGGGGGTGGGGGGCGGGAATGATGCAAAAGTTTGTGAATATATCTGCCTGTGTTAGTGGGTTTCTGTATACAGGAATACCTCGATTATTGTGGTTTCGATTATTGCGCTCCAAATTCAAATTATCGTGGCCACGAGATGTAGCCTATTGCATATGCAACCAGTTTGAGTCGCCACTCTCCAGGTATCGCTCTCTTGTTGCGCTTCGTTTTTATCCGACAGCGCTTCTCCCCACTTACCAGTAACTATCCACCCTTGCCTGAAGTACATGTGGATATTTATTTCTCTTGTTATTTACCCCTACAATGAATGCTAAAAGAAACAAGGATGATTTCAAGTCTACAGCTATCAAGAAGAAACGTAGAATGATCAGCTTAGGAGATAAGTTGCATATGATAAATAAGTATGAAGCAGGCATAACTAAAGCCAAAATTGCAAGAGAATATGGTCTAAATGAATCAACTATTCACCATATTTTAGACCATGCTGCAAACTATAAGCAACTAGGACAAAGTGCATCGACCTCGTCTGTGTCCCAAACTACGAGAAACAGAAGCCAGCTTATGATTGAAATGGAAACGCTATTGTCAGTGTGGATAGAAGATTGTAACCAAAAGAGAATTCCTCTTAGTCAAATGACTATAAAAACAAAAGCATTGAATTTGTTTGAAACTTTAAAAAGAAAACAATTAGTAAGCGAAAATGATTCAGCATCAGTAGCCACCCTGAACTTGCAGAGAAAGAAACTTTATTTGCAAGTTCAGGGTGGTTTGATCGGTTCAAAAAGCGATCGAGCATTCATAGTGTTTGTGTACAAGGTGAAATTGCAAGTGCCGATGAAAAAAGCAGCAGCTAGTTTTCCTGGTGAATTGCAACAGATCATTGAAGAAAGAAAGAAATTATACCGATGATCAGATATTTAATGCTGATGAAACAGGCTTATTATGGAAAAAAATGCCCACTAAAACATTTTTAGCAAAAAATGAAAAATCACAGCCTGGCTACAAGGTTTCGAAGGAGCGTGTAACACTTTTACTATGTCACAATGCTTCTGGAGATTACAAGATGAAGCCTCTCTTTATTGTTCACAAAATCCTCGCCCGCTTAGAAGTTTAGATAAAAATTTTCTCCCTGTTCATTGGAGATCCAATAGAAAAGCTTGGATGACAAAAACTATTTTTGAGAATTGGTTTAAAAATCGTTTTTGTCCTGAAGCTGAAAGGTACTGCAAGTCATTAAATCTTGATTTTAAAATCTTGTTGATATTAGATAATGCACCTAATCATCCAACAGCACTGAATGATTTGTGCGAAAATGTAAAAGTTATTTATTTACCACCTAATACCACTTCCATCTTCCAGCCAATGGATCAAGGTATAATCGCATCCTTTAAGGCATATTATCTACGAAGAACTTTTTCACAAGCAATAGAAAAGACTACAGGAGATGAAGCTATGACACTTTGACAGAATTCTGGAAGGCATTCAATATCAAAAATTGCATTGAGAATGTCAAGGAAGCATGGAGTGAAGTAACGTCTAGCAACCTGAGAGTGGCGTGGCAAAAGATTATTCGTCATTGTGCAAATGATTTTAAAGGATTTGAAAATGAAGTAACCCATGTTATCAATGACATAACTGAGCTTGGCTTCGACCTAGGACTAAAAGAAATTGAAAAAGGTGATGTTCAGGACCTGCTTCAGTCACATGATAAGGAGCTGGATGATGAAGACCTAATTAACCTCGAGAGAGAACGTGCTTACGATGCTCAAATCGATGATAATGACGAACAAATTGACTTGGCACCGAAGTAATTTACTCTCAAAGAAATGGACAAAATGTTTAGAATTGCTGAAAATTAAAGAAAAAATCTTGAACGGTGATCCTAATCTCGAGCAATCACTGAAAGTTCGTCAGGAAATTGAAAATTCCATCTGTTGCTACCGAGTTTTATACGAAGAAAAAAGAAAGAAAAAATTCCACCAGACAATTCTACACCAATTTTTATCCAAGAAAGAATAATTGTATGTACTTCTTATATATAAATAAAGATTAAAGAATATTCTTGTTTTTCTTAATAAACCTTCATTTTTTACTTAACACATTGAACACGTTTCTTTTTTACTTGATATATAAAATTTAATTAATCGATTTGAAAAATCCTTGGCATTGATCACCCATTTTACACGCATTATTTATCGCGGATTCGATTATTGCGGTATTTTTCGTGGCAACAATAACCGCGATAATCGAGGTATTCCTGTACTTAAAAGGACATGTCACCATTGGGCATACGACCAAGGTATCTAGAAAAGCCAGACTATTATTAGTTTCTTCTTCCATCATAAATTGGATTCTAGGGTGAAGACTATTGAGGTGACAGAAAAATATCTAATACATCTGGGCCATGAGACCAAATAGAAAATGTATCATCTACATTTCTTAACCAGATAGAAGGTTTGAGAGGGGCTGAGTCAAGAGCTTCTTTTTCAAAATCTTCCATAAAAAAATTGCCAAGGGAGAGTGATGGGAAGGGGACCTCATAGAGGTACCCTTTATCTGTTTATAAATTTTGTTCTTCCAAGAGAAATAAATGGAACTGATAGCAAAGGAAAAGAGCTCAGTGATATCAAAGGAAAAAATACATGGATAGTACCATCGCATAAGGGTGGTTTTAGAATGGAGGTATCAAACTTTTGTGTGACACCTCCATTTGTATTTCTTCTGTAGTTGTTAAGATTTTGGAGAAATTGGTAAGAACTCGTATACAGAATTGGACAGATAGAGAGTAATATTATTTATGCAGGCCAGTATGGATTTGTTGAAGGGTGCTCTTGTTTTAGTAACCTGGTTAGCTTTAATAGTAGAGCGACAAGAGCAGTTGCTGAATGTAACGCATACGCTGTCATTTTTTTGGATTTTTCCAAGGCATTTAACAGGATGCTACATGACAAGTTGATTTTTAAATTGCATCATATGGGTTTGGATATCAAGTTAGTGGATTGGATTGGTGATTAACTCGCTGACAGATATCAGAGAGTTATATATGGGGAAGCAGTATCTGGAAGTAGGAAGGTTATAAGTGGAGTTCCAGAGGGCTCAGTCCTGGAACCATTGCTGTTCAATCTTTATGCCAATGATATTTTCACAGGACTACAGGGAGATGTTCAATTATTTGCAGAAGCTTGGGAGGGTTATTAGTAATAGTGCTGATGTTTTGGCTCTTTCAAGAGAATTTGAATAAGCTGGAGGAGTTGACATAGGTATGGGGGCATCAGTTTAATGCAACTGAATGTAAGGTTTTAAAATCCACAAATGGAATGCTTCATTCTCACTTGATGGAGTTATGCCTGAAGAAGTGGAGGAAGCAAGGGATTTTGGGGTGCTTGTGGCTAGAGATTTAAAGTTCTGAGGTCATATTGCAAAGGTTGCGAAGACTTCTCAGAGATTGTGGCAATGTTGAGGAGAACATTGACCATGAGAGATAAGTGTTCTGGTCCCATTGTATAAAGCTTTGATCAGACCACATATTAATTTCTGTGCTCAAATCTGGTCACTGGGATTTGATGGGGATGAAGTAGCCTTGGAGAGGGTACAGAGATAGATAACAAAAATTATATCAGGACTGTACAACATTGATTATGAGGATGGACTGAGGGCATGCAGATTGCAGAGTTTGTGGATAAAAGGCAAGGGGGGGGGATATGATCAAGACATTCAAGTTTCTGAAGAGTAATTATTGTATGAATGCTGAGAATATTTTTCATATGGTAGAATGAGAGAAAGGAGCAAGGATAAGGGGCCATCCCTGGAAGTTGCAAAATGAGGTGTCGAGCGAAAGGGTAAGAAGTAAGTTTTTTGCATGGGGAGTGGTAGGAGCATGGAATGCATTGCCTGAGAGGGTGGCGACATGTAGACTGTGGATAATTTTAAGGAGTGGTATGATAGACTTCGTGTTGACCTCCCATGATGAGTCTTGTGACTCCATGGTGGATCAGGGAAATAATAATGCTTTAAATGTCTTAGTGTTTAGTACATAGGAGAGACTTAAGAATGATGCTTATTTTTTTTTATTTGTTTTTTATATCCTTTGCACCATATTCTTTAAACTATGAGTTTCTTAGTTTCTTTAAAGCATGAGTTTCTTCTTCTTTTTTTTTTCCCTTTTGAGTTTTGATTTTGTTTAATTCTATTTCAATAGACTCAAAGATAAGCTGAGGTGTTGGCAGTTGTTCGGTTTAATTCATAATGGCAACAATTAAAATACCTAGTCTACCCATAAATACTGTTACAGCCTTAACAGAATGTAAACATTTTCATTCTGTATGTGTGTGAAACAGCATTCAGCACATACAAACCACATGTATAACCTGCACATAGCAGCACTCAACATTCAAAATATCCCGCCTTTTACCTTCGCCCATGTCCGAAGTCTGTGAGGCCACATGTCGATGGTGACACTCACAACTGCCACTGCTCACTCCAAATCCACCTTCAGGCTGGCAATGCTGGAATGCCGTTTCTTGCGGGCTTCTTTCAAGCTCTGACACAATTTGAAGTCCAGCAAATTCAGATCATGACTTCCAGATAGCTAATCAGATAATGATATGTGGTTGGGCACATTTGCCTCCAACTACTGTTGTGTGTCTTCGCCTTGTGTGCAGAGACTGAGTCCTGTTGGACGGTCCACTTCCTACCTTGAAACAGGGTGTTCAGGGGCCATACCACAGGTTTCAGGAGGGTGTCTTGATACACTTTGGCAGAAGTTTTGATCCCTTTCTCGCAGAAATGCAACTTGGATACTCCCCCCCCCCCCCAACACATCATTGACACATGGTAATGTGTCAATGATGTATCATCCTCTGCTGCATAAATTGACAAAATTTATGCAGCAGAGGATGATAAGGCACTTCTCCAGCAGTAGTACATGACCAACAGACACAGAGATATCCTCTTCACAGATGAGATTTTCATCATCGAAGAGTCATTTAACTGCTAAAATGATCAAGTATATGTCCTGGATGATTGCACAGCATGTGTCATAGACTTGATCATTTTAGCAGTTAAATGACTCTTCAATGATGAAAATCTCATCTGTGAAGAGGATATCTCTGTGTCTGTTGGTCATGTACTACTGCTGGAGAAGTGCCTTAGATTTTATCATCCTCTGCTGCATAAATTGTGGTGTTTGTCCAGTATAACAACAACAATAGACACTCACCCCTAGGTCATCAATTAGTAAATGTGACATCATCCTCTGCAAAACATTCGTCTCTTGTGGCATCACTTTCTGCATTCTCACAAGATTACGGTGGAAGTGTGCCTTCACAGCCCTCACAAGCTGTTGCATCTTAATGCAGCCAGGTCAACCCTGTTCTTCTGCAGTTAGATGCATCTTCTGTATTATTATTATTATTATTATTATTATTATTATTATTATTCAGGCCTCCATGGGGTCAAAAGCGTCATCGTGGGAGGTCTTTCCTAAGAACATAAAGTCTTTCAAGCCTCATCGAGGGGAGGTCCACACTAAGAAACACAAAGTCTATCATACCACTCCTTAAACTCATTGACCGTTCTCGCCCTCACCACTCCATCAGGCAATGCATTCCATGGTTCAACGACCCTCCACGCAAAGAAACCACTCCTCACCCTTTGCTCACAGTTTCCTTTCGTAACTTCCAGGGATGGCCTCTTGTCATTACTCCTTCCTGCTGTTCAACCAAGCGAAAGAACTCCCCAGTGTCAACCCTGTAACCACCTCTCAACAACTTAAAAGTCTCAATCATATCAGCTCTCCTTCTTCTATCTACCAAACTCTGCAGTCCACATTCCCTCAGCCGATCCTCATAACTAACATTGTACAGTCCTGAAACCATCTTTGTCATCCGTCTTTGTATCCTTTCCACAGTTAATTTATCCCCTTCAAATCCTGGGGACCAAATCTGAGAACAATAGTTCAAGTGTGGTCTGATCAGAGACTTATACAACGGAATGATCACCCTCTTATTTCTGCAGGTCAGTGTCCTTCTCATAATTGCAGCAATCTTCTGTGTTACCTTCACCACCTTTGCAATATGTCCCCTAAACTTCAGGTTTCTATCAATCATCAACCCCAGATCTCTTGTCTCCCCTACTTCCTCCGGTATAACTCCTCCCATAGAGTATGCAGCATCCCATCAATGTTTCCCAAACCTCAAGACCTTACATTTTGCTGCATTAAACCGACATCCCCCATTCATTTACCCATCTATCTAGCTTATTCAAATCCTCTTGCCGGGTTACCACATCTGCACTATTACTAATAATCCTTCCAAGCTTCGCATCATCCGCAAACAACTGAATATCCCCTTGCAATCCACTGACAATGTCATTGATATAAATGTTAAACAATATAGGTCCTAGTACTGAGCCCTGTGGTACTCCACTTGTAACTCTCTGTCTCCTTGAAACTGTTCCACCATACACAACTCTCTGATACCTATCAGACAGCCAATCCTGAATCCAGTTGACCAATCTGACATCCAGACCCATGTGCTGCAACTTAAATATCAGCTTATCATGTGGCACCCTGTCAAATGCCTTTGCTAAGTCTAAGAAAATTGCAGTATATGCCTTTCCCTCATCTAATGTTCTTGTAACTTTATTATAAAAGGCTAGCATATTGCTAAAACAAGTGCGCCCTCTCACAAATCCATGTTGACTCTCACAGATAACATTACCCTCATCTGCCCAGTGCTGTATATGGTCCCTCACTACTTTCTCCAAGATCTTAACAACTACTGATGACACACAGACTGGCCTATAATTAGACACTTCCAGTCTGTTACCACTCTTATGCAATGGCACTATCTTACCTTCCTTCCATTCCCTGGGCACCTTTGCCGAAGCCGGACTTTCATTGAAAAGCCAGGTTAAAGGTACCGTTAGTTCCCTAGCACATTCTCTCAAAACTCTTCATGAAATACCATCCAGTCCCAAAGCTTTACTGACATCCAGAGTACTCAGTATCTGAAACACACTCTCCTCCTGTACCTCTAAACCTTGAACCAGCCCTATCCCTCTAGCATTAAAACTGACTCCTCTAGGATGAAATAATCCAATAAAGTGTTCATTGAACAATTCCACTATGTCCTCTGCATCAGTCACTCTATTCCCATTTTTATCCCACAATATCATTCTTCCACAGTCATTTCTCCTCCTACTAACCACATAGCTAAAAAATTTCCTAGGATTTTCTTTGGATCTTAGGGCCAATCTCCTCTCATATTCCAGTTTCGCTTTCCTTACCACACTAGTCACTCTTCTGGCCTGTGTCTTATATTCCTCATGCATCTCTTTGATACTACTGCATGTCTATTCATTTTCCAAGTCAAAACCATATGGTCACTCTCTCCAACTGGTGGGAGAGATGTCATCTCAGTTATTATCAACTCTTCTGATGCTATAACCAAATCCAAAACTCTTGAACCTCTTGTTCCCTCTATTACATGTTGCCTAAGACATTTGTCCCTCAAGAATTCTAGAAATTCCATTTCCGTATTGCTACATGCATCTTCCTCTCTCCAATTTATACTACTGTAGTTAAAATCTCCCATAACAATCATTTTTCTTGCACTTGCCAAACTTAGCTGTCTAAACATCTTCTGGTCCCCATCCTCTGTGCTCCTGGGTCTGTAGCAACACCCCGCTAAATATTCTGTCTTGCCTACCTCTACCTCACACCATATGCTCTCAAAATCATTTGTCTCACTTCCTTCCAAAGCGTCCACTCTTAGAGGACATAGGTCATCACTCATCATAAGCAGTACCCCACCACCACCACGCTTTCCCCTCCTATCCTGACGAAAAATGCTATACCTAGTGACTTCTATTCTTGTTATTATATCCCCTTCTGTCAACCACGTCTCAGTGATCCCAATAATTTTTGGCCAGGCTGATGCTATCTGTGCCACCAATTCCTCTCCCTTATTCCGGATACTCCTAGCATTAGTATAAAGTAAAGCATATAAATGCCATTATAATGGTTAATAGTCCAATACACAAACATCCTACTGATCATGAATATTTTAGAATTTTGAAAATAACAGGTGGCTGCATTCCAACTTGAAGTGCTATTACAGCTACACAGTTCCCCACCGCATGTTAACCCATACAGCTAGACAACTATCTCTCTCTGCTGATAAACATGCAAATGTTGGCTGCACACAGCACCATTAATGAATCTGGGCTCATTGCAATTTTGTGGGCAGCACAGGGGTGTGCAAAAGTTGTAACAGTATTTATGGCAAGACTGTACATATGATATTTAATATAAACTGTTCCTGTTAATAACTAATTGTTAATGTTGGCAAAGTGTGGCAGACTATTTCTCTAGTCTTGTGAATTAAACCATAAAATTAGAGATACTCTCTCTTTTTCAGCCTTTTTTTACTATATATACAAAGTCCAAGCAGAGAAGTTAATTTATTGAGATTAATTATATTATAACAGAACCTTTGCATTCAGAAGGGATGTGAATCACCTGTTACCATTTGTGTTTTGAGAAGGAAAAATGAAGGATCTGATCAACAGTTAATAGTGTATGCAATTTATAATGGTGCATGGTTTTCTGACTAATAAATATTTAAAGAGAACTTCATCTTAAGATTTTGAAGTCCTTTTATCACTTTCAAAGATTCTCAGCTTAAATAACTAATTCTTTTGTAAACAGGCTTGTAAATATTGTTCAGTATATGAAGAAGTACACTACTGTGTGTTTCATCAAGATGTTTCATTTAATTTGATTATCTTATTGCATATTTGTTAATTTCAGAGGGTATAGTAAAGCCATTGGCTGAATACCAGAGGTGAAGACTAGCCCATTGGAAACAACAGTGAGATATTAGCCAGCCACTGCCTAGTGAGTGCCACATGATGCATGTTGTCCAAAGCAGGCTGTCAGTCGCATGTCCTTGCTGTGCAGTGTACCACTGTTTTACTGTTTTGAATGGAAAAGAAAGAAGCTAGAGCTAAAGCATCGTAACCTAATCGGTCAGCATTATAGCCTTCCAATATGGTTTGAAAATTGTTGTTTGTCAGCTATCATAAGGCTGCTTTTAAGAGGGTTTTTTTTTTTGTGTGTGTGTGGGTTTCAGGGCTATAGATTGTGTGTGCATGAGTATGTATGTGTGCATGCAAATATACCCATGGGCACACACACACTGTTGAGAGAATTTAATAAGATAATGTTAATTGGTACAGGATTTGTGACAGATGCTTAAAATGGGATGAAATAAAATAACTATCCCCACATCTTAAAAAAAAACACTAGAAGAATTGGTTGATTGATCCCCATTTGTTTGTTGTTGAAAGGATCTAGAAAGGTTCACAGAGACAATAGCAGCTGGTGTTTATATTTACAACACTGCCTAGCTGGTGCTGTCAATAGTTCACTGTAGTTAGCCATGTCATCCACACCTCCCTCCAAAGAGAAAACTCCCTCCTTGGGGGTTGGTGTTTCAAAGTAAATAATTACAATGGTTTATTTTTGTAGAACATGTGCATCTTGTAAATAACTATTTGTAGATATATCTTAGTACTTTGGTACCAGGAATTGTTCCATGTACAGTGTATGTGGAGTTCTCATGTTTGAGGGTGGCATGTTTAGGGTTGAGTGCACACACACATATATGTTCAAAGAACATTAGATTTTTTACAGTTTAATATATGCTTAAAAGCTATGCTTTAATTTCCCCAGTAAAGTTTTATTTTTCATGGATAACAATAGTTAGAACATCTAACAAAAAAAAAAAAAAAAAAACTTTTTTTAAAAAGCATGAAACAAAAGTTTAAATTAATAATTACAAGATTCTTATATGTAGAATTGACTGTTAAGCCCATTTCTTATTTAGTACATTGAAACTAAAATTGGAAAACTCAGTTTTCACTAAATAGTTATTAACTGTAGCAAAGTAACAGCTCAGGTAATCTTTTAATAGTTTCAGAAAACTGAATAGTCATATAATTGTTAATATAATACCTGAGAGTTACAGATGTGATGAGTTTTTATTACTGTTGTTGTTACTGTGCCATCTTTTCTTCCTTCTTCACTTTCTCTCTCTCTCTCTCAGATGCTTGTTTATATATCTCATTTGTCACTTAACATTTTATTGATGTCTATCATAATGTCGATATGGGACATTAACCAGTGTATTGTAGTTAAGAGTTGTCCTTGTTATATTTCAAACTTTTGACTATAAAACAAAACATTTGATACAGTGTACTCTGAAAATATGATCTTCAGTATTGGCCCCATGGATATATATATCTTGAAAGTACATGATTTACATACCAGTTCCTTAAAGATGGTGAACTGCTACCAATCTCTCATCTTGTAAAGTTAGATGTGGGTTGTTTAGCGAAACCAACCCTCCTGTGCAGCTCATCACAGGAGGGTTGGTTTCTCCTCATAACAAAATCCTCACCCAGTTACAGAAATTATGGTGACTGCAGTCAGCTCATTCAGACATATAAAAAGTATTTAAATGTTTATGAAAAATGATTTTTTACTGATCACACAGTGCATTCAAAAAGAAATAGAACCTATGAAAGAAACTAGCATAAGTAACGTTACTTTACAGATGTCTCAAAAGTGGTGTCTCTTGGTATGGCATCTACTGCATTCTGAATTTGAACCTGTAGCTCTTATAATATATGAATTAATCTAAATGCATAGTGCTCTGTAAAAGTCCCCATAAAGCTGCTAAGGCAGTGTCTAGACTTTTCAGTGTGGTGAAATTTTTTTTTTAATTATCTGTCTACAAAACACAAACTTGAAGCATTCCAAGGAAGTGCTAGAAGTAGAGCATTGGATAATAAATCATAGTGATAAAATACCAGACTTTCCACTTTTTAGGAGTACATAGAAAAGTCTTCTGTAACATGCCAGATGTCAGCATAATAACCCAGAAAATAATGTATGTATCCATCCAGATGGAACCGTGTGTTATCTATGCATAGCCAGTCATACAGTTTCTCTACATCATGCGGTAAATGTTCTCTGAACTGTTTGTCGTATTGGAAATAGGCCTGTTTCCATGTGTTTTCACTTTTTGATATATATATTTACACATTTTTTTGAGTACCTTATAGACACACCACTCTTTGATAATAGTATCTTACATTTCTTCGTGTTGTTTGCAATATGAATGTCCATGAGAAACTCGTGGAAGAGAAACTGCATACAGAAGCAGAATGAAAAAGACTAGTTTCTCTTTGTTTTCTTTTGTATACACTGTGTATACACTTTTTTAAATTTCTTGTACAAGCATTTATGATAAACTTATTTAGAATTTTTTAGTGCCATATTTCTAATTTAGGTTGTTTTGCAACTTGTGTTAATGTAGTTCATCAAAATGAATATTTTGACTGAAATATACATTTTTTTTCCCATAAATCTGAAACTGAAAGAAATATTATGGTTGGTTTGGTTGTGGGTGGAAGTTCTTTTTTGAAAGCATATTAAAAAAATCCCCCATGGAACTGTAATATGATGTTACTTACACCAATTTCTTCCATGAATTGCATTCATATAAAATATATAAATCATTCAATGTGTGTGTGCTACTTACTTTATGGCAAACAAATCCCAAAACTAGGATTTGCCATAATGTTTGGGCTTCATCAGCCAGAAAGTTGATTTCTGATACATTGAAGTAAGTAAATATAATATATGGTGAGGAGGGGCTGTTTTCTATTCTGACTGCCCAGAACAGTTTAGTTTACTGAGTTTGTCATGATTCACTCCACTAATAATCAGATTTTTAATAACAGTCTATTGTGACAGTTAATTGTTATTATTCTTTCATGTTTGTGAAATAATGCTTGTTGGTTAAAGTCAATTAAAACACTATGAAATTTAGGTGGCATTAATCTAGAGAATGGTTGGAAACTGATGTTTCATTTTCATTCCAAATTTTAGGCTATTGATTGGCCATTTATACATTATTGTATTCTTCCATGAATGAAAAAAAGAGTATCTTCTTTCCTAACTTTTTAATTAATATTCTTATTAAAAAAATTAAATAATTTCTCAAGGACAAATTATTTGCTTTGTTTCTTTGTTCACTTATATATGCATTCCTAAACAAGCTTTGCATTTTCATTAAAGACTACGGTAAGAAATATATTGGGAAAAATCATTCAAAGCAGGAAAGATTATAAAAGCACTCATGTTGGAGGTTTAATGGAATATTATCAGCACTGAGAAAGGATTAAAACAATTTTTTTTTTCTCAGTGCTGATAATATTTCATTAAACCTCCAATATGAAGTCTTCACAGCACTTAAGCCTCAACACACGGATTATAAAAGCACATTCAGCACAATAAAAATTAGCAACAGATATTTCATACTGAAAATAACAATATGTCTTCAGTGTGAAACAAACAATCTATTTAAATGAGACAGAATACAAGATAAATACATCAGTTGATAAACCAGAAATCAGTAATTAACATGAGCCAGAACGGTAATATGAAACAAATAATTAATCCCTTCTGATATTTACTAAGGATGATAATCTCCAAAACTTTTGGGATTGAGAGACAATCATTCAAGTTTAAATTTGTACGATGCAATAATGTATGCAAACTTTCTTTGAAGATACATATTTAAAACTGCTTCTATGAATCAGATAAGCATCATTCCAACAGATACTGTGCTTAGTCTTAACACCATGTTCTGTGAGATCAGAAGTGACAGAAGTGAAAGCTTGTTTTTCATGTTCGCCAAAAAATTAGAAATCGCATTCATGGGAAAATTTATATAAATGCACAGTGTGGTCCTTCAGTTTGAGGACAAAAATTATAAAAAATCAAAAACACACAAGAGAAAGGTAAAGCATATTCGTTATTTGAAATATGATCCATTGGCATCTATATAAGCTTTAGCTCAGTCATACTGTTTTCAGAGAGCCACAGAAAATTTCACTTGTTTCAATTGCCTTTAATTCATTTAATTGGTTGCAGCTTTTTGGATGGCTAGAACATTCATAAATTGGTGTCCTTTAAACTTAATTTTCAGCATAGAACAGAAAATAATCCAGAGGGGATAAATCACCAATGTGAGTGGGGTGATAAAGGATCAGGATTTTTTATGTATGAAAAAGTGATGCACATTTGCAGCTTTGCGAGGGATGCATTATCATTTATTTTATTTATTATTATTATTATTATGTGACACCTTCAGGGAATCCAGACTCATCAAGGGAGGGCACCTACTCTACAACTCTGTCTCCACCACTAAATTCACCAACCACAACTAATCACAACTACACCAATGGCATCTACTGCCCACCCACCACTAGTATTTCCACAGACAATCACAAACATCCATGCCCATGCCGGGATTCGAACCCGCAGCCTTTTGGCTGGAGAGCAGATACGCTAAGCACCCAGCCAACCAGGCTGGCAACATCATGCAACAGGAAAAAATCTTGTGACTGGAATGCAGCAAAACAAACATGTTGAATGCATTTCAGGAGGCAGTCCATATCTTTTTATAAAATTCTGCATTTACTGTTCTCTCTTCCAGTATGAATTTTTTTATGCACTGTGCCCTGAGAGTCAAAAAAAAAAATTATCGACATTGTTTTGATGCATGACTTTTGGAATTGCAATTTCTTTGGTCTGGGAGATGTCCCACCATCCCATTAAAAACTCGGTCGCTTTGATTCTGGATTGTAGGCTAAACACCAACTCTCATCTTCCATAATGATTTTGTCAAAGAAATTTTTTTTCTGCATTTGCCATCACGATAATATCCTGACAAGACATGACTCAATCTTCTATTTGCTTCTATTTTGTCGAGGCATGAGGACAAAATGTGCACACAACTTCCTCTTCTTCAACTCTTCACTCAGAATGTGAAGGACGATGTGTTTAGGAAAGTTTGAAGCTTCTGCTATCCATGATGTGATTCAACAATCATTCTTCACCAACTCAATGGCAGCATTTTCTTCAGTTCAAGTTGATGTGGGATGGCCACTTTTTTCATCATTATCTACTGTCTCCCTTCCATCACAAAATTGAATACCTCCTGAAGACATTAGATCAGTTCAAAGCTTCATTTCCATATGTCTTTTATACCATTTCTAGGGTTTCCATATCAGAAAGACCCACTTAAAAACAAAATTTAATTGCAATTCTCTGTTCACTTTTCATATCCATGATGTACAACGAATAAAGCACTTTACACTATACATCATAATTCGCACACTACTGAATGTAAGCTGACCTCACTCTCTGGGGATGTACACATTTGTGGGTATTACTTAGCACATTTGCCAATAGATCACTCCAGTACCATACCATATCAAATCAAGTCCTAAAACTTAGGAGACTTGATTCGATATGGTATTGGATAGTGTGTATATGTATATCTCAGGTGAAATGTCTTCAAAATTCTGAACAAATTCCAAGATGTCCAAAATGTATAGAATAGGAACTCTTCATTTTGTTATGATGTTGTTGAATATGTGATTGTAAGAATCCAAAATCCATTGAAAGTGTCTGGGGTTACAGCCATTTGATTAAATTAAAGATATGAATGAAAGAAGCTCTTGCTATAAAGCTGAAGATAATAAAGAGATGATGAGTAGAACTTGAGCATGTACATCTTCCAGAGAAGGTAGATTTACAATAAACACTGTTGGACATGATAGCAGAAGACCATGTGGGTAAGTAGGAAGTTCCAGAATGGTAAACTCCCAGAACTCTTCTTTTTCATGAATTAAATGTGCAGATGGAAGCTTTTGATTTTTTGTAAGAAGACTGTGACTGTAATTTAGCCTATTTTGGATAGACTAGCCATTGAGTGTAATAATGAAATATGGAACATGCTGCACCTTAAAACTGATAACTCAGATCTTGTATACACTTGTTGTTGAGACTGAGCATAGTATCTGTTGAATCAATACCTACTGAACGTAAAGAATCAGTTTTAAATATGAACATCAGTTCAAAGAATTCAGAGGCCTTATTACACCATCCAAATTTAAAGTGGAATGACTACCTCTCGACTACAATTTTGGAATATTCTCATTCTTAGCAAATATCACAAATGATTACTTATTTATTTCTTATATTCCATTTCATTTAAATTGCTTGTTTTTTCCACACAGCTGATGTACTGTCATTATCAGTATAATGTCAGTTGCTTATTTCAATAAATCTTTACTGTGCATGCATTTTTTATAATCTATTAGGATATTACAGGTATCATTAAAGCTACAGTAGGATGCATTAATATTATTTATAAGAATAAACAGAATTGTCATTGTGAATATGTCACAAGATAAAAGCTGGAAATTTCTGGCCTACAAAAAAATAAATAAAAATAATAATAATAGATAGAAACAAATCAGTTCTGAAGAGAATAGTGGCCTCCTGAACTGAAACATCCAAGAACACTTAGGCTCCAATGTCTCAGTTTTGCAAAATGAGTGTCCTGGTCCAAAAAATATTTGAAATATCTATTAAAACAAGAAGAGGAGATCCCCCCCTCCCCCCATTCCATCATCCAAATCATTTAGACATTATAAAATAGCAAATTTTACAAAATTAGAAATTATAAGGAATAATAATGCTCTCGTTCTCAATTTCTTGCACATGGAATCGACATAAATTTACTAGGCTGCACTACTAATGCAAAACTATCATCATAAAGGAAAGATTTTTAAACCATTCAGAAATGCTCAATGTTGCTACTGTTAACATAAAAACTAAAATTGTAATGTTCTTATATTCTTGTTCTGTAAATGTGGTAATCTGATTCTGTGTTATGAAGCACTAGATTAGTGTGTTTGTTTAGGACCTTTATGAATCATGCAATCACAGTAAACAATTATAATTTCCGTTAAGAACATTTGCTCTCTTTCTCTCTCTCTCTTGTAATGAAAATTATTTTTTCACCTAAGTTTAAAATACTCTACTCTGACTGAAATGTACATGTAGTGAAATTGAAAACCTCTGTTCAGTGAATTGGATAAGACAGTCGTATACTCTTCACCTTAAAGAATGGAATCTTTGGCATGTGAACAGCTCTTTCCTTGCTTTCATGTTATTTTATCATCATTCCCACAAAGGGTGCATAGGATACTCTGATAGCACTACATGATAAATATGGTTACTTCCTATCAACAATTTTCCTCCTAGTTTTCTGTTATCTAACATTACTCCAATTGTATACTAACCACATCAATCTCATACTCCCTCTGGGTCTTTTTCCTAATATCCAGGCATCAAACATCTGTTTTGCTAACCCTTCTTCTCCCATTCTGTTGTTATTTATTAATTTATATTTTTGTTATAGATAGATATAATAATAAATGTGTCTAAGACTATATTGACTGGATGGAATCTTTGTACTCTAATAAGTCACAGCAATAATGAACATCATTATTTGATTGAAAATTGTGTAATCTTTGGGAACTGGTGTTTTAGCCAGTTAAAGAATTTCAAAAGCAAATGATTATGAAGCCACCTTTAAAGGTCCTGTTTTCAAAGTACTCATTTATGTATGAATCTTTTTCTATTTATTATGAAATCATGATTTTGCGAATGAAATTACTTGCCTTAAAAGATTCTATTTCTTAATTAGGAATTTATTGTTTGATAGCATAAATCTACTTTAATGTTCACGGTAAAAGCATTATGTATACAAAATATATTCATATGGTGATGGAAAATATAAAGATAAGGGGAATTAAGATTCTCCAAAGAGATTCAAACAGATTAATGTTAATTTCATAAGAATTCATTTAGCCATGAATTCATGAAAATGTTGTAGTCATTTTGCTTCTAGAATTCGTGAATGGACACAAATGATTTTAAATTATTTATATTCTCTATCTTGCATATGCTCATGGATCACATTCATTTGAACATTTACTATTAATTTAGATCTCCCTATTTCAACTTTCAGACAGATCAGTTTCAATTATTTAATGTAGGATCACCTTGTTGATGCCTTTCAAAATAAAATGTACACAAATTCTTAAATATGTATAACTCAAATTTCATCAACAAAGCAGCAGAAGAAAAACAAAATTAGAAATTAAATGAGTGTATGCAATATCTGTTATTTTCTGTTAGATTTCTTTATTTAAAAAAAATATGTATTATTATTATTATTATTATTACACCCTCCATGAAGTCAGCAGACTCATCATGGGAGGTTCATTCAACTGACAACATATTCTGGTAGCATTCCATTTACTCACAATTCTCCATGTAAAAAATCTACTCCTCACACATCCCTCTTCATTACATTCTTATACAACTTCCAGAGATGAACTCTGGATTAATCCAATAAAATTCTCTCAGTAGCTTAAACGTCTCTATCATATCACCTCTTTTCCTCCTATCTACCAAACTCTGTAATCCACACTCCTTTAACTTCTCTCCATAGCCAACATTCCAGAGCCCTGATATTGTCTTTGTCACTCATCTCTGGACACTCTCCAGTGTTTTCACATCACAGTGAAAACCAGATGACCAAATCTGAGCACAGTAGTTCAAGTGTGGTCTGACCAGTGCATTATACACTGGAATAGCCACCTTCTTATCCCTACATGTTAACGTACTTCTTATCATAATAGCAGTATGATGTGCAGTCTTCACAGCACTTGCAGTATGCCCTCTAAATTTCAGTCTACTGTCACCAATCACTCTGATATCTCGAATCTTCTGCTTCCTACTCTACAGTACAGCACCATCAATATATAGTGTGTGTGGGGGGGGGGGGGGGTATGTAGCCTTATATTTATGCACCTCAAAATACAACACCTTATACTTATTCATATTAAAACTAAAATCCCACTTATTTGTCAAAGCCAAAATTCTATCAAATCTTCCTGAAAAATTAGCATAAGCAGTGCTCCTTATAATTCTTCCCAATTTTGCATCATCAGCAAACAACTGGAGATCCCCAGTCAATCCACATGATATATCATTTATAAACAAGTCAAATCACCTCATCATACACAACTTGCTGGTACTGTTCACAGAGCCAATCTCTAATCCATCTAACCAGTATACTATCCATTCCCATCCTCTGCAGCTTGCACAAACTTATTATGTGATAATCTATCAAACTTTGCAAAGTCCAAGAATATCACTGTATATGATTCTCCCTTATCTAACAGACTTATTACCTTATCATAAATTGAAAGTAAATTGCTAAAACGAGCGTTTTTTTTCCACTCCTCAGGTACCTTACCCACTGCAAGACTTTCATTAAATAGATCAATGGCATAGCTAACTGTTGTGCACATTCCTTAAAAGGATATGGTGATGATCATCCCTTCCCACAGCCTTATTAACATCTAACCTAATCAACACCTGATACACTGATTCTTTCACTTCCAATGTTTCTAATACTTGCCTCCCTCCATATATATATATATATATATATGGAGGTATAAGACAGGGTGACATAATATCTCCAAAATTATTCACAGCATGCCTAGAATAAATATTCAAGCTTCTTATTTGGGAAGGGAAAGGTCCAAAAATAAATGGAAGATATTATTATTATTATTATTATTCAGTGGACTCAAGAGACTCATCGTGGGAGAACCTGCCTAGGAAACACAAAGTCTATCATACTACCCCTTGAACTCATTGACTGTTCTTGCTCTCACCACTCTATCAGGCAGTGCATTCCACAGTTCAACCATGATCCATGCAAAGAAACCACTCCTCATCCTCTTGCTCACAGCTTCCTTTCGTAACTTCCAGGGATGGCCCCTTGTCATCGCTCCTTCCCGCTGTTCCACCAAGTGAAAGAACTCCCCAGTGTCAACCCTGTAACCGCCTCTTAACAGTTTATAAGTCCAGATCATATCACCTCTCCTTCTTCTATCCACTAAACTCTGCAGTCCACATTCCCTCAGCTGATCCTCATAACTAACAGTGTACCGTCCTGAAACCATCTTTGTTATCGCCTTTGTACCCTTTCCACAGTTAATTTATCCCCTTCAAATCCTGGGGACCAAATTTGAGAACAATAGTCCAAGTGTGGTCTGATCAGAGTCTTATACAATGGAATGATAACTTTTATCTCTGCAGGTCAGCGTCCTTCTCAGTATTACAGCAATCCTCTGGGTTACTTTCACCACCTTTGCGATATGCTCCCTGAATTTCAGTTTTCTATCAATTATCACCACCAGATCTCTTGTCCCCCCTGCTTCCTCAGGTACAGCTCATCCAATTGAGTATGCAGCCTCCCACTGATGTATCCCAAACCTCAAAACTTTACATTTTACTGCGTTAAACTGACATCCCAATTCATTTGCCAATCTGTCCAGTTTATTCAAATCCTCTTGCAGGGCTACCATATCTGCACTATTACTAATAACCCTTCACATCATCTGCAAATAACTGAATATCCCCTTGCAATCCATTGACAATGTCATTGATATAAAGGTTAAACAATACAGGTCCCAGTACTGAGCCCTGTGGAACCCCACTTGTAACCTTTTGCCTCCTTGATGTTGCCCCACCATACACAACTCTCTGATACCTATCAGACAGCCTATCCTGAATCCAGTTGACTAACCTGACATCTAAGCCTATGTGCTACAACTTATGTATCAGCTTATCATGTGGTACCCTATCAAATGCCTTTGCAAAATCCAAAAGAAATGGCAGCATATGATTTTCCTTCAGCAACTGCTCTCGTCACTTTACTGTAAAAGACAATCATATTACTAAAGCAAGAGTGCTCCTTAACAAATCCATGGTGATTCTCACAGATAACATTACCCTCACTGCCCAATGCTGTATATGGTCCCTCACTAATTTCTCCAAGACATTAACGACTGCTGATGAGACACAAACTTGCCTATAATTAGACACTTCCAGTCTGCTACCGTCTTTATGCAATAGCACTATCTTACCTTCCTTCCATTCCCTGGATACCTTTCCTGTATTCAGACTTTCATTGAAAAGCCAGGTCAATGGAGCTGTCAGTTCTTTAGCACATTCTCTCAAAACCTGAAAAACCATCCATTTCCCCAGCTTTACTGACATCCAGAGTGCTTAGTATTTGGAACACACTCTCCTCTTGCATCTCTAAACCCTGAACCTTCCCTATCCTTCTAGTATTAAAACCTATTTCTCCAGAATGAAATACTCCAATAAAGTGTTCATTGAACAACTCCACTATGTCCTCTGCATCAGTCACTCTATTCCCATTTTTATCCACAATGTCATTCTTCCACAATCATTTCTCCTCCTACTGGCCACATAACTAAAAAATTCCCTGGGATTTTCTTTGGATCTTAATGCCAATCTCTTCTCATAATCCAGTTTTGCCTTCCTCACCACACTGGTCACTCTCCTGGCCTGAGTCTTATATTCCTCATGCATCTGCTCTCCACCCCCTCTCCTTATATTTCTTCCATAATCTCTTTTTCACCTGCAGTTCCTGTTTGATATTGTTTGTCATCCACTTTACACCAAATTGTGTTCTCTTCTTCACTCGTAGAATACAGCTTACTGTTGCTGTTGACAAATATTCCTTCACAATTTCCCAAGCATTAATGATATCCTAGCCTTCCAATTACTCCCTCCATGAAACTGTCCCAAGTGGGAGATATGTAAGCCATTTATGCTTTGCAAATGACATAGCTATCTTTACTTTAACTGCACATAAATTACAGACCCATATCCATGAACTCCAAATTGCTAGCAAAACAGCTTGCCTAAAGACGACCCAAGTTATGTTCAATAGCTATGTCCAACTAGAAATAATAAAAATCAATAATGATGAAATTAAACAAGTAGATCATTACATATACTTAGGACAACAGACATCAATAGAACAAGATATCATAAACGAAATTAAGAGATGCATGATGCTTGGGTGGAAAGCATTTGATAAATTATGTCAATATTCAAAAGCCAACTACCATTATGCCTGAAGAGAAAATTTTTAAACAATGTGTTCTTCCTATATTGACATATGGCTGTGAAACATGCACTAAATGCAAAGGAAATTCAAAAATTAAGAACAACACAATTTAGTATGGAAAGAAGTATGCTTAGTATCACAAGACTGGATCATAAAAGGAATATGTGATTAGAAATCAAACTAAAGTCTCTGACATCATAGGAAAAGTAAAACATCTGAAGTGGCTTTAGGCTGGACATTTTGCTCGAAGACAAGATCAGCGATGGACAAAAAAAGTACTGGATTGGATTCCACAGGAGGAAAAATGACCAATCTAATTCACACTGGATTGATGATATCATCAGATATGCAAGAGTGACATGGGAAAGGAGAGCTATGGACAGACAGTTTTGGAAAGACCTTCATTCAGCAGTGGATTGATAATGGATGATAATGAAATGTGTGTGTGTATATATATATATATATAGAGAGAGAGAGAGAGAGAGAAAAAAAAGATGGGAGCAACCGCACTAAGGAAAGTATAAATTAAAAAACAATAGGTGTTTTAATAAAATCCACAGTTGATCAAATTAACTGCAAATACAAATCATCAGAATGGTAATAGTTCTGGTTTATCTTATTTTTATCGTTCTGTTTAACTTATCTCTTGTTCTTTCTCCATATGACATCATTCAAACTTATAAAACCAACTTCTCATCTTTCACTTTCATTCCATCTACCTCTTTTCTTTTAAACAGCCTTCTTCATACGATTTTCTCACAAGGACTGCAATTCCAGCTGTTTAAAAAACACTTCTGCAGATTTCTTCTTTCTCCCTGATCACTTGTCTACATGTAGGTTTTTCAGCCTCTTATGTGTGCGATGATATTTTTTGGTTGTTAAATGTGTGTGTGTGTATATATATATATATATATATGAATTATTCAGACAAAAAAATGTCACATAGGTTTGTGATAAATTTTGTCTGAAGCACCTCCGTAGCAGAATTGGAAGAACAACTTTACATGGCGCCCTTCGATTGGAAAAAAACTGAGTTCAACTCTGGTCATAATGAAAGAAATCTTTATGTGGTCTTTTTCATTTTGAAAGTGAGTTAGCTGATCTCATGCAGGGATAACAGTTTTTTTTCTCCTGAAAATTTGGGTTTTTCATCCTGCATGTAGGCAAATCGGCCATGAGAACACACACACAATTTACAGGCAAACCAGCCCTGTGAACACATGCGGATTACAGCCATGAATACTTATGATAATATGTGGAAGAGATAGGTTCCTCACCACATGTTGTTACACCCATAGTTAACCATGAGTCACATCATGATAGTAACCTCATAGATGGGAGATGACACATGAATGGAATGGAGTGTCTAAATTCTGTAAAAGCAGCATAAAAAATATTTGAAATTAAGAATTAAGTGCCCAATGTCACTGGTCTTATCTTTACATGAACTTTTGTTTAGAATCTCTCTGGAGAGTTTTAGTGCATTGCCCTTAAAATAACTATGATTGTTTTACTTGAAATTAAAAACATTTTTGCAAATGAATAATGAACTAGAAGCTCAACAACCTGTTTTTCTTTATCTAGATGGTAATTTTATTTTTTACAGAAAAATTATTACAAATGAACTGAAGGTTTTGCACAAAACCTGACCGTTTCTCTTTTGTGCTTATTACCATGGCACTATATATATAAAATAAAAAGAACTTATGATTTTTAAACGAAATGTAAATTCAGATTGTGAATTTGAATAATAATTTCTGAGCTCTCTTTCTCATTGTATTATATCTAACCTAAATTATTGTTTACTTTATTAAATATTTTACTATCATATTATAGATTTTGGTGCTGTGTTATTTAAAGATAAACAAATTGCTCAGCATTAATATGGATATCAGTCATTTTTGGATGCTTTTTCTAGAGAAACATTGCCTTTACATTGATAAAGACTAAGTTGACATATCACTGCCATCATATCACAATTCTGGCATCAGATTATTTCAGGTGATGCTATAGAATCTGTTCAGTCTTACCATCCATGCCTAGTATGAAATATGCTTTCATTGGAAATTGTGATAATTAAAAACATTTTTATATAAGATGTTCTTGACTTATATAGATTTATATATGTAGTTTTTGCATGGTGTGTAGGTAATTAAGTTTACAAGAATTGCATTATCATATATTGCAACAGACCCCTAATTTTTGCCAATTTTATCATATGAAAAATAGAACTAAATATTTTGACTTGGAAAATGTATCATGCTTTCAGAAATAGAATCTTAAGATGCTATTTTTTACACATTGTCAAATGTATTACAGAACAAAAATCATTGCACGTGTGTGTGATATATTGCATGAAATTACCTATGATTTGTAATATCATTTCAATTGGTTATTGATGTAGAATATTATGTTTATGCACTAATTCTATTTCAGTCATACATTTGGCATTACAGTTTTCATGTGTTTGTGTCTATTATACTAATGTGAGGTGGGGGGGGGGCTAGTTTTTTAAGAATTAGACAAGATTATAAACAGATATTTCAGTATAAATTTCTAACATCATCAGTGCATAAAATAAATATAGAAATATGGAAATGCAAAAGCAACATTTTATAGTTGTGGCATAATTGGATTATAACTGAAAATTTTGCACATATCCCCCCCTCCCTCAAATCCCTGAGAAATATAAATTGTTAGTTTACTAAAATAAAGAGCCAAAAGGCTTCATTTCAGCGATGCAAAATTATATAATATATATAAATCAAGTGGATATTAAATCCAGCATTATTTCAAAGCCAAACTATAATTAGTAAATACTTTACACACCAACCAAAAGTTCGCTTACGAAAAATACACCTCTCCGACACTTTGAGTTCGCTTATGAAAAATACACCTCTCTGACATTTCGAGTTTGCTTACTTATGAAAAATACACCTCTTTGACACTTCGAGTTCCTTAGTACTGAACAAGAGTTTTTGCTCTGTTAAGGTTTCTGCCTGGTCTCTGAGGAGAACCAGGCAGAAACAGTTGTCAGGCCAGTGAAACCTTATCAAAATGGACCAATAGAAGGTGAATATATGGACGTTTGGGCAGTGATCATGTCTACTATAAGGTCCGCACTAGGGCAACTCATAAATGCCCCCAAGTGTATTCCTGTAAGCTCTCTGGTCAAATTTCGTACGAAACTTTTATAGTTTCTGCATTCAGCTTTGAAATAATGCTGGATTTAATATCCACTTCATTCATATAATAAATTGTTCTTGTTCATTATGTGAAACATATCTCCAAACATGTTACCAGTATGCATGCTGTTCAGTTTGTTGATTAGGCCAAGAGTAATCATACTCTAACCTCTTGAAACCTATTATACTTCCTTCAAACTGGCCATTTAACACAGAAACAAATCTTGAATACTAAAATATGTTAGGCTTATAAAATGATACAGATCTGAACTGGTTCATCACATTAACACTGACCATAAGGATCCTGGTGGAGAATAGTTTAAAGTTGACCCAAATGATCCTTCTGATTAGTGCTAATGTAATACTGAACAAATCCAGACCGATATATATATATATATATATATATATATATATATATATGGTTTCATAACCCGTTCGTCCAAAGCTTTGCAGTTATCCGATTTAAACTGTAATGACAGTCTCTATACCCAAAATATGGAAAATTGTCATATCAGACTCAAAAATATTGTTTTTACTATAAATACATATTCCTTTTTTTTTTTTTTTTTTTTTTTTGTACTCCTCTATTTCAGGAATATATGATTTCAGTCTAGCAGGCATTTAAATAGTAAAATCATAGCCATTATTTGCATATGGTTATAATCTGCTGTATTTGGATATCTATATTATTCTTCTCAGGCACTGATGATACTATAAGAAACTAATGTTGAAACATCTGTATTTAACCTTGTCTAGTTATTAAAAAGTTTTTCACTGGGTAATATGATGGTCATGGATAATTCACAGGTTCCTCTACAGATTATAATTATTGATTTCTTTCTTTACTGTCAGAATGAAATTCACATATTCTGCAAAGAAGAAAATTGGATAAATTTATTTTTTAAGGATTCAACATATTCTATTGCAATATAGTCACACCTTACAGTGCATTAGTAGAATTATGATAAAAGAATAAGTTAGACATATTTCATATGGATTAAAGTTTTTCTAAACTTATAAGTCATCAAAATTATAGCACCAAAAATTCATCAATCTTTATTCAAAGAGTTACATCGTAATAATGCAGTGTATTTTGGTATCTTATCCATTTATTCACTAAACCTTAAAATTTTGCATTAAAGAGCCATATAATAAATTACAGCTTTATTGTGAAATCAGTGTTTTTGTTTGCTAATTGGGTATTTGCTTTGCCTATGAGCATTTGTTTTTTTAAAAAATGTCCAAATAGTTAAGACATCTTCTGATACACATGCTGATATCTTTATGGTTTTATCCTTCTGTGAAAATCACCTAAGTTATTCCTAACATCTGCATTTGAAGAAAAAAAAATTTTTTTTCTTCTCTAATACTGTGATGCATTTCAGAATATACAAATGAAAGAAAAAACTTCAGTGTTTTTTTGCTTTTTTTTTTTACAGCAGTTGACAATATTGCAGTGGCTCATACTGCATTCCAAACATAGTGCAATTCTATCCAAAGAAGAATCTTCTTCAAATAGAGAGATATTTTATTAACTACTAAAATCATAATTCTGGAAGAATTTCTTTTACTTAATTTTTATGGAAAAAAATCCAAAAAATGTTTTACCCATTATTTACATTATAACACTACACCATAATAATACATAATAATGAAAGATAATAAAAGTAAACTATTTGATAATTAATTATAAAAAATCAACAAACAATTCTTAAATATATATACATATATAAATACACATGAGGAGCAATTACAAGGTTACTTTACTTTGCTCCTCTTACTTATATATGAAATATCCATTTCTCCAAAATGTTTGTCCATTTTTATTTTTTTTTTCATTAATTTCTGATAATGATCAACCATAAGACCATTCATTTCAATGCTTATAATATGTGCACTTTTTTTTTCCCCCAATCACCTTGAATAATTGAATCACTAACCATAAAGGGGACCTGTCCATTTTTGCCAGCTTAACAGAAACATCTAAAAACTGTACATAGCTGATTTGTAGCAAATATTTCATTTTTTTTAACTACTTCAATGATTTTATAAAAGCTAATATCTTTATAATTCATCACTCTCAAAATCTGCAGATTTTAAGATTCTGATCAGATTTAATCAGCAGTAAGAGAGCTCAATAAAGCCATTTTCAAAAAAAAAAAAAAAAAACATATCCCCTTTCTGGGGTTAGCTATTCAATTTTTGGATTCCTCATTGTCATCATCAATTTCTACACACACACACACACACACACACACACACACACACACTATCAACAGGTTTTCAGACTACTCTGACAGTACTATGTGATTAAGTTTACATTACTATTAATCCATTATCAACAAGTTACCTTTAAATTAGTCTATTACTTGTCAAAACTTCAATATTGTCATCTATCTAACTTTTCATTCTTCTAGGGCACTTCTGACTGAATCAATCCACCTTGACCTTGATCTTCCTCTGGGTCTTTTTTCCTGCCATCTTGGCATCAAACATCTCTTTTATTATTATTATTATTATTATTATTATTCAGGCCTCCATGGAGTCGAAAGACTCATCGTGGTGGGGGGGGGGGGTCCTTCCTAGTAAACACCAAGCCTATCATACCACTCCCTGAACTCATTGACTATTCTTGCTCTCACCACTCTATCAGGATTGTTATTATTCTAAGACACCATGAAGTCAAAAACTCATCTAGGAGGTCTGTTTGTCATACACACAGCTCATCATACTATGCCTTAAACACATTCAAAGTCTCTGCAGACACCACATTATCAAGCAATGCATTCCAATCATTCTCAACTTTCCTGCAAAAAAAAAAAAAAAATAGCTTCTCAATCCCTTGCTCACACCCTACTTTAGGTCTCTAATCTTTTAACAAATGATTTATAATCTGACACTCAGGTCAATTAAACTCAGTATTAGTGTTCTTTCTAAAAAAAAAAGCTTCACCCTCAAACTTGCTCCTCTTACTTTCTTCTAAATACATTGAAATATCCATTTCTCCAAAATGTTTGTCCATCTTGATTTTTTTTATACATTAATTTCTGATAATGATCAACCATAAGACCATTCATTTCAATGCTTGTAATATGTGCACTTTTTAGTAGTTTTACATCCCCTTGAAAAAATTGCTATACATGCTGAACAAAATAGCAGTAGCATATTGTGGAGTGGAATCATCTACTTTTCTCTTAAAATGCTTTCTAAAAAATTCTCATATCTCATTCTTTTTCTTTCTCCTTGAAACAAAATCATATGATCTTAGGGCCAGCCAATTAATAAGGATTCAATCTGCAGAAGACAACCATTTTAGTGGGAACATGCCATAAAAACATCTTTATATTCCAAATCTATGAATTCAAGAATTCAAAAATGATTTAAGTTTGTTTGTCCCCTTTTTCTTGCAAATGCTGAAAATTCTCTGAATACTTTTAATATTTCTACATATTTTACACCGGCATTGCATTTCATTATTGCTTGGATATCTTATTTCAGTTTACATTTAATTTTATTAGTTATTAGTTGATTATGTGTTGATTATTTTAATTTATTAATTTTTAATGAACAATTGTGAAGTCAAAAAGACATCTAATTGACTATTTAATTTGGTTGTTGTGTTCAACTTTTATACATCATTACCCCTGATGATGTAAGTTTTACGATGAACGAAACTTGTCGAGGGTTTTTTTTATTCTTTTATTTTTTACTGTTTAATAAACATGTGGTCTGAATACCAAAAACTATCTCCAAAACTTTATATTTATTAGCAAAGGATTTTGAAATCTAAAAATTAAAATAATGACTTGTAATTAATGGTTTAGTTAATTTTTGCTACTTGGCAAATATAATACTTTCAGGATAAAAAAAAAAAAAAAAAAAAGAGTATGTTTGAAAGAAAGAATTTTTGTAATTCTGGGAGAGTTGCAAGCATTTGAACATATCAGTCCAGTGATGCAAAAAAAGTCTTTTTTGGCAAAAATGATATCATGATACATTAATGTTTGCATTTTTGCCATCAAACAAAAAAAAAAAAAAAATGGTCCTCAATTTGCTGCAGTCTGAAGTGTCCTGAAGTGATTTTACTTCATGACACCACCTAACCACAGACTGCCAATTTGGCTCAATGATTGTTTATAGCTGGGAGTGGAAAGTTCTTCATAACTCCTGTATTGGGGAGGGGGGTTTGCTCTGGGAGAGAAAGAGAGAGAGAGATATGGTTAGGATTAACACAGTATACTGAATACTGTGTACAACCATGTCAAAAAATTATTAAAACATATTAAAGCTTCGTCTTTGATTTGTATATTCTGAAATTTTCATAACACTACAATGTATCAAATAAAAAGATGTTAGTGAAGATCACATAATGACCAAATTATATATGAATAGGTGACTTTGTTTTAGTGGAAATTTGAGAATTACCTAATACTTGGAAATGGAAATACAAGACGTAAACTATGGGCATAATTAATATACCCACTTTTGAATTACTGAGAACATCCAGCAACAGATGTGTGTGTCTGTGAAATAGTAATTTCAAAAAGAAATGGTTACATTAAGTTGCTCATTTGGCCTGTGTTTAGCTGATATGAATTTCATTGCCCAGTGTGTGTGTGTGTGTGTGTGTGTGGCCATTACTCTGATTATTAGAGACCTGAAGTGGCTTGAACAAGTACCATGTTTGGTTTCTCACAGCAGTTTCCAAAAATATATAACTTAATTCACCCAGTATTAATGATATTGTACTAAAGGTTTATTAACCTTTTGTTTTAACTGATTTTGACAATCATTTAATTAGCTTTCTCATAAGAAATTCATTTTCTTCGTGCAAAGGGAAGTATTCATATTTAATAGTACTAAATTTTGTTAGTGTTGAAATCCTAAAAATAAATTTTTACATATTATATATCATACAGAGTATTCAGGATTAAATGTAACAGTTGTTTAAAATCCAGAATATCATAAACCAGTGCATGTGCACAAAAGTCTGGAAACTCCAGGATACCATATGTACAAGTGTAAATAGTTGTTGCCTAATTTCATCAGTTCATAATTAATGAGAACAAAGTGCTAGTTTGAAGTTTTCAGTTCTGGAAACCTTATAAAATTATAGTTTTGTCCTAGTCGACAGCACTTGTTTGAATTTTGTCAAGTTTAGTTTATCAGTCTGTAAGCTAAAATAGCAGTTGTTTAAATTAAAATTTGCTGGTTTGTTTTTTAATGGACATGTTAAATATTTATAATATGTGTATTTTTTTCCTTTTGTTTATTAAATAAGTTCTTTTGTATAGAATTAAATAATTTTAAATAATTAAATAAAAATATACATTTTATAAGTTTCAATAAATGAGGCTGTGTTTGTGTGTAGGGGGGTGTAAATACATCATGGGGAAACTTCTAGCTATGATCCTTTTCTTAAGCAACTATCATGAAATTATTTTTTATGGAACTATGGAAGGCACATATTGCTTCTTCTTTCCCTTCCTCAGTCTGTTGTTTCATATATCTGTTTCTTACCTTGAATTAGGAGTAAAGTGAAACTTTGCAGTCAAGTAGTTTCATAATTAATGCCAAAAATCATGAAATAAAATTCCTTGATAGACGAGTAATATATTAAAAAGCTACTGAAATGTAATAATAATTTCTTTTGTATCTAAACTTTCCAAGTTCCATATACACAATGTTAATACTTCTGATTTGATTATCAATGTTTCATGCCAGGATACTGATTTGACTTAATGTTAACCAATAAATTCTTGGTTTTAATTGTCTGAAGTTTTTACTTAATTTCTGTGGCTTGAGTATTCACATGCTGCAGCTTTATTTTTTTAACACAGTAGCTGAAGATTATTATTATATATGTATGTATATATATATATATATATATATATATATATATATATATAATAAAAGGAACTTAACTGACTCATAGCATGGGATAGCAATATAGAAAAAAAAAAAAAAATTATTATCTTGAATACACAATAAATTCATCTTCCTAGAAGACTTTGTTGGGTGTGCATAACATGAAAATAGAAATACAAAATATACATTACTATAGAACAGTAATTTTCAACCTTTTTCATAACACGGCACATCTAGACTAATTATTAAAATTCTGCGGCACACTAAAAATACATTCTTTTAATTTTTTTGATGATCTGGCAAATAATAGGCATAATTTTGATTGATTTACACACACAAGAAGATGGAAGACTAGACACTAATAAATAAATGCGCAAATTATAACATTGTTTCTTTCAATTAAATTGTTTTCATAAGTCTCGTGGCACACCGGTTGAAAATCGCTGCTATAGAACAACAGCTATAAATTAAGTTACAAATGGATTGCTGACATTTGAAGACATTCTGAATCTCACAATAATGTTGAGCATGTTCACATTGATATGATCTCGCATACACCAAAGTTGGATGGCTGAGGAGTAACAAAGAGGTTATGACTTAGGTTAGTATTAAGATGGACCAGATTGAGGACAGTTTCTGTTGATTCAGCAATTCTTCTCTTAAGCTTATCATCATCTAAAAATGTTTTCTGACTTCTCCCAGATCACTGGGAGAGCAGTAGAATCTTTATTGTCATGGTTAGTAGAATTAAGAATGTGATTAGATAGAACAGTCTCTATAGTTCTGCCCTAGGTGATGTCTCACATGCTTGCCATCGCTAGAAGTTATGAAAGGAAGCTGTGAGCAAGAGGGTGAGGAATGGTTTCTTTGCATGAAGGATGTGGTTGAACCGTGGAATGCATTGCATGAGAGAGTGATGAGAGCAAGAATGGTCAATGAGTGGTATGATAGACTGTGTTTCCTAAGAAGGACTTCTTATGATGAATCTCTTGACTCCATGGAGGCCTGAATAATAATACATAGAAAAATCCTCAATGGATTTTTCCTTCTGACCAAAATATGGTATTTTGCAGTTGCACAAAAGACAGTAAATCCCTGGATATTTTAAGCCATTATGTGTTAGTTTTTGCTGTACAAAGCAAAGAATGGAGTTTTGTTAGAGTGAAAGAAGTGTGGATTTTTTGAGAATTTTGCTAACTATGGTGAGATGGATCTCTATATGGAAGAGAAATAAAATCTTTTACATAATTATTATCTTCAATATATTTGAGCAGGTTGATTAAATGAGAGCTTATTAATAGTCTGCATATGATAACCATTCTTCTGAAAGATGATCAGAAGAAACTTTAGTTCTTTCATGATCTCTTCTTCAGTAATGAGAGAGAAAGTGAGCATGTTTACCTAATGTAGAAATGATGCCAAACTTTTGAGATGTATTGATGAGATTGCATATGAAGGTATCTGTGGTGTTCTGTAAATGGAGAGCATTAATTTTTTTTTTTTTTTTAAACTTCTGTGCATTTGAAATTCAGGAATGGAAAAGAACCGTTAACTTCCAACTTAGCAGTAAATTGTATTCTAGGGTGTTGGTTGTTGAGATGGTTCAAGAACACTTGGTGGGAATAGCCATAGTTCCAAATTGACAATATGCCATCAGTAGTTCCAAATGACAAAATGGTGACTTTTTCCTCAAAGGCTTTTAAATATATATTTGCCAATATAGGAGATATTGGGTTGCCCATGTCCAAGGTGAAGTTCTGTTTGTAAATAGTGTTTTTAAATAGGAAGTATACAGAATTTGCACAATGTGTCTGGAGTGATATAATGTTTTTAGATAACTTATCTTTTAAAATTAATACCTATCCCGTCCTTTTACTGTCTTTACCATTTTAGTCAGGCAGGAAAACCCATTGAACTACCTATAGAGGAGTACGTGGGAAACATCACCAGAACTAGAGACAATGCTCTCTCTCTCTCTCTAATTACCTTCCTAATTCTGCTAACCCTGACGATGGAGATTCTACCTCACACTCAGTGATCTGGAATAAATCAGAAAATATTTTTAGATGCTGTGTTGAGCTTGAGAGAAGAATTTTTGAATCGACAGAAATTGTTGTCAGTCTGGTCCAGCTTTATACTAACCCAAGTTCTAATCTCTTTGATGGTTATTCCTCAGCCATCCAACTTTGCTATGCAAGATCATACTAATGTGAATGCTCAACAATACTGTGGGATTCAGAACATTAAATGTCAGCAATCCATTTGTGACTTAATTTGTAAGTTACAAAATTATTACAAAAGTATTCTAGAAAGACGAAACTAGTTGTGCGTTCAAGATAATAGTTGTTTTTCTATATTGTTATCCCTCAGTTTTAGCCATTTTCATTTCTTCTGTTATGTCAGATAGCTGAGTAAATCCATTGCATCATGGTTTACATAATTACTTCCGAATGGTTAACAGTATAAGAAGGAAAAGAGCAAAAGAAATCCAACATATGAAACAACATTTTGTATCATGCAAGTTTATTTATAATAAATATACAGCAATAGATGTTACAAACCTCAAGAAGTTATGTAACTGTGTTTAAAAAACAAGTTGTAACTTTAAATTAAAGATGCCAATAAATTATATTTTTGGTTTAATCCTTTATCCAAGTGTAACCGAACAAAGTTTGTGTGTGAAGTAACTTCACAAACTGGGCAACTCATATATAGAGGCTAATTAATGACTTCACATCACTCGCTTAGTATCCCATAATACAAAACACATATCTTTATGGACATGTATAATGCTATGCATTATGGGAATGGTCACTACCTGGACTGGTTTCGGCCTTTATTGAGGTCTCATCATTGGGAGCCAGACCCAGAAGTGATACCCAGGTTGAAGTAATGCAAACTTTCAACATCCATCTCTAACCAAGTTGTAACTTGTTTTCAAACACAGTATAGTATAATAAGTGTATCAATTTTATTTAGGACTAATATTAAAAATTCAAACCAACTATACTTATTATGTTATTATTAAGTTCTGTGAAAATTTGCTTAAGAGCACCATTTCCAGTGATAATTATTATTTTTTTAAGATAATTGTACAGGGATTTTGAATTATTATACAGTATAATACATACCAGTGGTTTTTGTTTTGTTTTGTTTTATATGTTTATTATTTATTTTTGTTTATTTTGTCACAATACTCTATATTAGTATACTTTATCAATTCAGTGTCTGCTAACCGAAGAATGAATAGATATTGAATTAAATGACATTCTGAATATTCAAACTTAGGTCTTTTTAATTTGCAGTTATGTATTTGAGTTAGGTAGTGGGCTTATATTTTGATTTTTATCACACATTATTCCTTAAAGTGCATTATTTATAAAAATAAAAAATAAAAAAAATCTCAAGTATTTAAGTAATTATCAGTATATGTATATTTGAAGCTTTTCCTGTGCGGTGAACACATTACTGTTGTGACATTATTATTAACACCAGACTCCCAAGGAGTCAAAAAAACTCATTGCAGGAGGCACACACTGATACACAAAGCCCATCAAACCATATTCATCACAATTTCAGGTAGTGCATTACACTCACCAATCACTCTCCATGCAAAGAACCTGCTCCTTATGCCTCTGCTCACACCCTCCTTTTACTACTTCCAAGGCTCCCCTTGTTCTAGCCTCTTCTTCCATTCTATGAAAAATTTCTTTCACATTAATCTGGTGACAACCCTTTACCAACTTAAATCTCTTAATCATATCCCCTCTCTTCCTCCTAGTCACAAGGCTTTGCAAACTGCATTCCCCCAATCTGTCTTCATAACCAACATCCTAAAGACCAGTTAATACCTTAGTCAGTCTTCAATGGACTCTTTTTCAATATATCCTCATTACCATGAAAACCAGGAGACCAAATCTGTGCACAGTAATCCATGTCAGGCCTGAACAAGGCTCCATACAATGGAACCAGAACCAGCTTATAATTAACAATCGTGAAGTGTAGAATTAGGAAATATTATGGCATGATGTAACATGTTATGGAAAAACAATATTACCAGTTTGTGCTATAAATTTCCTTTTGCATCCTGAAGAATGATGTGATATGGAAATCACAATCAAAGCTGTTTAAAAGTTGAGGAATTGATCATATCACATTGTGTTTTTCAATTCAGAAATGGTAGCAGGTGTATAATAATAAATCATTATAGCTTCAGGAATTCTACCCCCAAGAAGTTGTGCAGAGTGATATGATATCTGATGTTAATGGCAGCCACAAACGGAAACAATACCTACTCACCATCCAAAGAGTGTTTCCTTGGGGCATGCATTTTCTACAGGTATGACATTATGGTGAATGTCTAATAGCTGTAACATTTACCAGTATTATTTGGTAGTTAGCACTTCACTTATGACTGTGTGAATCACCAGCAACCTGAAAAATTTGATAAAAAGCAATATTCAGGTATTAATATATAATGAAGGCCAGTGAAATTAGATCACATCATACTATCATTTTATGTCATCCAGGTACACTATAGCTTGCCGTGAAGATCAGTTTCCACCTATATCACACTCTTTCAGGTATTTGTGCCTATGCAACACAAAATGGGGCTTAATCCGTCCACAAGATGTTCTTGAGCCAATCACCCATCACTGTTTGGATTTGAAATGTAATTATCAATCCTCATTTCACAAGTTGCCACATATGCAATATTCCAGAAGGAATTAATTGGAAAGTCCTGTTTATTTGCTAAACAATACTTAAATAATGCACATGGAACTCATTGTTTAGTATTTCATCTGTTATAAGGATTTTGCCTAAGTTTCTCATAAGAATAGAAGTCCAAATGCTATGAGATATGTTAGCTGATGTGCCATTTTGAATTTCCTTTCTTCACATCCTAAAAAAGGATAAATTATATAAGATCTGTTCTTGTGATCTAGCTCCCAGCAGTTTGACAGCTGTTTCTCTCTGTACTTACAAAACACAATAATATATCATAACACTGTATAATTCATGACCTTCATTGGCATGAATCATGTTTCATAAGAGCTATAGAATATATATATATATATATATATACAGTAGAATCTCTCTTAACTGGCAACAACGGGACTTCACCGATTCCGGATAATTGGATATATATTTCGAGAACTTACCTGTTCATGTTTTGTGATGCCATCTGTAGAAATTGCAGCATGCAAAGTTCATTGGTCGTGTTTTTCGATCTGCCAGCCATAATTAAATAAATAACATCAAAAATCGTGCTGATTTTTTAAAATTTAAAACACATATACGTAATTTTATATTTCACAAAATCAAATTTAAATAGTATTTAAAAATTACAGTACCTATTATCCCATGAAAGTTGTTGTGAATTTCTTAGTGTGATGAGATAATATAACTTCGAACGTCTGCATGCTTACAAGATTGTTGCCGGAGCTTTAAAAATACACTGTGTATACAATGAAATACAATGTTGAAGTTTCATAACATCATGTGCCGTCATCTTCATCCTCCTCCTCCTCCTCCTCATCATCATCTTTCTCCTGTCCCAATACATGTTTGATTAGTTCGTCGTCATCAAGAGAGAGAGTGATGGGAATGGAATTGTCTACATCCACCCAAGCCTGCACCTCCTCTTCACTAATACTAACCTTCTTTGAATGTGTTACTAAATCCAAGATGTCAGATGCGGGACGTGTTTTAAAACCACAAAAATCTTCACCACTTGATTCATTATCTTCAAACATGATCATTGGCCACTATTTATGCCAACAGCAATGTAATGTTCTTTACATTCTTCCAGGCATAAGACTAAGTAAATATGATGTCTTTCAATGTGAACTGTTTCTGAAAATCTTGGATACTACCTTTAAAGTTCACACATCGATGTATAAAAAGAGAGCGATAGTTCATCTTTATATTCTCGATGACTCCTTGGTTCATTGGTTGGATAAGGCTTGTTACGCTGGGCAGCAGAAACATAACACAAATGTTTTCCATATTTAAGTCTTCAGCTGGAGGATGGGCGTGGCAATTGTTGGCAATTTCCAACAAAAGAATCACTTTTCTGTCTGGTCTGAAACCCTTTTCCACACTGGACACAAATACACTATGAAATCATTCTTTGAATATGCCACAATCCATCCATGCATTCTTTTGTGCCTGATAATGGATAGGCAGATTTTTCACATTTTTAAAGCACCGTGAATTGCGTACTTGCCTACCACTGACAATCGTACTTTGTGCATACTGCAGCATTTGCACATACATACCACTACAGTTACACAGTCCTTGTTCTGCTTAAAGCCCTTCGGCAAGGCTTCCGTCGCACAAGCCAAAGTCAACGTGGGAAGATACATCCATAACAATCCAGTCTCATCGGCATTATATGTTTGTTCTGCAGGCATGTTATTTTTGTCCACAATTTTCTGAAACTGCTCAATAAACTCGTTCATGGACACTTCATCAGCACTCCTCTGTTCACCAGACTCATCTAACTTATGGATTCCATGCCTTTCTTTGAATCGGTTAAACCATCCACTGGAAAATCCACACTGGTCTTGCATCTTCATTCTCCCATGCAATTCCTTCGCTTTTTATTGCAGCATTGCTCCAGAAATGCAAGCTCCCTCTTATCTTTTCAGGACAAATCACCTGTATAACATATGATCTAATTCTTCCCACCGGGATTGGTGTACAGTTTTCCGATTTTCTGCAGCTTTTGTAGATTCTGTCATGAATCTCTGGAGTTGACCACCTTGTTTCTTTATATCGTACAAAGTTGAACATCCAACTTTATATTCCTCTGTTAATTTCGTTCTGCTGACATCCCTCCCCATTTTCTCCGACAATTCAAGTTTTAACTTGAAAATGAGAACATTTCTCTTACATTTCACGGGAGTAGCCATAGCGACACCACGTGGGCTAGGAGCATACATATATGAATACAGTTTGTTGGTGCAAGTTCTGGTTGCGCAATATACAAAAAAACCCATGTAATCTCTCTTAGCCAATGAGCCACTGGAAGTATTGTGTGAAGCATACTTTCAGGAGTCGCGTGGAGCACGCAGCTTGGCTGTACATACAACAGTGTTGCCAGAATGCAAGCCCATTGCGTATTTTTCTTATCTCATAGGCTTAAATTTCGAGTTTAAATTCGAAACAATGGCACTTTGAAAGTGCCATTGTTCTGGTATTATTCTGTTAATTGGTGCTGGTTATGAGAGATTTTACTGTATATATATTTGAATAGAATATATATATAGAATATATATTTGAAAACCTAAGCCTGTAGCATAGATTAATATCTTGGATGTGCTTAGAATAAGATAATTCTTAAAGAAACCAGACAGGATACTTTTTAACCTCCCTACCGGCCAATGTGGATGAAATAGTGACACCAAATTGCTCTTCTTATCCATGTTATTCAATTAGAGCTTCATATCCAGATTTAGCTCAACCTCTGTAGACGTCGTGGCGGTTGGGGGGTTAAACAACCTCCTAAAATTTTTGCATAAAAATTCATGTCATCAAGATCTAACTTACAAACTTTTGGTTGCAAAGTGGAAATGCTGTTCATTCATCCACCCAGGCCAGCACTTTGGCACAAATATAGAACTAGTAATAACAGCCATTGATATGGCATAGAGAGATAAATTTGAATGGGGATATACAGCTGTTTGCAGATGATGCAAAGTTGGGATGTGAGGAGATGTAAGAGCAAATGTTGATACCTTACAAGAAGACTTCAATAGATGAAGTGAATGGACACTGGAGTGGGAATTCTAGTTCAATGTTGCAAAATTTAAGGTTTTAAAATTTCAAAAGCAAAGATGGGGTGTAGAATTTACTCTTGGTAGGGATATATGTTGCAGGTGGTGGAAAGAAGAGATCTTGGGGTGGTGCTGGATAAGGATCTAAAATTTAGAGGCCACATTGCCAAACCTGTGAGGACAACACAAAGAATTCTGGGAATGATGTGGAGGACACTGACTTGTAAAAGTAAGGAGATTCTGATTCCATTATATAAAGGCTGTGATTAGGCCACATATGGACTACTGTACACAGATTTGGTCGCCTGGTTTTCAAAAGGATGAAGAGAAGCTGGAGAGGAGTGAGAAGTAGGGTGTTTTTTTTTTTTTTTTTGCATGGAGAGTTGTGAATGATTAGAATGCATTGCCTGAGAGCATGGTATCTAAATGTGTTAAAGGAACAGTTTGATGTGCTGTATGCATGACAAAAGGGACCTCTTAGATAAGTTTCTGACTCCATGGGTCTTAGGATGATGATAATAATAGTAACAAGTCTCAATTTACGTGGTGTGAGTGTTACAGTTCATACTGCATTCCCAAAACATTTCTCAGTGACAGATGAAATATTAGAAGCATTAAACTGAAACTTGTGTTGTGAATGCTTAATAGAATGAATTAAACAATTAACCTGAGTCTCAGCCAGTCCATCTTCACAAAAATTGTGAAGATAATTGGGCCTCCTTTGCTTCAAGTAACTCCTGCTTAATCTGTAAAGTTTCTGCTTTGACAAAGTGCAGATTCTGCCCACACACACACACACCAGTTGGCTTTTCCTGGTGTTTATCAGAAGATCCCTTGTACATTCTTGTGGCTTATCCCTTTGGCCAGTCTAGTAGATGTGCAGTTGTTCATTGCAGGGACCATCATTAGTATGTACCATGAGCCAGAACAGTCTGATTTTACAGTACATAAGCCTTTAAGCATAGGGTTCCCTTTGTAAAATGAGGTCCTAGATAAGAGTGGTTATGTCAAAAAATTATATAAAGAGAATTGAATCATTTGCTACATTGCACTAATCTCAGCAGATCTCATGGATGTGCTTATTCCCACCGTGGGAGATAGTATTCTTTAAGCATTGCCCTTTTTTAAAGAATATTTTTAAACACATCAGCAGGACTTTATTACAATGAGATCATTATTATTATCATCAGAAAATCCACAAACTGATCTAGGATATCCCTTTTGTCATACACGCAGCTCATCATACCATGCATTAAACACATTCAAATTCTCTGCAGACATCAATCAATCATTCATAACTTCCATGCAAAAAAAACCTGCTTCTCCCTCCTTATACAGCTTCCAGGGATGACCTCTTGTTCTCTCCCAATCTCTCACCATTTTATGAAAACCTCTTCAATGTTAATCCTATAACAACCCCTTACCAACTTGTACATCTCTTTCGTATCACCTCCTCTTCCTTCTGTCAATTAGACTCTGCAGATTGCAACATCTCTTTGTCCTTTTGAAAACGAGGTGACTAAATCTGTGCCAGTAGTCCATACGTGGCCTAATGAGCCTTATACAATGGAACCAAAATCTCCTTACTTTTACAAGTCATTGTCCTCCACATCCTTGCCAAAATTCATTGTGTTGTCCTCACAATTTTGGCAATATGTCCTCTAAATTTTAGACCTTTATCCACCATCAGACCAAAATCTCTAATTTCCTCCACCTCCAACAAAATATCTCCACCAAGAGTAAATTCTACATCCCATCTTTATTTTCCAAATTTTAGAACCTTGCATTTTACAATTTGAACTGGCATCCAACTCCCGTGGCCATTCACTCAATCTGTTCCATTCGTTTTGTAAGGCCACAACATTTACTCTACTCCTCATAGTTCATCTCCCACATCTAATGCTGTTGTCACCTTATTGTAATAAATAAGTAGATTACTAAAACATGGTCTCCCTTTAACAAACGTGTGCTATCCATCAAAGATAATACCATTGTTGTCAACCCAATTCTGGATCCTAATTCTCATCAGCCTCTCCAACACTTTAACCGCAACACCTGACACACAGATTAGCCTATAATTTGCAGTGGTACAATCTTGCCATCCTTCTACTCCTTTGGAACTTCACCTAGTGCATGACTGATATTAAACAAATATGTCAAGGCAGATGTGTCAACTCCCTGGCACATTCCTTCAAAATAAGCAGTGATATATCATCAAGTTCCACAGCCTACTAGTATAAGCCACTTCTGCTCATACTTAACTTTTGCTATCCTTACCAACTGAGTCACCCTCCTTTTCTGTTCTTTGTATTCTTCATGGAATTGATTATTATCACTTCTCTTATGTTGCCTCGTCTGCACGGTTAGCCTAGTCACTTTGCATTTTGCGACCATATGCCTGGGGAAGGAGTGTCCTAGGTTCGATTCCTGCCAGTGATGTGAGGAGCTGAAGGATCTTCCTCAGCCATAGCCAAGTTAGCAGGTCTTGGGCGTGGACAGCAGGGTTTTTTCGGCCAGTTTATCTGGGATTTTTCATCCCGCAAGCAGGCAAACCGGCCCTGTGAACACACAGGGATACAGTCAGGAATACTTAGAGGCATAGGGCTGACCATCTTATCATCGTATTTCGGTTACGAAATCCAAGCAGGCTTGAAAGGTTGTGGGCCTTAAAGGCCTGTTAAAGCCATTGGGATAGGATTATGTTGCCTCTATAATGCTTTCTTCTATATTGTATGCTTAAATCTCTTCATTCATCCATTTCACACCTTCCTTATTTAACCTTTTGAACTTTGGAATACATTTTACCAAGCGGCATTGATCTCCTTTCCATCCAACTCCTCATTTCATGCCACAGCTGCAGGTTGTCTCCTAAGCTTCACATAATCACCATCCTTCTAGTTCCACATATACCCTTTCCTCACAGAAGTCCTCACATGGATGCCAGCCATCCAGTTAATCACTTCATGGTCATTCTCGACAACTGGAGGGAGATTTAACACCTCATTCATAACAACATCCTCTGATGAGATGATCAAATCCAAGATCCTCAATCCTCATGTGCTCTCTGTTACATATTGCCTGAGGTAGTTGTCCCTCAAAAACTCAAGAAAGTCATTTTCATAACTTCCGGTTGCTATTTCATCATCCCATTCGGTTTTGCATAATCAAAATCACTCACCCTTTTCCCATTTACTTATACATTTTCTGTCATCAATAGCACTCTACCTCCCTTTTTACCCTTGCTGTCTTCATGAAATACTTCATACCCTTCCATCTCTATTCCTGTTATAACCATGTCTCCCTTATTCCAACAATTTTGGGGTGAACGAACTCAATGCAACCATTTTGTTTTCCTTGTTTCTAATACTTGTAGCATTTGTATAATACAAATATAACAGCTTATTCCTGGATCTATAACAAATTTCTGATCTTGACATCTAATGGGTTATTCTTATTTCCACTGTGAGAAATAGTATTCTTTGAGCATTGCTGTTCTTAATTAATGAATATTTTCAATCACATCAGTAGGACCTTTTTGCAATTCAGATCATTATTATTATTTTATGTCTGCTCCTGTTTATACAAACAGTGCAAATATCTATAGAGTAAAAATACAATATATTTTTATAATAGAAATGAGTAAATATTTTGGCTGAAATTAAAAATCTATCCTGATTGTTAATAAAACAAATACTGAAATAACTGTACTGTGGATATAACTTTTTAAAAAAATGAACTCATTTGCTTAGGATCAGTCTTTCAACCTCTAAATGGATAACTCATTTCCTGTTGAATTGCATGAGAAAATGAATTCTATGCACCCAAAAATGAACACTGCTGGTGTTCAGTTAACTTCAGGTTTTCAGGTGTGCAATTAATTATGGGATCCTTTGAAAGACACACACACACCTGTTCCATTCCACACAAGTTTGGGGGGGGGGGGAGAATGTGGTCATCTTTTCAAAATGACTTCCAAGGAAATTCAAATTGTGTAAGTAGCAGCTCTGATTAATTTAAGTTATATCCACAGTGCATTTATTTTGATTAAATTTGTATGATGTCACCATTCTAGTGTGTATAGCTTGCCTTGAACATTTAATTGATTGTTGTGCATTCTACCTGGTTTGAATGCTTGCTTTATTAGCACTGAGCATGGACTGTTAGTTTCAGTCTGAAATATTTGTTGGTATTTATTTCTGTTATCGTTGCTTTTTAAGAAATATTCTTATGTGTTTTTCAATTCTTATATAGGATTTCTAGATTTAATGTGCCATATTTCTCTTCGTCAAGAAATATGGCACATCAAATCCAGATCTACATTAGAGCATAAGCATATTTACAAGCATAGCATACTGATATCATTGATTTTTATATTGGTGTATATGTTAGTATTAGTAATTTTCTAAGAAATTATTTAATACTTGTGAAAAAATAAAATGTCATGAACTCATTTAAATTTATATTTCATTTAGTTTAATCACAAAGCATCCTTAGTTATGTTTAAACAAGATAATAGTAATGTTTGCATTCAGATTTCCCTGTTTCAGTTTCCTCTGCATTCTGGAGAGTATACTATTAGAGTATGTGAATCAGTGGGCTCTAATATTGATAATTAGGTCTTGAATTTAACTACATATCAACTAGCAAGTGATATAATTTTTATATCCAAAGGTTGTGACTCAGCCGTCACACTGAAATATACATTTGATTCATAATAAACATTGCAAAAATGAATTCTGACTTTAGTTTACATAACGTAAATAAAACTTATTTCGAAATTTCTTATCTGTTATATACAGAGAAGCCTCCTCCAGCCTGGTTGGCTGAGTGAATAGAATATGTGATCTCTACCCAATTGGCTGTGGATTCATATCCCACTGTGGGCATGGATATTTGTGAATGTCTTTACAAGCTAAGTATTGCAGAGCATGCCATTTCTACTGGATGCAGAGTTGGAGACGTACGAGTTGTATGATTATACAATATGATCCATAAGTCAAGAAGGGTTTTAAAATGTGAATTACTTTTTTAATTATTAATTTTTTTATTTTATTTTTTTAAGTATTCCAAGGAACATTTCACAAATTAATCATGGAAAAGTTCATAACCAAGCAATGAATCAAAATCCTGCAATTTTTATTTTGAAAATCGGCATTCAATTATTTGAGCAAATAATTTTGTGAAGATCTGCAATTAATTGGCCATCAGGCTCTCCAGATCTGACAGCTCCCAACTTCTTCCTATGGGGTTACCTGAAGGAAAAGGTGAACAAGCCCCAGACAACCCAACAGATGAAGAAGAACGTTCATGCAGAAATTAGAGCACTGCAGCCAGAAACATTAATTAACAACTGTCACGGAACATGCTGTAAAAAGGGCTCATCTTTGTGAAACCAAAAATGGAAGGCATTTTGCGTGATGTGGTTTTTCATAACTAATGGAAAACATATCCAGGATCTGTATTTCATTATAACAAAAAAAAAAAAAAATAATAATAATAAAAATAATCAATAAATAAAAAAGTTACTAAATGTTTAAACCCCTTTTTGACTTAATGGCCACCCTATATAAGTGATCCTTAAATATGAATTCTTATTTATGATAATTTATGAAGCTCTTCTTGTTAAGTGCAATGACTGCATATCCATTTCCAAATTAGGGGAAGTTATTAAACTAAATTGCTAATTATATACACACATACTACTTGGAAGGAAGTCAACTCACACCTTAGTGTGAGGAACAAGCGGCCATGGCACCCACCTTAATAAGATTATTATTATTATTCAGGCCTTCATTGAGTCAAAAGACTCCTCATGGGAGCTCCTTCCTAAGAAACACAAAGTCTATCATACCACTCCTTAAACTCATTGACCTTTCTCATGCTCACCACTCCATCAGGCAGTGCATTCCATGGTTCAACCACCCTCCATGCAAAGAAACCACTCCTCATCCCTCTTGCTCACAGATTCCTTTCGTAACTTCCAGGGATGGCCTCTGGTATCACTCCTTCCTGCTGTTCAACCAAGCTAAAGAACTCCCCAGTGTCAACCCTGTAACCACCTCTCAACAGTTTAAACGTCTCAATCATATCAACTCTCCTTCTATCCACCAAACTCTGCAGTCCACATTCCCTCAGCCAATCCTCATAACTATCATTGTACAGTCCTGAAACCATCTTTGTTATCTGCCTTTGTACCCTTTCCACAGTTCATTTATCCCCTTCAAATCCTGGGGGCCAAATCTGAGAACAATAGTCTAAGTGTAGTCTGATCAGGGTCTTATACAACGGAATGATAACTGTTTTATCTCTGCAGGTCAGCGTCCTTCTCATTATTGCAGCAATTCTCTGTGTTACCTTTACCACCTTTGCAATATGTCCCGTAAATTTCAGGTTTCTATCAATCATCAACCCCCAGTAGGATGTCTCCCCTACTTCCTCCATCCCATAGAGTATGCAGTGTTCCCATCGATGTTTCCCAAACCTCAAGACCTTACATTTTGCTGCATTAAACCAACACCCCCATTCATTTGCTCATCTATCTAGCTTATTCAAATCCTCTTGCAGGGCTGCCGCATCTCCACTATTACTAATAATCCTTCCCAGCTTCACATCATCCGCATACAACTGAATATCCCCTTGCAATCCACTGACAATGTCATTGATATAAAGGTTAAACAATATAGGTCCCAGTACTGAGCCCTGTGGGATCTCACTTGTAACCCTCTGCTTATTTGAAATTGCCCCACCATACACAACTCCCTGATACCTATCAGCTCATCATGTGGCACCCTGTCAAATGCCTTCGCTAAGTCTAAGAAAATGGCAGTATATGCCTTTCCTTCACTGCTTTCTCCAAGATCTTACTAACTACTGATGACACACAAACTGGCCTATAATTAGACACTTCCAGTCTGCTAACCACCCTTATGCAATGGCACTATCTTACCTTCCTTCCATTCCATGGGCACCTTTCACACAGCCAGACTTTCATTGAAAAGCCAGGTCAAAGGCACTGTCAGTTCCTTAGCACATTCTCTCAAAACTCATGAAATACCATCCAGTCCCACAGCTTTACTGACATCCAGAGTACTCAGTATTTGAAACACACTCTCCTCCTGTACATCTAAACCTTAAACCTGCCCTATCCCTCTAGCATTAAAACTGACTCCTTCAGGATAAACTACTCCAATAAAGTGTTCATTGAACAATTCCACTATGTCCTCTGCATCAGTCACTCTATTCCAATTTTTATCCCACAATATCATTCTTCCACAGTCATTTCTCCTAGGATTTTCTTTGGATCTTAGGGTCAATCTCCTCTCATATTCCAGTTTCGTCTTCCTTACCATACTAGTCACTCTTCTCACCTGTGTCTTATACTCTTCATGCATCTTCTCTTCACCTGTCTCCTTATATCTCTTCCATAGCTTCTTTTTCGCATGCAATTCCTGTTTAATATTGTTTGTCATCCAATTTACTCCAAATTGTGGCCTCTTGTTCACTTGTGGTATACAATTTACCATTGCTGCTAACAAATATTCTTTCATAATTTCCCACGCACTAATGATATCCTGGCCTTCCAATTCCTTCCCTCCATGAATCTTCCCCAAGTTGACGTCTTAGACTATTATAATCACCTGTCTTATAAGTGCAGATACATTCCCTTCTCTCTGATACTCCTGCATGTCGATTCATTTTCCAAGTCAAAACCATACACTCACTCTCTCCAACTGGTGGGAGAGAGAGAGAGATGTCATCTCAGTTATTATCAACTCTTCTGATGCTATAACCAAATACAGAACTCTTGAACCTTTTGTTCCCTCTATTGCATGTTGCCTAAGACAGTTGACCCTCAAGAATTGTAGAAATTCCATTCCCTTATTGCTACATGCATCTTCCTCTCTCCAGTTTATACTACTACTGTAGTTAAAATCTCCCATAACAATCATTCTTCTTGCACTTGCCAAACTCAACTGTCTAAACATTTCCAGGTCCCCACCCTCTGTACTCCTGGGGTCTGTAGCAACACCCCACTAAATATCCTATCTTGCCCACCTCTACCTCAAACCATATGCTTTCAAAATCATTAGTGCCACTGCCTTCCAAAGTCTCCACTTTTAGAGGACATAGGTCGTCACTTATCATAAGCAGTACTCCACCACCACTCTTTCCTTCCTATCCTGCCAAAAAATGCCATCCAGCGACTTCTATTGCTATCATTATATCCTCTTCTGTCCACCACGTCTCAATGATCCCAATAATTTTTGGCCAGGCTGATGCTATCTGTGCCACCAATTCCTCTCCTTTATTCTGGATACTCCTGGCATCATTATAAAGCATATAAATGTTGTTGTTTCCATGCCCAGCATTATCCCCTCGAGACTCCACTGGGCTCAGTGTTAGCTGATGATGTTGTCCCCCTTCTCCCAAGTACCCATTCCCACAAGAGGCCACCCCTGCTACCATTCTCCCTGGGACACACTAATTTTATTCAGAACAGCAATCTCTCCAGATGCCTACATCCCTCCTTATTCAAATGTAAACAGTCTCTCGCATACAATTCCTCTCTGTCCTCAAACGCACTCCAAGCATCCACATATTCCAGTCCTCTCTTGTCCCACATTCTAGCTATTATGTCATTCAATATTACCACTCTTCTGCTGAGCTCATCATTATCATACCTAGGCAACACACACACACTATCTTTCCTCTCGGTGTCTTCTTTCATACCACCTCAAGCAAGAATCTCATACCTCTCGCTGCCCTATTTACACCAACACTCAAGTCATTTGTTCCCACCATCACGATCATCTCATCCACCCTTTCACCTCTCTTAACTGCCCAAGCCGCACTTTCTGTCGTTCCTCCTGGCAAACACTCCTCACGCACCCTATCTTGAACACCATGGATCATTGAATCCTCATACATTATACCTCTTACCATTCCCTCTCTCCTATTGTTTCCATTTTCTCCTCTTCTTTCATTCCCAGACCTGTCTCTCATTCCCTCTCTCCTACTGTTTCCATTTTCTCCTCTTCTAGCACTCCCATACCTCTTTTTCATTCCGTCTCTTCTATTGTTTCCATTCTCTCCTCTTCTAGCACTCCTATACCTCTCTTTCATTCCATCTCTCCTAATGTTTCCATTCTCTCCACTTCTATCACTCCCATGCCTCTCTCTCATTCCATCTATCCTACTGTTTCCATTCTTTCCTCTTCTAGCATTCTCTCTCTTCTACTGTTTCCATTCTCTCCCCTTCTAGCACTCCCATACTTCTCTCTCCTACTGTTTCCATTCTCTCCATTTTCACATCCAATTCCATTCTCTCCTCTCCTATCATTCCCAAAACTCTCTCTCTCCCCCTACTCTGATTTGCCTTGCATTTATCCCTTCCATTCTCCTAATCTCATCTTTCATACGTCTCCCAAGACATTCCACCTCCTCTTTCAGCTCCTCACTCTCCCTCTGCAGGTCAGTGACTCTTAATTGAAATTCACTCTCCCAAAGAAAACCATCTCCTAAACTTTCACAGTCACTCACGCCTTCTACACTATCAACTATTATTTTCTCATTCATATTTTTTTCTTCATTCTCTCCTGTCACACTACTCGTCTTCCGGTATTCATTTCCCGTTCCTGGAGCAACAAGGTCGGTTATTGAGATATCTGCTGCATTTATTTCCTTCCACTGGCTACACTTTTTGCACACACGCACCCTCCCACCCCCTCTCTCTCTCTCACACAAGCCAGATATCCAATTCCCGAAACGCATACATATCGCAAATACTGCATGCCACAAACTCCTTTATTATATTGCTTATAATAGATGAAAGACCTTCTTTCGTTTTTTTTACGTGGGACAATGCATCTTGCCCATGGGGTGTCCATTGACAACTTGTGTGTGTGTAGAAACCACTTAGTTAATAAAATTTATCTCGGATTGAACCTGAAATAATTTTTTTATCTTTAAATAAATCTTATCAGTATTCCTCAGAATAAGATTATATTTAAAGATATAAATATCCTCTATAATATGGAAGTTTACAGATCCATTTTGATAATATGATCTCTACAGAATTGTGATTTTCTTTCTTCATGAATTCAGCAATTAGAACGAAAAACTGTGACATTGATTCTGTTAAAATAATGTTTTTGTGTCTAAATATATACATCTTAGAATGATACAATATTAGTAGATCAGACACATTGAAACTCTATTAAAGCATTTAAGTAAGAATATTGGCCAATACAAGTGATTCTTATTTATATATATATATATTTTTTTTTTTTTCTTTTCATGTCACTTGAACAAGTTTGTAAATTTATAAAGTCATCAGTTGAAATATTTAGTTATCTTCTAATTTAACATTTATTAACATTATTAGAATTTTTTTTTCTTTCAACTGTTAATGTTAGTATAATTTTTAAAAAAAAATTTTTGTTTGCCTTCAGTGTATTAATTTTAATATACAGTATTGCAGTAGTCTTCTTTTATTATGGCTTTGATCTGATGGTTTGAAACAGCTACACGTACATCTCCATCCAGGAGGTTGACAACTATGGTGTGACTCATGGTTGACTTTGGGCATAAGGATAATGTGGTGAAGACCGTATCTCTTCCACATTGTTGTAAGTATTCATGGCTGTAGCATGTGTGTTCATGGGGCCTGTTTACCTGTTCTGAGGGACAAAATATCAAAGTATCCAGGTGAAAAAACCCTCCACCTTCATACGAGACTGACCAGCTCACTTTTAGTTGAAAGAGATCAAATAAAGGTTCCTCATGTCATGGACGGGAATCTGAACCCAGATCTTTTCAACCAAAGGGCTTTGTCTATACCTACTGAGCTATGAATTCTTTACTTTTATACTTTAAGTGCATAGTCAATAACCAATTCTGAAGCAGTTTTGATTTGTGTTTGTTGAAGCTCATTTTTTCAGTATTAGAGATAATACTATAATATTAGAGTGAGTACCTAATGTCACATCTACAGTATATTCACATCTGTTACTTTTATTATTATTATTATTATTATTATTAAGAGAGACCTCCAGGGAGTTAGGGACTCATCGAGGGAGAATTGTAATAGCTGTCATACCTGTGCTTGAATTCATTCGCACTACTTTCATACACATCTAATAGCAATCCATTCCAATCATGCACCACTCATGAGAAAAATCTAGCCCTCACTCCCTTCAAACTCTTTTCTTATCAAGGCCTGTAAAGAGACAAAAATAACTTCCTTATCTTTACATGTCAAGGTTTGTTTCAGCATTGCAATTATTCTTCGAGTTGTATTTGCAGTCTTTGCTATGTGGCCCTTAAACTTCAACTTCCTGTCTACTAAAACTCCACGATCCCTAGCCAAATCAGTTTCTTCTAGCATAATCCCACCGATATAATATGATATTGAATATCTAATCACACCAAAGTGCATGACTTTACATTTACTAACATTGAACTGATAGCCATTTTCACATGCCCACAATACAGCTTATTCAAATCATTCTGCAAGTACTGCATATCATTTGCAATCCTGATTACTCTACCTATCTTTGCATCATAAATAACTGTATGTCACACATTAAATCCTTCCCATTGTCATTAATGTACAGATTTAATAACAATGGACCAAGGACTGATCCTTGTGGCACACCACTGGTTACCTTAAATCTTGCAGACTCAGATCCCCCATATACCACTTTTTGATATATATATATACCATTTTCTGGCAAAAGTCTTAGCAGAATCCAAAAGTATCATCATATATCCATTCCTCTATGAACAAGTTGCTCAAACATGACCTTCCCTTAATAAACCCATGCTGTCCATTGCAAAGTATAGTTTCTCTGTCAACCGATTTCTGTATACGAGCTCTAACCAACTTTTCCAGTCTGCACCACCACTCTGGAGATACTGGTAGACCGATAGTTGAATACATCAATCTTGCACCACCCTTGTGCAATGGGATTACCATATATTCTTTCACTTCTTTGGAATGTTCCCTGTTCTGAAACCCAAATTACATAACCCGGTCAAAGGAATAAACAGTTGACCTTGAGTTCCTTCTGTCACATGCTGCTTGAGTTGTGTCTTGTAACAACTCAATAAATTCAGTTTGATTCTTCTCATGAGATTTCACAGTTACCTAATCAGTTTTTGGATAATTAAAAGTCCCCCATTATGATTGCTTGTTTCTCACCCATCATCTTTATTTGGTAATGCATCTGTTCATCACTAGCGACCAGTTCACTGAGTCTGTAACAACACCCCCCCTACTATGTATTTGATCTTGTTAGACCACCTCCCACCAGATGGCTTCAAACTCATTGCTACATGAAAAACTGTTACTAGTATTGCAGTCATAGTCTCAACTCCAACTGCATTCAAGCCATCTAATATCATTAACAGCACACCTTCTCTTCTCTCTTGTGTATCCTTTTTAAAAATACTATATCCTTTAACTCAATACCAATTAGTATGTCTGTTTCTGACAGCCAGGTCTCATTAATGCCTATAATATGATGTCCCAATATATTGACCAAGGCAACAAACTCTATCCTTTGTTTCTGTATTCTCTGTACTTCAATTTATATTATACTTGACAAGAAATGCACATGCCATATTTTCTATGTACAAGTAATAAAATGGTGGAAGCATAACTTCTGCATTGATTTAACCTGGATATTTTCATAGGTTTTGCTTCCACTGATGAGATGTCAGTAAAGGTCATAACCAGTCTGAGTAGTGACTTTTCCCATAATGTTTTTGCATTATGTGAAACAGCCTCTATATATAGACTAGTCATAAAGATACTCCATCTTTGTTCACAATATAGGATAAAGGATTAAAACAAGAATGTAATTTCTTCTCTGGTATAATATACTTTGTAACCCAGCAGTAAATTCTACATACTTAATTTTAATTGCTGCTACAATAATGGAATTAATTGTTATGAATAAGGAGTTAAGAATAACAGTAACTATTTGATATTATTTTTGACTGGCTGATATCAAAGCAGCCATCATTTCTTATATTTGAAAAGTGTGGCAGTGTAATGCAATTCTGATAGTTCTTCCAGAAACTAGATTATTTCTTTCCTTAGAAGCATTGATTTATCTTCACTTATATTCTCTTATTAATGAAAATCATTAATAAGAGATAATTAAATTATTTTATAAATTCATTTTATTCATTTTAGTTAATTCTTGTACATAAAATTGCTAGCATTACAAAAATTGTAATAAATTACATTATGCTTGGTGTCGATTTATTTTTGTAATGTCATGTGGCAGAGATCTTTAGCAATACATCTTTACTGGCTTTAAAACAGGCTTATAATAAGATTAAAGTAATTAAATTAAACAGAAAAATGAATAAATATCAAGCATTGGAAACAAGAATTTGAGGAAGAGCACCAATTTTGATCATTTTGAAGACATTTGTCATTAATCCAAAAAATCAAAGAAACCACACAGTGTTGTCAAAATATGTTGAGAAAGTGCAATGAACTTGGTTATTACTAAAAGAGACTATTTGAGCTTAATAGGAGTGAACAAAAATTAGTGATATATTGAAATATGCCAAGAGTGGAATCATAAGTGGAACCTTTACAGTTCTAAAATGAAATTACAAACTAACTAAGCAGCAAAGAGCTCAGATGAGATGGAAAGGAAATGATGGCCAACTACCCTCATCCTCTTACTTCTGTATCCTTTTTTTTTTTTTAATTCCTACTTCATCATCCGAGTTCTCTGCTCTCTAATTTGACTATTGCATTGTACTGTTTTATGGTTCTGCTCTTGATATTTTTAATTCTGAAGCTTATTATTATCAGTCCTCAATGGAGTCAAAAGATTCATCGCAGGTGGTCCCACTATCACATACTCAGTTCACCATACCATGCCTTATTTTGACTTAATTTACTTCTTCACTAACTTAAAAAGAATATGTAGTATCTCATTGCATAATATATTTAGTTTGTGATTAATTTTCATTAACTCTGAAATAAACAATTGGTTTTAGTTTATTACCTATAAAATGTTATCCATTATTGAATCTGAGCTCAAACATCTCTGTAGCACAATTGGAAGAATGATCAGAAAAGGCCCAAGTTCATTTCTTATCATGACGAGAGGAATCTTTATATGTTTTTTTTTTTTTTCAATTGAAGGTGAGTTTGCCAATCTCATATGAAGGTAGCATGATTTTTTCTCAGAAACTCAGGTTTGTCATCCCGCATACAGACAAATTGGGCTTGAGAACACACACAATTTACAGGCAAAAAAATACTAGTGGTAGTGGGCAGTAGATGGCATTGGTGTAGGTGATGATGGTAATAGCAGTCTGCTGTAGTTTGTGGATTAAGTGATGGAGACAGACAGTTGTAGAGTGCCCTCCCTTGATGAGTCTTTGGAGATGTCACATAATAATAATATTTTAAATTTTCACAATTCATAATAGATAAGTAAGTATTAGTATGGGAGAATTGAAGACTTCATTTTATTATTATTATTTGAACATTATACTGTTCCACTAAATATTAGCTGGGATAAAGTTGATAAACTGCTGAGAGGGAGAAAAATTGTCAGGTATAATAATCATCAGATTCTTAAATCTTAGATTTTTATGTCATCCTTGCACTTTCATGCCAGTCTTTATAGCATTCAGTCATTTCTAGTTCGTGTAATGTAATTAGATTATTGACTAGCTGACTGAGTAGCCACTAGTTCTTCAGACATTTGATTATGATTCTATGCTTGAAAACAGAACATTGCATAATAAGGTTCTTCACTCTCTCCTGTTATCTTAATATATCTTATTATGATACAAATGTGTTTTGCTGAATTAAGTATTTTCCATATTGCTCGCTCTTCAGTGTTGATCCAACAATACTAAAGCCATTTTTTTCATATTCTAATTGAAAAACTGATGTGCTTTAGTAGGCAGGTTTAATACAGAAATCTCTCCTCATCTCTGCTTTGATAAACAAACCAGCAAAGGCGACACTTATTCTATAAGTGTCACTTTTTCCCCATTACAAATACTAATTTCTACATTTTCTCAGAACATAAGAGTGATGTAAATCGGTATGTTACTTACCTTTTAGAATTTTATAATTCTCCTGAACTTTGCATTTCGAATAGCATCACTTTTGAATGAACTATATCAGAATCCCTTAAATTTAAAAGTTATGGTACTAGTGAATTATCATCCCATCCTATTCAAGTGCCATCTTCCCTCTAGAAGGTTGACTACCATGATTTGACTCATAGTCAACTATGGGCATTATGACATGGTGAGAACCCTATCTCTTCCACATAATTGTCATAAGCATTCATGGCTGTAAATCCACGTGTGTTCACAGGGCTGGTTTGCCTATTCTGGGGGATGAAAAACCCGAGTTTCTGGGGGGGGGGGGAGATCCTACCTCCATATGATACCAGCTAACTCACCTTTAGTAGAAAGAGATCAAATATAAAGGTTCCTCTCATCATGGATGAAAATTGAACCCTTGTCTTTCTGACCAAAGTGCTTCATCTATGCCAACTGAGCTATGGAAATTTCAAGGTTTTAAGCATAAAACTGTTTCCCTTACCTGCAAATCTGCATGCAATAGAAATCAGCATTAGCTTTATAAACCACATACATATTTCTTACTTGAGTTATGAGGAAACTGTCAAATTAATTTCTGAATTAATAAAACCTTTAAATAAAATCTTGCTTGATTATCATGACTTCTAATATTTTTACCAGTGTAATTATTATTATTATTATTATTAAACAAGACCTCATGGAGTTAAAGACTCATCTAGGAGGTCCTTTTATCTCACACACATCTCATCATACGATGTCTTAAACACATTCAAACTCCTTGCAGACACCACACTCTCAGGCAAGGCATTCCAATCACTCACAACTCTGCACAAAAAAAAACCTGCCTCTCACTCCCCTACTCACACCCTCTTTATACAGTTTCCAGGGATGACCTCTGGTTCTCCCCTGATCTCCCACTATTCTCTGTAGAACTTCTCCACCATTGATCCTATAACAACCCCTTACCAACTTGTAGGTCTCTATCATATCTCCCCTCTTCCTTCTCTCCACTAGACTCTGCAAATTACATCTTTTCAATCTTTCCTCATAGTCAGAAACTACCTTAGTCAGTCGCCTTTGAACCCTTTCCAACATCTCTTCATCCTTCTGAAAACCAGGTGACCAAATCTGGGCACAATAGTCCATGTGTGGCCTAATCAAAGCCTTATACAATGGAACAAGAATCTCCCTACTTCTACACGTCAGTGTCCTCCGCATCATTCCCAGAAGTCTTTGTGTTATCTTCACAATTTTGGCAATGTGTCCCCTAAATCCTTATCCACTATCACCCCCAGATCTCTTATTTCCTCTACTTCCAACAATATATTCTCAGCAAGCATAAATTCTGTATCCCATCTTTGTTTTCCAAATTTTAAAACCTTACATTTTGTAACATTGAACTCACATCCCCATTTGCTTGCCCAATCACTCAATTTATTCAAGTCTTCTTGCAAGGCCACAACATCTTCACTACTCTTTATGGTTCGTCCCAACTTTGCATCATCTGCAAACAACTGAATATCTCCATCCAAATCTTCGCCAATATCATTAATATACAAGTTAAATAATAATGGCCCTAAAACAGACCCCTGAGGTACTCCACTAGTGACTTTCCTTTTCCTGGATACTGCATCCCCATACACAACTTGTTGATACCTATCAGATATGTATCCAATCCAATGCACTAATCTAATATCCAACCCCATCTGCTCTAGTTTGACTGTCAACTTATCATGAGGTACTCTATCAAAAGCTTTTGCGAAATCCAAGTATATTACTGTGTATCCTTCTCCTCTGTCCAAGGAAGCAGTCACTTTATTGTAATAAGTAAGTAGATTACTAAAACATGACCTCCCCTTAGCAAATCCATGCTGTCCATCAAAGATTATACCATTGTTGTCAACCCAACTCTGGATCCTAGTTCTCACAAGCTTCTCCAACAACTTAACCACAACACCTGACACACAGATAGGCCTATAGTTTGATGCTTGAGTTCGATCACCTCCTTATAAAGTGTTTTTTTTTAATTATATACATTCATTTTTTTTTATTTCTGTTTATTTATGTAGATTTGGATTAATATTAAGAAAAATCATCTGTAGTATGTTAGAGATGATTTAGTTAATATAATGTTCTCTTATTACGTTTATCTTCATACTAACTGTTTGCTGTTGTTTTGGGTCTAGTAGTTTTAGTATGTTTGATGTTTTTATGAAAGATATCCACTTTTTTCAAGAAATTACAGCAGGTGAGAATTCAATAATACACCACCTTTAATTACATCTTATTTTCTTATGATATTAAGTCGGGACTATTCCTTGCAAGTTGGCAAAAATTTGTATGTATTACTTCCACTACCATATGTGTGCATGTGTATACATATACACACACACACACGTGTGTGTGTGTGTGTGTGTGTGTGTGTGTGTGTGTGTGTGTGTGTGTGTGTGTGTGTGTGTGTGTAAATAGGTATGATTCTAAAGGAAAATGCCATTTCCCTTTAGAATCATAGGAAATGCAGTTCTTCCTGTAAAAGCTCAACTACTCCAGGTTTGCCTTATTATTAATTCTTTATTTCTGATTAGTCTGGACATCACCAACTTGTAGCAGTATACAATTTCTCAACATGCATGCATAAGTTAAGAGTTGCAACTCACACTTCATTCAGAATTTTAGACAATCTTTCATATTTAGATGGCTTACCGTAATACACAGACATATAGTAAGTATAAACTAGATTACAGTAACTTTATGATTTTTTTTCATAATATTGATGATGCTCAACCTTCAGTTTGTTTTATTTATTCATAAATTTGGATTGCCGTAAAAATATCTTAATGTGAGTCCTTTTATGATATGATTATTACACAGGCATCATCCGTGGAGTCCAAAGACTCATCACGGGAAGCCCACGTTAACCACAATGCCTATTGTACTTCTCCTTGAACTCATTTACCAACAGAACCAGTATATTCAACCATTTATGGCAACTCATTCAGTACTCTCATGCAAAAATTATTCTAGTCCTCACACCTCTGCTGACCACACCAGGATCGATCTCTTGTTCTCCTCCATCCAGTCATTTATTGAAAAATTTCTTTGGCATCTGCTTTATTAAACTCCCTTTAGTAACTTATATGTTTTTTTAAACATATAAGTTTAAAATTTGCTTAATCTACATACCTTCAGTCTCTCCTCATAGGGAGCACTCCACAGGCCTTTGAACCCTTTTCACGAAAAAGATAATAGCCACCTTATCCCCATTTATTACTGTATTTCTTACATTCAAATGATTCTTTGTGCTATTTTACACTTTTGTGATATGTCTTCTGAAATTTAACTCCCTTTTTCACTCCATCATCCCCAAATCACTAGTCTCATTTTCGTGCAGTGCAGTCCCATTAATATAACACATACCTTGCAATTTCTGCTACCCAAAATGCATAACCTTTCACTTTTCCACATTAAACAACCAACCATTGTCCTTTGCTCATGATGTTAATCTGTTCAAATCAAGACCTCTGCATTATATGTTAAATACTGTCCTTCCAGTTTCACATCATTAGCAAACAACTGGATATTCCTCTCTATTTATTCTTGATATTAATGTACAAGCTGAGCTAACAATTCAACTGTTAGCTCGGCTTGTACATTAGGAGAGTAGATCCTTAGGCAAACACTTAGTTAAATCTTTAACCCCACTTACTAGTCACATTTCATCTTATAATAAAATTCCACTCACTTCAAATCTTTAATCTAAAAATTAGTTTTAACAGATGGGGCTAGGTAGTAGATTAGTGTGCTGGATTGGAGATTGGCTGTCTGATCGATATCAATGAGTTGTCTATGAAGGAGTGATATCCCTGAAGAGGAGAGTCATTTGTGGTGTGTCTGGGTCTTTTTAGGGACCTCTGCTGTTTACCTTAATGATATTGTGAGAGAGAGAGGTCTGATTGGCAATATCAGTTGCTTGCAAATGATGAAAAGTTAGAGAGAACTATGAGAAGTAGAAGCTGATGCTGTTACTTTGCAAGAGGATTTGAATGCACTGGCCAAATGAGCAAGTGAATGGATTTATAAGTTCAATGCTACAAAGTGAGGTTTTGTTGGGAAGCAAAGAGGAATGTAGAGTATACAGTTGGTGAAAATATTTTGGAGGAAGTAGAGGAGATGAGAGATCTGGGAGTGATTATAGACAAGGACCCATAATTTCAGGGACACATCACTAAAATTGTGAGGACAGCACAGCGAATTAGGAGAATGATGCAGAGGACACTGACACATAGAAGTAAGGATGCTGTTGTTCCATTGTATAAAGCTTCGAACATGCTACATCTCTAATGATATGAGGTCCCTGACTCATATCATGTTGCATGGAAAGTAGTGAGTAATTGGAATGCATTGCCCGAGAGTGTCGTCAGCACATGAGCAGAGACAGTGAACATATTTAAGGCATATTTAAGACACTTTGGTCAAGTGTCTTACTTCTGACTCAGCTCTCAGATCCATAAGTTAAAATTGGTTTGAACACTGTCTTGTATACAGCTAACTTAGTGTTTTGACTAATTTCTCTCTTATTCCATATAAATTTATGCAGTTAACTCCCTACCATACCAGCTTTGTTGATTCTGTTATCTATTTCCATGTTTAATGTTCACTAAAAATCGTGCCTAAGTAGCTGAAATGTTTTACTTGTTCTATAGGTTCTCCACTCACAATGCAGTTGATATTTTCAATGCCTCTGCCTATTTTCATCATCTTTGTCTTGCTACTGCTGACTTTCATACCATATCTATTACAACAGTTTTCAATTTAGTCAAGGAATCTTGCAGACTTGTAGCGGATTTTTTTAGAAGTTTAACATCATCCACATAAAGCAAAGACCTGAGATTAACACCGCCAATTTTGATATCAGGTTTAATACCACTTTCCTTTATAATGTGATCCATATAGATAATGAATAACAGATGGGATAATGTACATCCTTGTATGACACCAGATTTAACATTAAACCATCTTCCTGTGCTTCTTTTAATTCTAACTGCTTACTTACAACTCAAAAGACCTAAGTATTGCTTGATATAATGCCCCTTTGACAACATATAACTGTGGCGTATTGAATAGATTCTCTCTTGGCACCTTGTCATATGCCTTTTCCAGATCTACAAAACTTAAATACAGATCTTTGTTATATTCCAATGATTTCTCAACTATTTGTCGTAAAGTGAAGATCTGATCCTGACAGCCCCTGTTTGGCTGAATCCAGCTTGTTCTTCACCAAGCTTTTCTTCCACAATCCTTCCTCAAGTATACTTGCATAAATCTTACCTGGAACACTCAGTAGAGAAATACCTTTGTAATTCTCACATTCAGTTTTATTTCCTTTTTTATATATGGGTACTATGAAGCTCTACTCCAATCATCTGGAATTTGTCCCTCTGTCCAGGCCTTCTGAACTATGCAGTGCAGCCACTGTAAGACTTTTATACCTCCATACTTGAGCATTTCTGGTCGAATATCATCTACTCCTGCTGCCTTTCCACATTTCAGGCCTTTGATGGTTTTTCTACTTCAAGTATGGATATGATTGCATGCCTGCTGAGTGTTTTTTTATCACTGTGCTATCACTATTTGTTTCATTTAGCAATTTTTCAAAGTAATTATTCCAAGGATATCTTTTTCTCCAGCTTTCGTCATCTGTAATTCTTTTTACACTCTTTCCTCCATTTCTGAACTTCTTCAACAACCTCCAGAATATCTTGCCACCTTCTTGATATTTATTTTCTATGTTCTTACCAAAGTCTTCCCATGCCGTTTGTTTAGCTAGTTTTACACAGTATTTAGCTTTCTTACATTTGTGTCTGTATTCTCTAAGAGCACAAGCTGACTTGTTTGTCAAGAACTTTTGATATGCTTTCTTCTTTTCCTTCACTGCCTCTTTAACTTCCTGTGTTCACCATAGAGTTCTAATTTTTCTGTCCTTGCAGACAACCTCAACACAGGCCTCTCTCTGGCTGACTTAGTCAATGTTTCCTTCAGGGCTTACCACTGAATCTCCGAGGTTTGCAACCTGTTCTCAAACTCTGTAATTTTTTCTTGAATAATGCTTGTTATTTTAGTCTATAGTTCACATCTAAGAGCTGCTCAACTTTTATTTGCTTTAAAACTTTCTTACATGTTCTTCTTTTCAATATGAAATTTATTCTGCTCAAGACTAAATGGTGATCAATTTCAAATCCTCTGTACACTCTGGTGTCCTGCACCAGGGAGAAAACATCACTAGCGACAATAACATAGTCAATGAGACTTTTCTTATGCCTTGTCTCTTCTCTCCATGTGAATTTCAATAATATAGTGTTATCAAAACCCTTGTCAATAGAGCCTCAAACTTCTACTCTACCCTGGCTTCCCTTTCAGCTGAATTCTCCTTTATTCATCAGACCTTTCTCTCTCTCTCTCTCTCCAATAGTTACAATGCCATAAATATTAATAAATTTTGGGAAAAATAAAAATAAAAAAATCTAAAAAAATCTCTGTACTGCATTCAAACCTTATCTGAAGCTGCCTGCCGTTATCTGCTCTCCTAAGCATCCACCTCCTCCCCTCTATTCCAGGTGTTTACAAGGTTCCTTGTTCTCTTAAATTATCTCATTATAATCAAACTGTGAAATCTACCTGGAAAAACACAAGAAATATACCCACTGCTATAACTATGGTTAATCGGGTCTAACTATATCTTGAATACCTTGCACAGAATCAAATGGAAAAGAACTACTATGCTGCAACAAATATAAACTTGAAAGAATTTTCTCAGAATCAGCAGCAGATTTGAAAACCAACCTAACCTTAATAAATATGGTTGTGTTTAACTTCCCAAGATTTGGGAAATTAATTCTTAGGCCTCCCACCTAACAGCTAAGGCTAGCCAACAGCACTCATAGAGGGTGTCCGTCATACATAGGCCTTTACACTTTTAGTCATTTTTTTTCCACATACTGTTTCAAGCGTTTTTGTGCTTTTACAATTTTAAGATTGTATCCCTGATGATATCTCTTTGACTGTGATGAAGTATTGGATTCACTAAACTAGTGTTTAATTGTATATGCTGAACAGTAGACCAAGTACAGAGAACTTTATAGTAAACCACTGGTCACTTGCCTTCTCTTAATTTCATCTTTACCATTAGATCTCTGCCAGTGCTGAGACCTAAATTAAATGGCTTGGTTAGGTCATTATCATTTCTCTTGCACTTTCTTGTAATTCATGAGCTGATATCTCATCCAATCTCGTGGCTTTATTAACAGGTGTTATAGGATATTGCCTGATGAAATTTTCATTATGTTGAAGGTGGGGAGAGATCACTGGGGCATCCATTGAAATTAAGTTTGTTCACAGTTAAGAAAGAAGTAATCGCTAGGTTTTTCTCCCAGGGAGCAGTGAGTCGGTGAAATAGTTTGCCTTTAGGGATAGTGAGTGCAACTAGTGGGAATGAATTTAAGGAATGATGTGACATCTGGTTTGGGTGATTTATAGCCTCCCTTGATGAGTCCTTGACTTCCTGGAGGTCTCAGATAATGATAATAATATCGTACCAACTGTTGTTATTATATTAGTAGCCTTCAAATTTGTGTGGCATTCATTATGAAAGGTCATTCACTCATTTTAATTTATCATAAATAACATAAGATTACAGTAAGAGTGATAACGTGCATATAACTTGATTTGATATTATGTATAAATTTAAAATAATACAAATCATTCCAAGCATTCCCTTAAAGTAAGCATTTTAAAACATTTTATATCCTTTAACCACCCAACTGTCCTTGATGTGTTTACACATCATGGTTGCCATGGATGTTTTAATAGGTACTTCTGTGAAGTGCCCATTAAAATAGCAATACCACTGATATTCCATTGAAATAGTGTGGATATGAAATTTAAGATAATTGATATATTTCATCCTCATTGACATCTGGGTGCTTAAATAGGGTTCAAAGATAAGTTGCCAATGAATAACAATGATGGATTGATTACTTATGTAAGACACTTTTTATTCAGATTCCAATTAATGCAACTTTCTGAAAAACACCTGGATTCATATGTTGTTATATTTGTTCATTGTAATAGTAATAGCAATATATGTATAAAAATTTCAAGACTCTCTGGTATATCAGCTTTCAAATAATGATTATTATAGCTGAATTTATGAACAGATATTATTCTTAACATTTTTGAGATATGTTGTTAAAAGAAATAACTACTGAGCAGGAATTCAGTTCATATAATTAGGAGAGGACAAAAAAAAAATTTTTTTTTTTTTAAGTTAAGATTGGAGGAATGGAATATTAGAAAAGAATCATATGAGATTATTCAACAGCACTGACTAGAATTACCTTGGAAATTTTTTTCTGCTAAGGTGATATTCAAAATTCCTCTTTATTTTTGATAAGTGACAAAGTTATATTCCTAATTTCCTGTATACAACATTGAATTACATCCTAATTATCATTGAACTTTGGATTCAGTGATAATTAGGCTGTAATTCAAATTATTGGTTTGAACTGTCATTCAAATGAAATAACAATCCCTTAAGTGGAAAAGAAATTTAATGCACTTTTCAAGAAAATATATTCGCAGGTAAGCCCACCTAATTGCATGCAAAACAGTTCAACCACCTGCCACAACATTTTATTACTTCTCCTAAAGAAACCATGCAAAATTTCAGAGTTGTGAGCATATGTAGCATAACTGAATTCTTTTTGCTCTCTGAATATGTTGCTGACATTTAATTAAACTGAACATAACTATAATTTTAAAAAATAATACTTTTAAAATAAATGAATTTAAAAAAAAAAGTAACACTCTAAGTTGGTGAGAACATATTTTACATTCATATATTGTAAAGATACAGCATCCCAAGTGAAAGGAAACCAGAATCTTCAACTTATTAGGCCAAAATATAAGCTTAACATATTCAGAAGTAGAAAGTCGGTATATCATCCAGTCTTGTGTGCTTTGTGAATGGGGGAAAAAAAAAACTGAAACTTGTTTGATGTCTTCTACACACACACACACACACACACACACACACAGTCATATTCATTTGTGTACAGAGCTACACTATAATTATGCCTTTCTTGATTTTTTTATTTATTTTTATCTTTCTTTATTTTACTGTAAATGCTTATACGACTTATAGATGAATAGATAAAATATTGATCTTTAAATATTAATATATTTTGTTTCCCTGCTGTTTTTTCCCCCTCATTGAAAAAATAGCATATTATTTTTACAACCAGGAAGATAAGTGAGACAAAATTTGCTAATAAAGAGTTTAGTGGGCCACAGATAAAAATTGTTCATAACAGGAAATATATATATATGCAGTATATATATGTTATATATATATATAACAAAAAAAAAAAAAAAATATATATATATATATAATCATCTTCGTGGTAATGAATAATTGTTTAATATTCTTTTATGTTATTATCTGGCAATTTTATGGGTTATACCAAGTTGAAAACCAGTTTATAAAGAAAAATCAACTTCAGAACCATAAATGAAATCTTAAAATTCTACTATTATCTTTTTAAAAAAAAAATAAATAAATCATAGACAGTACATTATACCTTAAACATAGTTTCAAGTAGTCATAATTATTTGTGACCATATGAAAACCTTGAATGGCAGTTTAATTTTTTGGTGCGAGTTTAAATTTCAGAATGGTGAAGTCGATCTGTATCAAATTAGATGTGAAGTTGTTGCCTTTATCTGTTTCATTAGAATTCCTGTTACTTGCAGGAATTTGTCTTCATTAATTAAAGCTAAGTTAAGAGTATAGTTCATATTTAAAAACTTATGCTTAATAATGCTAATTCATGCATATAATTTGTTATATGGTGAATATTCCTAGTTTATATAAAACTGGCAGTACATTACACAAGGAATCTCTCCTCTATATTTATTTCAATTCTTTAAATATTTAATTTTTTAAGTTATATACTATATTTAAATGTACACAGCTTGCTATCTCTGCCTTGATTTCCATGCAGTGAATGTTCTAGCAATGTACAGATTATGTATATTTCTTACATGATTAAACATTTTATATTCTGTTTCTCTTTTTTTTTCTTCTTCTTGTTCCGTTATTTCATATTGTGTGGAACCAACCTTTTATGGAATTCCTATATTTAATTAACATGTTATTACTCTTTCGTTTCCTGTATAGAATCATACGATGATAATAGTTAATGCATCATAATTGGTCACATGATTAAGATTTTTTAGTATCAAATATTATGGTATGGAATGGTTGGATTATTTAGACTATCTTTAAAATAAGGGAGGAAATTTGTCCAGCTTGTTTAATATAATTACATATTTATTTTAAGTAATTTATTAAAAACAAGAGTGGCAATTCTTGGTTGTAAGCATTTTCTACATAATTTCATTAATTTTTCCAATTAAATATGCATAATCATTAACATAATTAGAAACAATCTGAACACATCATTTTCAATTTTAATATCATATACTATTCGTTGTCAGAGTGATTTATGTTTGATCACCTCCAAATTAGCAGTGATATGTTAAGGTTTGTTTTTTTTCCCTTAATTGTTTGTTTATTGTTTTCTAATACTTTTAGTAGTATTAGCACTTGTATATGCACTTAAGTTTTCTGTGATGAATCTAGAAATCAACAGTATGGAATATGTTAATTTTTGTATAATTTCAAGTTGTTTGGATTTGTAATATTTCTATGTATGGCTGTGTTATTTTTTATACATTATGAATAACGGTAAATTCAGTTTATTATTTAGTAACTATTGGACAGATGTGTTATTTGAAGCATTTTTCTTTTTCCAGAATGCTACAATAGGAATAGCATTTAACAGAATGGCTGTTTCTTTCTGTTTGTAAAAAATCTTTCTGGAATATCTTAAATTGATGACTAGTAGGTTTCCAAATATATAAAAAATTTAAAATTTTTCCTCTTTGTTTATTTTATAACATTTATATTATATATAAATGTTATATATATAACATTTATATTGTAATATAAATGTTGTATTATATATAAATGTCAGGACACCAGTTTTTTTTATAAAAAAAAAAAAAGAAGCAAACTCTTTCCCTACAGATTAATGATTTCATTATTGCATTTAGCTTCATGTAAGCAAGTCAAATTTAAATAACGTTTAGATTTATGTGATTTCTATAAATAGTACCTTATCCATAAATATTGCATTTAATTTACTATTAACAAGTACTGTAATAAATATAGCTGCAAGGTCTGGGTTGCACTGAAAACACACTCTTGCCATTTCCTCTGAAATCAGAGGATTTCCTGTACTATGCGAAAATGTTGTAGCATTTGCCAAATAAAGTTATTTTTGTGAAATCATATTGTCTTAACTCATATTTTCAAGTATACATTTCATAACAGTGATTATAAAACTACTTGTTTATGCATAACATAAACAGAGAGAGAGAGAGAGAACTCAATCATCTATTATACACTGGACATCCAGAAAGTAAGTTTTGATGGACTGTCAGAGAAACAAAAATACACTTATTAAAAAAAAAAAAAAACTTTTTTGGAAATTAAAGTAGACATCTTTCACTACTTTTCTACATAATTTCTGCCAATGTTCAGGCACTTATCCTAACGGGGCTCCAAGAGTTGTATACCTTCATTGTAGCAGGTTGCCAACTGCGATGCAACCCATGCATCGACCTTCTTTGACCTCGTTGTCATCTTGAAACTGCTGGCCACAAGGAAAGATTTCAGATGTTTGAATAGGTGAAAGTCACTTGGCACGAGGTCAGGATTATATGAGGGGATGATAGAATTATTCCCAGCCGAAAGTGGCGAGAAGTTATGTTATGCCTGCCCTGTGTGGGCGAGCATTATCATGAATCATAACAACGCCCCTGGTAAGCATGCCACGTTGTTTATTCTGAATCGCATGACACAGTTTCTTAAGGGTTTGGCAGTACATACTCGGATTGATTGTGGAGACTTGACCAAAGAAGTATTTAGTTTTATAACTATTGTATTTAGTTTTATTTCATTTTATTTAGTGTACTTAATGTTTTGTTTTGCTTGTAATTGTTTACTTATTTAGTGTTTATTTATTTTTGATTTTGAATAATTAACGATTACGCTAGTAATGAACAGTAACTCGGCAGTAACGAACGATGGCGGATTCAGCTGCAGTTGCAAATGGTGTGTCGCCGAGTCCTCCGCCATTTGAGCACTCTATTATAAACAATATAATAAGGGAGTTTGTGGCATGCAGTATTTGCGGCATGTATTCGTCTCAGGAATTGGATGTCTGGCTTGTGTGAGAGAGAGAGAGAGGATGGGGGTGCGTGTGTGTTTAAAGTGCAGGCATTGGGAGGAAATAAATGCAGCAGATATCTCAATAACCGACCTTGTTGCTCCAGGAATGGGAAATGAATACAGGAAGATGAGTAGTGTGAAAGGAGAGAATGAAGAAAAAAATGTGAATGAGAAAATAATAGGTGATAGTGTAGAAGGCGTGAGTGACAGTGAAAGTTTAGATGGTTTTGTTTGCGAGAGTGAATTTCGATTTAGAGTGACTGACCTGCAGAGGGAGATAGAGGAGCTGAAAGAGGAGGTGGAATGTCTTGGGAGAAGTATGATAAGTATGCAAGATGAGATTAGAAGAATGGAAGAGATAAATGCAAGGCAAATCAGAGTAGGGGAGAGAGAGAGAGAGAGAGTTTTGGGAATGATAAAAGAGGAGAGAATGGAAACAGTAGGAGAGAGAGGTCTGGGAATGTAAGAAGAGGAGAAAATGGAAACAATAGGAGAGAGGGAATGCTAAGAGGTATAATGTATGGGGACTCGATGATCTGTGGTGTTCAAGATAGGATGCGTGAGAAGTGTTTGCCAGGAGGAACGACAGAAAGTATGGCTTCGGCAGTTAAGAGAGGTGAAAGGGTGGATGAGATGATTGTGATGGTGGGAACAAATGACTTGAGTGTTGGTGTAAATAGGGCAGCGAGAGGTATGAGATTCTTGCTTGAGGTGGTATGAAAGAAGACACCGAGAGGAAAGATAGTGTGTGTGTTGCCTAGGTATGATGATGACAAACTGAGCAGAAGAGTGGTCATATTGAATGACATAATAGCTAGAATGTGTGATAAGAGAGGACTAGATTATGTGGATGCTTGGAGTGCGTTTGAAGACAGAGAGGAATTGTATGCGAGAGACCGTTTACATTTCAATAAGGAGGGACGTAGGCATCTGGAGAGAGATTGCTGTTCTGAAAAAATTAAGTGTGTCCCAGGGAGGATGGTAGCAGGGGTGGCCTCTTGTGGGAATGGGTACTTGGGAGAAGGGGGACAACATCAGCTAACACTGAGCCCAGTGGAGTCTCAAGGGGATAATGCTGGGCATGGAAACAACATTATTTATATGCTTTATAATGATGCCAGGAGTATCCGGAATAAAGGAAAGGAATTGGTGGCACTGATAGCATCAGCCTGGCTAAAAATTATTGGGATCATTGAGACATTGACAGAAGAGGATATAATGACAGAATAGAAGTCGCTGGGTACAGCTTTTTTCAGCAGGATAGGAAGGGAATGCGTGGTAGTGGAGTACTGCTTATGATAAGTGACGACCTATGTCCTCTAAGAGTGGAGACTTTGGAAGGCAGTGGCACTAATGATTTTGAAAGCATATGGTGTGAGGTAGAGGTGGGCAAGACAGGATATTTAGTGGGGTGTTGCTACAGACCCCAGGAGTACAGAGGGTGGGAACCAGGAAATGTTTAGACAGTTGAGTTTGGCAAGTGCAAGAAGAATGATTGTTATGGGAGATTTTAACTACAGTAGTATAACCTGGGGAGAGGAAGATGCATGTAGCAATAAGGGAATGGAATTTCTAGAATTCTTGAGGGACAAATGTCTTAGGCAACATGTAATAGAGGGAACAAAAGGTTCAAGAGTTTTGGATTTGGTTATAGCATCAGAAGAGTTGATAATAACTGAGATGACATCTCCCTCTCCCACCAGTTGGAGAGAGTGAGTGTATGGTTTTGACTTGGAAAATGAATCGACATGCAGGAGTATCAAAGAAAAGGGAACACATCTGCAATTATATGACAGGTGATTATAATAGTCTAAGACGTCGACTCGGGGAAGATTCAGGGAGGGAAGGAATTGGAAGGCTGGGATATCATTAGTGCGTGGGAAATTATGAAAGAATATTTGTTAGCAGCAATGGTAAGTTGTATACTACGAGTGAACAAGAGGACACAATTTGGAGTAAAGTGGATGACAAACAATATTAAACAGGAATTGCATGTGAAAAAGAGGCTGTGGAAGAGATATAAGGAGACAGGTGAAGAGAAGATGCATGAAGAGTATAAGACACAGGCCAGAAGAGTGACTAGTGTGGTAAGGAAAGCGATATTTAGCGGGGTGTTGCTACAGACCCAGGAGCACAGAGGATGGGGACCAGAAGATGTTTAGACAGCTAAGTTTGGCAAGTGCAAGAAAAATGATTGTTATGGGAGATTTTAACTACAGTAGTATAAATTGGAGAGAGGAAGATGCATGTAGCAATAGGGAAATGGAATTTCTAGAATTCTTGAGGGACAAATGTCTTAGGCAACATGTACAGGGTGTTCGGGATAAATTTGACATATTTATAATTAATTATATTTTTCCGTAAGTTACATGTATTAACACACACTTCTCTTCATTTAAAAGTTTGGACCCTTCTTCATTCATATACAAGATGTCAGAAAGGATGGATAGCTGGAACCCACCTGAATCATGGAAGAGAATAACTTGTATCATGATGATTCGTGCCCGCCATCAAAATAAGGATATTACGACTGCTGCCCAATGCTCCCTGAATACAGTAAAAACAATCAGGCATGAACTAGAGACTTGCAATGGTGACTACGAGGATGTAGCAAGAAGAAAGATCCCTAGCAGACGATCTGATTGTGTTCATACAGCAGAATTCCTCGCAAATCTGCAGGAACAGGTGTTGAAGAACCCTGGCATTGGAATTCGGGCTTTGTTCGTGGAGTTGCTAACTGTAGTCAAGCCCTGGATAACAAGGGTAGCCAATGGTAGGCCGTATGTATGGCAGCAGGATTCGGCCCCTTGCCACACCTCTGGGAAAAGTCAAAAATGGTTGTCTGAAAATTTCTACGACTTCACCAGTCCAAATGTTTGGCCTCCAAACTCCCCAGACCTTAACCCCATGGATTATTTTGTATGGGGCACAGTTGAAAAAGACACCAATCGCACTTCCAGTAATACAAAAGCCCAGTTAATGGATAAAATTAAAACAGTTTTTGCGGCCCTTCCCAGGGAGACTGTAGCATCAGCTTGTTCGAGGTTCCGAAGCAGAATTGAAGCTGTGATCGATGCTAATGGTGGTTATTTTGAGTAAATCTTGTTGATAGTATTGTAATTAACTCTGCCTGTAATGTTTTTTTGTCAATTCATTAAATTTAATAGATACAAAGAAGATTTTCTTTTTCCTTACGAAACTGTCAAATTTATCCCGAACACCCTGTAATAGAGGGAACAAGAGGTTCAAGAGTTTTGGATTTGGTTATAGCATCAGAAGAGTTGATAATAACTGAGATGACATCTCTCCCACCAGTTGGAGAGAGTGACCATATGGTTTTGACTTGGAAAATGAATAGACATGCAGGAGTATCAAAGAGACGGGAACTTATGTGGAATCATAATGCAGGTAATTATAATAGTCTTAGACACCAACTTAGGGAAGTTTCATGGAGGGAGGAATTGGAAGGGCAGGATATCATTAATGCATGGGAAATTGTGAAAGAATATTTGTTAGCAGCAATGGTAAGTTGTATACTACGAGTGAACAAGAGGACACAATTTGGAGTAAAGTAGATGACAAACAATATTAAACAGGAATTGCATGCGAAAAAGAGATTGTGGAAGAAATATAAGGAGAGGGGGTGGAGAGCAGATGCATGAGGAATATAAGACTCAGGCCAGGAGAGTGACCAGTGTGGTGAGGAGGGCAAAACTGGATTATGAGAAGAGATTGGCATTAAGATTCAAAGAAAATCCCAGGGAATTTTTTAGTTATGTGGCCAGTAGGAGGAGAAATGACTGTGGAAGAATGATATTCTGGGATAAAAATGAGAATAGAGTGACTGATGCAGAATATATAGTAGAATTGTTCAATGACCACTTTATTGACTCCTCCAGTATTTCATCCTGGAGGAGTCAGTTTTAATGCTAGAGGGATAGGGCAGGTTTAACGTTTAGATGTACAGGAGGAGAGTGTGTTTCAAATACTGAGTACTCTGGATGTTAGTAAAGCTGTGGGACTGGATGGTATTTCACCACGAGTTTTGAGAGAATGTGCTAGGGAACTGACAGTGCCTTTGACCTGGCTACTGGAAAGGTGCCCATGGAATGGAAGGAAGGTAAGATAGTGCCATTGCATAAGGGCAGTAGCAGACTGGAAGTGTCTAATTATAGACCAGTTTGTGTGTCATCAGTAGTTAGTAAGATCTTGGAGAAAGTAGTGAAGGACCGTATACAGCATTGGGCAGATGAGGGTAATGTTATCTGTGAGAGTCAACATGGATTTGTGAAGGGGGTGCTCTTGTTTTAGCAATATGCTAGCCTTTTATAATAAAATTACAACAACATTAGATGAGGGAAAGGCATATACTGCCATTTTCTTAGACTTAGCGAAGGCATTTGACTGGGTTCCACATGATAAGCTGATATTTAAGTTGCAGAACATGGGTCTGGATGTCAGATTAGTCAACTGGATTCAGGAGTGGCTGTCCGTTAGGTATCAGAGAGTTGTGTATGGTGTGGCAGTTTCAAGGAAGCAGAGGGTTACAAGTGTGGGCTCAGTGCTGGGACCTATATTGTTTAACCTTTATATCAATGACATTGTCAGTGGATTGCAGGGGGATGTTCAGTTGTTTGCAGATGATGTGAAGCTGGGAAGGATTATTAGTAATAGTGCAGATGCGGCAGCCCTGCAAGAGGATTTGAATAAGCTAGATAGATGGGCAAATGAATGGGGGTATGGTATAATGCAGCAAAATGTATGGTCTTGAGGTTTGGGAAACATCGATGGGACACTGCATACTCTATGGGAGGAGTTATACTTGAGGATGTAGGGTAGACAAGAGATCTGGGATTGATGATTGATAGAAACCTGAAGTTTAGGGGACATATTGCAAAAGTGGTGAAGGTAACACAGTGGATTGCTGCAATAATGAGAAGGACACTGACCTGCAGAGATAAAACAGTTATCATTCTGTTGTATAAGACCCTGATCAGACCACACTTGGACTATTGTTCTCAGATTTGGTCCCCAGGATTTGAATGGGATAAATTAACTGTGGAAAGAGTACAAAGGCGATAACAAAGATGGTTTCAGGACTGTACAACGATAGTTATGAAGATTGGCTGAGGGAATGTGGACTGCAGAGTTTGGTGGATAGAAGAAGGAGAGGTGATATGATTGAGAATTTTAAACTATTGAGAGGTGGCTACAGGGTTGACACTGGGGAGGTCTTTCACTTGGTTGAACAGCAGGAAGGAGTGATGATGAGGCCATCCCTGGAAGTTACGAAAGGAAACTGTGAGCAAGAGGGTGAGGAGTGGTTTCTTTGCATGGAGGGTGGTTGAACTATGGAATGCATTGCCTAATGGATTGGTGAGAGTTCAAGGAGTAGTATGATAGACTTTGTGTTTCTTGTGGGGGGGGACCTCCTCTCGATGAGTCTTGATAGACTTTGTGTTTCTTAGGAAGGACCTTCCACGATGAGTTTTGACTCCATGGAGGCCTGAATAATGATAATAATAATAATAATGATTTTCTGAGTGGAAACCGTTGTCTTCAATTTCGTCTTGACTGGTGATGAGGTATGCCACCACTCCATAGACTGTTGTTTGGATTCAGGGGTTGCGTGTGATACCTAAGTCTCGTTCCTGGTGATACGTCTGCTGAGGAAAGCATTACCATCCTCATGGTAGTGTGTCAAGAATTCCAATGCACTGCCCAGCCGATTCACTTTATGTTGTTCTGTAAGCAACTTCGGCCCCCAGCATGCACACAATTTCCGATAATTCAGTTTCTCTGACACAATTTCATGAAGACATGAATGTGAAATTTTCATGTCGTTACCGGAAACTGCAGTGAGAGTGACGTCATAGTGAATCCCTTATTCTGTCGAATATTCTCTTCAACTGAATGCACCAAATCGTCAGTTACTAAAGATGGTCACTCACTCTGTATCATTGTGCACACCTGTCCTTCCTTCATTAAAAAGTCTTGCCCATCTTCATACCATCGAATCACTCATTGCATGTTCTCCATAAACCTCAATAATTTGCTGATGAATTTCAGCTGCTTTAACGTTCCTCGCATTCAAGAAACGGATAACTTACCTAATTTAACATGTGGTGGGCGATTCGATTTTCTTAGACATTATAAACACACTGCAAGAATGTCACTGCAGCGCTGCAGTGAAAATATTTAAAAACAGAACTTGCTTTCTGGACGTCCCTCATAGTATATACTGAAAGTATCAGTACCATTACTCTACTTATTGGGATTATGGGATGGGGGGTGGTGATCTTTGTTTTCTAGAACAGGGTTACCAGTTTTTATTGTAATAAAAAAAATGCATAAACAATACCTTTTAAACTGTACATGATCGATTTTGCTCCTCTTCTACTATAATCTACATGCATTTTGCAAACAGATGGCTTCTCTCACCCTTTCAGGGATTGGTTTCAGGTTTAATACCTAATTTAATATACATTATTAGTGCTATGCTCAGAAATTGGATTTGTAATATTTCTATGTATGACTGTGTTATTGTTTTTATACTTTATGAATAGCGGTGAATTTGATTTATTGTTTAATAACTACTGGATAGATGTGTTATTTGAAGCATTTTTCTTTTTACAGAATGCTACAATTGAAACATTTTTTAACAGAATGTCTGTTTCTTTCATTAACTATTTGTAGAAAACCACCTAAGAAGCTATTTTACACATTCCCAGCTACTGACCTTATATAAATCCCAAATATTCCCATCCTTAGAATACCGTTCACACATTTGGAGTGGTGCACCTGAAATGCCTCCTTCAGACTCATTTCAGCTGCTTTCTCACAGATGCAATATTTCAGCACTCTTTCTCTTCTACAGGTACTTCCATGGTCACTGCTCCATTGAATTGGTAAACATCATTCCTCCACTTGTTGTTGGACTTGTTAAAACAAGAACAGCAGCTGTCATTCCCTTTCAGTACAACTGTAAATTCATCTAACCTCCTGCTTCTCTACTTTAATTCTATCTACATCTGTCCTATGGAATGGCCTTCCCCATGATGTGTTTCTCAACAATTTCAACCTACAGCTCTTTAAGAAAAATGTCAATAGATTTCTTTCTCAGTTTTGATCTGCACCTCACGCAGCATTGAATGCTATGGATTCTAGCATTCAATGGCATTGAAATACTATAGTTTCTAGTACCTCTCGTGTGTGGGATAAATATAAAATAATAACTATATATATTTCTGAAAATTAAATCAAAATTAATATTGTGGCTGAACTGCAACAGTTTTAAAAATCTGAAGGTGTATTATGCTTTTAACTAGCAAAAGATAAGGAATTGATTGAATTCATCATTCTAATAACACAAATCATTCATACTCTCATAATACATACAGTGGTTATTTTATAGGACTCCTCTTCAGCCCAGTCATCTACTACTTTCGACATTATTGCTACATGTCAGTTGACAGTTAAAAAGATGGTTTGAGTGTTTGAATTTTCTTTGTGTATTAATTTAGATAGGTCTAAAAAGCCTCGTCTACTCTATAAGGGAATAAAAGGCATTAGCAATTGTTTTTTCCTTGTGTATTTATATACATATTTGTTTTATGTTTGAGAACTAACAATGTAATACATTGTTAGTTCTCAAATTGGTGTTTCATTCATTCTTCATTTTCTTATAATTATGTGAGGTAATCTAGACGTTAGCAACTTAAATGCATTTCCTTGTTAACTGTAGAAAGATCCAGTGAAATAGACATAAACTGCATTAAAAAAAAAATCAGCTAATGCCTTAATTATTATTGTTATTATCCTAAGACCTCATTGGAGTGAAAGACTCATCTAGGAGGTCCCTTTTGTCATATACACAGCTCATCATACTATACCTTAAACACATTCAAATTTTTTACAGACACCATACTCTCAGACATTCCAATCATTGACATCTCCTCTATTCAAAAAATCTGCTTCTCATTCTCTTGCTCACACACTCCTTATACAGCTTCTAGGGATGATCTCCCACCATTTTATGAAAAATCTCTTCAATATTAATCCTATAACAAACCCCATTACCAACATGTATATCTCTAACTGTTTTGGTCAATTGCCTCTGGACTCCCTCCAACATCTTTTTGAAAACCTGGTAACCAAATCTATGTACAGTAGTCCGTATGTGGCCTATTAGAGCCTTATATATAATGGAACCAGAATCTCCTTACTTCTATGAGTCAGCTTCCTCCACATCATTATCAGATTCATTATGATGTCCTCAATTTGGCAATGCGTCCTCTAAATTTTAGATCCTTATCCACTATCACCCCCTAGATCTCTTATTTCCTCCACTCCCAACAATATATCCCTACCAAAATCATATTCTACATCCCATCTTTGTTTTCCCCAAATTTTGAAACCTTACATTTTGCAACATTGAACTGGCATCCCCACTCCTGTGCCCATTCACACAGTCTATTCAAGTCTTTTTGTAAGTCCAAAACATGTGCTCTATTCCTTATTGTTTGTCTCAACTTTGCATTACTTGCAAACAACTGTATATATCCCCACTCAAATCTTCCCCAATATCATTATCATACAGGTTAAACAGCAATTTATTTATTTATTCATGTGGAGTTTCCTCCCTTTTTCTCCCCCATCCCTATTGGGGTGAGTTGAGCCCCTTCATGGGGGGGTTAAGTATTTATGGCTGTAGATCCGTGTGTGTTCACGGGGCCGATTGTCCTAAAACAGACCCCTAAAGTACACCAGTAGTGACTTTCCTCTTTTAGGATATTGCTTTGCCCATACACAACTTGCTGATACTTATCAGACAGTCAATCTCCAATCCAATGCACTAGTCTAACATTCAACTCCATCTGCTCTAGTTTGACCTATCAACTTATCATGTAGTAATCTATCAAAAGATACTACACACATCCAAAGCTGCTGTCACCATATTGTAATAGTAAGTAGATTACTAAAATATCACCTCCCTTTAACAAATCCCTACTGTCCATCAAAGATAACACCATTGTTGCCAACTCAATTCTGGATCCTGATTCTTACCAGCCTCTCCAACACTTAAACCACAACACCTGACACACATTGACCTATAATTCATTGCTTGAATTCTGTCACCTTCTTTATGACATAGTACAATCTTTCTTTCCTCCTACTCCTTTGGAATTTTTCTGATTACTTACATTACAAGAAGGAGAGAGTATTCTCTTCTTGGTATTGTAAGAAGTATTCCATCTAGAAGTGCATTGGTGGTGTCATAATGACTCCATTTAGATGTGCAAAAGGTAGTGCATAGAAGGACAGAAATTATACCTAGTGACCTGTTAACCTGAGGGCTCTGCTGCCATTTGAACAAGAGTGTAATCTATCTGATGGTGAAGTTGAAGTTTTTCTAAGCTGCATTGTAGGCTAAAAGTAAAGCTGGAGTTTTAGTCTTGAGTTACTTGTGGTAGATATGCTGATTTTTTTTCTCTCTCTCTCTAGAAAGAGATACTGCCTTGGCACATTGAAGAACTTGAGGCTTGAATAAAGGTAAAAGATTTTGAGCAGAACTGGGAGATGATACTTTTATTCCAGTTAGAATGATTTGTTGTTCACTCAGTAGGTGTTTCATCTGGGAGAGTGTAAACAGTAATCAGAGAAATCATGATATCACAATTTAATTTACACAGTTATAATACCAGAGAACACAAAGACTAGTGAGTGAGGGATGTTCCACAGTAATAGAAAATTAAACAAGCTTGTGATCTCAGTCAGGGTTGCTAAAGTTTACCTTTTTTTTTTTTGAAAAAATTATTTGCTTTCATATATTTTCCTCTAAATCTAGCAATTAAAATTTTTCTGTTAGGTTTCTTATGGATACCAAAATGATGATAGCACATTATAAATCCAGATTTAATAATATGATATACACTATGTTGACAAAATTATTTTGATCTAGTTGTGGTGAAAAGAAAAGTGTTTTAATTACATTTCTAGTACCGAGTGGGATCATCATTGGTCTGAATGACAGCATCTACCCTTTGAGGCATGGTATCAGCCAATTTCTGAAGGGTCATTGCTGAAGTATGTACTTCCACAGCATTAAAAGCATGAAGTTGTCTGGATAGCCATCAAATGTCATGCTTTTAGGCATGTCCACCAATGGAGCAATCCCATCCAACTGAAACACCCATGATGCCATTACTGAGCCTCCACCAAACTTGACATTTGGTATGATTATTATTATTATTATGAGCGACTCCAGGGAGTCCTTAGACTCATCGAGGGAGGTCCTAAACATCATGTCCACACAACTATACAACATTCTCACAGTATCTATCATACCTTGCCTTGACCTCACTCACCGTCATAGCACCCACAACAGACTCTGGCAGCTTATTCCACATATTTACCACTCTAAAAGTAAAGACCCCAGCTCTAACACCCCTGCTAACCACACTCTTGCCAAGCTTCCATAGGTGCCCCCTTAGTTCTCCCACCACCATTCCTGATCTCAAAAATATCCTCTGAATTTATCTTATAGAAACTCTTTAGCAATTTGAATGTCTCAATCATATCTCTCCTTTTCCGCCTATCAACTAATTTCTACAACCCACAAATCTTCAACTGTTCTCATATGGTTCATTCCATAGACCCACTATCATCTTAGTCACTCGCCTCTGGATCCTCTCCACCTCCTCCCCATCAAGAAGGAACCTAGGTGACCAAATCTGGGCACAATAGTCGAGATGAGGTCTTATCAAGGCTCGGTACAGAGGAACAATACCTTGCTTGTCTCTGCTTGTCAAAGTATTTTTCAACAACCAAGTGAGTTGATGAGCTGATTTAGCCACTTTTGCAATGTGCCCCCTAAACTTCATCTCCCTATCCACCAACACTCCCAAGTCCCTGGCCTCATCAATCTCCTGGAGTACAGTTCCACCAATGTGGTATACTGCTGCTAATCTTTTCACCCCAAAATGCATAAACTTACATTTTGTCACATTAAATTGACATTCATTCTCCTTAGCCCAGAACTCCAATCTATCCAAGTCATCCTGCAAGATTTTGACATCTTCTGCATTCACTATCGCCCTACCCAACTTGGCATCATCAGCTAACAAATGAACTGTTCCTCTTGGATCCCTCCCTATATCGTTAATGAACAGATTAAACAGCAGTGGTCCAAGAACAGAACCCTGCGGCACACCACTAGTCACAGGCCGTCTTTTGGACTCTACTCCTGAATAAACTACTCGTTGATATCTCTCCATCAACCACCCACCTATCCATCTCACCAACCCTATATCCATTCCCATATGTTGTAGTTTACAGATTAGAATTCCATGTGGTATCCTGTCAAACGCCTTTGCCAGGGCCAGCAGTATCACTGTAAACTCATTACCCTTATCCAGCATGATCTATCCTTCACAAAACCATGCTATCCCCCGTACAGTATCTCATTTTCATCAATCCATTCATGTATTTTTCCCTTGACTACTTTCTCCAAGACCTTGACGATGACTCCTGATGTGCTGATCGTTTGGTAATTTGCAACCGTAGTCTTGGATCCTCCTTTATGCAGTGGAACTGTTTTCCCCTCTTTCCACACCTTCGGGACCAAACCAAACCCGAGACTCAGATTAAACAACATGGTCAAGGGCACTGATAATTCCTTAGCCGCTTCACACAAGACCTGTGCCGGTATACCATCCAATCCCACAGATGTGTTCACATTAAGGTTCTGTAATAGACTAGTCACCTCCACTTCATTCATCACTATTCCCATATAAACTAATGGTTCCTTCATTTTTTCAATGTCACCACCTGGATGATATACTTTTGCAAAGTGCGCGCTCAGTAACTCCACTATATCGACTGATTCAGTGACCTCCTTACCATTGTCATTCCTTAAAATCATTTTGCCATGTACAGTTTTTTTCTTGCTTGCAGCATATTGAAAGAACTGTTTGGGATTCTCTTTAGCTTGCATAGCTAGTGTCCTTTCATAATCCGCTTTTGCTTTTTTTTACCACACTCATTACCCTTCTGGCCTGCACTTTATACTGTTCGTGTGCCTGCAGGTCACCCCTTTCTTTTAATTCCCTCCACAGTTGTTTCTTTTTTTGCAGCTCAAGCTTAATAGTGTTATTCATCCATTTAACCCCCCCTCCTTGTTTTACTATTCGCACCCTAAGTATACAATCAGCCATAACCTCCTGTAAATGCTCCTTGACCACTTCCCATGCTCTATTGACATCCAGCACTTGCAGTTGTACATGCCATGCCGCTGATCCAAGCAATCTCCTAAGCTTGTCATATATTCCACATATACCCTGTCTTAACCTTATGATCACTCTCACCAATAGGCGGCAACATGGTCATATTCATTACAGTCAAATTCTGAGATTCTATTACCAGGTCAAGCACTCTCACACCCCTAGTATTTTCAATTACATGATGTCTCGGATAGTTATCCCTTAATAATTGAATAAAATCCATTTCCTTCCTCACATGTGTCCTCTCCTCCTTCCAATCAATGTTACCATAGTTGAAATCCCCCATAATAATGTATGATAACAAAGTATGATACAGTCCTCTCGGAATTATTCCCTATGTAATCTCCATATCCAAACATGACAATTCAAATGAAACATTTTCAAGCATGATTCATCGCTCCTCAGAACTCTTTTCCAGAAAACATATCTACTGTCCAGAAACCATGTCACCCTAATGGCAAACGTTTGGCATTGCGGTGATGTGTGACTCGTTTGCAGCAACTCTGTGTGATAACCTAATCCATGCAACTCTGTGGACTTTTCTAGCGCTGACAGATATCATTTTCCAGGTTGACTGTGAGTTCCTCCACAGATGACGTGTGGGATGCTTGCACATTTGAAGACAGCATGTTGATCTTGGTCAGTGAGTGGCATGGCCTCACACAACCACCGACACTCGCTGACCTGTTGTGATGGCACCATCAAGTTTACATCTGTGAATATCATAAGTAATGGCAGATTTCAGCATATTGACATGAGTAGCAATGTCACAAGAAGACGATATGACACCCAACTACCATACTATGGAAGTCTGTCAGTTCAGCTGAACATCCCACCTTTCATTACCAGACACACAGACACTCCCTGAATATTTGCATTTGGTAGGATCCCAAATTTGCATAGCACATGAGGTGTCCAAATACTTTTGTCAACCTAGGGTATAAATTAACGTTTTTGGTATGAATTGAATGCAGACTTAACAAGTACCGTACAAGTTTACGGCATGAATTGAACGAATTGGCTGGCTTGCCACGCATGTATTAGCCTACTCCTCAGTCTATTGTTTTCACATGTCAAGTTTCAAAAAGATATTCGATAACCATTGATCAAAATGCCTAACTGGAAGCTCTTACAATAACCACCGGAAATACAAAAAAAAAGGGGGGGGGGGTTTCCATGGTTCCAAAAACACCAAATAATAAGAATAATATAATAACTAAATGGAATAGCGCACTTACATATTATCCTTCACTGGACAAAGCCCGAAATCGAAAAATTCCATAAATGTCAAGATAGTAGAGCTAATAAGAGAAAGAAACAGGAGATCCGTGTGCTAAGTATTTAAGACACATAATGAAAGTAACAAAATCCTGTTTTCCTGGATCAAAAGTTAATGATGCTATCCAGATATAGAAAGATAAGGGAAGAACCAATTGTCTCGCTTGACGTCAGTGACTTGAAAAAAAGAAGTATTCTATGTGGGAGGATGTGAAGAAGTCGGAGGAAGCTAGAAAGAAGAGCGAGAAGGTGAAGAATGCAAGTGTTCTGCCACTTCATGATAGACGTGAATTGAGAATAAGGGCATCAGTATAAGCGAATCAATAGGCAGCTTATACAGAAGAAATGATGTTGGGTTTGTGGACCTATCTGAGTTTGACAGAAAGAATGATTTATATAATACTGACAGTCTACTTAAATGGTTTTGGTGTTAGAGATTTCTTCACCAAGAGTACTGAAGCGCAAAGGCAGGAAACCTTACACAATTTGGGTGGATGCAGGTGTGTATGTTTGAAAGCATCCATGAGGCAAGTGAGTGTGAGAATGACCAACAAATGCAGAATCTAGTTTCTCAAGCAACACCATCGATAAGGTAGTCAATTCAGGAAGCAAAAGTGTATGAGAGCATAAAGTGCTGCTACAATTTCTATGTAACATACCAGAAGAGAGAGAGAGAAAGAAGTTTGTGGCATTGGTTAGTGCAACCTCGCCAAAGTTACAGGCATTCATGAGACTTGGCTAACAGCAGATGATGCAGTTATACGGACAGAATATGATGGGATAATTTTTTTTTTCAGAGAAGATGGGATGGGGATGGGACTGTAACTCACCTGCTGATGATAGATGAATTACAGCCAAAAATAATAGGAGGCAGGCGAGAGAGGGTGGTTGTTCTTTTGAAGCTGTCTAATGCGAGATTCAGGCTTTAAACTGTTATAAACCAGGGATGATCGCAAAACACAGGTCAAAAATTAGTACAATGAGTGCAGGTCGAATAATTATTATGGGAAACAAACTATGGAGATATGGAGTGGATGAAAGAAAGATCACATGGCAGAAAGGAAATGGAATGTATACATCTACTGACAGATTATTACTTGAGTGAAAATGTGACTTAGGGGATGTGGGTACGAAAGTATTTGATCCGTTTATAAGATCAGAAGAGCTATCCATAACCAACGTGGCCAAGTTGATGCCCAATGGGGGTGGGGGGGAGTGACTATGTGATGTTGTAGAACTACATGGTAGATGATTATGACAAGCTCGAAGCTATACCATGGCATGAAAACTTGCAAGGTAAGAATGTTAATAGTGCATGAGAGATAAGGAATATCTATAGAAAGCATTATCAAATTGTATTGTATACCTAAGGATTAAAACCAACCTATTATGTAGGATTTCGGTTTCATATGCATATACGGTGAAGTGTGTCTCTACGTGTGAGCGTAAATCAGAAGAACCCAAGTCAGGAGAGTAAATCAAGTAGGAGTTACATGGATGGGTAATATCATTAAGCATGAGCTGCAAAAAAAAAAAAGACCTTGCAGAGGTTATATAAAGAGAAAAGTGACAACATAGTGAAGAGGGTAAACAACAGGTTATGAGAAGAAGCTAACCAAAGAAGGCCAAAATAAATCCTAAAGAGTTCTTTTACTGCATAGCAGGTAAGTGGAAGAATGATAATATTGAATCAGTCTAAATCAACTCAGATAATTATTTTAAAGGGTGGCAAGTGAACATAGGCAGATTGACAAAAGGTGTTAGAGGTCAGAAGTCTGTATTGCTCATTGATGAATCAATTGGTATCGCTATATAAAAAAAAGCAGTTGTGTACAATAGTATTTTTCTGCAAATGAGTCACTAAAACTGCATTTTTGTGCATAATTCTGTATCATTGGCAGCGAGCTAATCTCTTATATCACACATTAACGAAACTTAGAAAATAAAATATGAACTTACAAAATTCCATTCGTTTCGCAAGTGATGGAGGGTGGGGTTGGAAGTAACGGTTCAGTGTGGAAGCTAATAACAGACGGAGTACCCGATTGTCTGCATATGAAGTGCTTGTCATATTTAGAAGCGATCAACATGCTTTGGAAAACTTGCATCTAGTCTTGTATTAATCAGAACCGAGATTCCCATTCAGTTCTCAAATATCCAATTACAGTATACAATTTTTCAAATATAAAGGAACTCAACTCCCTCTTATGGGGATAGAAGACCGCAAAATTTCTGATAATGCCAGAGTGTTTTAAATCTCGCATAACATTGAATCCAGGCTCTGAGCAGCGCTTCAAAGTGCTTCAACCAATGGAATGTGTTCCAGACGTTTACAAAGTGGTCACTCTTGCTCTACCACTGAGTATCAAGACAGATTTTTGATTATAATGGCAAAACTCACCATAGCAGGTTAGCTTGCAAGTCAGTTTCGTTCAAGCACAGGTACACGGATAACTTGACAAACTGTGACAAGATGTCTGCAACAAGTAGGCTTATATGCCCGAAGATACTCTGCATCCATTTATCCACAGCTCTTTGTAGAGCACGTTATCAGTGACGTATCCATAAAAATTGGACAAAAGACCAATGGGCCAATGTGATATTTTCAGATGAGAGTCGGTTTAGTCTTGTCTCCGATTTTAGACGACACTTGATCTGGCGTGAAAGGAGTACTGCTTACCATCACGAGAATTTTCTTGATAGGAATAGACACGGCAGTGCTAGGATCATGGTGTTGGGAGGCATTATGCTTAATGGACATATCGAGTTAAAGTGCTGGAAAAATGGATTATGATTGGTGAACGATATTGCAACGAAGTTCTTCAACATCATGATTGACTGTTCCATGGTGCTGTAGGAGAAGAATTCGTTTTTATGGATGTAAATCCCACATTACATCACACGATCATTGGAAATACTTCTGGATACAAGGATATTAATCGAATCCAAGGTACGCTCTCTCAGATCTCAACCCCAATAAAGCACGTTTGGGGTTGAGAACTGCATCACAGTTGGGTGGACATATTCGATACTGCAATGTCTCTCAGCATAGTTTTCTGTAAGCACTGTACATTAATTCCTTAACTATGTCCTTAAGAAAATTGAAACTTTTGCCAAAAACGTATTGCAATTTAATTTATATGAAATTTATAACACATTTTTTGTAATATAATTTATTACTATGCAAGAAATAAATTTATGCCCACATTTGGCTGTAGTCATGATTTTTTTTTCGGATACAAATAAAAATGGCAGCTTTTGGACAAACTTATGAAGAAATTTCGAATTCCAGAGGAAACGGATATCCTTGATGTAAGGAATAGAGTTTGTTGACAAGAAATAAATCCACACTAAAATAATTATTTCATAAATTATATTTCTTGAGGATTATTATAATTACGGCTATTTTGCCTGCTTCAGTTTAGGAGTGTCCCTCTTTAAATGTCATTGGCTATTTATTCATGGATTCTTAGGGTATTGTAGATGTAAATTTACCAAAAAGTATATGTAGCATAAGGAAGAGAATTTTACACATACCTTTTTCTGGGTGTTGCGGCTTTTCTTCTTTCTGCGATGTCCAAAAACTACTGAGTGTGTGGAGGGGGGGGGGTAGGCAATTTGGGAGAATTAAATTAGAAAAACCCGGGTTTTTTTTCCGTTATATATATATAAACATATATATTGTATTACTATATTACCGCGCGGTTAGCCTAGTGGCTTTGCGCTTCGCAACTATATGCTTGGGCAAGGAGTGTCTCAGGTTCGATTCCCGTTGTAGACGTGAGGAATTTGAGGATCTTCCTCAGGCATAGCCAAGTTAGCCGGTCTTGGGCGCGGTCAGTAGTGTTTTTTCCGCCAGTTTATCTTGCGTTTTTCATCCCGCAAACAGGCAAACCGGCCCGTGAACATACGCCTCTACAGTCAAAAATATATCAGACAAGGCGACGGGTCGGTTGGGAATAGTACTAACAAAGAAGTCGCATCTAAAGTAACACGCGAACCCTGCATGGGAAGCGGGAATAACGCGTAGAAGAAGAAGATTGTATTACTATATTATATAGGGTGGGGAAAAAGGGGGTTGACGGGGTACGGTCCGGTTCGACTAATTCTTGGTCGTCATCTGAACACATTGGGAAAGTGGATGCTATGTCAGATCGGGTAGGTGCTTCTGTTTTTGAAGTGTTTGTGTTATCGCCTATTGGTCGGGGTTGTGACCTCAATTTTATGTTGTGAAGCTTCCAAACCTCGGAGATTATGTAGGGCCTGTGTACGTTGATAGAGTTCGCGTCACATTTTATGGCTATTGTTTCCGATATTCTTAGCATTGTTTCATTGTCTTGTCTGTCTACTATGATGGCCTTGTCGATCTGTGGGGTATGTTTTTGTTCAAGGGCGTGAACAGCTATTTCCGTTTTTCCTGTGCTTTGTATTCGATTTATCTTTTTGATGTTACGTTTTTTAGTGTTTAAATGATCTGGAATAGGGATGTTACAATCACGGAAGTGTTCTTGTAGTCTTGCCCATAAAGACCTGATAGTGGAACCTGTGTAGGTGATATCACAGCCTTTTTGGCAGGGAAATTTAGAGACTACATTGTGATGTTCAAATATTTCTTTCTGTGTGTGAGGTTTGGTGGATTTTAGGAGATTTGCCAGTTTTTGGTTTGTGGTGAATACCAATTTGTAGTCAGTATGTTTGAAGATGTATTTATAAGCTTTGTATGTGTTTTGGGTGTATGGTAGTTTGATAATTTTTTGTGCTGGGAAGTTCGTTTTGGTACTTGGGTTGTTTTGGCGGTTTTTTGCCGTCTTGTTTGCGTAGTTAATCAGTTGTGTAGGATAGTTGCGATTTATGAAAATCTGTGTTAGTTTTTTTATTTTGCGTTTAGATTATTCTGATTGGTTGAAAATTATAAGCATTTGTGAATTGTGATAAGATGACAGATTTTTTAACAGAATATGGATGGTATGAGTGAAAATGGATGTAGTTTCCTACATGCGAGGGTTTGTAGTATACTTTCGTGGCTATTTTGTTGTGTGTTCTGGTTAATGTCAAGTTTAAGAAATTGATGGATTTGTTCTGTTCGGTTTCTGTGGTGAATTTTAGTGTGTTGCTGTAACCGTTTAGGGATGTTTTTAAGGTGGTGATATGTGTGTGGGATTACCAATGCACAGAATATCGTCCACGTATCTGCCATAAAAGGTGATGCCGGGGGGAAGGGAAGGTGTTTTTGGACATCACAGAAAGAAGAAAAGCCGCAACACCCAGAAAAAGGTATGTGTAAAATTCTCTTCCTTATGCTACATATACTTTTTGGTAAATTTACATCTACAATACCCTAAGAATCCATGAGCAAATAGCCAATGACATTTAAACAGGGGCACTCCTAAACTGAAGCAGGCAAAATAGCCATAATTATAATAGTTTATTAAGAGTGGTAACATGGGAGTTTTCCCAGAAATAATATACATAATTTCTTGAGGATATTCTAATTGGCTAAGAGATTCTAACAGTATAAGCAATTGGAACTCTTCATGCATGCAAATTATAATCAGCAAGGAAGAATCAAAGATTTGCAAACATTCACAACATCCATTGTATGCAGCAGAACTGCTTCTTCCCATTGAAGAGTCAGCGCATCTTTCATTCTTGCTAGCCAATTCCCTAGAATCCCAAGGCTGTACAAAGAGTTTCAATTACTTATTTTAATGAATGTCTTAAACGGTTTTGAAGTATATCGAGAAATATAATTTAGTATTCTGTGACTGGAAGAAAAACTTTTTTTTTCCCTTACCCAGACCACTGCACATGTACACTACTTGGAAAAAAAGTGAACTGAAATCCTCATAGGCAAGGTGTATCGAGTCAGGTGTTTTTGGCTGGTATAAATTGGAGGAATGTTCTCCCAAGTTGAGAGCCTGTGTAGCTGAGTGGAAGTGATGTTTACACTACTCAGCGCTGAACCACCCAAAGAAAGCGTCGGAGTTCGATTCTAGTCGCCGCACCAGTTAGGACATTTTCTAACTGGTGCGGTTATATACACCCGTTCAGTTGAGAAACTTAATATATGGGGTATAAAATCCTGCACAAAAAATTGCACATGAAAAAGCTGTGTGCGCGCGATTGTTGACTGTCGATCAATGCGAAAAGACATTTCAACGGTATTTGGTGACATTTAACCTTCTTATGCATGAATTTTTATATTCATTTATAAAAAAATATAATGGCATGATACTGTACGAATTAGAACTTTTTCTAACTGGTACTCGAATTAATCGATCTCTGGTACGTGCGAGCAGATTTTTCTTCCTTTAAACTTAAGAAAATCTACTAAAATCCACACTATTTTCAGACATTAAAAATATTGTATTAGGATTAGGTACCACGAGATGGCGGCATTTGGTAGCCATCTCTTAGTGATAGCATTGGATCAGCTATCTGTGATTTGCTACCCATTGAGATCGAACTGCCCACTCAGTCTCCAAAAAGTTAGATAGGGCTACGAGGATTGTTTGAAAAGTTTGGTAAATTTCCAATAGTCGGCGACACAATTCATTCATTCATACCAGTTGGCACGTATCATCTTTTTCATAACCCCTGGCAAAATTTTAGCCACGTGCAACGCGTAGTTCTCGTTTGGCAAACATTTAAAATGACCGTGTTCGCACTTTTCATAAAAATGGAGAATAACGAGTTAGTGCAGTGAGAAAACACTTTTATTTGAAGAAGTGGACGGCCGCTCAGATCAAAGCTGAGTTAGATGTAGTTCACGGGGACTCTTCACCAGCATTAAAGACTTTTTTTGATAAATGAATTTAAAATTGGTCGTAAGTCCATCGAAGATGAAGCGCGCTCCGGACGCCCGACTGGGGTCATTATGAAGGAAATGATCGATAAAATCCATGGTACCGTTATGGAAGACTGCCGAGTGAAAGTGCGTGAGATTGTAGGCATCTCAACTGAACGGGTGTATAATATCCTGCACAAAAAATTGCACATGAAAAAGCTGTGCGCGCGCGCGATTGTTGACTGTCGATCAATGCGAAAAGACATTTCAATGCAGTATTTGGCGACGTTTAACCTTCTCATGCATGAATTTTTATATTCATTTATAAAAAAAATTATAATGGCATGATACTGTACCATTTATTCTTACAGTATTACCATGAATTCATTAATTTTGCTAAATTTATGTCCTGTATATATTTAAAAAAATGATGTCCTAATCTAAGGACATCATATACTAACGCCAACAGACATATTTCTATGGAAATGATTTAGACCAGTGGTTCTCAAACTGTGGGGAGCTTACGAATAGCTTGAAGGGGCGCACGCATACTTTTCTACAGATAAAAATTAAAACTGCCCTAAATCAGTTTTAAAAATAACAACAAATAAAACTCCAGAAAGAAAAACTTTTGATGATACAGGTTTTAATTATCACGAATTTCAAAATAACTAATAATTATTTTTCTTCACTCGCACTTATAAAACGCGTGCTCCAGAGACAGTGTCGATAGTTCGTCAGCGGCCGCATCCTCTTCCAGGCAGCACTATACACGCGCAGCTGAAAGCAGCGACTTAATGACCCTAATATTGTGATACTTTAATTATTTTGTGTCAAAAACTGTTAAATAGCATGTAGAAAACACAAAATAAACTGAAAAAAACGTCAAACTTAGTATGACTTCTATTTTGATAAATAAAACCGGCGGGTGGGGGGCTTACAGTGTTTTTTCTTGTCAGGTGGGGCTCAGAGATAAAAAGTTTGAGAACCACTGACTTAGACTAAGGGATTTATTTTCATTGAAAGACATCACAGGTATGACAAAACAGATTATAAACAATTTATATTTTGCTGAAACACTGCATAAATGATCAAAATTTGGATTACTTAGTATATACAAAAAAGTAGAGCAATTAGAATTTGCAGTAGAGATATAACATCCATGCACAGTCCATGTTCAGAAGACCAATATTGCCTTACACGTGGGTATTTTATGTATATAATGAAAACTACAATTCCAAGGTAAATTTTGAGTTCAGTCACAGTAGGTGCTAAATTATCTTTGCCCTTATGGCATGCATAGATTAGTTTGTTTCACAATTTCATCCATCAATTCATCTGGAAACAGCTGTGAAAAATAATCTACAGGGCTCTCTCCGTGAATATTTACTTGGTGTTTTCCTCTAAACTGTGGTTGAACACCAGCAAAGGGATTATCTTTCTCACTAAACCATACTGGTTGTCTCTGCAATGGCATATGACCAGCAACAGCTGTATTTTGCACACTAGCTGGACTTGGAACATTGCGAGTCTGACCAACAGAGGAAGGACACTAAACATCATTGTCTTCACTTGAAATGTCATTCTCTGTAGGATCATTTTGTGGCTGCTACTATGTAGGATCATCATTAGAATCACTCAGCTCCAAACCATCTTCAGATTCCTCCAACAGTTTTTCAATCTCCTCTTCAGTAAATCTCTTGTGGTAATACACCTTTTTTTTATTATGCCTGATGGACCTAGCTTTTGGTTATCCATCTGTAAAAGAGATGATAATGCCAATTAACACACTTACTATTGATTTATGTTTGCAAAAATAAAATAAAATTATAAAAATATTGTTCTAACCTCAAACTATTTGCTGCATAGATTACCTTACAAACATATTGCCCTCATCTGAGGACAGGTTGTTTTCAAGTTCGTTTTATGAATATGGTAATAAACATGAACAAATTAAATGTAGCAGGGTTTTTTCTTCCGGAAACTCGGGTTTTTCATCCCGCATAGACAAATCGGCCCTTCAGAACACACGCAATTTACAAACAAAAAATACTAGTTGTGGTAGTGGTGAAGGTTGATGGAGATGATTCGTAGTAGAGGTTCGGTGTAGTAGTTGAGACAGTTGTAGGTGTCCTCCCACGATGAGTCTTCGGACTCCTTGGAGGTGTCACGAATAATAATAATATTCACACAAGGTATAACAATATATAAAACTATACTAACCTTTCCAGAATACTAATAAAATCACCAAATTCAAATCAATAAAACAGCAGCTTTTCACTTCTTCCTTGATACCACCATGCACTGCAGAGATTGGTATTCCTGTAACTCTGTTGAAACTCCTGCCATCTGCTGTAGTTTCTAAGAACGCTTTGGTCTTCCCAGATGAGGACTACATGCATACAATAGCGCTAAATTATGAATGAATAATTATTGAGGGAAAATATATATGTCCTCATATGAGGTCCTTATGCATGAGGGTTAATCGTAATTCGAAGGATTTTTTTGCGTCGATTTTTGAGTGTAAACGAAACTTTTATCCTCCATTACACACCTGAGTCCAAGCAGCATTCTAAACAGTGGACAAAGTGAAAGAGCACCGAAAAAAAGCGAAGACCGTTTTGTCAGCTGGGATGTCCAATGTTTTTTGGGAGTCCCAAGGAATTATATCAGTGGCTCACCCAGAGAGGGACCTGAACCCCCCCCCCCCCCAAAGAAAAAAACTACAAAATTTTTCAAAAATCTTTTCCTAATTAAACTTCATTTTTTTATGTTGTGTGTCTTCTATTTCTATACTACTTGTGAATTAGCGATCATTGCAAATGCCCAATCTTAGGTCGTATGCGATGCGTAGCGTTATTCTGAAATCGTCTATTCAACTCGCCCCTTTTCCCCAAGATTCAATCCTGAGTGCGCTACTGAATTATATGATATACTATTTGGAAAAGGGTAAGACGATAACAGGAGTCTATTATGCGTCATTGTTGGACCACTTAAAATAACTGAAGAAAAAACTGCCAAAATTGTCGCACAAAAAAGTGCTCTTTCATCAAGACAATGTGTCGTCCCACATCGGCCGTCGCAATGGCAAAATTGCACGAACTGAGATTCGAATTGGTTCCACATCGGCCCTGTTTGACTTCTCCTCGTTCCCAAACTTAAAAAATTGGCTCGGTGGAAAAAAAAAATTTCTTCAAACGAGGATGTCATCAAGGCTGTCAATGACTATTTTGCACAATTTGACAAATCCTACTTTTTAAATGGGATGAAAAAATGGAAACTCGCTGGACCAAATGTGTAGACCTCAATGGAGACTATGTTGAGAAATAAAGGTGATTTTTTTCAAAAAAAAGTGTTTAACTTCTTTTTTTTTTTTTAGTAAACTTTTCAAACCCTAGTAAAACAGCCTCGTCTATGGAATAAAAAGGAGTTAGCTGAATTTTTTCTATTTCTTCCTAAGTGATTTTTTCCCCCTCCCAAGGAAGTGCAACTGTATTCAAGTGAAATGGCTGCGAGAAGGGAGGTCACGGAGTTTGAAAGAGATGTTGCAATAGGCTGCCATGTTACAGGCCTAACTGTTTGGCAAACTTAACAAATTGGTAAATCAGTGTTACCATACAGAGTTCGAAGCACAAACAATCAGTTACAAGTATTACCTGAAGTGGGTGACCCATCACTCACTGAAAGTGACCTCAGCCTGCTATGAAGGATATGTAATAACTGCCATTGTCATCCAACACGTTGAATGCAGACTTCAGGGCATCAACTGGAACACGAGTCTGCACAAAAACATTCAGAAACAAAGCTCACAACATGGGTTTCCACAATTTGACTGCAAAATACAAACTTCACATTACCCGGACAAACATGCAGTGTCATCTTTAGTGGTGCAAAGAGCAAGCACAATGAAAGCTGTGTTATGGAGCGACGAATCAGACTACTACATCTACTCAGCAGATGCACAGGTGTGGGTGTGGCAGATGCCTTGTAAATGTCTCTTACCAGAGTGCATAACCAAAGATGTCATCTCAGTTATTATCAGCTCTTTGGATGCTATGACCAAATCCAAAACTCTTGAACCTCTTGTTCCCTCCAGAACATGTTGCGTAAGACATTTGTCCCTCAAGAATTCTAGAAATTCCATTCCCTTATTACTACATGCATTTTCCTCTTCCCAACTTATATTGCTGTAGTTAAAATCTCCCATAACAATCAGTCTTCTTGCCAAGTTCAACTGCCTAAACATCTGTTTCCCATCCTCTGTGCTCCTTGGCTTGTAGCAACATCCCACTAAATATCCTGTCTTGCCCACCTCTCCCTCACACCATATGTTTTCAAAACAATGTGTCACTGCCTTCCAAAGCCTCCACTCTTAAAGGAAAAGCATCACTTATTATAAGCAGTACTCCACCACTGCATTTCCCCCTACCTACTGCAAATTCTAGTTTCCCTGCATTGACACACTAATCATTCAGAAAACAATCTCTCCAGATACCTATGTTCTTCCTCATTCAAATGCAAGCGGTCTTGCTCATACAGTTCCTTTCTGTCCTCAAATGCCCTCCAAGCAGCCACATATTCCAATCCTTGACACATTCTGGCTATTATGCTATTCATTATTACTGCTGTTCTGCTAAGTTTGTCATTATCATACCTGGGCAAAATACACATTCTGCATTTTCTTTTGTACAACCTCAAGCATGAATCTCATCTCTCACCACCCGATTTACACTGACTCTCAAGTCATTCGTGCCCACCATCACATCAATCCTTTCACTCCACTTAACTGTCATAGCCACACTTTATATCCTCTGCAGAAGTTATTCTTATACCATTTTCTCCAATCAATGTCATCTTTCCATAATTATTGTTTTTTGCTGACTACATATCAAAGGAACTTTCTAGGATTTTTTTTTTTTTTACTTCATTAGCTAACTGCTGCTCATACTGTACTTTTGCTATACTGACCAACTGACTCACCCTCCTTGCCTGTTCTTTGTAAACCTCGTGGAATGGATTTTTACCCCTCCTCTTGCACTGCCTCTATAATGCTTTTTTCCTCTATATCAACTATAGAGGAAATAGGCAGTTTGAAATCATGCTTAATCTGTTCATTCATCCATTTCACATAAATTTAGACATTACTTTACTAGACAGTTCTTGAATATCACCCAAGCAACACTGATATCCTTTCCAGCAAACTCCTCATTCCATGACACAGCTGCAAGTTGTCTCCTGAGCTTCTCATATTCACCAAGCTTATAGTGCCACATATCCTCACGCTATAACCACTGAGGTAATCACTTCATGATCACTCCCACCAACTAGAGGGTGATTGGACACTTTTATAATAACATCCTGTAATGAGATGCAAATCCAAGACCCTCAATCCTCCAGAAGTTGTTCCTAAAAAACTCATTTTCTTTAGTTCAAGTTTCTATCTAATCATCCCAAGTCTATACTGTCATAATTAAATCACTCATAATGATCACCCTTTTATTTGACTGGCTAATCTGATTATACATTGCATGGCCACTACTATCCACATTACCAGGTCTATAGCAACATTCAACTAAGTATTTCATTCTATTCACCTCTATCTCACATCATACTGGCTCAAAACCTGCCACTATCTCCGTCTTGCATAATTAGCCTAAAGTCTTAATAATCACTACAGAGATATAGATTGTTCTATAATTAGTTGTTTGCCTTAGCTCCACTCTTGTATAACAGGATTATAGTGACCTCCTTTTCTATTTATTAATAATTGCACTGGCATTATACTTATGTAACTTTCCTTTCTAATGCAAATTAAAATTTGCATTAGAAAGGAAAGGAAATTAATTATGCATTTTGCTATTAATTCAGCTTCATTTTCTTCTAGGAGTGAATCATCTACCTTAAAAAAACTTTATACTGTATTCCACATTTATTTTATCATCCTTATATAATGATATGAGGTGGTATAAACTAAGACATTCCATTACAAATATATCTCCATTATTTATTTAAAAAAAAAAAATTACACAATAGCTAATATGATATATTTCTTTAATGAGCATGATAGTCTTCGCAGCACTGGACAGTTATAGAAATTTTAAGATTTATTGGAATTTTATCAAAAATAAAACACATTGTTTTTTATATTATTAACGGTCAAAATATTATTATTACATGACACCTTCATGGAGTCCCTGGACTCATTGTGAGCGGACACACTACTCCAAATTTTGAAGGAATATTTGTTAATAGCAATAGTAAGCTGCATTCCACGAGTGAAGAAGAGGACACAATTTGGTGTAAATTGGATTACAAACAATATCAAACAGGTAATGCAGGTGAAAAAGAGGTTATGGATGAGATATAAGGAGACAGGTGGAGAGAAGATGCATGAAGAATCAGGCCAGGAGAGTGACTAGTATGGTGAGGAAGGCAAAACTTGAATATGAGAAGAAATTGGCCCTAAGATCCAAAGAAAACCCTAGGAAATTTTTTTAGCTATGTGGCCAGTAGGAGGAGAAATGATTGTGGGAGGAATGACACTGTGGGATAAAAATGGGAATAGTGTGACTGATGCAGAGGATATAGTGGAATTGTTCAATGAACACTTTATATTTCATCCTGGAGGAGTAAATTTTAATACTAGAGGGATAGGACAGGTTCGAGGTGCAGGAAGAGAATGTGTTCCAAATACTGAGTACTCTGGATGTCAGTAAAGCTGTAGGACTGGATGGTATTTCACTATGGGCTTTGATAGAGTGTCCTAAAGAACTGACAACTCTGTTGACCTGGCTTTTCAATGAAAGTCTGGCTATAGGAAAGATACCCAAGGAATGGAAGGAAGGTAAGATAGGGTCATTGCATAAGGATGGTAACAAACTGGAAGTGTCTAATTATAGTTGTTAAGATCTTGGAGAGATTAGTGAGGGACCATATACAGCATTGGGTAGATGAGAGTAATGTTATCTGTGAGAAAGCCAACATCGGTTTGTTAAGGGGCTTTCACTTTAGTAATATGATTGCCTTTTATAATAAAGTGACAAGAGCAGTTGATGAGGGAAAGGCATATACTACCATTTATTTTTGATTTTGCAAAGGTATTTGACACGGTGCCACATGATAAGCTGATATTTAAGTTGCAGCACATGGGTTTATATGTTGAGTTAATCAATTAGGTTCAGGATTGGCTATCTGATAAGCATCAGAGAGTTGTGTATGGTGCGGCAATATCAAGGAGGCAGAAGGTTACAAGTGGAGTCCCACAGGGCTCAGTACTGGGATCTGTATTGTTTAACCTTTATATCAATGACATTGTTAATGGATTAGAGGGGATATTCAGTTGTTTGCAGATGATGTGAAGCTCAGAAGGGTTATTAGTAATAGTGCAGATGTGGCAGCCCTGAAAGAGGATTTGAATAAACCAGCCAGATGGGGAAATGAATTGGGGTGTCGGTTTAATACAGCAAAATGTAAAGTTTTGAAGTTTGGGATATGTCGATGGGAGCTGTTGAGAGGTAGTTACAGGGTTGACACTGAGGAGTTCTTTCAGTTGGTGGAATAGCGGGAAAGAGCGATGACAAGGATCCATCCTTGGAAGTTATGAAAGGAAGTTGGGAGCAAGAGGGTGAGGAGTGGTTTCTTTGGATGGAGGGTGGTTGAACCATGGAATGCATTGCCTGATAGAGCGGTGAGAGCAAGAACGGTCAATGAGTGGTATGATACTGTATTTCCTAGGAAGGAAATACAGTCTATCATACCACTCATAGACTGTATTTCCTAGGAAGGACCTCCCACAATGAGTCTTTTGACTCCATGGAGGACTGAATAATAATAATAATAAAATAATAATAATAGAAAACTCACCATTTGGAAGTTTTTCTGCAGCATGCAGAAAAACTTCCAACAACTATCTCTAATCCAGAGTATTTTTAATAATAAAGTGTCACACCTTTCGCAACTCGGATATGAAAATATGACTTCTGCATTACTTCAACCTTAGTACTGCCTCTGGATCTGTCTCCCACTGACGAGACCACAATAAAGGTCGAAACCAGTCTGGGTAGTGATCCTTCCCATAATGCATTATACAAAGGTGGTCTGAAAAGTTCTTGGCTTAACAATGAAAAAAACAAATTTATAATTTCAAAATTATTTTTATTTTTCAACATAATTTTTTTCCCTTAAGTCTAATACATTTATTCCAATGATGCTAAAGCACCATTATTCCATCCCTCTAGTGGTTCTCAGTAAGATCTGCAAAATACCCCTCTACAGCTGCAATCACCTCTTGATTTGAAGAAAAACGCTGACCAGCAAGGAAGAGTTTTAGTTTTGAGAAGAGATAGAAGTCAGAGGGAGCCAAATATGGGGAAAAAGGTGGATGTTCCAACAATTCATAGTGCAGATCCCTTAATTTCTCATTGCCAAAGCACCTTTGTGGGCAGGTGCATTGTCCTGATGAAAAATGATGATTTTCTTCTGCAAACCAGGTATTTTTTCACGAATTTTTTCGTCTAGTCTGGTTAAAAGAGCAGAATAATATTCCCCTGTTATTGTTTTACTCTTTTCAAGATAATTAATAAACAAAATGCCTTTAGCATCTCAAAACACCGATGCTGATGGAACCAACTTTGTCTTCTTTGGTGCTGAACAATTTGCTTCTGTCCACTGTTTTGATTGCTGTTTGGATTCTGGTGTGCAATGGTGAATCCAAGTTTCATCTATAGTAATAAATGGATGCACAAAATCAGTTTCATTCTTGTTAAAATGCTCCAAGCACTGTTCAGAGATTTTCATGCGAGTGCATTTTTGATCTGCTGTGAGCAAGCGCAGCATCCATCTTGCGCAAAGCTTTTTCATTTGCAATTCTTCATGCAAAATACATCCTACACGTTCTTTTGAAATGCCTATAGTCTCAGCAATTTCACGCACTTTGACTCACCGGGCATCCAATGCCATATCGTGCACTTGATCAATGATTTCTGGTGTTGTTACACTTTTTGGACTTCCTTCGAGTTGATCATCTTCAAGGCTGGTACGGCCAGGTTTAAACTCGGCAGCCCATTTCTTAATTGTGGAAAATGAAAGAGAAGAGTGTCCATAACTTTTATGAACTCCAAATGAATTTCTTTTGGCATTAAACCTTCTTTTACAAATAATTTTATAACTGCATGATACTCTATTTTATCCATTTGAAGGAATACAGACAACACTTTTGCTTCAGACAGCTGTATAAAACAAACTACTTGATAGAGTGACTTTCAATTTCATATGGATGCTTATGACAGATGTACCAACTTAGAAAAAAAATTTGCCGATAGTGTTACCATCTATGGTCGAGGCCCGAGACCTTTTCAGACCACATCTGTATATACAGTTGCCTTGTCCTGGTTATATTTCAGGCACAAAATCTGTTTGCTTACACTTGGATAAAGGATTAAACAAAGTATATAATTTCTTGGTATATTTAATGTATAGTATAACCAAGTGGAAAAACTTCCAACCATCTCTAATCCAGAGTATTTTATTAATAAGTTGTGACACCTTTTGGCAACTCATATATGGAAATATGACTTATGCATTACTTCAACCTTAGTATCACCTCTGGGACTGACTCCCACTGATGAGACCTCAATAAATGTTGAAACCGGTCTGGGTAGTGACTCTTCCCATAATGCATGGCATTTTACATGCCTGTAAGGATATGTGCTTTGCATCATGGGATACTAAAGCAAGGTGATGTAAAGTCATTAGCCTCAATATGCGAGCTGCCCTGTCCTGATTATATCAAAAAAAAAAAAAAAAAATCAGTTAACGCCTTTTTATTTCCGTATACGGGGAGTAGGCGAGGCCATTTAGCCCTATCTAACTTTTGGAGACTGAGTGGGCAGTTCAATCTCCACTGGTACCAATCAGAGATAGATGGCCCAAGGCTATCACTAATTAAGCGGTACTCAGTGAAGAGAGATGGCTCAAATGTGCCGCCATCTCGTGGTCCCTAACCCTAACACAATATATTTAATGTCTGAAAAAAATAATGTGGGTTCTACGGTCGATTTTCTTGAGTTTACAGGACGAAAAACCCGAGTTTCCGGGAGGAAAAACCTGCTTGCCCGTGCTAGAGATCGACTAACTCGGGAACCGGTCGAAAAAAGGCTTAGAAAAATTTCCTCTAGTCGCCGACTAGACTCGAAACCAAGTCTTCCTTCGTGCGGCCAAGCCCCGTGGTTGGCAAACGCCACATCCACTGAGCTACACAGTCCTGATTATATTTCAAGCACAAACTTCTTTGCTTACACTTGGATAAAGGATTAAACAAGTATATAATTTCTTGGCATCTTTAATTTGTCAAGATGCCAATACTATCAGATTATATATTTCTCTCTTCTAATGAAATTCCTACTGTATTAATACATCTAGATCTTAGTTTTCTTCTGGGTCTTTTTTTTTTCCTGCTATCCTGGAAAAGAATACTTATACTACTAACCTTCTCTCTCTCTCTCTCCCATTCTGTTTAACCACCGTACAAGCCTTGACATGTATATACATCCATAATTATGTGGATATGATGTGTCCACAGAAATCAATATAATCCGTATCTGTGGAATATGGATACAAAGCATATAATTTTTGATTATTTTATCCACATGGCCATTTAGATATTTAAGTGACCCTACCATCAGAGATTACTCATTAATGAAACATTACTCAATGCTAATAATGTAAAATTATTTCCTAATATTCTCGTTTTTAATATTATTATTATTTTACGGCATCTCCATGGAGTTTGGAGACTCATCATGGGATACCCAAATTAACCATTATACCCACAAATCCTATCATACTTTTCCTTGAGTCCATTCACCATTAGGGGACTCACAACCAATTCTGGCAATCCATTCCACTCACTCACCACTCTCCATGCTTAAATTTTTTCGAGCACACACAACCTACTAACCACATTCCTACACAACTTCTATGGATGGCCCCTAGTTCTCTGACAATTTCTCATATTATTGAAAATTTTCAATTGTATCAATTTTATAAAACCTCTTTAATATCTTAAAAGTTTCTATCATGTCCCCTCTTTTCCACCTACCAACTAAACTTTTTACAAACCTTCAACCTATCCTCATATGGAGTATTCCACAGATCTGTCACCATCTTGGTCACTCGTGTCTGAATCCTCTCTATCACCACCTAGTCCACAAGAAACCCAGATGACGAAATCTGTGCATAGTAGTCAAGATGTGGCCGAATCATAGCCTTATATAGAGGGATAACAACTTCCCTATCATTACTTGTTAGCATGTTTATCAATATTTAAGTAATCCTTTGAGCTATTTTACCAACTTTTGCAATATGCCCTCTGAACTTTCAACTCTTTGTCCACCATTATCCCCAAGTCCCTACTTTCATCAATTTCCTGCAATCCAATACCATCGATATGATATATCATATAACCTTTTCAACCGGAAGTGCCTAACCTTACATTTTGAAACATTAAATTGGCAATTATTATCCTTGACGGCAATGCCAATTTATTTAAATTGTCCTGCAGAATATCTACATAGTCTTTATCAACTATTGCTCTCCCCCAGTTATGCATCATCAGCAAGAATATCCCCTCTTAAATCTTTTCCTGTGTCATTGATATACAAATTAAAGAGTACTGGCTTTAGTACTGAACCCTTAGGTATTCCACTCCACCATATACTACTCTCTCTCTCTGGTGTCTGTCTGTCGACCACCCCCTCCATCCAGGGCTGTACTTATGCACAGGCACACGAGGCTCTAGTTAGGGGGGAGGGGGACAAAAAATTAAGACCAATTCAAGGACCCTGGATCACACCTGCCTTGGAAAAAGTGTAAGTACAGCCCTGCCTCTATCCATGCTACAAGTTTTATATCCATTCCCATTTGCTCCAGCTTTTGTAAGTTTTACATGTGATATGCGTCATATGACTTGGCAAAGTCAAGCAGTATCATGGTGTAGCCATTACCTTTATCCAATTCTGTTGTCACTTTATTATAAAATGTGAATAAGTTCCTAAGACAGAACCTTATTACCCTTTACAAAGTCATGCTGCCCACTATAGGGGATCACATCCCTATCCACCCACTGTTGTATTTTACCTTTCACCAACTTTTCCAATACTTTAACAACCACTCCTGACATATTAATTGGTCTGTAATTTTCTACCTGTCTTGTAGCCACCTTTATGCAATGGTACTATCTTACCCTCTTTCCACAACCTTGGAACCCTCCCAGAGATGAGACTTAGACATATTCACGTAGTACATGGGCTGATATTCCATCCAGTCCCACTGCTGTGTTCATATTCATATTTTTTAATATGATGAACATCTCTTGTTCATCTACCTCAATTTTGATGTGTATCTGTGACATCAGCAACTGTAAAATCTCCACCCGGATGATACCTTTGCAAAATGATCATTCAGCAACTCAACTATTTCTTTTGGCTTGGTCACTTGCCTATCATGAACACTGTTTAAAGTCATCCTACCATAGTCATTTTTCCTCTTACTTGCTACATAATGAAAAAAAAAAAAAACGCTTTTGGGTTTACTTCAGCCTGTGATTTGGCATTTCTTACCAAACTAGTCACCATTCTTGCTTGTATTTTTTAATGCTCATGAGTATGCTGATCAATTTTTTCTTTATATTCTCTCACTAAAAAGTTTTCTTTTTTGCAGCTCCTACTTTATATCTCTACTCTCATCCACTTAATCCAACTGGGTTTATCCTCCTGACCTTGAGTATACAGTCTGATACTGCTACCCTCAAATAATCTCTGACCACTTGCCATGCACTACTGACATTTTTCCCTTATAGCTTCTCAAGTCATGGCACTGTTCCAAGATGACTCCTGAGTCTCTCATAAACACCAGCCTTATAGTTGAAGGCAGGTGTCTACTTGGTTATGGATATATCTTCTGATGCTTTTATCAAATCCAACACTCTCAAACCCCTTATCCCCTCTATAATATGTTGTTTCTTGTAACCATCCCTTAGCAACTGTATAAATACTACTTCCATCTTGCCATGCCCCCTTTCCTCCCTCCAATCAATATCCCCCATAGTTAGTCTCCCATAATAATTGTTCAGACTACACTCATTGTGCTAATCTGCTGATAAGTGGCATCTACATCTTCCCCTCGACTATAGCAGCACCCAACAACGTGTCATGTCCTATTTGCCTCTATCTCTCACCAGGCAGCCTCAAATGAACCATCTCCCTCAGACCTAAAATCCTCTTTAACTTCTAATTTTGTTTGTTTGTTGTAATTCTTCAGCTATCATCAGCAATATCCTACCTCCTGTCCTGTTCCCTCTATCCTCCCTGAAAATACAATATCCTTTACATTCTATCCCTGCAACTATATCTTCACTCAACCAGGTGTCTCACTGATGCCTATAATTTTTGGCCAAGTTGAGCTGACCAATGCCAAAAACTCCTTACCCTTATTCTTGATACTTCTTGCATTTGTGTACATGCATTTCAACATCCCTTTGTGCTCTTGGGTAATGTCATTACCAACGCATTCAAATCAGAAACCTGTGAAATCCCATTCAACACTGAATAATCATTACTGTATACATTTATCAGAGGGGTGGCAAGACACATGCTTGATTTCATCCTCCCTGATATCTCGTTTTTCCTGGTTTTGCACTACCACACCCTCACTAAACAACACTTTCTGCAAGCATCGAACTCCAAAACCATTTAAATGTAGTCCGTTGGGCATATAAAAGTCCTTTTGTCCATCAAATTCCCTCCATATATCAATAAACTGCACACCATTCCTCTGGCCTAATCTTTCTCATTGACATTCATGGCCCTTCTTCTATCTTATCATACCAAGGCAGCAGATTCAGACTCACAAGCTTCTCTCATTCTAATATTATACTGCCATTGATGACATCTATTCAATCTACTCTTTCTCATAACACTCACATCTGTAGTCCCCAGCCTTTTTTTTGATGGCTTTTTCTACTTCAAGTATTGATATGTATTTCTGACATAAAAGTGTTCACTAGTAATCTTGACAAGATTTTACTGATATTATATATTCACGAATTATACTATTCCAGTTTGCTCACTGAAGAAACTTTAAAATTTTTCATTCTCTCTTTATAAAAGAGATATCCATATAATCTTTAAGTGCAGCCATTGTAATAGTGAATATAGGGGGGAAAAAAGTGTAACATGTGGATGGGGAACAAGTTACCAATTCCTGATTTGAAACACACACACACAACGGAAGGAAATTATCATGTAGACTTGCAATGAGTCTTCTGACTCCATGGAGATACCAATATAATAATAATACTAATATGATGTACAACTGAGCCTGTGTATCTCAATAGAAGTGCCATTTGCATTCCACGGCTCTTGACCGCACGACGAAAGGCGTTCGAATCTAGTTGCTGACTAGAGGAACATTTTCTAAGCCTTTTCTCGACCGGTTCACGAGTTAGTCATTCTCTGGCATGGGCAAGCAGATATTTTCTCCCAGAAACTCAAGAAAATCGGCCATCGAACCCACACTATTTTCCGACATTAAAAATATTGTGTTAGGGTTAGAGACCATAAGATGGCAGCACTTGCTAGCCATCGTCTTCACTGTGTACTGATTAATTAATGACAGCCTTGGCCTGTGCCAGCTATCTCTGATTGGCTACCAGTGGAAATTGAACTGCTCACTCAGTATCCAAAAGTTAGATAGGGCTAAAACGGCCTTGCCTACTCCCTATACAGGAACAAAAAAAGCGTCAGCTGATTTTTTTTTTTATATGATGTAGTACTAATAGTCTTTGCTATATCAAGAGGTGTGTTTCATAGCTAACATTATAACCCTAGTGTTAAATCCTTTGACTTTTGACTTGAAAACTGGTAGAGTCCAAGCACAAGAATTAGTCTGTTGTCAATGAATAATTTCTTTTGCATCATAAAAATTTTCTTTGTAAGCTTTCACAGCTATAAAATTAAGGGTAGATGAATTAACAGAATGGACATTATTTTAAGGATGAATTAGTGTAACAATATCTTCTTCAGATTCTTTTTTACTTTAATTAAAAGAAATTAAATTACTAATAAAAACTTCTTTATAGATCAGCTTCTTGTCATTCAATATGTTTTTAAAGATGGTGAAACAAACTTGGATAACCAAGGATTATTATTCTTATTTCTTATATCACTTACATAACCTACTTTTAACACTAATTTTTGGTATCTTTAATATTAAACTTTTTATATATTTTTTATTTTTTGAGGAGTGGAGGATATTAAATCAGTTTTTAACAGAAAGAAACAAAAAAACTAAATTAGATAAGTTTTTATAATACTATATATGTAATCCAACAAGATTAGCAATATAATATGAACCTAAGCATGTGTTAATCCCACTAAAGCTATACTTGCACTATGGATTTTGCTAAAAATACGCTATCCTTCAAAATTGATTAAGCTACAGCCTCTGTAGCTCAACTGATTTTAACGATACCCTTTGGATCCTGTCTAGAATGCAAATGATCAAACATTGGGAAGAACTGTGAAGAAGAAAACAATGTTCACTCTCTCTGCAAGAATATTAAATAGACTGGATAAATTGACAAGCAAGTTCAATGCTGCAGAGTGCAAGGTTTTAAAATTCGTGAAGGAAGATGGGATGTAGAGTATAAAATTAGTGGGGATATCTTAGGAAAAATGTAGAAGATGGTGAAAAGAACCTAAAATTTTGGGGAAACATTACTAATATTGTTAGTACAACACAGCTGCATAATCTGATGTGTTGTCAATGAATAATTTAGTAAATGAAGGATTCTCAGTGAACATCCATAACACATGGTATCTTACCAAAGGAACTGGATCATTTTCAGCTATATTTAAAAGAAAGTTTAAACACAGCAGATTATGGTAATGACGTGCAGGATACTGATGTGCCAAGGTAAAAATGTAATGGTTCCATATTAGAAGGCTTTGATCAGACCACATATGGATTACTGAGCAGCACAGATTTGCTCACTTGGTTTTCATAAGGATGATGACAAGAATACTGGAAAGGGTTCAGAGATGATTTACTAAGGTGGTTTCTAGAATGTTAAGTATGAAGGCACATTCAGAAAATGCAATTTGCATAGGCTATTGGATAGGAGAGGGGGGGGGGGGTGGAGATAGATGTCAGTAAGGGGTTATTACCAGATTAATGTAGATGAGGTTTTTCACTGAATGGGAGCAGAGAACAAGAGGTCATCCCTGGAAGCAATATAAAGAGCATGAGAGCAAAGGGATAACAGGATATTTGCATGGTGAGAGTGATAGGTGACTGGAATGCATTGTCTGAGGGTGGTGAATGTAGACAGTGAATGCATTTAAGGCATGGTATGATGAGGTATGTGTGACTTCTCACAATGAATCTTTTGACTCCATGGAGGTCTGATGATAATAAGCTTACACATCATCAGAGAATATAAACTTCAAAGTAAATATTGAAGAAAAATAATGCTTTAAATCATATCTGACCTATGATACTATGCAAGGCATAATCTATATTAAAATTTCCTCTCTTTTTTTTACTTTGTATCTTGCCATGTCAAATCACTTAAACATCAAGAATTAAAAATAATTTATATTTTCTTTGTCCACTTACGATATGATTTTCATACTTGGCTCTTAAGTATGCTTAAAAATATTTAAAGGTGTTATACCTTTTTTTACTTTTCCACTGTAAGTACTACTCTGTGTGTCTGTATATATATACACATATATATTTACACTGCTAATGTCCACATTACAGTCTCCACTTCAACAGCAAAATATCTAAAAATGTGAATATTACATATGTACAAGATGGTCATTAATAAAATGAAACTGTTTAGGGAAATATGTATACAATTCTAATGTTTATGCTTGTGTTTATGCTTATTTTTCTTCTTCTTCTTCTTCTTGTCTTTGTGGAGTCTAATTAACTGGTTCAAATCTATTTCATCTGATGGGACAGTTCTTGTATCAGGTGTATCTGGAGATGGCTTCTTAAACATGCTGGAATCAAATCCAGTGGGCTGATGCCCAGAGGAACCTTGGATACCAGGTAAAGATTTAGATAGAGAGTCATCAGAAAATACATCAAATGAACGAAATAGTGCACAAGATGAAGCAGGTGCAGATAAGGAATCTAGACTACTGCTTGTCCCTTCCAAAGTAGTCACTGTTGATGCTGTAGGTAGTAATGCTGATGGACACAAAACAGCACTTTGTGATGACAATGTATCCTTAACCCTAACTTTATTAATTCCTTCTTTTTCTGAAATAACAAATTCTTTCACATTGCCATCTACAGATGACAATGGTTCATCAAACTGACACAATGGGCTTGTTGCCTTTCTTTTCTCTCCACTAGTAACTATAATATCTTCTTTTTCTTCTATAATAACTTGCTCGCCTACTTGCATTTCTTCTAATATTACTGGTGTCATATTTTCTTCTTTAATAACAGGTTCAGTTTTAATTTCCATTTTTACATCATCTACAAGATTCGTATTCAAACGTGCTTTTTTTTCTTTTAAGTTTAAAACAACTGCCAATTCAGGCACTGGGAGGCACGATGGTCTATTGCGACCATATAACACGTAATAAAAGTCAACAGCAGCACACCGTAACCGAGAATCATAATATTGTACATTCATCATCTTCCAGAGCCTTTCAACCAGATCCTCAGTGTTCATTGGATTTTGATCTGTCCTAGTAAATGGAGGATTCTCAGTTAACATCCGTAACACATGGTATCTTACCAAAGGAACTGGATCATTTTCAGCTATATTTAAAAGAAAGTTTAAATCTTCAATCTTTCCATCAGCTTTGGTGAAATCAACTAATGCTTCTATAGAAGCAAGGCGAACATCTATAAATAAACCATATGCAGCATACTCCTGAAATAATGAAGGATTACTTGGAAGATGTCCCATTTTTTGAAGTTTTCGGATTGTTTTTAAACAGCTAACAGTAATGCTAAATTTATAACAAGGTAAGAGTTTTTCCATATTCAGACATCTAGTTATTTCCTCTAATATTAATTTTGTATCTTCTGAAATAGAATCTGTTGTAATTGGTTGCCCTGTCTGAGTCACAACAGACACCACTGGAGTCACAGTTTCTCCTAATGCTTCTACCAGTGCTGCTCTATAATAATTATCAGAAAATTTATTCTTACTATTGTCATTATACTTGAAAAGATCTAAGAGAAATTTAAGGACATCTGGAGGACATATACCATGAACTGTTCTTAATCCAGCCATTGCCACTGGAATAGTCTTTTGTAAAAAATAATGCTGAAAATTGGAGAAATTATTTTGTCTTATGATGTGAAGGCAGGAATGTGATCCAAACATTTTACGGAATATAGCCATCATTGCAGGAGGGCCTGCCCACGTGGCTACCATGGCATTAGCTACTTTCCTTAAGCAGTTTGCAGCAGCACAACGAACTTGATAAAAACAGTGTTCATTTTCAATAGTATCTGTCAGAGCCAATCTGGAAGCAGGAGTGGGGTATTTTTCAAGTGCATCAATAGCCTCAATTTGAGCAGTTACATCCCTTTCATATCGTAACTGATACTGCCACTGATAATCAGGCTGTTCTATTATAACTTGTCGTAGCAGCTGCATCTCTGGATCAATGCGGATCCACAGTACTGGAGAATCAGCATCCATTGCACTTAGATCCATGTCAACTTCTTCTCCAGTACACAAAGGAATTTTCTTTTTCTTATTTCTTCGACTTTTAGAATGACAAGTGATATCATGCTTTGTAGCATTTTCTTCTATTTGAAGATTATGCTTGAAAGTACCATCTAGCTCTTGGACAGTTACAGTTAATGGGCCCACATATCTCCGTATTCCTCTTGCCTGTGTGTCTGTTTGTTTAATTTCAAGTTCCACAGTATTTCTTTTTCGATTAAACACAAATGTGCCAAAAAATTTTGGATGACCCCCTTGACGTACCCACTGTTCCAAAAAGGTTTTAATATCTTTGCCTGTCACAGTGAAAATAGCTTTCTGAAAGCTACTAGTTGATAGTAACATATTAAACCAAACATTGCTTGTTACCTTTTGCTGAGCTGCTGAACTTGCCAATGACAATAATTTATTGAAAACTTGAAGCAGAAGAACCCTGCCAATTCTGTCTTCTAACATCCGTATTACCAAATGAGATTTCTTCCAAAGAATATTGTTATAAATTGGTGATGTTGTGTGGAGATGCTTGGTTGGAAAAAAAAAATTTCCATCCTTTCCTTGGATAGAATTGGTGCCATTGACTGTGGTTGCACTACAATCTAGAATTAGACTTCCATATTTTTGTTCATAGTCAATTATAGATTGGAGATCTTTGTGAATCCAGAAGCGGTATTCATTATTTCCACAGGCTTTTTTATAATATAATCCTCCTAAATAGGTTGATATACCTTTTGGTAACCACACATCAGACCAGGAGTACATGCTTATAAAACATCCAAAAAACTGATCTGCAACAGCATGAGCCATAATTTTTCTTGAGATATATGTCTGGTCAATAATTTGACGTGTATGAAGGAGATTTGTGCTAAGTATAGTCATTGTAGCATATGGTGATGCATCCTCATAGGCTTCATCAACAAACACTTGTTTATAGCATGAAAATGGATACTGGCTAGATAAAAGCTCTTCATAAAATTCAAATGCTTCATGTAAAAAATCAGTTGAATGCTTTAACAATGGCAAAAGTTGAGGTAAACAAAAATGTGTTATTTCATGCATGTAGGGATCAACTAAGATTTCAAATGGTCCTACAGCTAGAGCAATATTAGGTGCACAAGCTGGGGTTGAAAGCTGATAATGAAATGTCTTTTTTCTCATATCTGGTGTATACACTGTTTCTACGAGGTCACCACAGGACACTGCTGTCATTGTTGCATCAACAGTAAATTCCATCTTCCACGTGCATGGCTCTGAATATGAATCAATACATGGAAACCACAATCGTGAAGAATTTTCATATCCATATGTAAACATATGGGCACCTCTTTCTGCAAGAGTACCTTCGGTGTCGGGTACAACAAAATGAACACCTCCCTGTGGTTTCTCTATAGAAAACTCTAGACCTATACGAAGCTGTTTGCCTTCTGCTACTAAATGCAAAGCTTCGTTTGGTATACGTATGTTTACTTCTCCAGAACCGTGATCGGAATCCACCGAATTAACAGCTGATAAATGACATGCGCTAAAGAAATCCAAATTCCGCTGTTTAGCTTCTCCTTGACATATCTCTAACGTGGGATCGTGATAAGTAAAAGATGCCTCATATGTGTCATTTACTGTCGCACGATATACGCGACACTGCTTAGAGTTTAATTTAATCCTACGTAAGTCATTCTTTAAACAAATAACTGTTAATTCTACAAACCCAATTAAAGACTGTCGCTGGAAATTTATGCTGGTAATACACAAAACTTGATGAGATAACTTAAACGGACGAATCTGCGCATCCGTTGATTTTTCTCCTTTCTTCATGATTTAACTCATTCAGCCTTTTACACAAGCCTAATGGCGTTCGTGCGTATATTTAGCATCTGTAGATTAACACTGTCAGCAACAGTATGCCACCAATTACAATTGTATAAGCATATTCCACATCAATATTATCATTTCCCGACCATACCAAACAAACACAAGTTCAACAAGTGCAAGAATGAAAATAAACAAACGCAGCGCCAGCTACATTTAATCTCAGACTCTGATAAATATGTGGGATATAATTCTTTGGGATCGAGGCCATCTGGAGAAAAGACCTGAGGTTAGATACTACATTTAACCTCATTTCTCATGAACGTTGGAATACAGTATATATTTTTTGAGGTTCGAAGCTATCTGGAGTAAAAATGTACTGTTACAATGCTCCTGAGAGATAGTGATTTTTATTGATTTCATTGAATGCTTTCTTAGATTTATTGGTGTACTTTTAGCATATTATTGTAGTTTTTAGTGTATTTATTGTACTACAGCATTTAATAACATAACTGTAGAATATTACTCTTAACAATGGCGCCGAAAACTCGTCACAACAGGGTAGTGTATAACGCATAACGTTACTGGCTGGATGGGTGAAGCAAAAATGCTTTTCTTTTTCCCCTTTATCTCTGTAAGTGATACTGTGAATGGGGTATTATTGAGCTACCTGCTCGCCCTATTGGGGCTTGAAGTTAGTGATGTTCGCTGTGTAGAAGAATAGATTTTGGTCTTCTGTATTTGCAGTGTATTGCTTCACTGTAGTCGTTGGCTTGTTTGATCAGTGGATTTGAGTGCAGGGTTGCCTTGGAAAAGAATTTCTCAGCTAAGTCGTGGAGATGCGAGCGGATATAAGGGATGTTTACTTCTCGGTGGATCTGGGAGTTTCTTATGTACCATGGGGCATCTAGGATCATTCTTAGGCACTTGTTCTGGATTCTTTGTAGTTTTTGTATGTTGGTTTCTGAGGTATGACTCCATGCTGGAGAGGCGTAGGTTATAACTGGGCGAATTACAGTTTTGTAGAGAGTTAGCTTGTTTCTTACATCTAGTTTGCTTTTGCGGTTGATCAGGGGGTAGAGTTGTGCAATTGCTCTGGATGTCTTCACTCCTGTTAGTTTGATGTGATTACTAAATAGCAGTTTGCTATCCAGTTTCACACCAAGATATGTTGCTTCTGTTACCCATGGGATCTTGAGTCCGTGAAGCTGGATGTCATCCTTGCTGGTGACTTTCCTTCTGGAGAACAGCACAGCAGAACTTTTCAGGGGGTTTACCTGGATCCTCCAATCTGTTAGCCAGGTTTCTAGTGTGTTGATGCTGCCTTGCAGCCTTCTAATTGCTAGCTGAGGGCTGCGAGATCTTGAATAGTGTATAACGTCAAGTTAAAGTTGTTATATAGTACTGAGGAGAAGAACCGGCGCTCGGGTTTTTGCCGCCCGCATGCAATTTCTATCTAAGCGCCCCTGCAACGATCCGGGCGTGTGTGGTTCTTTTACGATAATAAACATTTTAATTATTTGCAATTTCTTAAATAAATTTTGACAGCCACACGTTGGTTCGCTAAATGTAACGAACCGGGGGTATTGACTAGGCAGGATAATCGTTAAAAACACGAATATTCAAAAAATTCTCGAATATTCAAAAAAGTTAAAGCAAATTTTGATAAAGCCGCTTCACTTTAATCGTTGAATATAATGATACAGTGATTGTAGCCTTCTCACAAACCCGAATCGCTAACAAAATTAAAATGAAAAATTCCTGCATGTTACTAAATTCTTAGTAACTTGTAAAAATATTTTAATAATTTTTATAAGTGGAACTATCTTTTAAGAAAATAAAAGAAACTCAAGATACATGAGAAAATAAAAATTCAGAAATAATAATTAGAACATTTTATTAATATTATTTATAAGTATTCAAAAAAATAAAATCTTTACAGAATAACAGAAAATAAATTAAATTACATAAATATACTTGAAATTTTTTTATTAACATATTAGGGTTTTTGAATTCATCTTCACGAAATTAGAAATAATAGTCTTAACGTCTAATTCCGCACATATATCATTTTCAATAGCTATTAACGCCAAACTAGCGAGCCTTTTTTGTGACATACTTGTTCTTAAGTAGGCTTTAATCAATTTCAACTTGGAAATCACCGCTCGCTACACTAACAGGTAAGGTTAATAGTATTCTTAAAGCAATTGAAAAGTTAGGGAAAGATAAATTATTGGACACAATAAAATTAAGAATATCGAAAAGGTTTTGAATATTCAAATTATCCTTCCGAAAAATATCCCGGAAAGCACATAACTCGTCATATAGATCTACTGCATTTACGACTTTATTGTCGCCGTCCTTCAAGAGAATCTCTAAATCGTCACAAATTTTTCGTAAATATCTTCGTTATTAATTTGTGGTAACCTATACAAGAAATTGAAATTATCATAATATGTTTTTAGTTGTTCAAAACCTTCTATTAACGAACACATTCTATCCCAATGGCTTTAACAGGCCTTTAAGGCCCACAACCGTCCAAGCATGCTTGGATTTCGTAACCGAAATACGAGGATAGAATGGTCACTCCTATGCCTCAAGGTATTCTTGGCTGTATCCCTGTGTGTTCAAGGGGTCAGTTTGCCTGCTTGTGGGATGAAAAACACCAGATAAACTGGCGGAAAAAACCCTACTGCCCGCGCCCAAGACCGGCTAACTTGGCTATGGCTGAGGAAGATCCTTCAGCTTCTCACGTCTCCTACAGGAATCGAACCTAGGACACTCCTTCCCCAGGCATATGGTTGCGAAGCGCAAAGCCACTTGGCTAACGCGCGGACTAACGAACACATTGCAACGTTGAAATGTATAAAACACATTCTCTTTAAATTTATCTTCTGACGATTGTGGCGTTTCGTCATGAAGCTCGTAGTCAAATTGTCGTGTCTTCTTTCGTCGTCGAACTTCCGGACCAGTTTCAAATTCTTGTTCTCCATCCGCTTCTTCACTCAGTTCTTTTGCCGTTTTTAGAACTTCTTTAAAATTTGTATCTGATCGATACTCTTGTAAGAATATTTTTAGGTTTTCGATAGATTCTAAAGCAAGTATAATGTTCGTATTTTTGTCTTGAAGCATTTTATTCACAGGGTTTATTCTGTTAAGTAAATCATGCCAAGTTATAAGAGAGCAAATAAATTTGTAGTCCTTTATTTTAGCACATAATGTTTGTGCTTCATGCTGAGTTTCTTTATTTAAAATTTCAAAAAGTGCATCGTCAATTTCTTGTAACTGATATCGTAGAGGGCGGATTGCATTAATTTTACTTTCCCATCGCGTTTGATGCCTGTTTCAATGTTAATTTTTTTACGAACTTTAAAAGGATTGCCCTAACGTTTGTAAGAGAATGAAAAGAAATTGTATATTTCTTCAATAATTGCAAAGAAAATAATTGTATCTGCATTCACTTTGGCTGAATCGTTAATGATTAAATTTACAGTATGAGTAGCATATGGCACGTAAAAAGCTCGAGGATTTTTGTTCAAATGCAAATTTTGGAGCCCATGTTTTTTAACCTTTCATATTTGTCCCATTGTCATACCCTTGACCTCGCATGTCTTCAATGGGAATATTCCATTTTTCCAGTTGTTCCATTATTGTTGCACATAAACCACATCCTGGAATCTGATATATCTGCAAAACCTAAAAATTTTCCCTGATCTTCACAATTCCATTGTCACAAGAAACAAAGCGAATAGTAATGATAATTTGTTCTGTTTTACATGCAGCATGTGTGCAGTCTAAAATTATGGAATAATATTTAGATTTCGAATTGATAATAAAATTGTATCCCTGAGTGCGTTACTTAAAGTTTCCAATATTTCATTTTGACTGTCTTTACTCAAATAGTGTACTCTATTGTTTCTTTGTAGGGCCCTTTCAACATGATTTTCCATAACGGGATCAAACTTCGCAAATAGTTCGACTAATTTTAAAAAATTGCCGTTATTCCTTTCATATAATTTATCAGAAGATCCCCGAAAAACTAAATTTTGGCTACCTAGGAATTTTATAATTTCAATCAAGCGTTCTAAAACACTCGTCCAATGTTTCTTTTCCATTTCATACATGCTTTGAGTCTGGCAATTAATAGTAGTTTTGTTTTTTTAATTTTTATCAAGTTCCTTCCATTTTAAGAAATTTTTCATGCGAGATAAACTAGTCTCATGTCTATGTAATGTTGTACTTACATTTTGCCAATCGTTATAACCTTCTACAGGACTACTTGATTCAGAAGGTGCGAAAAGTTTGCAAAAAACAGAATTTAAAGTTTCGGAATAAATGAGCCATGTTCTTGGCACGAGCTCCTCGTTTTCCATTTCTCTGTTATAATACGTGTCGCCAAATTTACGATAAATTTCTTTTGAACAGGCCCCATTTCAATTAAAACAACTCGTAATTTTTCATCAATATTTCCTCATTCACCTGGATCTTCTAAATCTACAGAGACTAACAATGTGTTAGTCTTTTTGACAGTTATTCTTGTCAGTTTTATAGTTACACATAATTATGGGGTTGTTTCAGTCTATATGTAAGTGCCCTAAAGACGCCAACAGTTAAAGTTTGGCAAAAACTAGTTGGTTAAGTTAATAAAATTGATCAACACTTGATCTGTAAACCAAAAATATTACTACTAACAATGTGTTAGTTTCGTGGTCAACTACAACTAAATCTTCTCCTAACTGTTTTTCACTTAAATCCTGCATCTTGTTATCTTGTTCAACAGTTGCAATAGTACTTTCATTCAAACTGGTGCACGGTTTGTCAACTCTGATATCTGATGTATCGAGTTGGTTACAGTCTGCATCAGAATATTTTAATATTTTAGCAAATTTATTAAGAGCTCCAGTTTGTTTCTTAATATCTGCTTATTTCGCAGCATGACGCTTACGATTTTGTGCACCGGATAACTTTTTTTAATTTTTGATTCCATTTCTATTTTATACCCACAAGAAATTATTACACAGCAGGACACAGAGATAAAATAATAGCCTGCACTACACTACTGTCAGTAGCCTACTGAGATGCGTACCATATGACTGGTTAACTAGCATAAAATGTTTTCTACAAAAATTCGTTTCTGCGCATAAAAACCGTTCACCGTTTCAATTTAGATAGACTGCAGTAGACGCAACATGCTGCAGGCAAGCATTTAGCCTGCTCTCGCTGCAAAATTGTAAACAGCCGGCTAATCAAAGTGGCTGCAATATACAATTTTTTTTTTAATTTTTATTCGGTGTATCCGGTCTTAATTATTTTAATATTGATCATTCTAAGAAATTTTTGTTTTTATGAAAAAAATTTTCTTTCTTAAAAATGAACTTATGAACCGTACCCCAGCGCCCGAATGGACTGAATGCCCACTTCCGCCGGTCCTACTGCAGAGAATGATCCGATGAGTAAAAGCATTGCTGTAGTGGTGATGATAATTTATCCGTGGATAACCTAACATTAGAAATATTCCGAATAAAAGAAATGATTAGACAATATTCCAGAGAATTAGAGAAAGTGGAAAAACATTAAACTTAGAAAAAGGAGTAGAACACGATGGTGGTAATGTAGTAAGCATAGTTGCCTTCGAACCAGTTACCCGACTTCGATTGCTGCCCATCGCATGTTATTTTGTAATAAACATAAAATAACGTAATTGGTCCAAGGTTATATTGTGATGTAAAAATATTTATGTAGCTATAACAAGTCCAAATATTTTTACGTAAAGTTTACCAAGGTCGAGCCCAGTAAGACCTGTAACTTGTAAAAACGTTGTATGTTATATGTAAATAATGAAAATCCTGATGGGAATTTGTATGTACTCTATGCCAAATAAGGGAATATTCTAGTAGGTATAGTATTAAGGCAATACCTTGCCAATAGTAAGCAGTATAATTTTAGATTTTTGTAAAGACGTCAAACTTTGTGTGTGTTCCACATGGGAAGCTCAAGTTCAGTGCTACGTAGACCGACAAATGTTTCAAACGAATGTCCGCTGCCAGGACGAATAGGATTTGGGGGAGTGTAGGAGAAAAACAAAGGAAGGGTCAGTCAAAGAAAAGGATCAAAGCATTTTGCTGAAATGTTCAGGGTTCACATATCTCTGCACAAGGATTCAGAAGTGACCGAATAAAAGGTGTAGGCGAAAAGATCGCATCATCGTTTCGAGAAATTATGCCAGTGGTCTGAAAGAAAGATGACAAGGAGCCGATCCGCCAGTCAAAACTGATAGTCGATGACGAATTGACCAGTCTTCGTCGGGCTGTTGTCAGAGGGAAGAAATTGCTCTGTTGATCCAATGCGCATGCAAGCATTCCACAAGCCGATAATCTTCGCCCGAAGTGCGGCAGTACAGCGTCCCAAGGAAACATTAGTGACCCATCGCCAGCGTAAATAGGGATTGAAAAAAATCCTGACATGGAACGGAAGTCCAGTTCGAAGCCAAGTACACAGAGGGTAGCGGCTATAAAGTGAGTTGACCCGTTTGTTAAATTTCCTTGCGCTTTTAAGAGAACACTTATTAATGGACTATAACGAGGCTGATCTAAATAGGTAAATCTAACAGTTAAATAATTATAAAGTAATTAAGTGTCAGGAATTTGTATTTTGAATTATGTCATAGTATAACTGTTTGCTGAATTGGTGAAATTTGCCTATAGAATATTCCCACATAGAAAGGAAAGAGCAGTTGTGTGTAAAAGATATTGTTTATGTGTTCGATGAGTAAGAGTTAACATTCAAGTAATAAGTACCATTGCTCATTATAAATGATTTATGTGATATTAAGAAAATTGGTTAAATATGTGATATGATTTGTGTGAGAAAATGCAGGAACTTAACTAGTCTATTTATGCAGATTTGAATTGTGATGTTTCTTTTTTTAATATTGAAAATTCAGTGTAAAATTTGTCTTATGTGAATTAAATCTTTGTTGTTTAAATATTAATACTGTTGCCTGATATTTTAATTCTTTGATGCAATGTTCTAAAAAAAAAAGAACCGAGTTTGTGAGCGGGGAAGATAGATAATCAATACAAGAATTAGATAAAGGGATAGCCACGACTGTATATAAGAGTAAGGAATGATATCTACCCGAAAGTAGTAATATTTAATGCCATAAAAGGATTTCCGGAAGTGCAGTCACTAATTCAAATAAATATCTAGAGATGCTTGGTATAATAAATATAGGAATATTGGAGGTAAAAAAAAAGAACAGGAAGATATAAGTTTAAAGTTAATAGAGTTATATAAGGGAAAGAGACAAGTAAAAGATTTGGGAAGTGACGATAAGATATAGAGGAGAGATATAGAAATAAATAAGAGAGATATAAAGAAATAAGATAAAGTAAAATATAGAAAACCCTAAGATATTACAATGGCGCAGTAACGACAGGATATTAAAGAAATAAGGAAAATAAAGGATATCAAAATAGATTGGCCTCGCCTACTCCCCGTATACGGGAATAAAAAGGCGTTAGCTGATTTTTTTTTTTTTAAATAGATTAAAAAGGACTCAAGTTTACAGTGAGTCGTGTAGTTTGGCTCTCATGTGAAATTGGTGATTTTTATCTGTTTTATTGTGTTTTTTACTTAGAAAATTAGTGTTTTTAGAGTATTTATTTTCATGTTTTAGAGAATTTAGTGTTCAGAGGTGGACACTAAATGTTTTTTTTTTTTTTAATTAAGTACTTTCTAATTGTAAGTATAAGTATTTTTTCAAATTATGAATAATTTCATAACTTTATTATTTCTACTACTCCTTTTTATTCACTCAGATATATACTATATTAAAAAGAAACAAATAAAAATAATTACAAACAAAAATTATTGATTTTACACTGTAATTTTAACTGAATCAATTATAATTTAGATACATTTTTCTTGATTTTAAATCTGCCAAAACTTTTATTCTTTCACTAATGTCTGTTTTCTGAGCAACAGCATTTTCAGTAGATAATAAAACTAAAGAATTTAATCTCTCACTCCCTATTGTCGATCGCAAATATGTTTTGATAAGTTTTAATTTGCTAAAAGTTCTTTCAGCTGTTGCTACCATGATAGAAATTGTCAGCAAAATTCTCAATGCGATCCACGTATTTAGAGCCATATTCTGCAAACTGCTTGCTTTTAAAAATTGTAAAGTTTCTAATGGTAAATTGATGTTTTCCGAAAGTAAACTGTTCAGAGATTTAATTTCTTCAGAGAGTTCCTCCCTGTCACTACTATTTTAGATAAGAACCATTGGCCTTTGACAAAAAAAGAAGATAATTAGTTTAGTTTGAATAACTGTAATCGGGTATGTATTTCATTAATATTATTTATATTTGTTTGTTTATTGCAAGCAGAGAATAGTTAAGTTGTCAATAGTTTTTTTCCCTTATTTATACTTTTGTGGAATAATGTACAATGTCAGCCCACCGCTTAATCCGGCACTGTTAGTGTTTTTATAACATTTATATTGTGATATTGCCATCATGGGACGAACAATAGCAGCAAACACTACATTGTCGGGAGATTTGAATTTGCTGGAATTTATTCAGTGCAGTGTATGTGAAATGTATTCGTCGAGAAAATTGAAGAATATGTAGAAGGTAATTCAAATTGTAGAGAGAGAGAGAGAGAGAGAGAGAGAGAGAGTATGCATTAAGTGGTACAAAAATGAGTGTCTGTTAAGTGATGAGAACGAAGCAAATACTGAGTTAAAACGGAAAATGATATTATTAATACCGAACGTGCGGGCGTGGAAATAGAGAAGGAATTGGACATTAATATAGAAATGTCGCGCTTAAATGTTATCTTTCATAGGACAAAACGAGAAATTGAAAAATTGCACAAGCGGAAAGGCATTAGGAGGGCCGAAAAGAGAACGAAGCAGTGGTCCGAAGGAATAATAAAGACCGACTGAACCAACAAGAAAAGGAGAAAATTATGTATGGAGACTCAATATCAGGGGAGTACTTAACCAACGTGTGAAAAAATCGTGTTTCCTGGGTGCAAAAATTCACGATATTAGCCATGTCCTCCGAATGCAAAAAGGAAAATCGAAGGATATGATTGTTTTGGTTGGTACAAATGATTTGAGAGGCGAGCAGTATTCAATGAAGGAGGACATACAGGAGTTGTTACACAAGGCAAAACTGAAGAGCAAGAAAGTGAAGATTGTAAGTCTCCTACCATGCTATGATAGAGGCGAACTGAGGAGGAGGGCGTTGGTAGCCAATGAATATACGTAGATTGTGCAGAAGGAATAATATAGGTTTTGTAGATCTGTGTTTGATGGAAAGAAGGATTTGTATAATGCTAATGGATTGAATCTAAATGGTTTTGGTGTTAGTAGTTTGGAGAGGGCAGTTTTGTTCTCTGATCAAGCTGACGTGAAAATTCAGGAAAACTTAAGCAATTAGGATGAAAGCAAGTGAGTTTGTGTGAAGGCACTAATGAGATGAATGAGCATGAGAATGACCAAGTGTGGAATCTAGTTTCTCAAGCAACAATATTAAATAGGGTAGTCAATTCAGAGAGTAAATGTGAATTGGGGCCTAAAGGGATGCTGCAGTTTCTATATACTAATGCCAGAGGTATCAGAAATAATATGAAGTAGTTTTTGGCATTGGTTAGTGCAACCTTGCCAAAAGTTATAGGCATTAGTGAGACTTGGCTAATAGCAAATGGTGTAGGTATAGGGATTGAATATGAAGGTTTTAGTATTTTCAGGGAAGATAAAGAAGATAGCATGTGGGAGGAGTACTGCTGATGATAGCAGATGAATTGCAATCAAAAAGAATAGGAGATAGGTGAGAGGGCGGCTTTTCATTTAAAGCAATCTAGGGGGGTGAGATTAAGGTTAGTAAGACAAAATATACAGTTGGTTGTTGCTGTAGGCCAAGGAGTTCCACAGATGATGTGGAAGACATCATGTGTACTAATTTACCTTCATTGGTAAATTAGTACAACTAGTAGAGAGTTATTTTTGTGGGTGACTTAAACTGTCAAGATATAAACTGCAAGGAAGAAAGATCACATGGCAGGAAGGAAATAGCATTTATACAAAGGAAATGAAGAAATTATCAGAAAACTAAACTAGGGATCAATAATAGAAAAATAAAAAATATAAACATAAATGTATTGAACATATTGAAAGAAAGAAACCAGAAAGATTACCAAAACAAGTATTAAATTACAAACTATTAAGGGAAAAAAAGGCAGTGGCATAGCTATGGGGAGGGGGGGATCCACCACTGGTGGCACTTTTCATGTGAGAGAATTTTATTTTTCGACGATTCTTTTATTTATGTTTAACTTTGTACTTTGTATTACTTAATTAATAATCAGTTTTTAACAACTGTACTTACAACTAAAATAAACATAAACTTACCGGTTCCCGAGTTAGTCGATCTCTGGCATGGACAAGAGGGTTTTTTCTCCCAGAAACTCGGATTTTTCATCCCGCAAACTCAAGAAAATCGATCGTAGAACCCAGATTATTTCAGATAGAAATATATTCTGCTATGGTCAGGTACCAAGAGATGACAGCACTTGTTTGACGGTCTCTTCGTCAGTGGCTGACCGGTAGCCAATCAGAGATAGCTGGTCCATGTCTATCACTGCTTATAGCAGCCGCCGATAAAGAGGCTGGCAAACAAGTGCTGCCATCTCTTGGACCTAACCATAACACAATATGTTTAATGTTTGAAATAATGTGGGCACTACCGTCGATTTTCTTGCGTTTACGGGACTAAAAACCTGAGTTTCCGGGAGGAAAAACCCGCTTGCCCATACCAGAGATCGACTAACTTGGGAACCGGTCGAAGATAGGCTTAGAAAAAAACTTCCTCCAGTCGGCGACTAGACTAGAACATAGGTCTAACTTCGAGCGCCCAAGCACCCCTTCCACTGAGCTGCACAGACCCTTTTTTTATATATATAATATATGATAATCCGATATTAATCAAAAAATAATTAACCACTCTTCTACAGGATTTTCTTGAATATATTGAGGCATCTTTGATCATGTGGCAGAAATTGAGAAAATATGAACTCATTGCTACCTACAAACCCATCAACGAAATTCATAATTTGCTACCTTCTCCAAAAGACAAACTCTAACTAATGATGCTACCTGGCATATACCAAGTACCATGTTCGTGTAACTTGTCTTAATATGGACAAACAGGAAAATCAATAAATACACGAATCTCTTAATATCAAAACCACATCCACCTTATTAAACCTCACAAATCTGGCCTTTCACAACATGGAATCGAAAATGCTCATCCAATAGCAAAAAGTCAAGTTACTACATCGATCCATATAAACATGAAGGGTTATATGAAGAAAGTGTTAAAGCTATACTTTAGCATTTTCTTTATATAACCTAATCTTAATCGAATTCTTTATATAGACCTTATCTTAATTATAATGACTCTCTCACTAGTCCAAAACTTTAGGAAATTGTTATCCTTAATTGTATTCAGGAGCCTGTGTAGCTCAGTGGATGTGGCGGCGTGTAGCTCAGTGGACTCTGACCAGAGCAGACGTGTTTTTGTGTGCTTCTTAGTGTTCGAGCGTAAGAGGATTAGTGCTGCTAAGCCTTACCAGTGCTGGCACGCTGCCTTTAACGTACCGTCTGCTTTCATACAGCATGTCGTCGATCGCGGAAAAATCTTCACTTGCTAATACAAGCTCACCTATTAAGGCTACTAGCTTTCAACAACTACTGGAAGGAAATGTTTCATCTGGCAATACCTCTTCAAGTACCAAGGCTACTGGATCTCTGAAGGATACATCCCCAGTCTCTACAGTAACAAATCTACATAACACAATGGAATGGGCATCAGCGACCGTCTTTCAGTCACCTGCTGCCAGTACAACGAAGGATTTCAATTCAGATGTTCTCTCATCGTTGAATCTCACAGATGAACTAGATTGGAGCATGGCCTGCATCCTAAAGTGTGATCCTTCTGGCGCCCCATATACAGAACTGGATATCATCGAAAGTTTGAAATGCAAGGTAAGAGGTTCCGATGTATGGCATCTTGGCTCCTTAAAGTTCAGTTATGTTTTCATAATTTCATTTAAACATGCTTCTTTGAAAGAAAAATTTGCTAAATTAAAATCGCTTAATGTTAATAACCATACATGTGAAATTATCCCCATTGTGAGATCTAGAAAATTAGATATTTTAATTCATTGGTTTCCCCCCCCCCCCCCCCAAATATCTAATAGATTAGTTGGCATGCACTTTGAATCATTTGGTAAAATAGAATGTATTGAAAATGTATCCAATATAAAAGATAAAGAATGCGCGCATGTATTATCCAACAAAAAAAGATTGACTATTACATTGAATGACGATGCCATAATAGAAAATATCCCGTACATTATAAAAGTTTCTAAAATGCCAGGCTTAGTAATCATTCCAGGAAGACCTCCTGTATGCTTCAGATGCAGGCAGGTAGGTCATCTAAGAAGAGAATGTACAGCATCTAAATGTGAGCGATGCAAGAGAATCGGACACGATATTAAACAATGTCCAGGGCAGACATATGCCTCCATGTTGGCCGCGCGCCCTTCGGGCAGTCAACCGAACACATGCGATGAGCTTGAAAAAGCAGAAGACTTCCAGGAAATAACCTCAAGTATTGCATTTGAGGCAGATAATCGGGTCAATGAGAGCAGTACCCCAGGGCTTAACACCCACGGCCACGCGGAATGTAATGAGAATAACTCTCCGCTAAAGGCAAAGGAAGGGATTATCCGGGCGGGCGAGGAGACTAACAGCCAAAGGTCAGTTGCAAATTCAGAAAAAGTAACAAAACCTGAAACTACAGAGAAAAAAAAATCACTCCGAATAACACAAATGAAGAATTAAATAATAATTGCCCGGTTGAAGATGAAGAACTTCCAAACAGTGAAATAATTCAAACCATCTGGGTAACACAAATTACAGAAAAAAGTAAAACGGATTTAGAAAACGAAGTAGAGAAATCAGAATGGAATACTAAACAGACCCCAGTAAAGAGAGCAAAAATGAATTTTACGCCTAACATCACCAAAAGCCGGAAGTCAAAACCCAAAGAAAAAAAAAATAGCTAAGTGTCCGGAAAGAAAAGGCTCTAGAAAACTTTCAACTTTCTAACTATGACTCACAATCTAAAAATCATCACAATAAATGTAAACGGGCTAAATAATAATACATCGATTCAACTAACAGTTAATTTAATCTTTCAACACAGAACCGATATACTTATGATACAAGACACTAGACTACACAACAACACTGACCCATCAAACAGCTTCAAATACAAGTTACAAACAATGTACCATATCGTTGCCGAAGAGGCTCAGACCAATGGAATAGGTGGAGTTACTACAATAATAAAAAATCGGGTAACCTCCAAATATTTTCCCATAATGTCGTAATCAGGCATAGAGTTCTGGAGGTCGAGCTCCTTTGGCAGAAAAAAAATACACAACATAATTAACATATATGGACCAGCCACACATAATCATAAGACCACCTTCTGGGAGGAAGTGCGACACTATATTCAACAAAAAAATAACCCAATAATAGCAGGAGATATGAACTTTACAGAACAACCACAAAAGGATCAAGAACACCCAAACTTAATTCCGCAGAAAAATTTCACAAGAGTTTTCACCCACTGTGGCCTATCAGATGCCTTCAGAATCTTGCATCCCCAAAAGAAAGAATTCACATATTTTGCACCCGGAAACGCCTCTAGAATAGACCGCATATACATCCAAACATTCAGAAATATAAAGGTCAAAACTGTACAACACACACCTGTCATGTTCAGCGATCACCATATGGTGATGGCTGAACTACATATCAACAAACAGAAACAGCTGATAAGTTTACAAACAGAAATTTCCCCCTATGGAAATTTAATAAACACCTTAAAGATGACGATGAATTCAACAATAACATAGAGAAAATAGTTGAGGAAATAGAATCCATAGAAAATGCTGTAACAGCCTGGGAGAAATTTAAACATATGACAAAACAAACAGCAATCAAAATTAGTAGAATAAAAAAGCAGCAACAAAGGAACAAACAGAACGCTGACACGAAGAAATTATCAAAATTGTATCACCACCATGACAGAAATAATGAAAACATCAAAACAGAAATAGAAGAAATTAAAAACCGCATAACAGCGAAACAGTTTCAGGAAATAGAAAGAGCGTGGATACGTGCTGGTCTCAAAATAATTGAAAATGATGAAGGGAAGACCTCAACAGCATGGCTGTTTGAGAAACAACGGAACGCAAAACAGAGAATAAAAACCATAACATACGAAGGCGAAACCCTAAATAAAGACTCGGAAATAATTCGTGGTGTTCAAAAATACTTTTCTTCACTATTTCAAGAAAAACCCAGCAGTCAGGAAGAAAGAGAAAGATTCCTTTCACTCCTCCCCAAAATCACCCAGCAGGAGGCTGAGGAAATCGACGCACCAATCACCGTAGGAGAATGCTGTCTTATAGTGAAACAGCTCCCGGATAACAAATCACCAGGTGAAGACGGACTAACAGGCGAATTCTATAAAGAATACTTCCCAAAATTTGAACTTATTTTTATTAAAATGATCCACACGATGATTACAACACAGACAACGCCAGCAAAATTCAACACAGGACACATTGTACTACTACCAAAGGTCGGGGATCAACAGAAGTTACAAGATATAAAAAAACTGGAGAGGCATAACCCTACTGAATACTGATTACAAAATAATATCTAAAATACTTACAAACCGAATACAAAAGCACCTCCATAAACTTATCTCACCAGCACAATCATGTGCAGTGAAAGGAAGAAATATTCTTGACACAATAATGCACCTCCAATGCATTTGCGATTATTACAGCCTCACAGAAAATCCATGTATTGTAATGGGTCTAGATATTCAAAAGGCATTTGACACAGTTAGCCACCAATACCTGTTTGAAACACTAGACCGAATAGAGGTTGGAGTAAACTGGAAAGAAACGATTAAACTTTTGTACAGAAACGCGGAAAGTAGGCTGATCATCAATAAAAATCTCTCAGCCTCTTTCCCAATAAAATGTTCCATCCGGCAAGGAGACCCACTATCCATGGCTCTATTTGTTCTAGCCCTAGAACCACTCATTATAGCCATTAACACAAACAACAATATCAAAGGAACACATATACACGGAGAAAGTGACGCCAAAATTTTGGCATATGCTGATGACGTCACTTTAACACTAGGAACACAAAAATCCTTGGACACAACACTCAAAATAATAAAAGACTTCAGCAAAGCCTCAGCATTGAATGTGAATCTGGCAAAATCCCACTGCAAAATAATTGGCAAGTGGGAAAACCAACCAAGGATTCCTTCAGGAATACAGGTGAATAATTACATACCAGTTCTGGGCATCAACATCGGAAGCTCAGAATCACACGAAGAACAGTGGAAAGAACTCCATGACGGCATAAAGAAGAAAATTAATGCAATGCGCCCTAGACAGTTGTCCGTCAGAGGAAGAGCCCGGGTTTGCAACATCTACCTAACATATCTCCTGTGGTACAAGATACACAACACCCCGTATCACGGAAGGTGGGCCGCAAAAATACACAGGCTCTGCGCTACATACATTTGGGGCTCTCAGTATGAACCCATGCGCAGATCAACACTCTTCCATGAAGTTAAAGCTGGAGGTTTAGCATTGCTAAACATCCATCTGAAAACTCTCATCGGCAGGGCAATAACAGCAGCCCGAGCACACAAAACCTATCATGCCTATGCGGCAACATTCTTACAAAAGTGTTTGCCGCATAGGTTTATAAGCTCACTTCCAGATATAAAAAAACCAAGCCCGAGAATGTTCAAAGAAATAGCCGAAGGGTACACATATATAATGAAACACTCAGATACCGAAACCTTACTGAAAATTAAACCAAGAAAACTATATAAAACATTAAGTCAAGTGACATTCCCACCTCCCCAACACAGGGAAATAAGAAAAGGAGAAATTAGGCTAAGTCCAGTGCTTAGCAAAGTTTTCCGACTTCCAATATCACCAAAATACAAAACATTCTTCTATAAAGTACACCATGCCTGTCTCCCCACAAAAATGTGGTGTGTAGCAAAAAAAATCCCACTACAAGGCCCAGCGAGGTGTCATTTCTGTCCCGACCGAGAAACAATATATCATATTATGATGTTCTGTAGCAAAACGTCCACAGTATGGAACACCATACAGAAATTCCTACATAAGACACAACCATTCTCTGAAAACACATTATTTTGGTTGGAAGACCAAAAAATGAAAAAAAAAAACAGAACTAATAATCATAATAATAACAATGTATGCAATATGGTCCCACAGATGTGAAAAAATACACGGAAGAGACACCAGACCAGACATACTAGCAAAAATTAACAATTATTTAAAGGAAATTATCATAAACACTACACAAACCAAAAGCATAACAACACAGCAATGGAGGAAACTCGGCCTAATTGAAGAAGGAGAAGAAGAAGGAAAAATAAAACTTATACCGATAATGGAACCCCCATAGTTAGTGGTAGACAATAATGATAACCCACTATCTGAACAAAAAGCATAATCCCAGACAAAGGTGCTGTTAACGTAGGCTCATTCGCCACAACGAGAGGAATAATGACAACAGGATATCAAATCTAATAAAAAATAAATAAAATTAAAATTAAAAAATTAAAAAAAAAAGTATATATGTATATAAAATAATTAAAATAATATATATATATATATATTATCCATTTATAGACCTGTAACTACTTCTGCAATTCAGAAAACTTTGTATATAAGAAACTACAGATTTACCTCTTAAGTTAAGCAAACAATGTAATGTTAAAGCAAGATGGAATTCTTTTTGTAAAAATAAGAGGGCCTACAAAAAAATAAAATCTGCATGAGATATAGAGATACTACCAAAATATATGCATATATAAATATAAATAAAAACATAAGCAATGTATGCATTTTAAGAATAAGATGTGCATTTAAATTAAGTTAATAAAATAATCATCCAAAATATGTGAACAAAGATATAAAATGAAGATATATGTAAAACGAATTGTACATATGGAAAATGTCAATGCTAACATATATATGTATGTATATGTATATATGTATGTGGGTGTATATGTGTATGTATATATATATATATGTATATGTATATATGTGTATGTGTATATATATGTGTGTATATATATATATATGTATGTATGTGTATGTACTGTATATGTATATATATATATAAACGAGAATAGACTGATCTGATAATGGAACTTATAAATAGACTGAAATCACTATGTAACATATACCAACAAAAATAACAGCTCAAGCAATTCAATAGGACAATAAGGAAAATAGAAATTGAGCATGTGATGTTGTATCTTATTTAAACAGTGGTTGTAAAACAGGTGTCATAAGTATATTGTAACGAGTAAATGAAAATGCCTAATAGAATTAGCAGCCTATGTACAAATTGATAATAGCTGTATATATATTTATTTTTAAATGTACACAGCTGCTGTTGTTGATACAAACAACCTCAGTAGAAGTAGCCTCAAGAAATGTAAATCAAAATGTCAATTAGAATAAGTATTCTATGTACAAATGTATATATTGTAAATAGTTGTATATATATTTATTTTGATTGTACATAGATGCTTTAGTGTTAATAAAAATATACTCAGTGGATGTGGCGTTTACACACCACGGCAATTGACCGCACGAAGGAAGACTGTTTCGAATCTAGTCGTCGACTAGAGGAAATTTTTCTAAGCCTTTTTTTCGACCGGTTCCCGAGTTTGTCGATCTCTGGCACGGGCAAGCGGATTTTTCCTCCCGGAAACTCGGGTTTTTCGTCCCATAAACTCCAGACATTAAACATATTGTATTATGGTTAGGGACCACGAGATGGCAGCACTTCTTGAGCCGTCTCTCTCTTCACTGCGTGCCGCTTAATTAGTGATAGCCTTGGGCCAGCTATCTATGATTGGGTACCAGTGGAGATTGAACTGCCCACTCAGTCTCCAAAAGTTAGATAGATCTAAACGGCCTCGCCTACTCCCTATACGGGAATAAAAGGGCGTTCGCTGATTTAAAAAAAAAAAAATTTTTAATACTCTGTGTATATGAAATGTGGAACAATACTCTCCCTTCTCCACTACTGACTAATGCGCTCTCTGAAGTTTTGTTTATTGTCTGTATGTACACATGGGGAAACCTGCAGCTGTGCCAACACATACATACACAGAACAAACTTATCGTCGTTCTTCTGTGGCTTGTTTACAGAAAGAAGCAGATTTTCCCAAAATATTATTTGAAACACCCAACTGCAAGAAGTCAGCATCTATCCAGTGAACGTCTCTCCTTTCTTAAAAATATTATCGATAATGTATATGTTGAACTAATTTACATTTTGTTTGTATAAATGATTTATTATTGATATGTGAAAATTACTGAAGAAATATTTATCGGATATGCTTGTCCGATTATTATTATTACGTGATACCTGCATGGAAACCAAAGACTCATCTTGGGAGGGCAGATTTCTCTACTTTGCTAAAAACATCTCACTACTTAATTCTCCAACTACGACACTACTATTATCAAAGCCATTTATCGCCCATTATCACCACCAACAACAGCATTTTTGTCTGTAAATTGAGTGTCTTCTGAAGGCCGATTTGTCTGCACGCAGGATGAAAAACCAGAGTTTCCGAGGGGGAAAAAACCCTGCTACCACCGTATGAGATAGACTAACTCGCCTTCAACTGAAAGAGCCCATATAAGAATTCCCCCCTCGTCACGACGAGAATCGAACTCAGGTCTTTTCCAATCGAACAGCGCAATGTTCCCATGTCTTTCCAATTGCGCTACAGCGGTTATTATATTAAAGGTACTTCAGTGATATTTTATAAATATATGTTGATATTGTGTTAGATATCTAATTGGATGCTTCTTAAAGTTTCTGATGTAATTTATGTTAGACATTTTTGTATGTACATGAACATAATTGTATGTGGATATTTATGAATTGTATATTGGTTGTATTGGTTTGTGGATGTGTAAGTAGTGGATAGTTGTTGTTAGGTATTGCCTTTATCTCTCATTGAACATTGTTTGTGAAGGTATGAGAATGGAGTCAATGTTGCTTTTAAAGTGGAATGATCATCAAGCTAATATGGACAATGTTTATAAGCGCTTGCTCTCTAATGAATCGCTTGTTGATGTAACTTTAGCATGTGAAGGATTAAGTTTAAAAGCTCACAAAATAGTGTTTGCAGTATGTAGTCCCCATTTTCAAACTTTGTTTCTGGAAAATCCACGTAAGCATTCCATTGTAATTATGAAAGATATAGAATATGCGGATTTCAAATTGGTTGTGGATTTTATGTATAGTGGCGAAGTTAGTATATCTCATGAACGTTTGCCTGAACTTTTGAAAATTGCCCAAATGGTTAAGGTGAACAGCCTTACACAACTCATAGGCATTAATTGCCAAGACCGTAAGGAGGATCAAATTTCATTGCTAATGGATGAAAAGGAATCATCATATGTTGAAGAAGATACTACTTTGTCGCCTGCTGCCTTGTTGTAGGAGTCTGTATTTGGTGTTGGGGAATAACAGATAATATCTTCGGACTCAGAAGAAGCTGTTCATGCTTTGTCAACAGATAAAGCCAGTGGATCTTGTTATGCGGATGCAGGTGAAAAGTTATCATCACAGGCCCAGCCACGAATTCTAGTATCGATTACTTTGACAGATCTGCGGCGAGAAATTAGACTTTGCGAGGGAAACTTGCAAGAGAACAAGTATGGTTCTATTAGGAAGAGAAAGAAGGTAAACAAAAAGAAAATCCTTGATGGTAAAAAGAAGAGGACCTCCTGGTCTAGGGATGCTATTTTAGATGTAGGTAAGAGTGATTGTGCACAAGGAATTACAGAGACAACGTCTAGCAAAAGGAAAAACCTTGATTGTAAAAAGAAGATGACCTCCAGGTCTAAGGATGCTATTTTAGATGTTGGTAAGACTGATTGTGCACAAGGAATTACAGAGTCAATGTCTAGCAATGCAAAAGACTGTAGCGAATGTAAACAAAATTTGACAAATAGAGTAACTGTTAGTGCAGCTCTTTTTTCTCGTCCACCAGTACTCAAGGATATGTTGTTTGGAAACAACATTAAATGCTATGTTTGTTTAATATATGCCTCAAACTTTCAGAAAAAAACATGTGGTATGAAATTAAGGAGGATTTATGTATATGTGGGAAATGTAAACTAATTGACGAAATGATATGTGAAAACATAATGTGCATGCAAATATAAATGATTATGTGATGAGTGAAGTACGGAAGTGCGGTAATGTGATTTTAGGGAGATTTAGAACGCTCTGGAGCTCACTGCAGATGGCACAGAGTGAGGTTGGGGTGCTGGATAAGAAAATGGAAAGGATGAAATTAGTAGAGATGGATAGACAGAGAAAGGATAAGGTGATGGGTAAGGTCAAGAAAATAATAATAGGGGATTCAATAATTCGTAGAATAAAACAAAGGATGTCTTTAAAGAATGTTGGCCAGGTGGTATGGTAGAGTGTGTAACTAGAGCTGTAAAGAGAGGTTATAGTGTAGATGAAATGATTTTAATGGTTGGGACGAATGATTTGGGAAACAGCGTAAATCGTGTGGCAAGTGATTTAAGGGAGATATTAGTGACTGCTAAGTTTAAGAGTAAGAGTGTTAGGATTGTCAGTGTGCCACCCAGTTTTGATATTCAAGAAATGAGAAGGAGGGCATTGATGATGAATGAAGTGTTAGCTAGGATGTGTAGGGAAAGAACGGGTGGAATATGTGGATATGTATGGGAGGAGTTTTATAGGAGAAAAGATTATATGCCTAAGATGGTCTGCATTTGGATGAGTACGGGAGTAAGCTTTTACAGAAGTTATTGTTTAATGAACATATGGGGGTTTTAGACCAGGGAAACGAGAGTTATTAGAAGGGGAGGGTGCGAGGATGGTTGGCAAAAATAATGACAGGAAAGTAGAGTTAGCTGTAAGTAGTACTAAGGTCAATAATAACTGTGATATGGGATATCATTGTTCTCAGAATTTTAACAGTACAGTATTCAGAGTGGGCTAACTCGCACACCATGTGATTACGGGGGGGGGAATGGAGTACTAATGCCTGAAGTATTCGGAATAAGTGTGATGAATTTTGTCATTACTTGGTTCTACTTGGCCAAAAATTATAAGAATTAGTGAGACTTGGTTAACTAAGAATGATTTAGTCATAGGGATTGAAAGTAAGGGATATAGTATCTTCTGAAAGGATAGAGAAGACAGAATGGGGGGGTACTAATGATAGACGAAGTGTTAAAAAAATAGTAGATGTGCTCAAGGTGACAGGCATGTAGAGAGTAGATCATTTGAGGCTGTTTGGTGTGAGATAGAAATCAACAGGATGAAATATGTAATTGGTTGCTGCTATAATCTAAGGAGTGTAAAGGAGAATGTAGATGGTATGCATTGGTAAATTAGTAAGATGAGTGGAGGGCGTGTAATTATTATGGGCGATTTTAACTATGGTGACATAGATTGGGAAAAGCAATGGTCTCAAGGAACAAAGGGATTGGAGTTGGGTGGTTAACAATTGTTAAGAGATAACTGCCTGAGGCAGCATGTAATAGAAGGGACAAGAGATCTGAGAGTGTTAAATCTGGTCATAGCATCGAAGAACATATCAGCAAGTAATTTAAATACACTGTCTCCACTTGGGGAAAGTGATCATGTGGTCTTGACTTGGGAGATGATATTATATGCTGAATATTCTCTGAAGAAGGGTTGTATATGGAATTACAAGACTGGTGATTATGACATGCTGAGAAGTCAGCTTTCAAAAGTGCTAAGGCATGAGAATTTAAAGGGGAGATATGTTGATGGTACATGGGAGATCGTCAAGGAGTATTTAATGAAATTTGTATTCCCAGAGTCAGGAGGAGGAATCAGGTAGGAGTAAGATGGATGAATAATATTATTAAGCGAGAGTTGCAGATAAAGAGAAAGTTGTGGTATAAATATAAAGAAAAAGGTGATGAGCAATCCTTGAACAGCACAAGATACAGGCTAGAAGGGTAACCTGCATGGTAAGGACGGCCAAAACTAATTATGAGAGGAAGCTAGCTGACGAGTCAAAAAAAAAAAAAAATAAAATAAAATAAAATAAAAAAAAAAAATTCCTAAGGAGTTCTTTCGCTATGTGGCAAGTAAAAGGTGGATTAACTTTGGAAGGATGACTTTAAAAAGTGTTAATGGTAAGGAAATTACAGAAACTAATCAAATAGTTGAGTTACTTAGTGATCATTTTGCAAAAGTGTACCATCTTGGTACACTTTTACAAATGATGAGAGTCTAGTGCTAGAAGAATTTGAGGTGCTTATTATATTAAAGAACCTTAATGCTAACACTGCCATTAGGTTAGATGGCATATCAGGCCATGTTATAAGGGAATGCGCAAGAGAATTAGCAGCTCTTCTAACTTGGCTGTTTAATTTAAGCCTCAGTTCTGGTAAAATCGCAATTGAGTGAAAAGAGGGGAAAATTATTCCACTACATAAGGGGGGGGGGATCCAGAACTGAGTTAGCAAATTATAGACCAATCAGTATATCGGGAGTGGTGGTTAAGGTTCTGGAGAAATTGATAAAAATTAGAATTCAGGACTGGGTGGACAGCAATATGATACTTTATAAGGGGCAACATGGTTTTGTGAAGGGTAGATCTTGCCTTAGCAATTTACTCACTTTCTATAATGAAGTAACAATGTAGCTGGATAAAGGAAATCCTTTTTGCTGGACTTTTTAAAGACATTTGACAAGATTCCACATGGAACTCTGTTGCATAAATTGGAGCAAATTGGTATTTGCTCTGAGGCTAGTGATTTGGATTAGAGGTGGCTAGTGGATAGATATCAAAGAGCGGTTTATGACGCAGCGGAGTCTAGTAGAAGGCAGGTGGCTAGTGGTGTGCCTCAGGGCTCAGTGCTTGGTCCTCTATTATTTATTTTGTACATCAATTATATTGGGAATACTTTGAAAGGAGATATCCACTTGTTTACTGATAATGCAAAACTGGGAAGAGCGATAGTTAATTCAAATGATGTGGATATCTTGCAGGATGATTTAAATAAGATGACGGTTTAAACTAAATGGCTGCCAGTTTAATGGGCCAATTGTAAGATAATGCACTTCAAAAGGATGAGATCACACGCTGTTTACTATATTAATGGAACTGAACTGCAAGAAGTTGATGAGGCTAGGGAGTTGAGAGTTATTGTGGACAGAGAACTTAAGTTTCGAGGGCATATTGCAAAGGTTGCCAAAACTTCTCATCAGATTACATGGTTATTGAAGAACATACTGACAAGCAGGGATAAGGAAGTGATTGTCCCACTTTATAAAGCATTAATATGAACTCATTTGGACTATTGTGCACAGATCTGGTAACCTGAATTTCTTGGTGATGTGAAAATGGTGGAGAGGATTCAGAGGCGTGTTACGAAAATTGTTGCAAGCCTGTGGAATGTCTCCTACGAGGATAGATTGAAGGTCTAAGGGTTTTATATGATTGATACTTATAACTTTTTTAAGACCAGTGCAGGAAGAGAGAGTACGAGGGGGAGGGGTCATCCCTGGAGATTGTGTAAGAGTGTGGTTAACAAGGACGTAAGGACTAGATTTTTTGCTTGGGGGTTGTAAATGGGTGGAATGCGTTGCCAGAGGTGATTGTGAATGTTTCATCACAGATGAAGCATTCACAATCGGAAGTATGACAGGTATTGTATGAATAACGGTTAGTATGTCAATGTTGGGTCTCCGCAATGAGTCTTTTGACTCCATGGTGGCACCTTATAATAATAATAATAATAATAATAATAATATTCTCATGAGCTCTCTGGACAAATTTCAAAACTCAATTTTTGTAATTTTTTCGGCTAAGAATTCTCTTCTTTATCCAGATGGTGGAATATAATCATGTAGGTTTACAATTTTGTGTTCAAAATATGTTTTTTATTGGAATATGTTTATATGTTTTTTATTGGAATGTTAAATTAAAATTCGTAAGCACACCCATCAATAGAACTTTCCTGGGATAAGGATTAACGGATTAACCAACCTATTCCATGGGATTTTCAGTTTCGAATGCCTTCAAGGTAAAGTGTGGATCTACGCGTGAGTGTAAATTAGGAACTTTATAACTATAAAAATTAAATAATTAAAATTTCCTTGTAAATCAACAGTCTTCACTTTGCGTATGGCCGAACAGTATGGAATTAATGCACAGGAAACCGAAAAACAGGTATTTGGTAGTAATTAATTTTGTCCATAGCTGAATTAAATTATTTGTTGTTGTTGTGATTGACTCAGATCCCATGAAAATTAAACATTTTTAGTCCCAAGGTTAAAAATAATTTTATATTTTTTAAAACCAAACCATTTTACTATAAGTGTTGCTCACAAATTGCATATTTATTTTATTTTATTTGATTTTATAAAGGCCTCGTCTACTCCCTATAAGGAAATAAAAGGCGTTAGCTTAATTAATTAATTATTATTATTTTATCTTATTATTTATTTGTTTATTTTTGCTTTTCATAATCTCTTTCTTCCCCTTTTTTTTCTGAAACACTAATATATTAAACTCCCTCTGAAATTACACATAGATTAGGTTCCATGCATACTTTCCTGCTCTGTACTGTAGGTGACAATAATTACCACCTTCATTTCCTCATGGTTTCTCCCTTTTCAGAAAACTAATTTGCTTGAATATTTCCATGTCACAACTCTTCAACAATTCCAGGCTTATAACAACATCCCATTAAATATCTTATGACCACTGCCACACCCAAAGTTGATTTTAAAGCATGGATGGAGAGCTTATTATTCACCTGTATAAGGCTTTAATAAGATTACATCTATGTTACTGCAGGCAGATCTGGTCACCTGGATTTGATGTGAATGAGTGGTGGATAAGATCAATAGTTGAGTGACCAAAATTGTGATAGATCTATGAAATGCTTCGTATGAGAACAGATTGGAGGTCTTTAGGCTACAAAGACAATCCATAGGTAAAAAAAGAGAGGACATGATAGAAACATATAAGTTATTAAAGGGATTCTATAGTATTGACACCAGAGACTTTATTTTTAGTACTTGGCAGGAAAGGAGAGAACAAGGGACCATCTCTGAAAATTGCTTAAGAGTGGTTAGTAAGGGTGTTAGTACAAGATACTTTTCTTGGAGTGTGATGAATAGGTTAACAGAAGAGGTTGTGAATGAGCTCAGGGAGAGAGTATAAATATTGTGTGAATAATGGTTTGCAGAGGCCTCCTGTAATGAGTCTCTGACTCCATGAAGATGCTTGAGAAAATAATATTTAAATTTGACGCAGATGGGACTGCAATGGTGAATAGGATATTGGCTGTATATATTAGCAACTTGTGTAGAAAGGTGCAACGTCACTAGTGATGTTGCATATTGATATGTTTTCAAGCTGTAATTATTACACTATAGTGGAAGAGAGGGGAAATATGTAGTCATTTGCAAGTAATGCAAAGTTATTATTAACTGCAGATTTCCATAAAGTCAAAAGACTCACTAATAGGAAGTCTACACCATCACATACAGTGCTCATCAAACTATTGCATTAAACTCCTTCAATGTGTCACTATACCATCAAGCAGTGCATTCTCTATGTCTGCCACTCGCCATGCAAAGAACCTCCTCTCACTCCCTTGCTCATACCCATATACAGTTTCCAGAAATGGCTTCTTTTTCTTCCCCCTTCTCCTATTCTTTGAATAAAATAATTTCTTCCACATTAACCAGGTAACAACTCCTTACCAACATAATCTCTCACCTCCTCCTATTCACAAGGCTTTCCAATTGCATTCTATTAATTTGTCTTTGTATTACACCATTTCAAAGGTCAGTTACTACCTAATCAGTCTTCTCTGGACCCATTCTATTGTATTCTTATCACGATAAAAATTAGGTGACCAAATCTCATATGGATCATACAGTAATCCATATGAGACCTGATCAAAGCCTTATTCAGTACAACCGTAACCTCTTTATTTCTGCATGTCAAGGTCCTTGCCATAATCCTATGTGATGACTGTAACTTTTTCACAGTACAAGTTATGAAGTCAAACCTGAACTTCAGGTCCTTATCTACTACCATTCCCTGATCTCTCATTTTCTCTATCTCCTTAATAACCCCATCAAGTGGATGCTTTGCATGCCATTGTTGCCTTCTTTCATAATCTTACACTTTGCAATATTAAACTGGTAGTTTCATTTATCTGCTCATTCATACAGTCTTCCTGTATACAGGCCACACCTTCTTGACTCCTCATCTTTCTACAGTTGTGTATCATCTGCAAATAGTTGCATATCTCCATTTAAATCTGCTCTAATATCATTAATATACAAGTTAAACAACAATGGCCCCAAAACAGACTTCTCCAGCACACTACCAGTGACTCTCCTCTTTTGAGATACTGTTTTCCTCCCCTTCCCCCCATATACAGACAACTTGCTGATAAATATCTGACAGTCACATATCCAATTCATTAATTTAGTATCTGGTTCCATCCTTCCAGTTTAGTTACCAAATTGTTCTGTGAAAATCTATCAAAAGCCTTTGCGAAATCTAAGTATACCACCGTATATATATATATGCATCTCCCTTGCTCAGTGCATTCATCGCCTCTTCATCATCTTAACTTTAACTACAACTCCAGATGTATGGATTAGCCTATAATTTGTAGCTTCAGTATTATCACCACCTTTCTGAAGAAGAAGAATTTTACCTTCTTTCCACTCACTCCTTAGGGACTTGTGCTATTGCAAGACTTGTTAAACAGATATGTCAAGGCTGACTCTAATTGCCTGGAACATTCCCTTAAAACATGCAGTGATATGTTATCAAGTCCTTCTATTACATTATTGACATCAAGCATAGTCAACTTCTCACACACTTCTTGCTTGCTCACCAGTAAGCCATCTCCTACTCTTCTATACTTGACCTTCTCGTGATTTTACACTGATGAGAATAAAACACCCTGATAAATTGCTCCCTTCAATACCTCAACTGTATCCTCTGCAGCAGTTACCGGTCTACCATTTTCATCCATTAACATCATCTTACCGTAATCATTCTTCCTTTTGTTTCCCACATATCAAAGGGGAAAAAAATCTAGGATTTTTCTAGGCCTAATTTGCTAATTTCTACTCAAGCTATGCTTTTGTTGCCCTTTTCAACTGAGACAACCCTCCTGACCTGCTCTTTGTGTAACTAAATATTGCCATTCATCTTGTGCTGCTTCCACTTCACCTTCTTCTGGATTTCATGCTTAACTTCTTCATTTACACACCTGACACCTACCTTATTCATTATTTAGACTTTTGGAATACATTCACACATTGATGTTGTTAAATATCTCTCTTAGTCAGTACCTAAGAAGATAAATGCTGCTGAGCAGCATTTATCTTCTTGCTTAACTCCTCATTCCATGCTATAGCTCCAAGCTGTCTGCTAAGCTTTGTATAGTTACTGGTCTTGTAGTTTCACATATATCATTTCCCCAGAGGTCTTTACATGGTTATCACCCAGGTGATCATTTTCACCAACTGCAAGAGAATATGGCATCCCACTCACATTCACATCCTCTGATGAAATGATCAGATCTTAAACTCATTTCTCATATGCCCTCCTTTACGTACTGCCTAAGATAGTTTCCTTGCAAGAAATTCATTTCCTTGTTTCCAAATGCTTTCTCTTCATTCCAGTCTACTGTATATTAAATCACCCTTCCCTTGTTCGCTATCCCAAGTTGCTTATACATTTCTTAATCACCGCCTTCCACATTCTCTGGCTTATATCAACATCTGACTTTTTATTACAAATACCTTTTCCTGCCAACCTCATAACCATTGTCACTATTTCTCCTCCTGTATATCCACCTTACTTAGACATATTTCCCCTGCTATCATCAGCACCCTCCTCTTTCTTGTCCTTTGTATCCTCATGAAAAATGTATGTGGAGGTCTTCTCATTTTCTACCAGTTTTCCAGCTTTCTATTGATCCATTGGAGTAGTACAGTTACTTTTAATCTGAAATACTTTACATTTAACAGTGGTCCTACTCATCTCTCTTTAAATTAAATTTTCCTGAAAAATTTAAATCTTTCCAAAAGAAACTAACATCAGTGCCTTCCTTGTAACTTTTCCAAACTTTGTATTATCAGCAAACAACTGAATGTCCTCAGTCACTCCTCATGAAATATCATTTATTGATAAATTGAGCAATAGTGGCCTTCTTAGGCCACTATTGCTTAGTCAGTGCTTGTTTTCCATTTAATGGGCATGCCCCCCCCCAAATCTATACAGCCTGCTAGTATCTTGCATACAACCAGTCTCTTATCTATTCATATCAGCTGTCCTGTATTTAAAACATTTAACACTCTGTTAAATGTTTTGGCATATCCAAAATAGCATACCATATTTATTCAAATATAACTTGCCCTCGCGTATATCTCGACCCCCTGATTTTACTTTACAGAAAAGAAATTAAAAAGTTTTGCATATACCTTGCATGTGAAAAAAGTTTAAAATTTTAAGAAATAGATAGTGAATGTTCTTATGGCAGTTTCAGATATTTTGGAATTCATTTGAAGAGAATAGCATTTCAGCTCAGCAATCGTCGGCTTGCCTTTATCATTGAGTTATGCGATCTTTTGTTAATACCACACTTATCATATGTTCATAACTTATCTCAAATGTTGTAAATTACTGGTAATTTTTGCTTGAAATATGGAGAAACATTCAAGTTACAGTGCTGATTTTAAACTCGGAGATCATATGATTCTGAAATGGTAAAAGGACAAGCAATAATAAAACTGTTTGTTTTAATTTAATTAGAGAAGTTGTCTCTAAAGATTCAAATATATCAGGTGGTGAAGGTGAGCCACCAATTGCATAATTTATAAATAATTTAAGCAATTATTGAGGATTTAATTATAAATGTCAGTTAAGTTTTTTCCTGAAAAACTATAATTTCCAAAAATCCATGCATATATCTTGCACCACTATTTTTTAACTTTAATTTTGGAGAAAAAAGTGCGAGTTATATTCAAGTAAATACGAGCAGTACATTCATCACTTTTTAATAAAGTGCATGTAGTTTGAAACAAATAATTATTAACTATGGAATAACTTATGTGTGAGCTTCACATATATGACATTTGAAAAGAACAGTTTCCCAAGTAGTAATTCTTGGCCACATGTTCCATATTCAATAGATTTTTTAATTAATAGTTTATCTCTTGTTTCAGTTTATGTAGTTAGAACTTCAATGTATTTTAGACTCTGCCACTCTATATCATGTCATGCACCTATAACTCACATTTTCATGGTTGAATCTTCTGTTTATCTGTTCTACTTGTTTGCACAATTTGGGACAAATGGGGATGGATAAAAATCTGGTAATTTAGACTAGAGGGTGGCTGATGGACTGATATGAAGGAATGGTTTATTGGAAGAGTTGAGTCCAGGAAAAGGCAGATGACCAGTGGTATACCACTTGGCTCAGTACTTGGTCCTTTGTTGTTTAATTTGTACATTAATGATATAGGAAATGATTTGATGGGAAATATTCAGTTGTTTGCTGATGCAAAACTGAGAAGAGTGGTGGTAAATGAAGGTGATGTAGAGATCCTGTAGGAAGACTTAAATAGGCTAGCAGTATGGGCAAAGGTAAATTGCTGACAGTTTAATGTGGCCAAGAGTAAGGTTTTCACTTTCACTTTGGGAAAAAGTCACAAGTTATTATTATCATTATTATATCACACCTCCAGGGAGTCCAAAGACTCATCGAGGGAGGGCATCAACTCTACAACTCTTCGCCTCACTATTCCACCGACCTTCATCATCTAACACCAATGCCATCTACTGCCGACTACCACCACTAGTGCTTTCACGGACAATCACAAACATCCATGCCCACGGTAGGATTCAAACCCACAGCCTTTTGGCTGGAGAGGGATACGCTAACCACTCGGCCAATCAAGCCATTAATTATTATTATTATTATTATTATTATTCGTGACACCTCCAAGGAGTCTGAAGACTCATTGTGGGAGGGCACCTACTATACAACTGTCTCCACCACTACACCGAACCTCTACCAATCATCATCTCTATCAATGCCATCTACCCACCACCACAACTAGTATTTTTTTGTCTGTAAATTGCGTGTGTGTTCTGAAGGGCCGATTTGTCTGTATGCGGGATGATAAACCCGAGTTTCTGGAAGAAAAAGCCCTGCTACCTCCATATGAGATCGGCTAACTCACCTTCGATTGAAAAAGTCCACATAAAGATTCCTCCCGTCGCAACGAGAATCGAACTTAGATCTATTCCAATCGAAGGGCACAATGTACCTTTGTTCTTCCAATTGCGCTACGGAGGCACTTAAATTGAAATTAATTTCAATTAATGTACAAGTAGTGTATTATATTCCTGGAACTGACTGCAAAAATCTGATGAGGCCAGGAACCTGGGGGTGATTGTAGACAGGGAGTTGAAGTTTACAGGGCATATTGCAAAGGTAGCCAAAACAGCATGTCATATTACATGGTTGTTGAAGAATACCCTAATAAGTAGGAATAGAGAAGTTATTGTTTCTCTATATAAGGCTTTAATAAGGCCTTATATTATTATTAGATGCCACATCTAATCTGGACACCTGGATTCCATGAGGATGAAGAAGTGGTGGAGAGAATCCAGAGGTGAGTGACAATCAAAGTTCTTGGAAAATTTTAAAATGTATTGGCGATTAAAATAATTAGCAAAAAAATTGATAGTGACATTGATCTTCCAGAGTGATACAATATAAAGTGAAGAAAGTATGAAAGGATTTCTTATTTTACACTGGCATTAAAAACTATAATTATACGATAAAAACAAGCAGCAAAATGAATATAACTCATAGGTATTTAGTCTGATATAACTTAGATTCTGGTTACCAAGCAAATGGCAAGCAACTGCGTTTCTTGCTGTAGGCCACAGAACGTAGCTACTATGTACGCCAGGTAATGTAGTTAAGTGTTCTTTTCAGCGTGAAGTATTATCGCACCTTCTAATAGACATGACGGTCAAACTACACTTCTTATCCTTGTTCTTTCAGCAGGTGGACAGAATATTATCCAGGTTTGCTGGACGTGTATATACGTCCAGAAAAGAAATGCTATGCTTACATACATGAATTTTATGGAATACAGAGTTCCTGTTAGTTTTATATTCTAAGGAAGAACAATGTATTTCAAATGGAAGTGGGAAGCCTTACAAATTTTTCGGCGACCTCTAGTTTTTATATTATGAATTTAATATTTAAAAATAAGTATTTTATTTTGCAACTATAACTACGCTTTTTTTTTATTGTTCTTTGTGAGGAGTAAGGTTTTAAAATGAGGCCCCCATCTTGCGCCTCATGCGCCTAATGGTAAATGCCACCCTGAGGTAGAAGCATTGAAAATATCAACTGCATCGTGAATGGAGAACCTATAGAATAAGTAAAACATTTCAGCTACTTAGACACAATTTTTAGTGAAGATGAGATATTAAATATGGAAATAGACAACAGAATCAACAAAGTCAGTATGGTAGGAAGTCAACTGAATAAATTTATTTGGAATAAGAGAGAAATTAGTCAAAACACTAAATTAGCTGTATACAAGACAGTGTTCAAACCAGTTTTAACTTATGGATCTGAGAGCTGGGTTAGAAATAAAACACTTGACCACAGACTAGAGACCACAGATATGACAGTCCTGAGAAAGATTAAGGGTGTGAACAGGTGTGAATTCATGAACAGATGGCATCAAAGGTATATCATATTAAAAACGAGGATATTAGGAAAGAACTTTACATTGTTACCATCCAGGAATGTGTTAGCAGAGCTAATCTCAGGTGTTATGGTCACTTAAACAGAATGGGAGAAGAAAGGTTAGCAAAAGAAGTGTTTTCTACTAGGTTGGCAGGAAAATGGCTTAGAGAAAGACCAAGATATAGGTAGAGTGATACAGTAATGCCTTAGAAGACAAAAATATAAGATCTGATAATGTTGGAGTCTTGACAGGTAACAGATTAATTTGGAGGAAAATTGTTGATAGGAAGTTAGTAATGATGTAAGTTCTTAATGTAGTATTATCATAATATCTTATACATCCCTTGAGGGTACATGTCAAAAATTTGATGATAATTGAAATACAGTTACATGGTGCTATACCAGAAGTCAGTTGATGTTTGATTATTGGTTAATAGAAGGGTCATTCTTTTCAAACTGAGATAAACAGTAGATTACTGTATTTATTTTGTTATGCCAGCTTATGTACCAGTTCATTATGTAAGTAGATTGCTAAATACATTTTTAGTATTGCTTTTCTGCCTTCCTATTGCATGACTTGTATGTTTCTGAATGATAGATTTTCCATAATGAAATTCAGATGATAAAACATTGAGCTAGCCAAAGAGATTTAAAATTTCAGGGGTGTTGAGGCTACTATGACAACACTACACAATTAAGTTTACAATAATATTAATCTATTGTCAACAATTTTCCTTCAGATCAATCTATCACTTGTGAGCAGTGTATTAACTAAGCTTGTAATGTGGAGTAAAAGAGTCCATGTGTGCATAAATACTTATACTAACAGATCAACGTTTGGTCGGAGGCTTCTGTCCTAGACTAGTAAATCCTATTAGCATAATACAAAAAATATCCTTTTTTCATACATTTTAGTATTTTTTAAATATTCGTTTAACATATTTATAGTAAGAAAGTATTCTATAGCATTTTTGTATATATCCAACAAACAGTTATATATTTTTAGTATTATTAAAGGAGTTTTATTGGATTAAATGATAATGTTCGTTTATTTCAGATTCATGAACTTGAAGTTTTAAGTAGTGAACTTGAAAATGTATCCAAGACTGCAGTGAGTATATGTGGCTATTTAATTTTTTTTTTTTTTTCAAAAAAATTCTCTTTAAAAATGTGATTCCCAGACAAAATCAGTTCAGCTTTACATCATCATCATCAATTTCCTGATGTGCATCCTCAAGGAGCATTCACGCTGACAACACTACATGATTAAGTTTACATTACTATTAATCTTCTATCACCAATTTTACTCCAGTTTAGTCTGTTACTTGTCAGCACTTTAATATTGTCATATGTAACATTTCATTCTTCTAGGGCACTTTTGGCTGAATCAATCCACCTAGACCTTGGTCTTCCTCTGAGTCTTTTTTCTGCCATCTTGGCATCAAACACTTCTTTTTCTAATCAGTAATCCACTACTGGTTAGAAAAACACTTGTTTTTCTAACCAGTAGTGGATTATGTTCCTTTGAGGCCCTAGGTACAATTTTGTTATAAGGCCCTTTATGTAAAAGTATTTTTTTATATTAAAAAGACAATAACATCCTTAAATAATAATAACAAGTTTTTTCTTTATTATAATTATTTAATTTGTCTAGTTTCCATTTTAACATGTTCCTAATTTTTTTCCTATATGCAATAAAAAATAAAATGGAAAATAAATATTAGCTATCTAAAAAATATATTAGAAAATAAATAAACACTGAAATAAGTGAGCCAAAAGGCTTCACTTCGGCAATGCACAAATTATTTGAATTGGATCCACCGGAACTTTTATAGTCTCTATATTTGGCATGAAACTCTTGTAGTTTCTCTATTCGGCTTTGAAATAATGTTGGATTCAATATCCACTTAATTTGAATAATTGTGCATCGCTGAAGTGAAGCCTTTTGGCTCTCTTATTTCAGTAATTCTTGGTGCCTTTTGTGATGTGACACCTTTTTTTTTTGACAACTTGTATGGTAAAGTATATAAGTTCTGCATCACCAGAACCTGAGTATTTACATTTACATCTGGGTCTGGGTAGTGATGCCCCTCCCCCCCCATAATGTATAACATCATACATGTCTGCTGGGAGATGTTTTACATTATGGGAATGGGAAATACTAAGGATAGTGATCGAAGCTTACTCCACCTTTACTATTAGTTGCCCCTGTCACGAAAGGTTTGCTTATGCTTGGATTCGCCGAAACTTTTATAGTCTCTACATTTGGCACGAAACTCTTGTAGTTTCTCTATTCGGCTTTGAAATAATGTTAGATTCAATATCCACTTAATTTCAATAAATAAATAAATAATAAATATAAATGTTCAATAAATTTTTAGAGGCATATTATCTTTTTTATCTATATTCTATATTATATTCTAATATTCTATATTATCTATATTATCAAAAATTGGTATGTAATTTTTGAGGCTCTTGAGATGACAAGGCCCTAGGCGAGCACCTAGTTCAGCTATTGGGTAATCTGCCACTGTTTCTAATCTTTCCTCACCCATTCTACTTAAGTGACTATATCACCTTAGATTAGCCTTGCTCACACATTCTTGAATGTGTGAGCAGGTCTTCATTTTTAACATGATTCTGCCTTTGATGCTATTTGTTCAAGTCCCTAATTTTTTCTAAGAACGCTTTGCTTTATTTCTAATCCATCACTTAGATTGATAACTTAAAACTTGTTTGAACACTGTATTGTATTCTGCTAGTTTGAACACTGTATTATATACTGCTAGTTTAATGTTTTGGCTAATTTTTCTCTTGTTCCATATAAATTTATTCAACTGGTTCCTCACTGTACCAACTTTGCTTAATGTATTGTCTATTTCCAAATTTAATTTGCCATCTTCATCAAAAATTGTGCCTAAATAGCTGAAATATTTACTTGTTTTATAGGCTCCATTCAGAATGTAACCGATGTTTTCTATGTTTCTGCCTATTTTCATAGTTTAGGTCTTTTTATTGCTGATTTTCATGTTAATTTTGTTACAGTTGTTATTCAATTTTGTTAGAGAATCTGAGAGACTTACACTGAATGTTATCTGCATAAGCAGAGAGCCAAGTTTGATATCTCCAATTCTAATGTCAGGTTTTTAATGCCACTTGCATAATGTGATCAATGTAGATGATGAATAGAGTGGAGATAATGTGCATCATTGTCTTACCCCTGATTTTACATCACACTATTATTATTATTATTATTATTCAGGCCTCCATGGAGTCAAAAGACTCATCGTGGGAGGTCCTTCCTAAGAAACACAAAGTCTATCAAGACTCATCGAGGGGATATCCCTGTCCCCCTGAGAAACACAAAGTCTATTATACCACTCCTTGAACTCATTGACTGTTCTCGCTCTCACCACTCCATCAGGCAATGCATTCCATGGTTCAACCACCCTCCATGCAAAGAAACCACTCCTCACCCTCTTGCTCACAGTTTCCTTTCGTAACTTCCAGGGATGGCCTCTTGTCATCACTCTTTCCTGCTGTTCAACCAAGCGAAAGAACTTCCCTTCCTGTATTTCCTCTGCTGACTTACAATGTAAATATAGGCTATGTATTGCTCTGTATCACGTTCCATTCACCCCATGTAATTGTAGGTAATTGTAGTGTTTTGAAAATCTTTTCTCCAGGCTCCTTATCATATGTCTTCCCTGATCTACAAAACTTAGTACAGATCCTTGTCATATTCTCATGATTTCTCAACTATTTGTTGTCAAGTGAAAATCTGATCCTGTCAACCTCTGTTTGGCCTGAATTCAGCTTGTTCTTCTTCAAGTTTCTCTTTCACAATCTTTCTCAACCTCTTTTCAGGTATGCTTGCATAAATCTTATCTTTTTGTGCCTCGATTATTTATATATGTACTTCTATTTGCATTCCTCTTGAAAATTTTCTAGTACAGTTCTGTCACTGTTTTGTTTTGTTTAACAATCTTTCAAAGTAATTACTCTAAACATCTAGGATATCCTTATCTTCAGTTTTCATGTCACCGTTATCATCATTGATTCCTTTTACAGTACTCTTTTCTCCATTTTTAATCTTTTTCAATAGCCTCCAGAACATTTTGTCTCCTGCTTGATATTTATTTTCTATATATTCTTACAAAAGTCTTCTCATGACTTTTGTTTAGCTACTTTTACACATAGCATAGCTGTCTTATATTTTTCTCTCTATTCTTTTAGGGCCAACTTATTTGCTAAGAATTTTTGGTATGCTTTCTTCTTTTCCAAGACTGCTTGTTTAACTTCTTGTTTCCACCTTGGGAATTCTTATATTTCTGTTCATGCAGACAACTTCACCACATATCTCTCTAGCTAAATCAATCAGTGTTTTCTTCAGAGTTTGTAAATGAGACTCAAAGCTTTAGTTCTTGTTTTCAATTTGTTTAATTTTTCCTTCAATAATGTTTGTATAAGTCGAGGCTACAATTTACCTGTAAAAGCTGCCCAACTTTAATTCTTTTTAAAACTTTCTTATATACTGTTCTTTTTGATGTAATATCCATTTTTATCCTCTATATACTGTTGTATCCTGAACTAGCATGAAGATATCACTATCAACAATAAGGTAGTCAATGAAGCTTTACTTATTTCTTGTATCTTCTCTCCACATGTACTTGTGCACATCTTTATGTTGACACATGGGATTAGTAATCACTAGTCCATGTCCTGAGCAGCAGTCAGCAAATACCATTATTATTGGCTCTCAATTAATCTCAACTAATGTAGGCAATGCTGTAGTTGAGCATTGCCCGCATCAAGTAATTAATAAAGAATTTCCCAAAGATGAATCTGGCCGCAAGTTTTCCGATTCGTACTATTATCGAACTATTTCTCCATCTAACAAATGGAGAAAAACTTTTACGAAGTTATTTAGTTTATTCAGAATCGTGAAATTCGGTTTTCTGTTATTATTGCAAAACATCCGGTAGTCAAAATTCCCAAACTAACTAACGAATACGGTTGTAACGATTGGCAACATTTGAGTCATATACTAAAAATGCACGAGACAAGTTCTGCGCACATTAAAAACTGTTCAAAATACAGTGAACTTAAAATGTCGTTGATTAAGAAATGCATTATTGATTGCACACAATAAAGATTATACGAAACTGAGAAAAAATATTGGCAATCTGTTATAGAACAGGTAATCTACATAATACAATATTTATCAAGACAGTGTATAGCTTTTAGAGGTTCTTCACAAAAACGTTTTGAAAATGATAATGGCAATTTTTTAAAGTTAGTAGAAACTGTCACTAAATTTGATTCGATAATGGCAGAACCCTTGCATCGCATCCAAACATCACAAAAAAGGAACATTGCTCATTATTTGGTGATAAAATACAAAATGAAATCATCCATATAATTTCTGAACTGTAAAACAAAAAATTTTAGAAATGGTTAAAGAAGCGAAATGTTATTCATTAATTCTTGACACTACTCTGGATATAAGCCACACAGAACAATTATCTATTGTTATTAGATTTGTTAATCAAAATAAAGATACAAATATAGCAGAAATTCATGAACATTTTTTTGGTTTTCAATCTGTAGAAGATACCACTGGGCAAGGACTATTTCAATTTATAAAAAATTATTTAAAATGATTGAATGTTAACATTTTGGATTTACACAGCCAAGCTTATGATAACGGTTCAAATATGCGAGGCAAACATAATGTGCTGCAGAAAAAGAAAAAATCCTTGAAATAAATTCAAGGGCTTTTTTTTATTCCGTGTGCTGCTCATTCATTAAATTTGGTAGTTAATGATGCAGCTAAGATATCCTGTGAAACTGTAAATTTTTTTGGGGTAATACAGGAATTATATAATTATTTTTCAATATCTGTGAAGCGTTGGGCTATATTAAAAAAACATATTCATGTTTTAAATTTGAAATCACTTTCTACTACTAGGTGGGAAAAGTAGAGTAGAAGTAATAAAGCCACTTAAAAATAATATCAATGAAATTTACCAGGCTCTTTTTGATATTATGGAAGATGAAACTAAAGATATCGATTCTAGAGTTCAGGATTCGTTTAAATTTATTTACTCTGTTCATGTTTGGTATGAAATCTTGAGTCTCGTAAATGTTGCAAGCAAAATAATGCAGAATCTAACATTTGATATAGGAAAAATTAATTATTTTTCCTATTTTACATAATTAATACAGAAAATCTTGATTATGATATACAAGAATTAAATACTCACCGAACAGACCAATATTTTGAAAATATTATTAGAACTGCAAAAGAAGTAGCAAACGATCTTAATATTGATCCTATTTTTCCAGACAGTCACAAAAGAACAAAAACAAAAATGTTTGGTTACAAAGCATCAGATGAGACAACGCATGACCCTAAACAAAATTTTAAAATAAATTTTTTCTTCGCAATTTTGTGGCGGCTAAAGCAAGATGGATAAATATGTAAAGTAAATCTACATTTATACTAATTGTTATATAGTTAAAATCATATCTCCAAATTATCTTTGTTATGTAATATTTCTTTTTATATTAAAATAAAAGTAATTTTTGTTTATATATATATATATATACATACATATGTTAAAGATACCAAGCTATTTTAAACCTGGTTTTACTCCATTTCCCAAGTAAGCAAACAGACAAACAAGTCAAGTTTGCGCCTGCAAGTGTTGCAAGCCTAGCTGACCCTGCACATAGTGCAAGACCAAGGCAACTAATGGTAAAAGTCGATTAAGCTCTGATCACTAATCTTAATATTTACCCTTAATGCAAAGCACATTTCCTGGAGGAGATGTATGATGCTTTGTATTAAAGGCAAGAGGCCACTACCCAGATCGGTTTCAACCTTTATTGAGGTCTCATCAGTGGGAGCCAGGCTAGAAATACCAAGATTTTAGTAATACAGAGCTTATAAGTATTTTACCAGAACAAGTTACCATAAGGTGTTTTAACCTTATTAAATAAAAATCTCAGGAGGATTTATTATACTTATTTATTATATTTATTATTATATTATTTATTATATTTATTATACTTTAGATTTATTATATTTATTATACCCAAGGTAAAATACTTTCTACATATATATATATATATATTCTGTTGTATCTATATATTAAGGAATAAACATTTTTGAAAATTTTTATTATTAAAAATTCCTTATTAATGAATTTTAGTGATTACAATGTCTACTACTGTTAAATAAAATTTATTTTTAAGTATGCATATAAACTGTTTTGTTCTTTTAACAAAGTTAAATTTTTCATGGAAACTAATTTTATGGGGGCGCTGAAAAATGTTTTGCACAAGGGTGCCTCCTACTCACGGCACGGCACTGACTAGACAATTTGTTGTTAGTAATCTACTTCCATATACAAGTAGCATAGTCATGAAGATACTTTATATGAAAACTTTTGTTTGAGTAAAATGATTAAAACAAGAATATAATATATATATATTTTTTGTCTGTTATAATTCACTTTGTAACCAACCAAACACTTCATAAGACTGGAGACCACAGTACATGAGAATTCTGAGAAAGATTAGGGAAGTGAACAGGTGTCATCAAGGGTAGAATCATATTAAAAACAAGGATATTGGGAAAGAACTTTACATTGTTAGCATTCAGGAATATGTACACAGCTAATTTCAGGTGGTATGGTCACTGAAACAGAATGAAAGAGGAAAGATAAAGGTTAGCAAAAACGTTTTTTGCCAGGATAGCAGAAAAAGACCAAGATCTAGTTGGAGTCCTGACAGATTAATTACTTGTAAGGAAAAATATTGATAAGAAGGTTGTAATGAGTAGTAATAATGTAATCTTTTCATGTAGTATTGTTATAATATTATGTACACTTCCTGAGAATACAGATCAGGAATTTGATGATGATGCATGTGATACATATGCAAAAATTTTGCCAATAAGATTTAATTTTCCTACTAGATTTTACTACCAAAATTATGGTCTAGCAATGAGCTCACCTCTGTCGCCTCCACCAATTTATATACGGAAAAATTTGAGGAAGAAGTTATAGCACACAGACAACCCTAAAGTTATATGTCATTGGAAATATGTTGATGTCTTTACTATATGGAATCACACTCAAAAAGACCTCGAAGATTTTGTCCATTTTCTGAATACATGCCATCCAAAAATCAAATTCACATTAGAAATAGAAAAGGATTGTAAATTACCATTCCTAGGTATCGTTATCAACAAAAACATCACTGGTGGATTAACATTTAAAATCTACAGGAAACATACTCACACAGGCAAATCTACATACAAGCTCTTTCCATCACCCTCACCAAAAATTCGACATCATCAAAACCTTACAAAATAGAGCTTTAAACATACTCAAAAATGATGAAATTAAAAGAAAATAATTTCAGTTCCTATTTTAGTCAATTCCTCTAAAATAGCTATTCCAAAAAGTTATTATTATTATTATATAGCACCTCCAGGGAGTCCAAAGACTCATCGAGGGAGGGCACCTACTCCCCAACTTTCCATCTCCACTACTCAATCCACCAACTACTACGTCCAACATCTATGTCAATGCCATCTACCGCCGACCATCACCACTAGTATTTTCACAGACAATCACAAACATCCATGCCCACAGCAGGATTCGAACCCGCAGCCTTTTGGCTGGAGAGTGGATACGCTAACCACTCAGCCAACCAGGCTTGCAAGTTACTAAAGAAACTTTTATTTTCCAGTCTGTAACCATCTGTAATAACCTGTAAATTAATTACAAAGGCACAGTCTCCTTACCATACATTGGCAACACATCAGGAAAATAGATTATTAAAATCAGTCAATACCAGAATGGTCTTCAAACCAATTTAACACCTTACAAAGTTTCCTATGTTCCATTAAAGACTTGACATGATTGTTAGCACTGAAGATTGTGTTAACAGAGCTAATCTCAGGTGATATGGTCACTGAAACAGAATGGGAGAGGAAAGATAAAAGTTAGCAAAAACATCTTTTTGCCAGGATAGCAGAAAAAAACACAGAAGATGATTTTCCATTCTGCAAACATCCTGGAGTATGCAAGAGTCCTTTTTTTTGCAGAAAGTGTACATAGGTCAAATGGGAAGATGTTTTAAAATCTGTAGAAAAAAACAAACAAACATGTAAGCAATCTTGAAAACAAGGGTAAACAAAAAGCAGCACATATCCTCACAGAACATAATTATGGTAAATTGGCAAGCTTTCTCCATGCCTTACTTAGAAGACAATAATGCCATCAGATTGTCTGAGGAGGCTAATGTGGCACACTAAATAGACACTAAGGGCTTGATATCTAGAAGTTGTGAGACATACAAAAATATTTTGGGAAAATTTGGAGAAAAGAGCAAAGCTAATAATAATGGCAAATATCTGTTGGATTTCTGCTCAGGACATGGACTGGTTATTACTAACACCATGTTCCAACATAAAAATGTGCACAAATTCACATGGAGAGAAGAGGCAAGGAATAAGAAACGTCTCATTGACTATGTTATTGTTGATAGTGATGTTTTCTCCCTGGTGCAGGACACCAGAGTGTACAGAGGATTTGAAACTGGAAGTGATCACTATTTAGTCTTGAGCAGGATAAAATTGAATTTCATATTGAAAAGAATAACATGTAAGCAAGTTTTAAAGCGAATAAAAGTTGAGCAGCTCTCAGATGTGAACTGTAGACTAAAATACACAAAGATTATTGAAGAAAAAATGAAACAGTTTGAAAACAGGAATCAAACCTTGGAGATTCAGTGGCAAACACTGAAGAAAACATTGATTGATTCTTCTGCCAGAGAGGCATGTGGTGAGGTTGTCTGCAAGGATAAAAAAAATCAGAACTCCCTGGTGGACACAGGAAGTTAAAGAGGCAGTGAAGGAAAAAAAGAAAGCATATCAAAAGTTCCTGTCAAATAAGTCAGCTTGTGCTCTTAGAGAATACAGAGACAAATGCAAGAATGCTAAACACTGTGTAAAACTAGCTAAACAAAAGTCATGGGAGGACTTTGGCAAGAATATAGAAAATAATTATTATTATTATTCCTGATACCTCCAAGGAGTCCGAGGGCTCATCGTGGGAGGACATCTTCAACTGTCTCTACACTTTACCTCTACTACGAATCAACGCCATCTACCGCCCACCTCCAACACCACCACAACTAGTAATTTTTGTCTGTAAATTGCGTGTGTTCTGAAGGGCCGATTTGTATGTATGCGGGATGAAAAACCCGAGTTTCCGGGAGAAAAAACCCTGCTACCTCCGTATGAGATCGGCTAACTCACCATTAAAATAAATATCAAGAAGGTGGCAAAATATTCTGGAGGCTGTTGAAGAAGCTTAGGAATGGAGGAAAGAGTACTGTAAAAGGAGTTAGAGATGATAAAAGTGACATGAAAACTGGAGAAAAAGATATCCTTGAAGTATGGAGTAATTACTTTGAAAAACTGCTAAATGAAACAAGCAGTGATGACAGCACAGTGTTAAAAACCACTGACCAGGCATGCAGTCAGGAATACATATCCATACTTGAAGTAGAAAAAGCCATCAAAGGCTTGAAATGTGAAAAGGCAGCAGGAGTAGATAATATTCGACCAGAAATGCTTAAGTATGGTGGTATAAGAGTCTTACAGTGGTTGCACTGCATAGTTCAGAAAGCCTGGACAGAGGGACGAATTCCTGATGATTGGAGTAGAGCTCTCATAGTACCCATATATAAAAAGGGAAATAAAACTGAATGTGAGAATTACAGAGGTATTTCCCTACTGAGTGTTCCTGGCAAGATCTATGCTAGTATACTTGAGAAACAGTTGAGAAGAATTGTGGAAGAAAAGCTTGGTGAAGAACAAGCTGGATTCAGGCCAAATAGAGGCTGTCAGGATCAGATCTTCACTTTATGACAAATAGTCGAGAAAGCATGGGAATATAACAGAGATCTGTATTTAAGTTTTGTTGATTTGGAAAAGGCACATGACAAGGTACCAAGAGAGAAGCTATTCAATACACTACAGTTATATGGTGTCAATGGGGCATTATATCAAGCAATACTTTGTCTTTATTTTAGTTGTAAGTCAGCAGTTATAATTGAAGGAAGTACAGGAAGATGGCTTAATATTAAATCGGTGTGAGACAAGGATGTACATTATCCCATGTGTTATTCATTATCTATATGGATCACATTATGAAGAAAAGTGGTATTAAACATGATATCAAAATTAGAGATGTTAATGTCAGCTCTTTGCTTTATGCGGATGATGTTATACTTCTAAATAAATCCGCTACAAGTCTGCAAGATTCTCTGACTAAATTGAATAGCTGTTGTAATAGATATGGTATGTAGGTCAGCAATAAAAAGACAAAGACAATGAAAATAGGCAGAATCATTGAAAATGTCAACTGTGTTGTGAAATGGAGAACCTGTGGAACAAGTGAAACATTTCAGCTACTTAGGCACGATTTTTATTGAAGATGGTAAATTAAATATAGAAATAGACAACAGAATCAGCAAAGCTGGTATGATAGGAAGTGAATTGAATAAATTCATATGGAATAAGAGAGAAATTAGTCTTAACACTAAATTAGCTGTATACAAGTTCATATGGAATAAGAGAGAAATTAGTCTTAACACTAAATTAGCTGTATACAAGACAGTGTTCAAACCAGTTTTAACTTATGGATCTGAGAGCTGGGTCAGAAGTAAAACACTTGACCAAAGACTAGAGACCGCAGATATGAGAGTCCTGAGAAAGATTATAGGCATGAACAGATGGCATCAATGGCAATATCATATTAAAAACGAGGATATTAGGAAGGAACTTGACATTGTCAGCATCCAGGAATGCGTTAGCAGAGCTAATCTCAGGCGGTATGGTCACTTAAACAGAATGGGCGAAGAAAGATTAGCAAAACAAGTGTTCTCTGCCAGGTTTGCAGCAAAACGATCCAGAGGAAGACCTAGATATAGGTGGATTGATATGGTACAAAGTGCCTTAGACGATAGAAATATAAGATCTGATAATTTTGGAGTCTTGACAAGTAACATCCTACAGCGAGTTTACCAATTTCATTGAGATCCTCTAACAGCGATAAAAAAGATCACGATGGTAATATTAGCTATGATCCTCTTTAATTGATCATCATCAATCACTATTAGTCTTCTGACACACTTACCACAGAAGAAATTTACTGAAGCCAAAATCTATTCTTTGCATCAGATGCATCTCAGAATGAATCTCAGGAGTTTTTAATAATAAAATTAAATTTTCTTATAACTTTTAAGCTAGTTCTATCTCCCTTTCTACTTCCCATAAGGATAAACAACTGTATCGGTTACATTTCAAATTTTCTGTTTATATCTTCTTTCATACTTGAATGAAATAGACCAGTTCAGTTAGATCAGAACTATATACAATTGCTTCAGTTCAGTAAATCCAAGCTAGCTGAGTATACTATTTCTACTACATAGTAGTTGATGGAATCAGCTGAGATTCATTGTTTGCACTACTTTAAATATAAATACTTGTTCAAAGAAAGGTGTGCAGCCATCCTGAATTGAATTCTCTGAACCATTAAAATATATGGAAAATTATAATTCAACTCCTAACTGTTACAGTTTGATCTTTTTGAATATAAAGTGTTTCTCTCATACTGCATTCAGTAGCCAAATAATTAGTCAATTATATAACCTGTATGCACATGCATTGCCTTTGGGCTTTGAACACATCTGATTTTCTTTCTACTCTGATGATGCTTTAGATGTCTATTGCAAAAATAAATTCTTTTAATTAAACAATAAACTTGATATGAAAAATAAAAATTCATAACTAGTTTTAATAGATGAATAAGAATAAACTAAATATATTAATATTATACTTATTCTGTATAGCTTACATTTAGGCACAGTTGAAAACTATTTAATTAACCACCTTACCGGCCATTATGGATCAAGTACGCATCGCAATACGCTTTGTTTCCATCATATATTTCAATGTAATATCAATGGTATTAAAATTTTAATATGCACTAGTTATCCATGATAACTTTGACATCTATAGACGTCTTGGCCGGTAGTGGTTAAGATAGATTGGTTATAGATATTCTAGGTCACATATTGTGGATTATTATCAGTGCAAGACAGTTGGAAATTGAAAAATTAAATAACAACAATGAAGGTTTGTGGAGAATGGAATATCTCTTTATATGTGGCTGCAGCCAGGTACCAAACTGATACTGTTAGGATCATTTTTGAAGTGTGTATGTGTACATGTTGTGTGATTAAAAAAATAAAAAAACCTTAATAATGAACTCTCCATGTCAAAAATTTGGGAAATTATTATTAAGAACTGTACTGTTTAATTATATCAGTTTTTATTATCTGTATGCACATGCTTTTTTTTTTTTTAATTGCACAAAGTGCACTTCAGTTGATCCTAAGAGCATAGATTTTTTTACCTTATATATGCTCTCTTGACTGCATTTCATTGTTATTTACTTTTTTGATTTCCAACTGTATTACACTGACATTGATCCACATATGTGAATCGAAATATCTGTAATCAATCTATCTTAAATATTTTTCAACTGTGTCTACATGTAACTTATACAGAATGAATAACGCACAGTTATCTCAGTAAACGTATATTACACTAATGTCTCCCGCCTTAGTACAATGGCAGTAAAAAAAAGTTTTGAAAACTCAACTGATTTTCTCAAGTTTGGTGCTCTTGATAACCATGAAGTATTTCATTGTATTTAGCATAAAGGCCTTTTATCTAAGATCCCATCTTATGATTTGTTTTTTGTGTTTTGCAGTTGGATTACTGGTTCTTTCTCTGGTTACTTGTGATGGTAGTAATCCTCAAAGCACTTTTGATCCTCTCCTGATACTCAACTAATTTTGGGTGTGCTGCATGGCTCTGTCCAACTCCCGATATTTCCATGGCCTTCTCCAAATCCAATTCACAGTTTTGCTGATGATATTACACTGCAGAGCTCTTATTAAGAAACCTTGCACAAAATATCTAGAATATATTATGCTATAACCTTGTCAGAACTCTATCTTTATATCTTGAAAAAAAAAAAAAAAATGGTAATCTTCCTCCTCTTTTCCCGACCTTCAGTAATACCAATTCTTGATATGTTCCTGTCACTCATATATGCATATCATTTTCTCATCCAGGTTTTCTATATCACACCTCTGAAGAGCTATATAAATTAACGCTATACAAATGTAAATCACAAATTTGTATAACCATTCATAGTGGCACACTCAGAATTTAATCTTGTGGGGGGGGGGGTGAGTTGAGTAGACGATTTCAGAATACACACTGCACATTGCATACGACCTATGACTGAGCATCTGCAGTGATCGCCAATATGTGATACCTGTGATCTCCTCTGGCTCAGCTCGGGCAAACGAAGTAGTGCTTGGTCTGCCAGAGCACTACTTCGTTCGTCTTGTGTTCACAGCAGCAGTGATTCCGAGAGTTACAGGGTATTCCCATCTTATGTGACCACTAATTCGTAAGTAGTATAGAAATAGAAGACACAACATAAATAAAAAATGAATTTTAATTAGGAAAAGATTTTTGAAAATTTTCAATTTTTTTTCCCTTTTTTTTTGGGGGGGGGGAAAGCAGCATTCTTCCCCCCCCCCAGGTGTGCCACTGACCATTCATAACTATAGAATCTCATCTCTCCTTTTGTTATTAGGATCAATGCCCTGTCATGGTTGGGTAGCTTGGTTTCTTAGAAACCTGGTTTTTGCTGATGATAGGCAATTAGTCTATCTGAAGAGTATATTATGGTTGTTAATTGCTTGTTGTTCAGGATGAAAAATCCAGGTTATGGAAGGCTTTTGCAGGTGAAGGCGGCTTCACTTGCAAAAACCATGATAGAGATTCTTCACATCCTGGACAGGACCCATCTTTCCAAACAAAGGGCACTGTTGATACTGGCTGAGCTACAAAGGCTCTTTAACCATAGAATATGTTCTTTAAACATATTATACAGTTAAAGATACATTTACTTCTGAAGAGATATACCCTTAAGAACAGCTTAAAACTTTTTGGCTTATTGTAGAAAAGATTGGTGAATTGGGTGTGAGTTGATCTAATCCACTCTCTCTCTCTCTCTCTCTCACACACACACACACACCTTTAGATTTTGCTTGTGTGCATTTTTAGTAGAGATTTTTTGTTCATCACAATTGGCATCAGTAAGTCCTCTTATATTTCTTTAGATTTGTTATGACTTGCAGCAATGATTATCATCTAATTCATACCTCAATATGTAATTTTTTTCCTCTTAATTCATCCTTTCTATCTGTCTCATTTTTACTGTAGAATACCACTTGCTCATTAGTTGGAAAAACATGGATTGAATCCCATATAGAATTCAGTAAATATTTATAAGGACTTTTCAACTGAAGGCAAATTATCCAGTCTTATAAAGTTTGCAGAAATTTCTTCCAGAAAACTGGGATTTTTATCTTAAAAAACTCAACTAGCCAATATATAATACACTTGTTTCATAGATTTAGCTACATTAGTGCAGTACTAAACAGTCAGTGAGCAGTGAAACAAGTTTGAAACAATTATCCTTGAAAACAACTTCCGTTCATGTATATTTCTTAATAAATACCGGCTGCAGGAATTTATCTGTTCATAACTTTCTTCTTAATCTTTCCATTTCTATGACATTTTTTTACCATGCATCAGTATGATACAAGGTAAAATATTGAGACCAGAGCCATCACTACCTAAATTTTATGAGAAGCAAACACTACATATTTGGCATATAACGTACAGGTTACATGGCATTATGCTTGAGATTAATTTATCAAAATTTTTCTGAACTTTTTAGTAGTTTCACATATTGTGTTGCTTTTGACCAACATAATGTGTGATTTGTTTATTTTAATATTTTTTGAATTCTTTACCATCTAATAAGCCAGAAATGTTTTTCATTTTTCTTGATATGTACGTGTATCATATCATATATTTTGTGGATTCTGTACTATTTTAAAATTTTTGTAGTGTTGTTTTATGTGGATTTTAAGGTTGTTTGTTTTAACGTAAGTTTTATGCTTTTTTTTTTTTTTTTTGCATTTCAGAGAATTTATAAGCAGCAACCAAACAGTCAGATATTCTTTTTGGATAACATTATGTCACTTAAGAGTGAAGTAAAAAGTAAGTATCTGAGGACAAATATTAACCAACTTTTGGATATTAAGCATTTTGGATTCCTAAGTATATATAAGGGGAATGGTAGTACTACATTATTTAGTTTACTTTATTACTAACTTCCTGTCAACATTTTTCTCCAAATTAGTTATTTGTTTCAATAATGGAATACCTTGAATTGGCATAATGATAGACATCATCAGGTGGCATGTGATGGTAGGACTGTGTTTGGAGAGCTCCGAAAGCTAAGTTGTTTAGTTTTAAAAAAATAACGTTATCAGTTAAAAAATTGTGTTAGAATTAGACTATATTGTGGAGTTAATTAGTTTAGGTTAAGAATTTTGTTTTAAATATTGTTAATTTAGTCTTTTGAATGGTAAGATACTTAGCATAGCACATGGCGCTAATGTGAAGCAGAACAGTGGCATCCAAGCGGTTGTCATAGTTTAAAGAATTTAATCAAAAAGACTTCATGCAGTGCAATGTCTGAAGTCAGCTGGAATTTGGTTTGAAAGCGATAGTGGTGGGAAAATGTGCCAAAAATGCCATGAGATCGAGGATCAAAAGTATGTCTTAGGTCACAAGATTGAATTAGTGGATGGAACTCAGAATACGATTGAAAATTGTGATCTAATGCCAGATAGAACTGAAAGTGAGAATAAATGTGACACGATTGAAAGCAACACTAAAAGTGTTAAATGAAAGAATAGTTTGAGTGATATAAAGAATGAAGAGTTGGTTGCAATGAGGAAGATAGCTCGTTTGTGCGGAGTGATACATAGGGCGAAGTGGCAGCTGGAGCAACTGCAAAAATGTCTAGCAAATGGATCAGCTGATAACAGAAAGAAAGAAGTGCGAGATAAGAAAAATGAGGGCTTGACGAGGGAAAAAGAAAAATCAAGGAGTGAGTGTTATACGGCGATTCAGTTGCAAAAAGGTGTGATCGATGAGAGTTTGACAAAATCATGCTTTTCCGGTGCGAAAATTAATGATGTTAGTGAGGCTATTACAGCACAAAAGGGTAGGGTGAAGGAAATGATTGTAGGTGGTTTAAAATGGTTTAAAAGGAGAAATTCTAATGGTTTAAAATTAGAAAAGTAAAGCATGAGAGAGGATATGAAAGAATTACTGGAAGTAGCAAAAGAAAAGATTGAGAAAGTTTAGATAGTGAGTCTGTTGCTGCAGTATGGCAGAGTACAGCTGAGGAGGAGGACTGTAATAGCAAATGACCGAGTGTGTAGATTATGCAGGAGGAGTGTGTGTGTGGAGTGAATTTGATGGGCGAAAGGACTTATACAAGAAGGATGGTTTGCATGTGTGAATGGATTTGGTGTTCTGAGACTGGAAAAAGTCTTGTTGAATGAAGCGGAAGTGGATGTACAGAATCAGGGAAACTACATCTTTTTTGGGGGGAGGGGGAGAGGAAGCTGTTGAGTGGATATGCAGACATCAGTGAGGCAGTTGAGTATAAGAATGTGTATAATATGCCTAAATTAGTACCACTGGTAACAAACCAGAATGGAATAGTTAGTATAAAGCATTAGGATAGGGGTGGGCCTAAGGGGCTTTTGCACTTTATGTACACTAATGCTAAGAGCATTAGGAAAAAGCAGGAGGAATTTTTGGAATTGGTTGCTCATCACAGCCAAAGATTATTGGCATTAATGAGACATTGAGACACGGCTAACAGAAGATGATATATTTAGTGGGATAGAATGTGCAGGGTATAGTGTGTTCAGGGAGGATAGAGAGAAAAGAATGGGGGTGGGGAAGGGTATTATTGATAATAGCTGATGAACTGCAACTAAAGAGAGAAGTTCAACTGCTGGACAGTAAAAATAGCACATTTGAGGCTATCTGGTGTGAGATTGAGGCCAGCAGAACAAAGCTATAGACCAGGAGATGGAAAAGATGATGGAGATAGTATGCATCAGCAAATAGACTCAATGAGTGGAGGACAGGTAATTATTATGGGGGATTCCAACTATGGTAACAGATTGGAAGGAGAAGAGAACACATGGGAAAAAGGAAATGGATTTTATGCATTTACTAAAGGATAATTATCCCCTCGACGAGTCTAATACCTCGATAACTCATCCCCTTGATGAGTCTAATGACTCCCTGGAGTTGCCCGTAATAATAGTAATAATAATTACCTGAGAAAACATCACGGAATATGCTAAGGGTTCGAGAGTGCTCGATCTAGTAATTGCATCTGAGAATTTGTCTATAATGAATATGACCACGTTGCCACCTGGTGAGAGTGATAATATGGTCTTGACTAAACGTGTGGAATTTTCAGTTAAGATGGGGTATATGTGGAATTACCGGGCTGGTGTATGACAAGCTTAGGAGATGGCTTGGATCATTGCCATGGCATATAAAACTGCAAGGGCTGGATGTTGATAGTGCATGGGAAGTGGTAAAGGAGTGTTTGAAGGAGGTAATGGCAGACTGCATACCTAGAGTCAGGAGAGTAAATCAAATAGGAGTTAAATGGATGAATAAGACCAAGCTGAAGCTGCAAAAAAAGAAACAATTATGGAGGGAATTTAAGGAGAAAGGTGATCTGCAAGCACATGAATAGTACAAGGCACAGGCCAGAAGGATAACTAGTGTGGTAAGAAAGGCAAAACCAGATTATGAAAGACAGCAACGCAGGGCTAATGAGAATCCCAAACAGTTCTTTCGATATGCTTGGGGGTTGAGGAATGAGGAAACCAATGGCTTATACAGGAACTGAGGTAAATAAAATAGAGGTGAATAGCATATTACAAACCTTTAATGTGAATACAGCTGTGGAATTAGATGGTATACCAGCTCGAGTTTTATGTGAAGCGGCAAAGGTATTGTCAGTATCCTTGACCATATTGTTTAATCTAAGTCTCAATTCTGGGTTAGTACTGAGGAGGGGTGGAAAGTAGTTCCATTGCATAAAGGTGGCTCCAAGACTGATGTAGCAAATTACTGACTGATCAGCATATCAGGAGTTGTTGTCAAAGTACTGGAGAAGTTGATCAAGAGCAAAATACAGGAATGGGATACTGTATGGGGGCGGGGACAGCAATGTTTTGTGAAGGGTAGATCATGCCTCAGTAACTTGTTCATGTTTTATAATACAGTGATACTGCTGGACTTTGCAATGGCCTTTGACAGGATACCACATGGAATTCTAATCAGTAAACTGTAGCATATGGGGATGGATATATAAGGTTGTGAGATGGATAGGAGGGTGGTTGATAGAGAGATATCAGAGAGTAGTTTATTCAGGAGTAGAGTCCTGTGACTAGTGGTGTGCTGCAGGGTTCTGTTCTTGGACCACTGCTATTTAATTTGTTCATTAACAATATAGGAAAGGATCTGAGAGGAACTGTTCAGTTATTTGCAAGATGGTGTCAAAATGTTACAGGATGATTTGGGAAGACTGGACAGTGGAGAATGGATGTCAGTTTAATGTGGCAAAGTGTAAGGTTATACATTTTGGGGTGAAAAGATTATCAGTGGTATACCATATTGGTGGTGTTGGATTCTAATTATGTAGAAAATAGAATAAATGTTGTTTGATTCAGAATCCAACATGATTTTCCGTCATAAGAACTATATTTGTAGATATTATTTAATGTAAATAACATAAATTATAATTGATATTATATAACTACCTTAATTATGTCAAATATTTAATTGCTTAATCAAAGAAATGTGTTAATGGTAAATAGATTCTGTATTAAATGTTATTAAGCTGTTTTATTTATTGATTTGTAGTTTAACTGCGCATTTATTGAAATGCGATCATTCTATTTATTCCTTTTGTGAAAGCTTAATGTTATGTAATAACTCAATGTAGTTGTATAGCGTAATGTAACATTCGCGAGAATGTTTACATCTATCGGTTGTCATGGAGACGCGTGAAAATAAACGGGCGCGTGTGAAGGGAGCGTTTGTGGGGAAGAGAGAAAATAGATACGTAGTTGTAAGAGTTGTAAGTGAGAGTCGGAACGGAACTTTGGAACTATAAGGTAGCAAGGAAGTAAACTAAAGAAGTAGAAGTAATTAAAAGGTTCTTAGGGAAGAATTGAGTAGATATTTTTTTCATAAGTGAATCTTATAGTTGGCTGAAAGCAAAGTCAGCCGTAGTAATAAAGGAAATTATTGCCGTAATCGGATAATTGGAGAACTGGACATTCAAAGAAGAATTCTGAATAAATCCAGTCAGTCTACAATTACGACTTATTTCTATACTACGAAAAAAGGAATTGTACGGAGTTAAACTAGTTGATGAATGAAAAATAAGAATAATTAATGTACCTTATAGTTTTTATCTGGAGTTTTGAAGCGCAATTAATAAGGCTTAGTTATAACCTTGGAGAATTTTTATAAATGTGTTTCGCAAGTATGATAAATACAAATTGAAAGTGTGCTCACAAAATATTGGAAGTACTGAAGATTATTTCTGGTAAGGACAGTCACATTAGTTTATTTCAGTGTATGAAGATTTAAGTATTAGTTCCGTTGCGCTGTTTGTAACATTAACTGTAGCTTACCATCGAGGCTGAGAGTTGAACTATAGACATTGAAATGATATCTACCGTGGTTAGTGCCTGTTATGAGTTAATCGTAGAGTGTAGCTGAGAGACACAAGGAAACTGTTTAAATAAGAATTTCTATTGTAATAAGTTGAGTATAGGAACTTTGTGATTCTGAAACTGTGAAATTGTATGTGAAAGTTTGAAAGATTGATTTATTGTGAATGACTTGACCTGATGTACTAGCTTGACTGAGTTATCATATTTAAAAGTGGAATACATGTATTTTGTTATATAACCATATATTAAATGTTTTGTTTGTTATTTTAAATATTGTGTTTGCCTGAATTTCTTTTTACTGCACCGTTCACAAAAATTCGGATCTAGCGGGAATCCCAGAAGGAAAGAAAATAAATACCATCGGCCTGAATGAGTGAAAAGACTGCTAGCTAATTTTGAATTAATCTTACTAATTCATATAGACTTATCTAAGGATAGAGTGGCGCAGTATAATAGAAATTTCTCTACCCTTAGATCAGTGATTAATTTGCAATTAGTTTTCCTTTATTTTATGAAAGTGACTTTTAGCAAGATGGCGGATTTAGAACATAACATGAAAATAGAACGTCACGACAAATGGCGCAGTTGGCAGGATGTGATTTAATTGATAGAAAGTAATTTAACAGCTGTAGATTAACAGATTTAATTTAACTTGGTAATAATAATTGTGAAATTGCTCCCTGAAAATTTAAAAGGTAAATTGAATAGATCACAATGAACTGGTTGTAATCAGAAATCAGGCAAAGATAAAGTTTTTTTTTGAAATTAAAGGATTATATTATTTGAATTGATGCTCCAATTATCACAATGGCTGTTACTTCCAATTCAGAGATGGAAAACAGTGAATTTTTTAGAAGTATGAATCCCCAACAAGTAATTCCCCAATTTTCAGGAGAAGACTCTGATGATGTATTATCTTTTTTTACTTATGTTGAGAAACTCAGAGAAACAGCAGGTTGGACAGACTTTCAATTGTTGGTGCTACTTAGAAACAAACTAACTGGTAAAGCTAAGACATATTTTTTTTCATCTCCTATACTTAAGGAAACATTTGAATACAAGAAGTTTAAGGAAGTCTTGCTATCTCAATTTTGTAAACGGAGGAGTGTTGGACCAAATTTGTGGAAACTACAGAGGATTATACAAAAGGACAAAGAATGTGTTGGTGACTTCTACAATCGATTACTAACTCTCTCTGAAGGTTTAAATGTATCCAATGAAGACAAACCTCATTTGGATTGGGCAGTTTATCAACAATTTAGACAAGGTGTCAGACAAGAACTGAGGGAGACAGCCTATAAGAAGAAGATAACCTCACTAGAGGAATGTCTTATAGCTGTCAAGGAAAAGGAACAGATGATTGGAGACCTTTGCCTTTCATCTAATATTGGCCTTGTAAACATAGTAGAAACAACTGATTGTTCCATAGGAGTAAATAAATCCTCAAAAGAGAGCAGAAAGAAAGAAGATGAAAGGAAAATCATTAGAGAGAATCCTATTGATCAAAACTGTATGTCCGACACAAAAGAACAAACCAACAAGAAATTATTCAAGGAAGTAAAAGACATTGTTCACCAGGAAGTAGAAAAATTGCAACAGCCAATGAAGAATAAATTAGATGAAGTAATGAAAAAATTGACAGAAATGACTGTAGGATTTCAAGAAAATTTCAATCCCACAGCAGAACATATTAGTAAAGTTGTCAAACTGGAGGTTGAGAAGCAAAATAAACCAATATTGGCTAAATTGGATAGAGTAGTGCAAGCCCTGGAGAATGTTCGACAGCAAATTCCCATTGATCCTCAAGCTCAGACAAGGAGAAAATTTCTCAGAGATGATGGAGATCCTCCCAAATGTTTTAATTGCAACAAGATTGGTCACATCGCTAGGAATTGCTACTTTAATAAAAGAAACTACTCTAACAGCAGAAGAAACTCTAATTTTGGACATATTTCTAACAGAACATATAATAAAGCTCAAAATTTCCCTAGATCAAGAGAGTTAATGATGAAGGTTACAGGATGTGTCAAAGGTCATAATTGTAACATTCTATTTGACACAGGTTGTAATGCCTCAATCATCAGTAAGCATTATTTCCTAAAGTTAAAAGATAGATTATGGAAGGATGTCACCAATTTATGGAGACCTGTAAGAATTTCCACTCTTTCTAATTCGAGATCTACAGCATATGAAAAAGTTCGTGCACAAATTTATATACCTGACATCAACCTCTGTGTATATCAAGATCTATTGATAGTCCCTTTCTCTCCTAGCTTAAATGCTCACATAATATTAGGAACAAATTTTATGGAGAAGCATCACTTCTCTTGTGACTTTTCCACAGGTCAAATATCCATATTGAATAGAAGAATACGTGTTAAAAGAAACTATACCTCTGAGTGCACAGGAACAAGGCAACTAACAAGAAGATTTTGTGTGCCTAATCAAGAAGAACAACCTGATAAGATGCAATCATCTATAGACAAACAAGCTGTAAAAAATACTGATTTAAGCTCTACTATACTTGATCAGCCTGTTATTCAACTTGACACTGACTTGACATCAAAACTTCAAGTATCTGATTCTGAGCAAGAGATTTGTACTGAGAATCAATTACCAGCTGAGATTAATTTTACTGAGATATCAGCTTTGCATATCAGAACTAAGAATATGAGAAGAGGAGACAATTTTAAGGACTTAAATAATTACAGAAGGAAAACCAGAAGAATCAGTCACCAAAATAGAAGTTATACTACAGTCAAATGTAATGACAGTAAGAATCTAAGTAAAGACCGAGAAGTTGTAGAAGATAGTACATGCGTTGTAGAAAACACAGGACGGAGTTTCATCCAAACAAGGTATAACCTAAGACCCCCCCCCCCCAAAAAAAGGAGAGTAGTAGAAATCTGATTCCACCACCTAAAGGTTTAGAGTGAAAAATTTTTCTTTAAGGAAAAATTTTTCAGAGGAAGAGTAAGCCTTTGTTGGATTCTAATTATGTAGAAAATAGAATAAATGTTGTTTGATTCAGAATCCAACATGATTTTCCGTCATAAGAACTATATTTGTAGATATTATTTAATGTAAATAACATAAATTATAATTGATATTATATAACTACCTTAATTATGTCAAATATTTAATTGCTTAATCAAAGAAATGTGTTAATGGTAAATAGATTCTGTATTAAATGTTATTAAGCTGTTTTATTTATTGATTTGTAGTTTAACTGCGCATTTATTGAAATGCGATCATTCTATTTATTCCTTTTGTGAAAGCTTAATGTTATGTAATAACTCAATGTAGTTGTATAGCGTAATGTAACATTCGCGAGAATGTTTACGTCTATCGGTTGTCATGGAGACGCGTGAAAATAAACGGGCGCATGTGAAGGGAGCGTTTGTGGGGAAGAGAGAAAATAGATACGTAGTTGTAAGAGTTGTAAGTGAGAGTCGGAACGGAACTTTGGAACTATAAGGTAGCAAGGAAGTAAACTAAAGAAGTAGAAGTAATTAAAAGGTTCTTAGGGAAGAATTGAGTAGATATTTTTTTCATAAGTGAATCTTATAGTTGGCTGAAAGCAAAGTCAGCCGTAGTAATAAAGGAAATTATTGCCGTAATCGGATAATTGGAGAACTGGACATTCAAAGAAGAATTCTGAATAAATCCAGTCAGTCTACAATTACGACTTATTTCTATACTACGAAAAAAGGAATTGTACGGAGTTAAACTAGTTGATGAATGAAAAATAAGAATAATTAATGTACCTTATAGTTTTTATCTGGAGTTTTGAAGCGCAATTAATAAGGCTTAGTTATAACCTTGGAGAATTTTTATAAATGTGTTTCGCAAGTATGATAAATACAAATTGAAAGTGTGCTCACAAAATATTGGAAGTACTGAAGATTATTTCTGGTAAGGACAGTCACATTAGTTTATTTCAGTGTATGAAGATTTAAGTATTAGTTCCGTTGCGCTGTTTGTAACATTAACTGTAGCTTACCATCGAGGCTGAGAGTTGAACTATAGACATTGAAATGATATCTACCGTGGTTAGTGCCTGTTATGAGTTAATCGTAGAGTGTAGCTGAGAGACACAAGGAAACTGTTTAAATAAGAATTTCTATTGTAATAAGTTGAGTATAGGAACTTTGTGATTCTGAAACTGTGAAATTGTATGTGAAAGTTTGAAAGATTGATTTATTGTGAATGACTTGACCTGATGTACTAGCTTGACTGAGTTATCATATTTAAAAGTGGAATACATGTATTTTGTTATATAACCATATATTAAATGTTTTGTTTGTTATTTTAAATATTGTGTTTGCCTGAATTTCTTTTTACTGCACCGTTCACAAAAATTCGGATCTAGCGGGAATCCCAGAAGGAAAGAAAATAAATACCATCGGCCTGAATGAGTGAAAAGACTGCTAGCTAATTTTGAATTAATCTTACTAATTCATATAGACTTATCTAAGGATAGAGTGGCGCAGTATAATAGAAATTTCTCTACCCTTAGATCAGTGATTAATTTGCAATTAGTTTTCCTTTATTTTATGAAAGTGACTTTTAGCAAGATGGCGGATTTAGAACATAACATGAAAATAGAACGTCACGACAGTGGAACTGTACTCCAGGAAATTGACAAAGCCAGAAACTTGGGAGTGTTAGTGGATGGAGAGTTAAAGTTTAGGGGGCATATAGCAAAAAGTGGGCTAAAGCAGCTCATCGGATCACTTTGATGAGCAGAGACAAGCAGGTTATTATTCCTCTTTATCGAGCCTTGATAAGACCCCCCCCCCCCCCTCTTGACTACTGCATACAGATCTGGGTACCAGGATTTCTTGGTGAGGTGGAGAGGATCTACAGATGAGTTACTAAGATGATAGCAGGTCTATGGAATGAACCTTACAAGAACAGATTGAGGATTTGTGGGTTGCAGAAACTGGTTGATAGATGGGAAAGGAGAGATATGATTGAGACATTCAAATTACTGAGGGTTCTTACGAGGTTATTCAGAGGAAATTTTTCAGAACAGGCGTGATGACGGGAGAACTAGGAGCTATCCATGGAAACTGAGTAAGAGTGTAGTTAGCAAGGGTGTTAGAACTATGTTTTTTCCTTGAAGAGTGGTGAATGAGTGGAATAGGTTGTCAGAGTCTTTTGTGGGTGCTACGACTGTGAATGAGTTCAAAGCGAAGTGTGATAGATACTGTGCAAATGCTGAATAGTTCTTGACATGATGTTTAGGGCCTCCCTTGATACATCTAAGAATTTACAGAAGAAATGCTTCTAAGAATTTACAGGGAAAACTCATGTAAATAACTTATGTATTGTAAAATTTTCACTAAAGTGTTGTAGGCATCTTCAGTACAGGATTATAGAAAGCAATTAAACATTAACAGACAATTCTAAAAAATGCCCCTTCCTCATGTATCTGAATCTAAAAGTAAGCCTATTAATATCTTAACCTGTCCTGTTCTTACATTTGAGATGAAACACTAAAAACCTTCCCAAAAAGAGCAGTCCAATTAATCATTAACTTTCACAGATCTACTCCATTGACTTTGCATAGATGTTCTCTTCTGCCTCACCTTTTCTGTTGCTGTTTTCATGGCCACTGTTATATTTTCATCATTCCCATATATTTCCTCCTAGTCTATAAAAATACAGCTGTTGGGTCAACATTTGTCAGTCTATCTTCAGATGGACTATCTGAAGATCTACTTAGCTAAACCAGTTTCTTGTCCTATTTTGTTCCATCTGCTTCTCTCCTCTAGGATAAAAGTTTTGCTATTTTCCTTAAGGACTAAATTCTTCAGCTGTTGAAGAAACATGTAAATGGGCTCCTTAATCATTTTCTCTCTCTATCTCTTTCACATCCAGCATCCGGGAATGCGTTAGCAGAGCTAATCTCAGGTGGTATGGTCACTTAAGCAGAATGGGCGAGGAAAGATTAGCAAAACAAGTGTTCTCTGCCAGGTTGGCAGGAAAACGACCCAGAGGAAGACCAAGATATTGGTGGATTGATGCGGTACAAAGTGCCTTAGATGATAGAAATATAAGATCTGATAATGTTGGAGTCTTGACAAGTAACAGACTGATTTGGAGGAAAATTGTAGATAGGAAGTTAGTAATGATGTAAATTTTTCATGTAGTACTATCATAACTATCATATCCTGTACACCCCTTGAGGGTACATGTCAGGAATTTGATGATGATGATCTCTTTCACATACACACAGATACAGAGCATTGGTAAATAAGTTATGAAAAAATGTTTTGCAGCCTCTTATGTGTAGGTAGGCTGCTCTGAGTTTAGTTGCTAAGATCACATTTACTGTCCTCCATAATTCAAAATATAGCTGATAGTTTATTGTATTGTAGGTGGAATGGGTCATTTTACAAGTATTCTGTTACAGTTTTGAAACTAGACTTTTAGCGATATAAAAATCAGTTATCCACCAAGTGGATAACTTGGATTTTTACATTATAATCTGTGAAAGCCTCCATAGTTGCAGTCAGTTTCAATGAAGTCCTTTGGTAGCAAAGACTTGGGTTTAAATCATGTCTGAATCATGACTGACTGCAATTATGGGAACCCTCACAGATAATGCAGGACTAAAAAACCCTGCCACTGGGCTGGACAGGACTTTTTTGTCCCACAACCAGGCAAACTGCCCAGGAGAACGTGCACAGTGTGCACCCAAATCTAGGCATAAGACTGACTCAATCATTACATTTTAATGTGCATAAAGTGCAGTTTATAATGTTGAGTGGTTTATACAAAGCATGATAGAAAAAAAGGTGTAATATCTAACATTAATTTTAATGGATAGGAATAAATGCTTAAACGGTTATTAATAAATCAAGAGCTGATCTCATGTCTGTTCTTTATTTATTGCAGAGAAACTTGCATCTTTGAAGATAGACAAGAAGACAGTGCAAAATCAATAATCATGTGCAAATGATTTAATAAATTTCATGTGCAGAACATGAGTGTTATGAACTGAATATACACTTAAAATTATATAAGGATAAATAAAGTATTTAATCAAACTGGTCTATTTTATAACTTTCTGGTTATTACAATTCATGTTTAAATGAGCATGAAGAGGAAATTTCTTGAGATAATCATTTTCAACAATGAATTATTACAGTGCTTATTTGAATATAATCCTTTCAGTTTATTGACACCTCCAGAGAGAGCCTAAGGACTCATCACAGGAGGACACTACTCTACTTCATTAAATACATCTCACCTCTCCACTACTAAATTCTCCTCCTATGACACTACTACCATCAATGCCATGTACTGCCCATCATCACAGTATAAAAAACAACAGTATTTTTTATTATTATTTTTTTTTGTTTTTATTGCATGTGTGTTTGTCTGTACATACGATGAAAAACCAATAGTTTTTCATATCATATTTCATGAGATGAAATATGAGATCTTCAATTGAAAAAGCCCATATAAGGATTCCCCTCGTGATGACGAGAATCAAACATAGGTATTTTCCAATCAAAGAACGCACTGTTCCGGTGTTCTTCCAATTGTGGTATGAAGGCACTTTATCATATGCTTTTCCATGCATGGTGGTACTAAATATACAAACTATTTCACTTGTCTAACTCAAAGCATCTCACCTGTGCTGTTGTAAGACATTGAACATACATACTAATACCAACTCTACTAATCCCTGAAACATTCCCTTAAGGCACGTGGTGATATGTCTTCAGATCATATTGCCTTATTGACCAAGCTTAATTCCACATGTACCTCCTGTACACTTACAATTATGCCATCCTCTTCTATTTCCTTTAAATTTTAGCTTAAGATTTCACACTGATGACCATGAAACATCCTTATGAACTGTTCAACGAAGGTCAACTGTGTTTTCTGTATCATTCCACCATCCTCATTGATTAACATCTTATCCTAATCGTTCTTTCCACTTGCTGCGGCATTGGAAAAACATTTGGGTTTTTCTTGGCCTCATTTCCTAATTTCTGCTTGTATTGCATTTCAGATTATATTGCCTTACCGAACGAGTCACATTCATACCCTGCTCTTTGTACTCCTTTTGAAAATGATTGTTTCCATTTAAGTATAAAGAGCTAATTTAAGTAAGGATTGTTTCCATTATTCAACCTGTGCTGCCTCAATAGTATTCTCTTTGAGATTTCGTGCTTAATCCTTCCGTAGCACTATTCGAAGAACAAAGGTACATTGCATCCTTCGATTGGAAAAGGCCTAAGTTTGATTCTCTTTGTGACAAGAAGGATCTTTATAAGGAAATTTTTCAATTTAAGATGAGTCATCCGATTTCATATGGAGGTAACAGGATTTTTTCCTACCAGAAACTTTTTTTTTATCCTGCATACAGACAAATCAGCCTTCAGAATGCATCACACATTGGGGTTATTTAACATCAGTGTTCGATATTTAAAATCACACATTGATGTTAAATATGTTCTTCAGTTACCATGCAGCATTTATCACCCTCCTTCTTAAATCTTCATTCCATGCTATAGCTCCAGGCTATTTCCTAAGCTTCTCAGAATCAACGAAGCTTATTGGCTCTTTCCTTCATTAATTACAATTTACACACCAATTAAAATAGGTTTTTTTTCTTTTATATGTTTCTGACCATGAACTTTTTTTGCTTTTTGTCAACTTTTAATACATTCGTAGAATGGGTGGGAAAAGGATCTTTTCTCCGTTTGTATTTAGTTTACATATATATATGTTGTTAGTATATTTATTGTTTACATTGTCCAGAAACCCCTGACCCTAGAAACCAAAAAAATAAAAAGCTAACATCTTTTATTCCTGCAGTTCAATCTCAACTGATAGCCAATCAGAGACTGCTAGCCAAAGGCTATCACTAATTTAAACAGCCTGCTTGCAGTGAAGAGACAGCTCAACAAGTGCTGCCATCTCATGTTCCCTAACACTATTTTTAATCTGAAATTTGTACAGTGGAACAATTTTGCTTTCTTTCCACTCCCTTCGGACCTGTGCTGTTGTAAGACTTATTGAACAGGCATACCAACTCTGCTACCCCCCCCCCCCCCCAGAACATTCACTTAAGGCAATTGGTGATATGTCTTCAGATTGCATTGCCTTATTGACCAAGCTTAATTAGTTCCTAGAGCCTGAAAGGCTCTATAGACCAAACACAGAATTTTATAAGTCACAGAAAACCTCTAATGCTCTGGGCAGTCATCTCACACTGGACAATGAAATTCATCTCCCACCTAAGGACAAACAAAAAATCAACGCCCTTGGCAGAATTTGAACCTACAGCCTGTTGTTTAGAGGTATTTCACAAAATTTCAAGAGGAAAGAGCCATCACCAGCATCGCTGATGGTTTTCATGGCAAGACCACAGCAGATGAAATTCTAGAAGTGGCGGTGCTGTGAATATTTCTTCAAGAGCAACAGTTCCTTCTAAGACCATTCCTCTTAGAACTCCATTCGAAGAGGAAGAGTTTTGGGAGGAACATATACTTAAGTAGGATTAAATCAACCTGTTACTATGACTGAAACCACATCAGCATACAAGCAATGCTACACTAAAAAAAAAAAGCACCTGGGTCAAACCTTGTGGCATGGGCTTTTCTTCTCTTTTCTCAGAACTCAATCTGCTTGTCAGATATGTACCAAACAACTTTATGTTGTACTATGCAATGTTCATCTCTGAAGCTAACAGGGACCTCTCACTAATGAAGAGCTGGAGACCCAACAGACTGAGATCCTCATCCATGTTATAAACAATCGGCTCTAGTTAGAGATGAGATACAACATTCAGAATATGCATGTTTATAGCGTCATAGGCCATATAATGGAATTCAGTTAAAGACATACTCCATCTGGTAAAACATTCAATGACATTGCTTTCAACTGAACTAAAGCATTTGATATTGTTTGTTTTTATTTCATAACCTGAATAGTGTTGGTCAGTGAGGGAATTCTCTCTATAATTAGGACTACACTTAAGAATGACCTGTTTTCATTGGTTCTTTGAGGTTTGAGGAGCTGTTAACGTCCTAAGGGAAATTGACAACTCTAGTACTGTAAGAGGAATTCCACTTCTTCCTATGAAGGGGTCCAAAATATCCTATGGTGACGAGGTGATGGGGAACAAAAATTTAGGGGCCATGACCCATCAAGAATTTTTATAAAATCTTGAAATAAAATGCGGAAAAGACATCGTGTATGAATACTAGAACTCAAGTATGATTTTATAAGTCAGAGCACCTTTAATGCTCTGGACAGTTGTCTCACACTGGACAATGAAATTCATCTCCCACCTAAGAACAAACAAAAAATCATCAATGCCCTTGGCAGAATTTGAACCCACAACCTGTTGTTTAGAGAGAGAGAGAGAGGTATTTCACAAAATTGTGAGAGGAATCCATCCCTTCGGGCTCACCAAATGGACGATCCACTTGCTGTCCTAGGGGTACCTACCCCTCTAAGCCAGTGTTTCTCAACCTGTGGTCTGCAGGCAGATTTAAATAAATATATATTTCTTAATTATCTAAACAAAACAAATTAAAATTGAATAAGTGAAATGATAAATGGATACTTAAAAAAAAGCCAACAAATAGCAGCAGAATGAGTAATAAAAGAGGGGTGAAGTGAATAGTATGGTTTTATTACTTCTGCCTTCCCTTGCTGTTTTGTCAGATTTGAAGTAAACGTGTTATTCACATTTCAACCAATTGCATGTTTATTGATTTTAATTATTGAAGGTTTTCCTCCTTCAATCAAGGCTCAGCATATCTTCAGAAGTGCTAAGTGATTCTTGGACAAAGTGTGTCGTGAGTTAACCTCCAGTATTATATATTTTTTGGAAACATTTTTTAATAATGTAAAAGTGGCTTAGAACTAGGACTTTGAAAAGAAAAGCAAAAATTAAACAGGTGATGCTAACCCTAATTGTGATACAAGTGTTTAATGGCAAGTAAATATGATACTATTATTGTAGAAGAAACAGCCGTTCAAAGAAAAAAAATACAGTAGGAAATATATAACAGTTCATAATTGTAATTCGGGTTTACTTGGTATGGAGATGAAAGATGAGCAGAAACCTCAATGTGTTTCGTGTTATGAAGCGTTGTCGAAAGAGTGCACGACACCTGCGAAACTACCGACATTTAGAAACTAAACATTGTGATATGAAAAATAAGCCAATTGAATTTTTTCAGCGATGCTTAGGTACATTAAATCATGGGAAAGATATAGTTTCGGCCATGGGTTCAATTAATAGCAAAGCACTGGAAGCATCCTATCTCTTAAGTTTGCGCATAGCGAAAACAGAGAAACCTCATTCTATCGCGGAAAATTTACTACTTCCAGCTATAAAAGATGCGGTAAAAACTGTTTGCCAACAAGTTATTAAAAGATGTTGATTTGATTCCTCTTTCAAATGACCCTGTTGGTCGCAGAATTAATAATATGGAAGGTGATGTAAATCTCAGTTAATCGAAAGAGTTAAAAAGAGCCCTTATTATGCGTTACAAATAGACGAGACTACTCATGTTACAAATGATGCGCAGTTAATATGCTACATAAGATATGTGCATAACATTCATGACGATATTCTGTTTTATAGAACTTTGTCATCCTGTACAACTGGAGAAGAAATATTTCACACTCTCAATAACTACATATGCGAAGGGATCCAGTGGGAAAAATATATGGCCTTCTGTTCAGATGGAGCTCGCGCCCTTACAGGGAGGCACACAATGTGATTGTTTCTAAGGTCAAGGAAGCAGCTCTGGATATGAACCAGGTACAGAGGGAAGCTTTAGCCTCCAAGGGAATGTCACCAGAATTTAAAACTGTGGTATTAGAACGCTGTAAAGCTAGTTAATTTTATTAAGGCTCAACTGTTAAATAACAGGTTATTTTCAGTACTCTGCAATGAAATGGAATGAATAGGCAGTGAATATATACAACTTTTGCTTCATTTTGAAATTCGCTGGCTTTCCAGGGGCAAATGCTGGTCTTGAAATTCACGCTTGCTCTTGTTATCATTCTGGGAGTGAGAGGTGTGATTGAAGTCTGATTAGCGGAATAATGAATTACTGACCATATAAAACTATATACAGTATTTAGAATTTTATGTACATTTAATCATACAAATACAACATTTATTTTACGAATGATATTCTATCTTTTTCAATTTAGCTACTTCAATACAAATTCTACCCCTACGGTTCTTCTTTATGAACTGGTCAGTAACATCGTCATAAAAAGTTGGTTGTAACTTAATTTTTCCAAGCAACACGCACATTTGTAAAGGCTGGCTAAAGCTAGAGCTACTTTGACTGCGTATGGCCTTGTGTTTAAGATGATGTGAAGGGAGCAGAAATGGCTATGCACGCTCATGAAATCACAGTGCTGCAGCGAGGACCTGGAAGCTCCTACAACCGAGCAAGCCAAGGTAGCTTTGACTAGACGAGCAAGCAAGCATTGGCCTTCGATACACAATGCAAAGCTCAATTATTGCCACGCAAGCTTAAGATGTCTTCGGTCTACAAAAATAAAAGCCTAAATGGAATGCTTATAAATGCATGCATTTATTAACAAATAAATATTACTTCTTTCTCAATTAATGAGCTTGCGCAGCAAGCATGGAGAATTTGCCCCTATACAAAATCAATAAGTACTAACAAGATCATTTCAATTAAGGCAAGAAGTTTTATTGTTTGTAAATGAATGTAATTCTGATTTTGCATCCCTCCTTATTGACGAAACATGGTTATCAACACCATCCTATCTTTCAGACATTTTTTCAAAATTAAATGAACTGAATCTCTCTCTCTTCAGGAAAATTCTTTAACTGTTAATGATGCCTACGACAAAATAAAGACATTTGAGAAAAAAATAACAACTGGTGTTGTGTATTAGTTATGTAAAAGACAGACAATTTGCATCTTTTTCTTTTCCAACACTGGAATCCTTTTTTAGTGGAAAATGATATTTTGGTTGATTTTGAGTTTCTGGAAAGGGTTTGTGACCACCTCAAATCTCTGATAATTATATTCAGAAGATATGTGAAGAAACACATATCTTCTGAATAACGTTTATAAGAAATTTCTGTGGCTTCGCGATCCATTTCAGGCTTACAGTCACGAGAACGACCTTTCGTTATCGAAAAAAAGAACAGTTAATAGAGCTTTCAAGTGACAGTGGGCTTGAAATGCAATACCGTGATCTTGGTTTAGCTCGCTGGATTTCGCCTTCAATGAGAAGTAAATTTCTGGAATTATCTGAAGAAGCATTGAAAATCGTCCTGCAGTTTTTTACAACCTTTCTTTGTGAGAAAGGGTTTTCATCACTCCTTCAAATAAAAACAAAATACAGAAATCGTCTAAGAGTGTGTGTGTGTGTGTGTGCGCGCGCTCAATATGGTCAACTTCGACTAAAGTTGACCATATTGAGCCAGATATCCAGTAACTCTGCAAGGGCCGAGAAGCTCAACCATCTCATTAAAAGTAAGTAGTAACATAATTATATCATATTATTTATTTGTTTAATAAAATTAAAACTTTGTTCAATGATGATGATGATATACTTTTAGTCGTTTACTTCCAATTTAATTATGTTTCCATATATATTGAAAACATGCTTTTAGATTTATTATGTTATAAATGGCACAGTTTTCCCCAAATGTTGGTAATCCCTGCATAGGTTTTTAAAAAAAATTACATAACTTAGTGGTTCGTAGAATTGCTTGAAGCATTTTACTGGTCTTTAGGCTTAGAAAGGTTGAGAAACGATGCTCTAAGCCATTGTTGAATTTCATGTCACTAAACCAACAACAAAATAGGTCAATCTGCAAGATGAGAAAAGCTGAAATATATCACCCAGTTTGCCATGATATTGTTTTCAATATCATGAATATCTCAGGGAATGAAGGTTACCATTGAAATTCTAGCAATTTATAAAACAGACATTGAGATCCTTCAATTTGTCGAAGGATTTGTTTTCTGGAAGTGCAATCAAGTACATATTAATATCCTTCAGCTTCCATAGAAGCTAGACAAGGACAGAGACTGCAATTTTAGGATATGGCAGTATGACCCTCTCTCTAAAACTAAAGTCCCAACTTCTCTGAAAGTCGAGGGACATTACTGTCTATGTACATCCTTGCTGTCTGCTTCTTTCAATCTTCTGCATACTAAAACTTCAATAACTAAGTAACATTGCTCTTCAAATAAAATAATAAAGAAAAAAGATGCTGCAGACCGAACATCTAAGCAGCCATCTTTTCTGCTATTTCTTAGGCTACAAGCTTCTGTTGTCCTGGATCCCAGACTTCAAAGATCACAAAGCAGAAATTGTTGCAGAGCAGTTCAATCAGATTTGTCAACTTCCACAAAAATACTCTCTTAACGTACTGGCATTACAAATGTTCAGGACAATAAGATTTGCTACAAGTTCTTTATTAACATCTTACACCATGAAATCCAGAACTTAACAACAAACAGTAACGTTGGTGTGATAACCTAATCAAACATAGGAGATATCTGACAAGAAAAGAACTGGTAAAGAGGATTGCATACAGCAACCTTTTAGTTAGCATGAATATCTGGAAATTCTATAGCATCAGAAACCAGTTCTCTAAATTCTGTTAGAACAGTTAACTATGTGATCTGTTAATTCCCCAGTGGAGTAGATATAACTATATTTTATCACCTTACACAAGAATAAATCCTTTATTACTCCTCCACCTGTAAACGATAGGCAGAGGCGTCTCATATTGATCATCAGTAAATTCAAATACGCATCTGGCAGGTTAGAAAAACATATGCATATAGCAGTCCTCCAGATCTACTGAATTGCCAAAGTTGCCTTATTTAATTATTTCAGTGGCTTGGTATTTTGCTTCTATGGCTGAAAAAAGAAAATCCACTGTCTTCAAGTCACTTTTGTGACTTGAAGACCGTGTTACATCTGACGAAATAATTAGCATCGTTTTCAAATTTTAAATTTTGCTTCCGTGGGGACCAATTCTGTAACGTTTTTGGTTAAAGTTAAAAATTAACTGATCTATTTCTATCGTATTTTTTTTTTAAATTATTATTTTTCTTTCCCTAAAATAAAAAAGCGGGAGGGGCAAAAAATAAAATCCTGCATAGACTCCATGAAAAAGCTAGTTACGGCACTGATCATTAGCATCACACACACTGTCTTCTCTCATATCCTTCCTAAATATACTTATACCCTTTACGAATTGATGCCGGTTAGTATATCCATCTATGAGAGTCAGGTCTCACTAATGCCAACTATTCGAGGGCACGAAGTATTTACCAAGGCAACAAACTTCACACATTTTTATACAAATAAAAATTACCTTAAGGAGATTTTTTTGTATACTTATGTTGTAACCCAGTTGGACAACTTCCAAATCTCTATTGTTTACCTGTATAGACATCTTTACATATACACGTTAAAAAAAAAAAAAGGTTTAAAATTAACAGACGAATGAATAACAACGACTAAACTGAAATGAAAAAATTCCTTTCTGCGTTGCACTTATGACACAGCAATAAAACATTTAATATCAGTTTGATTTACCACAGTAATTACGGTGTTATAGTTACTGGAGTGCTACAACCAATAATTCACATGGAGTAATATCAGGGGAGTGAGGGGGTCATGCAACTAGAAAGAAATGACTAATCACTCTTTCTTCTATGAAGCGATGGTGTATTGTACCGATCATGCAATGTGGGGAGATGCTCCATCTTGCATAAAAATGGTCTTATCCCATTGCTAACAAGTAACGCGCGATAAGATAATGTGAGGTACATGTTTAACACGACTATCATTAGGAATGTTTGTGAAGTTTTTCCTCTTTACTTTATAGCTCTTTGCAAGCAAAACAGGTATTTAACTTCGTTTCATGCAAATTTTTGGTTTTCTGGACTACAACAGCGCCATATTCCCCTATCGGCGACTTTGTTTTTTTAAATTTTTTCGTAGAATCCTTCCCATGTCTTGATTAGTCTTCTTACCAAATTTGGTGGCATTCTGGTTGTTAGATTGAGCTACATAGGCTTTGAATAGGGGATTTAATAGGAACTTTTTTTTTAACAGTGAAGTTCTTGAAAACCAGTTTTTGTTAATTTTAATAATTTACAGACCTGGTTGGCCCAGTGGTTAGAGTATCCACTCTCCAGCCAAAAGGCTGCAGGTTCGAATCCCACTGTAGGCATGGATGTTTGTGATTGTCTGTGAAAATACTAGTGGTGGTGATGGGCAGTAGATGGCATTGGTGTAGTCAGTTCATTGTAGTTGGTAGAGACAGAGAGCTGTAGAGCAAGTGACCTCCCTTGGATGAGTCTTTGGACTCCCTGGAGGTGTCACATAATATTAACAATATTAATCTTTTAATATCAGCATCAAAGTAAAATATTGCTGATTCTCAGTAAAGCAAATAACACTATAACGAATTCACTCGTTATATACCACTATCAAAAAACTCAGCCAAAACTTCATAGCATCTGTGCCATGCTAAATGTTCACTCTAAGTGAGAGTCAACAATCTGAAAAAAAAAAAAAAACGATAAGATAATATAGCAACATACATAACATAAACTTATTTACTAATATTAACTCACAACACTGTTTAAGAATTGTGGTAAAACACATCAAATAAGGTGACAGGGTGGAAAAAATGCGAAATTGTGAGAATATCAGAATTGCAAAAGAAAATGGTACCTAGCTCTATTTGTTTTAAGATAACCTTCAACTCAATGTCACAGGTAGCATATGTTCAGTGGGCTTAAAATATAGTCTCCCAAATTTTAAATGCTGGCCTGTTGGCCGAGTGGTTAGCGTATCCGCTCTCCAGCCAAAAGACTGTGGATCCGAATCCTGCAGTGGGCATGGATGTATGTTTGTGATTGTTTGTAAAAATACTGGTGGTGAGCAGTAGATGGCATTAGTGTAGATGATGATAGTTGCGGTTCTTTGTATTTCGTTGGTGAGCTGAGTGGTGGTGACAGAGCTTGGAGTAGGTGCCCTCCCTCGATGATTCTTTGGACTCCCTGGAGGTGTCATATAATAATAATAATAAGTAATGAATGCATACCTGTTGAGGTTAGGAAAGATCTCCACTTCTCGTACTCACTCGAAAAATTATTTTTCAGATTTGTAACAAGTTCTGTGTAATACCAGTGTTTTTCTTTCATTCAATTCTTCATAAATGGATGTTTTTTTCCCCAGTGATAATAGCCACAAACGAACAGAAATTAAAATTCATCCTAAATCAATTAGAATGGGAAAGCTTAAGCCATGGTTTATGAATAAATCAAGATAAAACCAAAATAATGATTTTACACTATAGAGATAGATATATAAAAGGAACTGAAATTATCAACAATTTCAACTACCTTGGAGTAATAATAACAAAAGAAGACGGATGTAAAAAAAAAGAGATAAGAAGAAGAATATCACTAGCTAAGAAAGTAATGACTGTTCATTGTTAAACTATATTTGGTCACTCAATTAGATAATTTAAACTGAAATATATTGATTTTTAATTGACCAGTAATTTATAAACATACAAAGCCAACAAGTTTCGCCAACAGAGCTGTTTGGCTTCTTCAGGGCTTATAACAGCAAGAGAAAACTCAAAGTGACTAGTACAGAGAAAATGGAGTAAATAAATCTAGATTTATTTATTAATAAATTGGTTACTAATTAGGGAAAAATATGATTTTTTTAAAATTTTATATAGGCAGCACTCCCACTTAAAACTTCACAGGCCGCCACTTAGACGATGAACGTATAAATTAAAAAAAAAAATTGAAACAGACGCGTAACATTACACGCATGGAGCATGTTGTATTAGTCACTGTTATGGGAGCATGTTCTGTAGTTATGAACGAAATGAAATTCTGGCAAACTGAGCGATCTTATTAAGGTTTTCCATATGTCAGCTATTATCATTCCCTGGTTTCTGTTAAGATTTTCTCCAGAACGGTGGACTACTACGGCTTCCTTGAAGTTTCTATAACGGGTCTTCTTCTAGATAAGGCATGGAGCTCCTATCCCACTCAATGGTGTGGTTTGTCATCGCGAAATGATGGGCAAGACCTGAATTGTCTGTTCTGTTGTTATTAACATCACCTATATGTTATTTTTTTTTCGGATTTCAAGGCTTCTCGACATCTGTCCTACATAGTTTAGGCCAAGAGCATGGGATGTTGTACACTTCAGCGTGTTTGAACAAAGCATTGATGTCTTTTGGTGATCTTAAAACGTGGCGGACAATCTTCACAGGTTTGAACGCAACTCTGATGTTGAAAGGCCTAAGATGGTTTGCGATCTTTTTTGACACTGTACCTGAATAAGGAATAACTATGGAAGATCTGTATTGAGTGGTGGTAGGTTGTTATTGTAGGGGGATTGCTACGAACAGTACCGTCGACAGGGTGTAGTACAGAGGCAGCCTGCCTCACGGCGAGGCTTAATAAGGGGAGCTCGTTCAGTCATATTGCGGTATGCGCCGTAAGTGCGGAAAGAAGTTTTTCAAAGCTTAAACTAATTAAAATTATTTGAGAACAGCAATGACCCAAGAAAGATTGGTTGATCTAGCAACTATATCGATAGAGGCGGACATAGATTATAATTTAAATTAGAACAGTATTGTGCGATAATCCCGTAGAGCTAACATTTAATTATTATTATTATCGTGTAATCGTTTGGCATTAATGTTTCTCTTGTAATAAAAACAAAATAGCAATCAGAGATTTTCTTATATTTTTGTCTCATCAGGGGCGATATTTATTGTTTGCCTCAGGGTGTGATCTAATCTGGCAATGGCCCTGGCTATGAAGGATCCTATTGATTAAATTCTCTGGATAGCCATTGTTTATTAATGTCTCTGATATTTGAGTAAGTTCATCATACAGCTCTTTTTCCTCTGAGATGACATTGGTGGCTCTATTTTTGAGCATATGTATTATGCTGAGCTTCTGGGAAATATGGCGAGTTGATTTGAAACGAAGGTAGCATCCAGCGTGTGTTGGTTTGCAGTAGACTGTTAGTTTGATTTGTCAATCTGCTAGTTTCTTGATTAGGGTGTCCAGAAATAGTAGTTGCTTATCTTTTTCCAGTTCAAAGTGAATTGTATTTTTTGATGGAAAGCATTAATTTTTGTTAAAAAGTTCAAAAGAGCTGTTTTTGTGTCCCTCCAAATTATGAAGACATCATCTACATACCTCCAACATACTAAAGGTTTTGGGTCTAATTTTGTGAATGTGTAAGAGGGCAAACACAAATTGAGATGGCCCCAGGATGGGTGGGGAGAGCTTAGGTGTGAGGAAAGTTGTAGAATTGGTGGTAATATAGAGGAAGTGACTGGGGAAGGTATTGAAGAGTCACATCGTAGGACTTGTAGAAGCAGTAATGATTTCTTATGTTTATTCACTAATGCTAGAAGTATTTAAAATAAGGGGAATGAAATTGTTGCTTTGCTTGAGTTTATTGACAATAACATCCTGACAGGAATAGAGATGAATGGATATGATATTTTTCTTGAAGATAGAAAGGAAAGAAAGGGAGGAGGAATACTGTTAATGGTAGCAGATGAGTTGTGCCCATCTAAGGTGGATTTGCAAGGTGCAAATAGTGGTCATGGTATTGAGGCAGCATGGTGTGAGATAGAAGTAAACAGGATGAAATATTTAGTTGGGTGTTGCTATAGACCTGGTAATATGGAGGGTAATAAGAAGAAAATGTATAGGCAAATCGGCCTATCTAGCAAGAAACGAGTGATCATTAAGGGCGACTTTAATTATGGTAATATAGACTGGAAGCAAGAGACTGCATCTGGGGATAAAGAAATTGAATTTTTGGAGTTTTTGAAAGACAATTCGTTACGTGCTACCTTAGGCTCCACGTAACGGAGGGTACATGAGGATCAAGAGTATTGGATTTGATCATCTCATCAGATGATATTATATTATAAATGAGGTGACAAATCTTCCATCAGTTGGTGAGAGTGACCACGAGGTGATCACTTGCAGGGTGACCAGTCATTCGAGGACGTCTGTTAGAAAGGGATATATGTGGAATTATAAGACTGGTAATTACAAAAAGCTCAGGAAACAGCTTGTGATAATAAATTGGAAGGAGGAAGTGAATGGAAAGGATATCAGTGCTGCTTGGGCCATACTCAAGAACTATGTGGTGAGGGTAATATCAGAGTGTATTCCAAAAGTTAAGAGGGTAAATAGAGTAGATGTAAAATGGATGAATCAAGAGATAAGGTATGCAATCTGGAAGAAGATAGTATTATGGAAAAAACACAAAATGAGTATTTATAACCAGTTGTATGAGAAGTATAAAGAGCAGGCGAGGAAGGTGACCAGCTTGATAAGGAGAGCAAAAATGCAGTATGAGCAGCAGTTAGCTAAAGCAGCCAAAAAAAATCCTAAGGAGTTTTTTCAATATGTGGCCAGTACAGTAGAAGAAAGAATGATTATGGTAGGATGGGACTGATTGATGAAAACAAAGGAATGATAACCACTGTGGAGGATATAGTTGAGATATTTAGTGAGCAATTTATAAAGGCATTTCATTCTTGTGAATGTGACATCATGCAGAACTTGAAAGCATGGGAAAGGAGGAGGAACTGTTAGTAAGTGAACAGGAGGTATATGAGGAATTGAATAGACTTGATGTAAATAAGGCTGTGGGACTTGATGCTATTTCATTGCGTGTTTTGAGGAAATGTGCCAAAGAGTTAACAGCTTTTACATATCTTTTCAACATGAGTCTCTCACTGGGTCAAGTTCCAAGAGAGTGGAAAGAGGGTAAAACTGTTCCAATTCATAAGGGAGGTGATAAGAGTAAAGCTTTGAATTATAGACCAGTCTGTGTGTCTGGAGTTGTAGTTAAGGTATTAGAGAAGTTAGTTAGGACTAAGATTCAGAATTGGGTTGACAACAGAAAAATACTCTTTGGCGGCCAGCATGGATTTACTAAAGGAAGATTGTGCTTTAGTGCTTACTTTTTATAATAAAGTGACAAATGTGTTGGATAAGGGTGTTGCATATACAGTGATATATTTAGATTTTGCAAAGGCGTTTGATAAATTGCCACATGACAAATTGGTAATTAAATTGGAACGGATGGGACTGAACAGTAGATTAGTTCGCTGGATTGGAGATTGGCTGTCTGATAGGTATCAGCGAGTTGTCTATGGAGGAGCGATATCCCAGAAGAGGAAAGTTACCTCAAGGGTCTGTTTTGGGTCCATTGCGGTTTAATTTGTATGTAAATGATATTTGGAGAGGTCTGAATGGTGATATGCAGTTGTTTGCAGATGATGCAAAGTTGGGGAGAGCTATCAGGAGTGGAGCAGATGCAGTAGCTTTGTAAGAGAACTTGAATCGACTAGCTGAATGGGTAAATGAGTGGGGATGTCAATCCAATGTTTCAAAGTGTAAGGTTTTGAAATTTGGGAAGCAGAGATGGGATGTAAAGTACACAACCGATGGAAATATCTTGGAAGTGGTAGAGGAGATGAGATCTGGGAGTGATTATAGACAAGGACCTAAAATTTTGGGGACATGTTACTAAAATTGTGAAGACAACACAGCGGATAATTGGGAATAATGCGGAGGACATTGACTTGTAGAAGTAAGGATGTTATGGTTCCTTTGTATAAGCCTTTGATCAGGCCACATATGGATTACTGTGCACAGATCTGGTCACCTGGTTTCTGGAATGTAGAGTATGAAGACAGATTGACAAAATACAATTTGCAGAAATTGGTGGAGAGAAGGAGGAGGGGGGGGGGGATATGATCGAGACATATAAGCTGTTAAGAGGTTATTACCAGATTAATGTCGGGGAGGTTTTGCACAGAATGGGTGAAGATAGCAGGAGAACAAGAGGTTATCCCTGGAAGCTGTATAAGGAGGATGTGAGCAAGGGAGTGGGGAGCAGGTTTTTTGCATGGAGAGTGGTGAGTGATTGGAATGCATTGCCCAAGAGTGTGGTGAGTGTAGAGACAGTGAATATGTTTAGGCGAGGTATGATAAACTGTGTGTATAACAGTGGACCTACCATGATGAGTCTTTGACTCCATGGAGGTTTTTATAATAATAATAATAATAATAATAATAATATTATACAGGTATTAAAGTAAATTTTATTATAAAATACTTTTAATGTAATTTGTTTTATACACATAAATACTGACTGAGAAAATTCTTTGGCATTTCAATACATATATATGGCAATGTACAAAATGTTTTAATTTAATGGGGACCATTCCTTTGCTTAACGTTGGTTAACTGAATTATTTTGAAAGTTAAACTTACATTAGTTTTTAGTGATAAATTTCACTACATGGAGACAATAAAAAATTCAAGGATCTGAATTCAGTATAATCTAAAAGCAGGAAGTTGCAAAAAACATAACATAAAATAACCAGTAGTGCTTAATCTAGATTAACCCCTGCAAATAAGACAATTTCTTAAGTGGATCTTTACATTGATAAGACAAGAACACAACACAGTTTTTAATAGCAGAGAAAGCATATTTTCTTTCCAAAAGAAAAATGTTATTTGTTTCATGAATAATGGAACATTTATGTTGCATTTAATGAAATTAGACAAGGAGGGAAGAAATTCTTTCTCTTCTTAGGTCTAATATTGTCTAATTTTGCTTAAACTTGGTTCCTAGGAATTGAGGTGGATAAATTAACTGTGGAAAGAGTGCAGAGCCAGATAACAAAGATGGTATCAAGACTGTACAGTGTTAGTTATGAAGATAGGCTGAGGGAATGTGGACTGCAGAGTTTGGTAGATAAAAGAAGGAGAAGTGATGTGATTGAGACTTTTAAACTGTTGAGAGGTTGACATTGACACTGAGGCAATGTCCATGACATGAAGACATGTCATGAACGTTGACATGCCTTCCAAATGAAAGAACTCTCTCAGAGTTCTTTCGTTTGGAAGAATGGGGGAATGAGCAAGAATAAGGAGCCATTGCTGGAAGTTACAAAAGGAAGTTGTGAACAAGAGGGTGAGGAGTGGTTTCTTTGCAATGGATGGTGCTTGAACTGCAGAATGCATTGTTGCTTGATAGAGTTGTGAGAACACTATCAGGCAATGAGTGGTACGATAGACTGTGTTTTCTAGGATGGGCCTGCCAATATGAGTCTTGTGACTCCATGGAGGTCTGAATCATAATAATAAATTCAAGTCGTGTAGAAAAATAGCTAAAGACACTCATGTAATGGCAAAATATCTTAATTCTCCAAAAAATATTTCAATTAGAGATGTGCAATGAGCACAACAACAACAAAAAGTTGAGATGCAGATAAACTAATTTGGTCAATTCAGCATAAAACGTGTATAATAATGGCAATGGCTGAATAGCTTGATTAAAACAAGTGTCATGAATTTGTTGTAACATGCTCTAAATAACAGCAGCTAACAGAGTATTCATAATAATGAATTAAAATTTGATACTCAGAATCAGTAGCTAGTAAAAATATAGCATGACAGAAATATTTCAAATTATAATGCAGGAATCTCTTAATTATCTAGTTCTTACTCAATACAGTTAAGTGAATGTACTATTTACATCTTCTGTATTGAGAACAAAATGAAATCTATTCAAGAGTTGTTATTTTGATGATTACATAATTGAGAGATGCATCTTTGTACAGACTATCTGTGGATCTTTCTTCTCTCAGCTCTTTAGGCTACATATACAGTTAATTGAGTAAGAATTCGGTTTCATTATACAAGCAAAAGGAAACTAATTTGCATTTCTGAAACAAAGTTCCCTTTATATACATATTTACATACAGGTGAATTCACCAAGACATTTAATTTTATCAACAGTAAGCATCATTTTAGGATATAAATTCAACATCTCATTACTTTCCAATTAAAGTATGAAATAATATACTAATTATCTAATCTAATTTAAATTCAGAATGCATATTGAAAAGGGTTCTGGATTACTTCAAGACTAATAATTTCAGGAAATCACAGCAATAGCAAACTTTTTTTTAATTTTTTTTATTGCAAAGTTATTGTTATTGTTACAACATTTTGTGACACTAGTTATTGAAATTATAAAATATTTAGAATGGCCAGAAATATGATTCTGACTAGTTAATAGTCAGAATCATATAGTTAATAGTTCTAATTTGGCAGCTTTCTGAAGAGAAAAAAAAAAAAATTAAGAGAAATTGCATCAAGAGAAATGTAGCAAAGACAAACCATTTAAAAATAATTAAGTACCTTTTAAATTCATTGGGTAGCACAGGAGGAGGATGGAATTCAATAGACCTGATGTGACTAGACATAATACGGGTCAAGTCACTGATCATTTAGGCATGCATCCATTCATTTACCAGATCATGGATGTTTTGCCAGAATTCCTTAGACTGCCAGTTAAATCAATCTTGCTATGCAGAAGATGTACCAATATGTCAATTCATTTGACAAATCATTTTCTGGATGATTTTCTTGCAATATGAAACCATTTATCATTATGCAAAACATACTTATTCTAATTTCATTAAACTGTAGCTGATAGCAAAGGTTGGTCGATTGGTAGAGCCTCTGCTACTAATGGCTCAACAAAAAGTTAAGCAAGTTTGATTGCGGTTAGTAGTTACAAGGGGAACAATCGTTCGATGCTGTTGGCACACTCTCCCTCAGTGAGTCTTTGGACTCCCTGGAAGTGTCACATAATAATAATAATAATTACTACTGTGAAATCGAGTATGTAATAAAAATATCCAAACTCCATGTTTAGAAATTCAAAAACCAAACATCCACTGACAATGTTATGTTTACTCTTAATTTTACCAGGTTAAATCTTCCTGCCAGGGAGATTTGACCCATGACTAGTGGAATCTAAGAAACCTGTGGTTCCTTAGATTCCACTTTGAGTTTCATTAATGCCATAAAACACAGTGATAAAGATTTTTCATGAGTATGTATATGTGAAACATCTTTCATAGAATCTCAAATTTAATCTGTGCAGTTTTCATATGTTTGATGTTAAGCATTGACTCAAATTATGACAATTCCAGTGTAATGCTGAAGTGGAGAGGTTGTCAATTGGTTTAACCGGTGGCTTAAGGAATTCTTTCAGCAAGGCCTTCATAACCTAAAAAATGAGTGACATAAATGTCTTAATGCTTATGGTGACTTTGTGACTCAACCCCAATACATCTGATTGCATTCAGAAGGGTTTTTATTGAACCACCCTTATTTAGAGATAAGGAACATGAAATACATTACTCTTAATAATTATGTATAATTTCAGTTTTTGATATTAGATGTCAGATTGTAAATATATCTTGAGATATATTTACAATCTGACATCTAATATCCATATCTCCAAATATAAAATCAGCTCAAGCCTAATGTTTTAATAGATTAATCCTCCAAGTATATTAAAATTCTTCTCATGTCTCTTGCATGAAATCTGGATTAAAGATACATATCTGATAATAAATTAGAGATGGAGCTATCCTGCTATGATTTTTAATCGTTTAAATTTAATTTCTAATCCTAGTTGGTTAGTCAAATTTCTCTCTCTCTCTCTTTTTAAATATATAACCCACACACAAAAAGTTGAAAGACCAATAGCACATCAGCAATGTATATATATGCAAGAAGGTAAGAAGAAAGGAGGAATTCATTGATGTATTTTTTTTTTTTTTCTTGAACAGCTGAAGGATGTAGTCTTTGGGGAATTTGGAACAGACATAGATTAAATGTTAGTTTGATAAGTTTGGCGCTAGACTGTAAATGGGTGTTCACCACCACTTACTCTTGTTCTTATAGTTTTGGGGGAAAAAAAAAAAAACTAAAGGAAGGATAGTAATCAGTTCAGAGAGAACTGTCCATGAAAGTGCCTATGAAATAAATATAAAGCAAAAACAGAACATCTATTAGAGAGGGGGAATTGAGAGGATGTGTAAAAAAGGATCATCAGTTAGCCAAATTGCCCACTTCTGAATATCATCAAGTGTTCAATTTGGGTATACCACCCCAAATATGTGAGCAATATGCCATGGTTGGGCAGATTTGGAATTTATATAGTGTTATAGTGTTAGTAGTTGTACAAGTAAGAAACAGTACCTCAAACAGAAAAGTACATAGAGTTTTTTTTGGTAGCTGCAGAAGATATGGCTGTGAGAAGTTTGCACCCAGGATAAGCTGGGAAGAGAAAAGAAATCCAATCATGTTTTGATATCTGGGTATTATTAAAAGTTAGGGACTGAGTTGGGTAGCAGTGAAGTTTACAAGGTTGTTCTCTTCCATCACTGAAGTATGATGGTGATTAGAGCTTAGAATTGGTTATGTTTGATCTTGAGGAGTCTAATAATTGGGTTTTATATGGTTTGTTAAATAAAAAGAGGAATGGAGTGTACTGTTATGTCATCAGCAAAGCTATGGGTAAGATTTGAAGTCAGTAACAGAGAATTTATATACAGAATGAAGAGAATGGGTGAAAACACAGAGTCCTGGGGTACTCCTGCATTGGTGGGAACTCTAAGGAAAGGAAACTGGTAACCCAACTGTAAAATGGTAGAAAGAAGACCATAGTATAGTATTTTGCTGAGCAAGTTTCTATTTCAGGCCTGATTCAAATACTTTAGAAAAGTTGAACCCAAAGGCGGGGGTAGCATAGGACAAAAGATTAGTCGTGAACTGAGAGTGGCAAAATTCATATTGCTGGTCACTAATTAGCTGGTTTGCCTTCAGGTAGTAAAGACGTTTGCTCTTGATGACCTTCTCCAGAGTTTTTGACAAAATTGAAGTGAGAACAACTGGAAGATTGTTTGTTAGTAAGAGAGAAATCTGTATCTTTAATTACAATTGTTTGCAGGTATAAAGACAACTGGAGAAAGGGGGGGGTTAAATTATATATACATGGCATTTGTAATAATAAAATGATGGAAACAGCAATAATAATCTGGAAACTAAAAATTTGATTACCTTTTGGTCATAAATACTCTATATACTGATTCATTAATTAGTGTAATGGTACAGTGGCCATTAGGTCCATATGGGTAGTTACAGCAGAAAAATTCATTAATACAGTTATTAATGACCTATGTGGCTAAAGTGATACATTTACAATAAATAATATCTTTGCTTCAAGAAACATTATTTGGCACAAGTTCTTAAACAAATAAATGTAGAATTTACTGAATTAGTAAAACCAGTATACATATATATTTGTAATTATGCTTAAGAACAAAAAAATACATAAACTTATTAGAAATGACTAGTTTCAACAGTAACCTTTGATCAAGTAAATTAATTTCATTAGTAACATGAGCATATACTGAATATATAAAAATATTTCATTATTTTCACATTATGGATAAGATTTTTTTTTTATCAAAAATGTAGAATTTACTGAATTAGTAAAACCAGTATACATATATATTTGTAATTATGCTTAAGAACAAAAAAATACATAAACTTATTAGAAATGACTAGTTTTAACAGTAACCTTTGATCAAGTAAATTAATTTCATTAGTAACATGAGCATATACTGAATATATAAAAATATTTCATTATTTTCACATTATGGATAAGATTTTTTTTTTATCAAAATAAAGTAGGTTCTGGTACAATTTTTTTAAAACATATTATTCATGTTATTTACTTCTGCTTTCAGTTCTAAGATTAAGAGTATATCACACACCACTTTGCCATTTCAATATAAAAATAAGTAATATTTCTCTGAATCAACTGGAATGTTCACATTATAAATTATATACACATCAGATATATGTGCAGTTTTAAATCACTGTTTTGAATCAACAAATAAAGGAATGATTTCTTTATTCTTTGTGATCTTCAGATATCGTAGACTCAATAAACATTTATCATTGAATCAGGAAGACCATTTCTATTTTTGGTAAAAGCTCCACAAATCCATGACCTAGGAACAAGATAATCTAAATAAGGATGGTCCTATAAGATAAAATTGCTATTATGAAACTTCATCATAACATGCAACATCTTTATTTATATAGATCTTTAATCCATTTAGTGGCCAAAATACTCAGGATAACAATATAATGCTCTGTACCCTACTTAAGTACAAAAAAACTCAACTTGTGAATTTGTAATAATGAAGTGAGGAAAAAAATAAATAAATAAAAAAGAATATATATATATATCATTTTTATAGGTACATTTCCCAAACTGTGTATCATCTCTCTCTCTCTATGTGTGTGTGTGTGTTATTCCTTGACTGAGACTAAATAGATTTTATTAGAATTCAATGTCCTGTACAGCAATTTGATGATGATGAACGCTACGAAAATTTCTCAATCTATCCTAATTTTCCTTTGAGTTGAAGCATTTTTAAGATTCAAAATAACAGTAATAATTCTGCTCATAGTGAATAGAATATAATGAAATTTGGTATTTACGATCTCTACTAAAAGTTGTGTAATGAACTCAATTCTGGTTCAAGTCAGACTATTTTTAGTGGCTAAATTAGGTCAAACAAAATTTTATGTCTACAATACATAAATCAAAAAAGCTCTTGATTCAAATGTTGTGTTACCAATGAATTATGTCACAATTTCAGAATACTATTACAAAACACCTTTTCATGACTGTCTCCAATCATTTCCTTTCTTTCCTTGTTTTGATAATTTTCATATGAAATAAAATATGACAGCTTAATGATAGTTTATATATGAACTGGAATGGAATAGTTTATATCAAGAACTGGAGGCCCATCAGTTTGTCAAACACGGACTACAAGATCCTCGCCCGTGTTCTCAATGGCAGACTGAAGCGGGGGATGAGGTACATCGTCAACAGCACACGTGTATGGTGTTCCTGACCGATCGACGAAGTTCAATCTCATCCTCATCTGAGAACTGCTATGTCTGGTCAACCTCAAGAACTACTCAATGGCATTGTTGACCATCAATCTCAATCGAGCGTTCGACAGTGTCCGGCACTCCTTTCTGTTCGACATCCTGCAGAAAGTCGAAGTCAGCAGCGGACTGCTTTCAATCATTGGAGGAGGCTAAAACAACAGCTCTACCTGCCTCCTCCTCCTCATCAACGGACACTTATCGGACCCTATTAACATCCAGAAAGGGGGTCAAACAAGGTTGTCCCCTCAGTCCACTGCTTTTTTTGCACTAGCCCTTGAGCCATTCCTACAGGCAGTTAACAGCTCACGTGCCGTCAGAGGGATTCCACTACCGCTCACAACGGATGACTCCAAAGTAATAGCTTACATGGATGACGTGGTGGGCACCCTCAGGGACAACGACTCCATATGGGACTCCTTTAACATCCTAGAGGAGTTCAAAGTGTCGGGGTTAACATCCAACCCTGACAAAACTAAGATCAAGACATATGGAGCCTAGAACCTAAACAACATCCCCATTGGTCTCGTTCCTACAGGAGAACCCCCCCCCCCCCCACTCACCATCCTGGGGTCCCATTTCCTGCACAGTCCGTCCTCGACATTCAACATCTAATAAAAACAACAGTCGAGTATCAAGGACTGGTCGAGCTGACAGCTGTCACTCTCCTCCAAGGCAACGGCCATCAAAACCATCCTGTGCCCAGCCTACCAGCACATCGTTAATATCACAAACATCAGCGAAGATCAAGAAGTCCAGCTGCACAGGAACCCACTAAAGTTCTTCTGGGGCAGTCTACAGCAGGAAGTTGATATCAATATCCTTCAACTTCCGGAGAAGCTGGGGGGAGGGGTGGCTTCAGCTTCCCTGTCCTCAACATCAGATACCTGAGTAATACTGCATTCCATCTTATCAGGATACTACAAACTAACCATCCCTGCAGTTATCCTGTGCGGTATTTCTTGGGTTTTAAGCCCCTGTTTGGTATCACAAACTATCAAGGTCCCAAAGCGGAAATTGTCCCAGAGGAATACAACAGACTCAGCCAGCTTATAGAACAACTCCGCTCATCGGGTGTTAACACTGGCGAAATCCGGAACAGTAACACCTGGTACCATCACTTCTTCAACATCTTGCATACCGATGTTCCGGATCTAGGGACCAACAATGCCATCCTGTTTGGTCACCTCTCCCAACATCAAGGTTACCCGTCTAGAAAGGACCTGGCGTGGCAGATAGCCTATGGCCACCTTCCAGTTGACCTTAACATCTGGAGGTTCCACAACTCCCGGAATCCCCTTCTGTGACTTCTGCCAGGGCCTGGACAGCAAAGAGCACGCTTTCTACAAGTTAGTGCTGCTTTTTGCACTATCCCTTGAGCCATTCCTATGGGCAGTTAACAGTTCACGTGCCATCAGAGGGATTGCACTACCGCTCATCACGGATGATTCCAAAGTAATAGCTTATGCAGATGATGTGATGGTTACCCATCATCAAGGTTACCTCAGGGACAATGACTCCATATGAAACTTCTTTAACATCCTAGAGGAGTTCAAAGTATTGGGGTTAACATCCAACTCCGACAAAACTAAGATCAAGACGTATGGAGTATGGGACCTAAACAACATCTCATGGGTCCCTTCCCTACAGCAGATCCCCTCACCATCTTGGGATCCCATTTGCTGCACAGCCTGTCCTCGACATTCAGCATCTAATAAAAACAACAGTTAAGCCTCAAGGACTGGTCAAACTGACAGCTGTCACTCTCCTCCAAGGCAACGGTCATGAAACCGTCATGTGCCCAGCCTACCAGCACGTCATTAATATTACAAACATCAGCAAAGATCAAGAAGTCCGGCTGTGCAGGAAACCTCTAAAGTTCTTCTGGGGCAGTCTACACAAGGAAGTTGATATCAACAAACATCCTTCAACTTTTGGAGAAGCTGGGGGGGGGGATTCGGCTTCCCTGTCCTCAACATCAGACACCTGAGTAATACCATATTCCATCTTATCAGGATACTGCAAACTAACCATCACTGCAGTTATCCTGTGTGGTATTTCTTGGGTTTTAAGCTACCGTGTTTGGTATCACAAACCATCAAGGTCCCAAAGCGGAAATTGTCCCAGGGGAATACAACAGACTCAGCCAGCTTATAGAACAACTCTGCTCATTGGGTGTTAACACCGCTGAAATCCGGAACAGTAACAACTGGTACCATCACTTCTTCAACATCTTGCAACATCTTCCCAACATCGAAGCTACCCTTTGAGAAAGGACCTGATGTAGAGGATAGCCTATGGCTGCCTTATGAAAGAGGCTAAGAGATGTGCTTCGCATCCTCTTCCTACTGCAGGAACAAATCATACACCTACAGTTTGCTCTGCCAGCCAACAACAAGCAGAAGTTACTGGTATGCTTCATCAATGTTCTTCATATAATATATTTCATCAGTGAATTGAAATACCACATCTGGAAAGTAAGGAAGAAATTCTCCATATCTACTAATCCTCCAAGTCTGTTTGAAGTCTCTCAAGTTGTCCTCGATAAGTTCTACAGCTCTTTGAGGAGATTTCTACATCTAGAGAGAGGGACTTTGGGTGACACCAGATTTAACAAGTGGTGTACACCTCCCATCCTATATACTAACAGAAATAACACCATCAAGTTCTGTTTGCCGCTGCTCTAACATCTCCATTTCTAGCCATGTTTCTGGTCTTTTCGTCCCCTATGAGTTCCACTTGGTCTATTCAGTTGATGGTCTTGCATAGAGGTAACTCAGATGAAGAAACTGGGCAGCGCAGGCCTACTCGAGGCAGTCTGCCGTGAAGGATCAGATCTCCTAGGCACCAGTTACCTTTGTGGTCGCTTCCATCAGAGACAGACTTTAGGAGCTGGTGAAAAGAGTTTATCATCTGATAGCATTGAGCTAGCAAGATGTATATTATGAGCTGAGGCCTTTTCTTCTTCTCCCCATTTCCCCACCCACCGTTCCTATCCCATTCCTTACCTCTCCTACTCTTGTACCCCCCCCCCCACCCTACCTCAACTGCACTGTCACTCCCTCAACTCTCTTTTTCTTCGCTTCAGGGCACTCTGACCCATTTTATTTTTCAATAGGCAAATAATGGGTTTTCTTTTCTTATACCAGCATGCAGGTTCGTCGTGTAAGCTATAGCCTATTGTGGTTTTATATTGCCAGACTTTTTTTCATTAGTGTGAGACATATTCAGTGGATAATAACCATTACACAGCCATTTTGGACCATTTTATGGGTTCACCTTCCATCACTATGGTGTCTATGAGTAAAAAGCATAAATCAAGTGATTCTTTTCGGGTTTTTAATGAAAAGTGGACCAATTTGTACTTTTTTTTTGTGCCGATCGACGATAAGCCAGTGTGTTTAATTTGTCTCTTGAGTCAGTGTCAGTATCAAAAGAATACAATATAAATTGACACTATATAACAAAGCATGCATCCAATTTCGATCACTTTCGAGGGCAGCTTCGTGTGGACAAAGTGAACCGTCTCCAAATTGATTTAAAATGCCAGCAGTGTACGTTTAAAAGGCAGAGGGAAAGAGAGAGAGAGAGAGAGAGAGAGAAGCGTGCAAAGTAAGTTATGTAATAGTGAAAAAATTGCTAAATAATCAAAAGCCTTCTTGGAAGGCGAGTTTGTGAAAGAGTGTCTCATCCCTGCTGGGGAAATTCTGTGCCCAAATAATAAGTGTTTAAAATACCAAGATTGTCTGGGGTAACTGTAGCATGACGTGTCGAAGAACTTGCCAATGACATTGAAGGAACTTTAAAAAAATGGTTGTCTGAATTTATGTCGAATTCACTTGCTTTAGAGCACAGATGTGAAGGATACAGCACAACTGGCTATCTTTTTTTTTCTGTGGCATTGATCAACAATTCACTGTGACAGAAGAACTGTTAGTGCTCGTACCTATGAAGGGAATGACGAAAGGCACTAATATTCTTAAAGCCGCCAATAAAATGCTCCAGCGTTTCAACTTCAGCTTAATCACCCTCGAGTGTGTGATAACTGATGGTGCCGCCTGCTATGGTGGGAAAGCATGAAGGGTTTGTTGCGCTGCTACGGAAAGAACCGGAACTAGAAGGAGAAGATTTCGTCCATTACTACTGTTTAATCCACCAGGAGAATTTGTGCGTGAACACTATTGGATTTGAGAATGTCATGAAAGTTATTGTGACTGTCATCAATATTATTAGGACAAGAGGACTGAATCATCGTCAATCCAAAAGTGTGAAGCAGATCACAACGATGTGGTTTATTATAGTGATGTGCATTGGTTGAGCAGGGGGAAGGTTCTTAAAAGAGTCTTTGACTTAATGAGCGAAATACAGCAGTTCGTGCAAACCAAGGGAAAGCCGATTGTGGAATTCAATGATCCAAAGTAGATGACAGACTTTTCCTTTGTGGCCAACATCTCATTGCACATGAATGACCTAAATATGCGGCTACAATCCAAAAATCAACTGAGGCACACTCTGTTTGATCACATCAAAGCCTTTGGCCAAGCTCAAACTTTGGGAGGCACAACTTGCAAAAAAAGACTTAATACATTTTCAGCTTCTCAATGAGTCCAACTGTTCGTCTCTTGATGAATACGCTACAAAATTAGCCATGTTGCGAAGTGTGTTCTAAGAGAGATTTAGTGATTTTCGTAACCAACAGTGTTCTTTAGATTTATTTTCAATGCCATTCAGTGGCAATGCTGCTGAAATGACAGGCTCAGTACACAATGGAGCTACTTGAACTCTAAAACAACTCTTCTTTGAGAGAAAAATTATTCAATGTGCCCTTGTTTACATTTTACAAAGAGTACATTTCTGAGGATGCATTCCCTAATCTTCGCTGGTATGCTTTGAAGATGTGAGCTTTGTTAGGAAGCACATACTTATGTGAGCAGTTCTTCTCCAGAATGAAGCATGTGAAGTCCAAGACAAGAACTCAGATTACAGACCAACATCTAGAGAATACTCTGCACATAGTGACTTCCAACATTGATAAGCTGGTCAAGGAAAAGCATTGCCAAGTTTCCCATTGACATTGCAAAAAAATGAATGTTTTCTTCATTAAATTACCTCTTTTCAAGTATTGATTGTATTTATTTATCATGAACCCAACTCCTACCTACACTCTTAAAGCTGATTTGTTTATTTTTATAGGATTTTATGTAAAGTATCAAATGCACAGCATTCTTTGTGAATCTGAAAAGCATCTTACAATTCTAAATATCGCAGTATAGCTTAGTACAATGAAGCTTCAATGGCTTCATTGAAATTTTTAATGTGGCTTGCACTGTCTGAAAGGTTGAAGACCCTCCCCCCTGACTTACAGAAATAATGGAAGGAACAGTAGAAGAAAAGAAGCCAAGAGGCAGACCAAGAATCTCCTATATAAACAACTTAGCAACAATAACTGGAACTAAAAGGTATGAAAAAATAAACAGGAGAGCACAAGATAGGATGCTAGGATGTAATGCTACCACCAACCAATCTTTGGAATGATGAACCCAAGAAAAAGAATGTTTATTGAAAGTCTGAGGAAATTCCATTTTTTTCTAGTGTGTTTTTGCTTTGGCACGAGTGAGTGAACCATTCCTGAAACACCATAAGTTAAGTCTAGGTAAAGCCTGTTTATTAAATTTAAATATTATGATATTGCTACTAAGGGATTAGATACAGGTAATATTTGCAACATTATATATCTGGATTTTAGTACAGCATTTGATACTATACCACACTTTTGTCTTTATTTACAAACTGGGAGAAAAACATTAAAGGTAAGGCAATGAAGTAATTAGAAGAATGGTTAAGGAAAAAGGAAAGATTGGTATTAAATGGTTACACCTTTCATTGGATTTGGCAAGTTGTGGGGGTCTGCAGAAGTCAATACTGGGAGCATTGTTCTTAATTTTTATCAATGATATTGATTACTAGAATTAAAAATTGAATTTGTAGATAACACTAAAGGGAGTAGGGTAGTTAATGATGATCAGGCCAACTTAAAGATATTTTGTTGGTCTCAGGATGACAATTAACAGTTTATGATGTAAAGACCCTGACCTAGACATAAAAAAAATCCAAGGGTAACTTATTACTTGGATAAGGATAAGGGGTGTAAGGCATGGGTAGTAGAGGTTAGCATCTCTTCCTGCTCAGCAGTCACATCAAAATATTTGGTGGCTGGGTGGAATTGGTCTCCACTGCTCATGCAACTCTCACTTATGGCTCCAAGTAGCTGGTAGAGTGCACCAGTGGCCACACCCTGGGACTGTGCCTCGGCTGGCAGGCAAAGCTAAGTGAGTGTATCAGTTAAGTCAAATGGACTAATAGTGGAAAAATAAATTAGTTATTCAAATAATTGAAAGAGTTATTCAATTATATATTCATGTGGAGACGGTCATAGGAATGGAGTAGCATTTGTACTGAAAAATAAGATTGCCAAATCCTTACTTGGATTTTGGCCCATAAGTGATAAAGTAATTGCATTAAAAATTGCAGCTCAACCTTTTAATATTTTTATTGTTCAGATATATGCACCTACTTCTGATTATCCAGATGAAGATGTAGAATGTTTCTATGAAGGCATTCAAAATGCACTTAACAACACTAAATCAGATGACATGACAATCGTTATGGGAGATCTACATGCTAAAGTAGGCTCAGAAAAGATCTCTACCTGCTGAGAAACCAGGACCTGGGACATAGAAATCCAAGAGGAGAAAGATTAATACTTTCTCCTCTTGGATTAATATTAATGCAATAAGATAAGATTAATATTAATGCAAGGAAATTGAACTTTTGGACAAAAAACACAAAACCAGAGAACTTCATGAGAAAGTTAGGGAGATAACTAGGAAATCTTGCAAAAGGGGTAGGCTCTCATTGCATTGAATTAATATTAATGCAATAAGATAAGATTAATATTAATGCAAGGAAATTGAACTTTTGGACAAAAAACACAAAACCAGAGAACTTCATGAGAAAGTTAGGGAGATAACTAGGAAATCTTGCAAAAGGGGTAGGCTCTCATTGCATTGAAGATAAGAATGGAAACATCCTAATGGAGAAAGACAAAATAAGGGATAGATGGGTAGAGTATTCAAAGGAACTCTACAATCAATCATGATAGAATAGATAAGCCACTGCAAGAAGATTTGGAGAGGGGGACCTACTATTCTTACCTGGGAAGTAATAAATGCCATTTGGAAATTGAAACCAGGAAAAGCTCCAGGAATGGATGGAATTATGGCAGAATAAGGTTTTAAGGCTAAAGGCTTTAAATGATAAGGCTACAAGATCACTGACTGACATATGTAACAAAATATATGAAACTGGGCACCTGCCAAAAGATTTTAAGCACTCGACATTCCTACCAATATCTAAAAAATCGAAGACAATCAAATGTAAAGAGTACAGAACAATCAGTCTGATCAGTCAGATAGCAAATGTTATATATATCATCCTAGAAAGAAATAAACATAATAAATCAAATTGGAAATTAATGAAACACAATCTGGTTTTCGGGAAAATAAAGGAACTAGAGAGGGAGTCTTCAACATTAGAACTATTATAGAAAGATATCTGGAGAAGCAGAAAGAAGTCTGCTTATGTTTTATTGACTATACAAAGGCCTTTGACAATATACTACATGAACAACTAATCGAATGCATCAGAAAATTAGGAGTAGATAGATGGTAAAGATATCAGATTACCGACAAATCTATATTGGGAGCAAACTGCCTCAATAAAAATATCAGGAGAAACCTCAAAGGAATTTCCAGTAAAGAAGGGTGTCAGACAAGGCTGTGTTCTTTTTCCTATATTGTTTAACCTCTATACTGAAAATATCTTCCAGCAATTAGAAGAATTTAAAGGAGTCATAGGAGGTAGAAATATAAACAACTTAAGATATGCATATGATACAGGACTGCTAGCTGAAAATAAAAAAAGATCTTCAAAACCTACTAGAAGATATGCTGAAACTAAGTGAAAAATATGGACTTAATTTCAACTTCAAAAAAACCAAAACCATGCTGGTAACAAGAGAAAAAGGGAAAATACTTGATATAAATATTAAGATCAGAGGAAATACCTTAGATCAAGTAGAGAGTTATATATATTTGGGGATCAACTAATTACAGAAAATGGAAAGTGTGATAAGGAGATGTTAAGAAGAATAGAAATTGCTAGATCAACCTTCATTAGTATGAAAAACATTCTGACCTCAAGGGAAATTCACACAAAAATAAGAATTAGGTTGTCCAAATGCAATGTATGGTCAACACTGCTATTATGGAGCAGAAACCTGGACAATAGCAAAATATTGTGAAAATAAACTAAAAGCCTTTGAGACGTGGATCCTCAGAAGAATTCTTAGAGACCCATGGACTGTCAAAAAAACTAATTTAGAAATATTAGAAATGATTGGAGAAGACAGGACTCTATTGAAAACCATTAAGAAAAGGAAAACCACCTACCTTGGTCACATACTAAGGCATGAATCCCTAAAAAAATCACTTCTAGAAGGAATGATACAAGGAAAAAGAAGAGGAAGACAAAGAACAGATTGGATGGGAAATATTAAGGACTGGACCTACCTTTTTGTCCTATGAAGAATGCAAAAAAAAACCACAAAACCATACACGGTGGAAGCTCGCGGTAGTTAACCTCCTGGAAGGAGATGACATCTGACAAGGACAAGGATAAAATCAAATTAGCAGATGAAAAGGACCTAGGATAGCACAGTCCAGTATGAACTTTTTTTAAACAATATAGCAAGCTAGCAGAATCACTAATGGGATTCTTTCATTAATATACAAGAAAACAATGATGGTGATGTAAAAATAATCATAATTAAAATTCTGAATGTTTTTACGTATTGTTTATGTTAGTATGTTTATTAGTTTTGTTTTCATAACACGCATTGTCGGCACTTGCGATGTGACCGTTATGGAAATTGTTTTGTTAAAAGTGATATGTAAAGAAGTCAAAAATTTAATGTACTTACTGGATTTGAATAGTTGTGTTACTTTAAACAAATTTATTATGGTTTGAAATATTAAGTTTTGTGTTTTATGAGGACATTCTCTTGTCGCTAACGGAGACAACGTGTCAGCCATTATACAGTACATAGTTTATTGCTTGCCACGGAGTGCGCATGCTTGCCGAGAAGTTTGATGAGTGATTGACAGCTGACAAGAAAGCATTTGGTATCTGAGTAACGGCTGTAAACAAGAGAGCGTTCGGAAGGAATTTAGAACACAGGCCGGCAGATATTTAGGTTCGAAGGAACTGACAGTTGGAAGAAAATTAATAGTATATTCCGAAAAAGGAATCGTGGAACTATTATATTTCAAAATGGAATAAGTATTGATGAATAAAAGGGAAATATTGCTATATGCGTTTTAAACGGAATATTGGAGAAAACACTAACTGAAAGATTTATATATTCCGAAAAAGGAATCGTGGAACTATTACATTTCAAAGTGGAATAAGTATTGATGAATAAAAGGGAAATATTGCTATATGCGTTTTAAACGGAATATTGGAGAAAACACTAACTGAAAGATTTATAGTAGATTCCGAAAAGGGAATCGTAGAACTATAAGTTTTTTTTTTTAATTGGAAGAGTTAAGACTGTCAATAAGCATTTAGTGAATAAAAGAAGAATTTGCTAATTATGTTCTAAAGGAATGTTCGAGAAAACTCTGATTAGGAAGTTTCATCTGTATTAAGGACGCCAGATCTGACTATTATTTCTACTGAAGAAAAGAGACAGAATTAAGTCAGGAAGAATTAATGTGTGTTACATAAGTGATGAGAAAGGATCCTGTAAAAATGAAGAATAGAGTCATCATATACATGTATCTATTGAAAAGGACCTTGACAGAGAAAGAAACTGGCTATGAACATTTTGTGATTGTGCAAACAAAGTGTTTAGTCTAGTCTTAAGTGTAAGTTTATTTTTAAAAGTCCTTGGATCCAATTAATTTGTAGTTTATGTAAAGTTGTTTGAAGTGTATATATATTGCTTTTATTATATTAAATGTGTTTATTTTGTATTTTGGTCTTGAGTCAGTGATTATTTGGATTCTGAAAGAAAGAGTTAAGATCAAAATGTAAGGTTATGCACTTTGGGGTGAAAAGATTGGCGGCAGTTTACTGTATTGGTGGAACTGTGCTCCAGGAAATTGATGAGGCACGAGATTTAGGAGTGTTGGTGAATAATGAGGTGAAGTTTAGGGGGCACATTGCAAAAGTGGCCAAATCAGCTCATCAAATCACTTGGTTGCTGAAGAATACATTGACAAGCAGAGATCAGCAGGTTATTGTTCCTCTGTATCGAGCCTTGATAAGACTCCATCTCGACTACTGTGCCCAGATTTGGTCACCTAGGTTTCTTCTTGATGGGGAGGAGGTTGAGAGGATCCCGAGGCGAGTAACCAAGATGATAGCAGGTCTGTGGAATGAACCATATGAGAACAGGTTGAGGATTTGTGGGTAGCAAAAATTGGTTGATAGGTGGAGGAGGGGAGATATGAATGAGACATTCAAATTACTGAAGGGTTTCTATAAAATTAATTCAGAAGATATTTTTGAGAACAGGGCTGGTTGTGAGAGGACTAGGGGACATCCATGGAAACTGGGCAAAAGTGTGGTTAAGAAAGGTGTTAGAGCTGAGTTCTTTACTTTTAGAGTGGTGAATGAGTGGAATGGGCTGCCAGAGTCTGGTGGATGCTGTGACAGTGAATGAGTTTAAGGCGAGGTATGATAGATACTGTATGAATGTCGAATAGTTGTGATGAATATGATTTGGGGCCTCCCTCGATGAGTCTAATGACTCCCTGGAGCTGCCCGTAATAATAGTAATTTTGCCACATTAAATTGACATCCATTCTCCTTAGCCCAGACCTCCAATCTATCCAAATCTTGCAAAATTTTGACATCATCTGCATTCACTATTGCCCTACCCAATTTTGCATCATCCGCAAACAAATGAACTGTTCCTCTCAGATCCTTTCCTATATCATTAATGAACAAATTAAACAGCAGTGGTCCAAGAACAGATCCTTGTGGCACACCACTAGTCACAGGCCGTCTTGTGGGCTCTACTCCTGAATAAACCACTCTCTGATATCTCTCCATCATCCACCCTCCTATCCATCTCACCAACCCTATATCCATCCTCATATGCTGCAATTTACTGATTAGAATTCCATGTGGTATCCTGTCAAAGGCCTTAGCAAGGTCCAGTAGAATCACTGTAAACCCATTACCCTTATCCAGTTCAGCCGTCACTGTGTTGTAATACGTGAGCAAGTTACTGAGGCATGACCTACCCTTCACAAAACCATGCTGTCCTCGATACAGTATCCAATTTTCTTCTATCCAATCGTGTATTTTCCTCTTGACTAATTTCTCCAAGACCTTGATAATGATTCCTGTTATGCTGATTGGCCAGTAATTTTCAACAGCAGCCTTGGAACCACCTTTATGCAGCGGAACTATTTTCCCCTCTTTCCACCCCTTGGGACTGACCCAGATCTGAGGCTCAAATTAAACAAAATGGTCAAGGGCACTGACAATTCTTTAGCCGCTTCACGTACGACACGAGCTGGTATACCATCCAATCCCACAGATGTATTGACATTGAGGTTCTGTAATAGACTAGTTACCTCTACTTCATTCAACACAATTCCAGTATAAGCTGTTGGTTCTTCCATTCCTGCAAAGTCACCACCTGGATGATATACTCTTGCAAAGTGCTCGCTCAGTAATTCCACAATATCGACTGATTTGGTTACCTCCCTACCCTCAGCATTTTTTAAGATCATTCTATCATGAGCATTTTTCCTTTTACTTGCAACATATTGAAAAAACTGTTTTGGATTCTCTTTAGCCATCATGGCCAATTTTCTTTCGTAATCCGCTTTTGCGTTCTTACCACCCTTGCCTGAGCTTTATACTGTTCCTGCACCTGATGGTCACCTTTCTCCTTAAATTCCCTCCACAATTGTTTCTTTTTTTGCAGCTCAAGCTTAATAGTGTTATTCGTCCATTTAACCCCTACTTGATTTATTATTCGGACTCTTGGTATACAGTCAACCATTGCCTCCTGCGAACAGTTCTTAACCACCTCCCATGCACTATCAACATCCAGCCCTTGCAGTTTTACATGCCATGGCACTGAGCCAAGCACACACACCTAAGCTTGTCATACTTACCAGCCCAGTAATTCCACATGTACCCTGTCTTAATTGTAAATTCCACTCCTTTAGTCACTCCCAAGTCATGACCCTATGGTCACTCTAACTAACTGGTGACAACATGGTCATGTTCGTTACAGCCACATTCTCAGTTGCAATTACAAGGTCCAGCACTCTCTGCTCCCTGGTATTTTCCACTACATGTTGCCGTAGATAGTTGTCCCGTAATAACAGCATAAAATCCAATTCCTTCCTCTCATGTGCCCTCTCCTCTTTCCAGTCAATGTTACCATAACTGAAATCACCCATAATAATTACCCTCCTTCCACTCATTTCTTCTATTTGCCTATGCATACTATCCCCACCATCTATTCCATCACCTGGTCTATAGCAGCACCCAATTGTATATTTTGTTCTGCTAGATTCTATCTCACACCAAACAGCCTCAAATGTGCTCTTTTCTCTATCCTGCAGTTCAACTTCTATACTCCTTGGCTGCAGCTCATCAGCTATCATCAATAACACTCCTCCCCCCTTTTTATTCACCCTGTCACTCCTGAACACGCTATACCCGTCGCATTCAATCCCACTAGCTTTATCATCTTCTGTCAGCCATGTTTCACTAATACCAACAACCTGTGGCCTGGAAGTGCCAACCATGGCCAAAAACTCTTCCTTCTTGTTCCTAATACTCCTGGCATTAGTGTACATGAATTGCAGAAGCCCATTTGTCCCATCCCTACTTTGATGCCTTATACTAACTATCCCATTCTGATTTGTTGTCCTTCGTACTCGCTCGGGCATAATATACTCATTCATACACTCAACTGCCTCCCTAAAGTCTGCATATCTTCCCCCCCCTTAATAAATCTAGTTTCCCTGAGTCTGTACATCCACTTCCACATCATTCATCAACACTTTTTCAAGTCTCCGTACACCAACTCCATTCAAATGTAACCCATCCATCTTATATAAGTCCTTTCGCCCATCAAACTCATTCCACACATCCACAAATTCCACACCACTCTCCATGCATAACCCACGCATAAAGTCATTGGCAATTATGGCCCTCCTTCTAAACACTTCGCTGTCATACCGCAGTAAGATACTCACCATCCTAACTCTCTCACTCTTCTCTTTTGCTACCTCAAATAATTCCCTCACATCCTCTATCATTTCCATTTTGTCCTCTTTCAAATCATTTGTTCCTGCCACGATTATCATCTCTTTCACCCTCTGTTTTTGCAGTCGAATAGATTCACTGACGTCCTGGCTGGTACGACTTCGTTAAACTTTCAACTATTACACCTCTTAATAGTGAATCCCCATACAGCATTCACTCCTTCATTTTATTGACGTTTACGAACGTTCTATTATTTGCCGTCACAGACTTTCGCCGGTTATTTGTCGGTACATTCAACACACATTTTTCCATATGCTCCAGTTGCATTTTAGCTCTGTGTATCGCACCGTTCAAACAGGCAATTTCACTACTCGCATTTATCTCACCATTTTCATTATCAATCAAATCATCCATTTGTTCTGTATTTCTACCTTCATTTACACTTTCAACGACGCTCTCACACCTATCTGGCACTACCACGCAATTCTCTAGCACACCGCCATTTTCTACATTCTGACTATCGTTAACGATATCACTCTCGCACACAAAACACGCTTGAAATCCTCATTCTCTTTACACTTTCTGCACATATTAACTCCACTATCACTTTCTAACCAGACTCCCACCACTCTTTGCAAGGCATACATCTCACAGACAGCACACTGTATAAATTCGTTTACATCAAAACTCTTAAACAAACATGGCGACCTGGCCGCCATTTTTTTCTTTATCGGTGCCATATGTACGCTATCTTATCTTAAAATTAATAATTAAAATAACAGAAAACACGCAAAAATTGCACAGACACACCAAGAAACAAAAAGCAAACAATACTACTTAAAATTCTAGTAAAATTTCTAATGTTAACATAAAATACTACTAATCTTTTCAGGAGCTCTCGGCAAGCCGACGATCTAATCAGTGCGACACCAAGCGACGATCAAAATGTAAGGTTATACATTTTGGGGTGAAAAGATTAGCAGCAGTTTACTACATTGGTGGAACTGTATTCCAGGAAATTGATGAGGCACAAGATTTAGGAGTGTTGGTGGATAATGAGGTGAAGTTTAGGGGGCACATTGCAAAAGTGGCCAAATCAGCTCATCAAATCACTTGGTTGCTGAAGAATACGTTGACAAGCAGGTTATTGTTCCTCTGTATCGAGCCTTGATAAGACCCCCATCTCAACTACTACCCAGATTTGGTCACCTAGATTTCTTCGTGATGGGGAGGAGGTTGAGAGTATCCCGAGGCGAGTAACCAAGATGATAGCAGGTCTGTGGAATGAACCATATGAGAACAGGTTGAGGATTTGTGGGTTGAAAATATTGGTTGATAGGCAGAGGAGAGGAGATATGATTGAGACATTCAAATTACTGAAGGGTTTCTATAAAATTAATTCAGAAGATATTTTTGAGAACAGGGCTGGTTGTGAGAGGACTAGGGGACATCCATGGAAACTGGGCAAAAGTGTGGTTAAGAAAGGTGTTAGAGCTGAGTTCTTTACTTTTAGAGTGGTGAATGAGTGGAATGGGCTGCCAGAGTCTGGTGGATGCTGTGACAGTGAATGAGTTTAAGGCGAGGTATGATAGATACTGTATGAATGTCAAATAGTTGAGATGAATATGATTTGGGGCCTCCCTGAATGAGTCTAATGACTCCCTGGAGTTGTCCATAATAATAATAAAAATAATAAGGTAAAAAAACTATTCAGGTGAACAACATTAATCTAAACTAACGTAACATTTAGAAATGTAAACATTAATTCTGCATTTCAATTTTTATAATTTCATAACTCTTCTAGTTCCTCATATATCTTCAATTATTGTTATTTGCATTTGTGCTTTTTCAGGTATTTTTTTTTTATTGTTTTTTTTATTGCCTGGTTCCTGTAAACATTCTCTGTTCTATTATCAATGTAAGATTTTCCACCATCTCCTTTGCTTTATTTCAGATTTTCTTTGTTCTATTTCATTCCATTCTCATGATTTTCTTTGTTTTTCTACTTCCTGCAATTTATTTATCTATCTATTATTTTTAACATCTGACCTCCATGGAGTCAGAGATCCATTATGTGAGGCACATACACACTGTCACACAAAGAGCTCATCCAACTGTGCCTTAATTTGATTCAATACATCTACATTTGCAACACAACGGGGCAATGCATTCCACTCATGAAATCACTACACGTAAAGAACCTCACTTCTGTATTCAAACCTACCTTATACTGTTTCCAGGGACAGACTCTTGTTCTACCCCCCCCCCCCCAACTCTCACATTTTATGAAAAATCTCTTCCATGTCAACTTGATAACAACCTCTGACTAACTTATATGTCTCAATCATTTCCACCATCTCCTATTCACAAGTATTTGCAAATTACACTCTCCCAACCTGTCCTCATACTCCGAAGTCCAAACACCACTGACCACCTTTGTGAATATTCTCTGGACCCTTTCTCATATATCCGTGTCACCATGAAAACCCAGTGACCAAATCTGTGCACAATAATCCATATGCGACCTAATCAAGGCCTTATACAATGGCATCATAACCTCCTTATTTCTGTGGGTGAGGGTCCTCCATATCATTGCCATTGCAATGTGGCTCCTGAATTTCAGGTCCTTGTCAATCATCACTTACATACTCTCATCTCGTCTACATCCTTTAAAGAATTCCTACCAAGAGTATATTTTGCATTCCATCGTTGCTTACCAAATTTCAAAACTTTGCAATACTGAACTCAGAATTCCACTTACTTGCACATTGTTGTAAGGTCATAATATCTGCTTGACTCCTGCATTGCTCTTCCCAATTTTGCATAATCTGAAAACAGCTGCATATCACCAGTTAAATCCATCCCAGTGTCATTAATATACAAATTGAAAAACAATGGTTCCAAAACAACCCTTGTAGCACACAGACCTTCCTCTTTCAGGATTCTGCAACCCAAAATACAATTTTCTGATACTTATCTGACAGCCAATCATCGATGCAACAGAGTTGGATCGGCGACTGGCTGTCAGATAAGGTTCGATTTATTTAACAGCTTGTTGTGTGGCAGTCTATCAAAAGCTTTTGCAAAATCTAACTATACCACTATATATGCATCTCACCCCCCCCCCCCCCCACCCCCCCCCCCCCCCACCCCCCCCCCCCCCCACCCCCCCCCCCCCCCACCCCCCCCCCCCCCCACCCCCCCCCCCCCCCACCCCCCCCCCCCCCCACCCCCCCCCCCCCCCACCCCCCCCCCCCCCCACCCCCCCCCCCCCCCACCCCCCCCCCCCCCCACCCCCCCCCCCCCCCACCCCCCCCCCCCCCCACCCCCCCCCCCCCCCACCCCCCCCCCCCCCCACCCCCCCCCCCCCCCACCCCCCCCCCCCCCCACCCCCCCCCCCCCCCACCCCCCCCCCCCCCCACCCCCCCCCCCCCCCACCCCCCCCCCCCCCCACCCCCCCCCCCCCCCACCCCCCCCCCCCCCCACCCCCCCCCCCCCCCACCCCCCCCCCCCCCCACCCCCCCCCCCCCCCACCCCCCCCCCCCCCCACCCCCCCCCCCCCCCACCCCCCCCCCCCCCCACCCCCCCCCCCCCCCACCCCCCCCCCCCCCCACCAAGGAAGGAGAGGAGTGCATCAGAGCCATATGGCCAAATAGCGAATACATCATCAACATAGAGAAGCCATATGGTTGGTTTTTTTTTGTGGGGCAGAGTTTAAGGCTTTCTCTTCAAAAGTCTCCATATAAAAGTTGGCCAACGGTGGGGAGAGTGGAGAACCCATGGCTGTCCCCTCTATTTGTTTGTAGAATTTTCCTTGCCAAACAAAATAGCCTGAGTTCATTGTGAACTGAAATAGGGCTGTGATATCGGAGAAAATTTAGCCTGGATTAGCTTAATAAGGATTCTTTGAGTGGGACATTTGTGAATAGGGAGGAGACATCAAAACTGACCATTATGTCAGTGTGTTTGAGTGTAAGGTTTTCTATGCTGGTTTTGAAGTGGGCTGAGTTTTTTTATGTGTGAAGGTGTGTTGCTAGTATAGTGTGTGAGGACTTTGGCCAAATGTTTAGCTAGTTTGTATATGTGTGTGTGTGTGTGTGTGGGGGGGGTTATGGAGTTAAACAGTTTTCATTTGTTAGTGACTTCTACAGTCCAAGAAGTGACCTTCTTAAGGAGCCTGTGGAGTTTTCTAATTTGTGAGTTGGTGGGATTGTACTCGATAGGGAGGTAAGTAGCCTGATCTAACAATAGAGCATTCAGCTTATAGTTCGCCCACCATTTCTAGATCCCTTCTTGGCTTGGTGCCAAGAATAGTCAATTCATGCTGAGGGGAGAAAGAAATGAAGGATGTACGAATTGGTCGCCAACATGCGAAATCACGTGCTTTCTTGTCTGTCGCTGTACTAGTACAGTGATTTTTGTTGTTCTCTTTTTGCATTATTTTTTTATTATTAATTTGTATGATGGATCCAGTACAGTCAACAAGTTCTATTGTTACACGTTTCAGCAGCTCTTGCAAAAGAATATTGAATAATGTGCTGACATTCTGCGAAAAAGAATCGTCAGAAGGCCGTCTTCTTGTTCCCCTTTCTCAAGTCATAAAACGAGCAAGTGCAATTGCAGGCGTATCGGGGTCGACTGTTAAAAGAATTCGTAGGGAATCAAAAGGTGAAGGTAAGCCAAAATTTAAATCTCCTAAAAAAAAAAAAAAAGCGCCAGAGAAAGAAAACCATCGAAACCTTAGCTTTGAATGATTTTGATGTAGACGTTATAAGAAGAGCTATTCACGAATTTTACGTGGTCGAGAAAAGAGTGCCAACTGTTCCGAAATTGATTCCTGTGCATAAAGAAAAAATTAATTTTCCTTGGAAAAGAGAAACTTTAAGGAAAATACTTCATGAAATCGGATTTTGTTTTAAAAAGTCCCAGAATAAAAGGAAACTTATCATGGAGCGAAGTGACATTGTTTTATGTAGAACGCAGTATTTGCACGTATTAACACTCTACGTACATTTTTCCAACTGTTATACAAGCAAAATAGTTACACTTTAAAAATAGCAATGTTCGTAAAAGAAAAGCTAAATTTTCCGACCTGTAATAATAAACAAGCTCAGTTTGTTTATTATTACATCCCAGAAGACAGACTGATTACCCTATTATCGGAATGGATTCTCCTTTTTCTGACATGTGCAGAAGTGTCGAGGGACCTCAAATCGGTGGGCGAACTATACCTGTGTAATCCTTTTGGTTAAGCAATACTGTGGTGTTCCCTTTATCTGCTTTGGTGATTATTAATTCCTTGTTTTTTTTTAAATTCTTGCAGAGATTTAATTTCCTTATTGGGCATGTTGATTTTGGTGGTTTTGCTTTGGTCAGAACACAAGCTACATCCAGTCTAATATCATTGGCGACGTGGTTTGGAAGGTGTCATATCCCGTGTTCAATTTGTATCATAATGTCTTCAGCAGGTATTCTTCTAGGCGCAATAGCGAAGTTGTGGTCACGTGAGAGAGTGTCGAGTGCTTTGGGTTTCAAACTAATTGACGAAAGATTGACTACCGTGTCGGTAGAAAGTTGTGGTTTGGAGTTCGAGTTCTTTTTTAAATTCTCAAATTTTTTGATGTGTCGTTCCCATACTTTTTTAAATTCTTTGTCCACAGCAGTGCACGAGATATCGTATAAAATAGACCAAATCTCATGGTTTAAGGTGCTGGAAAGCTCGTCTTCGAGTGCCTGGATATCTAAGTTAGCGTAACACAGGTAACGGCAAGTAGCAGCGATTTGTTCCCTGAGCAAAGCTTGGCTGGCACGGTTATAAATACGGAGAGCCTTTTGGGAAAAGAAATGGTGCTTGAATTTGACACTGTTTGGGATTACCTGGTTATCCCGGCAGTGTTTTAGGAAAGTGAGACAAATCAGTTGTCTTGATAGCTTCAACTTCATTTTACTGTAATGGCAGGCCTTACGTGTGATGGAATCTACGTGGATTATCGTAATTCTCGTGGAAGTTATACATTTCTCATATACATTCTTACTAAATAGCTTAAGGAAATTACAACGTACAATAGAACATACATTAAAATAAATTTCAATACACTTCCAATATTTGGGCAACGTCACGTTGCCATTATCACAGAAACTTAAATACAAGACACGTGCACGCAAACTATTCTTCCTCCTAAAAGTCCTGATGGTGCCCCCTAGTGGGCAATGTTGGTATTCTTGGCTGATTGGGCTGACGGTCTTCTGATGTAGATTTCCCAAATTTGGGACAGTCTCATGCAACCAAATTTGTTTAGGTTTGGATTGTTTCTTAGGGCTGAGGCTGATTCCCTGAATAGCCTTTCGTATTTGAATTTACTGCGGTGTATTATCGTAGCTTTCTTCCACCATATTCTATGGTGGGAATCCAGCGCATGGTCTGCAAGACCAGAGTGGCCGTATTGGTGAAACCAGATGTAGTCCTTGTGTTCTGAAATTCTGATATTAGCTGTCCTGCCTGTTTGGCCAAAGTAGGACAGCTTACAGCTGCAAGGGACTTGGTATACACCAGGTAGGTCTATGGGGGAGAGGTTGGTCTTTAGTGGAGCAGATAAGGTATGCCAATTTTTTATAAGGTCTGTAACAAGAAGTTAAGTCATGTTTTTTTAGGATTTTTGTAATGTTTTCCCGGGTGCCTCGGATATAGGGAATGGTGATGGATTTAGAGTAATCCTTGTTGAGAAAGTGGGGGGGGGGGGGTTATTGGTTTCAATATTTTTTGGATTTTTTGGGGGGTAGACATTGGCTAAGAAAGTGTTGAGAATGTGGTTTAGTTTTGTGGTTCTTTGGCTACCCCCCCCCCCCCCCCCCAAATCCAAAAAATATTGAAACCAATAAACCACAACACCCCCCTCTCCCTTTTGCAACAAGGATTACTCTAAATCCATCACCATTCCCTATATCCAAGGCACCTCGGAAAAAATTACAAAAATCCTAAAAAAAAAAACATGACTTAACTTCTTGTTACAGACCTTATAAAAAATTGGCATCCTTTATCTGCTCCACTAAAGACCAATCTTTCTCTCCCTCCCCCTAGACCTACCTGGTGTGTACCAAGTCCCTTGCAGCTGTAAGCTGTCCTACTTTGGCCAAACAGGTAGGACAGCTAATATCGGAATGTCAGAACACAAGGACTACATCTGGTTTCACCAATACAGCCACTCTGGTCTTGCAGACCATGCACTGGATTCCCGCCATAGAATATGGTGGAAGAAAGCCATGATAACGCACCGTAGTAAATTCAAATATGAAAGGCTATTCATGGAATCAGCCTCAGCCCTAAGAAACAATCCAAACCTAAACAAATTTGGTTGCATGAGACTGCCCCCAAATTTGGGAAACCTACATCAGAAGACCTTCAGTCCAATTGGCCAAGAATACCAACATTGTCTGCTAGGGGACACCATCAGAACTTTTAGGAAAAAGAATAGCTTCCTGCTTTGTTCCTCATTTACTGGTGTGTTGTGCTTGCATGCACGTGTCTTGTATTTAAGTTCCTGTGATAATGGCAACGTGACGTTGCCCAAATATTGGAAGTGTATTGAAATTTATTTTAATGTATATTCTATTGTACGTTGTAATTGCCTTAAGCTATTTAGTAAGAATGTATAACCAATGTCTAATCCTTTCCACGAGAATGCTTTGCCATCAGAACTTTGTATATAATTATGTGTAAGAGCGCAGGAAAGTTGTTTACTAGTTTTGTATATGAGAGAAGTGCTTACAAGCTCTGTGCTACACACCTTTAAAGTTAGTATCTAAGAGTGCTGCTAGGTTTAGAGAAGTTTCCGTGGCCTGAAAGGACAAGAGAAGTATCAAAGAGGTCTGCTAGTTTTAGAGACAAGTTCCGCGCCCGGCAAAATATGATCAAAAAATGCATGGAGGAGAACAAAGAGTGGGTCAAACTTAATAAAAGATGAAAGAGAAATGCTGAATTCTTTGGGGTTTACTACCATTAGTGCAAGGACCTAAGATCAGAAAATAAAAGGGGACTGAGATGAGCATAAGGGGCTTTTGTCAGCAGATAATCATCAAAAGTCGGATCCAGAGAGAGAGAGAGAGAGAGAGAGAGCAGAGGTGAGCTGCAGACCATAAGCGGAGTCAAAACCAGAGCAGTGGCAAGGCCCCAGTTACAAAGAAGAGAGTCCAGATCCAGTTGTCGACAGAGGAGAGCCGAGATCCAGGTGCTGAGAGAGAGAAAAAGGTGAAGTACTGTTACCAAAGAGAGCCAGATCAGTCATCGGCGATTAGTAGTAGAAGTGGCGGCAATTAGAAGCAGAAGTTCCCGAAATAAGGATCCAGAGGAGAATTTGCCAGTATGCTGAAACCTCTTGTGTATGTGCTATTCGAGTACCGCAGATTGCAGTCAAAAAGCCCGCTAATATTCCGAAGTGATACCACTGTAACAAGATACTCCTGAAGGAAGCCTAAAACTCGAGATGAAAGAAAAGCCATAAAGACTTTAGTAAAAGACTCTTGACTGAATGTGTGATACAGCTGTCAGCTTCTGTAAGTTACTTCCCTTTGTATGTTTTCTCTTATAATCTAGGAGATATGATGTATATGGACTGTTAAGAATTAGTTTAACAATAATAATAGTAATAAGTGTCCATAAGAGAGTCAATTTGGCATGTTAGATTTATCCAAGTGTGAGCAAACAAAGTTTGCACCTGAAAGTATCTTCAGGACTGGGTTAAGGTGGTACAACACCAGGGCAACTCGTTGCAAAGGTGGAGCAAGATACCAACACTCCTATCTCAGTATCTCCTATAATGCAAAACACATCTCCTTGTGGATATGTCTAATGTTATGCATTAAGGGAAGGGCCACTACCCAGACTAGTTTCGACCTTTATTGAGGTCTCTTCAGTGGGAGCCAAGGGGAGATGACCTGCTAATGCTTCTGCCTGGTATCTCTACTTGGGCCTGGCTCCCACTGAAGAGACCTCAATAAAGGTCCAAACTAGTCTGGGTAGTGGCCCTTCCCTTAATGCATAACATTAGACATATCCGCAAGGAGATGTGTTTTGCATTATAGGAGATACTGAGATAGGAGTGTTGGTAACTTGCTCCACCTTTGCAACAAGTTGCCCTGGTGTTGTACCACCTCAAACCAGTTCTGAAGATACTTTCAGGAGCAAACTTTGTTTGCTCACACTTGGATAAAGGATTAAACTAATTTTATTATACTCTAACCAAGTGAAAAATAAACTTTCAACATCAAAAAAAAAATTGGCATGTTAGAAGTTGATACAAAATCTGTAAAAATAACTTAACAGAGAGTTAGCTAACCTCTTTGCGAGTAAACTAGAAATTTAATAAGTTGAATTTGTAAACAGAGAGTAAATAAGTCTTAGAGTTAAAGAGATTATTTAGTGTTGAAGTGAAAGGGTTCTAATTTTATGCTAAAGATTTTTTTAGATGGGTAAAGAAAGCAATCTCCCTGTTGTTTGATTCACGTATATTTCATATTAATGTAAATAAATGTGTCTTAATTGTTTGTTAAAATAGTGCTGCTTGATCCTTTATTTTACAACTGCACTGTTCCTAAATAAATCGAACTTGTGAGCGGGGAAACAACTAAGGCATTAAAAGCGCAGTTTTATTACTTAAGAACCACGACTGTTTATGTAAACTTTGTTGAAGGAAATTACGCTAGTAAGAGAGAGAGAGAGAGAGAGATCTACTGAAAGTTTTATTGAGTCTTATGCCAAATATTTGATATATTGATGGCGCAGTCTAACAAATAAATTTTTCAGTGTTCATAGGCATACGACTAATAAATACGGAAGGTGGATAAACATAATACGCAGTAGAGTAAGTGAGAAAGGTTACAAGAGAGAAAGCGCGCACAGCTAATTAGAATAACGGCAATAAAAATAATAGCAACAAACAGCCTTTCGTTTACAGAGTCACTCTCCTGGCTTGCTCTTTATACTCTTCATGCAACTGATTATTGCCATTATTGATCTTGTACTGCCTCCAAAGTGCCTTCTTCCAGATTTTATGCTTAATCCTCTCATTTATTCAATTTACACCTACCTTATTCTGCCTTTTGATCTTTATCTTCTGAATACATTCACACATTGATGCTGCTATGTATTTCTTTGTCAATTCCCCAGCAGCATTTATTTCCTTACTGCTCAACTCCTCATTCCATGCTATAGCTCCAAGCTGTCTACCAAGCTTGTCATAATCACCAACCTTGTACTTCCACATATATCATTTCCTCACACAAGTCTGCATATAGCTAGCCACAATACAGGTAATTACTTCATGATCATTCTCACCAACTGGAGGAAAGTGCAAAACCCCCACTCACAATTACATCCTCTGATGAAATGATCAGATCTAAAACTCTTGATCCTTGTATGTCCTCCTTTACATGCTGCCTGAGATAGTTGTCTCTCAAGAACTCATGAAATTCATTTTACTTATTGGCAAGTGCTCTCTCTTTATTCCAATCTATACTGCCTTAATTAAAATCGACCATAATAATCATCCTTTGTTCACTAATCCAAGTTGTTTATACATCGCTTCTTACCACTCTCCGTATTCCCTGGCCAATTAAATATGTCTTCCTGCCAATCTCCACCTCAAACCATAATGCCTCATAGCCGATGCCACTATTTCCCTCTTTCATGTCTACCTTATGTTAACATAATTCCCCCGCTATTGTTACAACCCCCCACCCCACCTTCGTGTCTTTTCTATCCTCACGAAAAATACTGTACTCTTCTGTTTCTATTCCTGTTATGATATCATCTTCATTCAACCATGTTTCACTTATTCCAATAATTTTGGAGCAAAAAACTCAATCAGTGCATACATTTCATTTCCCTTATTTCTGATACGCCTGTCATTTGTAAATAAACACACCGATTCACTTTTAGGTCTATAACCAGTCCTACTCAAGCCACTTGTTGGTTGTGATTTTTCCATCACACTTGTCCTTGTCCAATTACCTTTAGAACCACTTACCACAAATATTTGCTCAGTCTCAACTTCCCCACTTACATCCCAATCTATTTCATTTCTATGCTGATCATCCCCACATATATACATTCACTACTACTTAGAATATCCACTCTCTCCCTATCCACTTGGGCTCCCCCTGTTTCACTTGCATTCCTATTTTCTCTTCATCTTTCACACTACTACTGTTTCCATTGTCATGCACTTCTGTCTCTTCAATACCACTCTCCTGATCTTTCACTTCATCTCTCACTTCTGATTTCATGCTTGCATCACACACTGCACTTTCATCTAGCAACAGTTTCTCCAGCCAAACTCATTCCAAGCCATTCGAATGCAATCCATTATGTCTGGATAGTTCAATTCTTCCTTCAAACACATGCCACACATCCATAAACTGCACTCCCCTCTCCTCACACAGCTCTGCTAGCATACCATTCATGATTCTAGTTCTCTGTCTAAACTCATCATTGTCATACCTTGGCAACACACACACTGACAACTTTTCCCACAATACTGTTATCTTTCACTCTCCTCAATAACCTCCAAATATTTGCCCTTACAATCTCCTAATGTCCATTTAAATCATTTGTTCCAAATCATGAATTATCTTGCTCATTTTCTCTGCAGGATAGCAGACCTTATCTTGAATCACTCATCACCTCTTTTATCGGTTTTCTTTCATTCTATTCTTTCCACACTTTTGTTTGTTTCCACTAAATGTCAAATATCACTCCAGATATTCCTTATTTCATTTTGAATAACTGTTTCATCAAATTTTGCATTCTGACAATTTCACTTGCTGTCACTCCCATAGTCTAGCTACCTCTCATTCTTACACCTTACTTCTGTTTCCTCGTTTATATTTCCTTTCGCTCCCTCATCACTCACATTTGCTTCTACGTTCTTTCACTTCCTTTCACTCCTTATTTATTTTTTTATTTCCTACCAACTTTGTTTGATTATGTATGGTGCCATACATAAACTTTGTTCTGCTGTCAATGTACAATTTACTGTCATTTCCATTGTCTACTGACTGTGGCATCATTGACCAGGATATTTAGTTTGCTATCATGAGCATTATTTCTATTATTATTATTATTATTCGTGACACCTCCAAGGAGTCTGAAGACTGATCGCAGGAGGACAGTTATTGTACAACTCTCCGTCTCTACCACTAAACGAACCTCTACTACTAATCATCAACATCTATGGGCCAGGACTTTTCTGTAGTTCATCATAGTGCATCATTTCATTAGAGTGGTGTTTGCTGTAGTGAGTGCCTATCATATTATTATAAGCTGTGCTTTCTTGCATCAGGTTTTTTATTAAAATTGTAATTATTTTGTCTTTAAGTAGTTTCCTGGTTCTATAATTGCTTTACTAATTTAAATCAAAATTTGTAGACATGTCTGCGTGGTTAGCCTAGTGGCTGTGCACTTTGCTAGCCTGGGGAAGGGGTGTCCTAGGTTCAATTCCTGTCAGTGACATGAGGAGCTGCAGGATCTTCCTCAGCCATAGCAAAGTTAGCAGGTCTTGGGCGTGGACAGTAGGGTTTTCTCTCCAGTTTATCGTGGGGTTTTTCATCAAGCAAAGCAGGCAAACTGGTCTTGAGAACTTAACATTACGGACTTAGGATACACTGGGGCGTAGGGCTGACCATCTTATCCTGTGAACGGTTTGAGGTCCAATAATTAATTAAAAAAACCTCGAACCGCAAGGTAAAAGAAGGTAAAAGGAAGAATGAGATGAGATTTGTAGACACTGATTTCTTTTTCTTTTTTTTGTGCATATTATATAAAGAATGGCTCTTTTGCAAAGTTTAATAGCAAGCCAATAAACTGATAATCCTCTTTATTTATCACTAATAATAGACAGCACAGCTGATATTACTACACTTTTGGATCTTGAGTGAATCATTCCTATAACTGCAAACATCAAATGATCTGGAATACAGTTTAAAAGTTCAATGTTACGTGTCAAAAATGCCATATACCAGGATTTAAACATACTCATATCTCACGGCAAAACATTTCAAATTCTTCTTTCGAATTCAGTATAGTGGGACAAAATCTCATTCTTTATGAATGTTTGTTGTGTGTTAAACAATGAAGAAATTCACAGAATTCATTTTTCTGTCTAAAATTAGAAAAGTAATGTAATCAGGTATTACAGAATTATATTTTCTGGAAAGTAAAAACTGCAATACAGAGAAATGGTTTGAAAACACATTCAGCTTATGTAGCTGGACATATTTATATAAATAACTACTCGTGTGCTCTCACTTTCACAGTAGGTTATAGCACACATGTATTGCCATGGCCACTCATTATTTCCTCCTCATGTCCAAAGCATGAATTATCCTGCTCAGACTGCAGGATAATTAATATATATTTTTTCTGGAAAGCAAAAACTGCAGTACAAAGAAATGGTTCAAACCATTTACAAAAGCATACATTCACCTTATGTAGTTAGACATATTTATATATATAATTTGTCTAGATGGATTTAGAGAAAGATGTTGGAAGTTTTTTTCCCCCACTTGGTTAGACTATAATAAATTTAGTTTAATACTTTATTCAAGTGTAAGCAAACAAAGTTTGTGCCTGAAGTATCTTCAGGACTGAGGCAACTCGTGGTAAAGATGGATCAAGCTCTCATCACTACTTGTCTTAGTATCTCCCATAATTCAAAGCGCATTTAGCCGGCAAAGGTTGGTCGATTGGTAGAGCCTCTGCTACTAATGGCTCAGTTAAGTAAGTTTGAGCGCGGTTAGTAGTTGGAAGGAGTCCAATCGTTCGATGCTGTCGGCACACTCTCCCTCGATGAGTCTTTGGACTCCCTGGAGGTGTCAAAAATAATAATAATAATAATAATAATTTCCTTGCAGACATGTATAATGCTATGCATTAAGAGAAGGGCCACTACCCAGACCAGTTTGGACCTTTATTGAGGTCTCGTTAGTGGGAGCTAGACCCATAGGTGGTGATACTAAAGTGGAAGTAATGGAGAAGTCGTATTTACCCATACGAGTTGCCAAAAGGTGTCTCACCTTATTATTAAATTACTCTGGATTTAGAGTAATTTAATAATACTTGTCTTAGTATCCCCCATAATGCAAAGCACATCTCCTTGCAGACATGTACAATGCTATGCATTAAGGGAAGGGCCACTATTCAGACCGGTTTCGACCTTTATTGAGGTCTCATCAGTGGGAGCCAGACCCAGAGGTGGTGATACTAAGGTGGAAGTAATGGAGAAGTCATATTTACCTATACGAGTTGCCAAAAGGTGTCTCATGTTATTATTAAATTACTCTGGATTTAGAGAAAGATGTTGGAAGTTTTTTTTTTTTCTTCTGCACTTGGTTAGATGAGACCTCAACATAGGTCGAAACCGGTCTGGGTAGTGGCCCTTCCCTTAATGCATAGCAGTATACATGTCTGCAAGGAGATGTGCTTTGCATTATGGGATACACTAAGACAAGTAGTGATGAGAGCTTGGTCCACCTTTACCACGAGTTGCCTCAGTCCTAAAGATACTTCAGGTGCAAACTTTGTTTGCTTACACTTGGATAAAGGATTAAACTAAATTTATTACATTATTTTAGTTAAGATAAAAAGCCAAATGGCTAGTTTTCTGGCACCTTAATATAGAAAATAAGGGGATAAACATCCTTTGTTGTTTTATAGCCAGTAAGCGAAACTAAAGATCGATAACTACGATCTATAAGTTTCATGCCGAAAAACTATCGGCGAAGGCAATTCGAAGTAAAGGTGGAGCAAGCTCCCTCACTATTTTAGTTTAGTTTCGCTTACTGGCTATAAAACAACAAAGGATGTTTATCCCCTTATTTTCTATATTAAGGTGCCAGAAAACTAGCCATTTGGCTTTTTATCTTAACTAAAATATAATTACACCTTTATGGCATTCGTATAGTGAAGGTATGTAGGTTCTTTCCACTAAGCTTTGATATCTTCCAGGTCTACCTACTCACTGATGAGACCTCAAAAAAGGTTGAAACCGGTCTGGGTAGTGACCTCTCCTCATAATGTAATGACAGTATTACATCTCCTAGGAGCTGTGTTTTACATTATGAGAAAATATCAAGAATAGTGAGGGAGCTTGCTCCACCTTTACTTCGAATTGCCTTCGCCGATAGTTTTTCGGCATGAAACTTATAGATCGTAGTTATCGATCTTTAGTTTCGCTTACTGGCTATAAAACAACAAAGGATGTTTATCCCCTTATTTTCTTTATACATTATATTAGTAAACATTTATTTTATTATTAACTTTCATATACAAATCATTTTTTCTTTAGAATTGCATCTATTAGGCTATTATTCCAAATACATTTGAAAACAGCAGAACCCATTTGAAATACATATAACTAAACCCACAAAGATATCCATAGATGGCCATAAAATGATCATAGATGACAACAAAAACAATGGCATTCGAAGGAGAAAGCTCAGTAAGAAGTAACATAATGATAGATAACATTAGAACATTAATACTGTTCTAGTATTGGTTCTAGTTCTGAGAATGATGTGAAAATGATCTTTTTCACATCAATCATCCCTGACTATAAGATTATAGTCTTGGCAAGAGCTTTCATTCATAAAGGAGTAGTCAAAAAGACCTAGACTACATAATCATAATCTAGGTTATTCTATTTGTGAACAATTTCATGCTTTTCATCCACATAACTTTATCAGACATAATTATCAAATGTAAAAAAAAAAAAAAAAAATACTTACTTTTAAGGGAGGACAGTTTAATCGAGCATACCATTCCATACTATAAAGACTCATTAAAAGGCCTGTGCCAATAAAAATTGCTGTCCATAAAAATATATTCCAGTATTGCGATGTTCCCTTTCTTGTCAAAAATATAAAAAATACTAAGAAAAAAGAGGGGAGAAAAAAAATTAATATTTTGCATAATAATATCATAAAAAATTAAAATATTGTTTCTATATTATTTACACTTTATGAAAGGGCATATAGAACAGAGAATTTAAAGAATATCATAATTCTGTCTGTGTGACAGAGTTGGCAAAATTCCCAAGTCCAGTACATTTAGTATAAAGTTTAATACTTTTCAATTTTTATGATGACAACCATAATCAGTTACCGCACTGGAGTGGAAAGCTACATCATTTTGTTTCTTTCTTTTTTCCCCCCTTTTTTGGGGGGGGATATTTATTATTCGTATAAAGAGGGTGTGAGTAAGGGAGTGAGAAGCAGGTTTTTTTCATGCAGAGTTGTGAATGATTGGAATGCCTTGCCTGAGAGTGTGGTGTCTGCAGAGAATTTGATTGTGTTTAAAGCACGGTATGATGAGCTGTGTGTACGATACTCCTAGATGAGTCTTTGACTCCATGGGGCCTTGGGTAATAATAATAATAGTTAGAAATCTTTTTTTTTCCTTTTTACCTCCATGTACAATTTTAAAAATACACATGAAATGAGTAATGATAATATACAATAGTGTTTATAAAATAATCATATTCAATTCAATCTATGTTGAAATTAAGATTTTTTTTTTGTTTTTTTTTTTTTACAGAATATGAGTCATTAACCTTTTTCTGTCATGTTCTTTGCAGCATTTTAAGTTATGATATTTCTTCACAGCAAATAGAATTTACATCATAAATCAATACTTTAAATCTGACATATGCATGAACTGTTGTTCTTTACCTGATTCCATGGGGGAGGAGAAAAAAAAAATCCAACTCGGTAAAATCTAGAAGAGGAGGAGGGAGAAGGTACAAGAGGGAACTTTCAACTTCACTATAACATGAAAAGACTGCAGAAGATGCAGCTAAGTTATGAAACAGACAATTTACATAATGCACATTCTAAAAGGATGAAGTGATGCAATACAAATTTCTGGAGCATATCCAATGTTGTGATGGTATTAATTCTGAAGTAAGTTGCATTCACCATAATATCCTTATAAGACAACAGCTCACTGACTAGCTTTATTGCAAGTTGAAAAGAAAAACAAAAAGGAAAAGAAATACGGACAGTTTTTAATGGGTAAAAACTATGGTAGAGAAAGCAAAATAAGATTATGAGAGGAAGTTGGCTGAGCACTCTAAGAAAATAAAGAGCTCTTTTGCTAAATGGCAAGGGAGAGGAAAAATTACTATGAAGGATAACTAGCTAGTGCTGATGGTGGGAATGTAAGAGATGTAGAAGTATGTAAGAGAAGTAAAATAGTTACTGAATGATCACTTCACAATGGTGTACCATCCAGGTGGAGATATTGCAATATCAAATGTGACCGTTGCTGATGTGAGAATAAAGGTAGATGTATCATTATTATTACAGGCAACTCCAAGGAGTCCTTAGACTCACTGAGGGAGGCCCTAAACATGATGTCAAGAACTATTCAGCATTTGCACAATATCTATCATACTTTGCTTTGAACTCATTCACGGTCATGGCACACCCACAACAGACTCTGGCAGCTTATTCCACTCATTCACCATTCTCCAAGTAAAAAACCTAGTTCTAACACCCTTGTTAACTACACTCTCGCTCAGTTTCCATGGATGGCCCCTAGTTCTCTCACCACCAGACCTGTTCTGAAAAATTTCCTCTGAATTAATCTTGTAAAAACCCCTCAGTAATTTGAATGTCTCAATTATATCACCTCTTTTCTGCCTATCAACCAATTTCAGTAATTCACAGATCTTCAACCTGTTCTCGTAAGGTTCATTCCATTGAACAGCTGTTGGTCACTTGCCTCTGGATCCTCTCTACCTCCTTCCCATCACAGAACCCAGATCTGGGCACAGTAGTCAAGATGGGGAATTATCAAGGCTTGATAAAGAGGAACAATAACCTGCTCATTAAAGTATGCTTCAGTAACCAAGTGATTGATGAACTGATTTAGCCACTTTTGCTATGTGCCCCCTAAACTTCAACTCCCTATCCACCAACACATACTCCAAAATCTCTGGCTTTGTCAATTTCCGGAAGCACAGTTCCACCAATGTGGTATACTGCTGCTAATCTTTTCACCCCAAAACGCGTAACCTTACACTTTGCCACGTTAAACTGATATCGATTCTCCTTAGCTCGGTCTTCCAATCTATCCAAATCATCCTGCAAAATTTTGACAACATGTGTATTCACTATTGCTCTACCCAACTTTGCATCATCGACAAATAAATGAACAGTTCCTCTCAGATCCTTTATCTCAGACTGGAGGTGCTTAGGATGTTGCAGAATCTTCATGCAAATACAGTGATGGGATATCAGCTCATGCATTATAAAAATGTACAAGGGAACTGACTGTTCATCTGATTTAAATGAACTATGCTGTTTAAATGTCAACTCTAAGGTGCCAAGAGAAAGTGGAAAGAGGATAGAATAGCTTTGCTGCATAAAAGAGGCTCGGAGATAGAAGCAGCAAAAATATTAGAGACCAACCAGTATCTCAAGAGTAGTGGTGGTGGTTTAAGGTATTGGAGAAATTGATCAAAGACAAAATTAAGAATAAGTGGATAAGAATTCGATACTCTGTGGGACAATTTTGTAAAAAGTAGATCTTCCCATTGCAGTTTAATCACTTTTTATAATAAAGCGATAACTGATTTAGATAAAGGAAATGGCTACATAATCACAGTGGTATTGTTGGACTTCACAAAGGCATTTCACAGAATATCACATGGAACTCTATGAGATGTGGAGCTGGTAATAAGAGGATGACCAATGGATAGATATCAGAGTATTATTATTATTACCACAAGACCTCATTTGGGAGGTCCTTTTATCACACACACACACACACACACACACACACACAGCTCATCACACCGTGTCTTAAACACACTCAAACTCCTTGTAGACACCACACTCTCAGGAAAGGCATTCCAATCATTTACAACTCTGCACGAAAAAAAACTGTCTCTCACTCCCCTACTCACATCCTCCTTATACAGCTTCCAGGGATGACCTCTGGTTCTCCCTCGATCACCCACTATTTTCTGTAAAACTTCTCCAGCAGTGATCCTATAACAAACCCTTACTAACTTGTAGGTCTCTATCATATCTCCCCCCTCTTCCTCCTGCCCACCAGACTCTGCAAATTACATCTTCTCAATTTTTCGTCATACTCGACATTCCAGAGGTCTGAAAGTACCTTAGTCAGTCACCTTTGGACCCTTTCCAACATCTCTTTGTCCTTCTGAAAACCAGGTGACCAAATCTGGGCACAATAGTCCATGTGTGGCCTAATCAAAGCCTTATACAATGGAAAAAGAATCTCCCTACTATAAGTCAGTATCCTCCGCATCATTGCCAGACGCCTTTGTGTTGTCTTCACAATTTTGGCAATATGTCCCCTAAATTTCAAATCCTTATCCACTATCACACCCAGATCTCTTATTTCCTTCACCTCCAACAATATATCCTCACCAAGTATAAATTCTGCCTCCCATCTTTGTTTTCCAAATTTTAAAATCTTGCATTTTGCAGCATTGAACTCACATCCCCATTTCCATTCCCAATCACTGAATTTATTCAAATCTTCTTGTAAGGCCACAAAATCTTTTCTACTCTTCATGGTTTGTCCCAACTGTGCATCATCTGCAAACAACTGAATATCTACATCCAAATCTTCACCAATATCATTAATATACAAGTTAAACAGTAATGGCCCTAAAGCAGACCCCTGAGGCACTCCACTAGTGACTTTCCTTTTCCTGGATATCGCTCCCCCATACACAACTTGTTCATACCTATCAGATAGCCAGTCTCCAATCGAATGCACTAATCTAATATCCAACCCCATCTGCTCTAGTTTGACTGTCAACTTATCATGAGGTAATCTATCAAATCCTTTGCTGCAAAACCCAAGTATATAGTTCGCCCACCGACACTTCTGCGCATCTCAGAAAAAGAAGAATCCATTCCGATAATAGGGTAATCAGTCTGTATAGTGGGATGAGTTGTTTATTATTACCGGTCGGAAAATTAACTTCTCTTTTATGATTATTGTAGTTAACTATGTTGCTTATATAACAGTTGGAAAATTTTACCTATAAAGCACGTGATTTCGCGTGTTGGCGACCAATTCGGACGTCCTTCATTTTTTTCTCCCCTTCAGCATGAATCGACTATTCTTGGAAAGACGTGAAGCAGGGACCTGGAAACGGTGGGCGAACTATACTACTGTGTATCCTTCTCCTCTGTCCAAGGAAGTAGTCACTTTACTGTAATAAGGAGATTACTAAAACATGACCTCCCTTTAGCAAATCCATGGTCCATCAAAGATAATACCATTGTTATTAACCCAACTCTAGATCCTAGTTATCACAAGCTTCTCCAACAATTTAACCACAATACCTGACATACAGATAGGCCTAGATTAATGCTTGAGTTTGATCACCTCCTTTATGAAATGGGACAATTTTACCCTCCTTCCACTCCTTAGGAACTTGACCGAGTGCACGACTCATTAAAAAAATATGTCAAGGCAGGTGTCAACTCCCTGGCACAGTCCTTCAGAATACGTGGTGATATATTATCAAGTCCCACAGCCTTATTAACATCTAGTTTGCTCAACTCCCAATACATCTCTTGCTCACTTACAGTCAGTCTCTCCTCCCCATCATCAACTGCTCTCAATCTCTCCACGAAGTAACATTCACAAGATTGAAAGATCTTTATGAACTGCTCATTAAGTATCTCCACCACACATTCTGCAACAGCTGTCTTTATACCATTTTCTCCAAATCAATGTCATCCTTCCATAATCATTCTTTTGCTGGCTATATATCAAAAGAACTCCTTAGGATTCTTTTTGGCTTCATTTGCTATCTGCTGTTCATACCTCACTTTACCTCCCTCACCAACCAATTCAGCTGCCTTGCCTGTCTTTGCAAACCACATGGAATTGGTTATTTCCACTTCTCTTATGCTGCCTCCACAATGCCCTCTTTCTCTGTATCGCATGCTTAATCTCTTTATTCATCCATCTCACACCTACCTTATTTAACCTTCTCACCCTTGGAATACACTTAGACATTGCATCTACTAGATAGTTTTTGAAAATCCCCCAAGCTGCATTGATCTCTTTTCCAGTTAACTTCATTCCATGCTACACCCGCAAGCTGTCTCCTGAGCTCTTCATAATCCCCCCCCCCCCCTTGTGGTTCCACATATACCCTTTTCTCACAGAGGTCCTCACACTGCTGGCAACCACCCAAGTAATCACCTCATGGTCACTCTCACTAATTGGTGGATGATTTGATACCTCATTTATAATTACATCCTCTGATGAGATGACCAAATCCAAGACCCTCAATCCTTGCGTGCCCTCTGTTATATACTGTCTGAGGTAGTTATCCCTCAAAAACTCAATATCTCAAATATCAAAAACTCAAAACCCAGTCATTTTCTTTACTTGCAGTTGCTATCTCATCATCCCAGTCTATATTGTCATAATTAAAATCACTCATAATGATCACCCTTTTCTTATTTGCTTGGCTAATTTGATCATACATTTCATTATCACCACCATCCACATTACCTGGTCTATAACAACATCCAACCAAGTATTTGGTCCCATTCACCTCTATCTCACACCACACTGCCTCAAAACTACTGGCACTATTTCCCTCTTGCATCTCTACTTTGTACGGACATAACTCTTTCTCTATCATGAATAGCACTCTCCCTCCCTTTTTACCCCTTCTATCCTCAAGAAACACATCATACTCTTTCATCTCAATTCCTCAGGATGTCATCCTCTTCCAACCGTCTCATTTATTCCAACAATCTTTGGGTGTAATATAATAAATTTAGTTTAATCCTTTATCCAAGTGTGAGCAAACAAAGTTTGCGCCTGAAAGTGTCTTCAGGACTGGGGTAAGGTGGTGCAACACCAGGGCGACTCATTGCAAAGGTGGAGCAAGTAACTATCACTCCTATCTCAGTATCTCCCATAATGCAAAACACATCTCCTTGCGGATATGTCTAATGTTATGCATTAAGGGAAGGGCCACTACCCAGACTAGTTTCGACCTTTATTGAGGTCTCTTCAGTGGGAGCCAGGCCCAAGTGGAGATACCAGCCAGAAGCATCAGCAAAGTCATCTCTATTGAGATAGGAGTTTTGCATTATGGGAGATACTGAGATAGGAGTGATAGTATCTTGCTCCACCTTTGCAAGGAGTCGCCCTAGTGTTGCACCACCTTACCCTAGTCCTGAAGATACTTTCAGGTACAAACTTTGTTTGCTCACACTTGGATAAAGGATTAAACTAAATTTATTATATTCTAACCAAGTGAAAAATAAACTTTCAACATCTTTCTCTAAATCCAGAGTAATTTATTAAAAAGGTGGCACACCATTTGGCAACTCCTACAGGTAGAGATGACCTTGCTGACGCTTCTGGCTGGTATCTCCACTTGGGCCTGACTCCCACTGAAGAGACTTCAATAAAGGTCGAAACTAGTCTTGGGTAGTGGCCCTTCCCTTAATGCATAACATTAGACATATCCGCAAGGAGATGTATTTTGCATTATGGGAGATACTGAGATAGGAATAATAGTAGCTTGCTCCACCTTTGCAAGGAGCCTCCCTGGTGTTGCACCACCTTACTCCAGCCCTGAAGATACTTTCAGGTGCAAACTTTGTTTGCTCACACTTGGATAAAGGATTAAACTAAATTTATTATATTCTAACCAAGTGAAAAATAAACTTTCAAAATCTTTGGGTGAACAGACACAATTAATGCAACCATTTCATTTGCCTTGTTTCTTATACTTCTAGCATTTGTATACAAACACACAGCTCATTTCTGGATCTACAGCTAGTTCCACTGATACCACTCATTCGATGTGATCTCTCCATGCTCGACTTGGACCATTTCCCTTTCTGCTTATTCATTTTAAAACCCTTTTCAATTCCAACTGTTTCCTCTTGATCCTAGGTCATCTCATTTCTTTCCTGTCTACACATATTCTCACATCCTCTTGGAGCATCCACCTTTCTAACACTGTCTACCTTGAGCCTCCCCATTTTCCTGTTCCTCTTGCACACCCATTCTCTCATTTTCTGTACTCATGTCACTCACTTTCCCATTCATAACCACCTCTTCAATCTCTCCTTCTTACTCTCCTGCTCTTCCACATCACTTCCCACTTGATCTGATTCATTCTCTCTACTCACTTCTCTACCTTCTAGCAGCAGTCTCTCCAAGCGACTCACATCATAACCCCTCAAATGCAGTCCATCGCTTCCATACAGTTCATCTCTTCCTTTAAACTCATTCCACACATTAACAAACTGTACTCCCCTCTCCGCACACATTTCAGCCAACATTAATGGATAAGAGAATAATGACCATCAGTTTAATGTGGCAAAGTGTGACAGATGGCAATAATTAGTATGAGTCTGTATACAGAACTGAATCAAGAAAAAGACAGGTGACTAGTGGTATGCTACAAGCCTCTAAACTTGGATTGCTACTAATTAATTTGTACATCAATGATACAGAAAACAATTTAAGGGGAGGACATCCATTTGTTTGCTGATAATAAACTAGACAGAGCAATAATTAATGAAGATGATACAAGATCCTGCAGGATGATTTAAATAGAATGGTAATAATGGACAAGAGGATAATGGCCATCAGTTTTAATGTGGCAAAGTGTGATAGATGGCAATAATTAGTATGAGTCTATATTGAGTCTTTGCTTCAATTGAAATGCCAAAGAAAATAATAACATAAACATCTGGTTCTGAAAACCCCCCATCAAATGGATAGAAATCTATTATATTTCCATCATCTGAAATAAAAACTAATTTATTTAAGTTAAGGGATATTACATCCCATATTGTTTCTTAGCCGAATAAGAAACAATATAGGATGTAATATCCCTTAACTTAAATAAGTTCATGTCGCCGAATTGAAGCCTTTGGCTCTTCATATAATTAGTAAAAACTAATTTTTTTTTTTAATTTTGTAATTTGGCACAAATCCAACTAATGCATAACAGCAAATCTCTCAAAAATGGTTAGTAGTTTCTAACTTCACACTTCTTACTAGTTTAATTAACTTTAATTATATTTAATAAGTTCTTTCCCCTTCAAAATTTTAACTTCTTGGTATATAAGCTTTACCACATGTGTAGTTTCTTTTATCAATGTTTACATTTTAAGAATCGCTGCTTCCATTTAGTATTGTATCTCATATGATGAAATAGTAGAAGATTGCAGTCTCGATATATTTTATACTTCTAATGTTATGTATAATTCCCCTCCCTCCATTAATCAGCAGCTTTCATTTATATTGTCATATGATTTTTTAAATTTTAAAACATATTCTTATTGTTTGATGTAGGAGATCTAGAGATTGTGATTTTCATAAGTGCTTAACATTTATCTCTTCAGCAACAATTAGTAATTTATTAATTAATTATTACTTAGTTAAGGCTAATAAGAGTTAGATAAACAGACATCTCAATACGTGGAGCAAAGTCTTTGAAACATATTACATAATAGAAAGAATGACAACACAATGAAAAAAACATCCAAAAGGAATGTAGTGATGAATATATTTCATCAAAGTAATAAGGAGCTGGAGTAGAGGAAATTCAACCCTGAAATTATTATTATTATCATTAAGAGAGACCTTCAGGTAGTCAGGAACATATCAAGGGAGGCCATGCTATACACACCGGCTGTCATACCTGTTCTTGAATTCATTCACACTACTTGCACACCCAACATCCAACAGCAATCCATTCCAATCACACACTACTCTACGAAAAAATTTGGCCCTAAACCCTTCTTGACAGCATTCATTCTCAACTTCCATGGATGCCCAAGCAACCTTTCCCCACCCTCCATACAATGAAAAATTACATCTACTGAAATTTTGTGTAACCCTTTCAGAAGTTTGTAAGTCTCAATCAAATCACCCCTCTTTCTCCTATTTGCTAGTGTCTGCAGGCTACAATTCTCAATCTGTTTCATAATCTGTATTTCACAATCCTGATATCATTTTTGATGCTCTCTCTCTCTCTCTCTCTCCTCCCCCCCTCCCCTGCATCAGAATCACCACAGAAACCAGGAGACCAGACCTGCACACAATAGTCCAAGTGAGGTCTTATCACGTGAGGCCTTTTAAAGAGCAAAACTACTTCCTTATCTTTACATGTCAAGGTTCGTTTCAGCATTGCCATTATTCTCTGAGTTGTATTTACAATTATTGCTATATGACCCTTCAACTTCAACTTCCTGTCTACTAAAATTCCAAGATCCCTATTCCCATCAGTTTCTTCATGATTAATCCCACCAATATAATATTACAAGTGTCTAAGCATGAACTAGCAACAAACAATTTAAATATTACAGAACTAGAAACAGATTTGTCAAATACGTTAAATCAAGAATTGCTACAATTAATTATAACTGTCTCAAAGAATTCGGGAAAAAAAGCTTTTGATAAAAGCAATAGTGCTCTACATATTAAATACCTTAATCTATTAAATCGATCAAAAAAGATCACTAACAAATTACCAACGGGAAAATGGGTAGTCAATTTATCTAACCTTCAACTAACAAAAGATGAATTAAATGAATTAAAGCAAGAGGCCATAAATTTGCGATTTCACCAAGTTTCCCATATTTAGACTTTATACATAATATAGAAAGAAACATCAAGCATCTCTCCAGTATTGAAGCCAACAAACTTCGTTTCGAAGTAGCTAAAGTGATCTACAATGCCAAACCTTCAGAATTAAATATCCCACCATCGGAATTGAAAGCTATTATTTCCTTAAAACGTAACAAAAATTTAATCATTACTAGAGCTGATAAAGGAAATACCACTGTGGTTCTTGATACCAATTCATATGACCGAAAAATTAATTTACTTCTTCGAGATCGTAATACTTACTCCAAATTGGATTTTGATCCTACGAATCGTCAACTCAGAAAATTAAATAAGCTACTTAATGAAACTTCCTCCTTAGATGAAGAAACAATAAAAAAACTTAAGACATACCATGCAAGACCTCCTAGAATTTATGGCTTACCTAAGCTACACAAAACTAATGTTCCACTTAGACCTGTTGTAGACTGTATCGGCTGTCCAACGTACAAGTTATCAAGATTCTTATCTAACCTTCTCCGCCCTCACATAGGCCACTCAGTCTCTTCAATCAAAAATTCTACTGAGTTTCACACAAAAATTAAAGACATTCAACTATCAAAAACTGACTTGTTAATCAGCTTCGACATTGTCTCCCTCTTCACTAACATTCCCCATAAAGAAACAATAGAATTACTAACTCAAAAATTTCCGTCTGATATAGTTGAATTGTTCAAGTTTGTTATTGCATCAGGTTACTTCACTTGGAAAGGTCAAATTTACAAGCAAGAGGAAGGAACAGCAATGGGATCTCCTTTATCACCAAACCTAGCAAATTTGTTTCTAGAACACCTTGAGGAAAAAATATTCACTTTTGAACCCAAACCAAAAATTTGGCTAAGATATGTCGATGACGTATTTGCAGTATGGAATCATTCCGAACCTGAATTACAACTGTTCCTAGATAAAATTAACCTTCTTCATCATCGCATCAACTTTACGTTAGAAAAAGAATCTCCACAGGGTATCTCTTTTTTGGATTTACACATCAAAAGAAAAGAAGACGGTTCCATCGCCACTTCCGTCTTTCGCAAGCCTACATTCTCAGGTCGCTACATTCACAATTCTTCTGCTCATCATCCATCTCAGAAATCTGGCATTATTAAATCACTAGTTTCCAGAGCACACAAATTCTGCTCCTCTGAAGAATCTTTAAACCAGGAATTAGAAGTTATCAAAAATACAGCCATCCTAAATGGATATAATCCCAAAACAACTCAAAAAATCATCAGTCACTTCTGCATACATCAAACCAGACAGGAAGAAGTGCATAGGATTCCCATACCTTACGTTAAAGGCATCTCAGAACGTCTTTCTAAAATTATGAAGAAATACAATTTTGCCACTACTTACAAACCTATCAACCAAATTTACAACTTATTACCTTCTCCTAAGGACAAATTCTCACCCTTGATGTTACCTGGTGTTTATGAGATTCCATGCTCATGCAAATTATCTTACTTTGGACAGACAGGTAGGTCTGTTCAGAAATGCATCTCGGAACATCAAGACCACATTCGTCTTCTTAAACCGCAGAAATCTGGCCTCTCTCAACACGGAATTGAAAATCCAAACCATAGGATCCATTGGGAAAAGGCTAAACTTTTACATAGATCTATATTTAAACATGAACGTTTATACAAAGAAAGTTCTGAAGCCCTACTACACAGACCAAACCTAAACCGCAACGCCGTTCTTACTATTCCTAAAGTATGGGAAATTATCATACAAAACTGTGTTAAATAAGTAACGTTTTTTTTTTTTTTTTTTTTGTACTACTTTAGCACGTTATGCACGTTTTCATGAGATTCTATTGTAATCATGCGCCCTAACTGTATGTTATTCCTAATTTTTGTTTAAATACTGTACTGATGATGTTCTAAGATACTTAGGATGAAATATTTACAAATAAATAATTTTCACTGTGGTTTATACGTGTTTTTCTTCTAATTATGAACGCACCACAGGTTTCGTTATTTAAAAAAAAAAAAAAATATAATATGACATTGGATATCTAATCAAACTAAAGTACATGATTTTTCATTTATTAACATTGAAATGACAGCAATTTTCACATGCCCACAATTCCAGCCTATTCAAATCATTCTGTAAGTACTGCATATCAGCAGTTTGTCACATGTCAAATCTTTCCCAATGCCGTTAATGTACAGATTGAATAACAATGAACCAAGGACTGATCCTTGTGGCACACCACTAGTAATACCACTTTTTGATATTCATCAGTCAGCCATCCTCTTATCCATGCCAATAATTTATAATCCAGTCCCATGTTCTCCAGTTTATGCAACAGTCTTTTATGCTGTATTCTGGCAAACGCCCTAGCAGAATCCAAAATTATCATTGTGTATCTATTCCTCTTGTCTAACTCAGTGGTAAGAATGTGAGCAAATTGCTCAAACATGATCTTCCCTTAGTAAACCCATGCTGTCCATTGCAAAGTATAATTTCTCTGTCAACCGATTTCTGTATGTGAGCGCTAACCAAATTTTCAAAATCTTCACCACCACTCCTTAGATACTGATTGGTCTTTGCACCACCCTTGTGCAATGGGATTATCATACATTCCTTCCACTCCTGTGGAATCTTCCCTGTTCTGAGACTCAAATTATATAGCCTGGTCAAGGGAATAACCAGTTCAACTGAGCACTCTTTTTAGCACCTGTACTGATATCCCATCAGTTCTTATTGAAGAATTCTTATTCAGTTTGTGCAACAGCTCAAGTATTTCCTCCTCATTCACACAAGTTTCCTTATATGGTGAAGAGGTAGCAGAGAGTTCAATGTTGCATATACCAGGTTGAGAAATATATTTGCTCATTAGTTGAACAATCACTTCTGCATCAGTCACCCACATACCATCTGCATTCAACAGAGTTTTCTTTCAAATTCATTTTTTCTTTTACTTGCAGCATAATGATAGACTTCTTTTGGCTTTAACTTGCAGAGTCAGTTTCTTTTCATACTCAGACTTATTTTTTTTGTACTGCCCTTGTGACTCTTTTGGCCGGCTGCTTATAATTATCATAACTGACATCATTCTTATGCGCATGATATTCTTTCCACATCACCTTTTTTTATGAATCTCTTGCTTAATTAGATTACACATTCATTTCACTTTATTTATTTTTTGAACTGTAGAGACACATTCTGATACAGCATCATTTAAGTATTTTTTAAGCACTTCCCATGCACTGTCGATATCTTTCTCATCTAATAACTGATTCCATTGCACAGAACTTAGTGTACCCCTCAAGTGGTCATAATTTCCTGCTTTTGTAGTTCAGCATGTAAACTTTTCTGAATGGAATATTCACAAACCCAGTGACTCCCCAAGTGAGTTTTGCATGATCACTGTCACCAACCAGAGGCAGAATAGTTACATCTTTAACTGACCCCCCCCCCCACACACACCACTCATATGTCTCAACTCTAACTGAATTCAAGACATTTGATCTCATTAGATGCACGCCCCTCCTTTCCTATTCTGTCTATCCTTCCTAAAAATACTGTACTTTTCATACTCGAAGTCTCATTAATGCCTACAACGAGGGCCCAATATATTAAACAAGGCAACAAACTCTACCCTTTTGTTTCTGATACTCCTAGCATTAGTGTACAGACATAATAAATTATCTGCATACCTTTTTGCATACACTTGTTTGTAGTCTGCATGACACAGTTTGACAACTTGCAGATGTCTGATCTTATCTAGTTCCTTACTTATGTAGACATCGTTACGCTTGCATGATAGGTCCGAACCAGACTAACACAGAATTGTTCTCTCTTCATAATATGTCCATAATAATAACCATTCCTATCATTAACACAGTTACCTAACGTGTGGACAGACTTATGTGTTCGTCGAACATGTTGTTTATTATTTTAATGGTATAATAGAACACAGAAACTAAGTAAATAATTAATTTATCAACTTGATGCTGATATTTCGCTGGTATTATAACCAGCATCTTCAGAGCACAAAAATACAATACGCGAGACTAAAACAACATGGTGTACTTAAACAAAATTGTAGCAGCAACACAAAGACTAAAGTCCTGATTTTGGCGCCCTCTATCTGAAAAAAAAACTATCATATATTACTAGAGTCCTAGAAAAGTGCTAGTTTTTTCTTAATATGACTGTCTCCCAGATCTTCGGCAAGTTAATACAGCCATATTTGTTGAGATTTGGAGTGTGTTTTAGGGCTTCTGTCGCCTCTAAGAACAATCTCTCTGATTTATATGGGTTTCTGTGTAGTACTTTTGTGTTTTTCCAGTTGATCCTGTGTGCAGGGGTATCCAGAGCATGGTCTGCTAGGCCCGACTTCCCATAATGATAATTCTGGACGTATCGTTTATGTTCGCTGATGCGGATATTCACAGTTCTTCCTGTTTGACCGTAGTAGGCTTGATTGCATGAGCAGGGTACTTGGTAGACTCCTGGATGTGATAAAGGAGGAATGCTGTCCTTGGGTGAGCGGATGAGGGTGGCTAATTTGCTACATGGTCTGAATGTAGTGCGTAGTTTATGTTTATTGAGAATTCTTGAGATCTTTTCGGATGTGCCTTTAATGTAAGGGATGGTGACTGTTTTGTTGTAGTTCTCTGTGGTGGATGGTGAGAAGGGTTTCTTAGGAGTGTTTAGTATTTTGTTTATTTTATGTGGATTGTAGCCGTTGGCCAAGAAGCTGTGGCGTAAGTGAGTCAGTTCAGCAGTAAGAGCCTTGTCATTGGAACAGATTGCTCTCGCTCTATGGGTTAGCATTTTTAATATGCCATATTGTTGAGAAGGGTGATGGTGTGATTGTTTGTGTAAGTATCTGCCTGTATGTGTGGGTTTTTCTAAAAACTGAAAATGATAAGGAACCATCTGGGAGACGTGTGATGAGTGTATCCAGGAAGGGCAGACAGTTGTTGGCTTCCAGTTCCATAGTAAAGTGGATTTTTGGATGTTGGCTATTTAAATGTGTTAAGAATGTTTTCAATGTTTTCAATGCAGGATATTTCACATGGAAAGGGAAAATATACAAACAAATTGATGGGACAGCCATGGGCTCCCCTCTTCCCCCCCCAGCCAACTTTTACATAGAACACCTGGAAAAACAAGCAATCAATACAGCCACTCTCAAACCAACACTTTGGCTACGCTATGGTGATGATGTGCTTGCTATTTGGCCACATGGCCCTGAGACATTGAAAACATTCTTAGCACATTTAAATAGCCAACATCCAAAAATCCACTTTACTATGGAACTGGAAGCCAACAACTGTCTGCCCTTCCTGGATACACTCATCACACGTCTCCCAGATGGTTCCTTATCATTTTCAGTTTTTAGAAAACCCACACATACAGGCAGATACTTACACAAACAATCACACCATCACCCTTCTCAACAATATGGCATATTAAAAACGCTAACCCATAGAGCGAGAGCAATCTGTTCCAATGACAAGGCTCTTACTGCTGAACTGACTCACTTACACCACACCTTCTTGGCCAACGGCTACAATCCACATAAAATAAACAAAATACTAAACACTCCTAAGAAACCCCTCCCACCATCCACCACAGAGAACTACAACAAAACAGTCACCATCCTTTACATTAAAGGCATATCCGAAAAGATCTCAAGAATTCTCAATAAACATAAACTACGCACTACATTCAGACCATGTAACAAATTAGCCACCCTCATCCGCTCACCCAAGGACAGCAATCCTCCTTTATCACATCCAGGAGTCTTCCAAGTACCCTGCTCATGCAATCAAGCCTACTACGGTCAAACAGGAAGAACTGTGAATATCCGCATCAGCGAACATAAACGATACGTCCGGAATTATCATTATGGGAAGTCGGACCTAGCAGACCATGCTCTGGATACCCCTGCACACAGGATCAACTGGAAAAACACAAAAGTACTACACAGAAACCTGTATAAATCAGAGAGATTGTTCTTAGAGGCGACAGAAGCCCTAAAACACACTCCAAATCTCAACAAATATGGCTGTATTAACTTGCCGAAGATCTGGGAGACAGTCATATTAAGAAAAAACTAGCACTTTTCTAGGACTCTAGTAATATATGATAGTTTTTTTTTTTTTTTTCAGATAGAGGGCGTCAAAATCAGGACTTTAGTCTTTGTGTTGCTGCTACAATTTTGTTTAAGTATACCATGTTGTTTTAGTCTTGCGTATTGTGACAAACAGTGTTTTTGTGCTCTGAAGATGCTGGTTATAATACCAGCGAAATATCAGCATCAAGTTAATAAATTAATTATTTACTTAGTTTCTGTGTTCTATTATACCGTTAAAATAATAAACAACAGTTACCTAACATTGTCGCTCTTAAACACACAGATTCTCATGATTCCTCCCATCAGAATTCAGTTTCCCTGAGTCTCTGTGTTAGGTTTTATATCACTAATGCTAACAATCTCAAAAAAAAAAAAAAAAAAAAAAAAAAAAAAAAAAAAAAATTAAATAACAGTCGTCCATAATAAACCAAAAATTTAGAGAGCGGATTTCTTTACAATTACAGTAGAAATACTAATTCATTTGTTGTTTTAAGGATACTTGCGACATAAGACGTTTGTTCAAGGAAAGCATGGAGGCCTTGCTCCATCATCCCAACCTGAATCGTAATGACTGCATATCTATATCAAAAATCTGGGAAAGCCTAATCAAGATTACTCATTAATTTTTTTTTTTTTTTTTTTTTTTTTTTTTTTTTTTAATAGCAAATTCAATCATGTTTCTACTTCAAAATATTTCGTTTCATACTTAGTGATATAACATCACGCGGCATGTTCTAATTTCAACGATCTATTGTTAGTATTCTAGCTTGTATATTTTTTAAACTGTTCTTGTAATACCACCGACGATGGTCTGCTATTTCCAGACCGAAATATTTGGTTAAATAAATATCTTTCTTGTGATTACGTGATTATATCATTAAATACTAATTCAGTTCTGTCAATTCAATGTTAGTAAGTTAAAGTCATGCACTTTGGGGTAATGGTATTTTAAGAGGGTGCTAGTATTGTTCTTAGTAGCAGCTGCAGTACATGTACTGCTCAGAACATCCTTATTTTTAGTAAATACAGGCAGCCCTCCATTTATGATGGTTCAATTTATGCTGATTCACAATACGCCAGATGCCTGCACATGCTTTCTTACTGTAGTGTGGTCTGACTGAGAAACGATGCTAGCAGGCACTCTAGTGTTTGAGCATTTACCGAGCTACTATGACGTATATATATCAAACCTAGTTTTACTGTTGAATCTACCTAATTGGTCTATTTAATTTTTTTTACATACATATGTATTTAAATTGATAAAGTACGTAATTACATACCATATCTAATAAAAGAAGTGCAGAAAAGTTAGCAGAACTTGGTGTTAAGAAGGCATGGAAATCAATCACACTTGAACAGAAGATGGAGGTGATTCGAAGAATGGAAGATGGGTAGACACGTGCTAATGTCCGTAGAAGTATGAACTTACCTCCATCGACTGTTACTACAGTTATGAAAAATGCAGATAGAATATAATAGTCTGAGCAACAATCTATGGCAGTACTAAATGCAAAACATGTAAGTTATAGCAGGGGTAAACTTCATGAAAAAATGGAAAAATTATTATCATTATGGGTGGATGACTTGAATCAGAAAAACATTCCTCTGATGCAAGCTGTTATAACTGAGAAAGCAAAAACAATTTTTGAGGATTTTAAAAAGACAGATGGAGGCAAAGAAACATTTTTAGGAAGCAAAGGTTGCTTCATGAAATTTAAGTCTCAAAGTAAGTGCCACAATGTCAAATTATGTGGTGAGGTGGCAAATGTAGATGTTGCGGCAGCTTTTTCCTAAAGGATTTCAAGACTGTGTAGAACAAGGAAGTTATCCTCCTGATCTCATTTTTAATGTTGATGAGACTGGGCTCTACTGGAAAAAATTGCCATCATGCACCTTCATTTCCTGTGAATAATGTTTCGTTCCAGGTTTTAAAGCTGCAAAAGATAGACTTACACTTTTGTTGGGTGCAAATGTCTTTGGAACTTTGAGGCTTAAATCAATGTTGGTGTACCATTGACAGACACCATGTGCCTTCAAGGGTCTAAAAGCCATGCTGCCAGTCTATTGAAAATGGAACAAGAAAGCTTGGGTTACACAAGATGTTTTCATAAATTGGTACACAAATTATTTTTCTCCTACCGTGCTTCACTTCTATAAAGAAAATGATTTGCCAGCCAAGGCATTGCTTCTCTTGGATAATGTCCCTGGACATCCTCAAAATCTTGCTGAAATAATTTTAATAGAACTTTAATAATAATTTTAATTTTAATCTGAAATAGAACACCATTCGATGTCAAGGTTGTTTACATGCCCCCCCAAACACAACATTGGTTTTGCAACCGATGGATCAGGGGATTATATCAATCTTCAAAGCCTATTACTTCTGTATAACATTTATAGAAATGGTAAGAGTATTGGACACTTCAGGAAAAACTATTAAAGACTATTGGCAGTCATTCAATATTTTGAAGGGCATTAACAACATCAAGGCAGCTTGGAATGAAGTGTCAGCAAAGTGTTTAAAAGGAGCATGGCAAAAACTTCTTCCAGCATTTATGCACGACTTCGAGGAATTTGATCAAGAGGAGAATGTTATTGAAGACCTTACCAAGCTTGCACAAGAGGTGGGAATGGACGATATTACAGCTGAAGATGATGACAGAATTGGAAAGAATTGGAAAGCAGTTTATCATGGCTTAGAGAGCCATGATAAACTGCTTTCCAATGAAGACTTAAAAAAGAATTAGCCGAACAATTAAGTCAACATCCAAAGGAGGAGAAAGAAAACAAAGAAGGTCCTCTGAGAGATATAAAATAGGCTGATTTACAGCATATCCTTGTAAGCATAGAGACATCGACCAATGAACTCTGTGAAATGGACCACGATTGGGAACGGAGTGTGAACGTAAAAAAGAGTGTAATTGCATCTATTCGACCTTACACTTGAACTCCTTAAAGAAAGAAAAAGAAAATCTAAGCAGTTAACACTGGATACTTTTACCGAAAAAAATGCAGGTGATCTGAAACCAGGAACTTCAACATAGAAATATGTAATATCTTTTCGAAGTTTCATATTTTTTGTATATAATTTTATTTTGTTTTCATTATTAATAATTTTATTTTAACAAATATATATGTATCAAAGCTTTAAATATAACAATGTTACACATACTTCATGTGCATATTTTTTGACTGCGCGGAACATGACTTTGTACCTCCCATTAAAACTGGATTCATTTTACGCCCGATTTTTCAGGAACAGAAGTGAGGCGTAAACAGAGGGCTGCCTGTGTTGACAATATAGTTAAATAATATGTGCTACTTTCTTTATTTTTGATCATGTTGTTAAGTGAGTTAGATTATACACACGATTGTTCAGATGAATTTCACCTAATGGAGAATACAGAAATCAGATTATATTATCTGAATCATGGAAACTAGAGCTATTAAGGGGAGGTGGAAGTGGATATGCAGACATCAGTGAGGCAGTTGAGTGTAAGAATGTGTATAATATGTCCGAGCTAGTACAAAGGACAACAAATCAGAATGGGATAGTTAGTATAAGGCATCAAGGTAGGGATGGAACTATTCGGCTTCTGCAATTCATGTATACTAATACCAGGAGTATTAGGAACAAGAAGGAAGAATTTTTGGCCTTAGTTGGCTCTTCCTGGCCACAGGTTATTGGCATTAGTAAGACATGGGCTGACAGAAGATGATATAGCTAGTGGGATAGAATGCGAAGGGTATAGTGTGTTCAGGAGGGACAGAGAGAAAAAAATGGGGGGAGGAGTGTTATTGAGGATAGCTGATGAACTGCAGCCAAGGAGAATAAAAGCTGAACTGCAGGATAGTGAAAAGAGCACATTTGAGGCTATTTGGTTTGAGATCGAGACTAGTAGAACAAAATATACAGTTGGGTGCTGCTATAGACCAGGTGATGGAATAGATGGTGGATATAGTATGCATAAGCAAATAGACACAATGAGTGGAAGGAGGGTAATTATTATGGGGAATTTCAACTATGGTAATATTGATTGGAAGGAGGAGAGGACACATGGGAGGAATTGGATTTTATGCAGTTATTAAGGGATAACTATCTGAGACAGCATCTAATGGAATATACAGTCATCCCTCGACTTACGTCCTTTCAAAGATAAGTCCATGATCCCGTAAGGAAATAAATAACATTTTCAACTATACTTTCGAAAATGATGCAAGCGAGCATAAAGTAAAAAGGTTTATATTTAGCAACAATGCATAGAGCGGCAACCTCCCTCAGCAGTCGGCACTTGGCTTCAACAGTTCCTCTGTTGATTTTGTGTTTGAAAAATATGCTATATGTGTATTTATCGTTAATTATTTCGCGATATTTTGTGCAACATGGCCCCTACACGGCGAACTAAAAAACCTAGTGAAGAATCACAGAGCAATTGATCTTGAAATGAAATTGCAAGTTATAAAGCAACATGAGGCTAGTAAGACCGTCAATGTGATCGCACATGATTTCGGATGGTCTCATTCTACAGTCACGACCATTTTGAAAAATAAGGCTAAAATCGTAGACACGATCTGCTTCCATTAAATCGACGATAGTGATGAAGCAACGACAAGGTCCTATCAGTGATTGGAAAAGCTACTTCCATCATGCATAGAGGACCTGAACCAAAAGCACATACCCCCCCCCCCCTTATCACTATGACCATAACTGCTTAGGCACTAAGTCTCTTCAACATGTTGAAGGAGAAAGCAAGGCCCCAATTACGACTACGAATTCAATGCTTCTTTCGGTTGGTTCATGAGATTCAAGCAGTGTTTTGCACTGCATAATGTGAAAATATATTGTGAATCCACAAGTTCCGATGAGAACGCTGCCATGGAGTTCGTGGAGAAATTGGAAAAAATTATTACGAAGGAAAATTATTTGCCACAGCAAATATTTAATATGGATGAGACATTGATATGGAAAAAAAAAAATGCCCTAGCAGACAATTCATCCACAAAAAAAAAAAAATCTATACATGGCTTCAAAGCTCTTAAAGACCATGTTACGATTCTGTTAGTAATGTGGGTAATGTGGCTGGATATAAACCGAAACCATTTGTGATATGGCACAGTGAGAATCCACCAGCCTTCAAAAACATTAGAAAGCCTACTCTTCCAGTGTTCATTATCGGAGCAATAAGAAGTCATGGATGACTCAAAAATTGTTTGCGGATGCTGTAATCAACTGTTATGCAAATGAAATGGAAAGCTATTGTATGAAAGAAAATGTAGAATTTAAACTTTTATTAATTCTACATAATGATACAGGTCATCGGTCTTATATCGGTGATCTTCACCAAGTTCAAGGTCATGTTTCTCCTTCCAAACACTACTTCATTGATCCAACCAATGGATCAGGGAATTCTAGTAGTGTTTAAGGTTTATTATCTACAGAGAAACTTTTTCACAAGCCATTTCTGCTGATGAAGGAAAAGACCAGACTCTGACGCAATTCTGGAAAGCATTCAATATTTATCATGTTATTAAAAATATTGCTCTGGTTTGGGATGAAGTGATCTCTCAATGTATAAGTGGCATATGGAAAAAGACATTGAAAAGGTTTGTACACGTTTTGGAAGTTTTGAAAAAAATGAAGCCCTTTTTAAATTGAGTGAAGAAATAGTGGCCCTAGCAAACAACCCGAATCTTGAAGTGAATGATGACGATGGAGTTCAACTCATAAGAAGTGCCCTGAAGAGTAGACCAACGAAGAATTGGTCGAACTGGAGGAACAGCGTGTTGCAGAAGAGGAAGAACGAGAAAAGGAAGAGAAAAAAGAGAAAGAAGGAGAGAGGTAGTTAAACAATTCACAGTGAGGGGGGGGGGGTCTTGCAGAAATGTTCTCTGAAGTTAGCGAAGTTCTCAAAATGGTTGAAGACATGGACCCCCAATGTAGAACCCTACTTATTAGTAGAAAGGAAAGTACATGATGTGCTTGCTTGCTATAAACACGTTTATGATGAAAAGAAGAAGAGGAATAAGCAAAGCACAATGAATATTTTCATCAAAAAACGAAGGTTACACCAGAAGAGCTGCAGCCTGGTCCTTCACATAGGGAAGGTAATGAAGATGTGATAGTGGAGGAATATTTGGGTGAATATTCTTGTTTTCTAGTGGCAGTAACGACAGTACAGTTTTATAAGGTTTAAAAATTAAAATTACAGTATACTTATTACTGTTAAGCCCCTAACCCCTATAACTCTGTTGATTTAATGCATCGACTTACGTCCAAACCGACTTACGTCCTGCAGAATGGAACAGAACTCCCGACGTAAGTCGAGGGATGACTGTACTAGGGGTTCCAGAGTGCTTGACCTAGTAATTGCATCTGAGAATTTGATTGTATTGAATATGACTATTTTGCCACCAATTAGTGAGAGTGATCATAAAGTCTTGACCTGGGAGGTGGCTAAATGCATGGAATTTTCAATTAATACAGGGTACATGTGGAATTACCAGGCTGGTAAGTATGACAAGCTGAGGAGATTTCTTGGTTCAGTGCCATGGCAAGTAAAACTGCAAGAGCTGGAGGTTGATAGTGCATGGAAAGCGGTAAAGGAACATTTGAAGGAGGTAATGGCTGACTGTATACCTAGAGTCTGGATAGTAAATCAAGTAGGGGTTAAATGGATGAATAACACCATTAAGCTTGAGCTGCAAAAAAAGAAACAACTGTGGAGGGAATTTAAGGAGAAAGGTGACCTGCAGGCACATAAACGGTATAAAGCACAGACCAGAAGAGTAACGAATGTGGTAAGAAAAGCAAAAGTGGATTATGAAAGGAAATTAGCCACACAAGCTAAAGAGAATCCCAAACAGTTTTTTCGATAAGCTGCAAGTAAAAGAAAAAATGTATACGGCAGAATGATTTTAAGGAATGCCCCAATGGTAGGGAGGTAACTGAATCAGCTGATACAGTGAAATTACTGAGCGAGCACTTTGCAAGAGTATATCATCTAGGTAGTGATATCGCAGGAATGAAGGAAACAATAGCTTATACAGGAATTGATGTGAACGAAGTGGAGGTGAATAGTCTATTACAAAACCTTAATGTGAATACATCTGTGGTATTGGATGGTATACCAGCTCGGGTCTTACGTGAAGCAGCTAAAGAATTGTCAGTGCCCTTGACCATTTTGTTTAATTCGAGTCTCAGGTCTGGGTTAGTCCTGAGGGGGTGAAAAGAGGGGAAAATAGTTCCACTTCATGAAGGAGGTTCCAAGACTGCTGTTGTAAATTACCGACTCATCAGCATATCAGGAGTTGTTGTCAAGATGTGGATATACAGGAATGGATAGATGAAAATGGGATACTGTATGGGGGACAGCATGGATTTGTGAAGGATAGATCATGCCTCAGTAACTTGCTCACGTTTTATAACACAGTGATGGCTGAACTGGATAAGGGTAATGGGTTTACAGTGATACTGCTGGACCTTGTTAAGGCCTTTGACAGGATACCACATGGAATTATAATCAGTAAACTGCAGCATATGGGGATGGATATAAGGTAGGTGAGATGGATAGGAGGGTGGTTGATGAAGAGATATCAGAGAGTAGTTTATTCAGGAGTAGAGTCCAAAAGACAGTCTGTGACTAGTGGCGTGCCGCAGGGTTCTGTTCTTGGACCACTATTATTTAATTTGTTCATTAACGATATAGGAAAGAATCTGAGAGGAACTGTTCATTTGTTTGCTGATGATGCAAAGTTGGGTAGAGTAATTATGAATGCACATGATGTCAAAATTTTGCAGGATGATTTGGATAGTTTGGAGGACTGGGCTAAGAGTGGATGTCAATTTAATGTGGCAAAATGTAAGGTTATGCATTTTGGGATGAAAAGATTAGCAGAAGTATACCACATTAGCAGAAATATACTCCAGGAGATTGATGAGGCCAGGGATTTGGGAGGTGGTGGATAGGGAGTTGAAGTTTAGGGGGAACACATTGCAAAAGTGGCTAAATCAGCTCATCAAATCACTTGGTTACTGAAGAATACCTTGACAAGCAGAGACAAGCAAGTTATTGTTCCTCTGTATCAAGCCTTGATAGACCCCATGTTGACTACTATGCCCAGATCTGGGTGCCAGGGTTTCTTCTTGATGGGGAAGAGGTGGAGAGGATCCAGAGGAGAGTGACCAAGATGATAGCAGGTCTATGGAATGAACCTTATGAGAACAGGTTAAAGATTTGTGGGTTGCAGAAATTGGTTGATAGGCGGAAAAGGAGCGATATGATTGAGACATTCAAATTACTGAAGGGTTTCTATAAGATTAATTCAGTGGATATTTTAACAGCACTGGTAGTGGGAGGACTAGGGCCATCCATGGAAACTTGGCAAGAGTGTGGCTAGCAAGGGTGTGAATGAGTGGAATAAGCTGCCAGAGTCTGTTGTGGATGTCATGACTGCGAATGAGTTCAAGGCAAAGTATGATAGATACTGTGTGGATGTTGAATAGTTGTTCTTGACATGATGTTTACGGCCTCCCTCAATGAGTCTAAGGACTCCTTGGAGTTACCCGTAATAATAATAATAATAATAATAATAATAATTGCAAGCAGAAGGTGGAGAAGTGCTATCCAAGCAGAAAAAACACTACCTGGTGCAGACTGTGGAACAGATCATGAATTTTTGATAGCTGGTTTGATTTATATCCTATAAATTATTATTATTATCCCAAGATCCCAGGGAGTCAAAGCCTCATCTAGGAGGTCCTTTTGTGATACACACACAGGTCATCATACTACGTCTTAAAACACTCATATTCTCTGCAGACACCACAACCAGCAGCAACAATCTCTCCAAGCGACCACCAAAACCACTCAAATGCAGTCCATCGCTCCAATACAGTTCACTTTGCCCTTCCAACTCATTCCACATATTAACAAACTGCACTCCTTTCTCCTCACACATTTCTGCTAACATATCATTCATAATCCTTGTTCTCTGCCTCATCTCACCACTGTCATACCTGCGAAACATGCTTTCTACCTTTTGTTTATTTTTTTACATTACAACTACCAACTCTTTTGCTCACTTACTTCTCATATCCAATGCCCCAATCACTCTAATCATTCTACCTCCAGTAAAACAAACTTTGTGCATCCTCTCATCCACCACACCTTTAATAAATGAATCACCATACAATGTTACTCATGGGTTCTTTCATTACCTCTTTTATACAATATTATTCATTTTCATCATTTTCACTTTTCCATACATAGATGAAGCATTTAAAATTGCATTTAAAGGTGAAGCAATTCAAAAAATTTAATAAATGAAGTATTTAACGTAGAAGTCGGAAAGAAATTAGAAAGTTTGGAGAAGACAGGAAGAGAATCAGAAGAACTGTGGGAAGAAACAAAATGTATAGTCATAGTAGCACAAAGAAGACTCTAAATAAAGCAACAAGAAAGAAATATTGTAAATGGTTGTCAGAAGAAGCTATTCAAATAACAGAAGAAAGAAGAAAAATGAAACTTTAGAGAAACAAAAAAGGGTTAGACAACTGAGTGCAGATTTCTAGAGACAGGCTAGGAAAGATAAGGAAAAACATCTAAACAAAAGGTGCAAGGAAACTGAAGAAAGTAACATTACAAGTAGAACAAAGAGATCTGTGTAGAAAAATAAGTGATGTTACAGGGAAGTTTATCTCTAGATTAGGAGTTGTAAAAAGTAATTTGAGAAAATGTCTGAAGGAAGAAAGAAGCAATGTAAAAAAGATGGTAAGAGTATGTAGAGGATTTGTACAAGAAAGGTAATAATAAATACTGAAGGAGAATCTGAAAGGAGAGAATTTGTTGAGGAACTCATGATGATGAAAAGCAAAGTGATATCAGCAATGGAACAGTTACCAAAACAAAAAGTTCCTGGAGCTGCTGGAGTGCAGCAGAATTAGTGACAGAAGCTGGGGATGAATAGTAATATATTGACTGAAATTTGTCAACAGATCTGGAATTAAATATACTGGCCTAGAGATTGGAAAACATCAGTATTTATTCCAATTCCAAAAAAATCAAGTAAAGTCATGCTGAAAGTGATCCAGCAAAGGCTGGAGACATGTGAATAGAGAATGCCACAAGAACAGGCAGGCTTTAGGAGAAGTAGAGGAACTAAAGACCAAATAGCAAACATGAGATGAATTATGGAAAGAACAAGAGAATTTCAGAAGGAAGTAGTCCTCTGTTTTATTGATTATAAGAAAGCTTTTGATTGTGTGGATCACAACAGACTGTGGAATGTAATGAGAGCAATGGAAATACCTGAGCATCTAATTCTCTTGATAAGAGAGCTGTATGACAACCAAGAAGCTTCAGTATAGACTGGAATGAAGAGATAGCAACTGGAAGTAAAGAAAATGAGTTTCTTGAGTTTTTGAGGGATAACTACCTCAGACAGTATGTAACAGAGGGCACAAGAGGATTAAGGGTCTTGGATTTGGTCATCTCATCGGAGGATGTAATTATCAATGAGGTATCAAATCATCCACCAATTGGTGAAAGTGACCATGAGGTGATTACTTGGGTGGTTGCCAGCAGTGCAAGGACCCCTGTGAAAAAAGGGTATATGTGGAACTACAAGGGGGGTGATTATGAAGAGCTCAGGAGACAGCTTGCAGGTGTAGCATGGAATGAGGAGTTAGCTGGAAAAGAGATCAATGCAGCTTGGGGGATTTTCAAAAAATATTTAGTGGATGCAATGTCTAAATGTATACCACGGGTGAGAAGGTTAAATAAGTTAGGTGTGAGATGGATGAATAAAGAGATTAAGCATGCAATACAGAGAAAAAGGGCATTGTGGAGGCAGCATAAGAGAAGTGGAAGTAACCAATTTCATGAGTTCTACAAAGACCTCATGAACAGCAGTTAGCTAATGAAGCTAAAAAGAATCCTAGGGAGTTATTTCGATATGTAGCCAGCAAAAGAAAGAATGATTATGGAAGGATGACATTGATTGGAGGAAATGGTATAAAGACAGCTGTTGCAGAATGTGTGGTGGAGATACTTAATGAGCAGTTCATAAAGATCTTTCAATCTTGTGAATGTGACTTCATGGAGAGATTAAGAGCAGTTGATGATGGGGAGGAGAGACTGACTGTAAGTGAGCAAGAGGTGTTTGGGGAGTTGAGTAAAGTAGATGTAAATAAGGCTGTGGGACTTGATAATATATCACCGCGTATTCTGAAGGAATGTGCCAGAGAGTTGACACCTGCCTTGACATATTTTTTTAATACGAGTCTTGCACTTGGTCAAGTCCCTAAAGAGTGGAAGGAGGACAAGATTGTGCCACTTCATAAAGGAGGTGATCGAACTCAAGCATCAAACTATAGGCCTATCTGTGTGTCAGGTGTTGTGGTTAAGTTGTTGGAGAAGCTTGTGAGAACTAGGATCCAGAGTTGGGTTGACAACAATGGTATAATCTTTGATGGACAGCATGGATTTTATAAAGGGAGGTCGTGTTTTAGTAATCTATTTACTTATTACAATAAAGTGACTGCTTCCTTGGACAGAGGAGAAGGATACACAGTAATATACTTGGATTTTGCAAAAGCTTTTGATAGAGTACCTCATGATAAGTTAACAGTCAAACTAGAGCAGATGGGGTTGGATATTAGATTAGTGCATTGGATTGGAGACTGGCTATCTGATAGGTATCAACAAGTTGTGTATGGGGGTGCAATATCCAGGAAAAGGAAAGTCACTAGTGGAGTGTCTCAGGGATCTGTTTTAGGGCCATTACTATTTAACTTGTATATTAATGATATTGGCGAAGATTTGGATGGAGATATTCAGTTGTTTGCAGATGATGCAAAGTTGGGACGAACCATAAAGAGTAGTGAAGATGTTGTGGCCTTGCAAGAAGACTTGAATAAATTGAGTGATTGGGCAAGCAAATGGGGATGTGAGTTCAATGTTGCAAAATGTAAGGTTTTAAAATTTGGAAAACAAAGATGGGATGCAGAATTTATGCTTGGTGAGAATATATTGTTGGAAGTAGAGGAAATAAGAGATCTGGGAGTGATAGTGGATAAGGATCTAAAATTTAGGGGACACATCGCCAAAATTGTGAAGACAACACAAAGACTTCTGGGAATGATGAGGAGGACACTGACGTGTAGAAGTAGGGAGATTCTTGTTCCATTGTATAAGGCTTTGATTAGGCCACACATGGACTATTGTGCCCAGATTTGGTCACCTGGTTTTCAGAAGGATGAAGAGATGTTGGAAAGGGTCCAAAGGCGACTGACTAAGGTAGTTTCTGACCTCTGGAATGTCGAGTATGAGGAAAGATTGAGAAGATGTAATTTACAGGGTCTGATGGAGAGAAGGAAGAGGGGAGATATGATAGAGACATACAAGTTGGTAAGGGGTTGTTATAGGATCAATGGTGGAGAAGTTCTACAGAGAATAGTGGGAGATCAGGGGAGAACCAGAGGTCATACCTGGAAACTGTATAAAGAGGGTGTGAGTTGGGGAGTGAGAGACAGGTTTTTTTCGTGCAGAGTTGTGAATGATTGGAATGCCTTGCCTGAGAGTGTGGTGTCTGCAAGGAGTTTGAATGTGTTTAAGACCCGGTATGATGAGATGTGTGTGAGATAAAAGGACCTCCTAGATGAGTCTTTGACTCCATGAGGTCTTGTTTAATAATAATAATAATAATAATAAAAACAGTCTTTGGAGAAACAGACAGTGTTTGAGGGGGGGGGGGGGAAAGGTGTGTGACAGGGTTGTATACTGTTGCCCTATCTTTATAATATTTATAGTGAATATATTATGAGACTGGCTAACTTAGAAATGACCCAGTTGAAATGATTGTGGCAGAAAAATAAATAATTTAAAATATGTAGATATAACCTCATAGCAGAAACTAAGAAAGATCTGAAGAGGTTGATTCTATTGGTTAAGAGGGAAAGTAACAAAGCTGGGCTTAATTTAAACATCAGCCAAACATAAGTGATGGCTTCTGGCAATTTAGATGATATAAGTAGGAGATAAAATATAAATCATTGAAAATTATGATTTACTGAAGTCCAGAATTGGAAACGATGGTAAATGTGAAGATGAAATTAAAAGGATAGTTATAGGAAAAAAAAAGCGATGTTAAACCTGACAAAAATTATGAAAGATAGAGATATAAGGCCACAAAGCAATGATATTTCCAGTAGTGTTGTAGGGATGTGAAAGCTGGATTATTAAGAAGAAAGATAGAAAACAAATTGATTTATTTGAATTATAGGTGTGTGGAGGAGATAGCTAAACAGAAGTTAATATACTTAGGTTATATTTTGTGGGGCTGATGAATCACTGGAAAAGGCAGTTATGTTGGAGAAGACTGAGGGAATGAGAAGAAGAAGACCACAAAAAAATTGGATGGACAACATAAAAGAACTTACCAACTTGAACTTACAATTACTAAAAGAAAGGATAAGAGGCTGAGTGGGATGAGAGCCTTTGTTCACAGGATCAGCAAGAGTTGAAAACGAGTGGATGGCACATAATAACAATTGTGTGTTTAATGTATTCATTAGTGAATACATGAAACTAATGTATTCACTAATTAACACACATTGTTGTTATGTGCCATCCAGTCATTTTCGATAAAACGACTAAATATTGGAGTATAGTACAGCAAAAGAAGAAAGCAAGAAAAAGTGAATGTGAAAAGCATAAAAGTGCAAAAAAACTGGGAGAAAAGAGAAAGAAAGTATTGTGTGGAGATTTGATGATAAGAGGTATACCTAATGAGAAAGTGATGAAAGCATGTTTCTCAGGTATGAGATAAAGTATGTCAGTGAAGCTGCAAGTCTGCAGAAGAAAGATGTGAATGAGTGAGTTAAATGTTTTGACACAAAGGATCTGAACGGTGAGAAATATACAGTGAGAGAAGATACAAAAGAGTTGTTGGAAGAAGCAAAAATTAAGAGTAAGAAAGTTGTGAATCTGCTGTCTTGGTATGACAGGATACAATGAAGAAGAGCCATGATTGTCCATAAGTCTATAAGAATAAGTGTAGAAGGAATGGTGTGGAGTGAATTTGATCGATGAAACCTGTATATGAGTCAGCCACCTCTGGGACAAATGAGTGAGTGGAGAAATGACAGTGATGGAACAGCAGCCACCACTGGGATAGATGAGTATGAATGCAGGAGTGACTGTGAAGAGCTGGGTACAGTTTCTCAGGTTTTGAATTTGAATGGAGGTACTCTGACCATGATTCTTTTAACACCAGAAGGTCTGATATTAATGATAAATCTCCATTGGCATAATGTTATTCTTAAGGAAATTCACTGGAATAAATTGTTCCTGCAGTCTTTATGTGTTTACTACGAGAGAGAGAGAGAGAGAGAGAATTGAATGTGCTTCAATATAAACCAGTTGAAAAAAGGAGACCAGGCAATTATTTAAAGAGACTGGCTGAGTTCCTGAAATAAATTGCTGATGACAGGTTATGCCATTAAGGAAAGTGATATTAAACCATATATCAAAATTGGAAATTATGCACATTTCTTTATTCTATGAACATCATCAAGTTCCTGACATATACTCTCGGTGAACTGGGGTATATGAAAGGGGTAGGGAGCTGGAAAGTTCTGATAAACACCTAGAATAAAAATGATATTAAAGCAACCTGCAGATATAACCACAAGAAAGAACATATCTTAAAATCCTTTATTATTATCTGAGACCTCCAGGGGTCAAGAACTCTTCAAGGGAGGCTATAAATCACCCAAACCAGCACCATTCCTTAAATTCTTTCACACTAGATGCACTCAATACTTCTAAGGGCAAATTATTTTGCTCATTCACTGCTCCCTGGGAGAAAAACCTAGCTCTTACCCCTTTCTTGACGGTGAACAAACTTAACTTCCATGGATGTCCATGAGTTCTCTCCCCGCCCTGCATATATAACGAAAAATTTCATCAGTTGATATCCTATAACACCTATTCAAAAGTTTAGACCTCTATCATATTACCCCCTCTTTCTCCTGTTAACCAGAGTCTGCAATCTGTCCTCAAAATCTAAATCCCATAATCTGGATATCATCTTTGTAACTCTTCTTGGCACCCTTTCCACAGCTTCTTTATCCCAGGAGATTGGAACCCAGGAGACCAAATCTGTGGAAATAATCCAGGTGTGGTCTTATCAAAGCCTTATAAAGAAGCAAAATGACTTCCTTATCCTTACATGTCAAGGTTCACTTCAACATTGCGATTATCCTCAGAGATGTATTTGCAACTTTCGCTATATGAGACTTTGAACTTTAAATTTCTATCCACCAGTATGCCAAGATCCTTTGCCTCTTCAGTTTCTAGTAGCATAACGCAGCTAATATAATATGCTGCTGGAACTCTAATCACGCCAAAGTTTACACTTACTAACATTAAACTGACAGCCATTTTCATTTCCCCAAATTTCCAGTCTATTCAAATCATTTTGTAATTGCTAAATATCAGCAACATTCCCTGATTGCTCTGCCTATTTTCACATCAGTTGCACATCTGATGTTTAATGTATAGACTAAACAATAATGGCTCAAGGACTGAGGTACACCACTGGTCGCCTTAAATCTGGCAGATTCACATCCACTGTATACCACTTTTTGATATCTGTCAACCATCCCCTAATTTTGAAGTCAAAAGTTTATATCCAATCTTTTCTCTTCTCGAGTTATGCAACAGCCTTTTGTGTGATATCCTATCAAATGATTCAGAAAAAAATCCAACATTATCATAGTGTATCCATTGCCTTTATCCAACTCAGCCATAACATTGTTATAAAAAATGAGCAAATTGCTAAAACATGACCTTCTTTTAATAAATCCATGCTGTTCCTTGCAGAGTATAGCATATTTGTCTACCCATTTCTGTATGAGAGTTCTTACCAACTTCTCTAAAATCTTCACTACCACACCAGAGATACTGATAGGTCAGTAGTTAGACACATCAGTTTTTGCACCGCCCCTGTACAATGAAACTCATACATTTCTGAGCTGAGACTCAAGTTATACAAACATGTGAAAGGCATAGCCAATTCGACTGAATATTCCTTTAGCAAACGGGCTAATATTCAATCTGTCCCTATAGACAAATTCTTATCTAGGTTATACAACAGCTCTTCAACCTCATTTTCATGAACCTCTAACGCTTCATCCAATGTAGCAGTAGCAATGTGCACCAGTTGAAATGGTTGATATATCTTAGTAAAGTGAGCACTCATTAACTGAGCAATCTAATTTGCTTCTGACACTCGAGTACCATCTGCATTCAATAAAGTTATTCTTCCACATTCATTCTTTCTTTTGCTTGCGGCATAATGATAAAATTCTTTTGGATTACCTTTAGCTTGCCAGGCCAATTTCTTTTCTTACGCCGATTTAACTTTCATCACAATACTCATTACTTTCCTGGCCTGAGCTTTATATATTTCATAACTCCTCTCACTCTTATTCTCATGGTATTCATTCCACATCATCTTCTTCTTGTGGATCTCTTGCTTAATAAGGTTATACATCCATTTCACTCCTAACCTATTTATTCTTCAAACACTAGGGATGCATTCAAATACCTCATACTTTAAGCACTTTTTCAAAGATTCCCATGCACTGCTGACATTTTTCCCATTCAGTAACTGATACCATGGGATCAAATATAGTACTCTCCTAAGTTGATCACAATTTCCAGCTTTGTAGTTCAGCATTTAACCTGTTTTAATTGGAGCATTGATACAATCAGATACTTCCCAAGAAAGTACAGCATGATCACTGTCACCAATTGGTGTTAAAATAGCCATATTCTTGACAGAGGACCCTCCCCCCTCTGATGCTATGAGCAAATCCAACATTCTTTGACCTCGAGTTCCTTCTTTCACATGCTGCTTGAGAAAGGTGTCTTGCAACAATTCAATAAACTCTTTTTCTTTTTTATCATGAGATTTCTCTTCTACCCAATCAATGTTTGAAAAATTAAAGTCATCCATAATGATCATTTGTATGGTACCTATAAGGCTAAATTAGCAATGCATTTCTTCATCCCCTGCAAATGAGCAAGCAGGTCTAGCAACACCCCATTCTGCTAACCTCCACTTCAGATAGACTCAAACTCATTGCTACATGGGACATTGTTACAGTTACATCATTGTTTTCTTGTGTTTCTACCCTAACTGGACTTAAGTCATCTGATATCATTAGTAGCACTCCACCTTTCCTATCGCTTCTGTCATTCATAAAAATAGTATACCCATTACACTTGATCCCACTTACCATATCTGATTCTGATAGCCAGGTTTCACTAATGCCAACAATATTAGGCCACATCATATTCAATAAAGCAGCGAGCTCAACCCATTTGTATATAGACATAATAAATTACCACCTAGCCTATTCTTATAATTAGATGTGCAATGTATATGGTCTTGTTCTAGAATTTTCTCTTTTCCCTCCCCAGACATACTTAAAATATCTGAACTAAAGCATATTTTTCCACCCCTTCACAACATACATAACCATGCTTGAAGACATTCATAATCTTTATCATGTTTGCATAATATAGCTGAACTTTCACACACATTTTCCCCATTCCTACCTTGATGTTAGTTTCCCTGACTCTCTGCATTAAGTCTCATACCAGGAAGTAATTTCTCCAGGCTTCTGATGCCAAATGAATTCAAGTGCAGCCTTCTTATATAAGTCTTTTCTGCCATCAAACACACTCTACACATCTAAACACTCACATCCATTCTACTTCTACACAGCCTGCATGTGAAATCATTTGCTATCATCACCCCCCTCCTTAACTCAGTACTGTCATATCTGGGTAGCAATCCTAAAATTTTTACTCTATCACATTTCTTTCTCGCTTCTTCCAACAGATGTTTTATATCTTCTCTCATACTATATTTGTCACTACTTAAATTATTAGTACCTACCAGAACTACCATCTCTTTTACTTTTCTTTTTTGGTTTTCAATTACATTTGTCATAGTTTGAATTTTCGCTCGTGTGAAAGTAGAAGTGGTGACTCCCTCGGCAAGTGCAAATCTTAAAATTGAGTCACCATACCATATCACCTCTTTTTTCTTAGATTTTAACTGACTTACCTTGCTGTTATTAATATTTTGATTACCAAGTTCAGTAATTTCTTGTTCTGATCCTTTTTCTTATCCTGTCAAAGTTTAGTCAAACGTTTTTCCACCTTTTCCAATTCCCTGGTCAATTTTCTAATAATTTCTTTTAATTGAGATATTTCTAATGTCAACTTATCCTCAGATAAATTATCATTATCACTGCAGCAGTACTTTCGTTCATCAGGATAAATGCCCTCCTCAGTAGCAACAACTTGAGCTTTAGACACTGCCTTATTATGACAAGTTTCTGGTGCCATTTTTAATAGTGAAAACTAATAATATGTCATAAATTCTTCAATTATGTCATAAAATGCTGTAGTACAATAATTACATTAATTAAAAACTACAATAATATACTAAAAATACACCATTAAATCTAAGAATTAAAAAAATCAACACAAATCCTTCAGTCCTCTAACGGCATGTATTTTCACCTGATAGTCTGGACACCAATTTCTTTAATACCCATGACTTTAATCTCCATGTTTCATCGATTAATTTCTTTTTCTTTTACGATATATAAGAAGACATTAAATTAATTACTTTTTGTACTAAATGTTTATCAGAACTTTCCATCCCCCCATCTCATACAGGATAATTATGATAGTATTACATGAAAAAGTTACACCATTACTAACTTCCGATCAACAATTTTCCTCCAAATTAATCTGTTATCTGTCAAGATCCCAACATTATCAGATTTCTGTCTTCTAAGGCACTTTTTATTGTATCAATCCATCTACATCTTGGTCTTTCTCTGTTTTTTTCTACCTGGCAAAGAACACTTGTTTTGTTAATCTTTCCTCTCCCATTCTGTTTAAGTGACCATACTACTTCAGATTAGCTCTATTAACACATTTCTGACTAACAATGGCAAGTTCTTTCCCAATATCCTCATTTTTAATGTGATACTGCCATTGATGCAATCTGTTCACGCCACTAATTTTTCTCAGAGCTCTCATATCTGTGGTCTTCAGTCTTTAAGTGTTGTATTTCTAATCCAGCTGTCAGATCCATAAGCTAAAATTGGTTGGAATTGTTTTGACTTTGAATTGAATTAGTGTTTTGACTATTTTTTTCTCATTCCATATAAATTTATTCAGCTCACTTCCTACCATAGCAGCTTTACTAATTCTGTTGTCTACTTCCATACTTAATTTACCATCTTCATTAAAAATTGTGCCTAAATAGCTGAAATGTTTTACTTGTTCTATAGATTCACCATTCAGGATACACCGGATACACTTCATATTTACAATGTTTCTGCCTATTTTCATTGTCTTTGTCTTTTTATTGCTGATTTGCATACCAAATTTATTACAACAGTTATTCAATTAAGTCAGTGAATCTTGTAGACTTGTACTGGATTTATTCAAGAAGTATAACAGCAGAGCTAAGATTAACATCACCAATTTTAATATCAGATTTAAGACCACTTTACTTCATAGTGTGATTCATATAGATAATGAGTAACAAGGAGATAATGTGCACCATTGTGCACACAATGGTGCACATTATTTACCTCAAACTATCTTCCTGTACCTCCTTTCTTACATCTGCCTTTCCAAATTTCAGGTTTTTGGTAACTTTTTCCATTCAAGTATGGATATGTATTTCTGACTGCATTCTTGTTGGGAGTTTTCTACCATCATGTTGACACTGCTGATTTCATTTAGCATCTTTCAAAATAATTACTCCCGACATCTAGAATATATTTATTTTCAGTTTTCACGTCAGCTTTATCATCTCTGATTCCTTTAACAGCACTCTTTCCTCCATTTCTAAACTTTTTTAATAGCTTCCAGAATGTTTTTGTCACCTTCTTGATATTTATTTTCCATGTTCTTATCAAATTCTTCCCAGACTTTTGTTTAGCTAGTTTTACACAGTGCTTTGGTTTCTTACATTTTTCTCTGTATTCTCTAAGAGCACAAGCTGACTTACTTGTCAGGACCTTTCAATATGCTTTCTTCTTTTCCTTCAGTGCCTCTTTAACTTCCTGAGTCCACCATGGAGCTCTGAGTTTTCTATCCTTTCAGACAATCACACCACATGCCTCTCTGGCTGAATCAATCAATGTTTTCTTCAGGATTTACCACCGACTCTCCAAGGTTTGGTTTCTTGTTTTCAAAATCTTTCAGTTTTTCTTCTGTGATCTTTGTATATTTCAGTCTACAGTTCACTCCTGAAAGCTGCACAATCTTCATTAGTTTTAAAACTTCCTTACACACTCCTCTTTTCAATATGAAATTCAATTTTATCCTGCTCAAAACTAAATAGTGATCACTTCCATTTCAAAACCCTTTGTATACTCTTGTGTCCTGAATCAATGGGAAAACATCACTATCAACTATAAATAGTCAATGAAACTTTTCTTATTTAAATTAAGGGGATATTAAATCCCACATTTAAAACCAAATAAGAAACTCAAAGATTGGAATCAGAGAGTTTCATGCTGAATATAGTATACTAAACTATAAAAGTATCGGCGACTACTAGTGTGAGCTAACGCACATAGTCCAAGTACGTAGCACAAACTCGGGCAACTCGTAGCAAAGGTGGTAAAGTTCTGATCGCTATTCTTGGTCATTTCCTAGGAAATGTATGCTGTTATTACACTATGGTGGGAGGTCGCTACCCAGACCAGTTTCAGTTGAGTTGGGATGTGTTCTGAGATTTGTTTCAGTAGATGCCTTTTCACTATGCTCCAGGTGACACTAGCCAGCATGAAATTCTGTCATGAAATAAAATAATTTGACACTGTGGTTTAAGCCAATAAGAATACAATTTGGTCAGCTAAATCCCAAATTGCCAGCCCATTCCTAATTCATTCAGTATCCAGGTAAATACCTAATAGGGTGCACAATGAGAAGGTGAGGATTGGACATTAGGGCCAAAGCCTCAGTCGGTTCTCTGCATTCCTGAAAAGGCTATCTGGAGGTCTCCTCCTAGTTATACAGCTTTCACCCTTAAGCATCCCTATGAACATTATTCTCTTAAATCTTTTTAAACATTTAAGAGTACTTAAATATTCTATGAACATTATTCTCTCAAATGTTTTCGACATGTTTGAATTGCATTAAATAGTTGCCATAAACGTTTGGTATGAAAATTAGCAATAAAAAGGTGAAATCTTTGAATATTTGGATAAAAGCAGAATGAAATTGCATTCTAAATGATAAACTTGTAGAACAAGAAAATATTTCAGATATTTGTCTGTAAATGTTTTTACATATAACAAATTAAATACAGAAACATGACAATCTAAATTACTGTTTATACTTGAATATACACACACATAGTATTGTCAATATAAATTAAATATAAGAATATAACAAAAGAAGTAAGGCTAAGTATGGTGTGAAGCCAGGATTGAAATTGAAGGGAACAAGAAAAGTCAAGCAAAATATTGAACCAGAAAAGCAAAGTTCAAATCAATTTTAACACATGTTTGATTAGTCATTTGCTTACATCTCTGATGTGAACAGATGAGGGAAGTAAAAAGGGAAGAAAAGAGAAGAAAAAGTCAGCCATAAATTGTTCCATTGACTCACCTTAGCTCTCTCAAAAATAATGAAGATCATCAATAGCCAAATTTCTTTCTCACCTTTATCCAAGTGTAAGCAAACAAAGTTCACTTTGTTTGCTTACACTTGGAAAAAGGATGAAACCCAGAATATAATTTTTTGGCATCGTTAATTTATAGTATACCCAAGTGAAAAAATTTTCAACATCTGTCAATAGTCCAACTTAATGTTTACTGATCTAACTCCTTGCCCTCCTTTTATTCCATCTTTGGAACAACCTTCATCATAGTGCTTTTCCTAAAAATTGAACCTCCAGATGTTCAAGAAACATATAACAAAGAGTTCCTTCTTTTTAATTAACCACTTGACTATATATGGCACTGATGTGCTATAGGTTTTGCAGCTTTTCATGTGTTGGGATACTATTAAAACAACCTGGACATTATTAGTACTTGAGGTGTAATGAGATCAAGTCTAAGGTCAGAATGGGAGATCAAAGATTAGCAAAGCAGCTGTTTTCAACAAAAACAGTCAGGGAAAGGATCCATATGAAGACCAAGATCCAGATGGAGTGAAACAGTTAGTAGCCTAGAATATCAATGTCAGAGCTCACTAAACTGAAGATGTTACTAGAAATAGACTGATTTGGAAGGAAAGTACTGATAATTGTGCTTAACTGCACTGTTCTATTAGAATCTGGCACATCTCTTGAGGGTACACATTAAGAAATTGTGACAGTGATGAGAAAAAGCTGGACATTCAAGTTACTTCTTTCAAAGATTAATTCCTTGTTGAGTTTTTTTTTTTTTTTTTTTTAAAGGAAAGATTCCTTTCAACTAACAGTTGATATCAATTATCAGGTAATTGTACTGAACTCTTATTACTGTAAACTGTTATAATAAACTATTAAAAATTCCCAATGAAAGCTTCATAGGCACAATACTGTATACTATCTCATCTTCCTTTTACCCTCTTTTTACCTTGCAGTGTTGAGGGTTTATTAATCACCAGACCTCAAACCATTCACAGGATAAGGTGGTTAGCCCTATGCCCCAGTGTATCTTATGTCTGTAGTGTTGAGTTCTCAAGGCCGGTTTGCCTGCTTTGTGGGATGAAAACCCCCAGAATAAACTGGGGATAAAACCCTACTGTCCATGCCCAAGACCGGCTAACTTGGCTATGGCTGAGGAAGATCCTTCAGCTCCTCACGTCACAGACAGGAATCGAACCTAGGACACTCCATCCCCAGGCATATGGTTGCGAAACGCACAGCCACAAGGTTAACTGTGCGGACTACTGTATGCTATTCTAAAGGAAATTTACCATAGCAAACTAATTTTCCACCACACTTACAGTCCCTATGAGTTTACTATAATGATGGTTGACTGCATTTAGCAGATATGACTGATTTTTACACATGAAATGGAAAATGTGTGGCTGGATATCATAAGTTATGCACTTAGTATACCTGAAATTTATAAACAATTCTTCATGATGCAATATTTTAGCAAGTTAAACAATTTTTATAACTGGAAATCAATAAAAGTTATATAGCTAAGATTGATTGCTTTCCCAAACACACCATCTATACAAATTTTGACAATATGACTAAATTGCTCTAATTTGACCATTAGAGGAAAGCCATAATCTCAGAATGAATGAATGTATAAAGTCAATCATATAATGCAAATATAAAAAAAATTAAAATTAATTATTTATTTTATTTATTTTTACATTAAGAAATCTTGAAACTTTCTATTCTAATATGCTCAATTAACTAGTGATTAAGTATTGTGAGTAAATTAAAGCAGTTAACTCACCTCCTAGTCCTCCAAACATGAAGAAGAGAACAGGGTAGAAAAAACGGAAGGCAAAAGCTAAGATGTACTCATGAACAATGGCAGATAACATAAATACTACAAACATTGGTCCAAAACGATTTTTTTGATTGAACTAAAAATAACGACCAAAGTTAACTAATAACAATAAAACATATTTAACATTTTAAAAACAAATTTGATGTGAACTAAAAAATAAGCTAATAAATTATACAGAAATAGTGGATATTAAAGATCCAATATTATTTCAAAGAAACTGTATAACTGTATGTAGAAACTTTGGAAGTTTCAAAATATTGACCAGAGAGTTTATGAGAATACAATCCTTGGCATTGGAGTTGCCTTAGTTTGCACTACTTAAAAGACATGAGCACCGCCCAAGCCTCTGTGTATTCACCTTTTATTAGTGTAGTTTGATAAATGTTTCACTAGCCTGAGAGCCATTTTGGACAGGTTAGTTCTCTTAAGAGACCAGGAAGAGCAGGTTCAAACCAACCAAGTTCCAAAAAATTGGAATGGATCCTTTAAAAGGCCACTATCTAGACTGGTTTGATCTTTATTGAGCTCTCATCAGTGGGAGCCAGATCCAGAGGTGGTGATACTAAGGTGGAAATAATAGAGAAGTCATATTTACCTATAACGAATTACCAAAGGGTGTCACACCCTATTATTAAAATTCTCTGGATTAGAGATAAGTTCATGGAAGTTTTTTCACTTGGCTATGCTACTAATTATATATTTGGTTTTATCCTTTATTCAAGTGTAAGCAAACAAAGTTTGCACCTGAAGTACTTTCATGACTGGGACAACTCATGGTAAAGGTGGTATAAGTTCTCATCGCTTGCCTTAGTATCCCATAATGCAAAGCACATCTCCTTGTGGACATGCATTAAGAGAAGGTAGAGCGTAGCTAGGGGAGGGCGGAGGGAGGTGGTCTGCCTCGGGCGGCACTTTGAATCTTTTTGAATTTTTGCAGTTAATTCTAAAATAGTCTCGAGAACTCAGTTCCAAATATTGTCATACTATTTCGAATTTTCCTCACAATTGTTGTAAGTGTTGCTAGCTGTGAGAGGAGTTTTTCTAAATAAAATTGATTAAGAATTACCTACATCACTATGAAACAGACTTCACCAATGTCATCGATGATTTTGCTAACAGAAAAGAAAGAAAAATAACATTTTAGAATGTTGAAATTAAAGTTTTACTTCAAAAATAAACATAGTGTTTTAATTTATTTCCCTATACATTGTTTTGACTTTTTGTAGTATTTTTCGTGTACTGAGAGGGGCGGCAAACTCAAGGATCGCCCCGGGCAGCAAAAGCTCTAGCTACACCACTGAGGGAAGGATCCCTACCCAGACTGGTTTCGACCTTTATTGAGGTCTCATTAGTGGGAACTAGACCCAGAGGTGGTGATACTAAGGTGAAAGTAACAGAGAAGTCATATTTACCTATAATGAGTTGACAAAGGGTGTCACACCCAATTATTAAAATTCCCTAGATTAGAGATGAGTTAGATAAGAGATAAAGGATAAAAACAAATTAGTAGCATAGCTAAGTGAAAAAACTTCCATAAACTTATCTCTAATCCAGAGAATTTTAATAATAGGGTGTGGTACCCTTTGGCAACTCGTTATAAGTAAATATGATTTTCCATTATTTCCACCTTAGTATCACCATCTCTGGGTTTGGCTCCCACTGATGTGCTTTTGTGCAGAAGTGGTTGCTTTCCCTGAGATGTGACAGGCTCTGCTTGCGGGTAGGTTTTTTGCCTATCTCTGAGTGGGGCCACCGCTGAGATCATGGTCCTGCTTGGTGGTGGGATGAGCCTGTCACTGAGTGGAGCTACCACTGAGTTGGATGCCCTTTGGTCACTCGTAGGGAGTGGTCTGGGGACCACCTAATTTTTAGAGAGGTCTTTACTTAAACAGCAGTGACTCTTCCCTTAAGGCATAGCATTATACATGTCCACAAGGAGATGTTCTTTGCATTATGGGATACTAAAGCAAGTGATGAGAACTTATACCACCTTTACCACGAGTTGCCCCACTCCTGAAAGTACTTCAGCTGCAAACTTTGTTTGCTTACACTTGGATAAAGAATAAAACCAAATATATAATTAGTTGCCAATATCCCAAAAAGAATCACTGTCTCAAGAAGATGACAACTAATCAGTGCCCAGAAGGGTTACTATCTGGACAAACTCCACCAGAAAACTAAGCCAAACTTCAGCCTAACACAACTAGAGGCAAGTGCATCTTTTCAGTAACTAGGCAGAAACAACTCTAACAGGATTGCTTTGGAAGTGAATGGGAGTTCTTGTTCTCTCATGGTTTCTGCCTGATCTCTGAAGAGAACCAACCAGTTCGAAACAGCTCTCAGCCCAGTGAAACCTTTATCAAAATGCACTAATAAAAGGCAAATGTACAGATGCTTGGGAAGTACTTATGTCTTTTAAGTAGTGTAAACTCAGTCAACTCTGATGCAGAGGATTGTATTCTCATAAGCTCTCAGTCAAAATTTCAAAACTTCTGATGTTTCTACAAATATTCAGCTTTGAAATAATGTTGGATCTTTAATTTTCACTATTTCTATATAATTTACATCAATGAAATGAGGCCATTATGGCTCTTTCTTTGATAACTCATAAATTATTAAATAAAATAAAATATGTCAAAAAGTTATGCCAATAAAATAAAATAATTAGAATTGCTTATCTGGCTCTTTGATAAGAGATGCAGAATATTTTTACAGGCTATATAAAAATATTTTTCTGAATAAGTCTTTCAATATACAATGGAACAGTTCTATTCAAGTTTCTGGAATGAATTGTATTGCCTGAATTCTGGTATACGAGAGTTGTTTGAAAAGTTTGGTAAACAAATAAGTTAAACACATTTTTTTGAAAAAAATCACCTTTATTTCTCAACATAGTCTGCATTGAGGTCTACATATTTGGTCCAGAAAGTTTCCATTTTTTTCATCCCATCTAAAAAGTAGGATCTGTCAAATTATGCAAAATAGTCATTGACAGCCTTGATGACATCCTTGTTCGAAGAAAATTTTTTCCCACTGAGCCAAATTTTTAAGTTTGGGAACAAGAAGTCACACAGCCAAGTTTGGAGAACAAGGTGGATGTGGAACCAATTCAAACTTCAATTCGTGCAATTTTGCCATTGTGACAGCCGATGAGTGAGATGGTGCATTGTCTTGATGAAAGAGCACTTTTTTGTGCACCAATCTATGCCATATTTTCTTCGGTTCTTCTTTTAAACTGTCCAACAACAATGCATAACTGACTCCTGTTATTTTCTTACCACTTCCAAATATTCTATCATGATAATTCCTTGGGAATCCCAAAAAACAGTGGCCATCACTGACAAAACGGTCTTCATTTTTTTTTTTGGTGCTCTTTCCGGACACTCTCCACTGTTTTGACTGCTGCTTGGACTTAGTTGTGTGTAGTGGTGGATCCAAGTTTCATCTGCAGTCACAAATCGAAGCAAAAAATCCTGTGAATTGCTATTAAACATTGCCAAATACTGCATTTAAATGTCTCTTTGCATGCATTTTTGATCGACAGTCAACAATTGCAGCACCCATCATGCACACAGTTTTTTCATGTGCAATTTTTTGTGCAGGATATTATACACCCATTTAGTTGAGATGCCTACAATCTCAGCAATCTCATGCACTTTTACTCGGCAGTCTTCCATAACGATAACATGGATTTTGTCAATCATTTCCTTCATAGTGACCTCAGTTGGGCGTCTGGAGCGTGCTTCATCTTCAATGGACTCACAACTACATTTAAACTCATTTATCCAAAAATAAATAGTCTTAAATGCTGGTGCAGAGACCCCACAAACTGCATCTAACTCAGCTTTGATTTGCATAGCCATCCACTTCTTCAAATAAAAGTGTTTTATCACTGCACAAAACTTGTTTTTCTAAATTTTTATGAACAATGCAAACATGGTTATTTTAAATATTTGCCAAACAAGAACTACACATCGCACGTGGCTAAAATTTTGCCAGGGGTCATGAAAAAGATGATATGTGCCGACACTGGTATGAACGAGAGAATTGTGTTGCTGTCTATTGAAAATTTTACCAAACTTTTCAAACAACCCTTGTAGTAATTAGTCATTTCCTTTTCAAAAACCTGACTGCTTTTGGAAAGCAAATGTTATTAAATGTTCAAGCCAAATAATTGTTATCACTAACAAAAACAGCTTTATCATCATCAGTATCTGACATATCCCTTCCTGAAATGCAGAGGATATGATAAATGTATTACATAAATTAGCTGGCATTATTACTAACTTCTCATCAACAATTTTCTTCCAAATTAATCTGCTATTTCTGACATATCCAATAATTTTGGTCATCTAAAGCACTACTAACTGCAACAACTAACTTAACCCTTGATCCTCTGGATCTTTCTCATTCTCTTTAAGTGACCACATAATCTTAGGTTAGCTCTGTCCACATATTCCTGAATGTTAATTATGTTAAATTCCTTTGTATGTCTTCATTTTGTAACATGACTTCCAAAGTGAATGATATTGACATGTGTACGTTGTTTATTATTATTATTATTTATTATTATTCAAGCCTCCATGGAGTCAAAAGACTCATCATAGAAGGTCCTTCCTAAGAAACACAAAGTCTATCAAGACTCATCGAGGGGAGGTCTCCCCCCCCCCAAGAAACACAAAGTCCATCATACCACTCCTTAAACCCATTGACCGTTCTCGCTCTCACCACTCCATCAGGCAATGCATTCCATGGTTCAACCACCCTCCATGCAAAGAAACCACTCCTCACCCTCTTGCTCACAGTTTCCTTTCGTAACTTTCAGGGATGGCCTCATCATCACTCCTTCCCGCTGTTCAACCAAGCGAAAGAACTCCCCAGTGTCAACCCTGTAACCACCTTTCAACAGTTTAAAAGTCTCAATCATATCACCTCTCCTTCTTCTATCCACCAAACTCTGCAGTCCACATTCCCTCAGAAGATCCTCATAAATATCGTTGTACAATCCTGAAACCATCTTTGTTATCTGCCTTTGTACCCTTTCCACAGCTAATTTATCCCCTTCAAATCCTGGGGACCAAATCTCAGAACAATAGTCCAAGTGTGGCCTGATTAGAGACTTATACAACGGAATGATAACTCTTTTATCTCTGCAGGTCAGTGTCCTTCTCATTGTTGCAGCAATCCTCTGTGTTATCTTTATCACCTTTGCAATATGTCCCCTAAATTTCAGGTTTCTATCAATCATCAGCCCCAGATCTCTCGTCTTCCCTACTCTACTTTCTCCAGTATAACTCCTCCCATAGAGTATGCAGCATTCCATCGATGTTTCCCAAACTTCAAGACCTTACATTTTGCTGCATTAAACTGAAACCCCATTCATTTGCCTATCTATTCAGCTTATTCAAATCCTCTTGCAGGGCTACCACATCTGCACTATTACTAATAATCCTTCCCAGCTTCGCATAATCTGCAAACAACTGAATATCCCCTTGCAATCCACTGACAATGTCACTGATATAAAAGTTAATGTTGTATTTATGTTGTCTGTTCAAATACTGGTCTTTTAGCAGATACAGTGCTGATATTTTCCATGATAGAACAGAGTTGTGTTCTTTCTTTATACATTCTAGTAACCCACATATTGACAGATGCTATTAAAATAACATATCTGCCATCATATAACAAATTAATCTTTAAGAAGTCACTGCATAAACTTACTTTTCTTAAATCTTCAATACTAGAAAAAAATATTTAAATTTTTCTGTGTACCATTCAGGATAGTCCTAAAGTTAGCCAAATGGTCAGGGTTCACCTAATTAACAGCTTACCAAATGCCAAAGCCAGTGAGGTCCATGTTCAGACTACAATAGTCCTCCTTTTTGTCAGTGCTCAGCAGTGATGAAGATCATGAAAGAATCAGAAAAATCTTGCTAAGATTTTAAATGCAACATGAATAATTCTATGCTTAAAGGAAATGCATCAGTAATCCTCGACATAACAGATTATAAGACAAACCAAATTTGGATCCCCATTTAAACCTATTAACTACACTTAACAATATGTCCATGTTGATGGTACAATTAAAAATAGGTTTGAGTCCAGGTATCCAGCAATCACTAGGATATGTGGTTTGCCCAAAATTCATAAAATTGAGACATTGTACTGTCCCCTTCATGGAAAGCATTAATCTTTAAATTAATCTTTAAGAAGTCACTGCATAAACTTACTTTTCTTAAATCTTCAATACTAGAAAAAAATATTTAAATTTTTCTGTGTACCATTCAGGATAGTCCTAAAGTTAGCCAAATGGTCAGGGTTCACCTAATTAACAGCTTACCAAATGCCAAAGCCAGTGAGGTCCATGTTCAGACTACAATAGTCCTCCTTTTTGTCAGTGCTCAGCAGTGATGAAGATCATGAAAGAATCAGAAAAATCTTGCTAAGATTTTAAATGCAACATGAATAATTCTATGCTTAAAGGAAATGCATCAGTAATCCTCGACATAACAGATTATAAGACAAACCAAATTTGGATCCCCATTTAAACCTATTAACTACACTTAACAATATGTCCATGTTGATGGTACAATTAAAAATAGGTTTGAGTCCAGGTATCCAGCAATCACCAGGATATGTGGTTTGCCCAAAATTCATAAAATTGAGACATTGTACTGTCCCCTTCATGGAAAGCATTAGAAGTCCGACTTATACTAAATCCAGCCTGGTTGGCTGAGTGGTTAGTGTATCCACTCTCCAGTCAAAAGGCTGCAGGTTCGAATCCCACCGTGGACATGGATGTTTGTCATTGTCTGTGAAAATACTAGGTGGTAGGCAGTAGATGGCATTGGTGTAGATCAGGTGGTTCTTAACCTTTTCAAAGTCATGGAACACTTTTGATTATAAGAAAAATTTGGGGAACACCAAAATTATTAGGGTCATAAAAGTAACAATAAACATATACATGGACTTGCCTTTTATAAAAATGGAACTTATTTTAATGCAATACTTGAACATGTCAGCTTTTGCAGGTTTCAGCAATATCAGGTCTAATATGTGACATAGCTACCCTCATCTCTTTGTCTATATTAGTAAGTAAGCCTTTCACGTGTTTAAGTGTTTATATGGGTTAATAAAGAAACCTAGCTCGCACAAATATGATGGTGGGTATTGGGCTCAGAAAAAATCCAAAATTCCTCACTAGTTATTTCAGGGAATTTCATTTTTAGAGTACGATCATTTGACAAGGTAACTAGTTGTTCTTCTTTTTGTAACGAAAATTCACAACTCGATGTATTAACTGTGTCAAATGGATTTCGTATCCAGTCATAATTCTGTGTATTTAAGGAAGGAAAGTAACTTGAAATCTTTCCTTCCAATATTGTTAATTGTCCTGTTATAACGGAAATAATTCCCTCGACATTTTTATTCAGGGTAGCCAATTACACTCAGAACTGCGTTGTGTGACATCTTTCACCGGTGGAACACTTGTAACCAGTTCGCAGAACACAAGTGTTCCAGGGAACACCAGTTAAGAACCACTGGTGTAGATGATGCAGTTCACTGTAGTTAGTGGATTAAGTGGTGGAGATGGAGAGTTGTCGAGTAAGTGCCCTCCCTTGATGAGTTTTTGGACTCATTGGAAGTGTCACGTAATAATAATAACAACTAAAATCATTTGTGGTTTTGGCTAATTGTCTTTCATTAAGAAGTCATGCAACCTAATTGGTAAATACAAAGATACAGTTTTAAGACATCGCTTTGCTAACAAGCATAATGTTAATATCTCAAACTTTAAGATCGTCTATGACAAGTGCCCTAAATACTGATCTTCACACCATTCTTCATTGGAGCAGACAATCTAGTCACCTTCAATGCTTCCAAAACACAGTTTTGCCTGTTTTCTAACAAAAAAGACATTACTTCTTCACTTCCCTTTGATAATGCTGACTCTCACTCCTATCATTTCTCGACATAATCACATCACTTCTATAGCTTCAGCTTCAAAAATCTTGCATCCTTTTTTCATTTAAGATGTTACTCCTCTTATATCCAGTTACTTAATCTGCAAAAAATCTCAAATCTGCCCACCCTTGGAATAATGCTCTCATGTTTGGGTTGGTGCACCTAAGATCTTTCTAAAAATTCTCGATGCAGTTCAGAAGAGAGTGGTTTGATTAATGACTTCTCTCTCTCTCTGGTTTGATTAATGACTTCTCTCTCTCTCTCTCTCTCTCTCACAGATTCTTCAGCCACTGTTTCACAGATGGTCAGTTTCTACAAATATTTCCATGGGTACTGTTTAGCAACACTGGCAGCCATTATGCTTCCATCCCATTTATGCTAAACCTACAGGAACATAACATAGCATAAATAACAGTTGTCCAATATCTTTTTTGTTTTTATACATGAACTGTTGATTCACCTAATCTGTTACTCCTAGTCATTTTTTATTCCATTTACTTCAGTTCTGTGGAACAGCCTTTCCCTATGAAGTATTCTAGAAGGACTACAACCCCGAGTTTTTTAAGAATAATATCAATGATTACATTGCTCTTGACCCTGGCCATATACAGGTAACCCTTGTATAACACGGACATTAGGTTCCACAGAAATGCCGCATTATATAAATCGCATTATGCGAGACTCAGATCACATAGAAAAAGTAGGGTTATGTACCAAAATCTTTTTTTTTTAATTATATAAACAACAATGACATATCCAACAATATATTTTTATTTAATTCAGGTAATTCATATAAGTTAAGAAAACATATAAACTATGAAACAAAATACATAGTATAAACTTATAAAATTATAAATTGTATGTAAACTTCATTGCACATAATGCATATATGTTTTAGGCAAAATAAAATAAGGTGCATATTTTCATCATCATCATCACTGGCTTCAAAACGAACATTTTGTAGATGTTCTTTATTTACGAGTGGCTGGACATCATCATCACTTGAAATCTCCTGGACATCACTTGTATATTTCTCATTGCATACTTGGGCTAGTTTAGTTATCAAGAAGCCAGTAATAATACCTTGCTTATCACTATGCTGCAATTTTTTATTAACTTCATAATATGGAGCTAAACAATTATCCAATTGTCTCATGAATTTTCCAGAGCACTCCACTGAGGGATCATTATCCATAAAATAACTTTCTAATTTTCTTGCCAAGTCCAATACTTCTGCTAATTTCTTTAAATTGAATTCTTGAAGGGATTCATCACAATCAGAATCTTTAGCAGAACTTTCCCTGCCATTTGGTTCGATGCCATCTATTAATTGTACCAGTTCCTTCTCATTTAAATCAAAAGCACTCTAAGTGGTCATTACTATAGGAATAATTTTTTTACATAAAAATAGCATTACATATTGTATTTAACTCACCAGAAAATAAAGTGCTCAGCTTGAGATTAACACACTTATGATTTTGAATGTGCTTTCCTGGCAGAAAATGAAGACAACAAAGGATATTTCCCCTAATATAAATTCACTACTTATAACTACATGCGTGATATGGGCAGATGCAAATTTAATGAAGAAAAAATTTGATTTTTGAGTCGCGGGTGAAAAAAATATATGAAAAGATAAAGGGTTACTACAATTTGTAGACTGTGGTTTTTCAAAACCGCATTGTATAAATGCCACATTGAAGTAATGAGACAACAATTATTATATTAAAACAAAGAACTATATTTTCAATTATCAATTACACAGATTAAATAATATCCCTCCAATTCCATACCACGTTTACATCTGTCATACAGGTGTTTGAAGGCACAGTGGAAATCCTGAACAGGAACCTCCTTCATTCTCTGGGTCACACAACATTGGATGTCCTCAATGTCACTGAAGTGCTCCCCTTTCAAGGCACACTTCATCTTTGAGAAGAGGAAAAAGTCTGCAGGAGCCAAATCTGGTGAATAGGGAGGATGTTCAATCACACAGATTGATTGATTTTAAAGCCAGAAAGTGCTTCATAGGCAGCGCAGTGTGTGCAGGCTTGTTATCATGTAACAGAAACCAATTGTAATAATAATAATAAGCTAATGCCTTTTTTCTGTTATAGGAAGTAGGCGAGGCCTTTAAACCCTATCTAGATTTTTGGAGACTGAGTGGGCAGTTCAATCACCACTGGTAGCTAATCAGAGATAGCTGGCCCACATCTATCACTAATTATAGGCACACCAATGAAGAGACAAGCAAACAAGTGCTGCCATCTCTTGGTACCTAACCCTAACAGGATATGTTACTGTCTGAAATAATGTGGGTTCTATGGTTGATTTTTTTCTTGAGTTTACAGGATGAAAAACCCGAGTTTCTGGGAGAAAAAAGCTGCTTGCCTGTGCCAGAGATCGACTAACTTGGGAACCAGTCAAAGAAAGACTTAGAAAAAGTTCTTCCAGTCAGTGACTAGATTCGAATTTATGTCTATCTTTGTGCAGCTAAGCACAGAGGATGTAAGCGGCACTTCCACTGAGCTATACAGTGCTCAGAAACCAATTGTTGTTATGGAATAGTTCTTTCCTGACACATCGCATGCGGGCATACAGACGTTGCATTACTCCTAAATAATACTGACCATTCACTGTGGTGCCCTCAGGAACAAATTTGCAGTGGATAATTCCAGCAACATCAAAAAAAAAAAAAAATTACCATTGTCTTGACATGTGAATTTTACAACTTGACTTTCTTCTGACGTGGAGAAGAAAGTCAGGATCAAACTGAAAACACCAACTTTCATCATTGTGACAATTCTTTGCAACATATCACAATCTTGATCAACTGCACAGATGAAATTTTGACAACAGGCAACTCAGTGCTCTCTCTGTTTGTGCATCAACTTGTGTGGCACAAACCTTGAACAAATCTTCCTCTCGTGTAAATCTCTTTCTAAGATTAATCTGACAATTTCCTTACTGACACCAAGTAGCCTAATGGCTAGTTGCCTGTCATGGACAACAATTTCCCTAGCTTTCACCACATTTTAATTTGTCTATGCACAAACTGGCCATCCACAGTGTGATTTATCCTGCAGAGACTCCCTCCCCTCTTTAAATGTTGAAAACCAGCGGAACTCTTGTGCATGGCTCAGTCAGTCATCAGTGTAAACTTTTTTTTTTAGGTCTTGGTACACTTCTGTAGCAGCTTTTTCCTAATTTACAGTAAAATTTTATCACAATTCTTTGCTTCATGATGCAACTTCTGACATGCTCCACTCACTCACTCTTACAGTTGCCACATGAAAACTGATTCATCACCCGACTCAAAAGTTTCATCTGTGATCAAAACACACTCTAGCGGTCAAAACTATAAGCACATTACTTTTATTCAAAGGGCTGTCCTGTAAAGAAAAAATAAATCTCATTATTGAATGGTCACACTGTGTATGTATATATTATAAAGGAATGTTGAGAAAGACTACCAGGGTGGAAGAAATAAGAGATCTGGGGTTGATAGTGGATATGGATCTGAAATTTAGGAGACACATAGCCAAAATTGCGAAGACAACACAAGGGCTTCTGGGAATGATGCAGAGGACACTGACGTGTAGAAGTAGGGAGATTCTTGTTCTGTTATATAAGGCTTTGATTAGGCCACACATAGACAATTGTGCCCAGATTTGGTGACCTGGTTTTCAGAAGGATGAAGAGATGTTGGAAAGGGGGTCCAAAGGCAATTGACTAAGGTAGTTTCTGACCTCTGGAATGTCGAGTATGAGGAAAGATTGAGAAGATGTAATTTGCAGAGTCTGGTGGACAGGAGGAAGAGGGGAGATATGATAGAGACCTACAAGTTGGTAAGGGGGTTGTTATAGGATCAATGCTGGAGTAGTTCTACAGAAAATAGTGAGAGATCGGGGGAGAACCAGAGGTCATCCCTGGAAACTGTATAAAGAGGGTGTGAATAGGGGAGTGAGAGGCAGGTTTTTTTCGTGCAGAGTTGTAAATGATTGGAATGCCTTGCTTGAGAGTGTGATGTCTGCAAGGAGTTTGAGTGTGTTTAACACGTTCATTGCCAAGCTGAAAATTGGAATTTCGTGTGGTGGCCAAATTTTTTTTTACTTGATGGCGACGTCCACGTGATAACGCGTGATCGGCCGTTTGGTGAGAACTAGCATCATGTGATATCGCGTGATTGGTAATGAATGTGTTAAAACACGGTATGATGAGCAGTGTGATAAAGGGACCTCCCGGATGAGTCTTTGACTCCATGAGGTCTTGGAGTTAATAATAATAATAATAATAAATTCCTACCACTTCCTCCTTAGGAGAACCTTTTGTGGACCATAGACACAGATAAGTTTCACAATCCAATTTTTCCATTTTGAAATTTCTCCACATAATTCTACTTGAACTTGCCTGGCAATTAAGAATTTCATAAGGCCACTTGTAGTCCTTCCTTTTCTGCATCGCTATTGCCCAAAATATAACATCCCATATTTATTATTTGGCAGGATCATACCTATTTTATTCCAAACTAGATATGCCGATATATCAAAGTATAAAAAAGATAAATAGAACTAAATATGATAATCATAGATAAATTTCCTAAGTGTTTCAGGAAACATTTACACAATCCCACTTGAAAAAGGCTAAAAAAATTGTTAAGGGGAAATTTTGTGAAGAAAACAAGCTGGTTTTCAGTCAGATTTTTACTTTAAGACCAGAGATAAAAAAAATCATGGATTATAATAAGCATCACCATTTAAGTATTCAAATTATAAAAAAAACTAAAATAAATAAATAAAAAGCAAGCACGCTGAGGTGCCAAAGGGGAATAAAATTTTAAAACCTCTAAATCTGTATGATATAAATGGAACCTACATGGAGGGAAACATATCTCATATAGTCATGTTCGTTTAAGCCAGCTAAATCCCAAATTGCCATCCTATCCTTGTTAATTCAATATCCAATAAGCAATTACTAATGCCAGCAAAGGTTGGTCAATTGGTACAGCCTCTGCTACTAATGGTTCATGCAAAAAAGTTAAGCAAATTTGAGCGCGGTTAGTAGTTGGAAGGGATCAATCGTTCAATGCTGTTGACACACTCTCCCTCGATGAGTCTTTGAACTCCCTGGAGGGAATTCAAAGACTACTTTGAACTAGACATCTTTGAAAAAGTCTTTGAACTAGACATCTATAGTATTTCTTCTTGGCAACAATAATATCATAGCAAAAAAAAAATATCTGCCAAAATCTTAAAAAACATGAAATCTCCAAAAAGAAATCTGCCCAATCTGGAATTTGCTGCATTTAGAAAACTGCACTGAACAGAAATGCTATTACTACCAAGATAATGGCATTTCTGTTGCATAAGACTAATGGTATTGCTGTCCTTTAATGTGAATTGCATCCCTACAAGATCGTAAACCTTCATCGTCAAATCCCTGATATATATACCCTCAAGGGGGTGTACAGGATATGATAGTACTACATGAAAAATTTACATCATTACTAACTTCCTATTTACAATTTTCCTCCAAATCAGTCTGTTACATGTCAAGACTCCAACATTACCAGATCTTATATTTCTGTCTTTTAAGGTTCTTTTTACCGTAGCAATCCACCTATATCTTGGTCTTTCCCTGGGTCTTTTACCTGTCAATCTGACAGATAACATTTGTTTAGCTAATCTTTCCTCTCCCATTCTATTTAAGTGACCATACCACCTGAGATTACCTGTGGTAAAGCATTCCTGGATGCTCGAAATGTCAAGTTCTTTGCTCATATTTTCATTTTTAATATGATATTGCCATTGATGCCATCTGTACACTCCACTAATCTTTCTCAGGACTCTCATATCTACAGTCTCTAGTCTTTGGTCAAGTATTTTACTTCTCACCTAGCTCTCAGATCCATAAATTAAAATTCGTTTCAACACTGTCTTGTATACAGCTAATTTAGTGTTTTCACTAATTTCTCTCTTCAAGTACAAGCCATTAGGAAAAAGAAAACCAGGACGTCCTCTTAAATGATTCAAAGATGACTTCTAAGGCCGGAACTGACCATGCTAGGCCTAAATCCTTGATAAGCATGATGATGATGATGACTAATGTCTCTCTTATCACCATCAAATTCCTACCATGTACCCTCAAGGGGTGTAGAGGATATGATAGTACTACATGAAAAAAATTACATCATTATTAATTTCCTATCTACAATTTTCCTCCAAATCAGTCTGTTACTTGTCAAGACTCCAACATTATCAGATCTTATATTTCTATCGTCTAAAGCACGTTATACCGTATCAATCCACCTATATCTTGGACTTCCTCTGGGTCGTTTTGCAGCCAACCTGGCAGAGAACATTTGTTTTGCTAATCTTTCCTTGCCCATTCTGTTCAAGTGACTATACCACCTGAGATTAGCTCTGCTAACACATTCCTGGATGCTGACAATGTCAAGTTCTTTCCTAATATTCTCGTTTTTAATATGATAATGCCATTGATGCCATCTGTTCACGACTATAATCTTTCTCAAGACTCTGATATCTGTGGTCTCCAGTCTTTGATCAAGTGTTTTACTTCTGACCCAGCTCTCAGATCCATAAGTTAAAACTGGTTTGAACACAGTCTTGTATACAGCTAATTTAGTGTTCTGACTAATTTCTCTCTTATTCCATATGAATGTATTCAATTGACTTCCCACCATACCAGCTTTGCTGATTCTGTTGTCTATTTCTATATTTAATTTACCATCTTCAGTAAAAATCGTGCCTAAGTAGCTGAAATGTTTCACTTGTTCCACAGGTTCTCCATTCACAACGCAGTTGACATTTTCAATGATTCTGCCTATTTTCATTGTCTTTTTCTTTTTATTGCTGACCTTCATACCATATCTATTACAACGGCTATTCAATTTAGTCAGAGAATCTTGCAGACTTGTAGCAGATTTATTTAGAAGTATAACATCATCCGCATAAAGCAAAGAGCTGACATTAACATCTCCAATTTTGATATCATGTTTAATACCACTTTCCTTCATAATGTGATTCATATAGATAATGAATAACAGAGGGGATAATGTACATCCTTGTCTCACACCAGATTTAACATTAAAAAATCTTCCCGTACTTCCTTCAATTCTAACTGCTGACTTACAACTCAAATAAAGACTAAGTATTGCTTGATATAATGCCAGATTAACACCATATAACTGCAGCGTATTGAATAGCTTCTCTCTTGGCACCTTGTCATATGCCTTTTCCAAATCGACAAAACTTAAATACAGATCTTTGTTATATTCCCATGCTTTCTTGACTATTTGTCGTAAAGTGAAGATCTGATCCTGACAGCCTCTATTTGGCCTGAACCCAGCTTGTTCTTCACCAAGCTTTTCTTCCACAATTCTTCTCAACCGTTTCTCAAGTATACTTGCATAGATCTTGCCAGGAACACTCAGTAGAGAAATACCTCTGTAATTCTCACATGCAGTTTTATTTCCCTTTTTATATATGGGTACTATGAGAGCTCTACTCCAATCATCGGGAATTCGTCCCTCTGTCCAGGCTTTCTGAACTATGCAGTGCAGCCACTGTAAGACTCTTATACCACCATACTTCAGCATTTCTGGTCGAATATCATCTACTCCTGTTGCCTTTCCACATTTCAAGCCTTTGATGGCTTTTCTACTTCAAGTATGGATATGTATTCCTGACTGCATGCCTGGGCACTGTTTTTTTACCATTGTGCTGTCATCACTGCTTGTTTCATTTAGCAGTTTTTCAAAGTAATTACTCCTTATTTCAAGGATATCTTTTTCTCCCGTTTTCATTTCACCTTTATCATCTCTAATTCCTTTTACAGCACTCTTTCCTCCATTCTTAAGTTTCTTCAACAACCTCCAGAATATTTTGCCACCTTCTTGATATTTATTTTCCATATTCTTGCCAAAGTCCTCCCATGACTTTTGTTTAGCTAGTTTTACCCAGTGTTTAGCATTCTTGCATTTGTCTCTATATTCTCTAAGAGCACAAGCTGACTTATTTGACAGGAACTTTTGATATGCTTTCTTCTTTTCCTTCACTGCCTCTCTAACTTCCTGTGTCCACCAGGGAGTTCTGAATTTTTTTTACTTACAGACAACCTCACCACATGCCTCTCTGGCAGAATCAATCAATGTTTTTTTCAGAGTTTGCCAGTGAATCTACAAGGTTTGATTCCTGTTCTCAAACTCTTTCATTTTTTCTTCAATAATCTTTGTGTATTTTAGTCTACAGCTCACATCTGAGAGCTGCTCAACTTTTATTCGCTTTAAAACTTTCTTACATGTTATTCTTTTCAATATGAAATTCAATTTTATCCTGCTCAAGACTAAATAGTGATCACCTCCAATTTCAAATCCTCTGTACACTCTGGTGTCCTGCACCAGGGAGAAAACATCACTATCAACAAAAAAATAGTCAATGAGACTTTTCTTAATCCTTGCCTCTTCTCTCCATGTGAATTTGTGCACATTTTTATGTTGGAACATGGTGTTAGTAATAACCAGTCCATGTCCTGAGCAGAAATCCAACAGATATTTGCCATTATTATTAGCTTTGCTCTTTTCTCCAAATTTTCCCAAAATATTTTTGTATGTCTCACAATCATTTCCTACTCTGCTCTTTAGATCCCCAACAAGGACCAACTTTTCCTTTTTCATTGTGTCAGTTGATTTTTCTAAAGCCTCAAAAAATTCCTCCACTTCTACCTTAGTAGAACCTTCTGTGGGACCAGAGGCACAAATAAGTCTCATTGTCCAGTTCCCCATTCTGATATTAGCCCACATCACTCTACTTGAGACTGCCTGCCATTCAAGAAGATTAGCCTCGTATTTTGTGTTGAATACCATGGCTACTCCTTCTTATCCTTGATTATCATTGCCTGAATATAACATTTTGTATTTATTGCTCGGAAAGATCTCACCAGTTTTGGTCTTTTTTGTTTCAGTCACCCCTATTATGCCGATTTGGTACTTATCTAATTCCTCAGCTAGCTCCATTTCTTTGCCATTCAGGCTTCTTACGTTGATAGTACCAATCTTTAACTCTGGTGATGCTGAGTTGGGGTTTGTTTTCAGATTTGTTCCAGTAGCTGACTTTTCGCTGTTCGCCCTGGTTCCCTGGCGAAAACAACGGGGGCCTTGTTTAACCGGGCGTTCCAGCCGGCATGAAATTTTGTCATGTTGTACCATTATTTTTTATTTTGGTTTAACCAATAAGAATACAATTTGGTCGGCTAAATCCCAAATTGCCAGCCCATCCTCGTCTGTTCAGTATCCAAGTAGATACCCAACAGGGTGCACCACGAGAAGGTGAGGATTAGACATTAGGTCAGAAGCCCTGGTCGGTTCTCTGCATTCCTTTAAAGGCTATGTGGAGGTCTCCTCTCAGTTATACAGCTTTGACCCTTAAGCACCCCTTCTGTTGTCTATTTCCATTTTTAATTTAAAATCTACACTATAAATTGTGCCTAAGTAGTTGAAATGTTTCACTTCTTCTATAGGTTCTCCATTCACAATGCAGTTGATATTTTCAATGCCTCTGCCTATTTTCCTTGTCTTTCTATTGTTATTGCTGATTTTCATAACATATCTATTACAACAGTTATTCAATTTAGTCAGGGAATCTTGCAGACTTGTAGTGGATTTATTTTGAAGTATAACATCATCCGCTTAAAGCAAAAAGGTGACATTAACATCTCCAATTTTGAAATCCAGTTTAATGCCACTTTCCTTCAAAATGTGATCCATATAGATAATGAATAACAGAGGGGATAATGTACATCCTTATCTGACACCAGATTTAACAATTAAACATCTTCCTGTACTTCCTTCAATTCTAACTGCTGAATTACAACTCAAATAAAGATATTATATCAAGCAATACTCAAATAATAAGTATTGCTTGATATAATGCCCCATTGACACCATATAACTGTAGCATTTTGAATAGCTTCTCTGTCTCTCTCTCTCTTGGCACCTTGTCATATGCCGTTTCCAGATCTACAAAATTACAATACAGATCTTTCTTATATTCCCATGATTTTTCAACTGTCGTAAAGTGAAGATCTGATCCTGACAGCCTCTATTTGGCCTGAATTGAGCTTGTTCTTCACCAAACATTTCTTCCACAATCCTTCTCAACCATTTCTAAAGAATACTTGAGAAATACCTCTGTAATTCTCATATTCAGTTTTATTTCCATTTTTATATATGGGTACTATGAGAGCTCTACTTCAATCATCTGGAATTTGTCCCTCTGTCCAGGTCTTCTGAACTATGCAGTGCAGCCATGTAAGACTTTGATACATCCATACTTGAGTATTTCTGGTCTAACATCATCTACTCCCACTGCTTTTCCACATTTCAGACCTTTGATGCTTTTTATAAATTGGGGTTCAAATATGGATATGTATTCCTGACTGCATGTCTGTTGAGTGTTTTTTACCATTGTGCTATCACTACTTGTTTCATTTAGCAATTTTTCGAAGTATTTACTCCATACTTCAAGGATATCTTTTTCTCCAGTTTTCATGTCACCTTTATCATCTCTAATTCCTTTTACAGCACTCTCTCCTCCATTTCTGAGCTTCTTCAATGACCTCCAGAATATCTTGCCACCTTCTTGATATTTATTTTCTATGTTCTTACCAAAGTCTTGCCATGACTTTTGTTTAGCTAGTTTTGTGCAGTGTTTAGCTTCCTTACATTTGTCTCTGTATTCTCTAAGAGCACAAGCTGACTTATTTGACATAAATTTTTGATATGCTTTCTTCTTTTCCTTCACTGCCTCTTGAACTTCCTGTGTCCACCATGGAGTTCTGATTTTTCTATCCTTACAGACAAGCTCACCACATGCCTCTCTGGCTGAATCAACCAGTGTTTTCTTCAGGGCTTGATACTGAATCTCCAAGGTTTGGTTCCTTTACTCAAACGCTTTCATTTTTTTCTTGAATAATGTTTGTGTATTTTAGACTACAGTTCATCTGAGAGCTACTCAACTTTTATTTGCTTTAAAACTTTCTTATATGTTCTTCTTTTAAAATGGAAACATGGAAATGAAAAAGAAATAGAAATAAAAAGAGGAGTCAGACAGGGAGACTATCTCACCAAAATTATTTGTTACAGCTCTTGAATATACTATGAGAAAACTGAACTGGGAAAAAAGAGGATTGAATATTGAAGGAAAATACTTAAGCAATCTAAGATTTGCTGATGATATCAATATAATATAACAGAAACATCACCAAAAGAACTAGAACACATGATTATTGAATTAAATGAAGTAAGTTTGGAGATATGCCTACAAATAAATATGAATAAATCAAAAATAATGTATAGCAGAAATACTTAAGATTGAAAGCAAATTGAAATAAATCAAAAACAGATTGAAATAGTGAATTCATACAAATATCTAAACAAATTATTATAAACAACCATAAACTTGTTAATGAAATTTCAGCCAAAATACCAGCAGGATGGAAAAATCATTATAGAGAGATATTTAAAAGCAATTTACCCAACTGTGTAAAAAGAAAGATCTACAACCAGTGTCTACTCCCAAGTCAAACCTGGAATCTGACTAAAAACACCCAGAGAATCTAAAAACAACACAGTGAAACATGGAAAGGATCATTTTGGGAATAACATGGTTAGATAAAAAGAATAATATTTGGATAAGGAAGCAAACAAAGATAATGAACATTGCATTAATAATAAAAGGCAACAATGGCAATGAGGGTGGTCATGAGATGAGAATGTCAGAAAATAGATGGATAAAGAGACAAAGCAATTAACATCAAAAACTGGTCATGGGAAACCAGGTAGACCAGCAGTAAGATAGGAAGATAAGATAACAAGATATTGTTATTATTTTAGACATTTATGGTGGAGAGATGCACACGTTCAGCAAAAATGGAAGAAGCATGGAGAGGCATTTGTCCAGTAGTGGACTGACTGAAGAAAGCTGTTGATGATAATGATGAATTAAATAAAACTCTTAATTATGACATCATACTAACTGGACAAATCATTATTAATCACTATTAACATCCAGGAAATTTTGTATCTGGATAACAAGTCTTTATTTTTTAACTACAGATATCAGTATGAAAATTGAATCACTTTACTTGCATGTTAACATTCAGAAAATAAATAAAACAATTAAATCGTACACATACCCTGGCTACATCCTTGTAAATATATGTAAACAACCAATCATGTACAATAACATTCCAAGTTCTATAGTAATTGGAAAAGGTTGTAGAATTCCACCAATCCTAAAAATAATAACATTCTGCTTTTAAACGTTAACACAAGATAAAACAGTATTACTGACTAGAATTAAATCATACTAATTAAAGACTAGTACATTTTTAAGTGTTTTATTAATGAGCTTGATTAAAAATTTTTAGTTTTATTTTATTTTATTTATTTTTAATATAGTACTACTATAGCAAGGCATTTGACAGGGTGCCACATGATAAGCTGATATTCATTTTCCTTTCTTTTAGGCTTACACGGTGATCCGAATGCATTTTTGAAAATTATGGAGACAACTACCGTGTTTGAATAAAAACTTTAGTTTAATATAACTAAAATCTACATTCGACGTTTCGACCTTTATGTCGAGGTCATCTTCTGGAGCATACAACTATACACAGGAAACAAGCTATACTACAATCAAACTGGTTTGTTAAAGACACTAACCAACTGCTACAACAATTGTTGGCCTGACCTCTGGTGAGAAAATAAATAAATAAAAAATAAAAAATAAATAAAAATAAATAAATAAGAAATAAAAATAAAAAATAAAATAAAAATAAATAAATAAATAAATAAAAAATTATACATCAACGCTAGAGTCCTATTATTAGTGTTGTCTACTATATACATATATTAACATCATTCCAGCCCATTGGTATGGAATGGTTTCTAATACTAGCTAAGGATTGGCTAGAGTCCTGGCTTATGCTGGATCTTTCATATTAGGTAGGCTGAATGTGTGCCATCCAGATCCTTGGAATTTTCATGCCATCTTTGTTGTTGATATTTGGGTGGTTTATCAGGATTTCGCAGGATTCCTTAAATTTCCTTTCGTACCAGGTTTTTGTGCGGTGTAAGGAGCAGGTGCTTTTCCAGTTGATTTGGTGTAAGGTGTTGAGTGCGTGGTCTGAGAGGCCTGCTTCACCATAATGGTTATATTTAATGTGTTCTTTCTTGCGTATAGGGATTGTCCATCCTGTTTCACCAATGTACATTAAGGTACAGGTGCAACGGATGCAATAGACTCCAGGATGTGCTAAATGGGAGGAGAGGATCCTTAGAGGAGTTGAATATGGTTTTAAGTTTAGTGGGTGGTTTAAAGGTGGCATTGAGGTTATATTGTTGTAGGATTCTGTTGATTTTTTCTGATAGCCCTTTAATGTATGGGATGGCTATGGTTTTACTGTAATCTAGATTCGTTTTTGTTGTAGTTTTATAGAGTATTTTATTAACAGTATTTTTGTTATAGCCATTATTTATGAATGTGTCACTAATGATTTTTAGTTCTTGTTTCAGGGCTTTCTGGTTAGAGAAAATAGTTGTGACTCTGTTTTTAAGGGTGTTAATGACTCCGTAAAACCATAGCTATCCCATACATTAAAGGGTTATCAGAAAAAATCAACAGAATCCTACAACATTATAACCTCAATGCCACCTTTAAACCACCCACTAAACTTAAAACCATATTCAACTCCTCTAAGGATCCTCACCTCCCATTAGCACATCCTGGAGTCTATTGCATCCGTTGCACCTGTAACTTACCGTACATTGGTGAAACAGGACAGACAATCCCTATACGCAAGAAAGAACACATTAGAGACATTAAATATAACCATTATGGTGAAGCAGGCCTCTCAGACCATGCACTCAACACCTTACACCAAATCAACTGGAAAAGCACCTGCTCCTTACACCGCACAAAAACCTGGTATGAAAGGAAATTTAAAGTAATCCTGCGAAATCCTGATAAACCACCCAAATATCAACAACAAAGATGGCATGAAAATTCCAAGGATCTGGATGGCACACATTCAGCCTACCTAATATGAAAGATCCAGCATAAGCCAGGACTCTAGCCAATCCTTAGCTAGTATTAGAAACCATTCCATACCAATGGGCTGGAATGATGTTAATATATGTATATAGTAGACAACACTAATAATAGGACTCTAGCGTTGATGTATAATTTTTTATTTATTTCTTTTTTTTATTTTTATTTATTTTTATTTATTTTATTTTATTTTTTATTTATTTATTTATTTTCTCACCAGAGGTCAGGCCAACAATTGTTGTAGCGGTTGGTCAGTGTCTTCAATAAACCAGTTTGATTGTAGTATAGCTTGTTTCCTGTGTATAGTTGTATGCTCCAGAAGATGACCTTGACATAAAGGTTGAAACGTCGAATGTAGATTTTAGTTATATTAAACTAAAGTTTTTATTCAAACACGGTAGTTGTCTCCATAATTTTCAAAAATGCAAGCTGATATTCAAGTTGCAGCACATGGGTCTGGATGTCAGATTGGTCAACTGGATTCAGGATTGGCTGTCTGATATGTATCAGAGAGTTGTGTATGGTGGAGCAGTTTCAAGGAGGCAGAAGGTTACAAGTGGGGTCCCACAGGGCTCAGTACTAGGACCTATATTGTTTAACCTTTATGTCAATGACATTGCCAGTGGATTGCAAGGGGATATTCAGTTGTATGTGGATGATGCGAAACTGGGAAGGATTATTAGTAATAGTGCAGATGTGGTAGCCCTGCAAGAGAATTTGAATAAGCTAGATAGAAGGGAAAATGAATGGGGGTTTCAGATTAATGCAGCAAAATGTAAGGTGTTGAGTTTTGGGACACTTCATACTCTATAGGAGGAGTTAAACTGGAGGAAGTAAGAAAGGGTAATTCCTTTTCATTCTAACTAGCATGGGTGCAGACAACAGTTTGTTCAGCAAACCTGAATTTTGAAGATGGTTTTGTTTGGGAGAGTGAATTTAGATTAAGAGTGACTGACCTGCAGAGGGAGATAGATGAGCTGAAAGAGGAGGTGGAATGTCTTGTGAATGAGAGCAGAAGTATGAAAGATAAGATTAGGAGAATGGAAGAGATAAATGCAAGCCGAATCAGAGTGGAGGGAGAGAGAGAGAGAGAAATTTGGGAGTGTTAGAAGAGGAGAGAAAGGAAACAGAAGAGAGGGAATGAGTGAGAGGTATGTGGGTGCTAGAAGAGGAGAGAACGGAAACAGTAGAATAGAGGGAATAAGAGAGGTATGGGAATGCTAGAAGATGAGAGGATGGAAACAGTAGGAGAGAGACGGAATGAGAGAGGGATATGGAAGTGCTAGAAGTGGAGAAAATGGAAACAGTAGAAGAGAGGGAATGAGAGAGATGTATGGGAGTGCTAGAAGAGGGGAGAATGGAAACAGTAGGAGAGAGGTATGGGAACGCTAGAAGAGAGAATAGCAGTAGAGGAGAGGGAATGAGAGAGACCTATGGGAATGAAAGAAGAGAAGAGAAGAGAATGGAAACAATAGGAGAGAGAGAATGGTAAGAGGTATAATGTATGGCGACTCAATGATCCGTGGTGTTCAAGATAGGATGCATGAGGAGTGTTCGCCAGAAGAGACAATAGAAAGGGTGGCTATGGCAATTAAGAGAGGTGAAAGGGTGGATGAGATGATTGTGATGGTAGGAACAAATGACTTGAGTGGTAATGTAAGTCGGGCAGCGAGAGATATGAGATTTTTGATTGTGGCTGTATGGAAGAAGACAGAGAGAGGAAAAATAGTGTGTGTGTTGCCTAGGTATGATAATGATGAGCTGAGCAGAAGAACAGTGATATTGAATGCCATAATAGCGAGAATGTGTGACAAGAGAGGACTGGTATATGTGGATGCTTGGAGTGCGTTTGAGGAAAGAGAGGAATTGTATGTGAGAGACCACTTACATTTGAATGAGGAAGGCATCTGGAGAGAGATTGCTGTTCTGAACGATTCAGTGTGTCCCAGGGAGGATGATAGCAGGGGTGGCCTCTTGTGGGAATGGATACTTGGGAGAAGGGAGACGATGTCAGGTAACACCGAGCCCAGTGGAGTCTAGAAGGGATAATGCTGGGTATAGAAACAATGGCATTTATATGCTTTATACTAATGCCAGGAGTATCCGGAATAAGGGAGAGGAATTGGTGGCACAGATAGCATCAGCCTGGCCAAAAATTATTGGGTTCACTGAGACGTGGTTGACAGCAGGGGATGTAATAACAGGAATAGAAGTCACTGGGTATAGCATTTTTCATTAGAATAGGAGGGGAAAGCGTGATGGTGGTGGGGTACTGCTTATGATAAGTGATGACCTATGTCCTCTAAGAGTGGAGACTTTGGAAGGCAGTGGCACTAATGATTTTGAAAGCATATGGTTTGAGGTAGAGGTGGGCAAGACAGGATATTTAGTGGGGTGTTGCTACAGACCCCAGGAGTACAGAGGGTGGGGACCAGGAAATGGTTAGACAGTTGAGTTTGGCAAGTGCAAGAAGAATGATTGTTATGGGAGATTTTAACTACAGTAGTATAAATTGGAGAGAGGAAGATGCATGTAGCAATAGGGGAATGGAATTTCTGGAATTCTTGAGAGAGAAATATCTTAGGCAACATGTAACAGAGGGAACAAGAGGTTCAAGAGTTTTGCATTTGGTTATAGCATCAGAAGAGTTGAAAATAACTGAGATGACATCTCTCCCACCAGTTGGAGAGAGTGACCATATGGTTTTGACTTGGAAAATGAATAGACATGCAGGAGTATCAAAGAGACGGGAACTTATGTGGAATTATAATGCAGGTGATTATAATAGTCTTAGACGTCAACTTCAGGAAGTTTCATGGAGGGAAGAATTGGAAGGCCGGGATATCATTAGTGTGTGGGAAATTGTGAAAGAATATTTGTTAGCAGCAATGGTAAGTTGTATACCACGAGTGAAGAAGAGGACACAATTTGGAGTAAAGTGGATGACAAACAATATTAAACAGGAATTGCATGCGAAAAAGAGGCTATGGAAGAGATATAAGGAGACAGGTGAAGAGAAAATGCATGAAGAATATGAGACACAGGCCAGAAGAGTGACTAGTGGGGTAAGGAAAGCGAAACCGGAATATGAGAGGAGATTGGCCCTAAGATCCAAAGAAAATCCTAGGGCATTTTTTAGCTATGTGGCCAGTAGGAGGAGAAATGAATGTGGAAGAATGATATTGTGGGATAAAAATGGGAATAGAGTGACTGATGTAGAGGATACAGTGGAATTGTTCAACGAACACTTTATTGGAGTATTTCATCCTAGAGGAGTCAGTTTTAATGCCAGAGGGATAGGGGTGGTTCGAGGTTTAGAGGTACAGGAGGAGGAGAGCGTGTTTCAGATACTGAGTACTCTGGATGTCAGTAAAGTTTTGAGACTGGATGGTATTTCACCATGACTTTTGAGAGAATGTACTAGGGAACTGACAGTGCCTTTAACCTGGCTTTTCAATGAAAGTCTGGCATCGGCAAAGGTGCCCAGGGAATGGAAGGAAGGTAAGATAGTGCCATTGCATAAGGGTGGTAACAGACTGGAAGTGTCTAATTATAGGCCAGTCTGTGTGTCATCAGTAGTTGTTAAGATCTTGGAGAAAGTAGTGAGGGACCGTATACAGCATTGGGGAGATGAGGGTAATGTTATCTGTGAGAGTTAACATGGATTTGTGAAAGGGCGCTCTTGTTTTAGCAATATGCTAGCCTTTTATAATAAAGTTACAAGAGCATTAGATGAGGGAAAGGCATATACTGCAATTTTCTTAGACTTAGCAAAGGCATATGACAGGGTGCCACATGATAAGCTGATATTTAAGTTGCAGCACATGGGTCTGGATGTCAGATTGGTCAACTGGATTCAGGATTGGCTGTCTGATATGTATCAGAGAGTTGTGTATGGTGGAGCAGTTTCAAGGAGGCAGAAGGTTACAAGTGGGGTCCAACAGGGCTCAGTACTAGGACCTATATTGTTTAACCTTTATATCAATGACATTGCCAGTGGATTGCAAGGGGATATTCAGTTGTATGTGGATGATGCGAAACTGGGAAGGATTATTAGTAATAGTGCAGATGTGGTAGCCCTGCAAGAGGATTTGATTAAGCTAGATAGATGGGCAAATGAATGGGGTTTCAGTTTAATGCAGCAAAATGTAAGGTCTTGAGGTTTGGGAAACATCGATGGGATGCTGCATACTCTATGGGAGGAGCTATACTGGAGAAAGTAGAGTAGGGGAGACAAGAGATCTGGGGCTGATGATTGATAGAAACCTGAAGTTTAGGGGACATATTGCAAAGGTGGTGAAGGTAACACAGAGGATTGCTGCAATTATGAGAAGGACACTGACCTGCAGAGATATAAAATTTATCATTCCGTTGTATAAGTCTCTAATCAGGCCACACTTGGACTATTGTTCTGAGATTTGGTCCCCAGGATTTGAAGGGGATAAATTAACTGTGGAAAGGTTACAAAGACGGATGACAAAGATGGTTTCAGGATTGCACAACGATATTTATGAGGATCGGCTGAGGGAATGTGGACTGCAGAATTTGGTGGATAGAAGAAGGAGAGCTGATATGATTGAGACTTTTAAACTGTTGAGAGGTGGTTATGGGGTTGACATTGGGGAGTTCTTTCCCTTGATTGAACAGCAGGAAGGAGTGATCACAAGAAGTGATCACTTGCTCAGTTTCCTTTCATAACTTCCAGGGATGGAAGTTACGAAAGGAAACTGAGCAAGAGGATGAGGAGTTTTTTATTTGCGTGGAGGGTGGTTGAACTGGGGAATGCATTGCCTGATGGAGTGGTGAGAGTGAAAACGGTCAATGAGTTTAAGGAGTGGTATGATAGACTTTGTGTTTCTTAGGGGGGACTCCCCTCGATTAGTCTTGAGAGACTTTATGTTCTTAGGAAGGACCTCCCACAATGAGTCTTTCGACTCTATGGAGGCCTGAATAATAATAATCATAATAATAAAGTAGGAGAGACAGAGATCTGGGTTTGATGATTGATAGAAACCTGAAATTTAGGGGACATATTGCAAAGGTAGTGAAGGTAACACAGAGGATTGCTGCAATAATGAGAAGGTCACTGACCTGCAGAGATAAAAGGGTTATCATTCCGTTGTATAAAATTCTGATCAGACCACATTTAGGCTGTTGTTCTCAGATTTGGTCCCCAGGATTTGAAGGGGATAAATTAACTGGAGACAAAATCTGAGAACTTTGTTGGGAAAGATGTCCCAACAAAGATGGTGTTGGGACTGTACAATGTTAGTTATGAGGATCGGCTGAGGGAGTGTGGACTGCAGAGTTTGGTGGATAGAAGAAGGAGGGGTGATATGATTGAGACTTTTAAACTGTTGAGAGGTGGTTACCGGGTTGACACTGGGGAGTTCTTTTGCTTGGTTGAACAGCGGGAAGGAGTCATGAGAAGGGGCCATCCCTGGAAGTTATGAAAGGAAACTGTGAGAAAGAGGGTGAGGAGTGGTTTCTTTGCACGGAGGATGGTTGAACCATGGAATGCATTGCCTGATGGAGTGGTGAGAGCGAGAACGTTCAATGCATTTAAGGAGTGGTATGATAGACTTTGTGTTTCCTGGGAGAGACCTCCCTCGATGAATCTTGATAGACTGGTGTTTCTTAGAAATGACCTCCCACGAAGAGTCTTTTGACTCCATGGAGGACTGAATAATAATAATAATAAACTCATAGCGACTATAGAAATAATTTGTTACAATTGACAGTTTTCTATAGTGAATTTTTTTTATCATAGCATTGTATCTGTGAAGTTCTTGGATCTTTTAAGTAGATTGTTATAATAATGCTAACTAACAGTGAAAGTTTATTGTAAATTTGTTGTATGAATACATGCTGAGAGAAAAAGGTAACCAAATGAGCACTGTGTGCAATAGTGTGTATACCTTCTATGAGGAGTCTCTGACTCAATAGAGGCCAGATGTTAATGACAGCATAATCTGAAAGAAAGACTAAAACAAAAAGTATGTCCCCTCCAACCTGAAAATTATGCATGTTTAAGTGATTGAGGAGAGCAAGGAGGGCCTGGGAAAAATGTGGCCAAATTACAAATATGTTATTCACATATTGTAGTCAAAGGCTCTGATATTATATTAAAGCTTCTGTTTTTGAAAAAGCAGTTTCTCTTTCAAAGTTTCAAACTCTCACGATCTACAAATTAAAAATCTAGCTTCCTTTTAGTTATTAACAACAAGAGACTCCAGGGACTAATGTCTTTAACCAAAGTTTCGTGCATTTTTTTTCCAGTCATTAAGTATTAGGCTAATTGTGTGTATGTTTAATCCAAGCTTTCAATGTTTTTTTTGTTTTAATCCTGTTACATGAATAGTCTATCGCACTCCACTGTTCCTGAGGATGACCATGATATAACCGATGCAACAGCGAATATGACTTTTTTTTTTTTTTTTTAATGTTGGGCCTATCCATGGGTTAGTCAAACTATAGTACATTATTACCATGTATGGGAAGATATTTGGGAAAGGAGGAACTTGTTCATATTACATTTGAAAGTCTGTGAATTTGCATTCCTTGGGAAACACATGGGATGGGAAACTATTCTAGAGTACAGCAACAATGAAGGAGGAGGAAGAGAAAGTTTTTCTGTGAGAACGAAGTTGGACTGTGACAGGGGGGGGGGGGTGTTGGGTGGAAGCTGCATGTGTTTCAATGGATTTGGTAGAGAGGGGGAGGAGGATTACAGAAGATGGCTGCAGTGAGTTAGTAAGAGATGAGTCAATATAATTGCAATTCTATATTGTGTCAGTATTTTTAGGGAGCTCTTGGGTGCATCGCCCCAGATGTGTGAGCAGTACTTGATAGATGGGTGGATTTGTACAGGATTAATAGCTGACCAAAAGTAAAGTAATGCCTTGAACAAAACAAGGAATCCAATTTTTTTTTTTTTTTGGATATTAAGGCGGTGGTTGAAACATGTTTATGCCAATAGTTTTGATGTTAGGCTAATCCCAAGGAGAGAAATTTCATCTTGCCTAGAGATTAGGGTCTTATTAAAGGTAAGGCTGGGAGAATACGGTTCTTTTTTTTCTTTTTTCTTTTTTTTTTTTTTAATGTTTTGCAGGCAATAAAATTGACATGGTTTCTCATTCCATCAAAGAATGATTTAGAGATCAGAATTTAGGGTTGCAGAGGTTGTTCTGTGGGTTACGGGGTACAAAGTTTGTAAAGGGAGAAGGAAGAATGTAGTGTACTGTAGTCAGCAAAATCATGTATTGGATTAATGGCCAACCAGAGTAGGTCATTGATATATTAGAAGAAAGAGGATGAGTGAGATGACAAAACCTTGTAGGATCCCAGCATAGTTTTAGGATAGAGAGAACCAACCTGCAACACACACAGTGTACATCCATCTTGTGAGAAAACTAGCATTCCAGCTGCAGAAGTCTTCTTCAGCAGCTGGATTGGCAAATCTAAAGATGGGAGCTTACTTAATACACCCTTGTGCCAGACCTGGTCAAAAGCCTTGGAGATATCAAATGCAACTACTTTTGATTCTCCAAACTTTTCCATGATACTTTCCCAGAGGTAGGTGACAGAGGTGAGCAGCAGGGGCGAATGCTGGTCTTGAAATTCACGCTTGCTCTTGTTATCATTCAGGGAGTGAGAGGTGTGATTGAAATCTGATTAATGGAATAATGAATTACAGGTAACCCTCGTATAACGAGGATGTTAGGTTCCATAGAAATGCAGCATTATATAAATCGCATTATGCGAGACTCAGATCACATACAAAAAGTAGGATTATGTTCTGAAATCGGATTTTTTTTTTAAAAAAAATTATATAAACAACAATGACATATCCAACAAAAAAATATTTTTATTTAATTCTGGTAATTCATGTAAGTTAAGAAAACATATAAACTATGACACAAATACATAGTATAAAATTATAAAACAAATTGTAATTAAGCTTCATTGCATGTAACACAAATGTTTTAGGCAAAATTAAAATAAGTGCATATTTTAATCTTTCATAGCACGAGGATTTGAGGATCGGTTAATAAACATTAGTTTTGTCATGTAATCACCTGATGCATTACTACAAAACAGTAGAGTAATTCTGTCTTTGGAAACTTTGAATCCAGGAGCTGATCTTTCATTTTTCAAAATATAGGTGCATTCTGGCATTCTTTTCCCCCAATATAACCCGGATTCATCAGCACTGAAACCTGGTCTGCATTATAAATGTTTATAAACTTTGAGCGTTTTTTGTTTAATAAGCTTTCCATCCAAAGGAATTTTCTTTTGAGTGCATCTTCTTTCCAAATCATTAGAGATTTCTTCATTTTTCTCTTAGAAAATTGTGTACATGAGCTTTGTACTTACCGTTGACCCAGCAATAAACACTTTCTTGGATTTTATGTTCATTATGTTTGATTGTTTGAATTGTTGATTCATTTAAATTTAAAGTCCTTACAACAGCTGGTTTTTCTCCATTTTTCAACCGATCCATGATTTTAATTTTTTTCTTAGAGATGAATTTTCTTTTCAATATTCATTTTTTCCCTTTCAATGCAATTTGTGGCCATTACTATAAAAATAATTTTTTTTACATAAAAAAGCATTACATATTAATTATGTATGTAACTCACCAGAAAATAAAGTGCTCAGCTTGAGATAACACACTTATGATTTTAATGCACTTTCCTGGCAGAAAATGAACACAATTTTCAAAAATAAACACTTTATATGGTATACAATTGATGTACATGTGTTCTAAAGGGTGTTTCCCCTAATATAAATTTGCTACTTATAACTACCTGCGTGATGCAGGCAGACACAAATTTATGAAAATTTGTGTCTGCCCACAGACACAAAAATATATGAAAAGATAAAGGGTTACTACAATTTCTAGACTGTGTTTTTGTCAAAACCGTGTTGAGCAAGGGTTACTACAATTTGTAGACTGCGTTGTATAAGTATCACGTTATATGAGGGTTACCTGTACTGACCATTTAAAACTACATATTTAGAAATTTATGTACATTTAATCATGCAAATACAACATTTATTTAACAAATGATATTCTATCTTTTTCAGTTTAGCTACTTGAATACAAATTCTACCCTATGGTTCTTCTTTATGAACTAGTCAATAACATCATCATAAAAAGTTGGTTGTAACTTAATTTTCCCCAAGCAACATGCACACTTGTAAAGGCTGCTGAAGCTCACTGGCTAGAGCTATGTTGAATGTGTATGGCCTGTGGTTTAAGCAACAGAGTGAGATGACGTGAAATGGCTATGCTCGCGCATGAAATCACAATGCTGCTGCGAGGACCTGTAAGCTCCTATAACCGAGCAAGCCAAGCTAGCTTTGACTAGATGAGAAAGCATCGGCTTCGATACACAACGCGAAGCTTAATTATTGCCATGCACGCTTAATACGTCTTCTTTCTACAAAAATAAAAGCTTAAATGGAATGCTTATAAATGCATGCATTTATTAACAAATAAATAGTACTTCTTTCTCAATTAATGAGCTTGTGCACCAAGCATGGAGAATTCCATGCTTGCTATGAGCAGATTCCCCAGCAGATCCCACTGGTGAGCAGATCCCCCCCTTGTTGAACAGTATCATTGGTGGAATCCACACTGGCTGTCGTTTATTAGTTGAGTATCATCAAGGTAGCATAGGAGTTTGGTGTTGATGGTTTTCTCTCCATTACTTTGCAGAGGAATTGTAGTTTATTCTTCTTTCCCAAATTCCATCAGGAATCTGTAAATACTTTCCATCAGTTCCTTATCCTTGCTATTGGTCTTAGTTCTGCAAAACTCTTTCTTCTTTTCACATTCTATTAAAAGTCGATCTCCTCCATGTATTTTTAGGATGGCCAAGCTTTCTCTTTCCCTGTGGATTCCATTCCAGGGCTGCATAACAGATTTCTTCATGATATTTCCTAAGAATACATCCAATCCATCTAAATTTTCATTTTCTGATTTCAAGGTTGACTTTTTTTGCTTATTTGTCCTTTTCCAGAGGTCTTCATTATTAATAATTTGTAACCACTAAATCTGAAGTATACTCTGCAGACATCGGCATGCAAATCTTCAGGACAATTGGAAGAATGCTTTTAGGACCAGTGGACTTTTTGGTATCTAATTTGGACAGCATTTTATCTGATCACTTTTTGGTGAAAAGTCAAGAAGAGGCATTGGGTGTTGAGTGTTTGGGGTGGCTGGGGAACATTTATCAAAATTGTCTATGTAGGCAGCATCTAAGGAAAAGTATGATAAAAAGATTGGCTTTTTTTGTGACTGATGACACAATAAAACCATCTGTTCCAGTAATTGTGGGAGAAGTGTTGGGCAAAAGGCCAAAGGCATTGGCAAGAGAACAAAAGGTGCAACTGTCACTTGGGCAAAGTTTCTTGCAAAGCAACTTTGCCCAAGAAACTTTGCAAGTGACAATTGATGCATAATTTTTTTGCAGATGTCTTGAGCTTTGGTGTAAACAGTGAGGGAAAGTGGAGTTCTTGATGATAGCCAGTTGCAGTATGCTTGGTTCTTCATTTGTGCAGCCATGGTGCATCTTTTGGAGAACCAAGACTTATAGGAGATGGGAATTTAGTGTGGAATGGAGAATATATACTTCCATACCAGAGAGTATTACTTTAGTGCATATGCTTGGGCTAGAAGGTCAAAGGCAATAATCCAACCAAGGGAATGAAGCACAGAAGTCTCAGAGGTCATCCCACTTAGCATTCTTATAATGCCAGGCAACCCTTGGTGGAGAATGTGTGTTCCTCATTGGGGGAGGGGGGATAAGAACAAGTTGCAGTCTGAATTACCTAAGGGAGTACAACCTTCATAGTATATTTGAGGGGATCACTAGTGAGGAAGAGGTCCAGAGTGTTTGGAGAGTGGTTGAGGTTATCTGATACTCTGGTTGGCATGTGAACAATTTGTGTGAGGTCATTTGTCATGCCAAATGTCTGGACATCTCTAACTGCTTGGTCTGTACAGTTGGAGAAGGAAAGACAGTTGGCATTATGAATGTTGAAATCACTGAGGAAGATAACCTCACTGTTAGGAAAGTTGGACTGAAGAACAATGACTTTCAAGGAGAAGAAGTTGAAAAGTTCAGAGTGGTTGGTTGGTGACATTAGGAGAGTGATATACAGGGTGTTCGGGATAAATTTGACAGTTTCGTAAGGAAAAAGAAAATCTTCTTTGTATCTATTAAATTTAATGAATTGACAAAAAAACATTACAGGCAGAGTTAATTACAATACTATCAACAAGATTTACTCAAAATAACCACCATTAGCATCGATCACAACTTCAATTCTGCTTCGGAACCTCGAACAAGCTGATGCTACAGTCTCCCTGGGAAGGGCCGCAAACACTGTTTTAATTTTATCCATTAACTGGGCTTTTGTATTACTGGAAGTGCGATTGGTGTCTTTTTCAACTGCGCCCCATACAAAATAATCCACGGGGTTAAGGTCTGGGGAGTTTGGAGGCCAAACATTTGGACTGGTGAAGTCGTAGAAATTTTCAGACAACCATTTTTGACTTTTCCCAGAGGTGTGGCAAGGGGCCGAATCCTGCTGCCATACATACGGCCTACCATTGGCTACCCTTGTTATCCAGGGCTTGACTACAGTTAGCAACTCCACGAACAAAGCCCGAATTCCAATGCCAGGGTTCTTCAACACCTGTTCCTGCAGATTTGCGAGGAATTCTGCTGTACGAACGCAATCAGATCGTCTGCTAGGGATCTTTCTTCTTGCTACATCCTCGTAGTCACCATTGCAAGTCTCTAGTTCATGCCTGATTGTTTTTACTGTATTCAGGGAGCATTGGGCAGCAGTCGTAATATCCTTATTTTGATGGCGGGCACGAATCATCATGATACAAGTTATTCTCTTCCATGATTCAGGTGGGTTCCAGCTATCCATCCTTTCTGACATCTTGTATATGAATGAAGAAGGGTCCAAACTTTTAAATGAAGAGAAGTGTGTGTTAATACATGTAACTTACGGAAAAATATAATTAATTATAAATATGTCAAATTTATCCCGAACACCCTGTAGACAGCATATGAATTTGACAGAATGGGACAGAGATATTTTCAGTCAAAGTAGATCACAAATGGAAGATTCTAAGTTGAATGAAGACTAGCAGGGTATATCAGAGTGAACATATGCACAAAAATACCACCCTTGAGCCAAAAGGAGTTGAAGATTGTACTTGGAGAAGTTGAGATGGGTAGTGATTGGAGAGGCTGAAACTTAGATTTCTGTGAAAAACAGCAGGTGGAATTTTCAGATTGGAAGTGGACAGCATTACAGTTGGAGCTGATGCCATGTATACTTGTAATGCAGATTTGAAAGTCTTTGTGAGGTTTATTGTTGATCAAGTGGGTCATACACATTTCTTATGCATTGCTTGTACTTTGATTTTCAAGTTGTCATTAGTGGTGCTTGATTTCCACACTATCATTCCTCTTTTGTGGATTTTCTATCACACGTTGTCATTTTTCTTGCAAATATTGACAAAGTCACTGTCATTGTTTCTGCTGGCTGGATGTTAGGTTGGACCAGGCTTGTATATGTGATTGGGAACAATTGACCTTGAAGTTGTTCACGGCTTCCATTAGTTCTGATGTGCTTGCCAGTGTATCACAGGTTACTTTCACCAGTCATGGGAACTTCATTCCATCCATTCTTTTGTTCATATATCAGAAGTAGTGGTAGTTGATGATTATTCTGAATCAGAACCAGATTTTATGGTTAGTTTGACAATATCTTCCTTCAGTATTTTGTCACTTTCAGTGTGGAAGTCTAGGATAATGATGTTATATTCTTGTTTTCAGCCTCAGTTGAGTTGTGCACCATCAATATAATAAGGTTATGGAGCTGGCTAATATCAGTGGATGATGATTTTTCATCGAGGTGCTAATCATGGATCTGTTCTAGCTTGGTTTCAACTGATTTGATTTTGAGGGAGAAAGTTTTGTTGATAGCAGCAAGGTGCTGCTCCAAGCTTTCAATGCACTTTTCTAAGTTCATGAACAGTTTACTAAAGGCAGTTTCAGATTCACAAGACATTTATATGTTGCTTCATCAATTTTTAAGCTGTGAGAATATGACCAATGGCAACAACAAAAATTGCATAGAAAACCTTTTTAGGTGTCTCTGACATCAAGTCTACAGCTGTGACATTTGAAAATGTTGAATTTATTGGTGATGGTCATCTCAGTTGCATAACAATGCCTGGAATGCTCTATCACCATTGGGCTTTGTTGCCACCATCTAAAATGCTGCAAGAGACCCATAAAATTAATTAACATGCAAGATAAACAACTACGAACATGCACTCACATCTTCAAAATAAGCAATAATATACAAAAATATACATTCACAAAGCAAAATAGCTAAAGCTTGTAAATTTATCAATTACATAAATATGAGGAACAAACACACAAAATGGGTCATGTATTTTTATTTAATTCTTGTTTTACTTTATCTATGAAAGTCAAGGTCATTTGGGGAAAAAATAAATACTCTTATAGATGCTATTCATAATAAATAAATATGTAATTATCATAAATAAAAAAGTTTTAAAACATTACCTTATAAAACATTCTGTCTCCAAACCTCAGCATTTCAGCAAATGCATTCATCCATGAATGAATGATGGCAAAGAAGCCAATTACTAATACCAAAGTGCCAGGAAGCATACACCCAAAAACAGATAGAAGAAATCCTTCATGAGTAAATGTGTCTTGTCCAAATTTCTGGAATACTGGAATACAGAACCTTTGGAAGATGTAATAAATATACAGCATACAAGCCAGAACTTGTAAAAAATTAGTGGCAACATAATTCCAGCGAATGCATGGAGTTCTGCAAGTAAATAAAAAAAAGGATTATCTTAGTCTGACAAAAAGTTGTAATTCTCTTAAAAAAATGTCTTTCTTTTCATTTTTTAAAAATAAAAAAGAAGTCACATATGCCCTGTTAATCATGATGAAAGTGATGGCTTACATTCAAATGGTTTTGGAGTGAGTAAACTATAGAAACTGTTGCTAGATGGAAGTACAGTGTGTGATGCAAGCAAGAGATCAGAAGTAAGAGGTGAAGAGAAAGATTGGAAGGGTGGAACAGGAGAGACTGAAGTGCTCAGCAATGGAAATCGTAGCAGCGTGAGAGATGGAGAGAGAGAGAATGAAAATGCAAAAGGAACAGGGAAATGAAGGGCAGGTGGACATGGAGACATGGCATAGGGAGAGTGGATGTTGCAAGTAGTAGTGAATGTGTGTGTATGCGAATGATCAGCATGGAATGAATTGAGATGTGAGTGGGATAGTTCAGACTCAGGAGATATATAAGATATGTGATGATAAAGGTAACTGGACAAGGACAGGGATGGTGGGGGGGGGCAACAACTGGCTAGGGTAGGACTGATTACAGACCCAAAAGTAAATTGCTGTGTTTATTTACAAATGCTAGGGGCATCAGAATTAAGGGAGATGAAATTGCTTCACTGTTTGAGTTTATTCATCCAAAAATTGCTGGAATACGTGAAACATAGTTGAATGAAGACGATATCCTGACAGGAATAGAAGTTGAAGGGTACAGTGTTTTTCACAAGGATAGAAAGGACAAGAAATGAGGGAGGAAAGTGCTGCTGTGATAGCAGAGGAATTATGTCCACATAAGGTAGACATGAAGGATAGAAACAGTGGCAATGGTTTTGAGGCAGTGTGGTGAGGAGATTGACAGGAAGAGATATTTAGTTTTGGATGTTGCTATAGGTCAGTGAATATAGAGAGAGGATGAAGAATGTATAAGTAACTTGGGTTAGTGAACAAGGGAAGGGTGATTATTATGAGTGATTTTAATTATGGCACTATAGACTGGAATGAAGGGATAGCATTTCGGAATAAGGAAAACAAATTTCTTGAGTTCTTGAGAGACAACCATCTTAGGCAGTAGGTAAAGTAGGGTATGCAAGGATTGAGAGTTTAGATCTGATCATTTCATTGAAGGATGTAATTGTGAGTGAGGTTTTGCACTTCCTTCCAGTTGGTAAGAGTGACCACGAAGTGATAACCTGGGTGTGGTTAGCCATGTCAGGAATGGATATATGTGAAATTACAAGGTTGGTGATTATGACAAGCTTAGGAGACAGCTTGGAGATATATATATATATATATATATATATATATAGAGAGAGAGAGAGAGAGAGAGAGAGAGAGAGAGAGAGAGTATGGAATGAGAAGTTGAGCAAAAAGAAAATAAATGCTGCCTGGGAAACTAAAAAGAAATGCTTAATTGCATCAATAAGTGAATGAATTCCAAAGGTCAAAAGGTATTCCGAGTTGCTCACTGAATTCCGAGGTATTCAGTAAGGTTCATCCTCAATGGGAAATCAGAAGCTGAAGTGTAGAGAAATGAGGGAAGACTTAATGGTGAACAAGCAAGAGGTATATGAAAAATTCAGTAAGCTAATTGTCAATAAGGCAATAGAACTTGATGACATATCGCATGTGTCTTAAGGGAATGTTCTAGGAAGTTAGCTTCAACACTGGTCTACATGTTTAACAAGAGTCTTGCATCAGCACACGTCCCAAAGAAGTGGAAGGTAGATAAAATTGTTCCACGTCACAAAGGGATCATAGGGCTAAGGTTACAGATTATAGGCAGTTCTGTATATTATTATTATTAACATTTGATCTCCATGGAGTCAGAGATTCATCGTGGGAGGTACTCACTATAGCATACAATACTCATCCAACTGCATCTTAAACTGATTCAATGTGTCCACATCCACAACACACTCAGGCAATGCATTCCACTCACCAACCACCCTTCATGCAAAGAACCTGCTTCTCACTCCTTTGCTCACACCCTCTTTATACAGTTTCTAGCAATGGCCTCTTGTTCTACTCCCCTCTCCCATTCTATGAAAAATCTCTTCTATGTCTATCTGATAACAACCTCTTACCGGCTTATATGTCTCAATCATATCCCCCCCCCTTCCTTCTATTCACGAGGCTCTGCAACTTACATTTTCTCAATCTATCCTCGTACTTCATATTCCAAAGATCACTGACTACCTTTGTGAATCTTCTCCGTACACTTTCCAACATATCCTTGTCACCATGAAAACCCGGCAACCAAATCTGTGCAATAATCCATATGAGCCCTGATCAAGGCTCATACAATGGAATCATAACCTCTCTATTTCTGCATTTCAGGGTTCTCCACATCATTGCCCTTATTCGATGTGATGTCTTCACAACTTGTGCAATGTGGCCCCTGAATTTCAGGTCCTTGTCCACTATCACACCTAGATCTCTCATCTCTTCTACTTCTGTTAAAGTTTCCCCATCAAGTGTATACTTTGCATCCCATCGTTGCTTACAAAATCTCAAAACCTTACACTTGGCAACACTGAACTGACAGTTCCACTTAGCTGCCCATTCATGTGATCTATTCAAGTTCTTTTGGAAGACATTAACATCAGCCTGATTGTGCATTGCTCTCCCCAGTTTTGCATCATCCTCAAACAGCTGGATACCACTAGTTAAACCCAACCCAATATCATTAACATGCAAATTAAACAACAATGGCCCCCAAACTGACCCCTGCAGCACACCACTGGTGACCTTTCTCTTTTGAGATGCTGTACCCCCCATATACAACTTTCTGATACCTATCTGACAGCCAGCCACTGATCCAACACAGAAGTCTGTTATCCAATACCATCTGTTTCATGTTAAAAACGTTTAATTTTCTTGACCAAAAAAGCTCTAGAAAGACTTTTAATGGGATTATATCGATCAAGTGCATATAATCAACAACTAAGGCTGTATAATGAAGATACCAACAGCCTTAGTTGGTGAAACTAGTTGGTATAACTTAGTTGTTGATTATATGCACTTGATCAATATAATCCCATTAAAAGTCTTACCATCTGTTTCAATTTATTTAAGAGCTTGTCATGTGGCAGTCTATCAAAAGCCTTTGCAAAATCCAAGTACACCACTGTATATGCATCTCCCTTGTCCAAAGTATTTGTTACCTTGTTATAGTACATAAGTAAGTTAGTGAAACATGATCTCCTCTTAACAAACCCATGCTGATAACCACAGAGAATACCGCTGTTGTCTACCCATGTTGATAACAGCGTTATCAACTGTATCCTGTATATTTCTATATCCTACTTCTCACCAATCTCTCCAGGACTTTCACCACAACGCGAGATATACAGTCCAGCCTAATTTGAAGCTACAGCCTTATCACCACCTTTATGCAGTGGAACAATTTTTCCCTCCTTCCACTCCCTTGGAACCTGTGCTGTTGCAAAACTCTTATTAAACAGGCATGCCAATGCTACTGCCAGTTCCCTGGAACATTCCCTTAAGATGAGTGGTGATATATCATCAAATCCTATCACCTTATTAACATCAAGATTATTTATTTCCTCAAATACCACCTGCTCACTCACAATTAATCTATCCTCTCCTATGTCCTTTACACTTAAGTTCCTCATGATTCCACCCTGATCAGGATGAAACAACAGTGGTATTCTTGGTGCTTGTCAACATGGGTTTGTTAAAGGAAGATCATGTTTATCTAATTTGCTTATATACTATAACAAGGTGACAAATGTATAGTATAAGAGAGATGCATATACAGTTGTATACACTACTTGAAAAAGGAGTCAACAGACACCATAGTGTGAGGAATAAACAGACATGGCACCCACCTTAATAAGATGTAGGACCTCCTTTATCTGCAATGACTTCAGCAATCCTATGGGACATACTTTCCACACACATACGATAGCGATCAATGGGAATTTTGGACCATTCTTCCTGCAGGCACGTAATGAGGTCCTGAACTGTTATGGGACAGACATCTCTTGGTTAATGTGGAAGAAATTTTCATAGAATGGAGAAGAGGTAGAACAAAAACGGAACATATCTGGAAGCAGTATAAGGAGAGTGTGAGCAGGGACATAAGGAGCATAAGTTCTTTGCACGAAGAGTGGTTGGTGAGTGAAATGCATTGCCTGATATTTCAGTAAATGTAGATACAGCAAATTAATTTAAAAGCACTTATGTACTTATGCATACTTATGTACACTCCAGATGATGATCTTGATGTGAAGATCGAAACGTCAGGATAATAAAAAAAGTTTTTTAACATGGTTGTAAATTCTAAAAATTTTTAAAATGAATTTAAAAGCACAGTTTGATGAGCTTTGTGTGCAACATTGTGTAGCCTGTGATGAGTCTTTTGACTCCATAGAGGGGTAATGTTAATAATAATAATAATTTGCTTTCTAATAATGAAAATGATCAACTTAAACCAACTGGCTTGGAAAAAAAACCAATTACTCATTTCATATAAAAGATTTCATCTATCCATTTCAAGCTCTGCAGGTGATGCCCATGATGAAATAATGTTATGTGGCATTTTCCAGATTAATACGATAGTTTTTCCCCCCACCCTCCAACAAATAGTTTTGCAGTTGGATATTCACAAATATCTAAGCTCAAGTTGGCAGATGCACTGATTATCTATTGGTTGAAGATCAGAAATGCTATTCACTGAGCCAATGACCAGCAACCAGTCTAAATGACAAAACACCAAGATAAGTGCACAGTGGCAATAAATGTTTTACATCATGAATGATTTAACCATTTCCTTCGTAATGTGAAACCATTGGTTTATTGTATATTTCAAATTAACTTTGATATATATATAAGTGAAGTATGGGCATAGAGCTTGAAGAAAAGGGGTGGATAAAAATGTATTCCAAGCATATTTTAATGGCAAATGCCTTAATTACTACCATGTACATGTGCTCAACAACATCTTTTCTTTCCCCCTCCCACCTGCTACAAGCATACGGGGTATTAAAAAGTTTCATGTTTCAGAAGAATGCTTATCCCCTCCAGTTCTCAAAATCCCTAAGACACAAGTATCTTCACAATCTTAAAATATTTTGTTTTTAAATTATTTGTTAATGTAGATAGTTAACTCTCTTCCAAATACAATATGTTGGAATATTTATGTTGAAGTAAACCAGTTAGAGAATACTTACAAAAACATGTGGAATGAATGTCCTTATGACAAAAGGGTTGAAAAGATATTCATTCAAATCCCATTCAGGATGTAAAGAACCTTCAGACCTTTTCAAATGAAAGTGAGTTAGCTAGTCTCATACAGAAGTGGCAGGGTTTCTTATCCTGCAAACAGACCAGAAGAACACATATGGTTAATAGACTCAAAAATACACTAGCCTCCTCATCTTTGTTGCTTTGGCAATAATCAAAAACAACTAACAACTAAGCAATAATCAAAAACAACTAAGAAGCCCTAAGTTCATGCATTTTGATAATTTGTGTTATTTATCTATGAAATAGGAAAGTCGTTTGGTAAAAAAAAGGGCTAATTAGCTAGAAAACCATTTATTAATAAATGAAAATTTTATCTTATTAAAATTTTAATTTTCAGCTCAAAATTATGCTAATTATTTTGAATTTAATCAACTTCTGAATTCAACACCTAGAAAACTGTCAACTAATGAGTGACCACTAATATGGATTTTGCCAATCAAGATACATATCAAGAATCCTCACCCATCATCCTCTACTAGATAAGTGTCATGGAAGGTATGGAGAAACTTGTGCTACTACATTTCCAAGGCATCTGATAGGGTTTGGCATCAATTTTTTTATTACTGGACTGCCAGTTTCACTCAGACTGTTCACTGTATGTTATGGTGAAGGGTGTTCAGATTTTCCTATTAATGTAGGTGTTATTCAGGGCTCTGTTATTTCATCCACTTCTTTCTCATATATATAAATGACTTTGTTTCCCTGACCTCAAACCCTATTCAGCTTTTCTGAAACAGTGTTCTCCAATCATCTTAATCATATGACAAACTTTGCAGTACTCAAACATCTGAGGTTTCAAGATCATCTATTATGTGTCACTGAATGCTTATCTCGATACTATCCTTTCATAATGTGATAACAACCTAGTCACCTTTAATGCTTCCAAAACAACACTTTTTTTTTTAGGAAAAAAAAAACAAAAAGAAAAACATAGTTCTTCTCCGTTACCTTTAATAATGCTGAGCTTAACAGTCAAGCTCAGATCTCATGTCTCAGACTGAACATTTACTTCTAACCTTTCCTGACATAACAACATTGTTTCTATATAATATCCTTATCTTCAAAAAAACGTGTACTTTTTCAGTGAGCAGTAACTTTTCATCTGTCCAATTACTTACTCTGTACAAATCACAAATGTGGCCAACCTTGGAATCCTGTTCTCACCTTTTTGGTGGTACACTTAAAGCCTCTCTAGAAACTCTTCATGCTGTTTCTAAAAAAAATTCTAATGCTGATGCTGTTTAGAAAAGGACAGTTCAATTAACAAACAATCTCTCATCCTAACAGACTCTCTCCAGCCACAGATGCTCGGTTTCTGTAATTAGTTTCTTCTACAGTTATTTCCATAAGTACTGTGTAGCAGAAATGGCAACCACCATTCATTTCTGCTAAACCTACAGTAACATAAGCAGCACCTTCTCGACATTCTTTTAAGTTGAATTGTGACTCACTAAAACCTGTTCTTCCCATTCGTCTTGCATTCCATCTGCCTTCCTATGAAGCCCTCTCCAAAGACTACAACCTCCTCCTCTTGAAAAAGAATATCAAAAGATTACTTTTTTGTTGACTCCTGCCCACAACATTGGTCACTGATATGCTATAGGCTTTGCAGCCTGTCATGTGTGGAAGTAATATCGTTATTATTATAATTACAAGAGAACCCCCCCCCCTAGGGAGAAAGGGACTCATCGAAGGAGGCCACATATCATTCATGCCACCTGCCATTTTAGTACATATGATGGCGGCCACATAGCAAAGATTACAAAAACAGAGTGGCCCATAAGTCACAAAGGGATTTAAACATTTAAGAACTTTTTTTTATTTATTAATTACTTTTATTCTTTTTTTTTTTGTTACAATGAAATATGGAAACTGGAGATTTTTTTATTAGTTATGAGTTATTCACATTTTAAACTCCAATAAAATCTCTAGACTGTCATCTTCTTTTAGAATTATGAATTGATATCGCATTACACCAAAGTGCATAACTTTACCTTTACTAATATTGAACTGACAGCCATTTTCACATGCCCACAATTCCAGCTTATTCAAATCATTCTGCAAGTACTGCACATCAGCTACAATACTGATTACCTTGTCTATCTTTCCATTCATCAGCAAACAGATGAATGTCTTCTGTCAAATCCTTCCCCATGTGATTAATGTATAGACTGAATAACAATGGATCAAAGATTGATTCCTGGGATACTGGTCGCTTTAAATCTTGCAGACTCACATCCCCTGTTACCCACTTTTTGATATGTCAGTCAGCCATCCTTTTATCAAAGCTAATAGTTTATAATCCAATTGCATATTCTACAATAACAGCTTTCCATGCTTTATTCTATCAAAAGTTTTAGCAAAGTGTAAAAGTATCATGATTTATTCATTCCTCTTGTTTAACTCAACTGTAACATAAAATGTGAGCAAGTTACTCAAACATGACCTTCCCTTAGTAAACCCATGCTGTTCATTGCAAAATATATTCTCTGTCAACCAAATTCTGAATTCAATCTCTTACGCACTTTTCTAAAATCTTCACCACATCTTGGCAAAGTCAATAGTTAGACACATCAATCTTTGCACCACCCTTGTGCAATTGGATTATCATACATTCCTTCCACTCCTGTGGAATCTTCCCCATGCTGAATTATCAGTCCCTACTGCCAAATTCTTATTCAGTTTATACAACAGTTCCAATACTACCTTCTCCTCCTTTTACACCTGAGCTTCTTCATCCAGTGAAGAGGTAGAATTGGACGCTATGTTGCATACACCGGGCTAATAGCTCGTATCAAAATGGGCACTCATTAGTTGAAAGATCTCATCTGCATTTGCTACTTGCATATACCACCACATTCAGGAGAGTTATTCTTTAATATTCATTCTTTCTTTTACTTGAGACATAATGACAGAATCATTTGGTCTGCTTCTTATAATTTTCCTAACTGACATCATTCCTATCCACAAGGTATTCTTCCCACATAATCTCTTTCTTAAGAATCTCTTGCTTAATAAGATTGCACATCCCTTTCATTCCTACTCTGTTTCTTTGAACTCTAAGGATACATTCCAGTATTGCATCATTTGAGCATTTTTTAAATGAATTCCAAGTCAATATCCTTCCACATCTAGCAACTCTCATCGATTATTAATAAAAAACAGATTTCTTTTAATCTAGTACTTACCGAGGATAACTATCACGATACACAAGAGTAGGAGCAAATAAAAAATATAGAAACTTTCCAAAATCAGGACATGATGTATCTTTTTCCTTTGCATCTGGATCTACTTCTATTATTGAAAATATAAAAGAAACACAATGTCAAAAAAAAAAAGTATAGTTTAATTAATGAATTTCTAATTCTAAATGTTTTTTTAGCTGATAGGGTCAGTTATTTATTTTTATACATTTAATTATTTATAATAAAGATAATATTTTTCAACTCTTCACTGATTTATTAATGACTTCATTTCCAGACAATTTCATTATTTACTTCATTACTATCAGTGAATCTATTGTTTGGGCATAGTTCTGATTATCTTCAGATAAAAGATAGTTTGGGTAAGAAAAAAAAGAAATGGTGTGAAATATACAAAAAAATACACACTCTGAAATTTTAAACTAGTACAAGTTGTTTTCCTTAGAGATAGTTATTACTTGCCCTTTATTAAACTGTGAAAGACAAGAACTTAATGTTAAAGGAATTGTAAGAAATGAATAATATAAGCACATAAACACAAGAAAGATATTTAATTAACCAAATATTTTGGTCTGGAAATATCAGACTATCTTCAGTGGCACTACAAGAACAGTTTTAAAAAAAATACAAGGTGGAATACTAACAATAGATCATTTAAAAATAGAACAAGCCGTGTGATGTTATATCACTAAGTATTAAAGGGAATATTTTTAAGCAGAGACATGATTTAAATAAATATATTAATTAATAATATTAAATAACATAAAATTAATATGAATTAATGAGTTATCCTGATTAGACTTTCCCAGATTTTTGATATAGATATACAGTCATTCCGATTCAAGTTAGGACAATGGAGTAAGGCCTCTATGCTTTCTTTGAATAAACATTCAAATTTATAACAGAATCTATGTAAGAGGCGAGTTTTTGACCAAAGGATGCTGTGGTTAGTTTCAATCCCTTGCTGAGCCAATCCAGATTTTTCAGGTTTGTTGTGATGAATGGAGGATTGATGTTCTTGGATTCTTTTTTCAAGAGAACGTCTACTTTGTCCAAAATAGGAGAGATCACAGTTGCAGGGAATTTGATAAACTCCAGGAAGAGACATAGTTGAGCATTTGACTTTAGGAGAAGGAAAATGGGAAGATAATTTGTTAATAGGTGAATACGTTAACTCATATTTCTTCAGAATTCTTGTGATAGGTTCTGAAATCCTGGAGATGTAGGGAATTGGAACTCGACGTATTGAATCTTTGTTGTTTTGTGGTGGATCATAAGAATCGAGAAGATGTTGTGTACTCTTTTCGGAAAAGCCATTGAGTTTCATGTGTTGTTGGATAGTAGAAAGTTCTTTCTGTAGAAAATTAGAAGTAGAACAATTAGTTTTGGTTAGACATTTTATTAGACATTTTATGATTAGACATTTTATGATTCCTGTTTTTTGACAAGGATGATGGGCTGATTCTTTAAGAATATAATGACCTGTGAACGTTGGTTTCCTGTAATCTGTAGTTGTAAGAGTATTTGAAGGTGACCGGATGAGGAGAACATCTAAAAAAGATAACTGGTTGTTTTCTTCCATTTCCATAGTAGACTTTATATAATGATGTAAGGAATTGATACTGTTTAAAAAAGAAGGTAAGGAGTCTTTGTTGTGTGGCCATACAGTAAAGATGTCATCTATATATCTTACCCAAAAGGATGGTTGAGGGAAAATAGATGAGAAGGGGACATTTTCTAGATGTTCTAAATAAAACATTTAGATTTTCAAATTAATAATAAAATTGTATCCCTGATTACGTTACTTAAAGTTTCCAATATTTCATTTTGACTGTCTTTACTCAAATAGTGTACTCTATTGTTTCATTGTAGGGCCCTTTCAACATGATTTTTCATAACGGGATCAAACTTCGCAAACAGTTCGACTAATTTTAAAAAATTGCCGTTATTCCTTTCATATAATTTATCAGATGATCCGTGAAAAGCTAAATTTTGGCTACCAAGGAATTTTATCATTTCAATCAAGCATTCTAAAACACTCGTCCAATGTTTCTTTTCCATTTCATAAATGCTTTGAGTCTGGCAATCAATAGTAGTTTTATTTTTTTAATTTTTATCAAGTTCCTTCTATTTTAAGAAATTTTTCATGTGACTTAAATTAGTCTCCTGTCTATGCAAAGTTGTACTTACATTTCTCCAATCATTATAACCTTCTACAAGACTACTTGATTCAGTAGGTGCAAAATGTTTGCGACAAAAGCAAAAAACAGAATTTAAAGTTTCGGAATAAATGAGCCATGTTCTTGGCACGAGCTCCCCGTTTTCCATTTTTCTATTATAATATATATCACCAAATTTACGACCATATGTATCTCTGGGATATATTATATTTTTCTTTTGAACAGGCCCCATTTCAATTAAAACAACTCTTAATTTTCCATCAATATTTCCCCATTCACCTGGATCTTCTAAATTTACAGAGACTAACAATGTGTTAGTTTCATGGTCAACTACAACTAAATCTTCTCCTAACTGTTTTTCACTTAAATCATGCATCTTGTTCAATAGTTGCAATAGTATTTTCATGCAAACTGGATGATGTGCACGGTTCTTCAACTCTGATTTCTGATGTATCGAGTTGGTTAAAATCTACATCAGAATATTTTAATATTTTAACAAATTTATTAAGAGCCCCAGTTTGTTTCTTAATATCTGCTTCTTTTACAGCATGATGCTTATGATTTTGTGCACCAGATAACTTTTTTTTAAATTTTTGATTCCATTTCTATTTTATACCCACAAGAAATTATTACACAGCACGACACAGAGATGAAATAATAGCCGCACTGCGCTACTGTCGGTAGCCTACTGAGATGTGTACCATATGACTGGTTAACTAGCAACAAATGTTTTGTATCAAAATTTGAAAAGACTGCAGTAGACACAACACCTGCAGGCAAGCATTTAGCCTGCAGGTGTTGTATCTCGCTGAAAAATTGTAAACAGCTCGCTGATCAAAGAGGCAGCAATATATAATTTTTTAAAATTTTTATTCAGTGTATCCGGCCTTATTTATTTTAATATGATCATTCTAATAATTTTTTGTTTTTATGATAAAAATTTTGTTTCTTAAAAATAAACTTATGAACCGTGCCCCAGCAGTGGTGCCCCCTTCGTAACCACACCCGCATGCCCGCTTCCACCAGCCCTGGGTGGCATATATGGTGGCACTCCTGCATATGGCTCAGTTCTATAAATAAGATTAAAGTTCTTTGTTTTAGCTTCACCTTGTAATTATGCTGATGCACTGATGATGGTATTAGGGTAGCCACCTTTTGGTAAGTCTAAAGAGGGACACACTTATCGAATATGAAAGTCTTCCCCTCCCCCTAAATGCATAAAATGAAAAAACCAAAGTTGAATATTTAATTCTAACCTTATAAAAAATTAAAACATTGAATACATTGGTATGGGTATTAGTGATTTAATAATATTTGTATTTTAAAGTTTAATTTGTATGATTTTATCTTAAAAATGAACAAAATATAATATAACTTGAAACACTTTTAATGGGGAGAAAATACTGAGGAGCATAAGTCTACCTGTTCTTGAAATTCAAGATTTGAAACTGTACTTCTTATTTGATTTGGCTGCTTCTAAAAGCTGTCTGTTTTGTTTCACTCTTACAAAATAGTCCTTGCAAGTATCTGTAGCATTTTTTGAAATGATTACTTCACTTTTTATGAAGTCAGCTGAGCACTTGTTTCTTGAGTCTGTCCATTTTAGGTTCATAAGAGAGAACATCCTTTCTACAAAGGCATCTACCAGGAATGCTTAAAACAAACTGTATGAGCTTAAAAAGATTGGGAATGTTTTCTTTACCAATATTCTGAATAATATCCTTCCATTTCATACCTAAGGTCTCGTCTGCTGTGTGGTATTTATTTTGTCACAACTCAAGCAGAATTCCTTGTATAACTCATTCAGGCTAATGTCGGATTCTAAATTAAGTGCCTTCACAGTCTCTTTGAGATGCTTGAAAGACAATTCACTTTGGAGGTTTAAGTTCTTCAGCAGACTAAAAAGATTGTTTTCTGTAAAGTCAAATGATTTCTCCAAATGGCTTAAAGATTTCTCATAGAACTTAAGAAAGTCTGACTTACACTGATTGCTTTCTTAAGGAATCATGGCTTCTAATACCTCTTCAGTGGCATTTTCAAAGAACCTATCCTCTCGCCTTTTAAGAAGTTTGTTTAATAAAACACTGATTACTTCGAATGCCTCTGATGCACTCAAATCTTCTTTTTCTAGGAGTTTAATACATTCTTCAAAAATGGTTGAAACATTTGAAAAAAACTAAAAAGTAGAGTTTGGCTTGCTGGATGGCCTTCTTGTCATCAAATATTTTCCTCAGAAAAACAGGACATTCTTCAATGCTTTTAAAGTAGCTCTCAATAGCATCCCAGTTAAGCAAAAGTCTATCAGCTGCAGGTTTCAAGGAAAGCCATCTAGTACAAACATGCCTCAGAACCTCTTGCCATTCTAAATCAACAAACTCAAAATAACTCTGCAACCCTTTTGGCAGAACAAGAAAAGTGGTTGTAAACTTTGAGAACAACTGTTTCTATATCTATATTTAGTGCATCACATGCTTGCTTAAACGTGTTATGTATAATGTGGGCTGAACAATTGGCTTTTATTATTTTGTTATTTGCCTTAGATAATAATTGATACACTGAATGTTTTTTCCCAAAATTAACACTGGGTGAGTTATATGAGGAATACGAGAAAGCATTGTCTGCGCTGTAGCTTGTGACATTGTCTAGGCTCAGGGAATGCTCTTGAAGTCTACTTTTGATATTTAAAAAAACGCAATCTGAAGTCTCTTCTGGATTCTCATAAAAATCAAGAACCTAATATTCAATGCCCTTTTCAGCTATGAAATATCTTACACACAGAGGCCACAGCTTTCTGTTTCTTCCGTTACTTGCATCAGTAGCTACAGAAAAGTAACCTACTTTTTTTAGATGTTTGGTAACTTCGGAGACTGATTCACAGGCCATTACATTGCAGACAAGCATTTCAGCCTTTGTCCTACAACACTGAACCTTTAAAGCAATTTCAGAGTCATTGAATATAACAGGACACATTTTATTGGCACAATCCATACTTGAATATGATAAATTATGCTTCACTGTGTGATAAACCAAACCTAATTCTGTGGCTTTTACTGATTTTCTTTCTGTTTTGGATGATACAAAAAACTTTCTAATTTCATTCCCTGTTTGCTACCTACTGTTTTCTTTCTTTGTGTGGATATCACTGTTTGAATTTTTTAACGTCATTTTCTCCACCATGTGCAATACTGAATTCAGGGAAGCAAATATTACAGAATGCTTTAAGAGTTTGTTCCAAATGGCTTCAACCGTGGATATTTCTCTTCCCAAACACTTCTGTACACACATAAGAGCTTCATTTTTTTGCTTTTCTTCTCTTTTTCATTGCCACTTGAGGAACTAGACATCATGAAACTAATGTTGTGCAATATTCCAGTTCATTCTCGACGACTAATGTTGTGCGGAAAGCAATTCTGAAAAAAAAATGAAAAACAATAGTAGTAGTATCTCATAAAACTTAAGAACAAGTTACCTCTCAATCATCAATCATAATAAGACTTAGCTCTTACTCTGAAAAAAATGCCACAACTTCTCCTTTAAATGACGAAAACTCAAGTCAAACTCGATGTAAAAAACAACTAACTCGTAGTGTTCATTCATTGACGTTGAGCAAAGTCATTATGAGTCATATGGCATATGTATCTAGATTCTAGATACATAATGTATAACATCACTGGAAGGTGATTTCACTGCTGCCAACATAACATACAATAATTATGGTGATAAATCACATAAATACATTACATAGGCCATGAATGCGCTTATTTCATATTACAAGTAAAGATTCTAAGTTAATCGAATCACAACGAGCATTACAATCTACAGGAATCTACGTCAACTGAGCAGGATTTGACCAACAAGACCCTCCCCCAAACACAGATATTTTTGCATGCTATACATTATGGATACAAATTTACAAATGTCACTAACACTCACTAAGAATTTCTTTTGCATATTTTGCAAGTCTTTGGGATATATGGCATCTCGCCATATAAGTTGTCCCACTTAGGATTCGGGATGCTGAAAATTTTCTTAAAATTTGGGACAGGTGGCAACCCTAGATGGCACACATTGGTCCCTGGCTGAAATATCTGCAATAATAATAATAATAATATATATCTATATTATTCTTTATTCTTGTGAATGCATGTGTCTAATAATCATAAGCAATATTTAAGTTGTAAGCAGAGTTGGTATTATGTAAAATAAGGTGTAAAACAAGAGTTTGTTCCAAATGGCTTCAACCATGGATATTTCTCTTCCCAAATATGCTATCCCCACTATAATTCATAAGCTATATTGATCACATTATGAAGGAAAGCAGTATTAAACCAGATATTAAAATTGTAGATCTTAATCTTGGCTCTATACTTTATGCTATGTAAGCAATAAGACTAATTTACGCAGATGTTACACTTTTAAACAAATCCAGAGTCGACAGGATTCATTGACTTAAGTGAATAATTGCTGTAAGAAATTTGGCATGAAAACTAGTAATGAAAAGAAAAAGAATATGAAAATAGGCAGGAATACTGAAAACATCAGCTGCAATAGAACAAATAAAACATTTTAATAATTTAGGCACAGTTTTTAGTAGAGATGGCAAATTAAACATAGAAATAAACAACAAAATAAAACTAGTATTGTGGGGAAATCAACAAAATATATTTATAAAGAATTATTATTATTATTATTTAGGCCTCCAAGGAGTCAAAAACCTCATCACAGGAGGTCCTTCCTAGGAAACACAAGTCTATCAAGACTCATCGTGGGAGGTCCGGTCCCTCCTAGGAAACACAAAGTCTATCATACCACTCCTTAAACTCATTGACTGTTCTTGCTCTCACCACTCTATCAGGCAATGCATTCCATGGTTCAACCACCCTCCATGCAAAGAAACCATTCCTCACCCTCGTAACTTCCAGGGATGGCCCCTTGTCATCACTCCTTCCCACTGTTCAACCAAGCGAAAGAACTCCTGTGTCAACCCTGTAACCACCTCTCAACAGTTTAAAAGTCTCAATCATATCACCTCTCCTATCCACCAAACTCTGCAGTCCACATTCCCTCAACTGATCCTCATAACTAACATTGTATAGTCCTGAAACTGTCTTTGTTATCTGCATCTGTCAAAATAATAAAGTAGCTGTATACAAGACAGCATTCAAACAAACTAATCATTTAGTTTGAACACTGTCTTTTGAATGAATTAAATTAAATTAAAAAATTAAGTTAAAACTAAGTAGTTTTAATTTATGGATTTGGGAGCTGTGTTAGAAGTAAAAAGCTGGTCATCACACACAGACTACAGATATGAGTTATAAGAAAATGAACAACCTGCAGAATCATCTTAAAAATGAAGATATATGAAGGAATTTTTCATTGTTGGTATTCAGGAATGTATGAGAACAGTTAATCTCCAGTGCCATGGGCACTTAAATAAATGGGAAAGGTTAGGCAAAGCAGGTGTTTGATGCTAGGATGGCAAGAAAAGGACCTAAAGGAAGACCAAGATCTAGGTGACTGAGGAAGTCTGAAGTGCTTTGGAAGACCAAAATATGAGATCTGACAATATTGGAGTTATGACAAATAACAGATTAATTTGGAAGAGAACTGTTGATAGGAAGTTAGTAATAATGCAATCTTTCATAAAGAACTAGCATAGCATCCTTAGGCACTTCTTGAGGGTACATATCAAGTCTTTAATGATGAGCATATTTCAGTATTGAAGCACAAAAAAAAAAAAAAAAACTGTTAGTAATCTGCAATGTAAAAAAGGAGTTGGAGTATTATACAATATTCAATTAGAAATGCACATATGTGAAGATTAAAATACACTATGTAATTTGAACTGCAGCCAAAGAGAATAGAAGTTCAACTGCAGAATAGGGAAAATAGCACATTTGAGGCTATCTGGTGTGAGACTGAGGCCAGCAGAACAAAATATACAGTTGGGTGCTGCTATAGACCAGGCAATGGAATAGATGATGGAGATAGTATGCATAGGCAAATAGACTCAATGAGTGGAGGACAGGTAGTTATTATGGGGGATTTCAACTATGGTAACATTGATTGGAAGGAGGAGAGGACACACTGGAGGAAGGAAATGGATTTTTTGCAGTTACTAAGGGATAACTACCTAAGACAGCATATCATGGAATATACTAGGGGTTTGAGAGTACTCAATCTAGTAATTGCATCTGAGAATTTGACTATAACGAATATGACCACATTACCACCAACTGGTGAGAGTAATCATGAGGTCTTGACCTGGGAGGTGGCTAAATGTGTGGAATTTTCAATTAAGAGAGGGTACATGGGGAATTACCATTCTGGTAAGTATGACAAGCGTAGGAGATTGCTTGGATCAGTGCTATGGCATGTAAAACTGAAAGGAGTGGATGTTGATAGTGCATGGGAAGTGGTGAAGGAGTGTCTGAGGGAGGTAATGGCTGACTGCATACCTAGAGTCCAGAGAGTACATCAAGTGGGAGTTAAATGGATGAATAACACCATTAAGCTTGACTGGTGATTAGTTTATGGAATTAACAACGCATATAAAGTATATTAATTAAAGGTAACTTTAATGAATAACTTCTATATTTCGGCAACGTCACATTGCCATCTTTAGGAACATAAAGATATGGTATGTGCACGCAGGCACTAACACAAAGCAAATGAGGAAGAAAGCAAGAAACTAATATTGTTCCTAAGGTCCTAATGGTGCCCTCTGGTGGGCTAATTTGGTAGTCTTGGCAGTTGGGTTGAAGTTCTCATAATGTAAGTCTCCCAAATTTGGGGTAGTTTCATGTACCCAAAGTTGTTGAGGTTAGGAATGTTTTTTAGAGCTGCTGAAGATTCTTTGAATAATCTTTCGTATTTAAACTTGCTGAGATGAATTATTTTTGTTTTCTTCCAACGAATTTTATGGTGGGTATCTAAGGCATGGTCTGCCAGCCCAGAGCAGCTGTACTGGTGGAACCGGATGTAGTCTTTGTGTTCTGAAATCCTGATATTTGTTGTTCTGCCTGTTTGGCCAAAGTAGGACAATTTGCAGCTGCAAGGGACCTGGTATACACCAGGTAGGCCTAGGGGAAGTGGTTGGTCTTTGGTAGAGCAGATAAGGGATGCCAACTTTTTTATATGGTCTGTAATAGGAAGTAAGGTCATATTTTTTGAGGATATTGGTTATTTTCTCAGAGGTGCCCTGAATGTAGGGGATGGTGATAGACTTGGTGTAATCTTTATTCTGGAGGGGGGAGGGGGTTGTGGTTTACTGGTTTTAGTATTTTTTGGATTTTTTTGGTTGCAAATTGTCCTACTTTGGCCAAACAGGCAGAACAACAAATATCAGGATTTCAGAACACAAAGACTACATCCGGTTCCACCAGTACAGCCGCTCTGGGCTGGCAGACGATGCCTTAGATACCCACTATAAAATTCGTTGGAAGAAAACAAAAATAATTCATCGCAGCAAGTTTAAATACGAAAGATTATTCAAAGAATCTTCAGCAGCTCTAAAAAACGTTCCTAACCTCAACAAATTTGGGTGCATGAAACTACCCCAAATTTGGGAGACTTACATTATGAGAACTTCAGCTCAACTGCCAAGACTACCAAATTAGCCCTTCAGAGAGCACTATTAGGACCTTAGGAACAATATTAGTTTCTTGCTTTCTTCCTCATTTGCTTTGTGTTAGTGCCTGCGTGCACATACCATATCTTTATGTTCCTGAAGATGGCAATGTGATGTTGCCGAAATATAGAAGTTATTCATTAAAGTTACCTTTAATTAATATACTTTATATGCGTTGTTAATTCCGTAAACTAATCACCAGTTATGTCTGACCAATGTATAAGCCTTGCCACTAGAACCATTAAGCTTGATCTGCAAAAAAAAAAAAGAAACAACTGTAGAGGAAATTTAAGGAGAAAGGTGACCTGCAGGTGCACAACACTACAAAGCACAGGGTAACTAGTGTGATAAGAAAAGCAAAAGCAGTTTATGAAAGGAAATTAGCAATGCAAGCTAAAGAGAATCCCAAGCAGTTCTTTCGATATGCTGCAAGTGAAAGAAAAAAATGTTATATGGCAGAATGATTTTAAGGAATGCCGATGGTAGGGAGGTAACTGAATCAGTCAAAATAGTAGAATTACTAAGCAAACACTTTGCAAGAGTATCATTTGCAAAGTGTTTGCTTAGTAATTCTACTAAGAGTATCATCTGCAAACAGAATTACTATTTGCTTAGTAATTCTACTACAAGAGTATCATCTGCAATATCACTGCCTGCAATATCAGGCAGTGATATTGCAGGAATGAGGAAACAAATGGCTTATATGGAGATTGAGGTGAATGAAATGGAACTGAATAGTATATTACAGAACCTTGATGTGAATACATCTGTGGGATTGGACGGTATACCAGCTCGAGTCTTACATGAAGTGGCAAAGGAATTGTCAGTGCCCTTGACTGTATTGTTTAGTTTAAGGCTCAGCTCTGGGTTAGTCCCAAGGGTGGTGGGAGGGATGGAAAGAGGGGAAAATAGCTCCACTGCATAAAGGAGGCTCCAAGACTGCTGTTGCAAATTATTGATCGATCAGCATGTCAAGAGTCATTGTCAAGGTGTTGGAGAAATTAGTCAAGAGCAAAATACAGGAATGGATAGATGGAAATGGGATATGTATGGGGGAAGAATGACTTTGTGAAGGGGTAGATCATGACTCACTAACTTGCTCACATTTTATAATACAGTGACAGCTGAATTGGATAAGGGTAATGGGTTTACAGTGATACTGTTGAACTTTGCTAAATTCTTTGACAGGATACCACATGGAATTCTAATCAGTAAACTGCAGCACATGGGGATGGATATAGGGTTGGTGAGATGGATAGGAGGGTGGTTGATGGAAAGATATCAGAGAATAGTTTATTCAGGAGCAGAGTCCAAAAGAAGACCTGTGACTAGTGGTGTGCCACAGGGTTCTGTTCTTGTGCACAGTCAACATTTGAGTGTTTATTAGTAGAGAGAAATCTATCTAGCTGTATGGGTTAGCATGCAGTGGGAAAGATTATGAGAACCATGCAGCTGTAATAGTACTTCACAAGGTTGGAATGCAGCCACCTGTTATTTTCAACATGCTAAAAACGCTTGGGATCAGTAGGATGTTTTCATATTGAACTATTAATGGTTATAATGATACAGAAGGTGTACCTGACCACCAAAGAATGGGTCGACCATGCTGTATTAGGATGCAATAGCTTGCAAGGGCTGTGAAGCATGCCCCAACCATAATCCTGTGAGAGCATAGAAAGTGATGTCGTGAGAGACGAGTTCACAGAGAATGATGTCACGTGTACTAACCAATGATTTTGGGGTGAGAGCTTATTATTGTTCTACTAGACACTTCCTAACACCACAACTAATGTGGCAGAGGGTGATAAAACCAAAGGCATTTTTCTGGTGGTATGCAAATAACAGACACAGAGATATCCTCTGTGTCTTAGAGAGAATCTCTCTCGCACACACACACACACACAGAAACACAGAAAGTGATATCGCGAGAGATGAATTCACAGAGAATGATGTCACTTGTACTAACCGATGATTTTGGGGTGAGAGCTTATTATTGTTCTACTAGACGCTTCCTACCACCACAACTAATGTGGCGTGTGCGCGTGCGTGCGCGCACACACACACACACATGCCATAGCATCCAGGATTCAGAGAGGTCATCACCTTTCATTAGTGATAGTTTTGTGGGATGGTGACATGTCAGGGGTATCCAAGTTGCATTTCTGCAAGCAAAGAGATCAAACCTCACTAAAGTGTATCAAGACACTGTGCAGGAACTTGTGGTATGGCACTGATCAATATCTTGTTTCATGGTAGGCAGTGGATCTTCCAACAGAACTCAGCACCTGCACAAAGGCAAGGACCACACAACAGTGGTTGGAGGTTAATATGCAAGACCACATATCACCTTCTAATTAGTGATCTGGAAGTCCCAATAAATCTGTTGGGCTTCAAATTGTGGTCGGAGCATGAGAGAGTAGCCTATAAGAAATGACACTCCAGCATCACCAGCTTGAAGGTGGATTTAGAGCAAGTAGTGGCAGCACTTCTGTTGGATGTTGTGAATATCACCATCGATATGTGGCCTCATAGATTTCGGGCATGTGTGAAGGTAAAAGGGCGATATTTTGAACAGCGAGTTGAACATCTGCTACTATACGTACAATATATATGTGGTTTATATATGCTGAAAGCTGTAAATAATTTACTCATAGATTAAAGGTTTATGTGCTGTTCAACCTGTAACATTATTTATTATTATTATTCAGGCCTCCATGGAGTCAAAAGACTCATCGTGGGAGGCCCTTCCTAGGAAATACAAAGTCTATCACTTATGACTAGACTAGGTATATAAAGACTAGTCTTATGAGGGGCATCCTCTATGGATGCTGTTGGCTAACCTTAGAATCGTGGAAAATTTAACACAACCATATTTATTAAGATTAGGCTGGGTTTTTTAAAATTTGGTACTGATTCTAAAACAAGTCTTTCGAGTTTGTATTTACTATGATGGAGCATGACAGTTTTCTTCCATCTGATTCTATGCAAGGTATCCACAAGGCATGGTCTGGAAGAGCCGAATGACCATAGTTGTGGCAGCAGATGTATTTCTTGCATTCATCTAGACAGATATTAGCAGATCTCCCAGCATGACCATAATATCATAAGTTTCAAGAATAAGGAACCTTGTGAACATCTGGAACAGAGAGAGGAGAAGAGGTCGATTATTAGGAGAGCAGAGAAGGGATACAGCTTCAAATGAAGTTGAAAGCAGTAGTGCAGAGATTATATTTCTTGTGGCTAATTTTTCTGAAGTGCCCCAGATACAGATAACAGTAATGGCATTACCGTAGTCTTTATGTTGAGAGGAATGTGAGGAGGTGGAAAAGACATAATCTAATCTGTAGACTTTTTTGGCATTGTGACTATTGGAAAATTTGGTGAATAAAGGAAAGTTCTGCTGTGAGGGAATCTTGGGTAGAACTCTTCAATACTACTTGCTGATTTATAACTTAAGTACAGGCTACACACACACACATGCATCTATGATGCTTTCTTTTTCCACATTCCATGCTTATCCCTTCATTCATCCATTTTACTTCTAACTTATTTAGGCCTTTTTATCTTTAGAATACTCTTAGACATTTCTGCTATTAAATAGTTTTTGATTAATGCCTAAGTAGCATCCATCTCCTTTCCATGCTATAGCTCCCATATTATCTTCTGAGCTTTTTATAATCACCAGCAATGTATCTTGTGCATTCTAGCAACTGTGCTCCCTTTCATGTTGGCAACAGTCTCCCTGCTCTTGAGCCATCAATCAAGCTCACTTCTGTTCCCACACCACTCCTACTTTTGTTTTTCAGTCACTTCCATATTCACAATCATATTCTCTTGCTCATCCTTCTGGACGATACCATTCTCCACCTTACATCGCTTTCAGCCTTTTGTCTAATATTCTTTTACTTTTTGTTCTTGGCTTTCATTTATATCACTGCAAGTCTATTAAAATATCACACTTTCTACAGATCTTTACCCAGTCACTTCTCTTGTTCAATCTCTGAATATATAAATCTTTGACATTGGCCACACAATATAGAATTACAATCCCAACAATGAACCATTTTAGAAAAATCCAATCACTCATCACATTTAATGTTCATACCACATGTCTGGTTGTTCTAGTTCTAACCACTATTTTGTCTTCATTAACTGTAACTGTATTACACAAAATTTGCTACAAAACCTATTAACAATTTTGATAATTACTATGCATTCAGTCTCACTAATAAATAAAGTTCTGTGAAATACATACAATTTTTTGAAAACATTACAAAAAATATACCATATTTTTGCTCTGGTGATTCTACCAGCTATCTTGTACTGACAATACACAGCACCATGACAACTTATGGATGTGAGAGTTAAGTTAGAAATGAGACAGTTGATCAAAGACTAGAAATCACAGATATCAGATTCGAGAAGAATTAGTAGAATATGCGGATGGAAGAATCATATGAAAAATGAAGAAATTAAAATGGAACCTGACATTGCATTCTAGAATGTGTGAGAAGAGCTAAAGGTCACGTTGTCACTTAATCAGAATGGGAGAGAAAAGGTTAGTAAAATGGATATTTGTTCCTGCGATGGTAGAAAAAGACCAAGATCAAGATGGGTGCATGCTTTTAACACTGCCTTAGAAGCCTGTAAAATCTCCAAACGACAGATGAATAAAAATTGGATAAAAATCATTGATAGAAAGCGAGAAACAATGTAAACTTGATTAAATAATACTATCATAATATCCTGCATACCCACCCTCCTTCCAGAATTTGATGATACTATGCATCCATGTGGATAGGCTTATGTGTTCGTCACACATGTTGAATTTGATTTAAACGGTATTGATGCAAACACAGATTGATAAGAAAATAACTATTTATTTATATAACTATAACTTATATATATTTATATAACTATAACTTATATATATTTATATAACTATAACTTATATATATTTATATAACTATAACTTATATATAAAAATAACTATATCTATCTATCTATATACATATATATCATCTAAGTTTAAAAAAAAAAACCTATTATTTTTTCAAAACTTTGGACTACTGTTTTTTTTTTTTTTAAACTTAGATGGCACCTATTAGGACTTTAGTTTTGTGTTGCACACTGCAATTACTTATACTAGCCCCACTGTTACACTGGATTGTGGTTGTCTCACATTTGTAACAAACTTTGTTTGCATGCTCTGAAGATGCTGGATATAATACCAGCGAAATATTAGCTTTTAAATTAATAAATAGTTATTTTCTTATCAATTTGTGTTTGCATCAATACCATTTAAATCAAATTCAACTATGTATCCATGTCTTATATCCGATTTTACATCACACCATCTTCTTGTATAATCTTCAATACTACTTGCAGATTTATAACTTAAGTACAGATTACACACACACATTTTGCTCTGTATAATTATTTGCATCATATAATTATGGTGTTTTGGACAGTAATCATTGCAGCTTGATGTATATGTTTTATTCCAGACCTACAAAACTTAAATACAAATAGCTGTTGTATTTACATGATTTCTCAACTGTTTGTCTTAAAGTAAAAAAATCTAATCCTCACAACTCATATTCAGCTTTATTCCAGCATGCTCTTCCACATGTTTCTTTTCCAGTTTTTCTTATCATCTTCTCAAGTATAAGTATACTCAGTGGTGGATTAAGGATAGTTGTGGCCCCTAGGCAAATTATATTTGGAGCCCACCAAAAAATAATAATAATAAAAAAAAATAAAAAAAATAAAAGTTAGGTGGCAAATAAATGAAATTTTGTACTTTTGAATTTTTTGAACTTCTAGATTTTTCTGCTTGTTAAAGGGTTAAAGGATGATAAATAATAAAACTTTTTATTTATTTATTTATTTTTTAATTTTTTATCAGTTTTTTTACAATTTTACAAAGTTTTTTTTTACTTGCACTACACTCAAATAATGAAAACATGAAAAGTCACACTAAAAAGTTATTTTTGAAACAAACGCCTCACTCTTACACGATTCAATAACAAATGAAATTAAGGAGCAACCAGGTGAAACTTCCTATCTTGGCAATGCAATCAGTTTTTGTGACCTCGAAGTTGTCAACAGCGGCATGCACCGACATTGGTAATGCAGTTTAATTTAAAGAATAGATAGCGCGCGCTGTTCAAAATACAAAATACGAAGCTTGTCAACTAGCGCCAACATTGGTATTGCGGCATTATTTAAAGAGTAGATAGTGCGCATTGTTCAAAATATGTATTAAAACATAATAATTGTTTTGAAAAAATTTTTGCTTAAAATAATCAAGATTTTTATGATGTTTATTGAAAACATTAATCTATTTTAAAACACTATAGGAAAATGTCTTCCCCCCCCCCAAAGCTCGAGGCCCCTGGGCACGTACCTCATTGCCTTAATGGGTAATCCGCCACTGAGTATACTTGAATAAATCTTATTTTTAACAGGCAGAGAAATTCTTTATGTAATTCTCACAGTTCGGTTTTATTCCACCTCCCCACTTTAAAAAAAACATTTTTTTTTAAGTGGGTACTGTAAGACATTTATTCTAATTGTCTGGAATTTGACCTTCTGCAAGGGTCTTCTGAATTACACAGTGGGGTCACTGTAAAACTTTCAAATCTCTATATTTGAGCATTATTGGATGAACAGCATGAACCTTAGTATGCTTTCAACATTTCAGAACTCCTAATGGCTTTTTTCCCAACTCAATTATTGATATGCAGTCCTAATTGCATTCTCCTTGAATATTCTGTATCACTGTTCTGTTATTGCTTGCTGCATTAAGAAACTTTTAAGGTAACTGCTGGACTGGTTAGCTGAGCAGATGTTGTAGTTGCCTCTCAACTAACAGGCTGTGGGTTCAAATTCCACTCTAGGCATGGATGTTTGTAATGTTTTTGGCCAAGAGATGGTTTAAGTACATCACCTGGTGAGATACCACCATGCTTATTGTAGGCCTGAAAAAGTTATGTGCTTGATCTCTGAAGCACTTTCTAGATTTGTAAAGACACACACACACACACATATTTATATATATAGGTAGTTGTTGAGAGGTGGTTACAGAGTTGACACTGGGGAGTTCTTTCGCTTGGTTGAACAGCAGGAAGGAGTGATGACATGAGGTCATCCCTGGAAGTTACGAAAGGAAACTGTGAGCAAGAGGTTGAGCAGTGGTTTCTTTGCACGGAGGGTGATTGAACCATGGAATGCATTGCCTGATGGCGTGGTGAGAGCGAGAACGGTCAATGAGTTCAAGGAGTGGTATGATAGACTTTTGTGTTTCTTAGGGGGGGGGACCTCCCACGATGAGTCTTTTGACTCCATGGAGGCTTGAATAATAATAATAATAATATATAAACACATAAGATTAAAAAAAAATGAAAAATAATTCACTTACAGTACTAATGTACTATAGGTTCACAATTTATCATTGTTGGAAATATATAAATAAATAAATAAACTAAAAAAATTACTCCATACATCCAGAATATCTTTATCCTCAGTTTTTTATGTGAATATTTATAACTTGAATTAAAAATTAAAATGGAAGTTAATACCAGAATTCTAAATAGTGAAAAAAAATAATAAAATAAATAAAATGTATATATATTGACCACTCCTCTGCTTATGTAAGCCCCAATTTTATTCAAAAGTTTAATTCATTTATTTTTCATGCGGGATAATTTGCTATATGGGATATGGGATAAATGAGAATGTAACTATTAACATCAAAAGAATTTCAACATGAATTATTCCAAATTCAATGTGAATTTCAAAGTGAATTCCGACTTTAATTTCTCAGCATTTTGTTTTCTAACTTACCACAATGAGATATACCATTTCTAGTTTGAGGGATATTCTCTCGCACAAAAGCATGGGATTTCATAAGTAAACGAACCTAAAATAAAGTCAAAATCAAAACACCAAACCAAAATTCTAAACTAGAAAATATTTATAACTTTAAAGATGGTTAATAACTATTAATATGATTAACAACTATTAATCATTTGCCTAACATTCATTATACAATTCAGAGTTTGTTGTTTTTCAATTTTGTGGAATAAGGTATAAGGTATAAAATATAAATTACAAAAATAGAAAATAACATACAAAGCAACTGAATTAATATAAGTTAGTGAGACAGTTATTTCCTCCAATATGCCCGAGCGAATAAGGACCTCAATATTTAAATGCATCCCTACTTAGAGTTTGAAAAATAAATAGGGTACGAGTGAAACGGATGTTTAATCTTATTAAGACAGAAAAAATAGGCGTATGAGTGTGAACATGAACAAAATGAAGGATAGAGTGATGTATGGAGACTCGTTAGTACGAGGTGTATTAGTAGAGGATTTGACAAAATTGTACCAACCTGGTGCGACCATAAAGGACGTAACTGCGTCTATTAGAGAGCAAAAGGAAAGGGTGAAAGAAATGATTGTTGTGGCAGGTACGAATGATTTGAAAGGAGATAAAATTGAAATGATAGAGGACCTGAATGAATTGTTTGAGGTAGCAAAAGAAAAGAGTGAGAGAGTTAGAATGATTAGTCTTTTGACACGGTATGACAGTGAAATGTTTAAAAGGAGGGCCATAATTGCAAATGACTTTATGCATGGGTTATCTTTGATGAGTGGTGTGGAATTTGTGGACGTGTGGAGTGAGTTCGATGGGCGAAAGGATCTATATAAGATGGATGGCTTGCATTTGAATGGTTACGGTGTAAGGAGACTTGAGAAAGTGTTGCTGAATGTAGTGGATGTGCAAATTCAGGGAAACTAGATTTATTAAGGGGGGGTAGATATACAGTCCTTAGGGGGGGCAGTTGAATGTATGAATGAATATAATATACCCCGAGCGAATAAGGACTACAAATCAGAATGGGATAGTTAATATAAGGCATCAAGGTAGGGTCGGGGCAAATGGGGGGGGGGGGGTCTTAAATTCATGTACACTAATGCTAGGAGTATTAGGAACAAGAAGGAAGAGTTTTTGGCCATGGTTGGCACTTCCAGACCACAGGTTATTGGTATTAGTGAATCATGGCTGACTGTAGATGATATAGCTAGTGGGATTGAATGTGATGGATATAGTGTGTTCAGGAATGACAGGGAGAATAAAATGGGGGGAGGAGTATTGTTGATGATAGCTGATGAGCTGCAGCCAAGGAGAATAGAAGTTGAATTGCAGGATAGAGAAAAGAGCACATTTGAGGACATCTGGTGTGAGATTGTGGCTAGCAGAACTAAATATAAAATTGGGTGCTGCTATAGACCAGGTGATGGAAAAGGTGGTGGTAACAGTATGCACAAGCAAATAGAAGAAATGAGTGGAAGGAGGGTAATTATTATGGGAGATTTCAACTATGGTCGCATTGATTGAAGTGAGGAGAGGACACAAGCGGTTATTAAGGGATAACTATCTGCGACAGCATGCAATGGAAAATACTAGGGGTCAGAGAGAGTGCTTGACCTAGTAATTACTTCTGAGGATTTGGCTGTAACAAATATGACCACATTGCCACCAATTGGTGAGAGTGATCATAAGGTCTTGACTTGGGAGGTGGCTAAAGGTGGAATTTTCAATTAAGACAGGGTACATGTGGAACTATCAGGCTGGAAAGTATGACAAGCTTAGGAGTTTGATTGGTGTAGTGCCATGGCATGTACAACTGCAAGCACTAGAAGTGGATAGTGCATGGGAGGCAGTTAAGAAGTGTTTGCATGAAGCAGTGGCTGACTGTATACCTAGAGTCCGAATAATAAATCAAGTAGAGTTAAATGGATGAATAACACCATTAAGCTTGAGCTGCAAAAAAATAAGAAACAACTATGGAGGGAATTTAAGGAGATAGGTGACCGGCAGGCACATGAACGGTATAAAGCGCAGGCCAGAAGGGTAACGAGTGTGGTAAGAAAAGCCAAAAAGGATTACGAAAGAACACTGGCCATGCAGGCTAAAGAGAATCCTAAACAGTTTTTTCAATATGGTGCAAGTAAAAGGAAAAACGTATATGGCAGAATGATTTTAAAGAATGCCGATGGTAGGGAGGTAACTAAATCAGTTGATATAGTTGAGTTACTGAGTGAGCACTTCACAAGAATATATCATCCAGGTGGTGACATTGCAGAAATGAATAAACCAGTAGATTATACGGGAATTGTGGTGAATGAAGTGGAGGTGAGTAGTCTATTGCATAACCTCAATGTCAATACATCGGTGGGATTGGATGGTATACCAGCTCGTGTCTTATGAGAAGCAGCTAAAGAATTGTCAGTACCCTTGACCATTTTGTTTAATTTGAGTCTCGGGTCTGGGTTAGTCCCGAGGGGGGTGGAAAGAGGGGAAAATAGTTCCACTGCATAAAGGTGGTTCCAAGACTGCTGTTGTAAATTACCGACCGATTCGCATATCAGGAATCATTGTCATGGTCTTAGAGAAATTAGTCAAGAAAAGAATACCGGATTGGATAGATGAAAATGGGATATTGTATGGGGACAACATGGTTTTGTGAAGGGTAGATCATGCCTCAGTAACTTGCTCACATTTTATAACACAGTGACGGTTGAACTGGATATGGGTAATGGGTTTACAGTGATACTACTGGACCTTGCGAAGGACTTTGACAGGATACCACATGGAACCCTAATCAGTAAACTGGAGCAGATGGGGATGGATATAGGGTTGGTGAGATGGATAGGAGGGTGGTCGAGGAAGAGATACCAGAGAGCGGTTTATTCAGGAATGGAGTCTAAAAGACTGCTTGTGACTATGGTGTGTCGCAGGGCTCTGTTCTTGGACCACTGCTTTTCAATTTGTTCATCAATGATATAGGAAAGGATCAGAGAGGAAGTGTTCACTTGTTTGTTGATGATGCAAAGTTGGGTAGAGCAATTGTGAGTGCACAGGATGTCAAAATTTTACAGGATGATTTGGATAGTTTGGAGGACTGGGCTAGGAAAAATGGATGTCAACTTAATGTGGCAAAGTGTAAGGTTATGCACTTTGGAGTGAAAAGAATAGCAGCAGTATATCACATGGAACTGTACTCCAGGATATTGATGAGGCCAGGGATTTGGGAGTGTTGGTGGATAGGGAATTGAAGTTTAGGGGGCACATTGCAAAAGTGGCTAAATCAACTCATCAAATCACTTACTTGGCTTCTGAAAAATACTTTAACATGCAGAGACAAACAAGTTGTTGTTCCTCTGTATCGAGCCTTGATAAGACCCCATCTGGACTACTGTGCCCAGTTATGGGCACCAGGGTTTCTTCGTGATGGGGAGGAAGTGGAGAGGATCCAGAGACGAGTGACCAAGATGATAGCAGGTCTGTGGAATGAACCTTATGAGAATAGGTTGAAGATTTGTGGGTTGCAGAAATTGGTCGATAGGCGAAGGAGGGGTGATATGATTGAGACATTCAAATTACTGAAGGGCTTCTATAAGATTGATCCAGAAGATATTTTTGAAAATATGTCTGGTTGTGGGAAGACTAGGGGCCATGCATAGAAGCTGGGCAAGAGTGTGGTTGACAAGGGTGTTAGAGCTAGGTTTTTTACTTGAAGGGTGGTGAATGAGTGGAATAAGCTTCCAGAGTCTGTTGTGGGTGCTACGACCGTGAATGAGTTCAAGGCAAGGTATGATAGATACTGTGTGAATGTCGAATAGCTGTTCTTGACATGATGTTAGGGCCTCCCTCGATGAGTCTGTTGACTCCTTGGAGTTGCCCGGAATAATAATAATAATAATAATAATAAAAAGCAACAGATTCATAAGAAAAAAATAATGACTACCCATTTGCTAAAAGCTATCAACCTGGGGTAGAAAACATTGAGTTCACTGCTACCTCTTCAATGAATAAAGAAAAAAAAGAAACTTATCTCTGCATGCCAGTGTATTCTTTAATAACTAGATAATCATGTGAACTATTTTAGCTACTTTTGCAATATGCCATCTGAACTCATGGTCCACCAGTCCCCAAATCCTTGCATCATTAATTTTCTGCATTCCAGCCAGTCTTCTTCTCCCATAGTGTTAATCTGCTGAAATCATCTTGTAAAATCTCTCTCATCATATTTATTAATTGCTCTACCCAGTTTTGCATCATAATATTTGTGTCAAGTTTTTGAGTGTATAAGTATTATGGAATAATTCCATAATGCTATCACACAATCAGTTCCACAATAAGTTTGTTTGAATGGTAGCATTATCATTATTAGATGACAGAAGCAGAAGAAATGGTTGAATTACTGAGCAATCACTTTGCAAATACATATAATTTAAGTTAAGATAATGCACTGACTGATGTGGCAAGGATCAATATGAGAATAGATGTAGATGAACTGGAGCTGCTTAGGATAGTAAGAAATTTCATTGTAAATACAGCCATGGGATTTTATGAAATATTAGTCCTGTGTTAAAGGAAAATGCAGGAGAAATGGCAGTGCCCCTAACCAGATTTTACTGACAGAATTCTATGGAAGAAGACAACAAGATATTCCTGTTACATAAAGGAGACTCCAAGATAGAAGCAGCAAATTATTTCAGGAATGGTGGTTAAGATATTAGAAAATTGAGTTAAGGGTAGAATTTAGGAATAGTGAATAGAAATATGACACTTTATGGGTAGAGAAGCAAGCATGGGTTTGTGAAGGGGAAATCTTGTCTTATTGGCTACTTTCTACAATAAAGTAACAGTTGAGATAAGGAAAATGGCTATACCATGATATTTCTAGTCTTTGCAAAGGCATTTGACAAGCTACCACACAGAACCTTATCATGTAAATTTGAGTAAATGGGGATGGATGTTGAAGCTGGTGAAATGGATGAGCGAGTGGTTAATAGACATCATACAATTGTGGTGGAGTTGATTCAAAGAGAAAGCAGGTAAGCAGTGGTCTTCCACAGGGCTCTGTACTTGGACTGCTATCTAATTTATCCATTAACGATATTTGGAATGATTTAAGGGACTATCCAGTTGTTTGCCAAAAATGGTAAACATGGGAGGGCAATAAATAATAAAGGAATGTAAAAACTCACAAAGAACGAGTTAAATAGACTTATAGTCAATAAGTCCTTCATTTTATGATGACAAAAACTACAAGTATGTAGATGATGGAATCAGATGTAAGACATCAATGCAGCTAGCAATTTGGGGGTAATGGTGGACAGAGAGCAAGCTGAAGTTTAGATGATGTATTAAAAAAAAGTGAGTAAGATAGTTCAGGGGAACACTTGGATGTTAAGAAAAACACCGACAAGCACAGCACCATCCAGCCAGATAGTTACCCACAATAAGAGCCCTTTATTGAAGTCTGAAAGTTTTTTGTTTTTCCCATTGTGATGAACACTATTGATGATTATGGACCATCATTCTTAAATAGTTGCCTAGAATACATGGTGGTGTACATGACCAAGTAATTTTCATCTACACTGCATAAGTGATGTTTATATACATCTGAATAAAGATTTCTAATTCTGTGGCCAGTATGTGTAGTTATTAACATTGAATTGACTGTGATTTTTGCATGCCCATGGTTCCAGCCTATTCAAATCATCCTTATAAGTATTGCATATCAGCTGCATTACTGCTTGCCCCTATCTTTATATCATTGACCTGTATTCACCTGTACAATTTTTCCCAATTTAATGTAAAGATTGAATAACATTGGACCAAGCACTGATCCCTGTGGCACATCACTGGCTACCTTAAATCTTGCTGACTCACATCACCCATATACCACTTTTTGATATGTCAGTCAGCCATTCTCTTATCCATGCTAATATTTTATAATTCAATTCCATATCCTCCAACGTATCCAACAGCATTCTGTGCTGAATCCTATCAAAGTCCAAAAGTATCATGGTGTATCCATTCCTCCCTGTCTTACTCAATTGTCACATTACTATAAAATGTGAGCAATTTAATAACGTGATATTTCCTTAGTAAAACCATGCTGTTTATTGCAAATTACAGATTCTCTGTCAGCCCATTTCTGCATATGACTTTTTTTACTAACTTTTCCAAAATCTTCACTGCCACCACTCCATAGATACTAATAGCTCACTATATGAACACATCAGTCTTTGCACCCTTATGCAATGGGATTATCATACATTCTTTCCACTCCTGTGGAATCTTCTCTGTTCTGAGGCTCAAATTATATTATATGGTCAAAAGAACAGCCAGTTTAGCTAAACACTCTTTTAGCATAATGGCACTTGTTACTGACTTCTTATTCACAACAGCTCTAATACCTCTTCCTCATACATCTGAGTTTATATGGTGACCAGATCTGCACACAAGATTTTTGTGTGACTCATCTCTTCAGAAGAATGTTCCTTATGGAATAAAGAATATGAAATGTTCCTTATGAGGACAGACTGAAGATTTAAAGAAACTGGGTTCAAGAAATTGGATGATAGCTGGAAAAGAGGAGTATGAGAATGGCATATATGTTACATCAAAGTTTTTATAGGATTGATACAGAAGAAATTATTTTAATGCATGACTAATGGAGGGATAGGGGAGTAATCCTCCCAAGAAACTGAACAAGACTGTGGTTAGCAAAGGCACGTGAACTTTTTTGGGGGATTTTTTTTTTTTTTTTTTGCTTGTAGAATGTATAACATAGTATAACAGTTGTGCAAATGTTAGTAATGTTAGTTGGTGCTATCATCAAAGAGTACAAACTCCATGGAAATCTCCATGTAATAATAATAATAATAATACACTTAAGTTCATAGAAACTGCATCACAATTATCAAAAAAACATGTAACCATGTTTTTTTGGTAATTAAATTTGAATTTCTATTTGAAAAGAGATAATAACACAGTTAGTGTCACAAATAATGAAGAAGGTAATATAATATTTTTATTTTTTATTAATATTTGGCTCTTTTTAGTACAAGATGAGACATAACTAGGAAATGACAAGAAACTTATCAAATTTGCAAATATTTCAAAATGGAGTGGACAGTGATATTTTCACTCAAAATATATATACCAGTATCAAAATTGAGTTCAACTACACAGTTTTATTAACATTCAAAGCTAAAAATTCAGTTTTTTGCTGTTTAGTACTTCATGGGTGCTCCTCTTGCATTTACTACAGCTTGGCACAGTCATGAATACGTCCCAGCCACATGCCAGTCCCAAGCCCATATAAAATGGGGGGGGGGGGAAGCAACAGTGAACTACTCTGTAAAAATTCATGAGGAATACTTTGTGGGAAATGCCTACAAAGTCACCTATGGTCGGAAACCACTAAAAGGGAAAAACCATATGGCATCAGCAAGGTATTGACAAAATCAATTTACTGATGGATGAAACTGTCAATTCATAGTCCCACAACCTTATAATGGCTTCTTGGAGCTCCTAAAGTGTTTTTCGGCCTTCTTGTGTATTTCAGTCTCCATTTGGTACTACAAATTCTCAATAAAGGTTGAGATCAGGGCTGTTTCATGGCCACTGCAGTCACTGAATCAAGTGTTCATTAAACCTCTTATTAATCTGCAACTTTTTTAAGTACTCAACTCAATTCATATGGTACATTTTAGGGTTATAACAACATTACTTACACCTTTTGTCCTATGACAAGGGACAGAGTCATTCTGAAAGATGCAGTTTGTTGTTATTACTGTAAATTGGTCTCTGATAATAGGCAGCAATTCTTCTTCTAAAATTTTCTGGTACAGTTGTGCATTCATTGAATCTTTTGTGAAATGCAAGCAACCAATACCACTATATGACATGCAGCTGCAGATCATTTGAGTGGCTGAGAATTTGACTGTTGACACCAGAGAGTCAAGGGATGAATTTTTCCCTGAGCATCACTGAACTGTTATCTTCCATTGGCACCATGCAGGTTAAACTTTTTCTTGTTAGAAAAAATTACTCTTTTCCACTGATCAGGGGTCCAAAGTACCAAAGCAGATTGACAATAGGACATCTTTTAGCTATTTCATGAGAGGAATACCTTCTCTGTTCTAAGCATATCACACTTTTTTCTGTGAGGTGTTAACAGCACATAAAGCCACAAGTGATCTCTGCAACCAGAAATGCAACAACTAGCTCTTGCTATCTATTTATAGCATAAAAAAATTTTCACTCAATAGCAGCTATTGCATTATACAGATGCAAATTCTGTATAATGCAACTATACACAATAAAGATTATTCTGTATAATGCAACTATTGCATTATACAGAAACCCAGGAATGATAGATGATGCAACACAACAAAATATCTAATAATAAATCAATGAAAATGACCATTTAACTACTAAAAACTACATGACAAGTGATGCGGTTTCTATGAACACGAGTGTAATTATTCCTGACAGCATTAACAACACCAAACAATTTTATCAAAAGATGTTTTATTAACTGCTTATATTTCGCTGAATTTCAACTCGGCATCATCAGAGCACACAACACAGCTTGCATACACGACAGAGAGTAAGTGAAACAATACAATTGTAATGGACAAAAGATCTAGACATTTAGACAAAAGAGGATCTAAATCTAGATCCTATTTTGGTGCTTTCTCTTTTTTTTTTATGTTGTTAAAAAAAAAAAAAGATTAGGGCTATGTGGGAGTTGCTCTTAAGATAACAGTCTCCCAAATTTTTGGCAAATTAATGGCCATATTTGTTCAGGTTAGGAGAATTCTTCAAAGCCATGCTGGCTCAAAAAATAATCTTTCAGATCTGTAACGACTTCTAAACAGCACATGCGTTTTCTTCCATCTAATCCTGTGTGAAGGGGATGACCAAAGCATGGTCTGCCAGTCCTGACTTGTCATAGTAATAGTAGCAAATGTATTTCTTATGTTCTGCCAGGTGGATGTTAACTGATATTCCTGTTTGCCCATAGTAGGCCAAGTTACAGGGAACTTCATATACTCCAGGATGAAGTTTATCCTTAGATGAGCAGATTAGAGTTGCTAGTTTAACATGAGGTTTGAATGTGGTGCAAAGGCCATGAGTCATCAGTCCTTTGGCTCTCTGACATAGGGAATAGAAATGGTGTTGTGTTCCTGTGTATTAGAAGAGGGAGGGATAATGGGGGATTTGTAGCATTTTATCTATTTTGTAGAAATTGTAGCCGTTGGCCAAGAATGTATGGCACAGATATTTGAGTTCTATGGACAGAACTGTATCGTTAGAACAAATGTGTAAGTGTTTTTAAAATGCCGTACTGTTGGACTGGATGATGATGTGATTGTTTATGTAGGTATCTTCCTGTGTGTGTGTGTTTTGGCTTTTTGTAATTATTATTATTATTATTATGATTCAGGCCTCCATGGAGTCAAAAGACTCATCGTGGGAGGTCCTTTCTAAGAAACACAAGTCTATCAAGACTCATCGAGGGAGGTCCCTCCTAGGAAACACAACTATCATACCACTCCTCAAACGCATTGACAGTTCTCGCTCTCACCACTCTATCAGGCAATGTATTCCATGGTTCAACCACCCTCCATGCAACGAAACCACTCCTCACCTTCTTTCTCACAGTTTCCTTTCGTAACTTCCAGGGATGGCCCCCTTGTCATGACTCCTTCGTGCTGTTCAACCAAACAAAAGAACTCCCCCCAGCGTCAATCCTGTAACCACCTTTCAACAGTTTAAAAGTCTCAATCATATCACCTCTCCTTCTTCTATCCACGAAACTCTGCAGTCCACACTCCCTCAGCCGATCCTCATAACTAATGGAAAAAGATAGTGATCCATCTGAAAGACAGTTGACTAATGTGTCAAGAAATAGTAAACAGTTATTATATTCTTTTTCTACTATGAAGTGGTGGGGTGTTGGCTGTTTAGGTAGGTGACAAATGTATTCAAAGTGTCTTGTCCATGGGGGGGGCCAAATGTACCACTTATAAACACTCTTGATTTGATCAAGTCTAAATTTCCCCCTGATATCTTTGAATTATTCAAATTTACTATGTATGCAGGTTATTTTACATGGGAAGGAAAAATCTACCAACAGATTAATGGTACTATGGATCACCCCCCACCCACCTTTTAGTAAACGTTTACATGGAACACTTTGAAAACAAATTACTTATCACAGTTACACTAGTGTGGTGATGCGATGTAGATGACGTGTTTGGTTTTTGGCCCCATGGACAAGACACTTTGGATGCATTTGTCACCTACCTAAAAAGCCAACATCCCACAATCCACTTCACAGTAGAAAAAGAATATAATAACTGTTTGCCATTTCTTGACACATTAGTCACCTGCCTTTCAGATGGATCACTATCTTTTTCCGCTGTTAGATCCTGAATGAAGGAATCTTGCAAAGAAATCATTCATTCAGAATCTAACATACTAAACTTACTAACAAAGAGAAATACCTGCACATCAGCTGAAATTAAAAGTGAAACTTCTCCACTTTATGTATAAAATTGTTATTTTATCTTGTGTTCCATGTATCTTAATCTGTTGTGATTATACTAAGATCAAATTAGAAAATGTTTTAAAGGAGGAATTTTGTTAATATTAATTTTAAGCCTCACTTAAGCTGTATAGATTAACTGTGAGTCACCAGATAGTTACTAAGTAATAATTGTTAGAAAGTATACAAGTAGTACACGTGTCCAGCGTAATGCCGGCAGCAGTAGCTTGCACGGAACGTATGTTGATGCATATTCCATGAATCCAAGAGCATAACAGCGTCAGGAGAGCAAGGGATGAATCCAAGGGGAGAAAAGAGATGGGTCATGTGCAAAAGGGGACTCCGAAAAAGGGGCGCTCTAACGAAGAATATAAGGGGACGAACGCCATATCGGGGCTCTCGCTTGTCATATCGTTTTCCTGCTTGGTGGTTCGGAAGTTAGCAGGTAGTTCGTGTGTGTGTGGGGGGGGGGATGAAGTCTGTGCTACGATGTCGGACAGTGAGTTTTCTTGAGAATGGAGTATGATTCTATGCAGAGCTGAAGGTAAAATTTCCAGTCCTATCAGAATCAAGCCGTCGCTGAAAAGTCCCATCAAAATATGTATCTTGAAACACAGAGATTCGAGTTCGTTTTCAGCAGAAATCATGAAAATAGCATAACCCCTACATTGGCATAAGGACAACCAATAGACAAGAAGTAACCAGACATACACGTGGTGCTGAAAGACGCAGGAAAAAGTTCGGTAATGTAAAATTACTCCATTTTGTGTATAAAATTCCTTCGAAGGGAGAACGTTATATGTGTATGTAAATTAGGAACAATTTTCTAAAGAAGTTTGAGGATAGTCTCTAATTAGAAAGTTAACCTCCTTTGAGAGTAAGAAGAATTGTTTGGAAGAGATCTTTTGTGTTGTATGTGATAGGATTAACTTAACGAGATTAGAATTGTGGATTTTTAGTAACTGAGTAACATTAGAATGTTTGTTTATATTATCTTATGAATAGCATTGCAGAAAGGTAATTTAGCTTAGCTTCATATCATTTGCAATCTATCCCAATTTTCAATTACTGTGTTTTACAATGTTTCATGGGCTTTGATTTAATTTAGAATATGTTAACCTCTTAACTCGAGTCTTTTCATTTAGTATTGAGTCAAATTAAGTGTATGAATTTTTTGTGTATTCTGTTTAGATATTCCAATAAACATGTCATATATACCTAAACCTGAGTCATGCCTGATTACGATTTCAAACTACCACTTATAAAAATAGAACCTATTTTGGCGGGAAGGAATTAGAAAGTGTATATAATTATAGATTTAGATCACGACTGCAATAATCTGAATCTATACAGCAGTGTTAAAGTAAGATATTGTGTAAGAAAGCCTCAGCATCTAGTATTGTCTCCCTGAGCAAGGATCCTTTTCTGCTATAGGATACTGGCTGGTGCAGCAAAATATAAATTTGCAGTATCCGAAGAGGAAACAGTCCTAGATATAAATAGATGTAAGCATATTAGGCCCGATATCTGAAGAAGTAAAATAGCGATAGAAAGATAGAACAGGAAGATATAAATCAGAAAATATAGAGAAAGCAACGACGTAACAATAGAGAAGCCGATAGGATTTTAATTGAATAAGGTTTTAAATGAGAAAGGATTTAATCAAGTAACAAACTCTTTAAGTATAAATCACATAAATAAATATATATAACAATGGCAGAGACGACACGATGTGATTAGGGCCCCTAAAAATAAAGGTTAATAGGGAATGATCACTATAAATAGGTCTTGGATTCACATAAGACAATCAGGCATTTATGAAGATACCTACATAAACAATCACAGCATCATCTGGTCCATCAGTATGGCATTTTAAAAACACTTAGAGCCAGAGCCATTTCTTCTAATGATACAGCTCTGTCCACAGAACTCAAATATCTGCAGCATACATTCTTGGAAAACAGCTACAATATCTACAAAATACTACATAGCCCCATTATCACGCCCTCCCCTAATATACAGGAACAAACATTACCATTTCTATTCCCTATGTAAAAGGTACATAAGTAAAGATAGCCAAAGTACTGATGAAACATGGCCTTTGCACCACATTCAAACCTCATGTTAAACTAACAACTCTCATCTGCTCATCCATGGATAAACTTTACCGTCTAGCACACCCTGGAGTGTATGAAGTTCCCTGAGACTGTGATTTGGCCTACTATGGGCAAACAGGAAAATCAGTTAACATCTTTGTGGTGTTGTGGTTAAGTTGTTGGAGAAGCTTGTGAGAGCTAGAATCCAGAGTTGGGTTGACAACAATGGTATAATCTTTGATGGACAGCATGGATTTGCTAAAGGGAGGTCGTGTTTTAGTAATCTACTTACTTATTACAATAAAGTGACTGCTTCCTTGGACAGAGGAGAAGGATACACAGTAATATACTTGGATTTCGCAAAAGCTTTTGATAGAGTGCCTCATGATAAGTTGACAGTCAAACTAGAGCAGATGGGGTTGGATATTAGATTAGTGCATTGGATTGGAGACTGGCTATCTGATAGGTATCAACAAGTTGTGTATGGGGGTGCAATATCCAGGAAAAGGAAAGTCACTAGTGGAGTGCCTCAGGGATCTGTTTTAGGGCCATTACTATTTAACTTGTATATTAATGATATTGGCGAAGATTTGGATGGAGATATTCAGTTGTTTGCAGATGATGCAAAGTTGGGAAGAACCATAAAGAGTAGTGAAGATGTTGTGGCCTTGCAAGAAGACTTGAATAAATTGAGTGATTGGGCAAGCAAATGGGGGTGTGAGTTCAATGTTGCAAAATGTAAGGTTTTAAAATTTGGAAAACAAAGATGGGATGCAGAATTTATGCTTGGTAAGAATATATTGTTGGAAGTAGAGGAAATAAGAGATCTGGGAGTGATAGTGGATAAGGATCTAAAATTTAGGGGTCACATCGCCAAAATTGTGAAGACAACACAAAGACTTCTGGGAATGATGAGGAGGACACTGACGTGTAGAAGTAGGGAGATTCTTGTTCCATTGTATAAGGCTTTGATTAGGCCACACATGGACTATTGTGCCCAGATTTGGTCACCTGGTTTTCAGAAGGATGAGGAGATGTTGGAAAGGGTCCAACGGCGACTGACTAAGGTAGTTTCTGACCTCTGGAATGTCGAGTATGAGGAAAGATTGAAAAGATGTAATTTGCAGAGACTAGTGGAGAGAAGGAAGAGGGGAGATATGATAGAGACCTACAAGTTGGTAAGGGGTTGCTATAGGATCAATGGTGGAGAAGTTCTACAGCGAATAGTGGGAGATCAGGGGAGAACCAGAGGTCATCCCTGGAAACTGTATAAAGAGGGTGTGAGTAGGGGAGTGAGAGGCAGGTTTTTTTCGTGCAGAGTTGTGAATGATTGGAATGCCTTGCCTGAGAGTGTGGTGTCTGCAAGGAGTTTGAATGTGTTTAAGACCCGGTATGATGAGATGTGTGTGAGATAAAAGGACCTCCTAGATGAGTCTTTGACTCCATGAGGTCTTGTTTAATAATAATAATAATAATAATAATAATCTGCCCAGAAGAACATAAAAAAATGCATTTGCTACTATTACTATGGCAAGTCAGGACTGGCAGACCATGCTTTGGTCACCCCTTCACACAGGATTAGATGGAAGAAAACGCATGTGCTGTTTAGAAGTCGTTACAGGTCTGAAATATTATTTTTTGAGTCAGTCATGGCTTTGAAGAATTCTCCTAACCTGAACAAATATGGTTGCATTAATTTGCCAAAAATGTGGAAGACTGTTATATTAATTAAGCAGTAATCTTTTCTTTTTTTTTTTTTTTTTACAACATTAAGAGAGCACCAAAATAGGACTTTATATCTTTTGTCCATTATAATTGTATTGTTTCACTTATTCACTGTCATGTATACAAACTGTGTTGTACTCTGATGATGATGCCAATTTGAAATTCAGCAAAATATAAGCAGTTAATAAAACATATTTTGATAAAATCATTTGGTGTTGTTAATACCATTAAAATAAAATATATGTTAATACCATCATGAATAATTGTCAACACCTAAGATTATCTGTTAGACTGATGAGTGTTATTAGTTTGGATGCCTAGCTGGAAACCATTCATATTTTATTGCAAGCTGCATGACCTCTGACTCAAATTGACATAAAGTTTCAGGATTTCAACTAGAAATATAAGGAAAAACCAAACAATCCAAGACATCTAGAAAGGTTAGTGAAAGCACTAATAAAAGACAAAATACAGTGAAGATAATGATTTTAAGGAGCACAATATTCATAACCTATGGTAAAGATGGACATCATAATGCTATCTCATGTTTAGAAACTTGACGTGGTTAGACAATATGGATATTTTATTCTTCTTCATTAATTTATATATTCAGTAATAATATTGATATTACTATTTTAATATTTTTTGATCAATCACAGAATTGTTAAACTTATATGATTTCTGCTTCACTAAAATACCTTTTTTTTTTAAAATTTAATCCATACATTAGAGTTAAAGAACCTACATTGAGTAAGTTGTTCCAGAGATCAGAGGTAGATGCTATAAATGAAGAGATGGAGAAGCAGGTTCAATGTGTTTGCAGTTATAATGAAAAGGAATGCAGTACAACTGCTGCTACTCTTGTTGGCCAACAGAAAGTAAAGTAATGTGATTTGCCAGTTCACTGGAGCAATGACCATGGAAGCATCCATAGAAGAGACACAAGGCTGAAACATTGATGTGAGAAAAAGGTTGAACAAAGCCTGTGAGGGGAAGAGTCATCTATGAACTGAATTGCTCTGCTCTGGAGATTTTAGGTGAACCACCCCAAATGCGTGAACAATATTCTAAGGATGGGAGGATTTAGGATTTGTATAGAATTAGTAGCCAGGACTTCCTGTTTGTCTTGTTTTTTTTGTTTATAGTAAAAAACAGGAAGACAGGTTTTTTGTTTTGTGGAGCATTCATCTCTCCAAGGCTCTTTGTGACCCAAAGAGCCTTGGAGAGATGAATGCTCCACAAAACAAAATGGGATAGAATAAGAAATACTAAAATTAGAGCACTGATTGGAGTAGATGATATTATGAAGTATAATAAAGCATGTGAGTAGAGATGGGTTGGACATGTTAGTAGACTGCAAGATGAAAGGTGGACAAAATTAAGCACTGAGTGAATACCAAGAGAAGGAAAAGTTGTCAAAGAACTTGTGGAGGGATAATCTACAAAGATTGACATGAGATGGTGGACAATATATATATATATATATATATATATATATATGGATAGCTAAAAACAGACAGAACTAGAAAGTTAAGCGGGAGGCCTATATCCAGCAGTGGATAGAAAGAGGCTAAAAAGATGTAGCCAGATGAACGTGAAATAGCATGTTGAATGGAAAAGAATACCTAGTATTTTAGAAGCTGAAGAAGCTATTGATGGGATGCCAGGAGAGGTAGGAAGTAAATGTCAGTCCAAGGAGAAAGAGCTAATCCTGTCTGGTGAACTGTATTACTATTTCATCTAGCAGTCTACTAACATGAGGATAAGGGAAGGTGAGCTGAGATCCCTTTTGCAAGCAAAACAAAAAAAAAAGGCAGGACTGTGAAGGTGATCAAATTATCCTTGCACTGTTGAAGATGGTATGGAGATCACTATTTAAAGCATCAGTTGTAGATGATCTTGAAGCTTCAGATGTCTGAGAACTACATGGTTTGTTGGAAGAACAGGGTATACTGTCATTGGCAAAGCTGTGGATAGAATTAGTGGTAGTTGAGGGTAGATCCATTATAGAATGGATTCCTGAAGAACTCCTGCGGTGGTTGCAAAGTTCAGAGAGAGAATACTGTCCACATGACAGTCAGATAGAAAGCTGGTTATCCAATTACAGAGAGTGGCAGGTAGACTAAAGGAATGTTACTAAGAAGACCTCGATGCCAAACATGATCACAAGCCCTGGACATGTCAAGGGCAGCAGCACATATTTCTCAGAACCTTTCCATGGCACATGTCCAGTAATGGGTGATGCAGGCTAAGTGATCAGCCATGGCTCTAGATTGGTGGAACCCATATTGATGGGCATCTAGGTAGCAGAGAAGACTCGATAACTTTTTCGTTATTCAGGAAAGGACTGAGGTGATAGTGATCAATTGGAAGTTGGATGCAAGGCTTTTTTTTTTTTTTTTTTGAAAGAGGTTGGATATATGACTGCTCATCTGAGTGCAGCAGATTGAAGAGATTACAGAGGACAGGTGTTAGTTCTTAAAACATTTGGGTTCAATGGTCAAGAAAAAGCTTGCAACTCTCCTTTTTAAATTCAACAATACCCAGATATCCAAATATGATCAGATTTTCCTTCTTATACCTCCAATCTTTCCTGGCACAAACACATTTCAACCATAGCTTCTGTAGCTGACAAAAAACTTCTACTTTTTTGCACAAGACACTATCGGATTAGTGTCTTGTGGCAGGTGGACTAAAGGAATGTTACTAAGAAGACCTCGATGTTAAACATGATCACAAGCCCTGGGTTGTGCACCAAAATCTTCTCTAAGATTACTCAATTCTATCCAGAAAAAGGCAATCCAGCTAATGAATGATCTCTCTCTCTCACTCACTCACACATTTCTACTTCAATCCCCTCTCTCACACAGACATTAAGTTTCTGCCTTGTGTCTCTTCTACAGATACTTTCATGGACAGTGCTCTGCTGAATTGTAAAAATCATTAGAACAAGAGATAGTGCTAAACCAGCACCCTTTTACAGTCAATCTTGAAATTCACCAAATCAACTGCATTACCTTCTATTTCATTCTGTCTACTTCTATTCTTGGGAAATGTCTTCCTAGCTGAAGATTGAATTCAAAGAATTCAATCTTCAGCTGTTCAAACAAAATATGAACATATTCCTCCCTTCTTTTTATCCTCCCCCCCCCCGCTCCCAGCACTAATCTAGATATAGTTCTTGTGCCCTTTCGTGTATGGTATAATATATATATTCTTCTTCTTTCCAGCCATTTTCTGTCCACTGCTGGACAAAGGTCTCCTCCAGTTCTTTCCACTTTTCTGTTTTTGGCAATGGCTGACCAATTTTCCAACAAAATTTGACAATCACTCCACCTTCTTTTAGGACGTCCTTGGCCTCGTTTAGGTCAGTTTATTAGTATGGTGGTCCATTGCTCATCTTCTCTTCTGGATAGATGTCCAGCCCACTTCCATTTTAGTCGCTTTTAGTGGTGAAGAATGATGTCAGTGATATGAGTCTGGCTTCTTATCCAGATGTTTTGCTTCTTATCTTTTAATGTGATGCCTAGCATCAACCTCTCCATTTTTCTTTGAGTGTTGCTAGTTTATTTGCCAGTGCTTTTGTTAGAGACCAAGTTTCACAACCATATGTGATGATTGGAAGTATACTGGTTACCTTTTTAAACAGAGTGGAACATCATTGTTTTAAAAAATTATTATTATTATTATTTGACACCTCCAGGGAGTCCAAAGACTCATCGAGGGAGGGCACCTGCTCTACAACTGTGTATCAATGTATAAAGTATAAAGCATGGTAATAAAGTTATTGAAATTAGTAACAATGGAAGGTAAAGAGATTGAATATTAGATGAATTTCACCACCAAATGTAAAACAAATGCCCTCTTATTGGAGACCTGAAGTGGGTTAGAAGAAATTCCATGTTTCATCTCTAAAGTATGAACTAATGTGCTATAGGGCAACATCTTGTGAGTGGGAGTCACATAAAGAAAAAAAAAAAAAAAAAGAGCTAATAACAGCAAGCACTTCATCATTTCAGTAGATGCTGTGTTCTGTGCAATTCGGTGCAAGACCTAATTTTTGAGGTTTAAGGTACTAATTCTTTTTTCCACAGACTGGCCAGTCTCTCCAAAGTATGCTAAATGACACTCATAAAAAATATGAAAAATACTGAATAGTAATGAAGGTTTCTTTTGTAGTTAGCAAAAGATCATACATTTTGTTAAATGGAAAATATATATTTAAATTAAGGGAATATCAAATCTCACACCATTTCAAAGCCGGACAAGAAACTCAAAGATCGGAATCAAAAGCCTCACGCCAAATATAGTGAACTATAAAAGTTTCGCTACAATCCATCTAAACTTTTATAGTTAACTATACTCAGCATGAAACTCTTCGACTCTAATCCTTCAGCCCCCCCCCATTTGGCCCCCAAACAATGTGGGACTCAATATCCCCTTAATTTAAATAATGTTACATCGCCGAAGTGAAGTCTATTGGCTCTTTTATTTAAGGAAAAAAAAAAAATATATATATACACATATATATATATATATATATATATATTTATCCACCTTTACCACGAGCTGCCTCGACTGGCACTACCTTAGGGATCAGTTGCTTTAGACTTGCAGTACTTGCAGGTGCAAACTTCACTATCCTGTCTGTCTGCTTTCTTGGGAAATAGGATTAAAAACTAAGTTCATATAAAATTACTTGGTATCTTGAATACATAATATATACCCAAGTTAAAACTTTCTACATATATAATAAATTTAGTTTAATCCTTTATCCAAGTGTGTTGTGCAAACAAAGTTTGTGCCTGAAAGTATATTCAGGACTGGGGTAAAGTGGTACAACACCAGGCGACTCATTGCAAAGGTGGAGCAAGCTACCAACACTCCAATCTCAGTATCTATCATAATGCAAAACACATCTCCTTGCAGATATGTATAATGTTATGCATTAAGGGAAGGGCAACTACCCAGACTAGTTTCGACCTTTATTGAGGTCTCTTCAGTGGGAGCCAGGCCCAAGTGGAGATACCAAGGCAGAAGCATTAGCAAGGTCATCTCCTCCTATAGGAGCTGCCAAACAGTGTGCCACCTTTTTATTAAATTACTCTGGATTCAGAGAAAGATGTTGAAAGTTTATTTTTCACTTGGTCAGACTATAATAAATTTAGTTTAATTTTTTATCCAAGGGTGTGCAAACAAAGTTTGCGCCTGAAAGTATCTTCAGGACTGGGGTAAAGTGGTACAACACCAGGCGACTTCTTGCAAAGGTGGAGCAAGCTACCAACACTACTATCTCAGTATCTCCCATAATGCAAAACACACATCCCCTTGCAGATATATATAATGTTATGCATTAAAGGAAGGACCACTACGCAGACTAGTTTCGACCTTTATCGAGGTCTCTTCAGTGGGAGCCAGGCCCAAGTGGAGACTTTGCGGCAGGCGCAAACTTTTTTGCACACACTTGGATAAAGGATTAAACTAAATTTATTATAGTCTGACCAAGTGAAAAATAAACTTTCAACATCTTTCTCTAAATCCAGAGTAATTTAATAAAAAGGTGACACACCGTTTGGCAGCTCCTATAGGAGGAGATGACCTTGCTAATGCTTCTGGCTGGTATCTCCACTTGGGCCTGGCTCCCACTGAAGAGACCTCAATAAAGGTTGAAACTAGTCTGGGTAGTGGCCAATCCCTTAATGCATAACATTATACATATCCGCAAGGAGATGCGTTTTGCATTATGGGAGATACTGAGATAGGAATGTTGGTAGCTTGCTCCACCTTTGGAAGGAGTCACCCTGTGTTGTACCACTTTACCCCAGTCCTGAAGATACTTTCAGGGGCAAACTTTGTTTGCACACACTTGGATAAAGGATTAAACTAAATTTATTATAGTCTGACCAAGTGAAAAATAAACTTTCTACATATATATATATATATATATATAAATATATATATATGTAGAAAGTTTATTTTTCACTTGTATATATATATATATATAGGTGAAACTTCAAGATTCTGCAGATAGGTTCAAAAATACTTAAAACATGTAGGATGACAACTCTGCATTCTCTTGTGGTATCCTTGGGGACAGAATTATAAGAGTCCAATATCCATTGAATATGATGAGTTGTAATAATTTGATTACATTAATGATTTGGTTGTCAGAAGCATTTGCTATAAAGATGGAGATAACCAAATGATGCACTGCATAATGATTTGAGAGCTTTGATATTCTAGGAGGCATGATGAATACAACTCTGGTGTATATATCGGCCGGCTAAGGTAGATTTTCAATAAACACTGGGTGACAAAGTATCAGAGGTCTATTACAGGTTAGTAGGATACTTAGGAATGGTAAACTCCAAGAGTTTCCTTTTCCTTGGTAAACTGAATGGGGTGCTAAAAAAATGGGGTGCTTAAGGGTCCAAGCTGTATAACTGAGAGGAGACCTCCACATAGCCTTTAAAAGAATGCGAAGAACCGACCAGGGCTTCTGACCTAATGTCCAATCCTCACCTTCTCGTGGTGCACCCTGTTGGGTATCTACTTGGATACTGAACGGACGAGGCCGGGCTGGCAATTTGGGATTTAGCCGACCAAATTGTATTCTTATTGGTTAAACCAAAATAAAAAATGATGGTACAACATGACAAAATTTCATGCCGGCTGGGGGGTCGCCCGGTTAAACAAAGCCCCCCGTTGTTTTTGCCAGGGAACCAGGGCGAACAGCGAAAAGTCAGCTACTGGAACAAATCTGTAAACAAACCCCAACTCAACATCACCAGAGTTAAAGATAGGTACTATCAACATAAGAAGCCTGAATGGCAAAGAAATGGAGCTAGCTGAGGAATTAGATAAGAACAAGATCAATATAATAGGGGTGACTGAAACATAAAAAAAAAAAAAAAAAACTGGTGAGATCTTTCTAAGCAATAAATACAAAATGTTATATTCAGGCAATGACAATCAAGGAAAAGAAGGAGTAGCCATAGTATTCAACACAAAATACGAGGCTAATCTTCTTGAATGGCAGTCAGTCTCGAGTAGAGTAATGTGGGCAAATATGAGAATGGGGAACTGGACAATGAGACTTATTTGTGCCTATGGTCCCACAGAAGGTTCTACTATGATAGAAGTGGAGGAATTTTTTGAGGCTTTAGAAAAAGCAACTGACACAATTAAAAAGGAAAAGTTGGTCCTCGTTGGGGATCTAAATAGCAGAGTAGGAAATGATTGTGAGACATACAAAAATATTTTGGGAAAATTTGGAGAAAAGAGCAAAGCTAATAATAATGGCAAATATCGTTGGACTTCTGCTCAGGACATGACTGGTTATTACTAACACCATGTTCCAACATAAAAATGTGCACAAATTCACATGGAGAGAAGAGGCAAGGATTAAGAAAAGTCTCATTGACTATTTTTTTGTTGATAGTGATGTTTTCTCCCTGGTGCAGGACACCAGAGTGCACAGAGGATTTGAAATTGGAAGTGATCACTATTTAGTCTTGAGCAGGATAAAATTGAATTTTTTCATATTGAAAAGAATAACATGTAAGAAAGTTTTAAAGCGAATAAAAGTTGAGCAGCTCTCAGATGTCAACTGTAGACTAAAATACACAAAGATTATTGAAGAAAAAATGAAAGAGTTTGAGAACAGGAATCAAACCTTGGAGATTCAGTGGTATGCCTTGAATAAAGCCCTGATTGATTCAGCTAGAGAGGCATGTGGTGAAGTTGTCTGCAAGGAGAGAAAAATTAGAACTCCATGGTGGACACAGGAAGTTAAAAAGACAGTGAGGGAAAAGAAGAAAGCATATCAAAAGTTCCTGGCAAATAAGTCAGCTTGTGCTCTTAGAGAATATAGAGACAAATGCAAGAATGCTAAACACTGTGTAAAACTAGCTAAATAAAAGTCATGGGAAGACTTTGGCAATAATATAGAAAATAAATATCAAGAAGGTGGCAAAATGTCTTGGAGGTTGTTGAAGAAGCTTAGGAATGGAGGAAAGAGTGCTGTAAAAGGAATTAGAGATGATAAAGGTGACATGAAAACGGGAGAAAAAAATATCCTTGAAGTATGGAGTAATTACTTTGAAAAACTGCTAAATGAAACAAGCAGTGATGACAGCACAATGGTAAAAAAACACTGCCCAGGCATGCAGTCAGGAATACATATCCATACTTGAAGTAGAAAAAGCCATCAAAGGCTTGAAATGTGGAAAGGCAACAGGAGTAGATGATATTCGACCAGAAATGCTGAAGTATGGTGGTATAAGAGTCTTACAGTGGCTGCACTGCATAGTTCAGAAAGCCTGGACAGAGGGACGAATTCCCAATGATTGGAGTAGAGCTCTCATAGTGCCCATATATTAAAAGGGAAATAAAACTGAATGTGAGAATTATAGAGGTATTTCCCTACTAAGTGTTCCTGGCAAGATTTATGCAAGTATACTTGAGAAACGGTTGAGAAGAATTGTGGAAGAAAAGCTTGGTGAAGAACAAGCTGGATTCAGGCCAAATGGAGGCTGTCAGGATCAGATCTTCACTTTACGACAAATAGTCGAGACAGCATGGGAATATAACAAAGATCTGTATTTAAGTTTTGTCGATTTGGAAAAGGCATATGACAAGGTACCAAGAGAGAAGCTGTTCAATATGCTGCAGTTATATGGTGTCAATGGGGCATTATATCAAGCAATACTTAGTCTTTATTTAAGTTGTAGGTCAGCAGTTAGAATTGAAGGAAGTACAGGAAGATGGTTTAATGTTAAATCTGGTGTGAGACAAGGATGTACATTATCCCCTCTGTTATTCATTATCTATATGGATCACATTATGAAGGAAAGTGGTATTAAACATGATATCAAAATTGGAGATGTTAATGTCAGCTCTTTGCTTTATGCGGATGATGTTATACTTCTTAATAAATCCGCTACAAGTCTGCAAGATTCTCTGACTAAATTGAATAGTTGTTGTAATAGATATGGTATGAAGGTCAGCAATAAAAAGACAAAGACAATGAAAATAGGCAGAATCATTGAAAATGTCAACTGTGTTGTGAATGGAGAACCTGTGGAACAAGTAAAACATTTCAGCTATTTAGGCACGATTTTTACTGAAGATGGTAAATTAAATATAGAAATAGACAACAGAATCAGCAAAGCTGGTATGGTGGAAAGTCAATTGAATAAATTCATATGGAATAAGAGAGAAATTAGCTGTATACAAACCAGTTTTAACTTATGGATCTGAGAGCTGGGTCAGAAGTAACACACTTGACCAAAGACTAGAGACCACAGATATGAGAGTCCTGAGAAAGATTAGGCACACGAACAGATGGCATCAATGGCAATATCATATTAAAAATGAGGATATTAGGAAAGAACTTGACATTGTCAGCATCCAGGAATGCGTTAGCAGAGCTAATCTCAGGCGGTATGGTCACTTAAACAGAATGGGCGAGGAAAGATTAGCAAAACAAGTGTTCTCTGCCAGGTTGGCAGCAAAACGACCCAGAGGAAGACCAAGATATAGGTGGATTGATACGGTACAAAGTGCCTTAGATGACAGAAATATAAGATCTGATAATGTTGGAGTCTTGACAAGTAACAGACTGATTTGGAGGAAAATTGTAGATAGGAAATTAATAATGATGTAATTTTTTTCATGTAGTACTATCATATCCTGTACACCCCTTGAGGGTACATGGCAGGAATTTGATGATGATGATGATGATGATGATGATGGTAAACTGAATATACAGATGTAGGCTGTTGATGTGATGTAAGAAGGTGGTTAGTTCATTTCCAGAAGAAGGCCAAATTCATTATGTCCACAATGGGCCCAGTGCGAGATTGAGACAGACCAGGGTTATTTCTTCTTATTTTTTTTTAATGTGGCTCTTACCCATGAAAAGTTTTTCTAAATCAACAGTACATTTGTATTGTGGGTGGGCTAAAGATTTTTTTATATTTTTATTTATTTTCCACACAGTCCACAAACTCTGTTCTGTTCTAGAGACAAAAGATGGAACTTTTACAAGCCAATTCAGGCCTCCAATAAATGGGAAGGCAATATGATGTTTGGTAATGAAATTCAATTTGTACCTAACAGCAATCATAAACATCTACACCCATGGTAGGATTCAAACCTGCAGTCTCTTGGTTGGAGAGTGAATATGCTAATCACTCAGCCAACAATATGCTGAAATGATACTTGCCTACTTCACAGAAACAGTTTTTAGAAATATGCATGTCTCTTCAAAGAAAGTTCAGAGGCTCTGTTATGCCATCCATGTATTATTGGTTAACAGACCATTGTATTTATCTTGTACTCTGTTTCTTTGAATCATTTATTCCAACTGGTTAGTCATGTAGTGTTGATTTCACTAAGAAATATTTGTTCCTAATTTCAACATACAGGCAGTCCCTGACTGACGTAAATTCAGACTTATTCAGACTCATGTGAATTATCTTGAAAGATCTACAAAAATAAAAAATCAAATAAAAAATCAAATTATAAAAATTTTACTTCTTGTGCATATATTTATTACATGCAACCTAACAGCAGTCGTAGTGTATATTCATACACTTTATCATTTGGTGCCATGTACTTGGGTAGAGCACAATCATGAATGAAAAAAAAAAAAAGTGAACCCTTGTGTAAGCACACTAAAATCGCTCTAGACAGTGGAGTAGATAGGGGGTGCAGGAGGCGGTCCACCCTGGAAGACACTTTGTGTTTAAGAAATCTTGCCTTAATGTCTATAGAACACCAATTGAATGCTTTTCAATTTTCTGAATGCACTCCACACAAGTTGAACTTTTCTATTTATTTCCTTTTGGAGTCCACAGTTTAGATCAAGAAGATGACCTAAGTATGTATATGAAGAGACGCTTTCCAAGAAATTGTTTTTTGGTGTTACAAAATTATTAAATATGATTTTAGTTTTTTCTCTGTTTATTTTTAGACCGACTTATTAGATTAGATTAGAGAGAATACTAATTGATCTATAGTTCGTTACTTCTTTGTCCCCCTTCTTTAAATAACAGTATCAGAGTAACATTTTTCCAGTTTTCTGGTATCTTCCCTTCTTCTAGGCATAGATTCATTTGGTTATAGCATCAGAAAAGTTGATAATAACTGAGATGACATCTCTCTCCCACCAGTTGGAGAGATTGACCATATGGAAGACTTGGAAAATGAATAGACATGCAAGAGTATCAAAGAAACGGGAACGTACGTTGAATTATAAGGCAGGTGATTATAACAGTCTAAGAAGTCAACTTGGGGAAGTTTCATGGAGGGAGGATTTGGAAGGCCGGGATATTATTATTGTGTGGGAAATTGTGAAAGAATATTTGTTAGCAGCAATATTAAGTTGTATACCACGAGTGAAGAAGAGGACACAATTTGGAGTAAAGTGGATGACAAAAAATATTAAAAACAGGACTTGCATGCGAAAAAGAAGCTACGGAAGAGATATAAGGAGACAGGTGAAGAGAAGATGCATGAAGAATATATGACATAGGCTAGAAGAGTGACTAGTATGGTAAGGAAGGCGAAACTGGAATATGAGAGGAGATTGGCCAAAAGACCCAAAGAAAATACTAGGGAATTTTTTAGCTATTTGGCCAGTTGGAGGAGAAATGACTGTGGAAGAATGATATTGTGAGATAAAAATGGGAATAGAGTGACTGATGCAGATGACACAGTGGAATTGTTCAATGAACACTTTATTGGAGTATTTCATTCTGGAGGAGTCAGTTTTAATGTTAGAAGGGCAGGTTCGAGGTTTAGAGGTACAGGAGGAGAGTGTGTATTTCAAATATTGAGTATTCTGGATGTCAATAAAGCTGTGGGACTGGATGGTATTTCACCACGAGTTTTGATAGAATGTGCTAGGGAACTGACAGTGCCTTTGACCTGAGTTTTCAATGAAAGTCTGGCTGCGGGAAAGGTGCCCATGGAATGGAAGGAAGGTAAGATAGTGCCATTGCATAAAGGCAGTAGCAGACTGGAAGTGTCTAATTATAGGTTAGTTTGTGTGTCATCAGTAGTTGCTAAGATCTTGGAGAAAGTAGTGAAGGACCGTATAAAGCATTGGGCAGATGAGGGTAATGTTATCTGTGAGAGTCAACATGGATTTATGAAGGGCGCTCTTGTTTTAGCAATATGCTAGCATTTTATGATAAAGTTACAAGAGCATTAGATGAGGGAAAGGCATATACTGCCATTTTCTTAGACTTAGCGAAGGCATTTGACAGGGTGCCACATGATAAGCTGATATTTAAGTTGCAGCATATGGGTCTGGATGTCAGATTGGTAAACTGGATTCAGGATTGGCTGTCCAATAGGTATCAGAGAGTTGTATATGGTGGGGGCAGTTTCAAAGAGGCAGAGGGTTACAAGTGGGATTTCACAGGGCTCAGTACTGGGACCAGTATTGTTTAACCTTTATATCAATGACATTGTCACTGGATTGCAACGGGATATTCAGTTGTTTGCAGATGATGCGAAGCTGGGAAGGATTATTAGTAATAGTGCAGATGTGGCAGAACTGCAAGAGGATTTGAATAAGCTAGATTAGATGGGAAAATGAATTGGGGGGGGGTGTTGGTTTAATGCAGCAAAATGTATGGTCTTGAGGTTTGGGAAACATCAATGGGACACTGCATACTTTATGGGAGGGGTTATACTGGAGGAAGTAGAGGAGACAAGAGATCTAGGTTTGATGATTGAGAGAAACCTGAAATTTATGGGACATATTGCAAAGGTGGTGAAGGTAACACAGAGGATTGTTGCAATAATGAGAAGGACGCTGACCTGCAGAGATAAAACAGTTATCATTCTGTTGTATAAGACCCTGATCAGACCACTTGGACTATTGTTCTCAGATTTGGTCCCCAGGATTTGAAGGGGATAAATGAACTGTGGACAGGGTACAAAGGTGGATAACAAAGATGGTTTCATGACTGTACAATGTTAGTTATGAGGATCGGCTGAGGGAATGTGGACTGCAGAGTTTGGTAGATAGAAGAAGGAGAGCTGATATGATTGAGACTTTTAAGTTGTTGAGAGGTGGTTACAGGGTTGACACTGGGGAGTTCTTTCACCTGGTTGAACAGCGGGAAGGAGCGATGACAAGAGGCTATCTCTGGAAGTTACGAAAGGAAACTGTGAGCAAGAGGGTGAGGAGTGGTTTCTTTGCATGGAGGGTGGTTGAACCATGGAATGCACTGCCTGATGGAGTGGTGAGAGTGAGAACGGTCAATGAGGTTAAGGAGTGGTATGATAGACTTTGTGTTTCTTGAGGGGGGGGGGACCTCTCCTCGATGAGTCTTTTGACTCCATGGAGGCCTGAATAATAACAATAATAATAATTTAGTAAGTTTGTAACATGGTGAGTTATGTTATTTCCTCCCCATTTAATTAATTCTATGTGAATTAGGTCTTCACCAGGACATTTTCCATTTGCTTTAATATTTGTTTTTATTTCATCTGAAGTGAATGGGGAATGAATTCTATATGTGATGGAGAAGAGTTATTTATATTTAATTATTGAAGGATCACTATACAGTTCTTTTTAAAATTCTTCTAGCCTGCTCAGGATTTGTTCTTGGTTCCTTATCGTAGTTCCATTTTTATCTTTTATTGCAGTTATTTGACTTTTGTCAACTAATAAATGTTTTCTTAGTATTTTCATATTTTTATTGTTTGCAATTGTTTATTTTTATTATTCTAGGCTCTTATTTAATTTCTCATCTTTTTCCTTATTGTTTTGCATAGCTCTGCATATTCTATTTTAGAAATTAAGTTTTTCTTGTTTCATATATCATCTCTTTTTTAGTAGTTGTAAGGTTTCCTCTATAGATTTATGGTCTTTTTGTTGTTTGTTGCTTTTAAATTCATTGGCTGCTGAGATTATTACTTCCATTAGGTTTTTGCTTATTTTATTTATGTCTTCTTCTTCAAATATATTTATTAAGTCTAGTTTTTGATTGAGTTTGTCTTCATAATCCTTCTTCTTGTTTTCAATAGGTTTTAAGTCTTGATTTTTTTGTTGTTTAGCCATTTTATACTTTCCAATTTGGGGTTTATTTTAATTTTGGCTCTCACCAGTCGGTGGTCACTTCCTGTTTTTACTTGATTTAGTACTGAGGTATCTTGAACTATTTCTTTATTATTACACAGTATATAATCTATTTAATTTTTTATTTCTCCATTTGGACTTCTCCATGTCCATTTTCTTTTGAGGGCTCTTTCTTAAAAAATGTATTCATAAATTAAAGCTTGTTACTGATAGAGAATTCTTTAAGAGTCATTCCGAGCTGCTGCTTGTACCATATATGTATGGTCCTATTGTGTCTATTTGGAATGGGATGACCTACTTTGGCATCCCATTTTGATTGCTATTTCTTTTTTTGTCTAGAGCGTGTTGCAGTGCTAATATATATATATATATATACACACACACACCTTTTTGCTGAAAAAGCATTAGCAAGGTTATCTCCTCCTAATGCTTCTGCCTTGGTATCTCCACTTGGGCCTGGCTCCCACTGAAGAGACCTTAATAAAGGTCGAAACTAGTCTGGGTAGTGGCCCTTCCCTTAATGCATAACATTATACATATCCAAAAGGAGATGTGTTTTGCATTATGGGAGATACTGAGATAGGAGTGTTGGTAGCTTTCTCCACCTTTGCAAGGAGTCGCCCTGTGTTGTACCACCTTACCCCAGTCCTGAAGATACTTTCAGGCGCAAACTTTGTTTGCACACACTTGGATAAAGGATTAAACTAAATTTATTATATGGATGTGAAAGCTGGATTATTAAAAGGAAAAACAAACTAAATCGATTCATTTGAATTATGGGTATGGAGGAGACTATTAAGAATCCCATGAACTGGGATTCTTAATAGTAACATCTAGATTACTGCAAGAATCACCAATAAGAAGGTTTTAGAGAGTATAAAGACAGAATGCTCCTTGGAGGCGATGATCACTAAACAGAAGTTGATGTACTTTGGACATATTATGCGAGCTGATGAATCATTGGAAAAGACAGTTATGTTGAGGGAGATTGAAAGAATATGAAGAAAAGGAAGACCACAAAAGAGTTGGATGGACAACATAAAAGAACTTACCAATTTGAATTTACAATTGCTGAAAGAAAGGCAAAGAGGCTGAGTGAGATGGAGAGCCTTTGTTCACAAGATCACCAAGAGTCGAAAACGACTGAACAGCATATAACAATATACCAGACTGAGTGAACCGTACTCCAGGAAATTGGTGGTAGTAGTAGATAGAGAGTTGAAGTTTAGGAGACATATTGCTGAAGAAGCAAAGGCATCTCACTGAATGAGTTATGAAGGAGTTATCATTCCTCTTTATAAAATCTTGATACGACCACATCTAGATTACTGTGCTAAGGTCTGGTCAAGTGAGTTTCTTGAGGATAAGAAGGTAGTGTAGAGGATCCAGAGGCAAGTGACCAAGATGGTGAGTGGTCTGTGGAATGCTTCCTATAAGGATAGATTGAGAGCTTGTGGATTGCAAACGGTTGATAGACAAAAAAAAGGGGGGGGGAGGAATTATGATAGAAACAGGATTTTATAGGAATGATGCAGGGGAAATGTTTTGGCACTTGACTAGAGGGGAAAGAACAGGAGATCAGCCCTGGAGGCTGGGTAAGAGTGTGGTTAGCAAGGGCATGAGATTTTTTGCTTGGAGAGTGGTGAATGAATAGAATGGGTTGCAAGAATCAGTTATGAGTGCTTTAATAGTTTTAAGGAGAGATACAGTAAATATTATGTTGATAGTGTGGGTCTTCCACGATGAGTCTCAGGACTCCATAGAGGTGCCGTGCAATAATAATATGTTCAGTATTAAGATGATGCCAAATAATAAATAAAGAATGCAAAAATGTAGGACAGAAGAAGTTTTACATGTATACATCAAGCATTTAAAATATATTTAATCTATAAAATCGATGCTTTATGATTCCACATAGAAAGAATTTTTTTAAACAATGTGTTTTCTATTATTTATTGTTATTTTTCCTTTTATATTCTTTAATTACAATATAAAGCAGTCGGTTGTTAAGTCATATGACTATTAGTACCAATAACCCAAATTTGGTTCTTGTAATCCCTTATAATTTACAGTCAACTTCTAGATTCCCAAAGTATTATTATCATTATTGTACAGGCACATCATGAAGTTCAGACTCATTGTGGGAGACAAAACTTTCCACACAATTATACCTCTCCATGAACCCATTAACAGACAAAGTGTTCACAAATGACACTGGCATCCCATTTTATTAATCACAACTCTCCAAGCAAAAAATCTAGTCCTCACATCCCTACTAACCATGCCATTATGCAACTTCTAGGAAAAAACTTCTTGTTCTGCTCCCTCTAGCTAAATGTTGAAACATTTCCCCAGCATGAATCCTATAAAATTCTTTAAATAACTCAATATTTCTACCATATTCCCTCTTTTTGCCTACCAACCAACTTCTGCAAGCCACACATTCTCATAGGGTCAATTCGACACACCACTCATCATCTTGGTTGCTCACGCCTGAATCCTCCTCCACCACTTCCTCATTCCCAAAAAACTATGGTGACGCAGTAATCCAGATGTTGTCATATAAGGCCTTATAAAGAGGAATAACAACTTCCTTATCTCTACTTGTTAGTGTGTTCCTAAATAGCCAAGGAATCTTATGAGCTACCTTAATAACCTTAGCAACATGCAAATCTCAACTCTGTCTACACCAACCACCCCTAAATTCTTAGCTTAATCTATTTCCTGAAGTACAGTTCCATCAATGTGGTATACAGTTTGTAATTGATTTATATCCAAAATGCATAACTTTATGCTTCTCCACATTAAACTGACACTCTTTATCTTTTGTCTATACTGACAATCTATTTAAATCGTCCTGCAAGCTCTCCACATTGTATTGATTAACTATTACTCCATCTAATTTTGCATAATCAGCAAACAGCTGAATATTTCCTCAGATTATTTTCTATATCAATGCTATTAAAAAAAAAAAGAAATTCACAACAGTATTGATATAGAAAATAATCTGAAAAATAATGATATAGAAAAAAAAATAATTAAAAATAATTATTTTAAAAAATGAGAAGATGGAAGTAAAAGTTTCTTTTAATTTGAAAAAAGCAGATATCACTTTTTTTTTATATCTGAGGGAAAACCAAGCGGAATTAAAATGCTTTAAAAATAGGAAACTTAAAATTGCACACAAGCAAAAATTATACTTTACAGTAATTTTAACTTAGAAATAAACAATATTTAATAAACATTCAAAAATGTCTGAAATAAGCATTTAAGTGAGATCATCATCATCAAATTCCTGATATGTGCCCTCAGAAGGTGTACAGGATAATTATGATAGCACTCCATGAAAAAGTTACGCGATTACTAACTTCCGTTAGTAACAATTCAATTTTTCTCCAAATTTATCTGTCAAGATTCCAATATTACCAGTTCTTATATTTCTGTCTTTTAAGGTTCTCTTTACTGTATCAATCCATCTACATCTTGGTCTTCCTCTGGTTCTTTTCCTTACCAACCTGGCAAAGAACACTTGTTTTGCTAATATTTTTTCGCCCATTCTGTTTAAGTGACCATGCCACACGAGATTACCTCTTCTAACATATTCCTGAATGCTAACAATGGCAAGTTCTTTCCTAATATCCTCTTTTTTTTTTTTTTTTATGTGATACTGCCATTGATGCCATCTGTTCACTCCGCTAATCTTTCTCAGAACTCTCATATCAGAGGTTACCCAGTCTTTGATCAAGCACTTTATTTCTAAGATCCATAAATTGGTTTGAACACCATCTTATACACAGCTAATTTAGTGTTTTGACTAATTTCTTTTTATTCCATAAAATTTTAATCAGCTGACTTCCTACCATACCAGCTTTAGTAATTCTGTTGTTTATTTCCATATAAGGGAGATCAATGAGCATCTAAGTGAGATCAGTGTTTAACACAGTAGTTATGGATGATCTTGAACATCTGATCATTTGCCGGCCTGGGTAACTGAGAGCTTAGCATATTTGCCCATCAACCAACAGGTGACAAGTTCAAATTCTGCCATGGGCATTGTCTTTAGGTGAGAGATTAATTTCATCACTCAGTTTGAAACCACACCTCCATTTACCAGAAGTGGCTCAAAAAAAGTTCGATGTTTGGTCTCCAGAGCAGGTTTCCAAATTATATAAAAAATATTTTAAAAATTACAAAAATTAATGAAAACAGAAAAAATCCTCAGCCCAGCCACAGTATACTAATGTACTACAGGCGTAATTACAACCTTTTGTGGGTGGGAATCACATACAAAAATAAATAAAATAAAGGGCTGTCAGATGAATTACTGTAATGGAATAAAATGGAATACAATGTCATCAGCAAAACAATGGCTATTTGAGGTCTTTTATGAATAGGAAGGAAAGTATGGCCAAAAGTAGAGTAGCATACATGAGGAAATATCCTCCATGGCATATAGTAGTGAACAAGAAGAAAGGAAACTTGCGACCAAACTGAAAGATGTCAAACCATAAGGTGTTAGTTTGTTAAACTAGCCATTAAGTTTTAAAAGAGGTAAACCGTGAGTAGACATATCGGTACACAATAAATAATGGAAAAAACTCACGTAGAAAGATTATTTATTAGTATAATTTTTGCCTGTGTGTCACAGGCATCCTCAGTAGCTTTTTGGAATTGTCAGTTAGTGTTTAATTTTGAGCTTAATGTACTGAAGATGCCTGTGACACACAGGCGAAAATTATACTAATAAATAATCTTTCTACGTGAGTTTTTTTCCGTTATTTATTGTGTACCAATAAACTAGCCATTGTTCCATACCCAATCCAATGTCCTAGAAATGTTAAGAGCAAACACAAGTTGTTCAAAACATTTTCACAATTCATGTTCAAAGATGGATAATATTAACTAAGATTTGCTGGGGAACTGTAAATCCATACTGGTGAGGAAAGTATGGCCAAAAGTACAGTAGCATACATGAGGAAATATCCTCCATGGCATATAGTAGTGAACAAGAAGAAAGGAAACTTGCGACCAAACTGAAAGATGTCAAACCATAAGGTGTTAGTTTGTTAAACTAGCCACTGTTCCATACCCAATCCAATGTCCTAGAAATGCCAAGAGCAAACACAAGTTGTTCAAAACATTTTCACAGTTCAAAGATGGATAATATTAACTAAGATTTGCTGGGGAACTGTAAATCCATACTGGTGATCATTAATGACCTGGTGAGCCTTTGTGCAGCAAAGTTGATCATTGAAATCATTTCTATTATTTTTGAATAAACTGAGTTAATAGTGATGAGATCACATAGGCTTACTTTCTTGCTATAGTGTAGATGCTGGATGAACATGAAATATTTTAGTGATGATATGAGATGAGCATTAATTCTTAGACACTTCTAAGCACAACTGGAATGATACCCTCAGCACCAGAATATCCATTGTTATTCAAAAGACCAGAGACAGTAGGCAGTGATCTGATCTATGCATAGCAGAAGTTGATTTTCTTTGTTGTCTGCAGGAGTTGAAGGAGAAGAAGTATGCAAGAAAGCCAGCCTTGTTTGAGTGAAGTGATGGTAGTACCATCTGCAGATCCTGAAAAATTGTGTGCTGGCTCACTAGTCAGGTGTCAACTTGGGTCATCTACAAGTCAGAGGACACTGACTTGTAGAAGTAAGGAGATTCTTGTTCCATTGTATAAGGCTCTGATTAGGCCACACATGAACTACTGTGCACCGATTTCATCACCAGGTTTCAAAAGGACAAAGAGATGCAGGAAAGAGTCCAGAGGCAACTGACTAAGGTAGTTTCTAATATCTGGAATGTTGAATATGAGAAAGGTTGAGAAGATGCAATTAACAGAGTCTAGTGGATAGGAGGAAGAGGGGTGATATGATAGAGACCTACAAGTTAGTAACGGGGTTGTTATAGGATTAATGTTGGAGAGGTTTTACAGAAAACAGTGAGAGATCAAGGGAGAACCAGAATTCATCCTTGGAAGCTGCATAAGGAGGACATGAGCAGGGGAGTGAGAAACAAGTTTTTTGCATGCAGAGTGGTGAATGCCATGTCTGAAAGAGTAGTGTCTGCAGAGAATTTGAGTGTGTTTAAGACATGGGATGATGAGCTGTTGGTATGATAAAGGGACTTCCTAGGTGAGTCTTTGACTCAATGGGGTCTTAGGGTAATAATAATAATGATAATAATAATATCAGTGCTGTGTACATGTGTGTGTGTGTGTTGACAAACTACTTATACAGGGTGTTCGGGATAAATTTGACATATTTATAATTAATTATATTTTTCCGTAAGTTACATGTATTAACACACACTTCTCTTCATTTAAAAGTTTGGACCCTTCTTCATTCATATACAAGATGTCAGAAAGGATGGATAGCTGGAACCCACCTGAATCATGGAAGAGAATAACTTGTATCATGATGATTCGTGCCCGCCATCAAAATAAGGATATTACGACTGCTACCCAATGCTCCCTGAATACAGTAAAAACAATCAGGCATGAACTAGAGACTTGCAATGGTGACTACGAGGATGTAGCAAGAAGAAAGATCCCTAGCAGACGATCTGATTGCGTTCGTACAGCAGAATTCCTCGCAAATCTGCAGGAACAGGTGTTGAAGAACCCTGGCATTGGAATTCGGGCTTTGTTCGTGGAGTTGCTAACTAGTCAAGCCCTGGATAACAAGGGTAGCCAATGGTAGGCCGTATGTATGGCAGCAGGATTCGGCCCCTTGCCACACCTCTGGGAAAAGTCAAAAATGGTTGTCTGAAAATTTCTACGACTTCACCAGTCCAAATGTTTGGCCTCCAAACTCCCCAGACCTTAACCCCATGGATTATTTTGTATGGGGCGCAGTTGAAAAAGACACCAATCGCACTTCCAGTAATACAAAAGCCCAGTTAATGGATAAAATTAAAACAGTTTTTGCGGCCCTTCCCAGGGAGACTGTAGCATCAGCTTGTTCGAGGTTCCGAAGCAGAATTGAAGCTGTGATCGATGCTAATGGTGGTTATTTTGAGTAAATCTTGTTGATAGTATTGTAATTAACTCTGCCTGTAATGTTTTTTTGTCAATTCATTAAATTTAATAGATACAAAGAAGATTTTCTTTTTCCTTACGAAACTGTCAAATTTATCCCAAACACCCTGTATATTAGTGTGTTTATCACAGTTTATGAGACAAAGAAGAGCTCATACATTTTATCAGTGACACATGGGCCATTTACACAACATTTATAGTATGTCTTGAATGACATCTGCACCAATTATTGAAACATAACAATAATTGGTGCATATGCACCAGAAGAGGGAAAAGAAGAAAACAGTAATATATTTTATAAAAAATTACAGAATACCATAGATAAAACAAGCAAAACTGACTATTTACTGCTAGCAGGAGATTTAAATGCCAGAATAGGAAACAAAAAATATAAAACAAACATAGGTAAATTTAGCGAAGATACATGTAATCAAAATGGTCGCAGATTGCGCGATTTTGTCATTTATAATAATATGAGAATAATGAATTCAATGTTTAAACACAAGGAAATACATAAATATACTAGGACAGCCAGAAGATACAAATCAGTAATTGACTACGTTATCACAAATTTTAAATTAGCAGAGTTAATTTTAGACGTAAGAGCATATTGAGGCTTTGAATTAAACTCTGATCATTACATGGTATCAGCAAAAATTCGTTTTAAACTAAAGTGGGTAAAAACACATAGAATTGAAAATTCTTACCAGCCAAGCTACAAAATTTCTTCATTACAGGATCCTCAAGTTAGACAACAATATCAAAAATGCACAAACTTAAAAACAGAAACCACACATGAATCAAGTGACATAGAAGATGAATGGGAAAATTTGAAATAAATTCTCACAAAAGCAGCAACAGCAACCTTAGGAATAAAGCACAAATGGATTAGAAAAAGAGGACTACGAGATTGGAACAATGAAATAGAAAATATAATAAAAACCAAACTAAATTCCAAAACAATAGAAGCAGAAATAGAGTATAAAAGAAATAATGCAATTGCAAAACGAGAAGTAAGGAAAAAACATAGAGAAAGATGGAACAATTTCGTAACAGAACTAGAAAAGGATTTATTTAAGCCACAACCCAAAACTTATAAGGTAATAAAATACATGAATAAAGAAATAAAAGAAAAGATAAAAATACAAACAATAGATTTAGAAAAATGGGTGACCTATATCCAAAATCTCTGGACAGATGAGAACAATGAAATAAAATTTTATAAGACAAAGAATGACCTAATAGAAAATATCACAATGTCAGAACTGGAAAATATAATAAAGAAGATGAAAAATAGGAAAACACCAGGAGAAGACAATATAAATATAGAACTATACAAAAATGCAGGTGAAAAATTTAATGAAAGACTTCTGAAATTTTTTAATATGGTTTGGATGTCCGGAAAAACCCCTAACTCTTGGAAAAAAGCACTGGTTATCCTAATCTATAAAAAAGGAAATAAAGACAATTGCAATAATTATAGAGGAATTAGCCTGCTGAATACAGGATATAAAATATATGCAGGAATATTAAAAGAGAAACTAAGCAGCACTGTAGAAGACAAATTACTAGAAGAACAAAATGGTTTCCGAAAAGGCTGATCCTGCATAAAGTTTGGTTATTTAATTCTGTCCTCTGAAAACCTAGTCTATTGATGACTACGGCTGATTCTTATAAGCAGTTCCCTCTGCATTTAAAATTGTAAATTTCCACTTGTAATTAAATTCAGTTTTATTCAGTGCAATTGGAAGAATGCATCCTTTGATTAGAAAAGGCCTAACCACTCAAGTTCGTTTGTGAGAGGAGAAATCTTTATATAGAATTTTCCAGTTGAAGGCAAGTTAGCCAATTTCATACAGAGGTAGCAGGGTTTTTTATTCCCGGAAACTTGAGTTTTTCATCCCACATACAGACAAATTGGCCTTTAGGACATGTGCAATTCACAGACAAAAAATACTAATGGTGGTGGTGAGCACTAGATGGTGTTGGTGTAGATGATGGAGATGAAGAGTTGGAGTAGGTGCCCTCGCTCGATAAGTCTTTGGACTCCTTGGAGGTGTCATGAAATAATAATAATAAATTATTTTGTCAGCCTGGTTGGCCAAGTGGTTAGCAGATACACTAACCACTCAACCAAAGGTGTGCATGTTCGAATCCTGCCATGGGCATGGATGTTTGTGATTGTCTGTGAAAATACTAGTAGTAGTGGGCAGTAGATGGTGCAGTTCGCTGTAGTTGGTGGATTAAGTGGTGGAGATGGAGAATTTAGCGAGAGTAGGAGATGGAGAGAGAGCAGGTGCCATCCTCAATGAGTATTTAAACTCCTTGGAGGTTTCACATAATAATAATTATTATTATTATTCATGTTGATTAATAATTTGCCTCTAACAAATTATACATGAAAGTCATACCCCTAAATAAATCCTAAATAAAAATTTTCCAGGATTCTTTAACTAAATTGAATAACAGCTGTAAGAAATTTTACAAAAAAATTTACAATAAACAGACCAAAACTCTGAAAACAGGCAGTAATATGAAAACTTCAACTACATTCTCAATGGAAAACCTATAAGTAAAAGCTGAAGTAAAATACTTCAACTTTTACTTACAATTTTTAATGATGGCAAATTAAATATCAATATAGACAACAGAATAAATAAAGCTGGTATGATTGGGAGCAAACAGAATAAATTTATATGAAATAGAGAAAATTAGTGAAAATAATGAACTAGCTGTATACAGTGTTCAAGTCAGTTTTAAGTTATGGATCGGAGAGTAGGGTTAGAAATAAAACATATGAGAGTTCTGAGAAAAATTAGAATGAACAGATGGCATCAATGACATATCATATTAAAAATAAAGATATTATGAAGGAGCTTATAGCATTCAGGAATGTGTGAGCAGAGCAAATCTCAGATAGAATGATCACTTAAACAGAATGGGAGAGGACAAATTAAGCAAAATAGGTGTTTTGATTCCAAGATGGCAGGAAAAAGACCTAGAGGAAGACCAAGATCTAAGATGATTAATGCAGTTAGAAGTACTCTAGAAGAGAGAAATGTAAGATCTGGTAATAGTGTAGTACTGACCAGTGACAGAATAATTTGAAGGAAAACTGCTGACAGAACATCATTAATAATAAATGAAACTTAATTATATAGTAATGTCATAGTATCCTGTATACCCATTGAGGATACATATCTGGAAATTGATGATGATAAGAATAGCACATACAACTTTAAGTTATGATTGACTTAACACCAAACCATTCCCCTATATATCTGTCACTCCTAATTGGTATAAACAGCTTGTGTGTGTGTGTGTGTGTGTGTCATTTATTCCCTCTGTATCTTAAAATATGAAGAATCCTCATTATACTCTCATGATTTCTCATTTAATTGTTTGAAAAAAAATCTGGTCTGACAACCTTCTTGACATTAATACTGCTTATTCTTAATGACTTTTCTTAATCATTGTTTCATATATTTGTTTATATATCTTATTAAGGAAATTCTTCTACAAATCCCATATGCAGTTCTATTTCCCTATATAATGAATGACTAGTGCAAAGAGAGCCCCAACTCAAAATATTTATTTTTGGATATTTATTTATTTAAATAAATATCTCAAACATTTATTTATAAGAAGAGTATCAATCAATTTTGTTTTCTTTTTTTTATGCAGTTTTATTTTCTTCTCTCTTTTACTCAATCACTTACTCACCTGTTCTGCAAGGATAATAATAGAGGATGCTGGTGGAATATCTTCTTCAAGAAGATACCTCAAAGGAAGAATCAAAAGCCCACATATGAAGAAAACATAGAGCAGCAGAAATATAAAATCCAGTAATTCTAATAAAGAAAAAACATGTTTATTTAAACTATAAAATTTAAAATAGCAAAGACAAAAAATTCCAATAACAATATATTTTTTTAATCTGACAATAAAATAAACAAACTGCATCCAAATTTTTGCTAAAAAAAAAAAAAGAAGTGTAGACGTTATGTAGTAACCTTGTGCAAGAAAAATACAGATTTGGATGGATTATTTTTTCTGTGGGTTGCAAGTGTTGCAAAACCTTATATTTACTAAGTCCTACAAGCTGTCATTAAAATCTTACTGAATCATATATACAGTTGACCCTTGAAGAACATGGGTTTGTGTGGATCCACTTATACATGTTTTTTTTTATGAATAAATATATTGGAAAATTTTTTGTAGATTTCTGACAATGCAATTTGAAAAAACTTGCAGATGAACCATGTAGCTTAGAAATATTGAAAATATTAAGAAAAAGTTAGGTATGTTATGAATGCATAAAATATATGTAGATAGTCTATTTTATTATTATATTATATATAATGAAAAATATATAGAGTAATACCTTGATTAACGTCTAGGATGCATTCCTAGAAAACAAAGCACTAAACGGGATAATTTTAATTATTATTATTATTCAGGCCTCCATGGAGTCAAAAGACTCATCGTGGGAGGTCCTTTCTAAGAAACACAAAGTCTATCAAGACTCATCGAGGGGAGGTCCCCCCCCCCCTAAGAAACACAAAGTCCATCACACCACTCCTTGAACTCACTGACCGTTCTCGCTCTCACCACTCCATCAGGCAATGCATTCCATGGTTCAACCACCCTCCATGCAAAGAAACCACTCCTCACCCTCTTGCTCACAGTTTCCTTTCGTAACTTCCAGGGATGGCCCCTTGTCATGACTTCTTCCTGCTGTTCAACCAAACGAAAGAACTCCCCAGTGTCAACCCTGTAACCACATCTCAACAGTTTAAAAGTCTCAATCATATCAGCTCTCCTTCTTCTATCCACCAAACTCTGCAGTCCACATTCCCTCAGCCAATCCTCATAACTATCCTTGTACAGTCCTGAAACCATCTTTATTATCTGCCTTTGTACCCTTTCCACAGTAAATTTAACACCTTCAAATCCTGAGGACCAAATCTGAGAACAATAGTCCAAGTGTGGTTTGATCAGGGTCTTATACAACAGAATGATAACTGTTTTATCTCTGCAGGTCAGCGTCCTTCTCATTATTGCAACAATCCTCTGTGTTACCTTCACCACCTTTGCAATATGTCCCATAAATTTCAGGTTTCTATCAATCATCAACCCCAGATCTCGTCTCCCCTACTTCTTCCAGTATAACTCCTCCCATAGAGCATGCAGTGTCCAATCGATGTTTCCCAAACCTCAAGACCTTACATTTTGCTGCATTAAACCAATATCCCCCCCATTCATTTACCCATCTATCTAGCTTATTCAAATCCTCTTGCAGTTCTGCCACATCTGCACTATTACTAATAATCCTTCCCAGCTTCGCATCATCTGCAAACATCTGAATATCCTTTGCAATCCACTGACAATGTCATTGATATAAAGGTTAAACAATACTGGTCCCAGTACTGAGCCCTGTGGAACCCCACTTGCAACCCTCTGCTTCCTTGAAACTGCCCCACCAAACACAACTCTGTGATACCTATCAGGCAGCCAATCCTGAATCCAGTTGACCAATCTGACATCCAGACCCATGTGCTGCAATTTAAATATCAGCTTATCATGTGTCGTCCTGTCAAATGCCTTCGCTAAGTTTAAGAAAATTGCAGTATATGCCTTTTCCTCATCTAATAACTTTATCATAAAAGGCTAGCATATTGCTAAAACAAGAGTGCCCCTTCACAAATCCATGTTGACTCTCACAGATAACATTACCCTCATCTGCCCAATGCTGTATATGGTCCTTCACTACTTTCTCCAAGATCTTACTAACTACTGATAACACACAAACTGATCTATAATTAGACACTTCCAGTCTGCTATCACCTTTATGCAATGGCTCTATCTTACCTTCACTCTATTCCATGGGCACCTTTCCAGTAGCCAGACTTTCATTGAAAAGCCAGGTCAAGGGCACTGCCGGTTCCCTAGCACATTCTCTCAAAACTCATGGTGAAATACCATCCAGTCCCACAGCTTTACTGACATCCAGAGTACTCAGTATTTGAAACACACTCTCCTACTGCACCTCTTAACCTCAAACCTGCCATATCCCTCTAGCATTAAAACTGACTCCTCCAGGATGAAATACTCCAATAAAGTGTTCATTGAACAATTCCACTGTGTCCTCTGCATCAGTCACTCTATTCCCATTTTTATCTCACAATATCATTCTCCCACAGTCATTTCTCCTCCTACTGGCCACATATCTAAAAAATTCCCTAGGATTTTCTTTGGATATTAGGGCTAATCTCCTCTCATATTCCAGTTTCGTCTTCCTTACCATACTAGTCACTCTTCTGGCCTGTGTCTTATACTCTTCATGCATCTTCTCTTCACCTGTCTCCTTATATCTCTTCCACAGACTCTTTTTCGCATGTAATTCCTGTTCAATATTGTTTGTCATCCACTTTACTCCAAATTGTCGTTCACTCGTGGTATACACATAGTAAAGAGGGATAGGGGAACACGTGACCAAGAATAAACACGTTTTACTTTAATTTTAAGTTCTTTTTATATTAACTTCCCTTTCATGACTCTTGGTGTTTTGGAATGATACACAAGCAACAGTTTTAATTTGAAATCACCATTGGCATTACCATCTAGAAGAAGGGTTAAACTGTCTTTTGCATGCGATATAAATGTGTGCTTTGGCATTCTCTTCCAGAAAAGTCCCGTTTAATTAACATTAAAAACTAGTTTGAGAGGATAATTTCCTCTTTCAATTATGGCTCTTAAAGTTGATGGAAAGGCTGAAGCAGCTTTGCTGCTTCTCTGGTGATTTGAATGTTGTAGAGGTTGCTTCTTTTTTTTTAAATCAATCAGCTAGCTGCAAAGTTTTGGCTCATATCCTCTCTTTGTTTTTGAATATGATTAAAAATACTTCTGGCCTTTTCCATGATTATTGCATGACTTAATGACATGTTGCATTCAGTTTCATCATCAATCCAAATGGAAAGATGTTTCTTCATTTCCTCTAAAACATTGCTTCTGGGGTACCTTTGTTGCAGAAGCCATTGTGGTTGCTGAACATTTAATTTTGTCTTTTTTCTTTTGTCTTTTTTTTCATATAGTAGAAGTAGACAAAAAAAAAAATGGCTCCAATGTGAACTTGATGTTCACCTTTTTCAAATCGCTTCAGCACCTGCATTTTAATGTCAAGCGAAACTTTTTCATATCAGTTTTGTTTTGTTTTAACCTTTCAATGATTGGTTTAGGTTCAGGAATAATTATATTATATACAAATCAAGGGAAATGCAGCGATAAATTGAATCAGCGCAAATTTAGTGCTTTTTTTAGGCTTCGAGTAGAACCGTGTTATATCAAATCATGGAATGTTTAGTGCTTTTTTTGGGTTAAAAATCTGTGTTATAGCGAATCAATGTTAACTGGGGTAGCATTAAGGGTCTTACTGTATTATAAAAAGTTATAATTTATTAACACTTATGCACGCAAACACTTACAGACCGTACATTTGGACTTGACCATTTGCAATCAAGGAAATGTAAACAAACGTAAAGATGAAGTGTTAAATCATAACTGCATAAAATCAACTGTTATTAATTAGTTTAATTAATTAGCATAAAATAAAATTTCATAGCGATTCATTCATTAGTGCATAGGCTAGGCTACCATGAAGCAATCGTATCGATTGCACTAGGTTACCATAAAGCAATCATATTGCTGCTTCTTCATTATCAATTCATGAATTGTTATACCTAAAAAATAAATATGAATTTCTTTTTCACATTATCTTTTCATTTTTGATGTCTAGTTTTAGTAATACGTATAACATCTACAGTGTTTTGTATCGTATAAGATAATATTGATGTAGGTACTGACAGACATGTTATTCATTTTGTAAACAGACATCGTAAACTTACGGTACCGATAAGTAAAGTAAAGTAAAGTAAAGTGAAGTAAGTGAAGTACAGTACAGTACAGTATTAGATAATCATCAGCAGTCAATTGGCATATTTGTAATCAGTATCCAATCTTAAGTGGAATACTACCAAGGTGAGGCTAAAATCCAGATAAATGACATCATAGCCATTAATTGGTCTATTTCACTTTTGACTTCATCCTTAAAACTAAGCAGATTTGATATATCATCATCATCAAATTCCTGCCATGTACCCTCAAGGGGTGTACAGGATATGATAGTACTACATGAAAAAAATTACATCATTATTAATTTCCTATCTACAATTTTCCTCCAAATCAGTCTGTTACTTGTCAAGACTCCAACATTATCAGATCTTATATTTCTATCGTCTAAAGCACTTTGTACCGTATCAATCCACCTATATCTTGGTCTTCCTCTGGGTCGTTTTGCTGCCAACCTGGCAGAGAACACTTGTTTTGCTAATCTTTCCTTGCCCATTCTGTTTAAGTGACCATACCACCTGAGATTAGCTCTGCTAATGCAAAAAACATCACCTACTACATACGTCATACTGATGATCCTCAAAATCAGTGCCTGGATTATTATCTGCAACCCATTTCACTCCTACAATTTTTATTGAAGGCTCAAATTCTCTTCTGAAAATTAAAAAAAAATTTTTTTTTTTAGACATGACCAAACCCAACAAAAATAACATCTGAAGTTCCAAATTTATTACGAATAGAGCAATATGAAACTACCTCTGCTAAATGCTAGACACCCTCTTGGCTTAAAAACGATTCCCAATTTCACAAATGCACCATTCACACCCATGACCTCTATAAATGAAATATAACTCTTAATCAATAGACTCCATAGCAGAGCCTATCCTTCTACTTAATCTTCAATAACAATCAATTCCAAAAAAAAAAACAATCAACAATACACCAGCCAACCATCTCACACAACCATTTTTCCATATATAATAAATCCACATCCTCAACATATTCTGAATTAATAAAAGGTCACAGATGCCAAGGATGTGTGACTTGTCTATATGCATCCTCAAGAATTGCAATTTCCAGACTTCCTTCCAGATTTCCAGAACAAACACCAGTCTTATCATATACAAAACTGAGTCAAATGAATTTACACCATCCAATTCATCTTTTTCATATCATTAAACACCTATGTGACTGTGGCCTCAATATATTTCATCTCTATCTTTCTCTCTCTCTTCAATTTCAAAAAAGTGGAAATCACTCCAAGTTATCTATTATGTACTATCATCATTATAATCAATTTCTTGATGTGTACCCTCAAGAGGTGTTCAAGTTACTATAACAGAACTACATGATTAAGTTTACATTATTATTAATATCTAATCAACAATTTTCCTCTAAATTAGACTTACTTGTGAGTGTGCCAATATTGTCATATCTAACATTTCGTTCTTCTAAGGCATTTCTGACTGAATCAATCCACCTAGACCATCTTCTTCTGGGTCTCTTTCCTGCCATCTTGGCATCAAACTTATTTTTCTAACCTTTTCTTACTCATTCTATTTAAGTGGCCATACCACCTTAGATCAGTACTTAGATTAGAATTGACACGTTCTTGAATGTTAACAATGTCAAATTCCTTTCTAATATCTTCATGTTTAATATGATTCTGCCATTAGTGCCATTGGTTCACTCTCTTAATTTTTCTCAAAATCCTCTTATCTGTGGTCTCTAGTCTTTGATCAAGTGCTTTATTTCTAACCCAACTCTCAGATCCATAACTTAAAACTAGTTTGAACATGGTCTTGTATACTGCTAGTTTGGTGATTTGGCTAATTTCTCTCTTATGCCATATAATTTTATTCAGCTGGCTTCCACCATACCAGCTTTGCTTATTCCTTGTCCATTTCCTGATTTAACTTGCCATCTTCATTAAAAATTGTGCCTAGATAGCTGAAATATTTTACTTGTTCTATAGGATCTCAATTCAGAATGCAGCTGAAGTTATCTATGTTGATATTCAGGTTGTCGGCCTGGTTGGCCGAGTGATTAGTGTATCTGCTGTCCAGCTGAGGGTTTGAATTCTGCAGTGGGCATGGATGTTTGTGATTATTATTATTATTATTTGTGACACCTCCAAGGAGGCTGAGGACTCATCGTGGGAGGACACCTACTATTATACAACTGATGTCTGTTAAAATACTAGTAATGGTGGTTGGCAGTATATGGCATTGGTGTAGATGATGCAGTTCTCTGTAGTTGGTGGATTGAGTACTGGAGACAGAGAGTTGTAGAGTAGGTGCCCTAGCTTGATGAGTCCTTGGACTCGCTGGAGGTGTCATGTGATAATAATAATAATATTTTCATACTTGTAACTAGATGTGTTTAGGAGTCCAACATCATCTGCATAAAGCAAAGAAATAAATCTGACATGTCCAATTCTAATATCAGACCTAATGCCACATTCTTTCATAACGTGATCCATATAGATAATGTGCATCTGTGTCATCCCTGATTTTACATCAAACTTTCCTGTATTTCCTTCATTTCTAACTATGATTCACAACTTAATATAGACTGTGTATATTGTTCTGTATAATGTTCCATTTACCACATATAATTGTAGTGTTTTGAATTTTGGGCAATGTGCTATGGGCACATTGCCCAAAGGTTTTCTTTGGGCAATGTGCCCATAGCAATGTGCCGGTCTTATGCCTTTTCCAGATCTACAAAACTTAAGTACAGATCTTTGTCATTCCCATGATTTCTCAACTATTTGTCATACAGTGAAAATCTGATCTTGACAACCTCTATTTGGCCTGGACCTGGCCTGCTCTTCTACATGTTTCTCTTCTACAATCCCTCTCAACTTCAAGTATGCTTGCAAAAATCTTATCTGGAACTTAGTAGAGAAATAATAATAATAATAATAATAATAATAATAATAATAATTATTATTATTATTATTATTATTATTCAGGCCAAACCAGAAACCAAAAGAAAAGACAGAGGATTTAAGCAACATAGTGCAATTGATCAGCAGCAAAATTGGCATTCAAGTTGCAACCACAGACATCGCTTCTATTAACCGAGGCCCACAAAAAAACAAAGAGAGACTGCCACAAATCATCACTCATTTTACCAGCAGAAGTCTGAGAGACTCCATTCTTGCAGCAAGCAAGAAAAAAAAGGCTGACAACATCGATCCTGACAAGAAACTCCCAACACCAATCTATATATCTGAACACTAGACTCCATAACTTTAAAAATCTTTTATACCAAGCAACGAAGATAAAAACAGAGAAAAACTACAAGTTCTTGTGGACTAAGGATTCACAGATATTTATGAGAAAGAATGAAAACACTCAAGTTTATATAATTGCAAGAGAATCCAACCTACACAGCCTACCAATATAAAACACTAACTCTTCACATCCTTAAGAACAAGATTAGAAATCACTTAAAAACTATATAATGAAGATGTCAAATATAGGCGAACATGTCCAGTCAGACAATATAAACTTCAAGGTCTTTGACTCTGAAGAAATGGTCAGACAACATTTCAACCAATACTGACTTCACTATCATACACACAAACATAAGTATAAAAAAAAAAAAACTGGCTTACATTGATAACACTGCTCAACTACACCTTGACAAACATAGTTGCACTAATACTGACCGAAGTTGCAATAAACGACACAGAAATTTATGCATACAACATTAATAATTACTAAACCTACAACTTATGTAGACCAAACAAAAGAGGAGGTGGCATCGTGGCATTTATCAAAGAAAAATATAATGTGACTGATAAACAAACTCATTTTGAATATGCGGAAACACTAATTTTGGAAATCACAAACAGCAACAAACATAGTATCAAATACACAATAAACATAATATACAGATCCCAGATAACAATCCATTCAGCTTTCTGCATGAGTTAAAAGCATGGCTAAGCAGCATCGAGCCCCGTACAACACATAGGCTCATCCTAATAGGAGACATTAATACAAATACTCTTGACCACGCTTCTTCAACCACTAACACATACCTTGATATACTAAGTCAGTACAACATAAACCCTACCATTAACTCCCAAACAAGAGAAGAAATACTCAACAATTCACTAATGCAATCATGTAAAAAATACAGACTGGAATTGCCTACTTAAAATAAATGATCCTGTAACATTATATGAGAATTTCCAACTAAAGTTCACAGAAATATACAAAAATGCAACAAAGCCTACCCAAACAAGGCGACAAACAGAGACAATAATCCATGGATAAAGTGACATACTAAATAGTATTACTGTAAAAGAAAATCTATGGAAAAAACTAAAAAAGTCACCCAGTAACACACATTTACAAACATTATACAAAAACAAAAGAATGAACTAACAACAAAAATTCATAAGGCAAAAAGACACTACTACTTCCAAAAATTCATGGAATATAATGACAACAGGAAGCAAACATGGGCTACACTTAATGAATTAGTAACTTGAAAAAATGAATCTTCAGCACAAGATTTTATTGCAAAAAGTTTTGGTCAGGATACAAACCAAGAAGAACTAGCAGACTCATTTAACTATACCTTCACAAACAATATCACACAACTCAAAAAAGACAATCTACCAACAATCAACAAAAAACTACTGACACAAAGTCAACAATACACAATGTAATTTCCACCTGTAACAAAACAGGAACTGAAAGAAGCACTCTTACAGCTAAAACCAAACACCACTCCAGGAATAGACAATAAGACTCACAGACCTTTTAACACACTTTGAACAAATAAATCCAATACTTTTTTGTGACTCGTGAACATAATATTCGACACTGGCATTATTTCACAACAACTTAAAACTGCAATGATTACGCCAATTTACAAACATGGTAAAAGAAACGATACTCAGAACTACATATCAATAGCTACCCTACTGGTCATTTCAAAAATTCTAGAAAAAATAACACATATCAGACTACAGAACTATTTACAGAAGTACAACATCATCTCACAAAACCAACACGGCTTTCAGAAAACAAAAGGCACCATCACTTTATTAGACCAAAGCATTTGATACACTTGAAAATGACATACTACTCATGAAACTATACTCAATAGGTATAAGAGGAACACTGCATACTGGCTCAGGAAGTCTCTCTCAAACAGAACAAAAGTAACAAAAATAGGCACATGTCACAGCCAGGGTATACAAATAAAACACAGTGTCCCTAAAGGCACCATATTATCACGCAATCTATTCGACATATACATTAACGATGTTCATAACCTGGCTATAAGAAGTCAAATATTTCAGTACGCAGATGACACTGCACCACTAGCAATCCACACAGACATCAACACGGCTCTCTGCAAAGCACAAGACCTAAATGAAATCACAACATCTACTTCTTCTTCTTCTCTCTTCCATCATCTATGTGGATGATGATGAGGCCGAATGAACTCTTTCCACTTCTGTCTGTCCCGGAAGAGTCTGAACAATTCTGTCCAGTTTGGTGTCGCTTGTTGTGATTTGGTTTTCAGGTCCTCTTTTATTTTGTCTATCCATCTAATTCTGGGCCGTCCTTTGGATCTTTTACCTTCCATCGTTATTCAGGACTTTAGATGGTAGTCTTTCTGTTCCCATTCTGGTCACATGGCCAAACCAACACAGTCGTCTTTCTTGGATTTTGTCTATTATTGTTATTTCTTGTTTTAGTCGTTTCCTTATGTCTTCATATCTTAGTCGATCCAGCAGAGATACTCCAAGTAATCTTCTTAGCCAACCCATTTCAGTAACTAATAATTTTTTCTTTTCAGCCTTTTTGAGATTCCAGCATTCACTTCCATAGAGGAGTATTGGGAGGACCATTGTTTCATAGATTCTTACTTTTGTTACTTGCTTGATGTCTCTTGACTTCCATATTTTATTAAGTCCTCCAAAAGTTTGGGATGCTTGACTGATTCGTCTTTATATCTTTTATAATTTCACCATTGTACTCAATAACTCCTCCAAGGTTGGTGAAGTTTTCTACCTGCTCTAGATTCTTACTATCAATTTCAATTTTCAGATTGGAATAGACAATAAGACTTCTTTTTCCTGTTTGCATAATTTTTATTTTGTCTATATTTATTTTTAATCCAGATTTTATACACTCCTCCTTTATTTTATCAGAAATTCACTGTAGATTTTCTTCTGTGCTTGCAAGTAATGCAATGTCGTCTGCAAATTTTAAATTTGTCACATTTTTCCCATATATTTTGATTCTGGAGTCTTCATTGTTTAAGGCCTTATTGGTTCTTCTTCCAGTGTAAGATTGAACAGGTCTGGTGACAGATTACATCCCTGTCTTACTCCGCTCTCTGTGTGGAACCAGAGAGTTTGTTGGGAATTCCAAATTCTTCCATAGTTCTCTTCTATGGATTGAATCAAATGTCTGAACGAAAGTCTATGAAATTTATGTAGCAATTTTGGTTGTACTCTAGTGTCTTTTCTATTAGCTGTCTTAAGGTGAATAGTTGATCAATTGTGCTTTGCCCTGGTCTGAAACCGCTTGTTCTTCTCCTAGTGCCAGTTCTATATATGGCTTAATTTGTTTTTGGAGTGCTTTTGTAAAAACCTTACTTTGAATACTTAGGAGGCTAATGCCTCTGTAATTATTGCATTCTGTTTTATCTCCTTTTTTTGTATATAGGAGTTATGACTGATTTGGTCCAATCAGTAGGCACAGCTTCGTTTTTTCAAATAATGGTTTTAATGTTCCAAAAGTTGTTCCTTTCCTGCTTTTAAGAATTCTGCATGTATTTGATGAATGCCAGGTGCTTTCCTAGTTTTGAGTTTTTCTATGCTGTGTGCTATTATTTCTTTGGTAAAGATATTTGTTTCCTCTTCCATTTTAGTGGCTGGAATCATAATATCCTGGGAGCTGTTTTTATTATATAAATCTTTGAAGTATTCTTCCCAACTGGCCATTATTTTTGTTTTACTTTCAATTAGTTGTCCCTCTTTGTTTTTGATCATTATAATTTTTGTTGTCCATGTCTTACTAATTTGGTCTATTTGTTTATATAATCCATGAAGGTTATTTTCTTTTGATAACTTTTCTGCCATTTTGCATTTTTCTTCTAACCAGTTATTCTTGTCTCTTTTAACTAGTTTCCTAATTTCTCTGGTTAATCTATTATATTCATTTCTGTTATAGTTCTGTTTTAGTTTCATGCTTTTCCTTTGATCGCTTAACCTTTTTATTTCATTCGAGATCCAATCCTTTTTACTTTCTCTTTCTGTGTAACCTATTTGTTTTTCTGCCAAATTTAATATTATTTCCTTTAATTTGCACCAATGTTCTTTGATGTTTATATTCTATTTGGTAGTTCCTTCAGGTTTTTATCTAGTTTTAGTTGATATTTTCTTAGAATATTGTTGTCTTGTAGTTTTTTTTTTTCACATTCAGTCTCCTTTTGACTCTAAAAGTGCTTATAGATTTTAACTTTATTCTTAGGTTTGCTAATACTACCTTATGGTTTGATCCACAATCTGCAGAGACGGATCTGCAGTTTAGGATATTGGATTTCCATCTTTGGTTTACAATAATATAATCTATCATATTCTTGATTTGTCTGTCTGGTGATATCCATGTCCATTTTCTTTGGGGTTTTGGATGTTTAAAGAAAGTGTTGGTTATTGTTAGTCTATTATTTGAGCAGAAGTTCAGCAATCTTTTGCCATGTTCATTGCTTTCTCCATACCCGAACTTTCTGATTACTGTTGGCCAGGTATCCCAGTCTTTGCCTACTTTTGCGTTTAAGTCCCCCATTACAATTAGCAGATCTCGACTTGATGTCTGCTGTACTGCTTTTTTGCAAATCTATATAGAACTCCTGTAACACATGCAAAATACCTTGGTCTCTATATAGATTGCCACCTTAAATGGACAAAACATATAGAATACCTACATACCAAACTCTGCATCATTGCAGCAAAACTCTTCCAAGTAAAAGACATTATTCTATCTAACATAAAAAAACTCCTATATCACAGTATAGTTGATGATGAGTTGCGAATCCCTACTCAGATACAGTATAAGAGTCTATGCAAACACATCAAACAGCCACCTAACAAAATTAAAAATATTACATAGGAAAATTGTGTCAACAGTGATTTGGACACCTTATACACAACAGCCAATATCCAACCAGTACATTACAATACACAGAATCCTGAGCATTAAAAATCTGAAACACTACATAATATTACTAAGGAATTACTTCAACATCATCTATCGAAACAACAGAGACACATATCGTATACACGACCACAACAACTCTCTACATCCCTACACCCTTCAACAACTCATACGGTTCTTTTGTGAGATTACATCAGATACTCATGCTACTCAACAACCTACCAAGAAATTTAACACATAGATAACTACAGAATATTAAAAAACGAACTCTGGAAAATATACCAACAAAGTTAATATACCATCCTTTCATGTTTACACGGTGATCAGAATACGTTTTGGAAAATTATGGAGATAACTACCGTGTTGGAGTAAAACTTTAGTTTAATATAAACCAAAATACACACTCGACGTTTTGACCTTCATATCAAGGTCATCATCTGGAGCATGCAGAATATATATACAGACAAACAAGCTGCACTACAATCTACATGGTTTGCTAAAGTTACTGACCAACTGTTACAACAATTATTGACCTGACCTCTGGTGGAAAAAAAAAAGTTATACATATAAATTTCAACCAACTGGTATGGGATAGTTTCCAATAAAAGCTGAAAATTGCTTAAAGTCCTAAAGTATATTAGATATTTTTTTATAATATATATATATATATATACAGGGTGTTCGGGATAAATTTGACAGTTTCGTAAGGAAAAAGAAAATCTTCTTTGTATCTATTAAATTTAATGAATTGACAAAAAAACATTACAGGCAGAGTTAATTACAATACTATCAACAAGATTTACTCAAAATAACCACCATTAGCATCGATCACAGCTTCAATTCTGCTTCGGAACCTCGAACAAGCTGATGCTACAGTCTCCCTGGGAAGCGCCGCAAAAACTGTTTTAATTTTATCCATTAACTGGGCTTTTGTATTACTGGAAGTGCGATTGGTGTCTTTTTCAACTGCGCCCCATACAAAATAATCCATGGGGTTAAGGTCTGGGGAGTTTGGAGGCCAAACATTTGGACTGGTGAAGTCGTAGAAATTTTCAGACAACCAATTTTGACTTTTCCCAGAGGTGTGGCAAGGGGCCGAATCCTGCTGCCATACATACGGCCTACCATTGGCTACCCTTGTTATCCAGGGCTTGACTACAGTTAGCAACTCCACGAACAAAGCCCGAATTCCAATGCCAGGGTTCTTCAACACTTGTTCCTGCAGATTTGCGAGGAATTCTGCTGTACGAACGCAATCAGATCGTCTGCTAGGGATCTTTCTTCTTGCTACATCCTCGTAGTCACCATTGCAAGTCTCTAGTTCATGCCTGATTGTTTTTACTGTATTCAGGGAGCATTGGGCAGCAGTCGTAATATCCTTATTTTGATGGCGGGCACGAATCATCATGATACAAGTTATTCTCTTCCATGATTCAGGTGGGTTCCAGCTATCCATCCTTTCTGACATCTTGTATATGAATGAAGAAGGGTCCAAACTTTTAAATGAAGAGAAGTGTGTGTTAATATATGTAACTTACGGAAAAATATAATTAATTATAAATATGTCAAATTTATCCCGAACACCCTGTATATATATATATATATATAAACATGTTGCTCTTTTGTAACCTAATAGATAATAATAATAATAATAGGACTCTGGTTTTGATGTAGTAAAATTTTTTTTATTTTATTTTTTACCAGAGGTCAGGCTAATAATTGTTGTAACAGTTGATCAGTAACTTTAGCAAACCATGTAGATTGTAGTCCATCTTGTCTCTGCTGTGTATATATTGTGTATGCTCCAGATGACTTTGATATGAAGGTTGAAACATAGAGTGTATTTTGGTTATTAAACTAAAGTTTTACTCGAACACGGTAGTTGTCTCCATAATTTTCCAAAATGTATTAATATATTAATGTTGATGGTATTAATATTACTATTACTATTATTACGGGCAACTCCAGGGAGTCATTGGACTCATCGAGGGAGGCCCCAAATCATATTCATCACAACTATTTGACATTCATACAGTATCTATCATACCTCGCCTTAAACTCATTCACTGTCACAGCATCCACCACAGACTCATGGAGCGCATTCCACTCATTCACTACTCTAAAAGTAAAGAATCCAGCTCTAACACCTTTACTAACCACACTTTTGCCCAGTTTCCATGGATGTCCCCTAGTCCTCCCACAACCAGCCCTATTCTCAAAAATATCTTCTGAATTAATTTTATAGAAACCCTTCAGTAATTTGAATGTCTCAATCATATCTCCCCTCCTCCGCCTATCAACCAATTTTTGCAACCCACAAATCCTCAACCTGTTCTCATACGGTTCATTCCACAGACCTGCTATCATCTTGGTCACTCGCCTCTGGATCCTCTCCACCTCCTCCCCATCAAGAAGAAACCTAGGTGACCAAATCTGAGCACAGTAGTCTAGATGGGGTCTTATCAAGGCTCGATACAGAGGAACAATAACCTGCTTGTCTCTGCTTGTCATCGTATTCTTCAGCAACCAAGTGATTTGATGAGCTGTTTTGGTCACTTTTGCAATGTGTCCCCTAAATTTCAATTCCTTATCTACCAACACTCCTAAATCTCGTGCCTCATCAATTTCCTGGAGCACGGTTCCACCAATGCAGTAAATTGCCGCCAATCTTTTCACCCCAAAATGCATAACCTTACATTTTGCCACATTAAACTGACATCCATTCTCCTTAGCCCAGACCTCCAATCTATCCAAATCATCCTGCAAAATTTTGACGTCATCTGCATTCACTATTGCCCTACCCAACTTCGCATCATCCGCAAACAAATGAACTGTTCCTCTCAGATCATTTCCTATATCATTTATGAACAAATTAAACAGCAGTGGTCCAAGAACAGATCCTTGTGGCACACCACTAGTCACAGGCCGTCTTGTGGACTCTACTCCCGAGTAAACCACTCTCTGATATCTCTCCGTCAACCACCCTCCTATCCATCTCACCAACCCTATGTCCATTCCCATATGCTGCAATTTACTGATTAGAATTCCATGTGGAATCCTGTCAAAGGCCTTGGCAAGGTCCAGTAGAATCACCGTAAACCCATTACCCTTATCCAGTTCAGCCGTCACTGTGTTATAATACGTGAGCAAGTTACTGAGGCATGACCTACCCTTCACAAAACCATGCTGTCCCCGATACAGTATCCCATTTTCTTCTATCCAATCTTGTATTTTCCTCTTGACTATTTTCTCTAAGACCTTGACAATGATTCCTGATATGCTAATCGGTCGGTAATTTACTACAGCAGTCTTGGAACCACCTTTATGCAGTGGAACTATTTTCCCCTCTTTCCACCCGCTCGGGACTAACCCAGACCCGAGACTCAAATTAAACAAAATGGTCAAGGGTGCTGTGCTGACAATTCTTTAGCTGCTTCTCGTACAACACGAGCTGGTATACCATCCAATCCCACAGATGTATTGACATTGAGGTTATGCAATAGACTACTCACCTCCACTTCATTAACCACAATTCCCGTATAATCTACTGGTTTATTCGTTTCTGCAATGTCACCACCTGGATGATATACTTTTGCAAAGTGCTCACTCAGTAACTCAACTATCTCAACTGATTCAGTTACCTCCCTACCATCGGCATTCTTTAAAATCAATCTGCCATGTACATTTTTCCTTTTACTTGCTACATATCTAAAAAACTGTTTAGGATTCTCTTTAGCTTGCATGGCCAATGTTCTTTCGTAATCCTTTTTTGCTTTTCTTACCACACTCGTCACCCTTCTGGCCTGTGCTTTATACCATTCATGTGCCTGCCGGTCACCCTTCTCCTTAAATTCCCTCCATAGTTGTTTCTTTTTTTGCAACTCAAGCTTAATGGTGTTATTCATCCATTTAACCCCTACTTGATTTATTATTCGGACTCTAGGTATACAGTCAGCCATTGCTTCATGCAAGCACTTCTTAACTACCTCCCATGCACTATCAACTTCTAGTCCTTGCAGTTGTACATTCCATGGCACTGAACCAATCAAACTCCTAAGCTTGTCATACTTTCCAGCCCGATAATTCCACATGTACCCTGTCTTAATTGAAAATTCTACACCTTTAGCCACCTCCCAAGTCAAGACCCTATGATCACTCTCACCGATTGGTGGCAATGTGGTCATATTTGTTACAGCCAAATCCTCAGATGTAATTACTAGGTCAAGCACTCTCTGACCCCTAGTATTTTCCATTACATGCTGTCGCAGATAGTTATCCCTTAATAACCGCATAAAATCCAGTTCCTTCCTCCCGTGTGTCCTCTCCTCACTCCAATCAATGCGACCATAGTTGAAATCTCCCATAATAATCACCCTCCTTCCACCCATTTCTTCTATTTGCTTGTGCATACTGTCACCACCATCTTTTCCATCACCTGGTCTATAGCAGCACCCAATTGTATATTTAGTTCTGCTAGCCGGCGAAGGTTGGTCGATTGGTAGAGCCTCTGCTACTAATGGCTCAGTTAAGTATGTTTGAGCGCGGTTAGTAGTTGGAAGGGGACCAATCGTTCGATGCTGTCGGCACACTCTCCCTCGATGAGTCTTTGGACTCCCTGGAGGTGTCAAAATAATAATAATAATAGCCACAATCTCACACCAAATGGCCTCAAATGTGCTCTTTTCTCTATCCTGCAATTCAACTTCTATTCTCCTTGGCTGGAGCTCATCAGCTATCATCAACAATACTCCTCCCCCCATTTTATTCTCTCTGTCATTCCTGAACACACTATACCCATCACATTCAATCCCACTAGTTATATCATCTACAGTCAGCCATGTTTCACTAATACCTATAACCTGTGGTCTGGAAGTGCCAACCATGGCCAAAAACTCTTCCTTCTTGTTCCTAATACTCCTAGCATTAGTGTACATGAATTTAAGACCCCCATTAGCCCCAACCCTACCTTGATGCCTTATATTAACTATCCCACTCAGATTTGTTGTTCTTATTTGCTCTGGCATATTATATTCATTCTTACATTCAACTGCCTCCATAAGGACTGTATCTCTACTCCCCCCCCCCTAACAAATCTAGTTTCCCTGAATTTGCACATCCACTACATTCAGCAACACTTTCTCAAGTCTTCTTACACCGTAACCATTCAAATGCAAGCCATCCATCTTATATAGATCCTTTCGCCCATCAAACTCACTCCACACATCCACAAATTCCACACCACTCGTCATACATAACCCACGCATAAAGTCATTCGCAATTATGGCCCTCCTTTTAAACATTTCACTGTCATACCGTGGCAAAAGACTAATCATTCTAACTCTCTCACTCTTTTCTTTTGCTACCTCAAACAATTCATTCAGGTCTTCTATCATTTCCATTTAATCTCCTTTCAAATCATTTGTACCTGCCACAATAATCATATCTTTCACCCTTTCCTTTTGCTCTCTAATAGACGCAGTTACGTCCTTTATGGTCGCACCAGGTTGGTACGATTTTGTCAAATCCTCTACTAATACACCTCGTACTAACGAGTCTCCATACAGCACTCTATCCTTCATTTTGTTCATGTTCACATTCATACGTCTATTTTTCCTGTCATACCTTTTATTATTGGTTGGTTCATTCAGTCTACTTTTGTTCATGCACTCTAGCTGCTGTTTTGCTCTTTCTATCGCACTATTCAACAACGCGATCTCACTCAATGCATCTATCTCATCTTTTTTGTTCTCTGAGAAACCATTTATACTATCATTCATACTCTCACAATTTTCATGTACAACCTTGCCGTTTCTTGTCATATCCCTGTTTCCTTCATTCTGAAGGTTGACAAAAATATCACACTCACGATCCGAAATACACTTCAATTCCGCATTCTCCCTACATTTTCTACACACATTCAATCCTTTATTATCATCTAACCACACTCCGACCGCACTCCGCAAAGCGTATATTTCACAGCTAGTACACTGACTCATTTCTTTTATGCTACCGTTCTTTGATAACAATGGCGAACCTTCATTACTGACCGCCATTTTCCTTCGCACAGGTGCCATACTTATCTGTGACGTGTTTTGTCAAATTATACCCTAATCTTTAATAATTATTCAATTAATAAATAAGAGGAAAAAAAGTACAAACATCAGAATATTTAAGTACTAAATATAATTAAATAAAATGAAATATAACTAAATACAGTAACTTAGCTTCGTTTTGTCTTCCACCGTTACGCGTTCGATTCCGACGGTACCAAAATATATTATATCGCGACAGCAACTAACTTCCAAAAAACAACCACTGAAGTACACTCGTATTCAGAGAAACAATTTAGCACTCAAAAACGTAGAAAAACGGAGAAAAAAGCGGACTATTCACCGATTAAAAATCACTTTCTTCTGCACAGCTCAAATTCACCGCCACGTGCTACGGCGACGCTAGCGCCACGATATATACCATCAACATTAATATACACATCACAAATCACTAGTATCCAATGCCTACATCCCATCCATAAACAGTAACAACAACATAAATAGTGAAGGCTAATCCCACTCTCTTCATAAAAGCTAACCCAAGCTTCGAAGTAAGTGGGATTAATCTGCCTCATTCATCTACATGTAATCCTCATAATCAAAGACTGCAAATTATGTAACAAAACAGTCAGTAAGGTGTATAATAATAATAATGAAGATACTGATATATATATATATACTAAGGGAGACTCCAACCCCCCCCCCATGGTGCCTACGGCACCCAACCCCCGAGTTGGTAAGCAGGTAAGAGCCAGTAAGACAAAAAACGTGACATAAAAAAGATTTCAAATTTCGACTTATCTTTTTATATATATAAAGAGTCTCTCTCTCTCTATATATATATATAAAGAGTCCGTGCGGTTAGCCTAGTGGCTGTGTGCATTGCAACCATATGCCTGGGGAAGGAGTGTCCTAGGTTCGATTCCCGTCGGTGACGTGAGGAGCTGAAGGATCTTCCTCAGGCATAGCCTTTATCTGTTAATAATGATCCATTCCTGGGGAATGGATCATTACTAACAGAAGAGTTGGAAATCAAAAACAGATGGAAAGAATACTGTGAGGAACTGTACAGCAGAGTGGATAAAGAAAATGTGGAGTCCTCCCACCAAGAAAATTTTGATTTGGAACCTCCTCCACTTAGGCATGAAGTTGAAAGAGCAGTTAAGCAGCTCAACAGCAATAAGGCCCCAGGTGCAGATGAAATCCCAGCAGAGTTAATTAAGGCCACAGGGGATGGAGGGATAAGAGTGTTTCATAGATTGATTACAAGGATATGGGAGACAGAATCATGGTCTAGAGACTGGAAGAAATCAGTTTTCATACCACTACACAAGAAAGGTGATATGAAGGTATACAAGAATTATAGAACTATTAGTTTGATATCTCATGCAAGCAAAATTTTATTAAAGATCATGCTAAATAGGACTGAGGCCAAAGTTGAGGCAGAGATGCCCGAGGAACAAGCAGGTTTTAGGAAAGGTAGGGGCACCAGAGATCAAATCCTTTGCCTTAGACAGATCATAGCAAAATATAAAGAATTCAGACTCCCTCTGGTAATGTGTTTCTTAGACTACTCTAAAGCTTTTGACTGTGTTGAGCATGTGAAATTGTGGGAAGTAATGAAAAGAATGGGTTTTCCTCAACACACTATCAGGTTGATAGCCAACTTGTATAAGGAGCAAGAAGCCACAGTAAGAACAGGTGTTGGATTGACTGACTGGCTTCAAGTTGGAAAAGGAGTTAGACAAGGATGTTTACTTTCTCCTCACTTGTTTAGTATATATGCAGAGGACATCATGCATGAAGTATTGGATGAGCTCAGGACAGGAATTATGATAGGAGGTAGATTGATCAGTAATCTGAGGTACGCTGATGATACAGTACTCCTTTGTAATGATATGGAAGAACTAGGACTAATTCTTGACAAAGTTAACAGTAATAACAGAGGACTTCAACTCAATTCTAGCAAGACAAAGATCAGGGTTCTCAAAGAAAAAACAAACAGAGAAGCTCTTGAGAAACAAATGTATCTTAATGGAGAAAGAATTGAGGAAGTCAGCAAGTTTGAGTACCAAAAAAAAAAAAAAAATCAGCTAACGCCTTTTTATTCCCGTATACAGGGAGTAGGCGAGGCCATTTAGCCCTACCTAACTTTGGAGACTGAGTGGGCAGTTCAATCTCCACTGGTACCAATCAGAGATAGATGGCCCAAGGCTATCACTAATTAAGCTGTACACAGTGAAGAGAGACGGCTCAAATGTGCCGCCATCTCGTGGTCCCTAACACAATATATTTAATGTCTGAAATAATGTGGGTTCTATGGTTGATTTTCTTGAGTTTACAGGACGAAAAACCCGAGTTTTCAGGAGGAAAAAGCTGCTTGCCCATGCCAGAGATCGACTAACTCGGGAACCGGTCAAAAAAAGGCTTAGAAAAATTTCCTCTAGTCGCCGACTAGACTCAAAACCAAGTCTTCCTTCGTGCGGCCAAGTGCCATGGTATGCAAACGCCACATCTACTGAGCTACACAGGCTCTAAGTTTGAGTACCTGGGATCCATTATTAATGGGAAGAATTGCTGCTCAGAAGATGTCCGAAAAAGGTTAGGAATGGCTAGAACAACAGTCAGAGACCTGTCTAAAATCTGGAAGGATGGATCTATCTCCATGGGAACAAAGTTGAGGATTTTAGATGCAGTTGTTTTTCCAACAGCGACTTATGGATGCGAGACTTGGAACCTAAAGAAGTCAGATAAGAAACGAATATCTGCTTTTGAGATGTGGTGTTACAGAAGGCTGTTGAGGATATCATACACTGAAAGGCATGCAAATGAATGGGTGTTAGAAAAGATTAGTAGAACTTTAAGGCTCTTTAAGGATATTGACAGAAGAAAGTTAAAATATTTTGGACACATAGAAAGGATGGAAGGAGGACTTCTCAGAACAGTAATAGAAGGTTAAGTTCCTGGAAAAAGAGGCAGTGGTAGACCATCAATGAGATGGATGGATGGCGTGTGTGGAGTGACTGATCTTCAGAGAGTTGAGGCTGCCAGAAGGGCAAACAACAGGACTACATGGCGAAGCCTAGTGTGGAACATCATCAAGCATCGGAGTGACCGCACGGCATCTGTAGATGCCCAGTGAACACAGACAGACAGTAAATATGTAAATACTCTGTACGATGAAAATAGAAAAATTGTTATTTTATACATAATGTGTAAACATGCAAAAAAACGTCTGTAATAATCAATGTTAATATTATAATAATATATGTTGTAAACAATTATTATTATTTAAAAAATATTACGCACGTGCACGTATCTGTTATGAACAACTGTATTCGTGTAATGTATTATAAATTTTATATATATATAAATTATTATTATTACTATTAATATATGTTTGTAATTTACCTGAGACATTATCATATTATTATTATTATTATCCATTATTCAAAAATTCTGTGTAATCTTCATTGTTAATATTAGAACACATGTTGTAAATATAGATGCAAAAAAGTATTATTATCAAAATTTTAATTGAAATGCAATGTAGAAAATGATTACATATGCAGCACTTAGTGCTGAATTTTGTAAAAATTACAAGTTGGAATGTCACTAAAGATGTTTATTGTAATTGTATAAATATTTTAGAAATCAATAAAAAAAAAATTTAAAAAAAATCAGGCTTCCATGGAGTCAAAAGACACAGTGGGAGGTCCTTCCTAGGAAACACAGTCTATCATACCACTCCTTGAACTCATTGACTGTTCTTGCTCTTACCACTCTATCAGGCAATGCATTCCATTTTTTTTTCTAATAGATGGGAAGTATTGCAGCTCTACTCCAATTATCTAGAATTCTACCTTCTGACCTGACCCTCTGAATTATAGAGTGTTGCCACTGCAAAACTTTTATACCTCCATACTTAAGCATTTCTGGTTGAATATCATATACTCCAGCTGTCTTTCCACATTTCAAGTAATACTGGAAAAGTAGAAACTTTTCCAGTATTACTTGAAAAGTCGTTTCTACTTTTCCAGTGTTGATACAAACTCCTCTCCTCCTAAAAATTTTCTAGTATGGTTCTGTCACTGCTTTGTTAGTTTGACAGTCTTTCAAAGTGATTATTTCAGACATCTAGGATATCCTTATTTTCAGTTTTCATGTCACCTTTATCATCTAAAGATTCCTTGTAAAGTACTGTTTCTTCCATTCATTTCAGTAAAATTATGGAGACTACAACTGTGTTAGGATTAATTATTTTAATATCCTGACATTTGGACCTTCATATTAATATCATCTACACACAAATCCATATATATATATATATATATACACACACACAAAGAGAAGTTATATTATATTTCAAACAGTATACCAAAGTGCCAATGATTTGATCAACTGTTATTCTACTGGCCTGACCTCTAGGGATTAAAAAAAAAAAAAAAAAAAAAGCTATATTCTATTTATAACATCATCAGAAAACAAATTGATATAGAAAGTTTTAATACAGTAAAAGTGTTGGCCTAATCCATAATTTAATAAGAATGTTATTATATTAGAGTTAAGATCCTAGATTGCTTACAGTCCTAATTATAATTAACTCTCAGACCAAAAAATTAAGTGGGTAGAATATGTGGCATCCATAATCTTGGGATTTTGAGACCACCATTATTGTTAAAATTAAGGTGGTTGATAAGAATTTCACAGGCCTCCTTAAATTTACACTCATACCACATTTTGGTGTGATGTAAACAAGTGCCTTTCCAGTCAATTCTATGTAGAGTATTAAGGACATGATCGGAAAGGCCAGAATTACCATAGTTATTAAATTTGATGTGCCTTTATGTTCCTTTTTTTTTTTTTTTCTGAATAGGAACTGTGTCCTTTTTCACCTATACAGGACAAATTACAGGTGCAATGAATATGGTATACTTCAGGGTGGACCAGTTAAAGAAGCGGATCCTCAAAATTAAAGAACTTATGCAAGCGGTTAACAGGTGGCATTAAGGTTGTATTTCTGTAGTATTTGTTTATTTTATCTGATATCCCTTTAATGTATGGAATGGCTACAGTTTATTGTAATCTAGTTTACTTTTGTTTTTAAGTGGAGTGTTCTGAAGAATTTCGTAGATAGTATTTTTGCTGTAAACCATTTTTCAGGAAGGTATTGCTGATAACTTTTAATTAATGTTTAAGTGCTTGTTCAATGGATCAAGTCTTCAAAGCCCTGTTTTTTAATGTGTTTTTAGTGTGTGTGTTATCCCCTCCAATTGCTAACTTTTATATGGAAGCTTTTGAGCAACGTGCTCTAGATTCCTTTATTTTAAAACCTAGTCTGGCTTAAATACGCTGACTATGTTTTCGTTATCTGATCCCATGGCTAGACATCAGGCACTTTCCACAGCCATCTAAACAAACAACGCAATTCACAACTGAAATTGAAAGTCAGAACACATACACACTTCTTTTTCTAGATACATTGGTCACACATCTTCCTCCTGGCAATCTTTCCTTCACTGTTTACCATAAGCCTACACATATTTACCAATACATACACACAAATTCTTACCAACACCCAACACAAAAACTAGATGTCATTAACACACTAGCTCTAATATAACAACACTCTTGTTAAATTATGGATTAGGCCACCACTTTTGCTGTATTAAAACTATCTATGTTGAAAGTTTATTTTTCACTTGGTTAGACAGACTATAATAAATTTAGTTTAATCCTTTATCCAAGTGTAAGCAAACAAAGTTGCACCTGAAAATATCTTCAGGACTGGGGTAAGGTAGTACAACACCGGGCAACTCATAGCAAAGGTGGACCAAGCTACCATCACTTCAATCTCAGTATCTCCCATAATGCAAAACACATCTCCTTGCGGATATGTATAATGTTATGCATTAAGGGAAGGGCCATTACCCAGACTAGTTTCGACCTTTATTGAGGTATCTTCAGCGGGAGCCAGGTGGAAGCAATAGCGAGGTCATCTTCACCTGGTGTTGTACTACCTTACCCCAATCCTGAAGATATTTTCAGGTGCAAACTTTGTTTGCTCACACTTGGATAAAGGATTAAACTAAATTTATTATAGTCTAACCAAGTGAAAAATAAACTTTCAACATCTTTCTCTAAATCCAGAGTAATTTAATAAAAAGGTGGCAAACCTTTTGGCAACTCCTATAGGTAAAGATGACCTCGCTATTGCTTCTGCCTAGTATCTCCACTTCTGGGCATGGCTCCCACTGCAGAGACCTCAATAAAGGTCGAAACTAGTCTGGGTAGTGGCCCTTCCCTTAATGCATAACATTATACATATCCGCAAGGAGATGTGTTTTGCATTATGGGAGATACTGAGATAGGAATGATGTTAGCTTGGTCCACCTTTGCTACGAGTTGCCCAGTATTGTACTACCTTACCCCAGTCCTGAAGATATTTTCAGGCACAAACTTTGTTTGCTCACACTTGGATAAAGGATTAAACTAAATTTATTATAAAACTATCTATATGAATTTGTTCTCTGATAATGTTATAAATAGAATATAGCTTTGTAGTTTTTTTTCCACTCGAGGTCAGGCCAGTAGAATAACTGTGGATCAAATCATTGTCCCTTTGACATACTGTTTGAAATGTAATATAGCTTGTCTTTGTGTGTGTGTGGGGGGGGGTATACTCCCGATGATGACCTTAATATGAAGGTCAAAATGTTGGGAAATTAAAGTAATTATTCCTAACACAGTTGTGGTCTCCATAATTTAACTGATTTGAATGCTGATTGCCATGTAGCACTAAAGGAAAGCCAACTCTTTCCTACATTTCTGAGTTTTTTTAATAGCCTCTAAAACATTTTGTCATCTTCCTGATATTTATTTTGTGTATTCTTACAGAAGTCTTCCCATGACTTTTGTTTAGCTACTTTTACACATAGCTTAGCTCTCTTACCTTTTTTTTTTCTCTGCATTCTTTTAAGACATCTTATTTACTAGGAGACTCCAGTATGCCTGTTTTCTTGTCCAGGTCTGCTTCCTTTAATATCTTATGTCTTTCTTTTTAATTTTGCTATCCTTGCAGACAATTTCACTACATACATGCCCTAGCTGCTTCAATCAATGTCTTATTCAGAGTTTCCCAACGAGACTTGAAGGTTTGATTCTTGTTTTCAAACTGCTTTAAATTTTCTTCAATAATGTTTGCACAGTTGAGTCTATAATTTCCCTCTAAAATCTACTCAACTTTAATTCTTTTTAAAATTTTCTTACATACTATTTCTTTTCAATGTGATATCCATTTTTATCCTGCTTAGTAAATAAGTAATGGTCACTTCCAATTTTGAATTCTCTGCACTCTTATATCCTGAACCAGCATTACGATATCACTATCAACAATGATGTAGTCAATGAGGCTTTTCTTATTTTTTGTGTCTCTCTTCATGTTAACTTGTGCACATCTTTATGTTGAAAAATGGGGTTAGTAATTACTAGTCCGTGTCCTAAGCAGAAGTCCAGTAAATACTTACCATTATTGTTAGCTTTGCCCTTTTCTCCAAATTTCTGCAAAATTTAAAAAGAATTAAAGAATTAAAGTGACCATCAGGGAAATTATAGACTCAACTATGCAAACATTATTGAAGAAAATTTGAAGCAGTTTGAAAACAAGAAAAAAAGTTTGGAATCTCAGTGGAAAACTCTGTGAAGTCATTGATTGATTTTGCTAGGAAGGTATTTGGTAAAGTTGAATAAACACAGACTAAAAGAATAAGATACATTAGTACATGAGTATAGTCATGTTAAATTCTGACAATTTTTTTTTTTTACAATTATTATTATTATTTATATGGGAACTCCATGAAGTTAAAAGACTCATCACGGGAGACCCACTCTATTCATTAACAGGATACCTATCATGCATCTTAAATCTATTCACTGTTGGACACTCACAGCCACCTGTGGCAACCCATTCCACTCATTCACCATTCTCCAAGAAAAGAACCTAGTTTGTACACCTTCACTAACCGAACTCTTTGTTTTCACCTTACTCCCAATTTATTGACAAATTTCTTTTCTGTCAATCTTGTAGTATTCCTTTAGCAACATAAGTTTTCATCATATCCCCTCTCCTCTACCTGCCAGCTAAACTGCAACACACCCTCAATCTATTCTTATAGGGAACATTCTACATACCTGTCACTGGCTTGGTCACTCATCTCTGAATCCTCTCCACCACTTCCTGATTCCCCCCCCCCCCAAAAAAAGCAGATGACCAATTCTGTGCACAGTAGTCAACATATGGCTGAATCATAGCCTTACAAAGAGGAATAATAACCAATCTATCTTTACTTGAAAATGTGCTCTTCAGCATCCAAGTAATCCTCTGAGCTATTTTGCCAACTCTTGAAACAGGTCTTATGATTTCAAATCAGTGTTGTAAACTAGTACCATCAGTATGATATTATTATTATTTTTATTATTACCCCAAGACCTCATGGAGTCAAAGACTCATCTGGGAGGTCCTTTTATCACACACACACACACACACACACACACACACACACACACACACACACACACACACACACACACACACACACACATACAGCTCATCATACCGTGCCTTGAACACATTCAAACTCCTTGCAGACACCACACTCTCAGGTAAGGCATTCCAATCATTCACAACTGAAAAAACCTACCCCCCCCTTCACTCCCCTACTCACACCCTCTTTATACAGTTTCCAAGGATGACCTATGGTTATCACCCGATCTCCCACTATTTTCTGTTGTAAACTAGTACCATCAGTATGATATTATTATTATTATCCCAAGACCTCATGCAGTCAAAGACTCATCTGGGAGGTTCTTTTATTACACACACAAGCACAACTCATCATACCGTGCCTCGAACACATTCAAACTCCTTGCAGACACCACACTCTCAGGTAAGGCATTCCAATCATTCACAACTCTGCACGAAAAAACCTACCCCCCCTCACTCCCCTACTCACACCCTCTTTATACAGTTTCCAGAGATGACCTCTGGTTATCACTCAATCTCCCACTATTTTCTGTTGTAAACTAGTACCATCAGTATGATATTATTATTATTATCCCAAGACCTCGTGGAGTCAAAGACTCATCTGGGAGGTCCTTTTATCACACACACACACAGCTCATCATACCGTGCCTCGAACACATTCAAACTCCTTGCAGACACCACACTCTCAGGCAAGGCATTCCAATCAATTGCAACTCTGCCTGAAAAAAACCTGCCTCTCACTCCTCTACTCACACCTTCTTTACACAGTTTCCAGGGATAACCTCTGGTTCTCCCCCGATCTCCCACTATTTTCTGTAGAACTTCTCCAGCACTGATCCTATAACAACCCCTTACCAACTTGTAGGTCTCTATCATATCTTCCCTCTTCCTCCTATCCATCAGACCCTGTAAATTACATCTTCTCAATCTTTCCTCATACTCGACATTCCCGAGATCAGAAACTACCTTAGTCAATCGCCTTTGGACCCTTTCCAACAGCTCTTCATCCTTCTGAAAATCAGGTGACCAAAATCAGGGCACAACAGTCCATGCGTGGCCTAATCAAAGCTTATACAATGGAACAAGAATCTCCCTACTTCTACACGTCAGTGTCCTCCGCATCATTCCCAAAAGCCTTCTGTTGTCTTCACAATTTTGGCTATGTGTCCCCTAAATTTCAGATCCTTATCCACTATCCCCCCCCCCCCAGATCTCTTATTTCTTCCACCTCCAACACCATATCCTCACCAGCATAAATTCTGCATCCCATCTTTGTTTTCCAAATTTTAAAACCTTACATTTTGCAATATTGAACTCGCATCTCCATTTCCGTGCCCAATCACTCAATTTATTCAAGTCTTCTTGTAAGGCCACAACATCTTCATTACTCTTCAAGGTTCATCCCAACTTTGCATCATCTGCAAACAACTGAATATTTCCATCCAAATCTTCACTATATAGTTAATATACAAGTTAAACAGTAATGGCCCCAAAACAGATCCCTGAGGCACTCCACTAGTGACTTTCCTTTTCCTGGATATCACTCCCCAATACACAACTTGTTGATACCTATCAGATAGCCAGTCTCCAATCCAATGCACTAATCTAATATCCAACCCCATCTGCTCTAGTTTGACTATCAATTTATCATGAGGTACTCTATCAAAAGCCTTTGCGAAAACTAAGTATTACTGCGTATCCTTCTCCTCTTTCCAAGGAAGCATTCACTTTATTGTAATAAGTAAGTAGATTACTAAAACATGACCTCCCTTTAGCAAATCCATGCTGTCCATCAAAGATAATACTATTGTTGTCAACCCAACTCTGGATCCTAGTTCTCACAAGCTTCTCCAACAACTTAACCACCTGACACACACACACACACACACACACACACACACACAGATAAGCCTATAGTTTGAAGCTTGAGTTCGATCACCTCCTTTATGAAGTGGCACAATCTTGCCCTCCTTCCACTTGCACTTGGTCAAGTTCCTTAGGGACTTGACCAAATGTCAAGAGAGGCGTCAACTACCTGGCACATTCCTTCAGAATATGTGGTGATATATTATCAAGTCCCACAGCCTTATTAATATCTAGTTTACTCAACTCCCCATACACCTCTTGCTTACTTACAGTCAGTCTCTCCTCCCCATCATCTACTGCTTTCAATCTCTCCATGAACTCACATTCACAAGATTGAAAGACCTTTATGAATTGCTCATTACGTATCTCCACCACACATTCTGCAACAGCTGTCTTTATACTATTTTCTCCTATCAATGTCATCCTTCCATAATCATTCTTTCTTTAGCTCATTTCTGGATCTACAGCTAGTTCCACTGATACCATTCACTTGATGTGATCTCTCCATGCTCGACTGGGACCATTTCCCTTTCTGCTTATTCATTTTAAAACCCTTTTCAATTCCAACTGTTTCCTCTTGATTCCAGGTCATCCCATTTCTTTCCTGTCTACACATGCTCTTACCTCCTCTCAGAGCATCCACCTTTCTCATGCTGTGTACCCCTGTCCACCCTGAGCCTCCCCATTTCCCTGCTCCTCTTGCACAACCATTCTCTCATTTTCTATACTCATACAACTCACTTCCTCATTCATAACCACCTCTTCAATCTCTCCTGCTCTTCCACATCAATTCCTGCTTGATCCGATTCATTCTCTCTCACTCTACTCACTTCTCTACCTTCCAGCAGCAGTCTCTCCAAGCGACTCACACCATAACCCCTCAAATGCAGTCCAACTGAATCGCTCCCATACAATTCACCTCTTCCTTCAAACTCATTCCACACATTAACAAACTGTACTCTTATCTCTTCACACATTTCAGACAGCATATCATTCATAATCCTTGCTCTCCGCCTCATCTCACCACAGTCATACTAGGCAACACACCGACTACTCTTCCTCTCACACTATTCTCTTTTATCCTTCTAAGCAGCCTCCTGACATCCATTCTGACTTGCTCTTTGTCCTCTGTCAAATCATTTGTGCCGATTAAAACCATCAGCTCCTTTGCTCGCTCCCTCCTCATATCCCATGCCTCAATTACTCTACTCATTTTACCGCCTGGAAAACATACCTTGTTCATCCTATCATCCAGCAAACCTTTAATAATTGAGTCGCCATACAACACCACTCGCTCATCTTTCGTTAACTCTTTCGTGCCATCATGATAAGTTTTAATAGCTTTTACCCAAATTTTCTTAATTTCATTCTGCATCCATTTCATCTCTTTACTCATCCAATTCAACTTCCGAATCTCATGTCACATTCTCTCTATCATTCATTGATTCTTTCTAATTTTCTAACTCTTGACACCTTCTCACTTTCTCATTCATCCTTCTGTGCTTCCGTACTTTCGGTCCAACATGCTTCCGACTTTCTCTATCATTCATTGTTTAGATTTTTTCCACTTTCGATTCCTGCATCATGCCATTTCCAGTTTCATTTGTTCTCTCAATTTCGTTTCCTTCTGCCACTCTCGCCTCACTGTCGTCCTTATTAACATTCGTTACGGTTTTTAAATCGCTCGTTTTCTTTTTCAATAATTTTTTAACATTCTTTCGCCTCTCTTTCACACCATCCTTCTCTTTTGAACGTGCACTCATTTTCCCCGCAACATTCTCACTACTAACACTTTCTGTCATCAATTTCATATTTGCATTCATCAATTCCTCATGCAGGTCATACTTCGCACACACACCCTCCTTCCATCCGCCCTAAACATCCACAAATCATTTATGTAATCGAAAGAATACATATAACACACATCACACTTAACAAAAGGACTGAAATCTAAGTTAAAGTCATGGAATGACAAAGCCTCTGCCATGTTTAATCTGCTGGTTACCACTTTAAAGTCTAATAATAACAACAAATTCGTAATTAAGTTCAAGCAAAACAAAATCCCCCACACTAATAATAATGGTAGTGCACAACTTTTATAGCAGCTCTTACTCAAACAAACACTCATATATGCTTAATTATTCCAAGAATACTTATCTCAATCTGAAGCTCTTCTTACACATGTGCGCCACGCTTGACTCACGAGCACCCTCCAATACGAAGTGTGTAATCTTTTCATCCAAAAGTGAATTACCTTACATTTTACAACACTGAATTAACAAATGTTATTCTTTGCCCACACTTCAAATGTATTTAAAAAATCTTGTAAGATATCTAAATCACCTTTATCGACTACTGCTCTCCCTAGTTTTACATCATTGACAAAACTGAATGTTTCCCTTCAAATCTTCTACTATATCATTAATATACAAATTAATGATATAGCAGAACTATCAGCTGCCCTCTATCCATGCCACCAGGCTCATAACTTTCAACTTATATAATAGTTTTCCATGTGGTATTCTGTCAAATGCAGTGTAGCCATAGTGTAGCCATTTCCTTTATCCAATTCTGCTGTCACCTTATTATAAAATGTGAATAAATTACTAATGCAGGACCTACCTTTTATAAAGCCATGATGCCCCCCCTATAAAGCATCATATTCCTATCCACCCATTCATGAATTTTACTTTTAACCAACTTTTCCAATACTTTAACTACCACTCCAGAGACATTAATTGGTCTGTAATTTGCTTTTTCTGTCTTGGAATCACCTTTATTTAATGGAACTATCTTACTCTCTTTCTACTCCCTTGGAACCTTGACAAAGCTGAAACTTAGATTAAACAACTTCATCAGAAGCACTGCCAGTTCACTTGCACATTCTTGTAGCACATGAGTAGACATATCCTCCAGGATATGTCTACTCATGTGCTACAAGTATATTGAAAAATATCACTCATAGTGATATTTTTCAATATACTGAGTACTTCTAGTTCCTCTACATTAAAGCTCAAATGGATGATATACCCTTGTAAAGTGATCACTTAGTAATTGAACTATTTCTTCTACTTCTGTCAATTTCCTACCATCAACAATGAGTAAACTTGTATTTCCATAAGCATTCTTTTTCTTACCTGCTATGTAGTGAAAGACTTCTTGGATTTACTTTGGCCTGCTTAGCTAATTTTATCTCAAAATCTGATTTGGCCTTCCTTACCATACTACTCACCCTTCTTGATTGTGCTTTGTTAATGTTTGTTTTTTCTATGTTGCCTTTGCTATGGTTGTTGTTTGTTCGTGGTCCTTCACTCTATTTCCTTTCCTAAAATTTTTTCCTAAACTTTGTCTATCAAATACTTTTTAGGGCCCTTAGATTACCTATTCTCTAACTTGTGTGAGGCATCCCCTTTTTTCTCAGATGAATTTATATATTGCACCAGCCTGAGCTTAGGTACAGAGTATATCTCAACCTAGGGAGGATCACAGAAATTAGATGCCACTAATGTGGTTAAACTAAATCAGAGGCCGTAGGATCTTGCAGTCATAGCCCTTCCTTCTTAACTAACTTTGGGTATCCCCGTGCGCATATAGATAAGCAGGTTCATAATTTTTATGAGTGGTAAGAGTCAGTCTACATGGTTAGATCACACATATATGAAACATATTTAATGAACTCATAAGTAATACAAGACACAGATATAATATAAGCAATACTAAGTTAACATCATCTAAGGTTTCACTCACTCTCTCATATCTTAAATATACAAATTTCTCATTACATTGAATGTTTCCTTCAAATGGTTAAAATACTATATACAATTGATCAGGTGCTCGTCAGGACAAAACACATCTTGTTTCCCTTTCATATGGGTTAAAACATTGGTTCTTAACAAATTCACGATTCTCGGACAGTCAGTCTAATGAGATTCAAAATGTTCTATAATCTGCTTAATCTTCAAAGTTCACTTTTCATTCTGAAACACAAAATTTCTTCCGTTCACAATCATCCTGATGTTTAAGGGACAAAGAATATGTAAGGTAATATGTAATATATAATATTACACATGTAATATGGAATATGTAATATCTACTCTGCACAGGTTTTTCGGGGTTCCTTCCGTCCTTCCTTTGTAGTGGAAAACTTTGTTGTTCAAAGTCTGCTGCCACGTGGGAATCACATGTATTCTTCGAGTCTGGCGCTCGCTTCTTCAAGAATTACATCGGTGCACTTTCTTTGCCGATAGCCCGCAATTTTATCTGCCATACTCTGCTGCGATGCCTTGCCGGGACTTATGGTACTCAACTCCGGGAACGTAGGAGTTGGACATCGTTGACCACTGAGGAACACGCGGAGAGAAAAACCAGAACAAACAAAATGGGGGTTCCAGACCTGTGTTGCTGCATATATTCTCCCTTTCCGGGCACCCTCTTTTCGAGTTAGATTTTGCATATTTGGCCTTTCGATTCATCCCCGGGTGGGTGACATTATCACACCGCCATACGGGGCTTTCCATTTTAGGGAACGCGTGCTTCTAGATATTTTCCACGAACTAGCATCCACGGGCACTTACAATACTACGGTGGCATTTGAGCGACCTTGCCCTCTCTTAGGCAGTGTACCGATATACTCTTGCATGTGTAGTTATAAATCACTAGTAATTATCTTTACACATACTCTTTGATTATTTTACATTTACCATTCTAATTTAGATCCATCAAAACTTATACTAAATATTTCTTTCATCTTATTGATCATGATATTAATTCTTCTATGACATGAACTTAATTGCTGAAAGGACAAGTATGCTGTATTAGTGGGGCACATTCTGTTAGATTCTGGATGGGTGACCTCACTGCAAGTGAGGTTGCCCATTTCAGATCTAACAAAGGTCCCCCCCCTCTTAAAATTTTTTCTTCCCAAGAAAATTTTCATCCTCAGTTTCCCTCCTTGATGCAATTCCTTGATTTGTGTTTGGACCTTCAACCATTGCTTAATACACAAGGTGCACAATACTTAATTGCAATTTCATTCTTCACATCTTGCTTATTGAGACCAGTGCACTCATCTCATCTCTGGTTAGATCACTCTCTGCTTCCTTTCCTTGATCTTTACCAGTTTCCGGTTTTCCATTCCTTCCCTGACCTTGGCGATATTTGAGTCCGGCTGGGTGTTAGCTATGTGTCCTTCCCTCTTTTTCTTGAGTTCAATAACCTCCTTACTTTCAGATCTGTTGGACGAGGATTCTTCGCCTTCTCTTTGATTTCTTTGTTTCTGATTTCTTACAGTACTATTTCCTTTTCCTCAGAACTGAATGCGCTCTCTCTCGGATAATCGCATGAAAAGCCATGCTTCCTAAGGAAATTCTCTCCTAGAATTAATCCCACTCGAGCCAACGAGTTCCCAGGTAGAATTAGGAGGTTATGCCATGCATGCAGATTTAACCCAAATAGCTCAATCCTTAGTCTAACATATCTTGTGGCATGAGTTGTGAAGGGAGATATTCCCAATAATCTGACTGGATTTCTCATTCTTTTAGCTCTCTCACTCACACAGGCCTCCAGTTCCTTGAGACAATTCTCAGATTAGGGAAACGAGAGCCAGTATTGAGCAGTACTTTAAGATTCCCTCTGCAGACCCTAGCATTAGTTGTTGTTCCAGAGAACCGTTCCTTGCCCTGTTGTTCCTCATTATCAATTAGTCTGGCATAAATGTGAGACATAGTCTGAGGCTGGTACGTGGTTCTCGAGGATTCTGGTGTTATAAAACAGTCTCGGGCCAAGTGTCCTAATCTATTACAACTATAATACCTGGGAATATCTCAACAGTAGCCTCTTTTAATCTCTCCATCCGAAGACAAAGGAGAGTTTGATCCACACTTGGCTGACAATTCCGTTAGTTTTTCCATCAGGGATTCCATTCTGTCCAGCAGCGGTTGTTGTCATTTCTCTACTTCCTTATGAATGAGATTAGTTAATCTTATTCTCTTGTAACTCAGGAGGCTTCTGGTCACTGGAACCATCTAGCGTTAACAGACTGACGACAGAATCGAGTCATTCCATAAGAGGCTGTTGTAATCTCTTGACCTCTTTCTTGACCAAGGAGCGGACTTTGCCAAATTTGCAGGCATCGACAGCGACACTGCAGACTGTTTCAGTTTTATTTTCTCCAGTACTCCCTTGCATCCTCTGACATTTTTCCTTCTTTGCTATTCCTTCTTTTGTTAGACTTGGACTCATATCAACCTCTCCATTATTTCTTACAGCATTCACATGGCTTATAGCAACTGAGGGACAGATGTCCCCCAAGCAGTTGTTCTCTTTCAATAACGGCATCATAACATTCTTTCAGATTTGTTATTCCCTTTGCAAAGGCTACCACCCTTAGTTCCTGTCTCAGACCGACCCTGAAGTGCTGAAAAACAGCCCAATCTAGATGGTGTTTTTCATCATCAGGTACACTCAGCATATTTGCAAAAGTGAGCAACCTGTTGTAATATTCTGGGACGCTTTCCTTTTCCTTCTGGTTCATCTTTTGGAGTTTCCAGAGATTAGGTCCTATGTTCTTGGCCTTGGCAAATTGGGAAATAAGGATCTCTTTGAATCTCTGGTAATCCAACGTTTCTTTCAGGAGGGGCGAGGAGTAGAAAACGCTTTTAGCCTTTCCAGCTAACTTACTGCAAAAGCAGTATAAGCAACTGGAAGTCGCTCCATTGCCCTATCCTTCTAAGTTCCTCAATGTACTCAAAAAAGTCCTCACATCGTCGGTTTCTTCTCCCGAAAACTGAGGAAAAATTTGCTGGGGGTTAATGCTCCTAAAGAATTCTGGATCACTTAGCTCTGTACTAGTTGGGAGAGACATATTTATCCTTTTAGCTTACACTACAAAATTTAAAATTTCCCTTCCAAAAGATAAATTTTTATTTTTTGTTCTTCGCATGCGACTGACGCCACCTCACTGTATCTGATTAAATTCTTTCCCTTTCACGGATCATATACATCCTGTCGACCGTGCCATTTGTTAATGTTTGTTTTTTCTATGTTGCCTTTGCTATGGTCATTGTTTGTTCATGGTCCTGCACTCCATTTCCTTTCCTAAAATTTTTTTCTAAACTTTATCTATCAAATTTTGCATTCAATCCCACTAGCTTTATCATCTTCTGTCAGCCATGTTTCACTAATACCAACAACTTGTGGCCTGGAAGTGCCAACCAAGGCCAAAAACTCTTCCTTCTTGTTCCTAATACTCCTGGCATTAGTGCACATGAATTGCAGAAGCCCATTAGTCTCATCCCTACTTTGATGCCTTATACTAACTATCCCATTCTGATTTGTTGTCCTTCATACTCGCTCTGGCATATTATACTCATTCATACACTCAACTGCCTCCCTAAAGTCTGCATATCTACCCCCCCCTCCACCTTAATAAATCTAGTTTCCTGAGTCTGTACATCCACTTCCACTTCATTCATCAACACTTTTTCCACCATAGTTGAAGTCTTGTATGATAACTGCTCAGCCTGATGCATGTCATCCACATTTTTTTTCTGGAACCCCAGGTCTATAGCAGCAACCAACAATATATTTTGTACCATTGGCCTCTATCTCACACCAGATAGCCTCAAATGAACCATTTCCATCAGATCTACAATCTTCCTTAACTTCTATTTTTTTCTTTTTTGGTTGAAGTGCTTTAGCTATCATTAACAATACTCCTCCTCCTCTATTTCTTTTATCTTCTCTGAAAATACAATATCCATTACATTGTCACTTGTAACTACATTAATCTCTGAAAACCAGGTCTCATAATGCCAATAATTTCTGGCCAAGTTGAGCTGACCAATGCTAAAAAAACTCTTCTCCTTTATTTCTGATACTTCGAGCATTAGTGTGAATGCATTTCACCATCCTCTTGGGTCCACAGTTACCCTTACATTATGTTATTACCTGCCCATTCAAATTTGAAACCTGTGAAATGACGCTCAGCTCTTCATAATCATTCCTGCACTCATACTTACCTATCCCGTTGATGGTCAGACACATGCTTGATTGCTTCCCTCATAATATCTCTAGTTTCTCTGGTTTTGCACTTCCAAACTCTCAATGAACAACACTTTTTCCAAGCACCTGACTCCAAAACCATTTAAGTGCAGTCCATCAGGCATATACAAGTCCTTATGTCCATCAAATTCACTCCACACATCTATAAACTGCATACCATTCCTCTTGCATAATCTTCTCACTGACAATCATGACCCTTCTTTTCAATTCTATCCTATCCTATCATACCAATTATCATATGTTCATGAAATAATTACAGAAAATAGCAGGAAATCTTAAACAAATGAATTTTGCATTGCAAGATACTTGTTATTTAGACTTGCAGTCTTAATAATAATTACACACACACACACACACAATGGACACCCCATGGGCAAGGTGCATCATGCCATGTAACAAGTCAGGTGTTTGTAGCTGATATAAATTGGAGGAATATGATGCCCCAAGTCAGTGCAACTGTGTCCAGGTGAAATGGCTGCAAGATGGGAACTGACGGAGTTTGAAAAAGGTGTGCCCTGTTGCAGGCCTATCCGCTTGGCAAATTGTTGATAAATTGGGCTATCCTAGGTCAAGAACCAGTGATACCATACTGAGATGGAAGTGCAGGGAATCAACTACAAGAGCTACCCACAGTGGATGACCCACCACACTCACCGAACATGACTATACTGTGCTACAAGCATATAAAAATCATCATTCACTGGCTGACACATTAAATGTGGAGTTACTGGCATTGACTGGAACATGAATCTGAACAAAAACATTCAGAACCGAGGAGCACAACATTGGTTTCCATGGTCAGACTGTAATATACAAGCCGCAGATCACCCAAACCAACATGCAGTGTCATCTTCCATGTCTCACTAGGAAACCAACATGCAGTGTCATCTTCCACATCCCACTGCACATGCAAAAAGCATGTGCAGTGGGATGTGGAAGCCTGTGATGAGGAGAAGCCTGTGTAGAGGATATAGCATGATTTGCTGCTTATGGAGCAGCAAATCATGCTATATCCTCTACCGAGCAGATGGACAAATGTGGGCATGGCAGGTGCTCAGTGAACATAACATCTCTTACCAGAGTGCGTAACCCGAACTCTATTATTTTAGAGGTGGCAGTGTGATGGTATGGTATGGTATGGTATGGTATGGTATGGTATGGTATGGTCCTGTTTTTCCTCAGCCCTCTGTTTGTGGTGGCATGAACATTGAACTCCAAGAGGTATCTGAACATTATGGACAATGCAATGCTTCTACTTTGTGTTGTTTCTATGGAACTGCCTATTTCTCTTTCAGCAAGACCATGTCATAAGGCTGCTGATGTAACTACTTGTGGACAGGAACATCACCACACTTGACTGGCCTCCACCCCACAACAGTCCAGGACCTCATTACATGCCTACAGGAAGACTGGTCCAAAATTCCCATTGATTACTATCATATGCTTGTGGAAAGTATGCCCATAGGATTGCTGCAGTCATTGCAGTGAAAGGAGATCCTCTACCTTATTAAGGTGGGCACATATCTGTTTGTTTCCTCCACTGACTTCTTTCCAAGCAGAGAGAGAGAGAGAGAGAGAGAGAGAGAGAGAGAGAGAGTGTGTGTGTGTGTGTGTGTGTGTGTGTGTGTGTGTGTGTGTGTGTGTGTGTGTGTGTGTGTGTGTGTGTGTGTGTGTGTGTGTGTGTGTGTGTGTGTTATCCATCCAAGATGAACCAACATTTTCTGGTGAAATAATAAGATAAATAAGTTGGGAATTTTTAATTTCTTTAAAACTGTCAAATGTAAGCGAAATTAAAACATATCAATATTATAAAAACAATACAGTGGAATATTATACAAAATCAAATATTTGCACTGGCATTATTCTTAATTAACACTAGCCTGAAGCCAAAGCTTAGTTAGGTCTAGCACTGTCGTAGACAACATATAGTGAGATAAATTGTAAGTGGAAACTGGCATAACACATTAAGATAATTCCACCATACAATAATATAACCTAAATCTTTTCCATATACTTTATAAAAATATCTTAAAAGTATGTAAAATACTTACTAGTATACAAAATGACTTTTCTTGTATAGAACCAGTAATGAAAAACTGGGAAAAGTAATAAAATAAGACTAGCATGCATGAAAACCAATGCTGTCATCACTTGTTGACTTTTGCCGAAAGAATATTTCAATAGCTCTAAATCCAGATTGATTCTACAAAAAAAAAGTAATTAAGATACTAAAAAACAATTTCCTAAATCAAAATATTTGCTAAATTTAATCAGCAAATACATGTTCTTGTTCAAATCAGATAAGCATGCTGTCATTTCAAAACATCAAAATAATTCTACCATATAGTATTACAACCTAAATCTTTTCCTAAATACAACCCATGATAGTCCAAGAAAGCCTTGCCAAACTGACTACAAACCAACTGCCTGATATTCATTGGCTGCAGAATGAATGATATCTGTATGATACATCAGACTCATCAACATTGCTTTATAACCCATTGTCAACTTTTTAATTTGATATATGCTTTATACTAATGCCAGCAGTATCCAGAATAAGGGAGAGGAATTGGTGGTGCAGATAGCATCAGCCTGGCCAAAAATTATTGGGATCACTGAGACGTGGTTGACAGAAGAGGATATAATAACAGGAATAGAAGTCACTGGGTACAGCATTTTTCGGCAGGATAAGAAGGGAAAGCATGGTGGTGGAGTACTGCTTATGATAAGTGACAACCTATATCCCCTAAGAGTGGAGGCTTTCGAAAGCAGTGACACTAATGATTTTGAAAGCATATAGTGTGAGGTAGAGGTGGGAAAGACAGACTATTTAGTGGGGTGTTGCTACAGACCCAGGAGCACAGAGGGTGGAGACCAGGAGATGTTTAGACAGTTGAGTTTGGCAAGTGAAAGAAGAATGATTCTTATGGGAGATTTTAACTACAGTAGTATAAATTGGGGAGAGGAAGATGCATGTAGCAATAAGGGAATGGAATTTCTAGAATTCTTGAGGGACAAATGTTTTAGAGGTTCAAGATTTTTGGAATTGGTTATAGCATCAGAAGAGTTGATAATAACTGAGATGACATCTCACCCACCAGTTGGAGAGCGTGACCATACGGTTTCGACTTGGAAAATGAATAGACATGCAGGAGTATCAAAGAGACGGGAATGTATGTGGAATTATAAGGCAGGTGATTATAATAGTCTAAGACGTCAACTTGGGGAAGTTTCATGGAGGGAGGAATTGGAAGGCCGGAATATCATTAGTGTGCGTGGAAAATTGTGAAAGAATATTTGTTAGCAGCAATAGTAAGTTGTATACCACGAGTGAAGAAGAGGACACAATTTGGAGTAAAGTGGATGACAAACAATATTAAAAACAGGAATTGCATGCGAAAAAGAAGCTATAGAAGAGATATAAGGAGACAGGTGAAGAGAAGATGCATGAAGAATATAAGGCACAGGCCAGAAGAATGACTAGTATGGTAAGGAAGGCGAAACTGGAATATGAGAGGAGATTGGCCATAAGACCCAAAGAAAATACTAGGGAATTTTTAGCTATGTGGCCAGTAGGAGGAGAAATGACTGTGGAAGAATGATATTGTGGGATAAAAATGGGAATAGAGTGACTGATACAGAGGACATACTGAAATTGTTCAATGAACACTTTATTGGAGTATTTCATCCTGGAGGAGTAAGTTTTAATACTAGAGGCATAGGACAGTTTCGAGGTTTAGAGGTACAGGAGGAGAGTGTGTTTCAAATACTTAGTACTCTGGATATCAGTAAAGCTGTGGGACTGGATGGTATTTCACCACGAGTTTTGAGAGAATGTGCTAGGGAACTGACAGTGCCTTCCACCTGGGTTTTCAATGAAAGTCTGGCTGTTGGAAAGGTGCCCATGGAATGGAAGGAAAGTAAGATAGTGCCATTGCATAAGGGCAGTAGCGGACTGGAAGTGTCTAATTATAGGCCAGTTTGTGTGTCATCAGTAGTTGCTAAGATCTTGGAGAAAATAGTGAAAGATCGTATAAAGAATTGGACAGATGAGGGTAATGTTATCTGTGAGAGTCAACATGGATTTGTGAAGGAACGCTCTTGTTTTAGCAATATGCTAGCTTTTTATGATAAAGTTACAAGAGCATTAGATGAGGGAAAGGCATATACTGCCATTTTCTTATATTTAGCGAAGGCATTTGACAGGGTGCCACATGATAAGCTGATATTTAAGTTGCAGCACATGGTCTGGATGTCAGATTGGTAAACTGGATTCAGGATTGGCTGTCCAATAGGTATCAGAGAGTTGTGTATGGTGGGGCAGTTTCAAAGAGGCAGATGGTTACAAGTGGGGTCCCACAGGGCTCAGTACTGGGCCCTATATTGTTTAACCTTTATATCAGTGACATTGTTAGCGGATTGCAAGGAGATATTCAGTTGTTTGCAGATGATGCGAAGCTGGGAAGGATTATTAGTAATAGTGCAGATGTGGTAGCCCTGCAAGAGGATTTGAATAAGCTAGATTAGATGGGAAAATGAATGGGGGAGGGGATGTCAGTTTAATGCAGCATAATGTAGTTTCTTGAGGTTTGGGAAACATCAATGGGACACTGCATGCTCTATGGGAGGAGTTATACTGGAGGAAGTAGGGGGAGACAAGAGATCTGGGGTTGATGATTGATAGAAACCTGAAATTAAGGGGACATATTGCAAAGGTGGTGAAGGTAACACAGAAGATTGCTGCAATAATGAGAAGGACACTGACCTGCAGAGATAAAAGGGTTATCATTCCGTTGTATAAGACTCTGATCAGACCACACTTGGACTATTATTCTCAGATTTGGTCTCCAGGATTTGAAGGGGATAAATTAACTGTGGAAAGGGTACAAAGGTGGATAATAAAGATAGTTTCAGGACTGTACAATGTTAGTTATGTGGATCAGCTGAGGGAATGTGGACTGCAGTTTGGGATAGAAGAAGGAGAGGTGATATGATTGAGACTTTTAAACTGTTGAAAGGTGTCAACCCTGTTACAGGAGAGTTCTTTTGCTAGGTTGAACAGCAGGAAGGAGTGATGACAAGAGGCCATCCCTGGAAGTTACGAAAGGAAACTGTGAGCAAAATGGTGAGGAGTGGTTTCTTTGCATGGAGGGTACCATGGAATGCATTGCCTGATGGAGTGAGAGCGAGAACGGTCAATGAGTTTAAGGAGTGGTATGATAGACTTTGTATTTTTTTTGTGGGGGGGGGGGGACCTCCCATCAATGAGTCTTGATAGACTGTGTTTCTTAGGAAGGACCTCTCACGATGAGTCTATTGACTCCATGGAGGCCTGAATAATAACAATAATATATTATTACAGCTTAATATATCCTTTATATTTTCATGAGTACTATAGTAGTATAGATAATGCAAATAATACCTCATTCAAAAAGAAAAAATGAACAACCCAAATGTAAATTTATACAAAACTTAAATAATTTTAATGTAAAATATGACAGGTCTGGCTCAACTGAACAAAACTGAACAAATTCCATTCCACCTAAGGTACATTGAGAATTCTGGATCAATCAAACAAATCGAATATTTTATGTACTATTATAAATCCCAAAGATTAGATTAGTCTCGCATTCAAGAATGATTTCATTTGTTATAAGTCACATTAGTGTAAAGCCCTTTTTCAAAAACTGTTTAGACACAGTTATAATCAACACTGTGTTGAAATACGAATCAACATCCATTCAGATAATAAGCTTATCTGTATGGATGTTTGTGGAGGAAAGATCCATACAGATAAGCTTATATAATGTACAGTTCAATTTATTTATTTATTTATTCATATGGAGTTTCCTCCCTTTTCTCCCCCGTCCCTATTGGGGTGAGCTGAGCCCCCCTCATGGGGGGGTTAAGTATTTATGGCTGTAGATCCGTGTGTTCACAGGGCCGGTTTGCCTGCTTGCGGGATGAAAAACCCCAGATAAACTGGGGAAAAAACCCTGCTGTCCACGCCCAAGACCGGCTAACTTGGCTATGGCTGAGGAAGATCCTTAAACTCCTCACGTCAGCAACGGGAATTGAACCTAGGACACTCCTTCCCTAGGCATATGGCTGCAAAGCGCATAGCCACTCGGCTAACCGTGCAGACACTAGTGCAATTAAAAATTGTGTACTACAATTATAAAAATTACACCATAAATTAAAGATGCCAAGAAATTATTATTATTTATTATTATGTGACACCTCCAAAGACTCATCGAGGGAGAGTGTGCCAACAGCATCAAACGATTGATCCCCTTCCAACTACTAACCACGCTCAAACTTGCTTCAATTTTTGCGAGCCATTAGTAGTAGAGGTTCTAGCAATTGACCAACCTTTGCTGGCTAATGACTTCATCCTTTATCCAAGTGTAAGCAAAAAGTTTGCATGTGAAGTCACTTCACAACTGGGCTACTTGTATATAGAGGCTAATAACTTCACATCAGTCGCCTTCGTATCCCATAATGCAAAGCACATATAGGATACTAAGGCGATTGATGTGAAGTTATTAGCCTTATTATGTTATTAGTTATGAAGTTATTAGTTATAATATTTGAGGACACGCAGAAGCTCTCAGCAAAGTGGGTCCTCAAATATTTGAATGCCGACCAAAAGAAAGAATGTGTGCTGTCATCACAAGGGATTTGGGGTTATTTTGAGAAATCAGCTGCAAAATGTTTGGCTTGTATTGTGACTGTTGATGAAACATGGGTTTATCACTATGACTCAGAGGCAAAACAACATTCAATGGAGTGGAGACACCAAGGCCAAAGAAGTCCTGAACCTAAAAGTCAGAAGAGAAGGTTCTTGACAACTTTTGGGATATGGATGGTGTAATCCTCACCAAGTACCTCAAAGCAGGTGAAACTGTTACAGCAGCAATTTATTCAACAGTTCTGAAGGATTTAAAGGAGATACTGAAAAAAAAAAAAAAAGCTGCAGGAAACTGAGCAGAAGCGTGTTGCTTTTGAAGGACAATGCACCTGCTCACATTGCTCATGAAACCCAACAGACAACACACAACTTGGACTTTCAATGTCTGCTTTACCCATCCTATTTGCCAGACCTGGCCCCACCTGACTATTTCCTATTCCTAAATTTAAAGAAACACTTGAAAGGAACAAAATTTACCATAGATGTTGAAGTCATATCTGCAGCTGAGGACTGGTTTGTGCAACAAGGGAAAGACTTTTCTCAGAGGATTGCAAATAATGCAGCAGCATTATAACAAGTGTATAACACTTCAATTCGGAATATGTAGAATAATGTTTAAGTTACACGGCTATACCTCAACTCCTTCACGGTGATTATCACAACTTTTCAGCACACCCTTGTATGAGGCAGAAGTCGACAGAATAAGATATTTGGTCTGATGTAGGTTTGGAAATGTATATGTAACTTGGATAAGTGAGCAAGCAAAGAGCGATCATTATGGGTGATTTTAATTATTGCAATAGTGAATCAGGGAATAAGGATAATGAATTTCTTGAGTTCTTAAGGGACAACGATCTCAGACAATATGCAACAGAGAGTACATGAGAATTGAATCTTAGATCGGATTACATCATGAGATGCGATGGTGTCTAATCTTCCCTGAGGCTAGATAAGGTAGGATGAAAATGGATTAAGCACGAAATCTGGAAGATGAATGTTGGAAATAATGAGCTGCATGAAAAGTACAAAGAAGAGACCAGGAAGGTAACTCAGTTCGAAAACTGCAATATGAGTAGAAATTGGTCAATAAAGCTAAGAAAAATCTTAGAGCTCTTTCGACATGTGGCAAGAAGAAGAAAGAATGACTATGGCAGGATGATGTTAGTTGATGACAATGGGAGATTGGACTGATGCAGAGGATATAGTTGAAGTATTCAGTGAGCAGTTTATCAGAGTACGTAGTCTAGCTATAAATACTGTTACAACTTGAACAGCACATAAACCTTTAACCTATCAGCAAATCATTTACAGCTTTTAGCACGTACAAACCACATGTATAATGAGCATATAGCAGCACTCAATGTTTGAGATGTTTCCCTTTTGCTTTCATGCATGCCAAAAGTCTGTGAGACCACATATTGATGGCAGCACACACAACATTCAATGGAAACACTGCCACTGCTCCCTCCAAATCCACCTTCAGGCTTGAAATGCTGGGTATCATTTCTTGCAGGCTATTCTCTCAAGATCCAACCAGAATTTGAAGTCCAACAGATTGGGACTTTTAGACAGCTAATCAGATGGTGACATGGCGTTTGGCACATGTGCTTCCAACCACTGTTGTGTGGCCCTCACATTATGTACTGAGTCCTGTTGGAAGGTCTACTGTGAAACAAGATGTTGTTCAGGGGTCGTACCAGAGGACCCAGCACAGTGTCTTGATACACCTTGGAGGAGGTTGCAGAAATACAGCTTGGATACCCCCCCCCCCGATACATCACCCTCCTCCCCAACCAAACCATCATTGATGCGAGGCAATGACCTCTGAATCCTAGGTGCTATGACACTTGTTGTGAGACTATCTGGGGCATATACCCAATCATTTTGATGGTTAAATGACTCTTGAATGGTGAAAATTTTCTCATCTGTAAAAGAGATCTGTGTCTGCTGTTGCATACCACCAGAAAAATGCCTTTGATTTTATCACCCTCTGCAGCATAAGTTGTAGCATTAGGAAGTTTCCAGTAGAAGGAATATAAGCTCTCATCCCTCTCCCCCCCTATGTCATCATTCAGTGCATAAGACATTGTTCTCTGCAAAACGTTCATCTCTCTCGCTACATTAGTTTCTGCATGATCACATACATTGGAGGCATGCCTTCACAGCCCTCGCAAGCTATTGCATCCTAACACAGCATAGTCAATCTGTTCTTTGGAGGTCAGATGTGTCTTCTGTATTATTATTATTATTATAACATCTCCCACTGTAAGTTAACCGGTACAGCTAGACAACACGTTCTCTACTGATAAACACACGAATGTTGGCTGTGCACAGCACCACTAATGGAACTGAGCTTGTACAATTCTGTGGGCAGCACAGAGGTGTGTGGAAGTTGTAACAGTCTTTATTGCAAGACTGTGCATTCCATCCTCTTGAAGGCGACATCATGAGAAGCTGGTGTGTAGAGGATATGGTACTATGGGGGACTGATAGTGAACGAGAAAGAAGTATATGAGGAATTAAGTAAACTTGATGTTAATAAGGTAGTATGGCTTGACAATATATTGCCGAGTCTTGAAAAAAATGCTTTAGGGATTGGATAAAAGACTAGCAAGTTGGGCAGCTGATTAGCTGTGAGATGGATATCAGCATAAAGGTCACTAGTGGAGTGCCACAGAGATCTGTTGCAGGACCAATATTGTTTAATTTATATGTTAATGATATTGGTTAACTGGAGATATACAGCTGTTTCTAATGATGCAAAGCTGGGAAGAACTATTGAGAAATAGAGCAGATGTTGTGGCCTTGCAGGAGGGTTTAAATAGACTATATGAGTGGAAAAGTGAGTAGAGTCTAAAAATTCAGTTTAATTCTGTAAAGTGCAAGGTCTTGAAATTTGGTACGTGGAGTATACAATTAATGGGGAAATTTTGAAGAAGGCAGAAGAGATGAGAGATTTGGGAGTGATGGTGGACAGAGACTTGAAGTTTAGGGGTCACTGCTAAAATTGTAAGAATGTCACAATGGAGTATGGCTATAATGAGGAGGATATCGATATGCAGAAGCAAAAAGGCTATGGTTCCCTTATATAATTATTATTATTATGCAGGTATCTTCATGGAGTCAGAAGACTCATTGTGGGAGATCCATTATTCAAACACTAGCCATCATTCACACCCTATTCACCAATAATGCAGCAACCACAACTACTTCAGGCAACCCATTCACCACCCTCCAAACAAAAAATCTAGTCCTAACACCCTTGCTAACCACACTCTTACACAGTTTCCACTGATGATCCTAGTTCTCTTCCTTCTTGCTGTGTGCTGAAAAACGCCTTCAATGTAAATCCTATTAAACCCCTTTAATAAATTAAATGCTTCTATCATAATCTCCTCTTTTTCACCTGTCATCTCATTTCTGAAGCCTACAGATCATCAATCTATTCTCATACGGAAAATTCCACATGCCTGCCACAATCTTTGTCACTCACCTTTGGATCCTCTCCACTTCTTGATCCCCAAGACCTGTCACAATAGTCGAGATGTGGCCTTATAGGGGAACAATAACCTCTCTCTCTCTCTCTCTCTCTCTACATTTTGGAAAATTAAGGCGACAACTACCATGTTTGAGTAAAACTTTAGTTTAATATAAACCAAAATCTACATTCAACGTTTCAACCTTGAAAGTCCAGAAAGAGAACAAGAGAAACAAGCTGCACTACAATCTACATGGTTTGTTAAAGTTACTGACCAACCATTACAACAATTACTGGTCTGACCTCTGGTGAAAAAAAAAAAAAAAAAAACTTACTACATCAACGTATAGGGATTGTACGTCCTGTCACCAATGTACAGTAAGTTACAGGTGCAGTGGCTGCAATACACTCCAGGATGTGCCAATGGGAGGAGAGGATCCACAGAGGAGTTGAATATTTTTTTTAAGTTTCGTTGATGATTTTTAGTTCATGTTTCAGAGCTTGCCGGTTAGAGCAAATTGTTATAGCTCTGTTTTTTAAGGGTGTTAATGACTCCATATTTTTGTGATGGGTGGTGGTATGAATTAGCATGTATGTATTGGCAAGTGTGTGTCGGTTTGCGGTAGACCGTGAAGGATAGACTGCCTGAAGGAAGACGTGTGACCAGTATATCCAGGAATGGGAGCGAGTTCTGATTTTCAATTTCGATAGTAAATTGTATGCATTCATGTTGTTTATTCAGGTGGCTAAGGAATGTGTTTAGCATTTGTCACCCATGTGGCCAGATAACGAACACATCGTAGGTTTTTAGAGTGGAGAAATCAAGAGCACTTTGCTCAAAAGTTTCCATATAGAAGTTAGCAATTGGGGGGGGGATAGTGATATAAAGGTCGAAACGTCGAATGTAGATTTTGGTTTATATTAAACTAAAGTTTTACTCAAACACAGTAGTTGTCTCCATAATTTTCCAAAATGTATTCGGATCACCATGTAAGCCTAAAAGAAAGGACTCTCTCTCTCCCCCCCCCTGCTTGTTAGCAGGGTGTTCTTCAACTACCATGTAATCTGAAGTGCTGTTTTGGTTACCTTTCAATATGCCCCTTAAAATTTAATTCCCTGTCCACAATAACACCTAAGTCCCTGGTCTAATCAGTTTCCTTCAGTTCAGTTCCATCAATATAGTACACAGATGCACTCTTCCCAAAGTGCATCACCTTACACTTGGTCACATTAAACTGGCAGCCATTTACCTTTGACCATACTGCTAGTCTGTTTAAATCATTCTGCAGGATCTCTGCATCACTTTCATTTACCATTGCTCTTACCAGTTCAGCATCATCAGCAAACAACTAAATATTTTCCCTCAAATCATTTCATATATCACTGATGTAGAAATTAAACAGCAGAGGGCAAGCACTGAGCCTTGCAGTAGCCTACTAGTCACCTATCTTCTCCTGGACAACTCCTCCATAACCACTCTTAGATATCTGTCCATCACCTACCTTCTAATCCATATAACCAGGTTAACATCCATCCACACTTCCTCCAGTTTATGCAACAGAGTTCCATTTGGAATCCTGTCAAATGCCTTTTGCAAAGTCCAGCAGTATCACTTAGCCATTTCCTTTATGCAACTCCATTGTCACTTTATTATAAAAAGTAAGCAAATTACTAAGGAAAGACATATCCTTCACAAAACCAAGTCACATCTTATAAAGTATCATATTCCTATCCACTCAGTCCTGAATTCTGCTGTTCACCAATTTCTTCAATACCTTAACCACCATTCCTGAAATGCTGATTAGCCTACTTCTGTCTTGTAGCTTCCTGTATGCAGTGGAACTATATTGCCCTCTTTACACTCCATTGGCACCTTCCCAGTACTGAGGCATAAATTAAACAACTTGGTCAGAGGAGCTGATAATTCCTTTGCACATTCTTGTAATACATTTGCTGATATGCCATCTAATTAAGGTTCTGCAATATTTTAAGCAACTCCATTTCTTCAGCCTCTATTCTCTTATCAGTCAATGTCACCCACCACATATGGTAAACCTCTGCAAAATGCTCACTCAGTAATTTAGCTGTCAAAATCTAAACAGCAGTCTAAACAGTGGATAGAAGCCAATTGTTCAGCACCAAAAAAGACAAAGTCGGTCAGTTCCATCAGCAGGAAAGGTCATTGCATTGGTGTTTTGGGATGCTAAAGGCATTTTGTTTATTAATTATCTTGAAAAGGGTAAAACAATAACTGGGGAATATTATTCTGATCTTTTAACCAGACTAGACGAAAAAATTCTTGAGAAAAGACCTGGTTTGCAGAAGATAAAAATCATCTTGCATCAGGACAATGCACCTGCCCACAAAAGTGTTTTGGCAATGGAAAAATTAAGGGATCTGCGCTATGAATTATTGGAACATCCCCCCCCCCCTATTTCCCAGATTTGGCTCCCTCTGACTTGTATCTCTTCCCAACACTAAAACTCTTCCTTGCTGGGCAGCATTTTTCTTTGAATCAAGAGATAATTGCAGCTGTAGAGGGGTATTTTGCAGATCTTACTGAGAACCACTACAGGGATGGCATATGGCACTTGATAATGGCCCTGGAGCATCGCTGGAATAAATGTATTAGTCTTAAGGGAGATTATGTTGAAAAATAAAAATAATTTTGAAATTATAAATTCGTTTTTTCATTGTTAGGCCGAGAACTTTTCAGACCACCCTCGTAATTAATCAAACTGTACTCATCATGCTAATTTACAAGTGCACGTCATCTACATTCTTTGTATACCCTCCCCCACCACACATTATAGCAGTAGGCAACCAATCACATATTCAGTCCCATTGGCCTCTATCTCGCACCAGACAGCTTCAAATGAATTGCCCTCTGAATCCCTGTTCCAGTGATGTACTTCTACTACTCTTTTCTGGCTTTAATTCCACTGATATCATTAGCAAAACATCCCCATCACTACACGTTCTGTTCCTTCTGTCCTCTCCATGAGATACTATATTTCATGCATTCTATTCCTATGACCATGTCATCTTCAGTCAACCATGCCTCGTTAGTGACTATAATTTTTGGAAAAGTTGTACTAATAAATATCAAAAACTCCTCAAACTTATTTCGAATACTTCTGGCATTAGTATATATAAACTGCAATGTCCCCTTTATCCCTTACACCTTTTGTTACTTAGCCCACTAAAGTTAACCCAGAGCACTACTTCTGCATCATGTGATCACTTTCCCACTTACCAACGTCAAGCTGACTATACCCATGTTCACCTGTGCATCCCTCCCCAAAACATTCTAGTTTCCCTGACTTTGTACTTCTAAACTTGCACTGAACAACACTTTCTCAAGACTCCTGACACCAATTCTGTTTAGATGCAAGCTATCCACCTTATAGAAATCCTTCCTACTATCAAACTCACTCCACACCATTCCTCCTGCACAATCTGTGCACGTACTCATTTGCAATTATAGCTCTCCATCTCAGCTCACTTCTATCATACCGTGGTAACAGACCCCCAACTTTTACTTTCTCGCTCTTCTTTTTTGTATGCGCTAGCAACTCTTTCATGCTGTGATCAGAATGCACATGGACTGCTCTTTGAAGATTTGGTTGGCTGGTTTTCAATGGAATTAGGATGTATTGGAGAAGGTCCAAAGAAAGAGGTTCTCTAAGTCAGTGTTGAGTCTATGGAATATGGGAAATGAGGAGAAATGCAACTTGCAAAGCCAACTGCTCCTAATTTCCTTGCTCACATCCTCCTTATATGGTTTCCATGGATGGTGTCTTGTTTTACCCCCACCTCCACTCTTCTCTACCTCCTATTCAAGAGTCTATGCAAATTGCATTTCCTCAATACATCTTCATGGCCCACATTTAAAGATCAGTTACCACTTTAATCAGTTTTCTCTAAACCCTTTTTACTATATCCTCATTATTATGAAAATCAGAGGACCAAATTTGTAATCAAATTTATAAATCAAGTAATTTACATGAGGCTTAATCAAGGCTGTATACAATGGAACCGTAATTTGTCGTTGTCCACCACCACTATTGCCAGGTCTCTTCTTTCCTCAGCCTCCTTCAAAGTATATACTTTGCATCCCATTCTTGTAGATAAACTTATACGTTGGTAGTACATAACTGTCAGAATTTAGGTAAAGACAACGTATACTAGAATATTAATTAAAAACTTTAATTAATACTTCCTATATTTTGGTAAAGTTACATTACTATCTTCAGGGATCAATCACCAAATGAAATGTGCAAGCAGGCAGGCACTAATGCTAAGCAAATATGGCTGAAGAAAACAACTGAAGTCAGTCCTAGAGTCCTAAAGGTGCCCTCTAGTAGGCTAAATTGGGTTGTCTTGGGTGTTGGGCTAATGTTCTTAGAATGCAAGCTTCCCATATTTAGAGCAGTCTCATGCATCCAAATTTATTGAGGTTTGGGGAGTTTTTTAGAGTTGAGGCTGATTCCGGGAATAATCTCTCATATTTATACTTGCTGCAGTGTAGTAAAGCGGTGTAGTAAAGTGTAGTAAACCAAAACTTTCCAAAGCATGGTCAGCAAGTCCTGGGTATTGGTTGAACCAGATATAGTCCTTGATCAGATATCCTGATATTAGTTGTCTCACCTGTTTGGCCATAATAGGACAGTTTGAAACTACACGGGACCTAGTATACTCCAGGTAGGTCTAGGGAAAGTGGCTGGTATTTTAAATATGACTTGACAACTTGTTACAACTTGGTTAGTAACAAGTTGTCAGGTCATATTTTTTTAGGATTTTTGTCAGCTTTTCAGAAGTACCTCAGATATAAGGAATAGTGATAGTAGAGTAATCTCTGTTATTACGTGGGAAGGGGGATATGGTTAATTGATTTTAATAGTTTTTGGGAGTTGTAGCCATTGGCTACGAAGGTGTTAAGAATATGGTTAAGTTCAGTAGTTAGGGCATTGTTATCTGAACTGATTAATTTCGTCCTGTTAAACATGATTTTTATAATCCCATATTGTTGGGAGGGGGGGGGATGGTGTGATTGCTGGTGAATGTATCTACCTGTATGTGTAGGTTTTCTGTAAACAGAGAAAGCCAGGGGTCCATCAGGCTGGCACATAATCAGAGTGTCTAGGAAAGGAAGATTGTTATTATTTTCCTTTTCCAAGGTAAACTGAATCCTGGGGTGTTGATTGTTTAAGTGTGTTAAGAAATTGTGGAGTGTATCAAGCCATGCAGCCAAATAGTAAACATATTATCTATGTAGCATAGCCAAAAAGTAGGCTTATGTGGGGCCAAGTTTAAGGCTTTTTCTTCAAAAGTCTCCATAAAGAAGTTGGCCAGGGGCAGAGAGAGAGTGGAGAACCCATGGATGTCTCCTCTATCCAGTTGTAAAATTTTCCTTGTCAAACGAAATAGCCCGAGTTCATGGGGAACTGAAATAGGGCTGAGATATTGGGAGGAAATTTGGCTTGGATGAGGTCTAAGGCAGTGGAGGCCTGTGAAGTTTAAAGTGAGAGTGCTGCCTATACAAAATAATTTTAAAAAAATTTTTTTTTTCCTAATCAGTAACCAATTTATTAATAAATAAATCTGTAGATTTATTTATTAATAGCTTGGTTACTAATTAGGAAAAAAAGAATGATTTTTTTAATTTTGTATAGGCAGCACCTCCACTTAAAACTTCATGGGCTGCCACTGGTCTAAGATATCTTTGAGTGGGACATTGGTGAATAAGTGGGACATTGGTCAAAACTGACCATTATGTCAGTGTGTTGGAGTGAGAGGTTTTCTATAGTGGCTTTAAAGTGGGCTGAATTTTTTATGTGTGAAGGTGTGTTGCCAGTATATTGTGTGAGCACTTTGGCTAAATGTTTGGCTAATTTGTATGTGGAGGGAATTAATGCCGTTCACAATGGCACATTCTGCTTATGGATTTTTGGTAGTCCATATATTGACTATTTGGACCATATATTGAATATATGGACTACCAAAAATGAGGTTCTTCTCATTATAGAAAGAGAAATGAGCTAGTGCATATGTTTACAAATGCTAGAAGTGTTCAAAACAAGGGGGGAATGAAACTATAGCATTGATAGAGTTCATTCGGCCAAAAAATTGTTGAAATTAGTGAGATATGGCTGAATGAAGATGACATTCTAACAGGAATAGAGATGGAGGGATAGGCAGTCTTTCATGAAGACAGAGAAAGCAAAAAGCAAGGAAGAGTGTTATGGTGGACAGGATGAAACGTTTAGTAGGATGTTGCTATAGATCTGGTAATGTGGAAGGCAGTGGGAAGGAAATGTTTAGACAAATTGGTTTGGCTAATAAGAAAAGGATGATCATTATGAGTATTATCAATTATGGTAATACAGACTTGAATAGCATCAGGAACCAAAGAGGATGAATTTCTTCAGTTTAAGGGATAACTACCTTAAGCAGTACGTAACGGAGCCTACACGTGGATCGAGGATCTTGGATTTCTTTATCTCATCAGAAGATATTGTTGTAAATGAAGTATCACATCTTCCTCCAGCTGGCAAAAGTCACCATGAAGCGATCGCTTGGGTGGTGGTGGCAAGCCATATCAGAACTTTTTTGAGAAAGGGTTATATGTGAACCATAGGACAAGTGATTATGGCAAGCTCCGAAGGCAGCTTGTAGCAAAATCATGAAATGAGGAATTGCAATGGAAGGATTTCAATGCTGCTTGATCAATACTCAGAAAAAACTAGTTGGCAATGACAGCATATTCAAAGGTCAGGAGATTAAATAAGGTAATCATAAAATGGATGACCAAAGAGGGAAGCATGCTATCTTGAAGAAAAAGGAATTGTGGAGACAGCACAGGATGAGTAGAGATAATCACTTACATGAGTAAAAGAGCAAGTAAGAAGGCCTAACCCTGACTCAATTAGTAAGGGTAGCAAAAGTGCAGTATGAGCAGTAGTTAGCAAATAGCACTAAAAGAAATCCTAGGGAGTTTTTTTTGATATGTGGCCAGTAGAAGGAAGAACAATTTTTGGAGGATGATATTGGTAGGTGATAACGAGAGAATGATAAACACTGAGGAGGATAAAAGTAAAGGTATAAATGAGCTGTTCATTCAAGTATTTCATTCTTTTGATTGTAACATAATGCAGAACCTGAGAGCAGTGGGAATGGGGGGAGGAACCAATGCTGGTGAGCGAGTAGGAGGTATGAGGAAATGAGTATACCTGATATCAACATGGCCAAAGAACTTGATGGTATATCACCAAGTGCCCTGAGGGAATTTTCCAAGGAATTAAGAACTTTAACTTTCATTTTTAACATGGGTCTTAGATTAGCCCAAGTTCCAAAGGAGTAGAAAGAGGGAATAATTGTTCAGCTTTATAAAGGGGTGGTAAGACTAGGCTTTGAATTAAAAGCCAATGTGCTTGTCTGGAGTTGAGGTTAACAAGCTGGAAAAGCTACTGAGGATGAGGATTCAGAACTGTGTTGAGAGTAGTAGAATTCTCTTTAATGGACACCATGGGTTTTCTAATGGAAGATCATGTTTTAGCAATCTGCTTACTTATTATACATGGTGACGAATACATTGGACAAGGGGGATGCATATACAGTAGTATATTTAGATTTTTCAAATGCTTTCAAGAAATTGCCACATGACAAGCTAGTAGTTAAATTAGGACAGATGAGGTTGGATAGTAGATTAGTGCATTGGAGTGGAGATTGGCTGTCTGATAGGTATAAGTAAGTTATGTATGGGGCAGCGATATCCCAGAAGAGGAAAGTGATTAGTGGCATACCTCGGGGGTCCGTTTTGGGAGCCATTGTTGTTTGATTTGTATGTAAATGATTGGAAAGAGCTTAAATGATGATATACAGTTGTTTACAGATGATGTAAAGTTGGGGAGAGTTATGAGAAGAAGAGCAGATAGTGTAGTTTTGCAAGAGGATTTAAACAGACTAACTGAATGGGCAAGTGGGTGGGTGAGGATGTCAGTTTAATGTTGCAAAGTGTAAGGTTTTAAAATCTGAGAAGAACTGATAGGATACAGAATATAGGATTGGTGGGGATATTTTACAGAAGGTGGAAGAGATGAAAGATCTGGGGATGATGGTGGATAAGGAATTGACATTTCATGAACATTTTGCTAAAATTGTGAGGACAGAAAAGCAGATTATTGGAATGATGCAGAGAACACTGACAGGTAAAAGTAAGGATGTAATGATAATAATAAGGACTTGATTGGACCACATATGATTATCAGATATGTTGCCTGGTTTTTAAAAGAATAAATTGTTTGAGAGGGTTCAGAGATGATTCACTAAATTTCTTGTCTCTGGAATGAGGAGAATGCAAATTACAGAGCCTAGTGGGCAGAAGGAAAATGATCAACACATATCTTGGTAAGGGGTAATTACCAGATTAATGTGGATGAGATTTTTCATAGAATGTCAGGAGACAGGGGGAGAGAAACGGCCATACCTGGAAGCTGTATAAGAAGGATATGAGTAGGCGGGAGGCAAGGAGTAGATACTTTTGCATGCAGAGTGGTGGGTGATTCGAATGCATTGCCTGAGAATGTAGAGACAGTGAATACATTTAAATCAAGGTATGATGAGCTGTGCATGTGAAAGTGGGACCTCCCACAATGAGTCTCTTGATTTCAAGTAAGTCTCTGATGATAAAATAAGGCAGTATAATAATAATATCATCTTATCATAATCATTCTTCTTTCTACTTGCCACATATCAAAAAAACTCACCAGAATATTTTTTGGCCTGATTTGCTAATTTCTGCAGTTTTGCTGTCCAAAAGTCACCTTTCTGGCCTGCACTTTATACTCTTTGTTCAACTGATTATTACAATTTTTAGATTTTGTGCTGCTGTCACAGTGTCTTCTTCTGGATTTCTTCTACTTAAAACCTCCCTTATTCAGCCTGTTGACCTTCTGAATACATTCACACATTGATGCAGCTAAATATCTGTGAACAACCAAGCAGCATTTATTTCCTTCCTACTTAACTCCTTATTCCATGCTATAGCTCCAAGCTATCTCCTAAACTTTCATTAATTATTGGCATTGTAATTACACATATATCCTTTCCTCAAAGAAATCTTCACATGGCTAGCCACAACCTGCTGATCACCTCATGGCCACTCTAACCAACTATATAACTAGACAGAGAGAGAGAGAGAGAGAGAGAATGTTGTCAACCTAGTTGCAGAAGTCAGGAAAGGTATCATATAATGAGAGCTTAATGAACCTTTGTGTCAAATACACTCAAAAGTCTTTAGAGATAACAAGTGCAACCACTTTATATTCTCTAACTTTTCCATGGATTTCATTAAAAGGTACATGGGGGGGGGGGGGAACATCATGCTGTTCAGCAGTGGCAGAATCCATACTGGTGATTGTTCACTTGTTGATAACTTTCTAGGTAGCATAGAAATTGATTTTTAATGGTTCTCTATATTACTTATAGAGAATATTGAAAATATTCTCTATAAGTAATATAGAGAAAATATTGAAGTGAGAAAGAGAAACTTGACAGTATTTAATTTGATGGTAAAGATTTGTTGCTTCCAAATATTTGTTGCTTCCAAACATCATGCTGTTCAGCAGTGGCAGAATCCATACTGGTGATTGTTCACTTGTTGATAACTTTCTAGGTAGCATAGAAGTTGATTTTTAATGGTTCTCTATATTACTTATAGAGAATATTGAAAATATTCTCTATAAGTAATATAGAGAAAATATTGAAGTGAGAAAGAGAAACTTGACAGTATTTAATTTGATGGTAAAGATTTGTTGCTTCCAAGCCTCAGAACAGGATAGATAAACCAGGTCTAGTGGTAGAACTTGTATGTTAACTATTCATGACTATTTTTTTTTCAAAATGCAACCTTCTAACCACTTACAGACCACATAAATAATTAGCATCGTTATCCACTCTACCAAAGACCAGCCACAGTTCCTAGACCTGCTCAGTCCCTTGTAGTTGTAAACTATCCTACTATGGACACTGTCTTTCTGAATTTTAGGACTAAAAAATTCAATACAACCATAAAAGTAAACTTAGCATAGACTTCACCTTTCATTACTTTCCCTCACTCCTCTGAAGACAACTATCAGTTGTTGAAAGTACATCATAATTTTTATTTTTGTTCATTCATTTTTCATGGAAGTTCATTATGTCACACAGCATGTATTCCTCTGATTTTTTTTAAAAAAAATTTTTCCATATATTTTTAGCTTTATTTTGTTCCCTTCTGGTAAAAAATTTCCATGCTTTTTAATTTACTTCAAGGTTTTAAATTACTGTTGCAAATTATTTTTATGAGTTCGGTTCCTCTTATAATTTATTATTCTTTTTAAAGTCAAGAACACAAAGATCTTCACTAAGGCATGTCTAAAAAAATCTCTCCTGTCATAACATCTTTAATATTTGGCTGAATATGTATCATTTATGTTTAATATTTAATCACAGGATAACTAGTGTTTCTACGCCAGGGGTGCCCCTAAAGAATATAGACAAATTTGCTATATTGTATTGATATCCTAGTGTTGTTGGCAAGACAGCCAACATCAGAAATGTTGAACATAATTTATATTTACATAATTTCCATAATTTACAGACAAAAAATACTAGTTGTTGTGATGGTGGAGGTGGACGGTAGATGGCATTGATGGAGATGATTCGTAGTAGAGGTTCGGTGTAGTGGTTGAGATAGTTGTAGGTGTCTTCCCGCGATGAGTCTTCGGACTCCTTGGAGGTATCAGGAATAATAATAATAATAATAATAAGGACTATATTTTATAATAAATTTAGTTTAATCCTTTATCCCAGTGAGAGCAAACAAAGTATGCACCTGAGTTGGAGATACCAGGAAGAAGCAGTAGCAAGGTCATCTTTACCTATAGGAGTTGCCAAAAGGTTTGCCACCTTTTTTTTATTAAACAAAGTATGCAAAGGTGGAACAAGCTACCAACACTCCTATCCCAGTATCTCCCATAATGCAAAACACATCTCCTTGTGGATATGTATACTGTTATGCATTAAGGAATTGGCCACTACCCAGACTAGTTTTGACCTTATGAATAAGTAAAGCCGTCTCTAAAAATTCGGACGATCCCTAGGCCACTCAATTGTGGGCGAAAGACCGTCCATCTCAGCGTTGGCTCCATTCAGTGATGGCCTTCCACCCACACGCCACCACCGAGCAGAACTGCTCAAATTCCGAAGAAAATCATTCACCGACAAAGCCCCTCAGCGGGCATTGCCGGAGAACACTTTCCCCGGAGACTCAAATTGCTCCCTTAAGGCAAAAACCCCAAGTAGCGAACTCATAATAGCCCCCACCGGTTTCGACCTTTATTGAGGTCTCGTCAGTGGGAGCCAGGCCCAGAGTTGGAGATACCAGGAAGAAGCAGTAGCAAGGTCATCTTTACCTATAGGAGTTGCCAAAAGGTTTGCCACCTTTTTTTTATTAAATTACTCTGGATTTAGAGAAAGATGTTGAAAGTTTATTTTTCACTAGGTTAGACTATAATAAATTTAGTTTAATCCTTTATCCCAGTGAGAGCAAACAAAGTATGCACCTGAAAATATCTTCAGGACTGAATATAGTGTTGTACTATCTTACCTGGGTAAGTAGTACAACACCAGGTACAACATAGTGTTGTACTATCTTACCTGGGTAAGTAGTACAACACCAGGGCAACTCGTAGCAAAGGGGGAGCAAGCTACCAACACTCTTATCCCAGTATCTCCCATAATGCAAAACACATCTGCTTGTGGATATGTATACTGTTATGCATTAAGGAATTGGCCACTACCCAGACTACTTTCGACCTTTATTGAGGTCTCTTCAGTGAGAGCCAGGCCCAGAGTTGGAGATACCAGGCAGAAGCAAGGTCATCTTTACCTATAGGAGTTGCCAACTCTGGGCCTGGCTGCCACTGAAGAGACCTCAATAAAGGTCGAAAGTAGTCTGGGTAGTGGCCAATTCCTTAATGCATAACAGTATACATATCCACAAGGAGATGTGTTTTGCATTATGGGAGATACTGGGATAGGAGTGTTGGTAGCTTGCTCCACCTTTGCTATGAGTTGCCCTGGTGTTGTACTACTTATCCAGATAAGATAGTACAACACTATATTCAGTCCTGAAGATATTTTCAGGTGCAAACTTTGTTTGCTCTCACTGGGATAAAGGATTAAACTAAATTTATTATAGTCTAACCTAGTGAAAAATAAACTTTCATCAAGGACTATATTTGTTTCAAACAGTACAGTCACTCAGAACTTGCTGACCATGCTGTGGACACCTGCCATAGAATAAGCTGGAAGAAGGCCAATCTACTCCACTGCAGCAAATATAAATACAAAAAATTTTCCTTGAATCTGCTTCTACCTTAAAAAATAACCTAACCTCAACAAATGTGGCTGCATGAAACTTCCCCACATTTGAGAAGCCAATTTAGCCTACTAGGGCATTATTTAAGACTTTCGTTACATTACGTTTCAGCTTCTTTACTTAGTGTAGTGCCTGTGTGTACATATCTTCATTATATTTCGTTCATGATGGTGGCAATTTGACTTTGTCGAAATACTGGAAGTATTAATTAAATTTATATATTCTATTAGTCTATATTATATATACTAATATATTAGTCTTATAATTTTCTTAAAAATACAGTTACAGATATATACCAGTGGAATAGGAGAGGATAAAAAGGTAACACACAATAAGAGTCAATTCTGGAGCACAAATCTTCAAAATAATCAGAGATATGTCACCAGACCAGAAGACTGATATCCAATTTGGACAATATTCTTCTGATATTTGACAAAAAACAAAGGAAGCACTGATTGTTGTGAGTTTTAGTGAAAGAAAAACCTCACTTAGATCATAAATGCAAGAATCAAGGAAAAGTATGAAGCCATAAGAAAAGTAAGAGGCCAGCAATTATCTGCAGGAAAAAAAGCCAGTGGCTTTTTCTTTCTTTCTTTTTTGTGAATAATGATTTATTATAATTATTCAAATGCTAACGAGGTGGAAAAAGGATTGGACAAAAGGCAAACAGTGAAACAGAAAGCATGACTGCTATACAAGTTTCCCGCTTTCAAAATCAGTTTCAGTGTGTTGATATTTTGATGGAAATCAAATGCAATATGACTGATTCTTCTCTCGTCAGTTTTAACAAATTTCTTGGAGAACCAAGACACAAGAATTTCAAGTGGTTTGAGGAATGCTTCCATACCAATAAGAATTATTTCAGTGATGCAATTCATGCAAATGTTTGGATCAGAAGACATTGTTATTATTATTGCATGGGCAGCTACATGGAGTACTAAGACACATCGTGGGAGACCCAAATTATCAACACAATATCTATCGTACCTCTCCTTGAAACTATTAACAGATAAAGCACTCACAGCTGACTCAGGCAACCCATTTCATTCATTCACTACTCTCCAAGCAAAAAATCTAGTCCTCACATCCTTGCTGACCACGCTCTTACCCAACTTCCAGGGATGATCTCTTGTTCTGTCCCTCCAGCCAAACATTGAAACATTTCCCCTGCATCAATCTTATAAAATCCTTTAAGTAACTTGTTTCTATCATATCCTTCCCCTTTTCACATATCAACCAACTTTTGAAATCCACAAACCCTCAATCTATCCTCATAGAAAGCATTCCACAGACAACTCAATCTTGGTCACTCAACCTACGGATCCTGTCCACCACTTCCTCATCCTCAAGAAGCCCAGGTGATCAGATCTGAGCACAGTAATCCAGATTATGTCATATATAAAGCCTTGATATGACATAATCTGGATTACTGTATGATAACTCACTTATCTCTGTTTGTTAGCGTGTTCTTAAATAACCAAGTAATCACGTGAGCTATCCTGCCTACTTTAGCAATATGACCTCTAACCTCCAACTCTATCTACTACTTTTTCTTATTCTGCAGCTTATCCCACTAAGTAGAGCCGCTGTTCTCAGTGATTCTCCTCCACATCCAAGTTCTTCATCCTCAAGTCCTCCTCCAATAGCTCCCTCCATCTCTTCTTTAGCTGCCTGTGCTTCCTCCTCCCATGCACATCCATCTGCATGACTTTTCTTCCCATATACTCATCCTCCTTCCTCATCACATTACCAAACCATCTCAACCTTGCCTCCTCCTGTATCTTCATTCTTAAGTTCGTAACTTTCACCGTTCCCCTTACATAGTCATTTCTCAGAAGATCCTTTCTGGCCACACTGCATGTCCACTTAAGCATTCTCATCTTTGCTACCTCCATCCTGATGATGTTATTTTTTCTCAGGGCCACAGTTTCCATAGCATATGTCATAGCTGGTCTCACTAATGTCCTGTAGATTTTGCCTTTTAGCTTGATTGGCACCCTCTCATTGCATAGCACTCCAGCCATCTCTCTCCAGTTCTTCCATCCCATTTCCTTCTCAGCCTCTCCATCCTCTTTCACTGTTGAACTTAAATATCTAAAGTCCCTAACCTTCCTGATGACATTTCCTTCCAGCTCCGTCTCCTGGCTGCCGTCCACTTTGCAATACAGTACTTTTCTCCATCTTTCCAGTTTAGCTGACTCTTCTTCTTTTGATTCTGCACACGGCACGACGTCATCTGCATACAACATTGCCCAAGGTGCATCTTCTCTCACCGCCTCCAGACTTAATGCTGACCTCTGATGCAAGCCAACTGTCACTTGACAACTTTCTGTCTCTCCCAGGCAGGTCCAAACTCTTGTCTTCACATTTCTGTACATCTCCTGCACCAACCTGACATATATTTCACCATTCAGTACCTTCTCTGTCAGACACCTCCAGACTTCTTGCCTTGGCACTCTATCGTACGCTTTCTCCAGATCAATAAACACCAGATGTAAGCTCCCGCTGTTTCTCTCGAAACTTTTCCCCCCATCTACTGTAACCCAAAGATGGCATCTGTCACTGATCGACCAGGCATGAAGCCAAATTGCTCCTTTGCAATCTCCATCTCCTTCCTCAGTCTTCCATCAAGAACCCTCTCTAGGATTTCCATTGTGTGGGATATCAACTTTATTCCTCTGTAATTCTTAGTCTTGCATCCCCTTTACCCTTGTAGATGGTAAAGGGGATGCAAGACTAAGAATTACAGATGAGGACAAGAGTACTTTCCCTTCATTCCTTGGGTATATTTTCCTTGTGGCAAACGCTTATGAACAGGTCCTACAGCAGGTCAATTCCCTCTTTTCCCAGTGCCTTCCATGCCTCCACTGGGATCCTGTTAGGGCCCACCGATTTTCCATTCTTCATCCTCTTTATGGCCTCCTTCACTTCCACTTTACTGATGTTCTGCACCATCCCCTCATAAGGCTGCCCATCTTCTCTGTGAGTCCTTGCATTTTCCTCATTCAAAAGTCCTTCAAAATATATTCTCCATCTGTTTCATATATCCAAATCCCTCCTTAATACTCTTCTTCCAGAGTCTTTTGATCTGCCTCACATGTAAGATGTCCTGTGATGCCTTATTTCTAGATTTTGCCAATCGATAAATTTTTCTCTATCCTTCCTTTGTTTCCACTTACTCATAAAGATCTTGATATGCTATGGCCTTTGCCTGTGCAACAACTCTCTTGGCTTCTCGCTTTCTCTCTCTATCCTCTTCCAACTGTATCTACTACAAACCCCAAATCCCTGGCTTCAATTCCCTGGAGTACAGGTCCCTCAATGTTGTACGCAGCTTGTAATCTTTGTATCCAAAAATGCATAACTTTACACTTTTCTCACATTAAATTGACATCCATCATATTTTGCCCACTATTTAAAACATCTTGCAAGCTCTACATCACCTTGATTAATTATTACCCCTACCCAACTTTGCATTATCAGTAAACAACTGAATATCTCCCTTCAAATTATTCCCTATATTATTTATGTACAAATTAAACAGCAATGGTCTAAGCACGGAACCATGCAGTGTACTAGTCACCTGCCTTCTCATGGATTCTGTTCTTCCATATACTACTTTATGTTATCAGTCTATCACCCACCATTTTATCCATATTGCCAGTTTCATATCTGCATAACATAGTTACATGTGGTATCCTGTCAAATGCCTTTGCAAAATCCAGCAATGTTATTGTGTTCCATTTATCCAACTCATCTGTCACTCTATTATAAAAAGTTAGTAGATAACTGAGGCATGACCAACTTCACAAAGCCAGGCTGCCCCTCAGAGTATCAATTCTTGTCCACACATTCTTGAATTCTCTTTATGGAGGTTATGAAAGATACTATGACAGTACTACATGATTAAGTTTACATTATCACTCATTTTCAAAACTGAAACCAATAATTAAACCAAGAAAATAAAGCATACATGAGACCTCAGTAAAGAGTGAAGGTCTAGAGAGTGACCGTTCTCATAATGCATGGCATTAGACAGTTAACTCTCACTATAGCAAACTTATAGGAATAACAAGAGCTAACACAACACTATATCAATGGGCCTTCAGGACTTTCAGTAGCTTGTGTGTTTCTATATGCAAGCAGATATTTCAAACACAAACTGCGAAGCAGCAGACTCACAATCGTTACTTTCTTACTCTTCAATTTTGCTTCTTCTAACATCTCTATCATATCTTCTCACTGCATATTTCTCACCTTTCAAATCATTTGTGCAAACAATTAACTTGTTCACTTCTTTCTTCTGCAAACTTACAGCTCCACTAACATCCTTTAACTTCACCCCTGGAAAACATACTTTTGTCACTTTCTCTTTAAATATATCTCTTATCATCGAATCCCCATACAATATTATCTCTTTTCTCCCAGCTTCTCACACTTTTATGATTTTCACATTCACTCTTTCTTTCATTCTCTGTCCTTCTGTATAAATTATATATAATAAATTATAGCCCTTTTAGGGCTATAATTTATTGTTATAATTTAGTATCATGGTGTATCCATTCCCTTTGTCTAACTCAGTGGTAACATTATTATAGATTGTGAGCATGTTGCTCAAACATGACCTTCCCTTAGTAGTGGTAACATTATTATAGATTGTGAGCATGTTGCTCAAACATGACCTTCCCTTAGTAAACTCACATGAACTTCCTCATACAGTGAAGCGGTAGTGGTGAGGTCAATGTTGCATATACCAGGTTGATAGCTTTTAGCAAAATGGCTGCTTGTTAGTTGAACAATCACTTCTGCATCAGTCACCCATATACCATCTGCATTCAGTAGAATTATTCTTTCAAATTCATTCTTTTACTTGCAGCATAGCGATAGAATTCTTTTGGGTTGTCTTTAACATGCACAGCCAGTTTCTTTTCATACTCAGACTGAGCTTTCAGTACAACACTTGACTATTCTAGCAAATTCTGCTAATAATTATTGTAACTGACATCATCCTTATGCACGTGATATTCCTTCCACATCATCTTTTTCTTATGAATCTCTTGTTTAATTAGATTACACATCCATTTCACTCCTATTCTATTTAGTCTTCGAACTCTATGGACACATTCTGATATCACATCATTTAAGTATGTTTTTAAACACTTCCTACGCACAGTCAACATCCTTCTTATCCAATAACTGAGACCATGACATAGAACCCAGTATACTCCCCTCAGGTGATCATAATTTCCCGCTTTTCAGCATGCAGCCTTTTCTGAATGGAACATTCATAAACTTAGCCACTTTCCAAGTGAGTAACATATGATCACTGTCACTAACTGGAGGCAGATTCTTTAACTGAACCCCCCCCCCCCAACACCATAATTAGATCTAATGCTCTTTGACCATGAGTTCCTTCTGTCACATGCTGCTCGAGGAAATTGTCTTGAACAGCCAGTGCTGGCTCTAGACTTAGGCACAAGAGGCACCGGCCTAGGAGCACCAACATCATAAAAAAAGTAATAGTATTAAAGAGGACCAGAGAGTCGAAGAGGTGATAAGAGCAGTTCCCCCCCCCTCCAATGCTCTATACACACTTTTTTTGGCAATAACTATAAACTGCTTTTAACAATAAAGAATTTTATGATGCCTGTCTTGTCTTACAATGCATTGATAAAACACCTAAGGGCACCACAAGCTGACCTAGGGCACCACATACCCTCAAGTCAGCACTGGCAACAGCTTAATAAATTCAGTTTCATTCTCATGCGATTTCATAGCTAACCAATCAATGTTCGGATAATTAAAGTTTCCCATTATGATTACTCTATTCACACCCATCATGTTTATTTGTTGATGCGTTTCTTTGTCACTAGCAACCAATCCACCAGGTCTGTACAACACCCCACTGCGTATTTAATCTTGTTAGACTCCACCTTACACCAGATGGCTTCAAACTCACTGCTACATGAAAAAATTGTTCCTAGTATTGTAATCATAGGTCTCAACTCTAACTGGATTCAAGACATTGATATCATTAGCAACATGCCCCCTCCACTCCTGTCTATCCTTACTCTTTGCACTCGATACCAGTTAGTACATCTGCTTCTGATAGCCAAGTCTCACTAATGCCTACAACATGAGGACCCAATAATTAACCAAGGCAACAAACTATACTCCTTTATTTCTGATACTCATATGCCTAGATTAATTCTTTTCTAGATATAGGAATGTGTGGATAAGCTTAGGTGTTGGTAATTAATCACTGTAATTTTACAGCTTAATTTACGACACCAAAAGAACAAAATACTAAAATTATTTATTTATTTAGCAGCTGATATTTTACTCATTTTATAACCAGCATCTTCACAATGCAAAATTTGAAATATCAGCTGCTAAATTATACTTGCCAAGAAAATATTCTTGTTTAGTCATTTACTCAAGTGTAAGCAAATAAAGTTTGCACATGAAGTATCTTCACAACTAGGCTACTTGTATACAGAAGCTGTTGACTTCACATCAATTGCCTCAGTATCCCATAATACTAAGCACACTTCCTTTTGGATATCTATATTGCTCTGCATTATGGGAAGGATCACTCCAGACTGGTTTTGACCTTTACTGAGGTCTTATCAGTGGAATCCAGATCCAGAGAGAGAGAGAGAGAGAGAGATACCAAAGTTGAATTAATACAGAAGTCATATATTTTATAAATATAAGAAGAAAAAAAAGTCCATCTCCTTCCATAATGCTAGAAATATACACAACCAAAAGGAAGTATGTTTTGCATTATGGGATACTGAAGCACTGATGTGAAGCCAATAGCCTCTATATATAAGTAGCCTAGTTGTGAAGATTCTTTATGTGCTAATACTTGGGTAAAGATTGCACAACAATATAATTTCTTGGAAAGAATAATTTACTCTATAACCAAGTGAAAAAAAAAAAACTACAATATCAGATGCTAAATAAATAAATGAAATGTTTTTCTTTATTTTATTTTCTTTATTTATTTTTTGGTGTTGTGAATTAAGTCACAAAAATACATATAAAATGCAGGAAACCATCATTGACTCCTGGATAGAAAGCCATGCGGATCACTCATCAGCCATCTTCATACTTACCATTAGATTAACTTTTTGAAAGACAATCATACTTATTCATGCGTGACTGTGAATGATGATGTCACACATTTTTGGAAAAAGATAAGTCATAGATTACCAAACAGATCAGAAAAGAGAAGCAGAGGCATTTATTTTTTATGTCTATTTTGAAGAAGTGAAATGCATAGTTTATTAAGCAACAGTAAATTAAGTAACAGTAATTTCTTCTGTACTTAAAAACAATTAATTACAAGATGATGCAGAGGTGAGAAATTCTACTATTAACATGATATACATAAGATATTCAATAAAAATATTAAAATATTTAATATCTGAAACATTTAGAATGTTTTTCTAATATACAGAAAACCCTTACTTTCCTGTCTGTACATAATCAAACAATATTGTGTTCACGAACAGCAGCATTAGGAAGGACACAAAAATGTTATAGATGGTTTGAATATGATTGACTTCGAGCAATTCCCTGAAAAAGAAGTAAAATACTTTTAAAAAATGCATAAATATCATTTTTGTTATCATATCAATTCAAAATTTGGTTTATAACTTTGCCAGGCTGGCTGACAGAGAATAATGTACCTGCTTTCCAACAAACAGACTGTGAATTTATACAGAGAATTACACAGATGAAGCAAATAAATTACATTTTGAGATTGCCCAAATCCTATACAAAGCAAACTTCCTCCTTTAAATATACCCTTCTCAGAAGTACAAGCTCTTCAATTCTCTATGCCTAAACACCACTATCATCATGAAGGTTGACAAAAGTAATACCCCTGTTTAGGAGGTACTATGTAATAGTACTTCAATTATCCAACTATTATGATTCAGATCTCTATGGAGGCCTGAATCATAATAATAATAATAATCTATCATACCAATGCTTGAACTCAATGACCGTTCATGCTCTCCCCACCATATCAGGCAATGCATTCCATGGTTCACCCACCCTCCATGCAAAGAAACCGCTCCTCACCCTCTTGCTCACAGCTTACTTTCATAACTTCCAGTGATGGTTCTTGTCCTTGTTCCTTCCCTGTTCCACCAAGCAAAAGAACTCCCTAGTGTCAACCCTGTAACTACTTATCGACAGTTTAAAAGTCTCAATTATATCACCTGTCCTTCTATCTACCAAACTCAGCAGTCCCAATTCCCTCAGCCTGTCCTCTTAACTATCATTTTACAGTTCTGAAATCGCTTTGTTATCTGCCTCTGTATCCTTTCACACAGTTAATTTATCCTCTTCAAATCATGGGGACCAAATTTGAGACCAATAGTCCAAGTATGATCTGATTAAGGCTTTATACAATGGAATGAGAACTCTTATCTTTGTGGGTCAGCGCCCTTCTCAGTATTGCAGCAATCCTCTGGGTTACCTTCACCACCTTTGCAATATGTTTCCTGAATTTCGGGTTTCAATCAATCATCACCCCCCCCCCCAAGATCTCTTGCTTCCCCTAGTTCCTCCAGTACATCAATGGGAGGCTGCATACAACAGAGTATGCATTCTCCCATCTATGTATCCCAAACTTCAAGACTTTACTTTTTGCTGCATTAAACTGATAACCCCATTCATTTGCCCATCAGTCCAGTTTATTCAAATCCTCTTGCAAGGCTGCCACATCTGTACTAATAACCCTTCCTAGCTTCACACCATCTGCAAACAACTGAATATACCCCCTGCAATCCATTGACAATGTCACTGATATAAAGGTTAAACAATACAGGTCCCAGTTTCTTTTGATCTCAATAATGCCCATTAAAATATAATTACTTAGCTCATACCCGTTTTTCTTTTATTATTATTATTATTATTATTCAGGCCTCCATGGAGTCAAAAGACTCATCGTGAGAGGTCCTTCCTAAGAAACAAGAAAATAATTAATTCATGCACAGCTTTTCTTAAGAGAAAATGTATTTCTTCTTTCATATCATTCATATCTTCTTTCATAACTATATAAAAAGGGTGTGAGTAGGGGAGTGAGAGGCAGGTGTTTTTCATGCAGAGTTGTAAATGATTGGAATGCCTTGCCTGAGAGTGTGGTGTCTGCAAGGAGTTTGAATGTGTTCAAGGCACGGCATGATGAGCTGTGTGTGTGATAAAAGGACCTCCCGGATGAGACTTTGACTCCATCAGGTCATGGGGTAATAATAATAATAATAATAATAATAAAACCTTACATTTTGCAACAATGAACTCGCATCTCCATTTCCATACCCAATCACTCAATTAATTCAAGTCTTCTTATAAGGCCACAACATCTTTACTACTCCTCATGGTTCTTCCCCTGGATCATCTGCAAACAACTGAATATCTCCATCCAAATCTTCACCTATATCGTTAATATACAAGTTAAACAGTAATGGCCCCAAAACAGATCTCTGAGGCACTCCACTAGCGACTTTCCTTTTCCTGGATATCACTCCCCAATACACAACTTGTTGATATCTATCAGATAGCCAGTCTCCAATCTAATGCACTAATCTAATATCCAACCCCATCTGCTCTAGTTTGACTGTCAACTTATCATGAGGTACTCTATCAAAAGCTTTTGCGAAATCCAAGTATATTACTGTGTATCCTTCTCCTCTGTCCAAGGAAGCAGTCACTTTATTGTAATAAGTAAGTAGATTACTAAAGCATAACCTCCCTTTAGCAAAATCCATGCTGTCCATCAATGATAATACCATTGTTGTCAACCCAACTCTGGATCCTAGTTCTCACAAGCTTCTCCAACAACTTAACCGCAACACTTGACACACAGATAGGTCTATAGTTTGATGCTCGAGTTCGATCACCTCCTTTATGAATGGCACAATCTTGCCCTCCTTAGGGACTTGACCAAGTGCAAGACTCATATCAAAAAAATATGTCAAGACAGGTGTCAACTCCCTGGCACATTCCTTCAGAATATGTGGCAATATATTATCAAGTCCCACAGCCTTATTAACATCTAGTTTACTCAACTCCCCATACACCTGTTGTTCAATTACAGTCAGTCTCTCCTCCCCATCATCTACTGCTCTCAATCTCTCCATGAAGTCACATTCACAAGATTGAAAGACCTTTATGAATTGTTCATTAAGTATCTCCATCACACATTCTGCAACAGCTGTCTTTATACCATGTAAATATATCATGTATGTATATCACATGTAAATTTTGTTTGTTTATACATGGTTAAGAATAAAAACAAGAATTTCTTGATTAGTATAATATAATAATAATGTATTCTGAACAAACAAAAGTACTTACGTAAGTAATGAGTTTTGAATAACAAATTTCTTCTCTGATGAATTAGATTTCCTTAAAAAAATAAATGTTTATTAAACAAAATAAATATAAAATACAAACCTGTGCTTGTGCACAGTATTTGTATTTTATATTTATTTTGTCTATTATAGTCATAAGTATTAAAAAATAATATATTTTTTTTAATGTACATCACATATACCAATGTTTTAATTAGATAATCAGGAAACAGGAAAGCCAATTCTATAGGCTTTCCCAAACAATGAACTTTTTCAAGCCACTTGTGGCTTGCAATAAGCAAAGGTGGTTCTTTGGTGGTGCCACGTAAGACATTCAGAAACATGAGATTCAACCCCCTCCAGGGCCCATTACTATGAGAGAGACAGAGAGCCATGGCACTATACATTTGGCCAACCAGATTGGAGAAGGATTACTCACAATTACTCCTACATTAAAACGAGGATATTATAAATCCAGTCATATTTTATAGCCAAATGTAAAGAGCAACTTTGAGAATTTACCAGAGAGCATATGAAAAGATAATCTTTGGTATCAGTGTTGACTTGGTTTGTACTACTTAAAATACAAAAACCAGGCAGAAATATAATAATAATATATATATATATATTACTTAAAATAAGGGGATATTAAATCCCACATAGTTTTAAAACCGAATAAGAAACTCAAAGATTGGAATCAGAGAGTTTCTTGCCGAATATATAGTAAACTATAAAGTATCGGCGACACTAGCGTTAGCAAATGCAAGTGATCCTAGTACGTAGTACAATATTGGGCAGCTCGTTGTAAAGGTGGAGAAGTTCAGATCGCTATTCTTAGGTATTTTCCATAATGTAAAAACACATTTCCTAGGAAATGTATGCTGTTATTACATTATGGAAGGAGGTCACTACCCAGACCGGTTTCAGCCTTTTTTGAGGCTTCATCAGTGAGTAGCTAGACCTAATAATACCAAAGGGTATATATATATATATATATATATATATATTAAAATGAAAGATATTAGGAATCCCAACCTATTTTACAGCTAAATGTAAAAGGAAACTTAAAAATGTTTTGAGAATTTACCAGACAACTTATGAGAATATAATCTTCAGCACCAAAGCTGCCTTGGTGTTATGTACAGGGTTTATTTATATATAAGATATTCTGATAAGCTATCTGGTAAATTCTCGAAATTTGTTTGAATAGGAAGTAATAGATGGCTATGACTAAACATATATTACCAATTAATATGAGAGATTTTTCCCAGAATAGAGGGGGAAGGGGGCATCCATGAAATCTATATAAGGAGGATTGAGCCAAGGGATAAGGAGTAGAGTCTTTGCATGAAAAGCAGCTGGGGAGCATAATAAATACAGAATTGATGAATGATTAAGGCCAGGGTGGATGATCTTTTTTATGTGACATTTCAAACCTTCCAGCAATGAGGTCTAATGTTAATAAGAGATAGACATATTAATCTATCTAATAGATAGTTGGTGTACTTGGTGGATTGTGAGTGATTGAGACAGAGAGACGTAGAGTAGGTGTCCTCCCTCGATGAGTCTTTGGACTCCCTAGAGGTGTCACGTAATAATAATAATAATAAACAATGATTGCAGCATGGGTTAAGGATTTTCAGCTCTTTGAACCAGTAAGGTTTTAAGAGTTACTTGAATACACATAAGCTCCTGGTGGCTGGTTATCATATGGGTTAGATAATGCCAGAAGTATTAAGAGCAATGAATTTTTAGCATTTGTAAAAAAAAAAATATAGGATCAAAAATGATCAGATTTAGTGAAATCTGGCTAACTGAAGAGGATACCCCTACAGGAACAGAATGTGAGTATGAGCAGCATCCATGGCTCTTTTGAAGATTACTGTAAACTGCATAGACAAATAAAAGTTTATGGATACAAGTAGTACTATTATTATGTATGATTTCAACTATGGAGATATAGACTGAAGTGAAGAGCAAGCATGCAAGATAAGGGAAAGGGAATTTATAGTTATTACTGAGCAAAAACTACTTTAAGCAGCACATAATGAAAGGACTAGTGGAGAAAGAACATTGAATCTTGTAATATTATTATTATTATTACTGCATAGGCATCTCATCAGGGCCTGAAAACTCATCATGGGAGACCGATAATTCTATTCATGTTCTACCCATTCTATCCATCATTCTACCTATCCAATACCTATCATCTCTCTCTCTCTCTCTCTCTCTCTCTTTGCACATGCTCACTGATAAAACTTACAAAAGACACTGGCAATCCATTCCACTAATTCACTACTGTCCAGCCAAAAAAATTTTCTTCATGGCCTTGCTACCCACACTCTTACTCAATTTCCAGGAATAAATTATCTCCCCTGCCCTCATCCAGAAAAGTGTGCAGAAAAATTTCCTTTGAATTGATCCTATAAAACTCTTTTAGTAACTGATACAGCTCTATCATTTCTATCTCACCTGCTCATGGTGCACCCTGGGTAATGCTAAATGAGCTAAAACAAAAACTGGTTGTCAGTCTAATCCAAGGATCTCCTGGCTCCTGCATTCAGTCTCAAGAGATTAAAGAACACAATCCTTTTCATGACTATCCAAAAAATTTTCAGCCATTCTCTGTCCAAATTTGTCAGTTAAATATTTAAGGTATTAGCAGGACAGAGTATGACTACCTCTCCAGATTTCTTCTGATATGAACATGATGTACTGCTTCCCTATGAAACATGGTAGCAACATATCATCAAGCACACAGAATAGTGACATATATTTGAAATGGCATTGAGCATGTGCACTTTTTGAAATTAATTTTATTAATCAAAATATTAATATCACCAATGTGTACAAGCCCCAAGTCTTCACCCTGGCCAAATTAGGTACTTTTAACCATAGATCACCCATCGATATATGCAGAAGACTTCAGCCATCATGAGTACTGGAAATATTCTAGTAACGATGACTGGCATTGCTTTAGTCAAAGGGGAAGAACGTAATCTCCGATTAATCTTTAATTTAAAGATGAGAGAACATTCAGATCTGCTGCTCAGAAAACTGTTGTGTCGATATTTATGCAAATTCACTTAAATCGCATCAATCAAACTTACTATGCAGTTGCTCTAAATACTGGCCTGAATTTTTGGTCCTATCTCCTTTTTAGGCATAAACACATTTATATTTTTTAATGACTGTGCCAGTCTATGTCCTATAATAATAAAATGCACTATTCAGGGAGACAATTCCAATAACCCAAATATATAAACACCTGTTAACTCCCTCAGACAGTCGTGGCAAAACCTCTCAACTTAACCTTACCCTCCTGCAACAAGTTCGTAATTTTAGAGTGGTGAGTTGACGCTCTTAGTCAGGCAAGACTCAGTGTGGTGTAAATATTTTACAACTTTAAATACACTATACAATTATATAAGCTCACTCTTGCTAAGATTACAATCATACATAAAAGCTAAGTTAGGAAACTTGATTCTTTCAAGGGCTGCCTAATGCATGCAAAATTTGATATCTAGTAAGTTGCTAAACTTAATCTTTGTTAACACAAATCACTCATCTAACAATTCCCTCTATAAATCTGGGGACACTAAGTTAAATTATCATTAATTTATGGCTCATAATTCCTCTCTCTACAATTCTGTTAAACTCATTTAAACAATCTCGATATCTGGTTATAGCCTACTGGAACAATCACTTAAGAGTTCACAAGTTAATATTGTTCTGACATTTCATACTTCTTGCATCTAAATCTCTTCATACAAACAGGCTCCCAAAACATAAATAACAAACGTTTACATTACCTTCACTCGATTACTGAATGGGTCTGCTTGTTAATACTGTTGTGGAAGTATCCGAGGTTTGATTTCTTGTTTGGATCACTCGCGGCATTAAATTCCTGCTAAGTGGCTATCCTCTATCCACTCAATGGCTGCCTTTGTCATCTGAGGACTTTACGGGAACATCTACGACATAGCACCTGCTTGTAATGAAAGCGTTAGCTGCATCGCGCTGGAATTCCGTCCATAGTTTCATGGACTGCTCGATTCAAATTTCCCGTTGCCACGCATTCTCGCCCACTGTTCTGCCTGGAAACCGCTACCTCGATTGGACCTCCTCACGACCTCGAATCCCGGGAAAAAAAGCCTTGTTCCTCCTCCTGCAATCACTTATATTATTCATCACATAATGCCCCCTATCTCCTCCTGAAACCCTTGTGCAGCGCTATGCTAGTCTCGATCTCCGATGATGTCAGCACTTTTTGTGTGGTAGGAATCACGGAACTGTTATTGCACACACCTGTTCCTAGTATTACGCAGCCTCAGGAGCTTACACTAACAAGTACCAAACCTTTGGACCCACTCTTACACTTTGTTCAGTGGAACATTCAAGTTAATTTCAGCTGCACTGTATAATACTAAATTTTGATTTATAATTCATTTAAAAAAAATCTAAATAACACAATATAATTCCAATCTGATATACTTCTTTACAAATTTATAAACTGATACATTCTTAGTGTTATATTTCATTATCTTATAATTTCACACCTTTGAAATATATTATTTGATTTTGACTAAATACAAGTACCTTCTACTATAAAATATTCAGTTTGCTGAGGTGTGCTTGTTGAAATCTGAATGATTTGCCGATACGAAGTAACAAGACCATTCAGAGTTCAACAACAGGAAGTATAACCCAACCTAAGCATTAATGTTGGAGGTTTAATGGATTTTTTAGAACACTAAGAAAGGATTAAAAAGAATTTAATACTTCCTATATTTCATCCTAGTCACTAGGACATCTACAGGGATTACAAAAATAACTAATGTAACATAACACAAATATGATGTGTTCTCTATTTGGCATGAGGCCAAATAGAGAACACATCATCTACATATCTTAGCCAGATAGAAGGTTTGAGTGGGGCTGAGTCTATGGCTTGTTTTTCAAAATCTTCCATATAGAAATTAGCATGTAGATGATGTGTTCTCTATTTGGCCTCATGGCCCAGACACATTAGACTCCTTCCTCAGTCATCTCAATAGCCTACATCCAAGAATCCAGTTTACTATGGAAAAGGAAAAGAACAATTGTTTACCCTTCCTAGACACCTTAGTCACACGCCTACCTAATGATACACTTGCCTTCACTGTATACAGAAAACCCACACACACAGGCAGATACATTCACAAACTCTCACACCACCACCCCTCTCAACAATATGGCATTATTAAAACTCTTACCAAGAGAGCCCACAATCTTTGTTCAAGTGGAACCGCCCTCACTACTGAGCTTAACTACATACACAACACTTTCCTCTCCAATGGCTACAGCAATCACAGTATCAAAAAAATAATTAGTCCCTCTCCCATTTCCGGTCCTTCTCGTCAACAAGAATTTAAAAATACCATCACCATACCCTACATCCGTGGCACATCCGAAAAAATAGCCAAGATTCTAAAAAAGTACAACCTACACACAGCATATAAACCCCACCACAAACTTACTACCCCTTATCCGTTCTACAAAAGATCAGCTCCCTCCTCTCTCTCTCTGCCTGGAGTTTACAAAGTACCCTGTTCCTGTAAGCTGACGTACTTTGGACAGACAGGCAGATCAGCATCCATCCACCTAGAGGAACACAAGTCTTACATCTTCAAACACAACTATGGCCATTTAGGCTTGGCTGACCATGTCTTGGACACCACCCACAGAGTATCATGGAAGAAAACCACCATGCTCCATCACAGCAAATTCAAGAAAGAGAGACTATTCTTAGAAGCAGCAGCAGCTCTTAGAAATCAACCAAATCTTAATAAATACGGTTGCATTAAGCTTCCGAAAATTTGGGAAACATTCATCACCAGAGATCCCACCTTACATTCCAGGCCACCTACTACCGCCCTTAGAGGGCGCTCCACCTAGATAGGACTTTAGTGTCACCCACGTGGCTGGGCTTAGTATTGTATGATATTTGTGTTATGTTACATTAGTTATTTTTGTAATCCCCGTAGATGTCCTAGTGACTAGGACGAAATATAGGAAGTATTAAATTCTTTTTAATCCTTTCTTAGTGTTGTAAAAAATCCATTAAACCTCCAACATTATGTCTTCACAGCACTTAAGCCTCTACACACGCAACCTAAGCATTGTATTATGCAATAATGAAAATCATCCTCTTCCAACCACAAGGAAAGGCTTATTAAACATATTAAACTTGAAATTACATTAAATAGGATAGCCAATGATATCATGTCCGTGCGGTTAGCCTAGTGGCTTTGCGCTTCGCAACCATATGCCTGGGGAAGGAGTGTCCTAGGTTCGATTCCCGTCCACGACGTGAGGAGCTTAAGGATCTTCCTCAGCCATAGCCAAGTTAGCCGGTCTTGGGCGTGGGCAGCAGGGTTTTTTCCGCCAGTTTATCTGGAGTTTTTCATCCCGCAAGCAGGCAAACCGGCCCCCGTGAACACACAGTATTTACAGTCATAAATACTTACGGCAAGGAAGGCAACGGGAAACCACCTTGCTCATAATCATCTCCCTAGAATGGTAGCATATAGCTACCCTCCCACGGCCGTATGGCAGATGGGAACCAGAAGAATGATATCATAAATATTTGAAGATCTATGAATGACAAAAAAAAAGCACACAGAATTTATTAAAACAGAACTTTACCAACTTAAATCATTCTGACTGCCCATCATAATCAGAATTCAAGTTCTTTCTCTACTGAAGATATTCAGTTAGCACTGAGAAATGTAAAAATTAGGAATGCTCAAGGTTTTGATGGCATCCATACAGAATTTCTCCTGAACATGGGAACAAATGCCAAAAAGTGACTTGCACAATTCTTTTCTGATATACTGAAAATGGAATTTTGCCAAAACAGTTAAGAAGAGAAAGATCATCACTTTGCTAAAACCTGGTAAACCAAAGAATCAAACCCTAGAGCTATAGACCTATTGCACTACTTAGCTACACACAAACTCCTGGAAAGGCTTATTTTTAACAGAATTAACCATACTCTATTGTGAATTAAATACCTATAAAACAGGCAGGTTTTAGGCTCAACCATAGTTCATGTTATCAGGTCCTTTCGTTGACATTTATAGAAGCAGGTTTTTGAAAACAGTTGCAGCATTAATCAATCTCACAGTGACTTATGACACTGTTTGGAGGGAGGGTCTAACAAACTTGTTGAAGTTATTCCTTGCTTAACCACTATTCATTTAGTAAACAGTATGCTAAGCAATAGATATTTCCAAGGATTTTAGAAAAAGGCAGCAAGCAGAAAAAAATTAAAAAATGTCTACCCCAGAGATTTGTGTTAGTCCCTCTCCTTTTTAATATGTATATTTCAATCCTCCCTGATATGCAAGCCAGAAAATGCTGTTATGCAGATGACATTGCTCTTGCTACCAGACATGGTTTATTTAAAAATTATGGAAGAAACCAACATCTCACCTACAAATCCTAAGAGAGATTATTTTAATAAATGGAGACTATGCCTAAATATGGATAAAACTCAAGTGTCCTGTCTAAATAACAGGCTGGCAAACACAGATCTTCAGGTCACCTTAAATGGCACTACATCATAACAAAACATGTTTCCCAAGTATTTAGATGTCACATTAAACTGCAAGAAACACCTATCTTACAAGAAACACTTGGAGAATACAGCAGCTAGAATAAAACACAAAATAACATCATTCAAAAAGTTTGTAGATCCTCTGCTACCTTATCAGCTCTATGTTTGGTATTCTCTGTAGCTGAATATTGTTCGCCTGTTTCACTCAGCAATCCACATGCAAAACTCATTGACACCCAGCTTAATAAAACCCTATGGATGATAACTGCTGCAATCAGATCAATGAATACTTATTAGCTTCCTGCCCTGTGCAACATCTCATCATGAAGCTTCCAAACATCTGATTCTCCCCTACAAAAGTACAAGAAAATAAATAACAATCCTCTTCCTCCTGTGCTGTGCACAAGGACACTCCATACTTGAGAATTAATAGATTAAAATCTTGGCGAATACCAATACAAGAAGAAAATTTAATCAAAAATAATTTTATTGCCAGAGAAGAGTAGATAAGATGGCAGGATACAAACACTGACAGTTCTCTCAACTACAAATGTGGTTTGAAGTATTAATAACCAAACTCTCATTCTCGACTTTCTCTATAAAATGTGCAACTATAAACAGGATTTGCACGAAACATGGAATATGTGCAGATTTGCTATTCAAGTAGGGAAAGTATCTTTATCCTTAATATGACTGTGGTGCTGCTAAATAATTTGTCAAATCATCCCAATGAATGAAACCTGCTCAAGGTGAATGGTCTGACTTCCTCCAAGCTGTACCATCAGCACTGAAGTGGATCACAAACTTAGATTTGCAATTATATTTTTATACTTGTGATCATATGCTATTTTTTATTCTACAGGGTGGCCATAAAATAACTTTCTCTCTTTGGAGGCATCTGTAGCTAAAACCAATAAATGGAATGAGACCAAATTTTATATTGAGACTTTTGAAGTCATGGGGAGATGATTTCCATGAAAAAAGATTTAGTACCAAAATTGTTGATAGGGGAAATTTTGGTGCTGGAAGAGCTGAAAACAAGCAGATAATTACATCAAAGGCAGATAAAATGGAATAATAAAATTTCGACAGTGTAAGCGATAGCCTCATCACTCATTCCAGCTGGATATGTGGCATGTTACAATGATAATAAGAATAATAATTATTAAACTAAAACAACAACTTGTGAGAGATGCAGAAATTAATGTAGTGATTGAACTCACAGGAAATAATGTTTTATTCATCAGAATCAGGGGCCCCTGGACCACATACACGATTTTCAATGTGCTAACCTTTCTTGTGTACAACAAATTGCATCCGGTGTGCGATATGCTCTACAGCTGAGCGTAAGGAGTCAGATTGGATGTTCATAACAGCCTGTTTTATGTTCTCTTTCAAGATATGCAAGTTGGGAACACCACCAACATACACTCAACGGATTTCAAATATCCTCCCACAGCCAAAAGTCATATGGAGTGATGTCCAAGGATCGAGGCGGCCATGTCGTCAGAAAGAACTGACTGATAACCCTCTCATTACTGAAATGCTGGTGTAAAAGGTGCTGTACTGAACGTTCAATGTGTAGCCGTGTTCCATCCTGCATAAAAATTATGGAGTCCAAACACTGTATATGCTGCAATGCAGGGATGACAAAATTTTCCAGCATTCATCAATAAATCTCTCCAGTAATGGAGCAGGTTACAGGACCTGTAGGGATAATATGCTCAAAAAAGTATGGTCCTATTATAAAATCGGCTGTGAAGCTACACCACACGGTTACTTTTGGAGAATGCAGTGGTAATTGCTGGATCACTTGGGGATGTTCAGATGCCCAAATTCTGTAACGTTGACCGAACCATTCGGATAAAAATGAGCCTCATCACCCCCACAGTATTCTCCAAGGCCAGTCATTGTCGACCTCCATTCGGGCAAGAAACGTTAGTGCGAAGGTCATGCGCTTATCATAATCTGCGGTAGTTAGTGCTTGCACACAACTGAACTTATACGGATAGAAGTGAAGCATTTTCTGTAAGATTTTCCAGACTGTACCATAAGCCATATGAAGTTTGCGAGCTATGGCATGAGCATTTGGACCAGTACTGGTCCCTGTATCGTTGAACACTGCAGTAGCAATGTCTGTTACTGTCTCTTCTTGCACTGCTTGACATCCTCTGCCAGGTCTAACTTGTAGTAATCCAGTTTCTTCAAACTTATTAATCATAGCTCTCAGTGCTACAGCTGACATAGGACCTGTACGCGAGTTATGAAGCCTTCTAAATTCCCGAAGGAACACTAGGGCATTGCACTGTTTAAGGCAAAACAACTTAACGAGTAAAGCATGCTGAGGCAAGGTAAGACACATATTTAGCACAATTCATCAGTCATTCGAATAACTGCCTGAACGTTCCAATCCTTTTTTAAGTGGATTTGGTGGTGCTGCTCTCACATATGCACAGTAAAATATGCATAATCCTTTTTACCTGCGTTTACTGCAAATATTTGACTGTTTTCAGCTCTGCCAGTGCCAAAATTTCCCCATCGGCATCTTTTGGTACTAAATCTATTTTCGCAGAAATCATCTCCCCATGCCTTCAAATGTCTCAATATAAAATTTGATCTCATTCTGTTTATTGGTTTTAGCTACAGATGCCTCCAAAGAGGGAAAGTTATTTTATGGCCACCCTGTATTAAACAGTACTGCAGGGGCCAAATGCTAAATAAAAAATAAATTAATCCTCTTTTTTGCCTATTAACCAACTTCGACAACCCACAAACCTGTAAGTCATCCTCTCAGTGAATATTCCAGAGACCTATGACCATCTTGGTGATGGGTCTCTGGTAATTTGCATCCGGATGCTCCACTTCTTCATCCCCAAGAAATCCCAGCAACCAAACTTGTGCAGAGTAATCCAAATACAGTCACACCAAAGCATTATAAAGAGGAATGATAACTTTGTTATTTCTACTTGTTAGTACAAGTAGAAATACATTCGTCCACAACCTATGTAATCCTATGAGCTACTTAAGCTACTTTTGCTACATGCCCTTGGAATTTAAACTCCCTATCCATCAACATCTCCAAATCTCTAGATCACTGCTTCCCAAACTTCTGGATATCAGGGCCCCCCCCCCTTCGGAAAAATTAAAATATTTCACGGCCCCCCTCGAAAAAAATCATAATATAGACATATATTATTATAATATTTAACAAAACATACACAGCAAATATTGCAAAAATTAATTGCAAATATTATATTTTTTGCATCTTACATACACATTTGTTTGAAGTTTATTTTGCACTTGGTTAAACTATAATAAATTTAGTTTAATCCTTTATCCAAGTGCAAGCAAACAAAGTTTGCACCTGAAAATATCTTCAGGACTGAGGTAAGGTGGTACAACACCAGGCAACTCAGAGCAAAGGTGGACCAAGCTCTCATCACTCCTTGTCTCAGTATCTCCCATAATGCAAAACACATCTCCTTTTGGACATGTATACTGCTATGCATTAAGGGGAAGGACCACTACCCAGATCGGTTTCGACCTTTATTGAAGTCTTGTCAGTGGGAGGCACACCCAAACGTGGAGATACTAAGGCAGAAGCAATAGGAGAGGTCATATTTACCTATATGAATTGCCAACAGGTGTACTACCTTATTATAATTACTCTGGATTTAGAGAAGGATGTTGGAAGTTTATTTTGCACTTGGTTAGACTATAATAAATTTAGTTTAATCCTTTATCCAAGTGTAAGTTTCAGGTGAAAATATCTTCAGGACTGAGGTAAGGTGTTACAACACCAGGCAACTCGAAGCAAAAGGTAGACCAAGCTCTCATCACTCCTTGTCTCAGTATCTCTCATAATGCAAAGCACATCTCCTTGGATAAAGTGACATTAGCAGTGCTAGAATCATGTAGAATTGACAGAAAACTAATAACTATATTAAAAGATATTTATAAGAATGCAGTGGCAGCAGTTAGAATAGGGGAAATGGTTTAGAACAAACAGAGGTACTAGACAGGGGGACTCAATATCACCAAGCATTTTCATCGCACATTTTGAAAGAGAATGGATAAAATGAAGGAAGATGCAAAAGGAATATCAGTACAAGGAATGAGAATTAACAATCTAAGATTTGCAGATGACACTGTTATTATTGAAGAAGATGAAAGAGAACTACAAAAAACATTGAAACTGTTAAATGAGGAAAGGAAAGGATTTGGACTTGTTATGAACTTGGAAAAAAAAAACAAAGACAATGGTATTTGGTGAGAAGGACATGAAACAAAAAGGTACAGGTGGATGGAATTGATACAGAAAATGTAGAACAATTCGGATATTTGGGAAGTAAAATGACATATGATTTGGACTGTAAAAAAGAAATAAAGATCAGAATTGCAAAGGGAAGAATAAATCTGAAGGCCATGGATAGCATCTGGAAAAGTAAAGTGATCAGTCTGCAAACAAAATTAAAAGTATTAGAAACATGCATCTTTAGCCATGTATTGTATGGATCTGAAATATGGGTAATAAATAAGGAATCAAGACAAAGAATTTTGGTATTTGAAAGAACATGTTACAGGAAAATTCTAAGAATAGAATGGGTAAAGAAAATCACAAACAAAGAGTTCTATTGGAAGATACAACCAAAGGAGAATTTAATGCAAAAGATATAACGGAAGCTGTAATTATTTGGACACATATGTAGAATGAGTGAGTACTGGAAGATAAAAACATTTGTGTTTCGTATTATGGATGGTGTAAACAGAAGAGGTACACCATACAGAGAATGGATAGACGACATAAAGAACTGCAAGGAATGGGTTTACATAACTGTGACACTGAACGAAGAAGGTGGAAGAATATAGTGAAGAAGGCAATCAGTGATGATGAAAGCATACCTAAAAATGTATATTGAAATATTATGCTGTCTGACTTTCTATTCTTAAATATGAGCAATTATTTAATTAGAAATTACTAGGATGCACTGAATTAAGATTTTGCCAAAGCACCAAATATTTGGCTGAAACATACTAATTAAATTTTTAAAAACAAATGTTTTGGAGAAAAAAAATAGCCACTCATTAAACGTTGATAAAAATTTTAATGTGTGTATATTTTTTTTGTTGAAAACATTTGTTTGTAAAATTTAATTCATTATGCTTCAGCCAAATATTCAGTATGTACTTTGGCCAAATTGCAGAATGAAGAAGATTAAAAAATATGTAATAATATACTTCACCTAACCAAGCAACCATATGAAGAAAAAAAATATATATATACATACAGTAAAACCCCAAAGTTATGCGGTAGGTGGGACCAACAAAAAGTGCACAAGTCGAATTCGCATAACTCGGGGTATAATTTTGCATGTAATTTATATATACAAACATACAATTGGAACCAAAAGGTTTACAAAAACACCTATATTTTTTAAGAAATATAATCATAATTGTAGTTTTTTGTACATAAAAGAAAGAAAGTTATTTCGATGTCGATGGTTTCATAAAATCTAATAGATTCGTCTGATGGCATAATGTCTTTTTCTTGTCACGCAAAATTTCTTCATAGCAAGCTAATGATTTTTTTATTCCTTGCCTTGTAGCTACAACTCGTTCCTCGTTAGAATCTATGTCCTCCAAAATCTGTAAACCTTTCCTTTATGACTGTTTTTACTGTGGATTCTTGTAGATCGAACTTCTTTGCTAGCTCACAAAGTTTCATTCTGCCTTCAAAATAATTAATAATGTTGAGTTTTGTTTCCAAAGTCAATGTTTTTCTTTTCTTGCTAGCTGTAGAAGAATCGGACTTGCTTCTTTGGATGACATTATTATTTTTTATGTGATAAAATTTTTATCAAGAACATAACATTAAACAATTGCAAGGTTTGTAGACTATAAAAAATCGTGTATGAATGGAGACTGCGTGAAACACGTCAGTGCTTGTTCATAGCACGTGCGACACTGCCGAATGTGGTCGCCGCCTGAAAGATATGACTAGTGGTGAGATGTGAAGCGGGACAGGAATACGTACATATAAGAAACCGCATAACTCCGGATTTGCGTAAGTCAGGGTATGACTATTCCCATATATGTATATAGAAACTTTGAAAGCTTCAAAAACAGACCTGAGAGCTTGTGAGAATATAATCTTTGCATCAGAGTTGCCTTGGTTTACACAACTTAAAAGACACAAGTGCTGTCCAAGGTGTCAGTATATTTGCCTTTTATTAGTTCTTTTGATTAAGGTTTTTCACGGGTCTGACAGACATTTCAAGCTATTGGTTCTTACCCGAAATTAAGCAGAAACCTTAAAATGACAAGAACCCTCATTCAATACTAACGCAATCTGATTTTAGAGAGTTATTTTTCATAAATGAACAGTGCAGCAGTTGGTGAGTAAGGCAACTCCAATTCCAGTTATGTTCTCATAAGTTCTCTGGTAAATTTTCAAAATTTAAGATTCTTTCTAGAGTTGGTTTATGATTTATAAACTATGGATGGATCCATAATATCCTCAATTTCGATATAATAAAATTATCAATTATTTCTATAGAAAACACTATTAAAAAAAAAAATACAGTATAATAATTGGAAAAATCTTGCACTTATTTCTTCAAATAACAAAAATATTACGGGTGCTTAAGGGCCAAAGCTGTATAACTGAGAGGAGACCTCCACATAGCCTTTAAAGGAATGCAGAGAACAGAACAGGTCCTCTGACCTAATGTCCAATCCTCACCTTCTCGTGGTGCACCCTGTTGGGTATCTACTTGGATGCTGAACGAACGAGGATGGGCTGGCAATGTGGGATTTAGCCGACCAAATTGTATTCTTATTGGTTAAAGCAAAATAAAAAATGATGGTACAACATGACAAAATTTCATGCCGGCTGGGGCGTTGCCTGGTTAAACAAGGCCCCCATTGTTTTCGCCAGGGAACCAGGGCGAACAGCGAAAAGTCAGCTACTGGAACAAATCTGAAAACACACCCCAACTCAACATCACCAGAGTTAAAGATCGGTACTATCAACATAAGAAGCCTGAATGGCAAAGAAATATAGCTAGCTGAGGAATTGGATAAGTACCAGATCGAAATAATAGGGGTGACTGAAACAAAAAAGACAAAAACTGGCGAGATCTTTCCGAGCAATAAATACAAAATGTTATATTCAGGCAATGACAATGATGGAAAAGAAGATGTAGCCATAGAATTCAACACAAATTACGAGGCTAATCTTCTTGAATGGCAGGCAGTCTCAAGTAGAGTAATGTGGGCAAATATGAGAATGGAGAACTGGACAATGAGACTTATTTGTGCCTATGGTCCCACAGAAGGTTCTACTAAGGTAGAAGTGGATGAATTTTTTGATGCTTTAGAAAAAGCAACTGACACAATTAAAAAGGAAAAGTTGGTCCTTGTTGGGGATCTAAATAGCAGAGTAGGAAATGATTGTGAGACATACAAAAATATTTTGGGAAAATTTGGAGAAAAGAGCAAAGCTAATAATAATGGCAAATATCTGTTGGATTTCTGCTCAGGACATGGACTGGTTATTACTAACACCATGTTCCAACATAAAAATGTGCACAAATTCACATGGAGAGAAGAGGCAAGGAATAAGAAAGTCTCATTGACTATGTTATTGTTGATAGTGATGTTTTCTCCCTGGTGCAAGACACCAGAGTGTACAGAGGATTTGAAATTGGAAGTGATCACTATTTAGTCTTGAGCAGGATAAAATTGAATTTCATATTGAAAAGAATAACATGTAAGAAAGTTTTAAAGCGAATAAAAGTTGAGCAGCTCTCAGATGTGAACTGTAGACTAAAATACACAAAGATTATTGAAGAAAAAATGAAAGAGTTTGAGAACAGGAATCAAACCTTGGAGATTCAGTGGTATGCCTTGAGGAAAGCCCTGATTGATTCATCTAGAGAGGCATGTGGTGAAATTGTCTGCAAGGAGAGAAAAATTAGAACTCCATGGTGGACACAGGAAGTTAAAAAGGCAGTGAAGGAAAAGAAGAAAGCATATCAAAAGTTCCTGGCAAATAAGTCAGCTGGTGCTCTTAGAGAATATAGAGACAAATGCAAGAATGCTAAACACTGTGTAAAACTAGCTAAACAAAAGTCATATGAAGACTTTGGCAAGGATATAGAAAATAAATATCAAGAAGGTGGCAAAATATTTTGGAGGTTGTTGAAGAAGCTTAGGAATGGAGGAAAGAGTGCTGTAAAAGGAATTAGAGATGATAAAGGTGACATGAAAAAGGGAGAAAAAGATATCCTTGAAGTATGGAGTAATTACTTTGAAAAACTGCTAAATGAAACAAGCAGTGATGACAGCACAGTGGTAAAAAAACACTGCCCAGGCATGCAGTCAGGAATACATATCCATACTTGAAGTAGAAAAAGCCATCAAAGGCTTGAAATGTGAAAAGGCAGCAGGAGTAGATGATATTCGACCAGAAATGCTGAAGTATGGTGGTATAAGAGTCTTACAGTGGCATCACTGCATAGTTCAGAAAGCCTGGACAGAGGGACGAATTTCCGATGATTGGAGTAGAGCTCTCCCGTTTTCATGTCACCTTTATCATCTCTAATTCCTTTTACAGCACTCTTTCCTCCATTCCTAAGCTTCTTCAACAACCTCCAAAATATTTTGGAGGTTGTTGAAGAAGGTTGTTTGTTATATTTGGAGGTTGTTTGTTATATTCCCATGCTTTCACGACAAATAGTCGAGAAAGCATGGGAATATAACAAAGATATGTATTTAAGTTTTGTCGATTTGGAATAGGCATATGACAAGGTGCCAAGAGAGAAGCTATTCAATACGCTGCAGTTATATGGTATCAATGGGGCATTATATCAAGCAATACTTAGTCTTTATTTGAGTTGCAAGTCAGCAGTTAGAATTGAAGGAAGTACAGGAAGATGGTTTAATGTTAAATCTGGTGTGAGACAAGGATGTACATTATCCCCTCTGTTATTCATTATCTATATGGATCACATTATGAAGGAAAGTGGTATTAAACATGATATCAAAATTGGAGATGTTAATGTCAGCTCTTTGCTTTTGTGCGGATGATGTTATACTTCTAAATAAATCCACTACAAGTCTGCAAGATTCTCTGACTAAATTGAATAACTGTTGTAATAGATATGGTATGAAGGTCAGCAATAAAAAGACAAAGACAATGAAAATAGGCAGAATCATTGAAAATGTCAGCTGAGTTTTGAATGGAGAACCTGTGGAACAAGTAAAACCTTTCAGCTACTTAGGCACAATTTTTAGTGAAGATGGTAAATTCAATATAAAAATATACAACAGAATCAGCAAAGCTGGTATGGTGGGAAGTGAATTGAATAAATTCATATGGAATAAGAGAGAAATTAGTCGGAACACTAAATTAGCTGTATACAAGACAGTGTTCAAACCAGTTTTAACATATGGATCTGAGAGCTGGGTCAGACGTAAAACACTTGACCAAAGACCAGAGACCGCAGATATGAGAGTCCTGAGAACGATTAGAGGCGTGAACAGATGGCATCAATTGCAATATCATATTAAAAATGAGGATATTAGGAAAGAACTTGACATTGTCAGCATCCAGGAATGCATTAGCAGAGCTAATCTCAGGTGGTATGGTGACTTAAATAGAATAGGAGAGGAAAGATTAGCAAAACAGGTGTTCTCTGCCAGGTTGGCAGGAAAACGACCCAGAGGAAGACCAAGATATAGGTGGATTGATACGGTACAAAGTGCCTTAGATGAGAGAAATATAAGATCTGATAATGTTGGAGTCTTGACAAGTAACAGACTGATTTGGAGGAAAATTGTAGATAGGAAGTTAGTAATGATGTAATTTTTTCATGTAGTACTATCATATCCTGTACACCCCTTGAGGGTACATGGCAGGAATTTGATGATGATGATGACAAAAATATTAACAGAATTTATTTTCAATTGTGAAATATAGAGAATAATTATGGATTTAATAATCAAAATGAATCCACAATAAATTATGATATAGGAAAAAGGAATTTTTCAGCATTTTGGTACTAGCATACATCTGATTTCTTCCTAAATATTTCCAACTTCAGAAAAATCTCTTTCAATGAATACACTAGTAGCTAGAGATGAAAGAAATTTTCTGAGAAATTGTACTGAGAAATAAGTTTACTCATCAGCCTTGGAAGGAAATCCTTCTTTTTGAACAACTGAGTATGGCCTGTTATCCAATGCAATCATTTCGGCCATAGTGTAATGCAAAAAAATTATGCCTAGTTTCATCTATATTTTATTTTTTAGGTTATTCGATTCATGTGATTAATTAATTTATTATTTTTCTGTTGATTTTGTGGCTTGATACTTCAATTTGATTGTTTTGTTTGACAAATTCATTGTTATACTTGTGTTTTTACATGATTAATCAAGAGATGAGTACATCCTTTTTTTTCTGCATCATCCAGGATATTTTGTTTACATATTTTACATTTTGAAAATTTTGAATATGCATATAAATTATAAATCTCAAAAAGATTGCTTTTTTTTTATTATTCATTACCAAAACTGTACTCCTTTTCAATATTTGAAGACAAATGTAATACTTCATAATATAAATTAAGACTGCATAAATAGACTAAAATAAAAACACCAAACAAGTACCAAAAGAACTGTAGCAAAAGACAAGCCTTTTCATATTATGATCTTTTTCTTGACTATTAGTATTAATAAATTAAAGACTTAATTCTGTATGTTAGTCAAGTAAATATTAGTTTAATATCCAATGTTTCACTGACTGATATCTGTCAGCATTTTCAAAGGAACACACTGGTAAGCAATAGAAAGTAAAAAAAACTAGGAAACTAACCGACAATTCTAAAAATTATATAAAGTTATCACTGTGCATGATACAATGATATAATATGCATGTCGCAAGCGTAACGTTTTATTTGTTGAGATATTTAATGTAATTTTCATGAAAGTTCATTTCTTTTTGGTTAAATGATCTGATTAGAGTTTTCCATATATCTGGTAAGATTAGGCCTTGATTCTTATTTAAGTTACCTGTTGAACGGGTGACTGTAGCAGCTTCTTTAAATGTTCTGGAATGGTAGTTGTCATCTATGTATGGCATATGACTCATATCCCATTCAATATTATGGTTGGTAGAGGCAAAGTATGAAGAAAGACTTGATATATCCTGTCTGTTATTCCTTACATAAAGAAGAAGGCACACCATTACGTCCAATAGTAGATGGTATTCATTCCCCTACTTACAGACTATCAAAATATCTAGCCAAAATGTTACAAGAACACATTCACAACACGGATTCTTATATCAAGAACTGCCAACATTTCTTGGAGAAATTAAAAAACATCAGTTTCTCGGAAGATAATATTATGGCTAGCCTGGATGTCACATCTCTGTTCACAAGTATCCCAGTTTCAGAAGTCATCGACATCTTAGAAAGCTTGTTCCAACCCAACATCACCAAGTTGTTCAAGCATTGCTTAACTTCAAATTATTTTACATGGCAAAAAACCTACTACAAACAACTCACTAGATTAGCAATGGATAGCCCTCTCTCTCCTTCTTGTGCCGACCTATTCTTAGAAAATCTAGAAACTCAAATTTTATCCCAAATTACCCCAAAACCAACCACATGGTTTAGGTATGTTGACGACATCTTCATCATTTGGAATCACAAAAAAGAAGAATTAATAGATTATCTAAACAATATTAATTGCATCCACAACACCATCAAGTTCACATTGGAACTAGAAAAAGATAATATACTTCCATTCCTAGACGTCCTTATTAAGAAACAAACTGACAATAGCATCAACCTGTCAGTATATAGAAAACCTACTAAACACTGGATGCTACCTCCATTTCAACTCGTCTCACCACATATCCCAGAAACTCAGCATTATCCATATGCTCAAAAAAAGAGCTATACAGTGTACCACAGACCCTGGTGACCTACAAGAAGAATTAATGAAAATATCCAAAGATCTATCCCTAAATGGCTACCCTACAAGAATCATCAACAAGATTTTCTTTAGTGACATACCGCAAAGACAACGAGATGAAACCCAATACATCAGCTCTATAACAATTCCATTTGTTAGTGCCATATCCAGAAAATTAGCTCTTCTTCTAAAACCACATAATATCAGAGTAAACTTCAAACCTATTGAGACCATTCAAAAGTTTATAAGATCACTGAAAGATAGCCATCCTTTCTACAAATACTCTGAGGTTTATAGCATACCCTGTTCATGTGGTATTAATTACATCGGACAGACATCTAGAAGTTTTGATACAAAAAAGAAAGAACACATAGGCTATGTAAGCAATAACAGACGGGATATATCAGGCCTTTCTTCACACTTTGCCTCTACCAACCATAATACTGAATGGGATATGAGTCATATGCCATACATAGAAGACAACTACCATTCCAGAACATTTAAAGAAGCTGCTACAGTCTCCCATTCAACAGGTAACTTAAATAAGAATCAAGGCCTAATCTTACCAGATATATGGAAAACTCTAATCAGATCATTTAACCAAAAAGAAATGAACTTTCATGAAAATTACATTAAATATCTCAACAAATAAAATGTTATGCTTGCGACACGCATATTATATCATTGTATCACGCACAGTGATAACTGTATATAATTTTTAGAATTGTCGGTAAGTTTCCTAGTTTTTGTTACTTTCTATTGCTTACCAGTGTATTCCTTTGAAAATGCTGACAGATATCAGTCAGTGAAACGTTGGATATTAAACTAATATTTACTTGACTAACATACAGAATTAAGTCTTTAATTTATTAAGACAAGCCTTGTTTGTGGTCGATTAAGATAAGGAAGGCTTTTCCCGATTGGTTGTATTTTTGTGATGTATGTAAAAGGAATTTTTCTGTTTCAGTTGGCCAAATACCAAAACAAAACTGAATATTCAGTGCATGAGTAGAATAAATGGTCATCTTTAACTGCAAGTTTGTTATTTCAAGGCTAACATGAAATTCAAAATAACATATCTTACCTGAGTTCCTTTCCGGATTCATAACGAGGTGTAAAAGTTGAATCTATTTCGACTTCCATCTCAGACAGAAAGCAATCCAACTTGTCATCCAAATCTTTATCAATTTTTTCAACCACATCTATTCTGAATTTCTGTTTGCAATGTTGAAATGAATATAAAACTACATAGATATATATATATATATAATACATATCGTATATATTTCAATATATATAATAAGATGTCATTGTTTTACTAATGAAACCAAAATAAACAAGGAATTAAAATATATTATTATTATTCTTTCTTTTAAGGTTACACGTTGATCAGCATTCATATTTATAAATTTAGGGAGACAAAAACACACGTGTTGAACAGATTATTTTATTAATTACTAATAAAATAAAACTTGACGTTTAGACCCCTGTATCGAGGTCATCATCGGAAGTGTATAAGTGTATAAGGAACCAAGCAACATGCTCTAGCCATGTATACTGGTAAACTAAATCAACGTAGTTAATTAATCCTTTTTCCTAGCCTGACCTCTAGTGATAAAAATAAATAAATAAAATAATAAAATAAAATAAAAAAATAAAAAATAAAAAATAAAAAAAAATATATATATATATATATATATATACAACTACAATAAACTGCAAAAGTCCTCATGTATTAATATTCTTCTGGATTTGTACAGTTCTGATTGTTATAATATGATTTCTTTCAGTTGCTGTTGAATGTTACAAACACTTCACCAGGTTATCTTCTTGTAGTGGGATTTTTCTATGGCTAGTTTAGGTTGTTATACAGGTTGTAGATGGGTCCTCCACATTCTTGAAATGGTTAGGCCATCATTTTTGTTGAGATTTGGGTTGTGTTTGAGCATTTCACATGCCTCTTTAAATTTTCTCTCAAACCAGGTTTTGGTGTGGTGTAGTGAGTTGGTATTTTTCCAATCAATTCTGTGGTATGTTTGGAGTGCGTGGTCAGAAAGGCCGGTTTTCCCAAAATGGAGGTATTTAATGTGTCGTTTGTGTTCGTCTTGTCTGATTGGGATAGTTCGCCCGCCCTGTTCCCCCTATGTATGGTATGTTACATGTGCATTGTATTTTGTATACCCCTGGGTGGGCTAGGTGTGGAAGAGGATCTTTAGAAGAACTGAGTAGGTGTCTTAACTTGTTTGGGGATTTAAAGGTGGTTTTAATGTTGTATTTGCATAGTGTTTTGTCTAATTTTTCAGAAATACCTCTAACATAAGGAATGGCAATAGCATTCCTGAAATTTTTTTTGTTCTTACTGGTATCTTTATGGAGGATCTTGTAAATAGTTTTTTTACTGTATCCATTTTTTATAAATGTTTCGTTGATGATCTTGTATTCCTGGTTTAGAGCTTGTTCATTAGAACAAATTGTTAGAGCTCTGTGTTTAAGGGTGCTTATGACACCTAGTTTTTGTGTTAGGTGGTGGTAAGAATTTTTGTGTATGTATTGGCCTGTGTGTGTGTAGGTTTGCAGTAAACTGAGAAGGAGAGACAGCCAGAAGGAAGATGTGGGACAAGTGTGTGTCTAGGAAAGGAAGAGAGTTGTTTTTTTCCATTTCAATGGTGAATTGGATACGTTTGTGTTGTTTGTTTAGGTGGCTAAGGAATGTATTTAGAGCTTCATGGCCGTGGAGCCAAATGGTGAAAATATCGTTGACATATCTGAGCCAAATTTTGGGCTTTAGACATGTGTTTCTAGAGCACGTTGCTCAAAGTCTTCCATATAAAACTTAGCTATTGGGGGAAAGCGGTGAGCCCATGGCTGTACCTTCTTTTTGAAGGTAAAAATTGTTTTGCCACACGAAATATCTGTACGTGGGCAAAGAGGGCCATGATGTCGTGTGGAAATATGTTCTGTAGGACAAGATAGTGTCATTGATTGGGACATTGGTGAAAAGGGAAGTTATGTCAAAGCTGACTAATAAATCTTGGTCATTGAGTATAATGTTTTTAATTTTATTAATGAAATGTTGTGTATATTTTTATGTAGGAAAGGGACTGACCTACCAATTCCTTGAGTGTGGTCGCTAATTTTTTGGCTAAGTGATAATTTGGGCTGTCAATTCCTTCAACAATCAGACGTAGTGGCATGCCTGGTTTGTGTATTTTTGGCAGGCCATAAATTCTGGGTGCACGGGCATAATGATGTATTAATTTTTTTGTTGTTTCTTCGTGCCATGTGTCGATGGATTTGATTAATTCAACTGAAAGAAAAACTGAATTAATCAAATCTGTCCACACATGGCCCTGAAGAAACAACAAAAAATTAATACCTCATTATGCCCATGCACTCAGAATTTATGGCCTGCCACAAAGTCCAAATGTTGAAGGAATTGACAGCCCAAATTATCACTTAGCCAAAAAATTAGCGGCCACACTCAAGGAATTGGAAGGTAAGTCCCCTTCCTACATAAAAAATACACACAACATTTCATTAATAAAATTAAAAACATTACACTCAACGACCAAGATTTATTAGTCAGCTTTGACGTAACTTCCCTTTTAACCAATGTTCCAATCAATGACACTATCTTGCTCCTACAGAACATATTTCTACATGACATTATGGCTATCTTTACCCACGTACTCCGCTTTGGATATTGCATTGGCAAAACAATTTTTACCTTCAAAAAGAAGGTACAGCCATGGGCTCACTGCTCCCCCCCCAATAGCTAACTTTTATATGGAAGACTTTGAGCAACGTGCTCTAGAGACAGCATGTCTAAAGCCCAAAATTTGTCTCAGATACGTTGACGATATTTTCACCATTTGGCCCCACGGCCGCAAAGTTCTAAATACATTCCTTAGCCACCTAAACAAACAACACAAACATATCCAATTCACCATTGAAATGGAAAAAAAAAACTCTCTTCCTTTCCTAGACACACCTGTCACACGTCTTCCCTCTGGATGTCTCTCCTTCTCAGTTTACCGCAAACCTACACTCACACAGGCCAATACACACACAAAAATTCTTACCACCACCTAACACAAAAACTAGGTGTCATAAACACCCTTAAACACAGAGCTCTAACAATTTGTTCTAATGAACAAGCTCTAAATCAGGAATACAAGATCATCAACGAAACATTTATAAAAAATGGATACAGTAAAAAAATTATTCACAAGATCCTCCATAAAGATACCAGTAAGAACAAAAAAGATTTCAGGAATTATTATTATTATTATTAAACAAGACCTCATGGAGTCAAAGACTCATCTAGGAGGTCCTTTTATCTTACACACACACATCTCATCATACCGTGTCTTAAACACATTCAAACTACTTGCAGACACCACGCTCTCAGGCAAGGCATTCCAATCACTCACAACTCTGCACGAAAAAAACCTGCCTCTCACTCCCTTACTCACACCCTCCTTATACAGTTTCCAGGGATGACCTCTGGTTCTCCCCTGATCTCCCACTATTCTCTGTAGAACTTCACCATTGATCCTATAACAACCCCTTACCAACTTGTAGGTCTCTATCATATCTCCCCTCTTCCTTCTCTCCACGAGACTCTGCAAATTACATCTTTTCAATCTTTCCTCATACTCAACATTCCAGAGGTTAGAAACTACCTTAGTCAGTCGCCTTTGGACCCTTTCCAACATCTCTTCATCCTTCTGAAAACCCGGTGACCAAATCTGGGCACAATAGTCCAAGTGTGGCCTAATCAAAGCCTTATACATTGGAACAAGTATCTCCCTACTTCTACATGTCAGTGTCCTCCGCATCATTCCCAGAAGTCTTTGTGTTGTCTTCACAATTTTGGCGATGTGTCCCCTAAATTTTAGATCCTTATCCACTATCACCCCCAGATCTCTTATTTCCTCTACTTCCAACAATATATTCTCACCAAGCATAAATTCTGCATCCCATCTTTGTTTTCCAAATTTTAAAACCTTACATTTTGCAACATTGAACTCACATCCCCATTTGCTTACCCAATCACTCAATTTATTCAAGTCTTCTTGCAAGGCCACAACATCTTCACTACTCTTTATGGTTCGTCCCAACTTTGCATCATCTGCAAACAACTGAATATCTCCATCCAAATCTTCACCAATATCATTAATATATAAGTTAAATAGTAATGGCCCTAAAACAGACCCCTGAGGCACTCCACTAGTGACTTTCCTTTTCCTGGGTATTGCACCCCCATACACAACTTGTTGATACCTATCAGACAGCCAGTCTCCAATCCAATGCACTAATCTAATATCCAACCCCATCTGCTCTAGTTTGACTGTCAACTTATCATGAGGTACTCTATCAAAAGCTTTTGCAAAATCCAAGTATATTACTGTGTATCCTTCTCCTCTGTCCAAGGAAGCAGTCACTTTATTGTAATAAGTAAATAGATTACTAAAACACGACCTCCCTTTAGAAAATCCATGCTGTCCATCAAAGATTATACCATTGTTGTCAACCCAACTCTGGATCCTAGTTCTCACAAGCTTCTCCAACAACTTAACCACAACACCTGACACACAGATAGGCCTATAGTTTGATGCTTGAGTTCGATCACCTCCTTTATGAAGTGGCACAATCTTGTCCTCCTTCCACTCTTTAGGAACTTGACCAAGTGCAAGACTCGTATTAAAAAAATATGTCAAGGCAGGTGTCAACTCTCTGGCACACTCCTTCAGAATACGTGGTGATATATTATCAAGTCCCACAGCCTTATTTACATCTAGTTTACTCAACTCCCCAAACACCTCTTGCTCACTTACAGTCAGTCTCTCCTCCCCATCATCAACTGCTCTTAATCTCTCCATGAAGTCACATTCACAAGATTGAAAGATCTTTATGAATTGCTCATTAAGTATCTCCACAACACATTCTGCAACAGCTGTCTTTATACCATTTCTTCCAATCAATGTCATCCTTCCATAATCATTCTTTCTTTTGCTGGCTACATATCGAAAGAACTCCCTAGGATTCTTTTTGGCTTCATTAGCTAACTGCTGTTCATACCTCTCTTTAGCTACTCTCACCAACCAAGTCACCCTCCTTGCTTGGTCTTTGTAGACCTCATGAAATTGGTTACTTCCACTTCTCTTATGCTGTCTCCACAATGCCTTTTTTTTCTGTATTGCATGCTTAATCTCTTTATTCATCCATCTCACACCTACCTTATTTAACCTTCTCACCCGTGGTATACATTTAGACATTGCATCTACTAAATAGTTTTTGAAAATCCCCCAAGCTGCATTGATCTCTTTTCCAGCTAACTCCTCATTCCATGCTACATCTGCAAGCTGTCTCCTGAGCTCTTCATAATCACCCCCCCCTTGTAGTTCCACATATACCCTTTTTTCACAGGGGTCCTTGCACTGCTGGCAACCACCCAGGTAATCACCTCATGGTCACTTTCACCAATTGGTGGATGATTTGACACCTCATTTATAATTACATCCTCCGATGAGATGACCAAATCCAAGACCCTTAATCCTCGTGTGCCCTCTGTTACATACTGTCTGAGGTAGTTATCCCTCAAAAACTCAAGAAACTCATTTTCTTTACTTCCAGTCGCTATCTCTTCATTCCAGTCTATATTGCCATAATTAAAATCACCCATAATGATCACCCTTTTCTTATTTGCTTGGCTTATTTGACTATACATTTCACTATCACCACCATCCACAATGGTGGTGATAGTGAAATGTATCCACAATACCTCTAACATAAGGAATGCTATTGCCATTCCTTATGTTAGAGGTATTTCTGAAAAATTAGACAAAACACTATGCAAATACAACATTAAAACCACCTTTAAACCCCCAAACAAGTTAAGACACCTACTCAGTTCTTCTAAAGATCCTCTTTCACACCTAGCCCACCCAGGGGTATACAAACTACAATGCACATGTAACATACCATACATAGGGGAAACAGGGCAGGCGAACTATCCCAATCAGACAAGACGAACACAAACGACACATTAAATACCTCCATTTTGGGAAAACCGACCTTTCTGACCACGCACTCCAAACATACCACAGAACTGATTGGAAAAATACCAACTCACTACACCACACCAAAACCTGGTTTGAGAGAAAATTTAAAGAGGCATGTGAAATGCTCAAACACAACCCAAATTTCAACAAAAATGATGGCCTAACCATTTCAAGAATGTGGAGGACCCATCTACAACCTGTATAACAACCTAAACTAGCCATAGAAAAATCCCACTACAGGAAGATAACCTGGTGAAGTGTTTGTAACATTCAACAGCAACTGAAAGAAATCATATTATAACAATCAGAACTGTACAAATCCAGAAGAATATTAATACACGAGGACTTTAGCAGTTTATTGTAGTTGTATTTATATATACAGGGTGTTCGGGATAAATTTGACATATTTATAATTAATTATATTTTTCCGTAAGTTACATGTATTAACACACACTTCTCTTCATTTAAAAGTTTGGACCCTTCTTCATTCATATACAAGATGTCAGAAAGGATGGATAGCTGGAACCCACCTGAATCATGGAAGAGAATAACTTGTATCATGATGATTCGTGCCCGCCATCAAAATAAGGATATTACGACTGCTGCCCAATGCTCCCTGAATACAGTAAAAACAATCAGGCATGAACTAGAGACTTGCAATGGTGACTACGAGGATGTAGCAAGAAGAAAGATCCCTAGCAGACGATCTGATTGCGTTCGTACAGCAGAATTCCTCGCAAATCTGCAGGAACAGGTGTTGAAGAACCCTGGCATTGGAATTCGGCTTTGTTCGTGGAGTTGCTAACTGTAGTCAAGCCCTAGATAACAAGGGTAGCCAATGGTAGGCCGTATGTATGGCAGCAGGATTCGGCCCCTTGCCACACCTCTGGGAAAAGTCAAAAATGGTTGTCTGAAAATTTCTACGACTTCACCAGTCCAAATGTTTGGCCTCCAAACTCCCCAGACCTTAACCCCATGGATTATTTTGTATGGGGCGCAGTTGAAAAAGACACCAATCGCACTTCCAGTAATACAAAAGCCCAGTTAATGGATAAAATTAAAACAGTTTTTGCGGCCCTTCCCAGGGAGACTGTAGCATCAGCTTGTTCGAGGTTCCGAAGCAGAATTGAAGCTGTGATCGATGCTAATGGTGGTTATTTTGAGTAAATCTTGTTGATAGTATTGTAATTAACTCTGCCTGTAATGTTTTTTTGTCAATTCATTAAATTTAATAGATACAAAGAAGATTTTCTTTTTCCTTACGAAACTGTCAAATTTATCCCGAACACCCTGTATATATATATTTTTTAATTATTTTTTTTTATTATTATTATTTTATTTATTTATTTTATTTTTTTATCACTAGAGGTCAGGCTAGGAAAAAGGATTAATTAACTACGTATATTTAGTTTACCGGTATACAGGGCTAGAGCATGTAGCTTGGTTCCTTTATACACTTGTATCCTTCCGATGATGACCTCGATACAGAGGTCGAAACGTCAAATTTCATTTTAGTAATTAATAAAATAATCTGTTCAACACGTGTGTTTTTGTGTCCCTAAATTTATAAATATGAATATTATTATTATTATTATTATATTATTATTAATCAGGCCTCCTTGGAGTCAAGACTCATCATGGGAAGTCCTTCCTAGGAAACACAGTCTATCATACCACTCCTTGAACTCATTGACTATTCTTGCTCTCACCACTCTATCAAGCAATGTATTCCACGGTTCAATCACCCTCCATGAAAAGAAACCACTCCTCACCCTCTTGCTCACAGCTTCCTTTTGCAACTTCCAGGAATGGCTATGTGTCATCACTCCTTCCTGCTGTTCCACAAGCTCCCCTGTGTCAATCCTGTAAGTACCTCTCAACGGTTTAAAAGTCTTAATCATATCATCTCTCCTTCTTTTATCTATCAAACTCTGCAGTCCATATTCCCTCAGCCGATCTGGGAAAAATTAGGCTAAACAAGTATACTGCTGGTATTGTTTGTGTACTTTTTCCCAATACAATATTCCATTGAATTTATAATGAGCAAATGGGGGTGATTGAGGAAAAAAAAGTAAGAAAATTTTTATTATGGTTTTTATAAATTTAATTAAATTTCAGCAAAATCCCTTCTCTTATGATAACACTTTTTTACAGACTCCACCATTTGCATGTGAATGTAGAAATTTGTCTGTGGTATAGCAGAATGATTGCACTTTTTTCAATTAATTTTTTTTTAAAATACAATTCTCCATGCCAAAGTGCAATGAAATATACATTGACCACCTTTGCTGCATATGTAGGAAAATCTATTGTTTCCATTAACAATCATATAACATTACACATAATTTCATGGCATGTAACTTGCATAGTTCACGGAAGCAAAAATTTATTTTTGCTTTTGCATGTTGCTTCCATGAATTGCACAATAAATGAAATTTTAAAGCAGTTTAGACATAGATGGTCTTCTGTAGATAGCTGTAACAGAATGCACAATTTGCAGGCTTAACTAACCCTCAAAGTCTAGTTACTACTAGGATATTACACACTAGGTTTCATCCAACACCTTTTGCACCAATTTGCTTATTAGGGCTCAATATTAATTTCTTTCAAAAGATTAGCTTAATATGATTATTCCAGAGTCACTAAATAGTATATTGTGAACTTAATGGTAGCACTTCAGGCAGATTCCAGTTTAGCTAACTTTGCTGCCAATATTCTGAAAGGTGTGCCTAGTGGAGTATGGCGAGTGGTATGCAGGTAACAACAGAGCAGGATGAAATTTTCCATCTGTAAGGCTTACTAAAGAACATTACTACTATATATTCACCACTCATGACCTTCCCAATTTCATCTTACATTAAATAACAACCATGAAAAGTACTGAAAAAAAAAAAAATGCAGGAAATCACATGTGGGAAAAGGCAAGTTCCAACCTTACAGATCCACTTAAAATACATGTATGTCTCGGTTCTAACCTCAATGTATCCACTTCCATCCTGTTTTCTGCCAAACAACACTAACTTTTCCACAGAAACTAAACTTTCAGCTTTTTCAAGCACTACTCATCTCAATTTTATAAATTACACACTCCTCTTTTCAATTCAAAGGTGGTATTTATGCATATGTTCATTCTGATATCCATATCAGAGAGTATCCAACTTTGAATCATCCTCTTTGATCTTCTGTACCTAAGAATCTTGTTCACCATCTATTACTAAGGATACTAAGGCAACTGATGTGAAGTCATTAGCCTCTATATACAAGTAGCCCAAGTTGTGAAGATATTTTAAGCACAAACTTTGTCCGTTTACATTTAGATAAAGGATTAAACCAAGAATATAATTTCTTGGCATATTTTAATTTATTGTTTACTATCTAGTTCGCTTAGTGTCTTTTATTACTCTCCTAATGCTCCCAACCATCCCAAGTTCTCTTCTTTAAACTGATTTTCTCCAGTTCAACTTTCCTATCAGAAAATTTATCATCTCAGCGGTTTTAGTGTTCACAATTCAAACTGTCTTGCCCATGCAGTGATCAAGTGAGTAAACACATTGAGTCATTTGTGTTTGATTACACAGATTGACTTTGAAGCCAGAAACTGCTTCACAGGCAGCACACAGTGTGCAGGTGTGTTGTTGTGCAACAGAAACCAACTGCTGTTGTGGAACAGTTCTTTCCTGAGAAGTCACATGTGGATGTACAGACATTGCATTACTCCTAAATAATACTGACTGCTCACTGTGGTATAATTCCAGCAACATCGAAAAAAACAATGACCATTGTCTAGACATGTGATTTTTGCAACCTGACATTCTTCTGCCAGGAAGAAGATGTTCCACTCCATTCCATGCTCTGGCATTTCATTTCTGTATCAAACTGAAAATACCAATTTTCATCACCAGTAACAATGATCTGGATCAACTGCATTGATGAAATTTTGACAACATGCAACCTGGTGCTCTCTCTCTGTGTGTCGTGTGCAGCACAAACCTTGAATAAATCTTCTTCTTCTTGTGTAAATTTCTAAGATTTATCTGGTCGTTTCCTTACCAACACTAAGCTGTACAATGAATAACCTAGTGGTTATTCACCAGTCATGGACAACAATTTCTCCTAGCTTTTATCACATTGTCATTTGTCCATGAAGAAACTGGCCATCCACAGCATGGTTCATCTCCCAGGGACAAACAAATTCCTTAACCAGAAAAGGAATTTGTTTGATTAATGACCTGTTTCCTTAATTCACCACTCTCTCTCTTTCATAAATATGCAGCTTCTGTAATTTCCATTATCTATGGTTATTTCCACATCAGAATTGGAATCCTTCCTTCTAAATCTGTTAAAAATCATGCTATAGCTACACAACAACTCTTCAGTCCTATTCTGAACTCAAAGAACAAATCTGTTCTACTTTCATTCATTCATTCCTTCTGCTGATATCCTTTGCAAAAGTCTTTCTTCTTATGTATTTCCTAAGTATGATCTGAAGGTCTTCAAATCCAATATTAATAAGTTACTTCTTTCTCTGCAATTTGTTGCACATCCATGATATAAGCCTATTAAATTTTAAACTTTGAGCACATCATAAATAAAGATTGGTGAGATATATTTTAATCACTCCCACATACAAGAGGCTGCAAAGCCTACAACAAATAAATGCTGTATGCTGGGAACAATAACAAATTAACTGGTTAATATTCTTCATAAAGAGCTGGAAGTCATAATTCTTGAGGGAATACTTCATGGGAAAGGCTGTCACAACAGAAATGAGGTAGACAGAATGAAAGAGAACTGGGAGTAGCTGGTTCAGTGAATCAGCAGTTCAATTGTAAAAGGATATCAAGCAACTACTGCTCATGTTGCTCTGGATTTAGAAGAAATGGATGTCAATCCTGCTGAACAACACCCACAGAAATATCTAAAGAGGAGATATGCAGAAACTGTCTGCAAGACAGTGACTGGAGAGAATGTGAGAATTGTTAATCAACCAAACTGCTTTCTCCTTTCTGAACAGAATCAAGAATTTTAAAGAGGTTTCAGAGGCACCACTCCAAATGTGAGAACAGTATTCCAAAGTTGGATGGATTTGGAATTTGTACCTAGTAAGCAACTGAAAAGATGAAAAGTAACATCTTGAGTGAAAAAGGATGCTTCTATCCCCCTCAAACTAGAATGCTACAGAAGTGCTGTGGTAATGCCAGAAAAGGTTAGAGATAAGAGGTAAGTCTAAGAAGAGCGATCTAAGCTTGACAGTTAAGCTGAGCATTGTCAAATAAGGGGGAGAAAAAGTAGTCTTTTTTACAGGAAAAAAGGACAAAACTGTGTTTTAGAAGTACTGAAGGTGACTAAGTATTGTCCTACTGCAGGATGCTCTGGAGATCAGTGTTTAGGACTAGGACACTTATTGATGATGATCTTGAAGCCCGAGATGTTTGAGGACTACAAGGTCTGTCATATAGAGCAAATTCAATCTCTCCATTAGATCATCATGAAGAAAATGGTCTCATGGCCTCAACTTATATGTAGAGGCAACACAAGTTAGAGGGTTACAAGAAGGTTCCTGGAATGACCATTCACAGTGGAGAAGTGGACTACAAGGCAACCAATGAACAGTGGGAATGCCTTTAAAAGTAAAATAAAGTAAAGATCTTTCCACTCGGTACTGTTGTGCTGTGCTGCCAAAGTACACGAGGTTGTGAATGGCTGAGAGGAGGATATTCCACTAGAAAAAACTCAGATGAGATTGTGATCTGAGTTACTAAGAGGAGGAGTGGTCACTTCAATGGTGAAGAAGACTGTTTGGAATTCTGGTTTGGAGATAAGTGATTTTAAGTCACTGCTTACAGCAAATACATCCACTTCTCTCTCTCTCAGCTTGGTCAGTGGAGTTGGAAAATAAGAATTAGAGTAGTGGACATTAAAGTCATCAAGGAAGATGACTTCACTGTTAGGGAATTTTATTTGCAGGAAATAAGACTACAAGGATAAGAAGTCAACTGTTAACTGTCAGAATTAGGAAACAGATGAATAAATCATAACTAGGCAAGTCTTAAGCCACAGAAAGTCAAAAAGGGTAGATTCAAGAATGGTATCCTCCAAAAGGGAATATTAAATCACACAAAAGCACAGTTATCAACCTTTTTTTGACAAAAGGAATCATATAATATGCGGTTTGGACAGTTAAAATGGGCTATGATTGTTAAGACAGAGATTTGAGATTTGGTCAAAAGCAGATCAGATTTGGATGTGTGTAGGTGATGGTGGTGGTGTGGTGCACATCATTTAGGTGGTTTTTATACCATGAACGTTGCTAAAGTGAATGTGGAAGAAATTTTTTTGTAAGTTTTTTTTAATTTTTTGGAGGAGAGGTTTGCATTTTATTTTAATAGCAGTGTTAAACATTTCAAAGGTAAAGAGAAAACATAGTAGAGTAGCATATTGTGTGAGGATAGACAGACTCTTAGACATGTCATCCATGTAGAAAGCATCTAATCTCCATGTCATAACACAGCCTTAACAATGCCTCATGCATACCATTACATAGCCTCACTCCAGATATGACCTGGTAGATGGCTGAAAGATTATGCATCATTTGATCAGAAAGCCTAATAAACACATTACTAGCTGGTTCAGTTTCATACACTATCTGACCTGTGGAACCACTTTACTTCTGTACTCTTGAAGTACAGCATATCCTTGATGGGTATCACACACATGGCATGTTAGAAGATATTGAACAGAAAATGGAACTCCTGTTCTATGACCAAACATGACAACAGCCACTTCAGATATCCAATAAGCAAGTGGTGGTGTTTCACTAGACAATAAAGATCATTGACCACCTAGAAAATCTGGCTAACATTTCCTCCAACTAGGAAGGTATCCTTTTACAGAAGTAATGATTCTTGCTGAAGGTGGCCAGAATCCATTTGATGGAAACAGACCACAACTCGAAAAGGTGGGGTTGACTTAACTAGAAGGGCCATATATTGTGTATCACTGTTCCATAGTGGCTAAAGTTAATGAAAATAAATTATTATTATTACATGACATCTCCAGGGAGAGCACCTATTCTACAATCCTCTGTCTCCACCGACCGCAACTACCATCATCATCTATACCAATGGCATCCACCACCACCACTAGATTTTCACAGCAAATCACAAACATCCATGCCCACATCCTTTTGGCTGGAGAACAGATACACTAACCACTCCGCCAACCAGGCCAACAATGCAATGTCAATGTTACTTTTCCACAAAAAAAAAAAAAAGGCATTTCACTCTAGCTCTGTTTTATCCCATTTTTTGAAACTTTGCCTATAGTTACTAACATTCAATTAATTGTCCTAAAGACAGTTTCTTTACCATATATAAATAGTGATTATTTTGGATGCAGAACATTTATAATTTTTTTGTTTACATAAAAAAGAGAGAATGAAAAATTTTTAGATATTTGTTATACAAAGAAAGCAGGCACAAGTGAAATTATTATTTTGTGACACCTCTAAGGAGTCCGAGGACTCATCAAGGGAAGACACCTACTCTACAACTCTCTATCTCCACCAACTATATTGAACTTCTACTGTTATCATCTACATCAACGTCATCTACTGGCCACGACTAGTATTTTTTGTCTGTAAATTGCATGTGTTCTGAAGGGCCGATTTGTTTGTATGCAGAATGATAACACCCGAGTTTCCAGGAGAAAAAAGCCCTGTTTCCTCCATATGAGATCAGCTAACTCACCTTCAACTGAAAAAGTCATATAAAGATTCCTCTCATCAAGAATAGGGTGAGGAGTGGCTTTTTTTTTTTCACGGAGGATATCGAACTTACCTTTTCTAGTCGAAGGGCACAATGTACCATCGTTTTTCCAATTGCACTACATAGGTGTTTATTTGTTATATTTAAAATCAAAGCATTATACAGGATTTAATAATTCTATAAAAGTTCTCAGTGATAATTCTGAATGCAAGGAAACAATTGTAATTGATTACAATTGGAGGCTCCTGAATAAAGTTTTAATTACAATAATCACTTTTATTCATTTTTTTTCAATGATATATGCAAAAAAGCATGAAATGTTTTAAACTAATGAAAATAATCTGGATAGTTACACCACTAATAAATAATTATATTCAAGTTTCACTTGTCAAGGAGAGAGAAAATCAGTAATTAATCAGATTTTTATTAAAAAGTTAATTATTGGCGAAGTTTTTATATGACTCAAACTCTCCAAAGATTGTAAAGTTATAAACCTATAGCGCATTAGTACAATGGGTAAGATAAAGATTTTTTCTATTTTTAAATAACTTTATATATTTTTTATATTTTTATTTAATATAATTTATATATATTTATTTATTTAATTATTGATTTCATTCACATTTATATCAATCTCTGGCACACACAAGCAGGTTTTTTCTCCCGGAATCTTGGGTTTTTTTCATCTTATAAACTCAAGAAAATTTAACGTAGAACCCACATTGTTTCATACAGTGACATATTCTGTTAGGGTTAGGTACCAAGAGATGGCAGCACTTGTTTGTCAGGCTATTCATCAGTGGCTGCCTATAATCAGTGATAGTCATGGGCCAGCTATCTCTAATTGGCTACTGGTGGAGATTGAACTGCACACTCGTGTCCAAAAGCTAGATAGGGTTAAAAGGCCTAGCCTACTCCCTATAAAGGGAATAAAAGACGTTAGCTTATTATTTATTTTCATTTATATAGATATATTTTAAAGATTATTTTATTAATTTATTTTTATTAATAAATTTATTAAATGCATCTATTTTATAAATATTTATATACTGTTTTTTATGAATACTAATTATAGTTAGCACCGTATTTAACTTTCCTATTATGGAAACAATAATCGATTTCTAGAAAAAATAATTATGGATACCATATGCTATCAAACAAATGGCTGGCAGAAATAATTTGCAACTCTCCACATATATAAAAAACAGTATAATCATAATTTAAAATAAAACAAAATTTAATTACCTCTGCATTCTCTCTGAATTTCTGTGTAAATACTTGATTCTGTAATTTTTCTTGAATACTTAAGAAGCCTATCCTCTCTAAAACCAAAAATAAAACTGAAATCTATAAATAATATACTGTACAATGTTTTAAACATGATATATATCATAACTGATATATATCAGTTTTACATAAATGAATCATACAACAATCAATAAACAACAGATGTCAAATGCACTGGAAATAGCTGAGTTATTCGGAAAAGTAGATATTTTTAACAGATGACCCATTAGTTTTCATTTCTCTGTAAACAGAACCAAATCTGGATGAAAAGAAGAGGTGGAAGAAGGAGATTCATTAAAAAATTGCAAGAGCTTGATACAAACATAGCAGTAGGTTTGGATGAGATAACAATAAGCATGCTAAAGAAGAGTAATAAAGAATTAGGTATGCCAAGCTAACCTGGTTGTTTCATTTAAGTCTCAACATGAACATGATTCATTCCCAATGAGTGGAGGGCAAGATAATTCCACTACACAAAAGTGAAGTTAGAATGGATACATCCAATTATAGAGCAATCCATATCTCTAGAATAATTAAAATATTAGTGAAACTGGCAAGAAATTACATCCAGAGATGGGTGGATAAAACTTTGATCTTTTATAGAAGACAGTATGGCTCTATTAAAGACAGGTTTATTAATGTACTCACATTTTACAACAGAGTAATGGTAGAGTTGGATAAGAGGAATGGATACACAATTCTTTTAGATTTTTCCAAGGCATTTAAGAGAATTGCACATAGGAGATTATTATACAGACTCACCAGGATGGGTATGCAAAGTAGGCTTGGGGCATGGATAGTGGGTAGAGCTCAAGATAGTAAAGCACTTGCTTAGTATGCAAGAGATACTCGGATCAATGCATCTAAAATAAAAAATAAAAAAAATACGAGAAAATACAATGGGTACTGTTAATGAATTGCAGCCAAATAAAGAGAAGGAAATCAGGAACAAAGGCATATTAAGCAGTTCATATGAATATTCTGGTGTGTTAGAGGAGCAAATAGGGCTAAATATACTGTTACAGCTGTAGACCTGGAGGGAAAGAGACAGACAAGGGATGATGTGAAAATGTGTATCCGTAAATTAATATGCGTGCTGGTAGTAACATGGCTTCAATTATGGAGACACAGATTGGAAGAAGGAAAGATCACATGATAGGAAGGAAATTAAATTCAGACACCTACTGAGATAATTACTTTAAGCACATGTGATGCAGGGAACTCAGGATATGAGAATATTGGATCGAGTCATGAATCAGAGTATCTTTCCTTAGCCAAAGCGTCAACACTGCTCCAATTAGAAAGAGTGATCGTTAAGTCTTCAGTTGGAAGGTTGCAAAATGTGTAGTTTTCAATTAAGAAGAGATATATGCAGAATACAGTGCAGGTGATTATGACAAGCTTAGGAGGCAGCATGAAGCAGTGCAATGGCACGAGAATGCAGGGTAAGAATGTAAGCAGTGTAGTGATAGATAAGAAGTATCTAAAGGAAGTGATATCAGACTGTATATTCAAGGTCAAGGGGATAAATCATATAGGAGTCAGATGGATGAGTAGTATCAATAAACAGGAGCAGAAAAAAAAAAAGCTCTGGAGGATATATAAGAAGAAAGGTGATCAGAAAGCTCATGAAAGGATTAGGCAGGAAAATTAATCAGCAGTAAGGAAAGCGAAATCAGATTATGAGAAATTAGCCAAACAGCCCAAAGAAAATACCATACAATTCTTTCCTATGTGACAAGTAAAAGAAAGAATGACTACAGAAGGATGTGCTGATGGTAAGCAATATGACAGAAGTATTTAAAATAGTTGAGTAAATGAGTGACCATTTTGCAAGATTCTATCATCCAAGGGAGGATACTGTTGTGACAGATGCAAAAGGAAATGATATGTGAGAACAGAGGTTCAGGAATTCAAAGAACTTAGGATATTAGAGAGCCTTGATGCGAATACAACCATGGAAACAGATGGGATATCAGCTGGTATATTAATTTAAAGTCTCTGCTCTGGTAAAGTCCCAAGGGAGTGGAAGGAGAGAAAATAGTTCCAGTATAAATCTTTGTACATTGGAACAAAAAATGGCAGCAAACACCAGTTAGTATCTCAGGAGTGCTGGTGAAAGTATTAGAAATCTTGGCCAAAGACAGGATTTAAGCGTCTCCGTAGCGCAATTGGAGAATGACGGTACGTTGTGCCCTTCGATTAGAAAAAAAGTTCGATTCTCATTGTGATGGGAGGAATCTTTATATGGGCATTTTCAATTGAAGGTGATTTAGTCAATCTCATATGGAGGTAGCAAGTTTTTCATCCCACATACAGACAAATCGGCTCTTCAGAACACATGCAAATTACAGACAAAAAATACTAGTTTTGGTGGGCAGTAGATGGCATTGATGTAGAGGATTGGTAGTAGAGGTTCGGTGTAGTAGTGAAGACAGAGAGTTGTAGGTGTCCTCCCATGATGAGTCTGCGGACTCCTTGGAAGTGTTACGAATAATAATAATAATTTGTAAATGGGTAGATACCATTCTTCTTATTGTGCTATCTTCTATCGAAGGTCAGCGCGACCATCTTGGCGAACAAACTGCGCTCTTGTGCTAATCTGAGCAGTTGTGCACTGCTCTTTCCTGTCCATGTCTTGATGTTGTCAAACCATGATATTCTTTTTCTTCCTCTAGTTCCTTTGCCATCAATTCTTCCTACCAAAATAGTTTGTAGAAGTTGATATTTGCTGTTTCCCATGATGTGGCCAAGATATGTTTTTCGTTTCTTGATTATTTGTACAAGATGTTTAGCTTTGTCAATGGATTTTAAGACATCTTCATTGGTAATTTTTTCTGTCCATGATATCTTTAGCATTCTTCTCTATAGCCACATCTCAAAGGCTTCGATTTTCTTGATGGTTGTCGCCTTCAATGTCCATGTTTCAACTCCATAGAGAAGAATAGACCACACGTAGCATTTCAGCATTCGGCATCTGACTTCCATGTTTAGGTCTTTATTGCAGAATAGTGTTCTCATTTTCATGAAGGACTGCCGTGCAACTTCAATCCTTGTCTTCATATCTATTTCTGGATCCCACCGTTCATTAAGCCAGCAACCAAGATATTTATATCTTGACACATGATCAATATTTTTCCCATTGAGTGTCAGTTTCATTGATGAGGCTGGATGTTTGCTGATGATCATGTATTTTGTCTTGTTGATGTTTATATTTATTCCCATTCTTTGGCTTTCTATGTATACTCTGTCAATGAGTTTTTGGAGATCCATAATATTATCTGCAATTAGCACGGTGTCATCTGCATATCATAGGTTGTTAACAATCTTTCATTTATTGTGATTCCCTCTGGACATTCTTCCAATGCTTTTTTAAAGATTACCTCTGCATATATGTTGAACAGGAGTCGTGAGAGCACACATCCTTGTCTCACTCCTCTTTTGATGTTAACATCACTGGTGGTAATGTTGTCTAATTGAATGGTAGATGACTGATTCCAATACAGATTTGTTATTAGTCTTATGTCTTGTTCGTCTAGCCTTATTTGTTGAAGGACTTCTATTAAGTTAGTGTGTTTGACTTTGTCGAATGCTTTTTCAAAATCTATGAAACACATAAAGACAGATTTCTGTCTTTCTATGCATTTTTGTATCAATATTTGGGTACAGAAAAGGGCTTCTCTAGTACCAAAACCATTCCGAAAGCCGAATTGTGTTTCACTTAAGAGTTTCTTCACTTTTTCTATAAATGCGATTCTGAATTACTTTCAAAAATATTTTTAGTGTTTGGCTCAATAGACTAATAAGTCGGAAGTCACCACAGGAATTCGCTTTGGGTGTTTCTTTGGGACAGTGATAAATGTAGATTTGAGCCAATCTGAAGGAAATTCATCACTTTCATATAATTTATTAAATAGTTTTTCAAGAAGTTTGATGTTATCTGGTTCTATTAATTTTAAAAATTCTGTTTGCACACCATCTGGTCCACCGGCTTTTCCTGTTTTACTTGTTCGTATAGCATTCTCTATTTCACATTTCATGATTGCTGGTCCTTGAATGTTATCTTTTATATTTATAGGCTTCTGTCTAGTATCACTGAAACGTTCTGTTACATATTTTATCCAAATCTGTGCTTTATTCTCTTCTTCTAGAACTATTTTTCCATTTTCATCTCTTAGAGACACTATTTGCTATTTCCTCAGATTTCTGGAAATTTCATTGATTTTCTTATACATATTAAAATTATTTTGTCATGTTGTACCATCATTTTTTATTTTGGTTTAACCAATAAGAATACAATTTGGTCGGCTAAATCCCAAATTGCCAGCCCATCCTCGTTCGTTCAGTATCAAAGTAGATACCCAACAGGGTGCACCACGAGAAGGTGAGGATTGGACATTAGGTCAGAAGCCCTGGTCAGTTCTCTGCATTCCTTTAAAGGCTATGTGAAGGTCTCCTCTCAGTTATACAGCTTTAACCCTTAAGCACCCCATAAAATACTTTCTGTATTTTATAGACTAAAATACAGAAAGATTATTGAAAAGAAAATAAAAGAGTTTGAAAACAGGAATCAAACCTTGGAGATTCAGTGGCAAACTCTGAAGAAAACATTGATTGATTCTGCCAGAGAGGCATGTGGTGAGGTTGTGTGCAAGGATTAAAAAATCAGAACTCCCCGGTGGACACAGGAAGTTAAAGAGGCAGTGAAGGAAAAGAAGAAAGCATATCAAAAGTTCCTGGCAAATAAGTCAGCTTTTACTCTTACAGAATACAGAGACAAATGTAAGAAAGCTAAACAGTGTGTAAAACTAGCTAAACAAAAGTCATGGGAGGACTTTGGGCAAGAATATAGAAAATAAATATCAAGAAGGTGGCAAAATATTCTGGAGGTTGTTGAAGAAGCTTAGGAATGGAGGAAAGAGTGCTAAAAGGAATTAGAGATGATAAAGGTGACATGAAAACAGGAGAAAAAGATATCCTTGAAGTATGGAGTAATTACTTTGAAAAACTGCTAAATGAAACAAGCAGTGATGACAGCACAGTGATAAAAAACACTGACCAAGCATGCAGTCAGGAATACATATCCATACTTGAAGTAGAAAAAGCCATCAAAGGCTTGAAATGTGGAAAGGCAGCAGGAGTAGATGATATTCGACCAGAAATGCTGAAGTATGGTGGTATAAGTCTTACAGTGGCTGCACTGCATAGTTCAGAAAGCCTGGACAGAGGGACGAATTCCCGATGATTGGAGTAGAGCTCTCATAGTACCCATATATAAAAAAGGAAATAAAACTGAATGTGAGAATTACAGAGGTATTTCCCTACTGAGTGTTCCTGGCAAGTTCTATGCAAGTATACTTGAGAAACGGTTGAGAAGAATTGTGGAAGAAAAGCTTGGTGAAGAACAAGCTGGATTCAGGCCAAATAGAGGCTGTCAGGATCAGATCTTCACTTTACGACAAATAGTCAAGAAAGCATGGGAATATAACAAAGATCTGTATTTAAGTATTGTCGATTTGGAAAAGGCATATGACAAGGTGCCAAGAGAGAAGCTATTCAATACGCTACAGTTATATGGTGTCAATGGGGCATTATATCAAGCAATACTTAGTCTTTATTTGAGTTGTAAATCAGCAGTTAGAATTGAAGGAAGTACAGGAAGATGGTTTAATGTTAAATCTGGTGTGAGACAAGGATGTACATTATCCCCTCTGTTATTCATTATCTATATGGATCACATTATGAAGGAATGTGGTATTAAACCTGATATCAAAATTGGAGATGTTAATGTCAGCTCTTTGCTTTATGCGGATGATGTTATACTTCTAAATAAATCCGCTACAAGTCTGCAAGATTCTCTGACTAAATTGAATAGCTGTTGTAATAGATATGGTATGAAGGTCAGTAATAAAAAGACAAAGACAATGAAAATAGGCAGAATCATTGAAAATGTCAACTGTGTTGTGAATGGAGAACCTGTGGAACAAGTAAAACATTTCAGCTACTTAGGCATGATTTTTACTGAAGATGGTAAATTAAATATAGAAATAGACAACAGAATCAACAAAGCTGGTATGGTGGGAAGTCAATTGAATAAATTCATATGGAATAGGAAAGAAATTAGTCGGAACACTAAATTAGCTGTATACAAGACAGTGTTCAAACCAGTTTTAACTTATGGATCTGAGAGCTGGGTCAGAAGTAAAACACTTGACCAAAGACTAGAGACCGCAGATATGAGAGTCCTGAGAAAGATTAGAGGCGTGAACAGATGGCATCAATGGCAATATCATATTAAAAATGAGGATATTAGGAAAGAACTTGACATTGTCAGCATCCAGGAATACGTTAGCAGAGCTAATCTCAGGTGGAATGGTCACTTAAATAGAATGGGAGTGGAAAGATTAGCAAAACAAGTGTTCTCTGCCAGGTTGGCAGGAAAACGACCCAGAGGAAGACCAAGATTTAGGTGGATTGATACGGTACAAAGTGCCTTAGACGATAGAAATATAAGATCTGATAATGTTGGAGTCTTGATAAGTAACAGACTAATTTGGAATAAAATTGTAGATAGGAAGTTAGTAATGATGTAATTTTTTCATGTAGTACTGTCATATCCTGTACACCCCTTGAGGATACATGGCAGGAATTTGATGATGATGATATTGAAATTATCATGTTTCTTCTGAAGCAGTTCAATTTCAGTACATAAATTTTTCATCCAATTTTCCTTGGCTTCTTTTATTTTTTTCTTGATGATGTTATGTGTTTCTGTATACTACCTGGCTAGATCTTTGTTTTTGTATATTCTTCTTGTATCAATAAGAGAAAGAATCTCATCTGTCATCCATTCCTGTTGTTTTATATTATTCATATAACCTACTTCTTCAATACTTATTGTTACGATGGCATTCTTTAAGCTATTCCAAAGAGATTCCACACTTTTATTCTCTTCTATGTTAATCTGTTGTAATCACAGGTTAAGCTGTGTCTTGGCACTTTTGTTTATGTTCGGGTCTTACAGTTTTTCTACATCAATTTTCTTTTTCTTCTTTTGTGATTTTTTAGCTGATTTTAATCTAAGACGTACTTCTGCAACTATGGTATTGTGGTCTGATGAGGTTATCTGCTCCAGGATAAGTCTTTGCACTCTTTATACTACTGTGGAATCTTTTATTTATCAGTATATAATCAATTTGATTTCTAACAATGTTATGTTGGTTATCTTGAGGCGATGTCCAAGTGTACAGTCTTCTGGGTGGAAGTTTAAACCAGGTATTTGCTATTGTTAGATCTTCTTCCTGACAGAACTGGACTAGGCGATCTCCTCTGTCATTTCTGGTGCCTAAGCCATGTTCGCCAACAATTTCTCCATCATATCCTCTTCCCACTTTTGCATTGAAGTCACCCATCACTATGTTTATATCATGTTTCTTTGTTAGGTTTTTAATCTCTTTTAGGTGTTCATAAAACTCTTCAACATCTTCACTTTTGTCAGCCTGTGGGTGCATAAGCTTGGATGATATTTATGTTAACGGGGTTTCCCTGAAGTTGTAAGAGCATTATCCTTTCAGAAAATGGAATCCAATTTATTACTTTTCTTTTAGGCTTGCACGGTGATCCGAATGCATTTTTGAAAACTATGGAGACAACTACCGTGTTTGAATAAAAACTTTAGTTTAATATAACTAAAATCTACAATTAGACATTTCGACCTTTATGTCAAGGTCATCTTCTGGAGCATACAAATATACACAAGAAACAAGCTATACTACAATCAAAATCCAATTTATTACTGATTTATTGATTTCTTCATCTACTATTACAGCTATACAATGTCGATGTTTGTTCTCATCATTCCCAGAGTAATACATTGTCGTATTATCTTGTTGACACTTTCCAGATCCTGGCCATCTTGTCTCGCAAATTCCCAAAATCCGGATGCCCAGTCTTTTCATTTCTCTTGTGGCATTTCTTAATTTGCCAGCTTCATACAGAGTTCTGACATTCCAAGTTGCAATTTTAAAAGTGGACACCATTTTGAGCCCAGAGATTCTTTGCACCCCTGTCCCATTTAAGGGACGCCGGGAACTTGGGGCCAATTGTAAGGGTTTGCTCGCCATGGTGGTTGTTCTGGAGATAAGGTAGAGCAGTAGTTTCTCCGTTTGCTTTCTGCTCCACAGTATTACAGACATACACAATATAATCATATTGCCATCTGCAAATCTCTGATCACAAGCTTTTCCGTCATCATTTGGCTTCAACCTTGTGTCAGTACTGACAATGCTGCTTCCCAATGTCTGGGGCAGTGACCCCAGCAGGTGCTTATTTAATGGCGGCACTACTCGCCATGTCACCGAGTTGTCATTGGGCTTTGTGAGGTTTTAAGTGAAACAGAGTTGCCACTTCTGCTCCCCCATGCCCTGATAGCTCAGTCGCTGTTGGTCCACGGCTGCTTATTCGCCAGATTGCTCTGCTTATATCGCAGCTAGCCTCCATGTCTGAAGGCTGTTCCCCGATCCGCCACCTGGGGACGCACCCGGTAATAGTCAGCTCTGCCCCGGGGGTAGATACTCTATGGGAGGTGGAAAAGCAGAATGGATTCATGAAGGGTAGGTCACACCTTTATAATTTACCTTAACTCTAAGGCATTACCTTAGTAGGTAATGCCTTAGAGTTAAAGAAATGGAATGGCAACATGACACTTCTGGATTTTGCAAAGGAGTTTGACAGGATAATACCACATGGAACACTTATGCAATTGGAATAAATGGAGAATGGATATGAAGTTGGTGTTATGAATACAAAAGTGGCTGATGGACAGATACCAAACAGCAGCATATTGATGAAACAGTATCCAAAAGAAAGCAGATGACTAGTATTGTACCACAAAGCACTATGAACATAAATGATATAGGAAATGATTTGAAGGGTTATATTCAGTTGATTGGTGATGATGTAAAATTGGGTAATGTAATAGTTAATCAAGGAGATGTGAGCTTGCAAGTGATTTAAACAGACTGATAAACTGGACAAAAGATAATGAGTACCAGTTTAATGTAGAAAAGTATAAAGTTACACAGTTTGAAATGAAAGTTGTGTGTATCACTTTGATGGAAATGTATTCCAGAAAACTGATTAAAGATAGGGATTGTGTGAAGGGGGAAACATTCAATTATATATAGATGAGACTAAGTTGGATCAGTGATACAGGACATTTCTGATATAGAATCTTTGATGGCTGACTGTCCAAACCAATTCTATAAACAACAGTTAGAATGTCAACAGAATGTTGCTTAATGCATGGTTAAGCATTTTGGGCTGAGGACACATTGCAGGCTGAAATATTATATTAATAGAAATTTGCTGCAAGTGGTTAATAAAGCTCGAGACTTAGAGGTAATGGTGGAGCTTAAGACATTACATTGGTTATATAATGTTGAAAGACATTAAATTGTAGGAATGAGGAAGCCATTCTCCCACTTTACAAGGCCTTGATAAAACTATGTTCACACTACTGTGTTCAGATATGGTCACCTTGTTTCCAGCACTGGCTAACCAAAATCATTTCTAGCTTGTAGAAGCTTGCTTATAACAACAGAATGAAAGAATGTGACCTTCAATGTTTTAGAAATAGGAAGAGAGAAGATATGATAAAAACATACAGACTAGTAAGAAGATTCTTACTTTAAAAAGACAGAGGAAAATTTGTAGCTCATGGCAGGTGGTAAAGGGGAAAGAACTCAGTCACCTCTAGAGCTGAGAAAGGATGTGGTGCAATCCTTACACCACATCCTTAATATGAAGTCCAGGTTCTCTTCATGGTATGCAGTGAATGAATGAAATAAGTGCCAGTAAACACTAATTTTGTGTGTGTATGCTTCTTCGATGAATGTCTTATGCAAATTCAGTTTAATCCAAAGAGTCTACCTTGAAATCTGCTTACAAGTGCATTATTAGTTTAATTAAAAACCAGAGAAAAACAAAGCAACTAAAATTTCACATTCTTATCATTATTGCATATAATGAACATGCTGATGAAATGATTTGCAACATTAACTAAGGACAGTATCCAAGTTATGAGAGAAAAAAATCCAAATTTAATGCAGAAATTGGACCTTTAATGATTGGTGCATACAATTGCTTTGTATGCCTGTGGCATGCTTTCTACAAAATCTCTGTAACTGTTACTATTAACAGACCTTAAAAAAATTGGTAGTAACTCCAAAATCCTTCCACTACTTTTTCAGTAACATTTAAGATGTCATCAAAAGACCTGCCTATGATGAATGTATGAATTTGTGAGCAAATAAAAATGCCTTATTTAATTTTATTATTATTATTATTCAGGCCTCCATGGAGTCAAAAGACTCATCATGGGAGGTCCTTTCTAAGAAACAAGTCTATCAAGACTCATCAAGTGAGGTCCCTCCTAGGAAACAAAGTCTATCATACCACTCCTTAAACGTATTGACTGTTCTTGCTCTCACTACTCTATTAGGCAATGCATTCCATGGTTCAACCACCCTCCATGCAAAGAAACCACTCCTCACCCTCTTGCTCACAGTTTCCTTTCTTAACTTCCAGGGATGGCCCCTTGTCATGACTTCTTCCTGCTGTTCAACCAAACGAAAGAACTCCCCAGTGTCAACCCCGTAACCACCTCTCAACAATTTAAAAGTCTCAATCATATCAGCTCTCCTTCTTCTATCCACCAAAATCTGCAGTCCACACTCCCTCAGCTGATCCTCATAACTAACATTGTACAGTCCCGACACCATCTTTGTTATCTGCCTTTGTACCCTTTCCACAGTTAATTTATCCCCTTCAAATCCTGGGGACCAGAACTGAGAACAATAGTCTAAGTGTGGTCTGATCAGAGGCTTATACAATGGAATGATAACCATTTTATCTCTGCAGGTCAGTGTCCTTCTCATTATTGCAGCAATCCTCTGTGTTTCTTTCACTACCCTTGTAATATGTCCCCTAAATTTCAGGTTTCTATCAATCATCAACCTCAGATCTCTTGTCTCTCCTACTTCCTCCAGTTTAAATCCTCCCATTAGAGTATGCAGCATCCCATCGATGTATCCCAAACCTCAAGACCTTACATTTTGCTACATTAAACTGATACCCCCATTCATTTGCCCATCTATCTAGCTTATTCAAATCCTCTTGCAGGGCTACCACATCTCCACAATTACTAATAACCCTTCCCAGCTTCGCATCATCCACAAACAACTGAATATCCCCTTGCAATCCACTGGCAATGTCATTGATATAAAGGTTAAACAATATAGGTCCAAGTATACTGAGCACTGTGGAACCCCACTTGTAACCTTCTGCCTCTTTGATATTGATGCCCATACACAACTCTCTAATACCTATTTGACAGCCAATCCTGAATCCAACATCCAAACCCCATGTGCTGTAACTTAAATATCAGCTTATCATGTGGCACCCTGTAAAATGCCTTTGCTAAGTCTAGGAAAATGGCAGTATATGCCTTTCCCTCATCTAATGCTCTTGTAACTTTATCATAAAAGGCTAGCATATTGCTAAAACAAGAGAGCCCCCTTCACAAATAACATTACCTTCATCTGCCCAATGCTGTATATGGTCCCTCACTACTTTCTCCAAGGGTATCACTTATTCTTGGAAAATTGTTTTCCAGGGAATGAAGGAATGCAATCTGCAATGCCTTGTGAATAGAAGGAGAGGGAAAGTAATTGAGACAGACTAGTTGGTAAGACAATTAGATTACTGGATTAATATGGAGATTTTTCACAGAGTAAAATGTGATAAGGCTTGAACAGAGGCTATTCCTAAAAGCTGTCTGAGGAGGGCATGAGCAAAGAGAGTAAAGAACAGGTTCTTTGGATGATGAGTGGAATGCATAGTTCAATAATTTTGTGTGCGCATGCACCTCCTGTGATGAACGTTTTGACTGCATTAAGATCTGATGTTAATGCTAATAATTCTACATAAATTCTTTCCTCTGATTCTTCTAGTGATGAATTCATCTTCTGATGAATAAGTATGATTATTCATCCAATTCATTCTCAAAGTTGGGACTACTTAGTCACTCTCAACCATTGGAACAAAGTATGAGATCTCAGTTATGATCAGATCCTCTCATGCTATGACCAAAAAGAAAACTCTGGATCTACAGTTCCCTTCCATTGCATGGTGCCAAAAATTTTGTCCCTCACGATTCTTCAATTTAGAGGTAACTGTGAATTCATAAAAAAAAGTAAAAGAAACATAAGATACATGAGAACACTATGGAAAGACATTCAGTTAACTAATTAATTATACAAATCAATTATGTTTCTTAAAGGATCATCAATGTAAAAGAACAGAAGGAAGAAATTCAAACAGTAACAGTGAAGGCATAGATAATATGTTATTCATGTGCAGTTGTGTGTGAGACTATGTCAAGTGTGTGTGAAACTATATTTTAAAAAACTAAGAAATAGAATTAATGATGACAATTTCCCAACTTTTGGGCATAGAAAATCCATCACTGAGATTGAGGTTTACGTTATGGAGAAGAACCTCAGCATTTTCTTTAAAACAACATAGTTTAGCATCATACCAGATAATACCCACGTACTAGTAATGTTGTGGGTAGTACTAGTAATTGCATGTTTAGCAAGACCAGATTTGTGATTATTATTATTATTTTCCTGACCTCCATGGAGTCACAAGACTCATCATGGGAAGTCAACACAAAGTCTTTCATACCACTCCTTAAAAACTCATCCACAATCGTCTCAAGCAATGCATTCCATGCTCCTACTACTCTCCATGGGAAAAAACTTACTTCTTATCCTTAATAATGGAACATGTATAGACCACAGTAATAACTTTAATTAAATAAAGGTACAAATATTTTATTTCGTACTGAAAGTAACAGTATATCCTCAGTGTATAGCAAACACTGAGGATATACAAATTAAAGGAATGGAATACAAAGTACAGAACAGTTGGTGGATCACCTAATAAAATTGTTTCCGTGTGCCAGAAGATTAATTACTAAAATATCATTAAATAATTCTTTAAAGATAATTATTTCATTGATGGTTGCAAAAAATAAGTCTCCCAAACTTTTGGGGGAGAGAGAGACAGTCATTTCGATTTAAATTCGGCTGATATAAGAGGGCTTCGCAACTTTCTTTAAAAAAGGCGTTCATATTTAAACCTGCATATGTGGAGAAGACAAGCTTTATCCCACTGGATATTATGATTAGTGTCAATGCTATGTTGTGTTAGACCAGACTTATGAGGGTTCATGTATTCGATATAATATTGATGTTCCTTCATTCTTTTTTCCACAGAACGGCCTGTTTGTCCAAAATATGACAAATTGCATTCGCATTGTATCTGGTAAACACCAAATACCATGTGAATGTGAAACCAAAACATTAAACTGATACCTAATATTACCAATTATACATTTGGTTTAATCCTTTACCCAAGTGTAAGCAAACAAAGTTTGCGCCTGAAGTATTTTCAGGACTGGTGCAACTCGTGGTAAAGGTGGAATAAGTTCTGATCACTTTCCTTAGTATCTCCCATAATGTAAACATCATCTTGCAGCATGTATAATGCTATGCATTAAGGGAAGGGCCACTACCCAGACCAGTTTCAACCTTTATTGATAAAATACTTCAGGTGCAAACTTTGTTTGCTTACACTTGGATAAAGGATTAAACAAAATATGTAATTGGTAGCATCGCCAAGTGAAAAAACTTCCATCATGATACCTAATATCTTTCCTGCATATACTGTCATCCTATTTAAATCATCCTGCAATTTAAATCATCTCTCCACATCGCTCTGATTAACTATCAGCCTACCCAATTTTGCATCATCTGCAAATAACCGAATATCTCTAAAAATCATTTCCTATATAATTTTCATTTCACACAGTGTTGTGGCACTGCTTTCTTTTTGGATTCTGCTCTGCGACATACTACTTTTTGGTATCTGTCCACCAGCCACCTTTCTATCCATATGACCAGTTTCATATGCATCCTATTTTTTCTAATTTGTGTAATGGAGTTCCATGTGGTATTTCATGTGCCAGCCTGGCTGGATGAGTGGTTAGCATATCCACTCTCCATCCAAAAGGCTGCAGGTTCGAATCCTGCCATGAGCACGGATGTTTGCAAAAGTCTGTGAAAATACTAGTGGAATCTTTGTACTCCCTGGAGGTGTAACGTAATAATAATAATAATAATAAATTCTGTTCAATGCTTTTGAAATTCAAGCAGTATCATTGTGTGCCATTCACTTTACCCACCCAACTACTGTCACTATTATAAATGTTAATAAATTACTAAGGCATGATCAACCCTTCACAAAGCCATGGTACCCTTCAGAGAATCATGTTTTTATCTACCAATTCCTGAATTCTTTCTTTAAACAACTTTTCCAGTACTTTTACCACCTAACTGATTGGTGTAAAATTTCCTACTACAGTCTTAAAGCCACCTTTAAGCATTGGAATTATTTTTCCTTCCTTCCACTCCCTTGAGACAATGCAGAGCTGACACTTAAATTAAACAGCCTAGTCAGAAGCATCGCCAGTTCCCTTACATATTCTAATAAATGCCAACTGATACCTCATCTAATCTCACAGCCATATTTGAACTGAAATGCTGCAACATCCTAGGTACTTCCAATTCATTAACCTTTATTCTCACATCTGTCACAGCAATATCTTCTTGCAAGGTGGTCGCTCAGTAATGCAATTATTTCATCTGCTTCTTTCATCTCACTACTATCAGTTCTTGATCAAGTTATCCTTCAATAGTAATTTTTTTTTGTTATAATCTGATTTTGCCTTCCTTACCGATTACTTTTCTTGATTAACCCTTGTATGGTTAGTGAGCTTGCTGCTCCCCTTTCTCCTTATCTCTGTATCTAGTCTCTGCAATATCTTTTTTTTTTTTTTTTTACTACTCCTGTTTACTGATACTAATCATCCAACTTCTACCTGATTAATCCTCCTGACAATGGATATACAGCTTGATACTGCTTCCTCCAGATCTCTCTCAACTATCTCCCATGCACAACTATCTTCCTTCCCTGACAGATCTCTGCCTCAAGTTTATCATAATCCCATGCCTTCTAGTTCCATATATCCCCCCCTTCTTAACTGAAAATCCCATGTTTCACAACATCCCAAGCCAAGATTGCAATTTCCAAGTCAATCTCTCCAATCAGAGTCAATATAGTCACCTTGGTTATGGACTGTTCTTCTGATACCATGACCAGATCCAACACACTCATACTCCAAATCCCCTGCATCACTTGCTCCTTTAATTATTATTATTTGACACCTGCAGGGAGTCCAAGGACTCATCGAGGGGAGGACAACTGCTATACAACTCCATCTCCACCATTCAATCATCAACTGACTGTAACTACACCAACATCATCTACTGCCAACCACCACCACTGGTATTTCCACAGACAATTACAAACATCCATGCCCACGGCAGGATTCTAACCCACAGCATTTTGACTGGAGTGTGGATACACTATCCACTCGGACAACCAGGCTGGAAAATTTTAAGTAATTATTTATCAGATGTATAAATTCCATTTCCTTCCTACCGTGTGATCTTTCCTTCTTCCAATTTATGTCTGAATAGTTGGAGTTTCCCCTAATAATTACTCAACCTGCACTCATTGTGCTAATGATTAATTACTCAACATGCACTCATGATGTGGAAGACATGCATAGCTAATGCATGTCTTCCACATCATCATCCCTGGCACTCTTATCCTATAGCAATGATTCCCAACCTGGGGTATGTGTATCTCAGGGGTACAGTTTGTTAACGTGTGGAATGAGTTTGAGGGATGAAGTGGGCTGTATGGGAGCGATGGACTGCATTTGAGTGGTTATGGTGTGAGTCGCTTGGAGAGACTGCTGCTGGAAGGTAGAGAAGTGAATAGAGAGAATGAATCAGATCGAGAGGGGAGTGATGTGGAAGAGCAGGAGAGTAAGACAGGAGAGACTGAAGAGGTGGATATGAATGGGGAAGTGAGTGGTATGAGTATAGAAAATGAGAGAATGGGTGTGCAAGAGGAGCAGGAAAACCAGGAGGCTTAGGGTGGATAGGGGGTACACAGCGTGAAAAAGGTGGATGCTCCAAGAGGAGGTGAGAGCATTATGTAGGCAGAAAAGGAATGGAATGACCATGGATTGAGAGGAAACAGTTGGAATTGAAAAGGGTTTTAAAATGAAGAAGCAGAAAGGGAAATGGCCCCAGTCGAGCATGGAGAGATAACATCGAGTGAGTGGTATCAGTGGAACTAGCTGTAGATCCAGAAATGAGCTGTTGTGTTTGTATACAAATGCTAGAAGTATAAGAAACAAGACAGATGAAATGGTTGCATAATTGCGTCCGTTCACCCAAAGATTGTCGGAATATGTGAGACATGGTTGGAAGAGGATGACATCCTGACAGGAATAGAGATGGAAGGGTATGATGTGTTTCGTGAGGATAGAAATGGTAAAAAGGGAGGAGGGGGTGCTATTGATGATAGAGAAAGAGTTATGTCCATACAAAGCATACATGCAAGACGGAAATAGTGACAGAGGTTTTGAGGCAATATGGTGTGAGATAGAAGTGAATGGAATCAAATACTACTAATAATAATAATAAATTTAGTTTAATCATTTGGAATCAAATACTTGGTGGGATGTTGTTATAGACCAGGTAATGTGGATGGTGGTGATAGTGAAATGTACAGTCAAATTAGCCAAGCAAATAAGAAAAGGGTGATCAATATGGGTGATTTTAATTATGGCATATAGACTGGAATGATGTGATAGCAACTGGAAGTAAAGAAAATGAGTTTCTGAGGGATAACTACCTCAGACAGTATGTAACAGAAGGCACGGAAATGGAGATGCGAGTTCAATGTTGGAAAATGTAAGGTTTTAAAATTTGGAAAACAAAGATGGGATGCAGAATTTATGCTTGGTGAGAATATATTGTTGGAGGTAGAGGAAATAAGAGATCTGGGAGGGGGGGGGGTGATAGTGGATTAGGGGCACATCACCAAAATTGTGAATACAACACAAAGGCTTCTGGGAATGATGGGGAGGACACTGACGTGTAAAAGTAGGGAGAATCTTGTTCTGTTGTATAAGGCTTTGATTAGGCCACATGGACTATTATGCCCAGATTTGGTCACAGGGTTTTCAGAAGGATGAAGAGATTTTAGAAAGGGTCCAAAGGCAACTGACTAAGGTAGTTTCTGACCTCTGGAATGTCAAGTATGAAGAAAGATTGAGAAGATGTAATTTGCAGAGTCTGGTGGACAGGAGGAAGAGGGGAGATATGATAGAGACCTACAAGTTGGTAAGCGGCTGTTATAGGATCAATGGTGGAGAAGTTCTACAGAGAATAGCGGGAGATCAGGGGAGAACCAGAGGTCATCCCTGGAAACTGTATAAAGAGTGTGTGAGTAGAGGAGTGAGAGGCAGGTTTTTTCCGTGCAGTTGTGAATGATTGGAATGCCTTGCCTGAGAGTATGATGTCTGCAAGGCGTTTGAGTGTGTTTAAGACACGATATGATGAAATTGTGTGTGTGTGTGTGTGTGTGTGTGTGAGAGAGAGAGATAAAAGGACCTCCCAGATGAGTCTTTGACTCCATGAGGTGTCGTGGGGTAATAATAATAATATTGCTAGATGTGGAAAGAATCATACTATAGCTGAGAATTTAATTTCTCTTTGTGTAAAAGATACCATTCTGGGTATGCTCGGAGAAGAACATGTGAGGAAAAATGAGCACTATCCTTCTTTCAAACAATACAATATCTGAAAGAATTCAGGATATGCCTGATGATGTTGAGGCAACAGGAATAAGTAGAATCAAAAATAATAACCTAAAAAATTAATGCCGACTACTGCATAACCTTAAAAGAAAGAAATGTAATATTATATTCGTGGGATTCTGCTAGAAGAAAATGATCAGGCTAGGGATTTTGGAGTGTTCATAGATAGGAAGTTGAAGTTCAGAGGCCATGTGGCAAAGATTGCAAATACAACTCAAAAGATAACTGCAATGCTCAAACGAACATTCAGCTGTAAACATAAGATATCATTTTGCCTATTTACAAATCCTTGATAAGACCTCACTTGGACTATTGTGCACAGGTATGGTCTCCTGGTTTCCATTGTGATTCTGATATATTAGAGAGAGTACAACTAAAAATGATCTCAGGATTGTGGAATACTGATTAAGACAGATTGAGAATTTGTAGACTGCAGACACTAGCAAAGAGGAGAAAGAGGGTTGATACAATTGAGACTTACAAACTTCTGAAAAGGTCATACAGGATTTCAACTGATGGAATTTTTCAATTTATGGAAGATGGAGAAAGGACGAAAGGGCATCCTTGGAAGCTGAGAATGAAGGCCACCAAGAAGGGTGTGATAGCTAGATTTTTCTCTCAGAGGGTGGTGTGTGGTTGGAATGGACTGCCTTTGGATGTTGTGAGTGCAAGCAGTGTAAATGAATTCAATGATAAGTATGATAGCTAGTGTGTAAAATGTGGCCTCTCTAGAAGCCTTTTAAGCCATACTTAACAAACTCCTTGTAAGAACCCTCAGCTGATACAGCCCAGTGAATTTTGGATTTTTCCTTCAAATGGCGTATTTTTATATCTGCTGGGCACCAATATTTTTAATATCCACATCTACACAGAACTATATCGCTACCGAGGAAGAAAACTGCACGAAAACGCAACGCGCATGAAACTAGGATTACAATTACCATTGGTGTCGAGAGTAGAATAGCAGACGAAACTAGCTTTGACATATACCGAAAAGAAGCAATTAAATACAATTTTTCTAGAAAGCGTCAATTAATTTCTACCACTGCCAATAGAAAGCTTAACAATGACCATCGTTAAAATTATGGTCAACAGTTACGTTGACCATAATTCACAGCACATTAAAGAAACTGTTGACCATGTCTTCTTCTTCTTTTTTCCTCTCTGAAGGAAAGAACTTTCTTGCATACAAAAGTGATTACTAGTCACTGACAGGTAAATCAACAGTATGCACAAAACTTCATAAGTATGACTTTTACCTAACAACGCTATATGTGCATTTACGAGAACTGAAAATTCAGTTCAACCAAGGCTAGCAACGGGGGGGGGGGAAGGAAATTACACAAAGTAAAATCTAAAGAACAATATATATCATTCACCATCACAAGTTTCAGTTCCACTATACTGGCCTTCGCTCTTTTCTTCCGGTTTTTGAGATTTCGTTCCCTTCAACATTGTTGCCTCGCATTTATTCGAAACGACAACGATGAATGACAGCTTATCAGTTACAGTTGCGGTAACGTGAAGATTCTTTTGTTAGGAATTCACCTTTGCACTATACACCGAATCATATAAACAAGTAACTGCTCTGACCATTTCAATAAATTCATATTAGACTTAATAATACTGACATATAAATATATAACTATAACTAGTAACAGTAATCATGTGTTGAGAAAGGGGGGAGTGAACGAAAAAAATCATTCTGATCGTTAGTCGAAATATTTTAATGATCACAATAAGTGAGAGCGCATTATTTATCCAAGGTTGACAGATATTATTCTTATTATTACATAATACCTCCAGGGAGTCCAAAGACTCGTCGAGGGAGGACACCTACTCAGTGGCGTATTTAGGTATTTCTCGCCCCTAGGCCCGCAGGAAGTGTCGCCCCCCCCATATTTAATGAACATGTTGATTTACATGCATAACCTATTTATATCGTAAATTCGTAATATAAATATAATTACAAAAATGAGAGCCCGGAAATTTCCGCCGCCCCTCACAATTTGCCGCTCTAGGCCCGAGCCTATACCTAAATACGCCACTGCACCGTAGTTACTTTCGTGGAGTAAGTCACCTACTCCACAGCTATTATTATTAGTTGTGGTAATAAGTAGTAATAATACTATTATGTATTATTATGATTTGTGGAGTAAGTCACCTACTCCACCACTCAGTCCATCAACTACAACTATGTTCATCATCTACACCAACGCCACCGACCACCACCACAACTATTATTATTAGTTGTGGTAATAAGTACTAATAATACTATTATGTATTATTATGAGTTGTGGAGTAGGTGACCTACTCCACAACTCTCCGTCTCCACCACTCAGTCCATCAACTACATCTTTGTTCATCATCTACACCAACGCCATCTACCGCTGACCACCACCACTAGTATTTTCACAGACAATCACAAACATCCATGCCAACGGCGGGATTCGAACCGCAGCCTTTTGGCTGGTGAGTGGATACGCTAACCACTCGGTCAGCCAGGCCGGATATCATGAAAGTAACTACGGTAATATCCTTCGATTGAAGGGAGGAAGGAATTATATACCAATAGCAAGTCATCTATAGTTACTTTTCACAAATATTTGAATAAATCTTTCTTTTCTGTAGTCTTGTTATAACAGTTCTTATAACGCCTCTTACTTTCCAAGGAAGTAGGCGGAGCTCTCAAGCCCTAAATTTTGAAGACATACGGTGTAAGTAAGATTTTTCCTTCCTGAAAACTATACAGTTTTTTTCCCCGCACACAGACATCTGGTAACTGATCCAAAGAACATACACTTAATTTAACGAACAAAAATAATTTGTTTGTTAAATTAAGGTGAGCAGTAGATGGCATTGAGTATGTATATAATGAATTACGGCAGAGTGTGTATGGGAAAATTAAGCAGTATAGACAGTGCACCGTCTGATGTGGAGTGAGCTTCAGCAATGAGTCCTTGGCGTAATTAATCAAACCTTGATAAGACCCCCATCTTCACTAGTGCACGCAGATCTGGGCGCCAGGGTCTCTAGGTTGAGAGGAGAGGTGAGTGACCGAGATGGTAGCAGGTCTATGGAATGAACCTTACGATAATAGGTTGACGATTTAGGGATTACAGACACTGGTTGATAGGCGGAAAAGGAATTATATGAATTAGACATAGGAATTACTGAAGGGGTAGTGCAAGATTAATTCAGAGGAAATTTTTCAGAACATGTCAGGTGGTGGGAGAACTAGGAGCCATCCATGGAAACTGAGTAAGTGTGTAATTAGCGAGGGTGTTAGAACTAGGTTTTTTTCTTTTGGAGAGTGATGAATGAGTGGAATAGGTTGCCAGAGTCTGTTCTGGGAGGCATGAGTTCAAAGCAAAGTATGATAGATACTGCGCAAGTTGGATAGTTATTGACATGATATTTAGGGTCTCCCTCGATGAGTCTAAGGACTTCTTGGAGTTGTCCCTAATAATAATAATAATAATAATAATAATAATAATAATAATAATCTAATATACGGCCAGCCTCCGGAGAATCTCGACAGAGAAGAGGTTGATGTACAACAGCTTGTGGAGGATCACGATAATGAACTTACCATGGAGGAACTCAGAGCAAACAGCAAACAATGAAGAGAGAAAGAGGAATTTCACCTGAAGGAGAGGATGGCAGGGTAAACGGCCCTGCCATCCTCTCCTTCAGAAGTTTTATTCCATTGGTAGAAGGTGCAGTCTGTTTGTTTGGAATTACACCCCAACTCTGCTGATATGAGTAGAATGACAGACTTGTTCAACAATACCATCATGCATTACTTCAAAACCATCTTGAAAAAGAGGGAGAATCAGTCCACCCTTGATCAGTTCCTCATCCCTGTTCAAGCAAAGAGGAGACGAGAAGAGGTAGAACAGGATAAAGAAGATTTCCCTTCCAACATCTAAGGCTTAATAGACTGTATGTATTGTGTATACAATAGTGTATTTTGTAATTTAGTACAAATTTAGTGTTATTTAGTGTATTTTGTAATTTACTTTACGTATATTACAATAGTAATATACGTAAAGTAAAGTAAATAATTAAGGTAAAGTAAATAATAAATAAACAAATTCGTAATCGAATGGGGTCCGACAACCAATTAATCTATTTTCCATAGATTATATGGGAAATATTGTCCCGCAGTTCGACATTATTTCGGTGACGGATTAATGTCGAATTCCGAGGCACCACTGTACTTCTAGTTTACTACTAACAGGTTATACTATCATATCTTTATGGGCAAGACTCCAAGAACACTTCCGTGACTGTAACATCTCTATTCCGAAACATTTAAACAATAATAAACACAACAACAAAAATAAAAACAGAATCCGAAGTACGGGAAAAAGAGAAATAACAGTCCACGCCCTTGAACAGAAACGTACCCCGCAAATCGACAAGGCCATAATATTAGACATTTCATATTAGACATGAAATAATGCTTAGAATATCGAAAATGATAGGCATAAAATGTGACGAAAACTCAGTAAACGTCCACTGTCCCTGCATAATCTCTGAAAGTGGGAAGCTCCATAACATAAAAATTAGGACCAATAGTAGAAAGCACAAGTATACCAAAGACAGGAACATGAAGCAGACATGACATAGCCTCTACTTCTCCCAACGAATTCCGAAGACGACGCACTGGCGAAATGGCTCGCACCCCGTTACTTCCACCCCGGACCTTTTCACATCAATCCTTCCTCTTCCCCTAAACATTGTTTCTAAAATCAGATCCTTCTCTCATCCCCTCCAAAAGCGCTCTCTACCCACCCTTAATTATAATATTATACATATAAAAACCCGGGTGTTTTTCAAATAATTCCCGCACATTGCTTTACCCCCCACTTTTCCCAAACCCCTTTCCTTTAACAGCTTAATACAGATGAATGCATATCGCCAGGATAGGGAGAAAAGCAACAACATCCAAAACGTATGTCGGAATTTTCCTCCTATATTTTATTCCTTTTTATTCTTCATATATCTGTTTTTATAGCACACCAGAAATGCCGTAAGATTTGAGTAAAAAGCCAATGACGTTGTAAAAACGGGCACTCCTAAACCAAAGTAGGCTATATAGCCATAAAGGCAAGGATGGTTTCTGAGGAGGGGAGGAAACCTTACTTGTCCATACCAGAAAATGAATACTTGCATGCCAGTGGAAGAAAGGTTTAGAAAAAAAGTACTTCTAACTAGTACCTAGAATCGATTTTTTTTTTCTGTGGTGAAGGAGTCTAGCCCTATGAATCTAAACGCCATTTTGACAGGGCTACACAGACAACATATATGACTGTTAATTATATATTATTTTCAAAGCTTTAACAAACCGTGTCACTTTTCTTCACTTTTAATTCATTAAATGAAATTCTAGCGAATTATTAGTTGTACTCTCATTATTAGACAGCTCCTCAACTTTTGTAATATTTTTGACATATTCCTTTAAAAAAATCTATTAATAGCTCAGACACTTGAGATTACAGTGGACCAGGAATATGTTATCGCTTTCATGATTTCTAGTAGGATGGTCTATCGCTCTGAAAATTGCATGTTTCCCTTTGTTAGTCTTGTTTTGTAGGAGTGTATTGACACTATTGTTATCTTTATGAATACCCAGAAAGTAGTCGAAATTGATTTGATGATTGCAAGTTTTTCCTCATGGAAACGTGGATGTTTTCATCTTGCAAAACAGTGTGCTGGTAGAAACTCAATTGTAACTAACTGATCCTGGCAGAAATTCAGCTGATTTTCATTTCAATCAGGTGTTTACAGAAGATGCCTGATATTGAATCCAACTTATCATGCTATTCTTAGTATCCTTGACACCGTTTCATGTGACTATTCTACCAGAATAATGGTTTCAAAAATACTTTTATCGGCCTTTCTAACTTCGACTATCATTCGCCGTTGGAACTATGTTGGTAACGACATCTGTCTCAATTATCACCACACCTGAATGCAGTAACTACTGTTTCTTTATAGCTGGTGTATGTCATGGCTGATTACACTTATTATTGGAATGTCACTAATATTTTGGTCACTGAAAGCAGTTCACATACTGAAAAGGATGAGGTTGGTAGATAGAATAATAAAAAGGACTTTAATAAAAGATATATATATACACTTTGAACAGTTTCGCAAATATCGCAAAGCTTCGTACATCAACCTCTTCTCTGTGGAGATTCTCCGGAGTCGAAATGATCGCTCTCGCATGGCTGCAGCTGCTTCTGATTCTCTAGATGTTTGTTCTGTTCTGCACTGTTGTCATCCTGAGTAAAATTAGGAACGAGTTTCTTCCACAATGCACGAAGGGTTCTCTGTGTCACTCCATCCCAGGCAGTTTTAATAAAGGAAATGGAGTAGAGAATGTTGAACTCGGTCTTCCAGAAGTCCTTCAGTGTCTTGTCAGAAGGGTGAGTCACGAAGAAAAGCCATGAGAACAAAGCCTTGGTGTAAAGTTTTTTAAAACACGCAATCACTTCTTGATCCATGGGTTGGATCAGTGACATCATATTTGGAGGCAAGAACTGGACTTTGATGAAGTCAAAGTCAATTTCAAGAAGGTCTTGATGGTGGGCACTAGCATTGTTAAGGATCAGCAGTGCTTTGAAAGGCAAACTGTTGTCAGTGAGGAACTCTTCTTCACGCTCGGGGAAAACACCTCAAAAATCCAATCTTTGAAAACTTGCTGGTCTACCCAGGCTTTTGCATTGGATTTCAACATCACTGGCAGTTTGGACTTAATGATTTTCTTTCCTAAGCACCGAGGCTCACATATGGTGAAGTTTTCTGCAAGGAAAGAAAAAAAGAACACCATGGTTGATAGGAGTTAAAGAAGCAGTCCTTGAAAACAAGAAAGCATACCAAACAAATAAGTTGACAGAGGCCCTAAAAGATTGGAGAGAAAAATATAAGAGAGTTAAGTTGCGTTGTTGTTGTCTTGTCCTTTGAAGACTCATATGTTTTCATGTGCTCCTTGAACTGCTTTGGCTATGTCGATGATTTTGTTTGCATAGAGCTGTTGTACAGGATTAGGGTATATTGCTTGCAAAGCTGCTGTAATTGCTGGATAGGTAAAAATATCAGTGAGTGTCAGTTCAGTATTAGGGCAGTTGTTCCAATTTCTATATGTTCTCGTATCGTCTATATTATTGATCTTCCTTCCTCTATAATGTCCTGTTCCTCTATAATGTTCTTGCTATCGTGGTGGAGGTCTTTCTGTCAGCATTGATTTCGGGAATTTGATGTTGTATCACCCATTTCAATGGAATTAGTTTAGCTTTTTCTATTGCATTAGCATCGACAAGAGTTACAATGTCAGTTTCTTGGTTCATTTCTCTGTTCTCTTTTGCTAATTTATTCAGCTGATTCATTATAATCAATGCCTACATGAGAATGAATCCATTGTAAAATGTAACTGTTTCCCACTTTAGTTGACTTAAGAGTCTATGGGTGTCTTGTGTTATATTGATATTGCCATTTTTGATTGCCTCCATAGCTGATCTTGAATTACTAGATTAGGGGAATTATAATTTACATGTAAATTATAATATCCTGTGATTATTGAGATGATGATAATTTGAAGTAGGCTTCGAGTTAGTTATTTTTTTATTTATTGCATAAAGTTCGCTGATAAAATTGGAAGCATTTCTCCCATATCCAGCTTTTATTGAAAGTTTTTCATCTTTCAGGAGTAGAAGGAGAATGCCATCGCCTCCATTAATCATATTGGTGTCTGACGATCCATCGGTATAACAAATAACCTTGGAGGATGAAAGAAGGTTAATAGTATTTAGGCCTTTTTCTTTGAGCATTTCATTTGATTCTCTTTTTTTGTACGGTTTAGATATAGAGGTATTTAGAGGTAAAGAACTGGAAAATAGAGGTTCTTTGTTTATGTGGGCATTTAGCTGATCAAGACCTATTTCCTTCCTGATAGTGTCATCCTTTTGGACCTTTGGTCAACCTTTTGGAGTGCTATTACAGATACTCGGTTCTCGTAATCTGCACACTGCATACTAACCCATACAGCTATTATAGACAACTTTCTACTGATAAACACGCGAATTGTTGGCTGTCCATGTGCCACTAACACAACTGGGCTCATGCAATTCTGTGAGCAGCGTTTGGACGTGCAAACTTGTAACAGAATTTATGGCAAGATTTTGTATTTCTAGATGATCAAACTGTATTAGCTACGTCAGAAGAAGATCTACAGAGATCAGTAAAATAATTAAATTAAACTTCAGCACAATATTATAATAATATCAAAAGTAGAAGGAAAATAATCGCTTTGAAAGAAGAAAACCCAATAAGCAGTAAAATAGTGATAGGTAATAAAATATTATAGCACGTAAAAAAAATCAACTAACGCCTTTTATTCCCTAATAGGGAGTAAGCGAGGCCTTTATACCCTATCTAGCTTTTGGGGACTGAGTGGGCAGTTCAATCTCCATGGGAAGCCAATCAGAGATAGCTGGCCCATGTCTATCACTAATTATAGCAGCCACCGATGAAGAGGCTAGCAAACAAGTGCTGCAATCTCTTGGTACCTAACCCTAACAAGATATGTCACTGTCTGAAATAATGTGGGTACTACAGTCGATTGATTTTCTTGAGTTTACGGGACGAAAAACCCGAGTTTCCGGAAGGAAAACCCGCTTTCCCGAGTTAGTCGATCTCTCGCACGGGCAAGCGGATTTTCCTTCCGGAAACTCGGGTTTTTCATCCCATAAACTCAAGAAAATCGACCGTAGAACCTACATTATTTCAGACATTAAATATATTGTGTTAGGGTTAGGAACCACGAGATGGTGGCACATTTGAGCCGTCTCTCTTCACTATGTACTGCTTAATTAGTGATAGCCTTGAGCCATCTATCTCTGATTGGTACCAGTGGAGATTAAACTGCTCACTCAGTCTCCAAAAGTTAGATAGGGCTAAATGGCCTCGCCTACTCCCCGTATATGGGAATAAAAAGGCGTTAGCTGATTTTTTTTTTTTTTTGTGTGTAAATTGAGGGTCTAGTCCTCTCTGTTATACTGAAGTTTGGAGTTGTTCGAAGAGGTTTTTGCCAGTGTGCTTGCAATTTCTTGATCTGTAATAGCTTTTTTCCCTTCATTCATAATGAAGGTTATTTTATGTTGGTTCTCTTCTTTGATATTGTTATCTAGTATTCTAATAATGTTCCATTTGGTTGTTTTTTCTTGGGTCCAGGTTACTGCAAAGTTCTGCCTATTTCTCTTGCTTCCAAATTTTCTGCTCTATTTTGTGTGTTATATCCATTAATTTCTTTCTGGATTCATCAGTTTTATTAATTCTGAATTGTTCGTATTGTCTCTTTCTGTAATCATTTAATCAATATTGTGATCTTTCCAGTATGGTATCCCAGGTATTTTTCCGTTTACCTCTTGGAATTGTTGCTTAGGCAGCTTTATTGATGTGTGAAGTAAAGAGTTGTAATTTTCTGTCAAGGTTTCCAGAGACAGGTTCATCTTAACAGAGGCTTTCCAAGATTTGAGTAAACCTTGTCCAGTCGGCTTTTCTGAAGTTCCATGTCCTTTTGATTTAATGTTCTTTATCAATCTTGAAGATTAGTGTTGTTATTATGGGACTGTAGTCCAAAATATTCCATTGTGTACTTGATGCAATCGTATAATTAATAACTGTGATATCGATAGCGGATTCAGTTCCCGTAGTTTAGAGAGATAGGTACTCTGTCCATTGTTAATTGTTGTGAATTCCAAATCTGTAAAGAGGTCTTCCATTTGTTGACTTTTATGGTCTAAATTGGGGTAGTCCCCACATTGGGCTTTTTGCATTTAGGTCACCAAGTATGATGGTTGTATCAGTTGGAGCTTCGCTTAGCTTTTCAATGATGTCTGTGTCAATTTTTGTATAAATATATCAGGGCGGTAGACGTTTGTGATTGACATAGAATGGTTTGGTAGGTGTATTTCAACTGTTTGAGCTTCTGTTGAACTGTTATTGTTTAAATATTGATTTAGAGTGATTTTTTCCTTGCTATCCCTTTGGGGTCCTCAAAAGGATGGCAAGCCCACTAGTTGCTCTTCCCTCTCTATCCCTCCTAAGAACTGTGTATCCTTTGATGCTGAAGTTCGGATTTTTGTTTAGTTTTGTTTCTTGTAAACAAGCAATATGGATATTGTTTTAGTAAAGAATTTAAGTTCATCCATTTTTCTCTGAGTACCATTGATATTGACTTGCAAAATGTTAATATGAGTCCTCATAGCATATTTATGATCAAGAGAACGGACTGCGGCCCCAGAGGTGTCGGCTGCCCCGGACTCGGTAGCATTGGGTGATTTCTTTCTGTGACTCTAAGCTAACACCTTTATTATTCCCGTATACGGAGGAGACGAGGCTGTTTTAGCCCTATCTAACTTTTGGAGATTGAGTGGGCAGTTCAATCTCCACTGGTACCCAATTAGAGATAGCTGGCCCAAGGCTATCACTAATTAAGCGGCACGCAGTGAAGAGAGATGGCTTAACAAGTGCCGCCATCTTATGGTCCCTGACCATAACACAATATATTTAATGTCTGAAATAATGTGGGTTCTACGATCGAGTTTCCAGGAGAAAAATCCCGCTTGCCCGTGCCAGATATCGACTAACTCGGGAACCGGTCGAAAAAATGCTTAGAAAAATTTCTTCTAATCGCCGACTAGAAGAAATTTTTCTAAGCCTTTTTTTTTATTTCACTGGATACCGTTGCCACGTTAATCACCTTGAAATCGGACCATAAGAAATTTGGTCAAATGTCTCAAGGGTTCGGGGGAGGGGGCATGAGCAGGTGTGATCGGACTTCTTCCGCCCTCGTTAAGTTGCGTGTGAGAATAGTTAAAGAAAAGTAATGAGAAGAGATTAGAAAGAGTATAGAAAATAAATACCAGGAAGGTGGCAATACGTTTGGGAGGCTTTTGAAGAAGCTTAGAAATGAAGAAAAATGTAGTGTAAAAGGAATCAAGAATAAAAAAAAGTTGACATGAAAAGTGAAGATAAGGATATCGTAGATGTCTGGAGTAATTACTTTGAAAGACTGTTAAATGAAACAAGCAATGATAGAAATGTATTAGAAAATTTTCAAGATGAATGCAAAGAGGAGAGTACATATCAATACTTGAGGTAGAAAAAAAAGGTGTCAAAATTGAAATCTGGAGTAGATAATATTTGACTTCTGCGACTTTTGTCAAAGCCCACCTTGCGAATTCTCACAGAGCAATACATCGTCTATATTTAAGTTGTCAGTCCATAGTTATAATAATTGATGAAAATACTGGAAGATGATTTCATGTAAAATCAGGGATAAGACAAAGATGTACAGTATCTCCACTGATATTCATCATCTATATTGATCATAATATGAAAGAAAGTGATACTACGCCAGATATTAGAATTGGAGATATTAGGTCTCTTAAAACACACTTAATGTAAGTCTCCAGAATTCTCTAACTAAATTAAATAACAGGAGTAACAAATTTGGCATGAAAATCAGCAATAAAAAGACCAAAACAATGAAAATAGGCAGGAGCATAGAAAACGTAAGCTACACTCTGAATGGAGATCCTACAGAACATGTAAATTATTTCAGCTATTTAGGCACAGTTTTTAGTGAACATGGCTGGTTAAATATGTTAAATAAGTTTATACGGAATAAGATATAAATTAGGCAAAACACCCAACTTACAGTATTTAAGACAGTTTTAAGGTATGTATGTGAGAGTTAGGTTAGAAATAATATTCATAATCAAAGACTAGAGATCACAGATATGAGGGTTCTGAGAAAAATTACGAGAGAGTGAACCCATGGCATTAATGGCAGAAACATATTAAAAATGGCAATACAGTATTAGAAAGGAACTTGATATTCTTAGCATACAAGAAAGTGTCAGAGGTAATCTAAAGAGGTATGGTCACTTAATTATCATAGGAGAAGAAAGGTAAACAAAACAGGTGTTTGATGTCAAAAAGGTAGAAAGAGAACCAGACGAAGACAATTTGTAGGGGATTGATTCGGTCAGAAGTGCCTTGGAGCAGGAGTGCTCACAAGTAATAGATTGATTTGGACGAAAATTGTTCAAAGGAGATTAATAAGAATGTAAACTTCATGTAATGCTGTAATAGCAATCTGAACACAAAAGATTGAGTTGTAATTTTTGTGAATTCATTATAAAAACAACTCGATTTTCTGATATAAAACATTAATTCCTCTCGTATATTTTTCTTAATTGTAATTTAGCCTATTTTTATAACAATAATCTTTAATTTCCTTATTGATGATATTTTGTGGGTTGTTCACTTTTTAAATGCCGGTCTGGTTGGCCGAGTGGGTGGCATAATCTGCTCTCCAGCCAAAACGCTGCTGGTTCGAATCCCGCCGTTGGCATGGATGTTTGTGAATTGTCTGTGGAAATGCTAGTGATGGTAGTGAACAGTAGATGGCATTTGTGGAGATCTGTAGTTGGTGGATTGAGTGGTGGACACGGAGTGCTGTAGAGTAGGTGTAATGCTCTCCCTTGATAAGTCTTTGAACTTCTTGGAGGTGTCGGGTAATATTAATAGTCACGGTAACCAGATGGAAATTAATAAATACTGTTATTTATTCAATGATCAAGTGTTCAGTTTAATATTTAAAAAAATCGTATCTGAATTATTTACGATGAAGTCAGCTTCTTTTTTTTTTTAAATTCATCTCCAAACATCTAGTAATATAAGATTGGGAATGAGATTAATGAGAATTATACCATACATATGATACGAATTATGTAACTTTTTCATCCCAAATATCATAGCCTTATAAATAGGGAAAATAATCCTTTCCAGAGCACATTGACAAATAAAGAGCTCTTCAGCATTTAATACTCTGAACCATTTTGCCAACTTTTGCAATAGGTCCTACGAATTTCAGATCTCTATCCACCATCATCCCCAAATCCCTAACCTCATCAACTTTCTGTAAACTAATATCATACATATGATACGAAGTGTGTAACTTTTTCATCCCGAAGTGCATTACCTTACATCTTACAACACTGAATTAACAACCATTATTCTTTGCCACACTTCAAATTTATTAAAAAGATCTTGTAAGATATCTACATAACCTTTATCAACTATTGACTGCCCTAGTTTTGCACCATCAGCAGACAACTGAATATCTCCTTTCAAATCTTCTATATCATTAATGTGCAAATTAAAGAGTAGTGGTCCTAGTACAGAGCCCAAGGCCACTCCACTAGTCATCCTCATTTGCCTTTATTCCACTCCACCATACGACACACCCTAATCATGTCACTAGTCTCATATCCAGTTCCATTTGCTCCAACTTGTGTTATAGTTTTCCATGCAGTATTCTATCAAATGCCTTTGTAAAGTGCATCTATTTTTTACAAAGCCATGCTGCTCCTTATAAAGTTTCATATTCTTATCCACTCATTAATGAAATTTACTTTTAATCAACTTTTCTGTACTTTAACCATTACTCCAGAGGTATACTGCTCTGTAATTTGCTGCTTCTGTCTTGAAGCCATCTTTATGTAATGGAACTATTTTACCCTCTTCCACTCCCTTAGAACCTTTCCAGAGCTGAGACTTGATCAAACAACTTCGTCAGAGGCACTACCAGTTCACTTGCACATTCTCGCAGAACACGAGCTGACAAACCGTCAAGGCCATCTGCTGTAATCACATTGATATTTTTAAATATACTGAGTGCCTCCAGTTCATCTGCATCACTACTTACATCAGTCTCTGTCACCTCAGTAATTGGAAATTCAACACCTGGGTGATATACCCTTGCAAGGTGATCATTATTTAACTGTGATCATTTAGTAACTTATAGGTATGAACGTTAATTTGTCCCAAATCTTTTGAGACTGGTATTCAAAGAGAGAAACATTGCTGTCAGAAATAGGAGAGCGATAAATCAGCAAAGAAACCTATGAAGTTAGATAAGGAAATCTTGAGCTAGTAATGATCTAAAATCGGTGGTTTTGTAGACTTCGATAAGAAAAGGATCACTTCATGAATGCGAATATTGCTCCCTCATCTCCCCCCCCCTTTTTTTTTTAGGAACGCATTTTAAAAGGTGTATTCGGATCAGCTGACATGTAATGTACTCATGCAGGAATAGCAATTGGGATTGGGTTAGGAACAGCAGATTGCGAGATCACTACAAACATCGCCAATGTTTGTAGTGATGTCCTGTATATTGATTATTTGAAATGCTTTCATTCCTTGAAAATGTATGATTATTTATTGGGATGATATGTTATTTTGCACATTTTTGTGATTATAGTACACTAGTATTTGTTTTGATTTTGATTACATGATGCAAGTGGTCGTGTAATTTAGCGATGTTTTTTCATCGGAAAATTAGAGTGTTCTGGTGTATTAGTGTAGAGTTTCGTGTATTTAGAATATTAGTTTTATTGTCGGCATGGCACAACGCGACGAACAATAGCGGGAAAGACCATGTTGTCCGGCGATTTGAATTTGCATGCACTGCACTGAATTTATTCAGTGCAGTGTATGCAAAATGTATGCGTCAAGAAAATTAAAGAATATGTGGAAGGAAATTGAAACTGGAGAGAGAGAGAGAGAGTATGTATTAAGTGTTTTAAAAGTGAGTGTCTGTTAGGTGATGAGAACGCAACAAATACCGACGATAAGACGGAAAATAGTGTTAATAATATCGAACGTGCGGCCGTGGAAATACACGAGAACAAAATCGATACCAATGAAGAAATAGTCAGCTTAAATGTTGTCCTTCGTAGGCCAAAGCAAGAAAATGAAAAAAGCAGAAGCGGCAAGAGTTAAGCAGGACTGAAAAAAAGAAAGAAGCAGGTAATCCGAAAGAATAATAAAGACCGACCGAACAAACAAGATAAACACGTTAAGGAGAAAATTATGTATAAAAACTCAATAATCAGGGAGGGGGATACTTAACGAAAGTATGAAAAAATCGTGTTTCCCGGGAACAAAAATTCACGATATCAGCCACGCCCATCCGGATGCAAAAAGGTAAGTCTAAGGAAATGTCTGTCTTGGATGGTATTAATGTTGCCAGGAAACTTGGTTTTCTTTGTTCTGCAAACTCAAGAAAATCAACCTTAGAGCCCACACTATACCAGTCAATAAATATATTGTTAGGATCCACTAAATGGCAGTACTGGTCAGCCGTCTCTTCATTAGATGGCGTTTATAGCTAGTGAACTCCCCTCCCACACACCGAACCTCCAAGTGTTAGAAGGACTAAAATAGCCTCGCCTCCTCCCTATAGGGAAATAAAAGACATTAACAGATTTATTTTATCCTTTGGAAACTAAGCAAGTAGTTAAATCTCTGCTTTTTTTATTTTATTCGTGTGGGGTTCCCACCGTTTCTCGATCGTCCCTTAGACTGGTTGAGCCTTCCTAATGAGGGATTAAAGTATGTATTTTTGAATGTACCAGCGTGTGCCCACGGGGCCGGTTTGCCTGCTTGCGGGATGAAAAATCCCAGATAAACTGGGTGGAAAAACCCTGCTGTCCATGCCCAAGACCGGCTAACTTGGCTATGGCTGAGAAAGATCCCTAAGATCCTCAAGTCGTCGACGGAAATCGAACCTAGACACTCCTTCCCCAGGCTTATTGTTGGAAGCGCATAGCCACTACGCTAACCGCTAGGACATTTCTCTGCTGGTGCCAAATCATAGCTAGCTGGCCCAAAGACTATCAGTAATTATAAACATCCGTTTAAGAGAGGCAAACAAGTGATGCCATCTCGTGGTCCTTAACACAGCACATTTGGCTGAAATAGTGCGAGTCCTACAGCCACTTTTCGTGAGTCTACATGACGAAAAACTGCTTACCCATGCCAAGATTGACTAACTTGGGAACTAGGCTAGAACTAAAAAGGGTAACTTTTTTTGTAACTTTTACAAATAATTGCCGAAAGGTTAACTAACTGGTTAACATATGGCCAATCACTAGGCTGCAGGTTCAGATCCAACCATACATGCAGATTTGTGATTATCTTTTGGTCGAATATGAAGTTTATATGAGACCACTGCCTCATGGAGGACACACATGGCTTGAAAAACCTCATTCTAAAGCTTCAGTATTATTTAAAAATAAATAAAATATACCAAAAATGTTTAGAAAATTAAAAATCCTTAGCGTATAAGGTTAGCTTTCATGGCTGGGAGTCACATAAAAAAATTAAGGCAATGTGTATTTTGCTTGAATAATTATTCAAGAAATGCACATTGGCATTATGGTGCAGGAAGCATTGCCACAAAGCAACACATGCGCAGTACCTGTCTTTAAATTTAAGAATCTTTCCTTACAAACGTTATTTTCAAACTTCCAATGGAAATTGGTCTGTGGATATAACACGTTACTGAAAATCATAATAAGTTATTATTAGCAAGTAGAAAATTGTTAGCTGATCTCTCATCAGATATATTAAGTTTACAAAATACTTTCCTTTTTGAAAAGCGCCAACAAGGAAATTAAACAATTAAAGGAAGAAATAATGGATCTCTTCTTGTCAAGGATGTTCAGTATTTACATAATGCTTGTGAATTTTTAATATTTACATAATGCTTGTGAAGTTTCACAAAATTCATTCAAACATAGACAAATCCTACTTTGGATTGTTTCAAAATTCCAATCACATTTTAGCAATATTAATTTCAAGCTGAGTGCATAATCATTATACATAATCTACAATAAAGATCAGGGAAAAAAATCAAAAAATCAGCTAACACCTTTTTATTCCCGTATACGGGAGTAGGTGTACAATACAGATAAGCTTATTTATTTATTTATCAAAGTGAATTTCAAAAAAGATACTGATATCAGCTATCTTGCATAGAGTAATTAATAGTTTATATTTCTGAGTTCCTAAAATAAGCATAGTATAATAGTGAGACTGTCAGAAGAAAGACGTTTTAGATCCAGAATTACTCAATCTTTGCACAGGCATTCTCCACTCTGGAAACTAAGTTTTTAACACTGCTTCTCAGAAAATTCAATACAAACATTAGGCCTTAGGACTAAACACGGCACCATTTCTATTTACTGTTGTATATTATAAACATTGACAGCAATGGGCTCGGATAAAGGGTCCTGACTTTCCAAAAATTAAGGCTAGAACAGCCCAACCTAACCTATTTAAGGAATATAATGCTAGAGAATCTATTCCAAAATTTTCTAGATGAAATACTTGAGAATCAATGAAGTTGATCAATATTATGTTTCAATTGCAAATTTGATCAACCTTGTTATTTGGTACACAAATAATCCCCCAAATCAATACATATAGACAATTACCTAGTCTAGCCTTAAATACTGTTACAACTTGAACAGTGCATAAACTTTTAATCTATCTGTAAATCACATCTTTCACCACTTAAAAACCACATGTATAATGTGCATATACCAGCACTCAATGTTTGAAATGTCCCCCTTTTACTTTCACAACCACCCAGTCCCTTAAGCCACATTATCGATGGTGGCATGCACAACATCCAACTGAAATGCTGCAACTACTCGCTCCAAATCCACCTTCAGGTTGGCATTGCTGGGGTGTTGTTTCTTGCAGGCCTTTCTTTCTCTCTCTCTCTCTCTCTCTCTCTCTCTCTAGCGACGACCACAATTTGAAATCCAACGGATTCAGATTGAAACTTCCAGATGGTGATATATGGTCAAGCACATTCACTTCCAACCACTATTGTGTGGTCCTCGACTTGTGCGTAGGGGCGGAGTTCTGTTGGAAGGTCTACTGCATACTGTGAAACAAGGTATTGTTCAGGGGGGCATACAACAGGTTCCAGCATGGCTTGCTACACTTCGGCAGTTAATAACTTTCTTCCCAAAATGTAGTTTGGATACCCCGATACATTACCATCCCACCTAACAATCACTGACATGGGGCGATGACCTCTCTGAATCCTGGGTGTTATGCGGCCATTTAGGACATATACCCGATTATTTCGACAGTTACTCTTAAATGGTAAAAATCTTCTCATCTGCAAAGATGTTTCTCCTTTTGTTAAATTGCTGGAGAAATGCCTTTGATTTTATCACCCTCTGCATACAAATTGTGGCGTTAGGAAGTGTCCAGTAGAACCACGATAGACTCTTACCCCAACATTATCAATTAGCACACGTGACATCGTTCCGTGCGAAATATTAATCTCTCGCGACATCACTTCCTGTGTTCTCACAGAATTATGGCAGAGGCATGCCTTCATAGCCCTCACAAGCTATTGCATTCTAATGCAGCACGGTCGGCCCGTTCTTTAGCGGTCAGATACATCGTCTGTATCATCATAATGGTTAATAGTCTGATATACAATCACCATACTGATCCCGAGTGTTTTTAGCATGTTGAAAATAACAGGTGGCTGCATTTCCAACCTTTTGGAGTGCTATTACAGATACTCGGTTCTCGTAATCTGCACACTGCATACTAACCCATACAGCTATTATAGACAACTTTCTACTGATAAACACGCGAATTGTTGGCTGTCCATGTGCCACTAACACAACTGGGCTCGTGCAATTCTGTGAGCAGCGTTCGGATGTGCAAACGTGTAACAGAATTTATGGCAAGATTGTGTATTTCTAGATGATCAAACTGTATTAGCTACGTCAGAAGAAGATCTACAGAGATCAGTAAAATAATTAAATTAAACTTCAGCACAATATGATAATAATATCAAAAGTAGAAGGAAAATAATCGCTTTGAAAGAAAAAAACCCAATAAGTAGTAAAATAGTGATAGATAATAAAATAGTATAACAATATTTTATTATCTATTAATAATTAGATAATAATATTTTCAAATACATAGGATGTAACATTACGCGTATATGAAGATGAAAAAGATATATACATTAAAATATCAAATTTTGTTAAAGTAAATGGCATAATAAATAATATATTTAATCCATCCCTGGTACAAAAACGCACCAGAATCAAATCAGACTATATAACATCCTGTCTAAACCTATTTTATTATATGGAAGTGAAACATGGATCACACAAAAAGGATAATGAAAAACGGATTCAAACAGCGGACATAAAATTTCTCAGAAAAACATCTGGATATAGAAAATTGGAACAAAACCAAATTATGAAATTTTACATACCCTGAATGTAAAATCAATGAACTACTATGTAAGTACCGTATATGTCGGCGTATAGGACGAGGCCTAAATTTTAGACTAATTTTTAGGTTTTAAGCTTATGTCGGTTGTAAACGACAACCCCCCCCCCCCGAATTTCTTCTTTCTTGTATTAATGCAACATTAGGTATGGTTATATCCGTTATTTTTTTGCATAGCACAGATTTAGTATTTAAGCGAATTACCCTAATTAAAAGTGAGTAACCCCAATTTGAATTAATTATTACTTTTTTTTAAATTTTAGGATTATTAAAATTGCTATCATTTAATAGCTGGAGCCTGTGTAGCTCAGTGGATGTGGCGTTTGCAATCCACGGCGCTTGATCGCACGAAGGAAGACTTTGTTTCGAATCTAGTCATCGACTAGAGGATATTTTTTTAAGCCTTTTTTTCGACTGGTTCCCGAGTTAGTCGATCTCTGACACGGGCAAGCGGTTTTTTCTCCCGAAAACTCGGATTTTTCGTCCCGTAAACTCAAAAAAATCGACCGTAGAACCCACATTATTTCAGACATTAAATACAGTATATTGTGCTAGAGACCACGAGATGGCGGCAGTTGTTGAGCTGTCTCTCTTCACCGCGTGCCGCTTAATTAGTGATAGCCTTGGGCCAGCTATCTCTGATTGGCTGCCAGTGGAAATTTAACTGCCCACTCAATCTCCAAAAGTTAATAGGGCTAAACGGCCTCGCCTACTCCCTATACTGGAATAAAAAGGCGTCAGCTGATTTTTTTTTTTTTTTCATTTAAAATCATGGAACCAGCAACAAAATGAAGAAAGTATGAAGCTCGATTTTAAATAAGTGTAATTGAAATGGCAAAGAAAACTATTAATTGTGCTGCTGCAAGAAATATTGTCATAACCGAGAAGATGGTAAAGAATGGAGGAAGAAAGAAGATATTTTTAAAAAATTGCCAAAGGAAAAATGTGCGATGAGAACGGGGATCACCCGATGGCCGCAACTGGAAAATCACGTTGCAGAATGGGTATTCGAACAAAGGTAGAATGGTTATCTTGTTACAAGAAATATGATTAGCACACATGCATTAAAATGGTCAAGATTAAATCCGGATGAAAGTATAGAATTTTATGCTACTTCAGAATGGTGTAGTCGTTTTATGAACTGACAAAATCTGGTAATATGACAAAAAACGAAAATTGCTCAAAAAATACCAGCAGATCTTGACCACAAACTTACCAGTTTCCATAAATTTATTATTCAGTTGAGACAAGAAGATAAATTTCTATTGTGAAATATTGGAAATATGGATGAAACTCCTATGAGCTTTGATATGATAAGCAATAAGACAGTGGAGTCTAAAGGTAGTAAGAGTGTGCTAGTTCGAAGCACAGGTCATGAAAAAACAAGGTTTGTGTTGTCATGTTTGGCTGATGAAACCAAGTTAAAACCAATGGTCACCTTCAAACGTAAAACTAAACCTAAGGTAAAATTTTCTTCAGATGTTTTTGTCTATTTTCACGAAAAAGGATGGATGGACGAAAATTGTGTGAAATTATGGATAAATAATGTGTGGAACACGCGACCATGCGATATAATGAAGAAACACAGTTTAGTATGGGATATGTTTCGTAGTCATTTAACTGAGAATACTAAAAGTCTTCTAGAAAAAAATAACACGAAAATTGCTGTTGCAATTTTGTGATCAAAGCATGGAATAAAGTATAAGTAGAGACTGTAATAAAATAATTTAAAAAGTGTGGTATCTCTAATCTTATGGATGGTACGGATGATCTGTTGTGGGACACTGATGCAGTGGCGTAGCCGGGGGGGGGGGGATCCGCCCCGGGCGACAATTTTTTGGGGGGTTTCACGTGAGACAATTTTATTTGTCCACGATTCTTTTATTTATGTTAAATTAGTAATTTTTATTACTTAATTAATAATTAGATTTTAACAACTATGCTTACAACTAAAATAAACAAAATATAAATATAACAAAACAGTTACATTTCCCTATCATACTATAATTCAAATTCTTAAAAATAAAACAATCAAACGCATGGTAAGCGACTGCTTTATTGGTTATTGCTTATAGCTGCAGCAGGCACCTCACAGTCAGTGCACATTTGTGAAAACGTTTTTTTTTTTTTTTCCTTCTAATTTTGCGTATAACTAAGGCCATCGACAGATTTTTAGGCTCCCGATAATAATATTTCTGTGGTTCGCTATTATATTAGTTTTTTGCTTAACACTTTTGATGCGTGTATAAAATTAATAAGCATGATTCCAAAATGCTAAAATGCCTGATTCACCAATATTATTATTATTTTTTAATCTGTTACATAATTATATCATTTGGTCGTTATCGAAACCGTCGAAAACATATTTATTGTATTCTTTATCTATGGTTAGTCTAGAGAAGGGATGGGCAACCTTTGGCATGCGTGCCAAACGTGGCATACCAACGACTTTTTTCAGGCACGCAACCCAGGGCTCACCTTAATAATTAAATAAATAAATACATTTCAAACATCTTTGCTGACTTGAATATTTTAACTTAATATAATACAAGTTTATTAAGTACAGCTATATCAAATAAAAATGCAATAAAGAAACAAACCCTACCAACTGTTTAGTAATAATAAGTAATAAGAAACAAAGATCCTATTTACAAGCCTATGTACAAGTTTCATCCAGTTCAGGCATCATTCGCCAGGCAGCCAGACGTGGCGTGACTCCTTTACCATCATTTGATATATCTTTTCGTGTTTCGTAAAGAACTTATCTGTTTTCTAAAGTGTGTATATATGGGGATTTGGATTTTATTAAATCGTAAGTCATTGAAATATGGATTGGAAGTATTTATTGTCAATTAATATGTTTAACTTATTAGATATAAAAGCAAATTTCCCTTACATTGCCATAAACATACCGTATTTACTCGAATATAACTCGCACTTTTTTTTCCCCAAAATTAAAACTAATAAATTTTTAACTTGGGGATATTGTATGTTAAGATAACCAAGTTATTTTATAAACTTGGTTATTTTAACTCCTAATTCCAAGTATGCAAACAATTAAGTTTGCGCCTGAAACAAGATTCAAGTCTAAAGATGTTACAAGTTAAAAATTTATTACATCTATATCTCCTCCAGAGATTTTTATTAAAAATAAAAACACCTTGTTGCAACTTCTATAGGTAAAGATGATAAGGCTCCGTATTACTATAACCTTGGTATTTAGGGTCTAGCTACTCACTGAGGAGACCTCAAAAAAGGTTGAAACCAGTCTGGGTAGGGACCCCCACCCATAATGCATTGCAGTATACATCTTCTAGTGAGATGTGCTTTACATTATGGGAAAATACTAAGAATAGTGATCAGAGCTTTACCCACCTTTACAATGAGTTGCCCTGGTGTTGTAACATCTTTAGACTTGAACTTTGTTTCAGGCGCAAACTTAATTTAAACAAAAAAAAAAAAAAAAAATATATATATATATATATATACCTGCTGTTTACAGATTGAGCAGAATGCCATAACCACCAGAAAAGAAACAGACATTCAAATGAAAATGACATTAGACAATTTAAAGAATACTGGACTGAAAAATTTTGCATGATTAAGAAAGATAATAAAGCATTATGCATTTTATGTTCCGAATCAGTTGTTTGTAAGACTTCTGTTAAGAGACATTTTGAAACTTTCATTAGAAATTAAGTAATAAAAGTGAGCAAGAACAGATAGAATAAATTTCTCGTGAACTGAGCAAGACAAATAAAAAGTCCGATACGTTGATGAAATTTATTTCAGGTAGACCTAGTTCCAACTTAGTTGCTGCTAGTTTTGAGGTTTCAAAAGTCGTTGCCAAACATGGAAAACCACTCAGTGATGGGGAGTATATTAAAGAAGCATGGCTAGAATGTGCTCCTTTCCTTTTTGACAATCTTTCAGAAAAGGTAAAAATTATTCGGCGCATTAAAGAATTGTCTGTGAATAGAAAAACAATTAAGGACAAGATACTCAAGTTGGAAAGGAATACAGCAGAACAATTAACAAAAGTTTGGCTTCATGTAAGTTCTTTTCTATTTGCGTTGATGAGAGCACAGACATTACATCAGCTAGGCTGGCAATCTTTGCTCGACTTTGTAGAGATAACGAAATAGGCGAAGAGAGGATTAACCTTGTAACACTACCTGAGCATATCATTGGGGTTGAAATATTTAAAGCAGTTATGAACAAATTATCTATTCGGCAAATTGATATTTCAAAAGTGGTATCCGTCATAACAGATATTGCGCCCAGCACGATTGGTAAAAAGCAGGATTTGTAAATCTGTTTGCAAAATATGGTGGTCATCCACTGATAGGTTTTCATTGCTTCCTACATGAGGAGAATTTATGTGCAAACGCTGGCCTAAAGGAACTTCAAGATGTGATGCAAACAGTAACGAAAGTTGTTAATTACATTTCGACACCTGCTTTGAATAAAAGACAATTTCAGAATCTATTGAATGAGGTGGATTCGGTGTACAAAGGACAAATAATTACAACAATGTTCGTTGGCTTAGTCGAGGTCTTGTTCAGAAACGATTTGTTGAATGCCTAGATGAGATAAATCTCTTTTTTGGCTAATCAAAAAATGTGTTATAAAGAAATGTATGACATCGTGTGGATTTGTAAACTGATGTTTTTTGCAGATTTTTGCGAACATTTAAATAACTTGAACCTCAAACTGCAGGACACAAAAATATCTTCAAATAAACAGATGTTTTCGTGGATAAATATGGATGATTTTGAAATGCAGTTGATTGAGTTTCAAAGTAGCTCAATATGGATGCAGAACTTTGTTGATCTCAGAGATGACTTGGAAAATATTGAAACGGAGCGGTTAGAGAAGGGAGTAACAGAGAGAAATGCGGAAAAAGAGGTATTAAGAACTTGGAATGATATTCCCGAAACTTTTGTATGTTTAAAAACCCTTGCAACAGCATTATTATCCGTTTTTGCATCTTCATATTCTTGTGAATCATTGTTCTCAGTGATGAACTTTGTTAAGTCTCGTAACAGGAGTAGCCTTACAGATGAAATTAGTAGCGCATGCATATCTCTACAGGTTACAAAATATAAACCTGATATAAATTATCTTTCATTACTGATACAGTAACAGCAGAAGTCTCATTGATGCTAAATAAATAAAATGTCCACTGTATTTCTTTCTCTAGTTTTGATTTGATGTTTTCTGCTAAAAATGGTAAAGATTAATTTCTTTTAATATATTATGTAGGTAAAATAACAATTTATCTGTAATTTTTATCTATTACTCGTAAAAGATTAAGAAGTAATAAAATTATATCTTTAATTTAATTTTCTTTTGTTGTGCTTTAGTCAAGTAAAACGATTACGAGATTGTGCACTGCAACATATTGGAAAAACTTATGTCTGACTGATCTTTATTAAAAAAAAAAAAAATCAGAATTATTGTTTACTCTCTTGGTGATGTTAAAATTGCGGCTTTATATGGCAGCTAGAATTACACTTAAATGCATATAAAAAAAATATTCACGCTATCAACAGGCTAGGACTTAAGTAAAAATTCCGTCACTAATTTTTACATTCATTCAATCTTACATGACTCACAATAATCACTCTTACAATATTCTTTGATTTTACCATTCTAGTGTGATTATTTGAAAAGGTCTTCCCAATACTTAAAAGACACCAAATAATAATATGTTCCCCAAAATTTCGGTTGGCACGTGAGAAAATTTTGCATCAAAGATTTGGCGATTTTGGCATGCCTACTAAAATAAGTTGCTCACCCCTGGTCTAGAGTCCAGATTTAAACAAATCTATCACACTGCTGCGAGTTTGGGAGTTTACGGCGATCAAGGAGCTGCGGCGAAAACGCCTGCCAGTCTGACCAGTGGTGACAGTGACTAAGATTGCCCGAAATGCTATGTCTTTTTGATTTTTTTTCTAGTATTTTTGATGTGTGTTGAGAAGGGCGGCAAAAGCTCTAGCTACACCACTGCACTGATAACGATGAAAACGAAATCAATTTACCAGATTCGAATTGGGATCCATTTGACGATCATTTAAATAATGAATCTGAAGAACTATTTTCAACAGATGATGAAGAAAATTAACATGAAAATTGAGGTTAATAATTATTATTTGTTTTTTAAGACTTACATCTATTGTAATATTTTAAATAAATTTATGTAACAAAAAATTTATCTGATTTGTTTACAAACACTGCCTATTTTCTTAACGATGCATTGTACAATAAATTAAGCTTCCCTTTTTATACTCGCCGTATAAGACATCCCATGATTTCGAGGAGTTTTTCTGTAGTTTGAGAGTCGTTTTAAACACCGACTGATGGACAATAGCAGACTGCAATAAAAAGCGGATTTAAAATAAATGGAAAAATAATTGGAAGATCAAGAAAGTGATGGCAACTGGAACAGGAAAAAAAAAAAAAAATCAGCTAATGCGTTTTATTCCAGTATAGGGAGTAGGCGAGGCCATTTTACCTCATCTAACTTTTGGAGACCGAAGGGAGGAAGGACGAGAAGTTCAATCTCTACCGGTAACCAATCAGAGATAGCTAGCCCAAGACCATCACTAATTATACATGGCCTATGGCGAAGAAAGGTGGCCGAGAAGTGCCGTCATAATGCCATCTAGTGGTCCCTAATCCTAACGCCATGTTTCTACTGTCTGAAAATAGTGTGGGTTCTATGGTAGGGCAAATTCTCCATGTTTGCTGCGCAAGCTCATTAATTAAGAAAGAAGTAATATTTATTTAATAAATGCATGCATTTATAAGTATTCCATTTAGGCTTTTATTTGTGTAGACAGAAGACGTCTTAAGCTTGCGCGGCAATAATTGAGCTTTGCGTTGTGTATCGAAGGCCGATGCTTGCTCGGTTAGTCAAAGCTACCTTGGCTTGCTCGGTTATAGGAGCTTCCAGGTCCTCGCAGAAGCATTGTGATTTCATGCGCGCGCTTAGCAATTTCACAGCGTCTCACTCTGTTGCTTAAACACAGGCCATACGCAGTTAACGTAGCTCTAGCCAGTGAGCTTCAGCCAGCCTTTACAAGTGTGCATGTTGCTTGGGAAAATTAAGTTGCAACCAACTTTTTATGACGATGTTATTGACCAGTTCATAAAGAAGAACCGTAGGGTAGAATTTGTATTCATGTAGCTAAATTGAAAAAGATAGAATATCATTTGTAAAATAAATGTTGTATTTGTATGATTAAATGTACATACATTTCTAAATATAGTTTTCATTGGTCAGTAATTCATTATTCCGCTAATCAGACTTCAATCATACCTCTCACTCCTTGAATGGTAACAAGAGCAAGCGTGAATTTCAAGACCAGCATTCGCCCATGTTCTATGGTATATATTTTTTGAGTTTATGGGATGAAAAACCCAAGTTTCCAGGAGAAAAAACTTGCTTGTCCATGCTCGAGATCGACTGACTTGGGAACTGTTTGAAAATAGGTTAAATCTTATCTTGAACAGTCATGTGCAATGATTGTTCAAGATAAGATTGATGTATGTTGCCACATATACAAAACTCTCATAATTGTAAGCAAATTATCAACAAACACATTACTGATTTTGAAATCTTCGAGAGGTAAAAACTTTCATTGTGTTTAAATGACAATCATACTTTTAGAATCATTAGTAATATAATAAATTTAGTTTAAGAATAATAAAAATAAATAAAGAAAAAGTTCATTTCCCTCAGGAGAAGCCCTACTACCTCTATGAGGCAAATTAATTCATATTTGACTGAAAAGTCCTTATAAAGAATCTTACTGGCCTAGAGAGGATTCAAACATAGGTTATTAAATCAAAAAGATACTGATGCTACTGACCTCTCTATGGAGGTACTGTTTGTTATATATAACAAATAGTACCTCCATAGAGAGGTCAGTTTATATTTATAATCTTAACCAAACATTTTAAGGAAACATATATATACTAGACATATTTCTCAATTTTTTCAAACCCGCAGTACATTTTGCACTCTAAATGGATTTCTTTTTCTATTTTTTATCGATTATACATATATTTTTTGTATTTAAAATTTAATATTGTATTTAGAATGTTTTCAGAGAGCTCCTGAAAGCCAAGTATAATTTTGAGTGAAAATTGGAATATTGGTTTAAACCTTACATATCATTGTTTATTTTTGGTAGGCTTGTTGTGTCTGTGTGATTTTGGTGTGAATTCCGTTTTATTTAACTTAGTATTTTAAAGATACGTTTCATAGAATAACACATGGCGCCAATGTGACGAAAAACAATGGCGTTCAAAAACTTTAATGTGAGGGAGTTTGTCCAGTGTGGTATGTGTGGGATGTATGCTTTCCCGAAAGAGGCTGGAGTTTGGATGGAAAATGATAGTGGTGAGAGACTGTGCAGAAAGTATATGGAAAGTGATTTAATTGAAGTACGTGTCAGGTCATAAGATTGTTGTTGTTGAAGAAAGTCCGAATGTGAGTGAAAATAGTGGCTTGATAGGGAATTGCGATGTTGTACAAGATGGCAATGAGAGCGGTAATCAAAGAGGGAGTGAAAGCAATTATACAGAGAGAGAGAGAGAGAAAATGGTTTAAATGATGAAAAAATGAGGAATTATTTGTAAGGCGTGAGATCGCAAGGTTATGCGGAGTAATACACAATGCGCAGCGGCAGTTGGAGCACCTGCAAAACTCTTTCCAGAGTGCCTCGGCTACCGGAAATAAACAAGTCTTTGAAAGGAAAAATAAGCGTAAGAGTGGGAGAGTTTCAGAAAAGGAAAGAGTGTTGTACGGTAACTCGTTATTAAGAGGTGTGATAGATGGGAGTTTAACTAAATCGTACTTATCTGGTGCGAAATTTAAGGATGTAAGTGAGAGTACTAGAGCGCAAAAACAGAGGGTGAAAGAATTGATAGTTGTCGCGGGTACGAATGAATTGAAAGGAGATAAATTTTTTATGAGAGAGGACTTGAAAGTATTGTTAAAGGTAGCGAAAGAAAAGAGTGACAGAGTTAGGATGGTGAGTCTGTTGCCGCGGTACGACAGAAAGGGGTTTAGGAGGGCCATAATCGCAAATGACTTTATGTGCAGGTTATGCAGACGGTGGGGTGTGGAATTCGTAGACGTGTAGAATTAGTTTGATGAGCGAAAGGATTTATACAAGATGGATGGCCTGCATCTGAATGGATCTGGTGTGCGGAGACAGGAAAAAGTGTTGCTGAATGAAGTGAAAATGGATGTGCAGAACCAGGGAAACTAGAACTAGCAAGGAGGGGGAGGGGAGTGGATACGCAGACATCAGTGAGACAGCTGATGTGTAAGAATGGATAAAATGTATCCGAGCCAATACTAAGGACAAGTAATCGGAATGGGATAGTTAGAATAACGCATCAAGATAGAGGTGGGACAAAGGGACCTCTGCATTTCATGTATACAGGTATCCCTTGATTACCGCGGTTTTGCTTAACGTGGGGTTTGATTAACGCGGCAAGTTTTAATTAACGCGCCTTTAACCCTGCGGAGCTCGCAGCTGATCTGACAGATACATGCAAAATGTTTAATATAAATATTCTTACACAATTCAATGTATAGATTGGAGGTCATGAGTAGCTGTGCATTCATGTTACAAGTGATATTCCGCACTGATTTTTGCTGAGTTTGGTTTAATAAATGTTATATAAAGGTGTCATGTGATATTTGACAGTAAATTGTACCTGAGAGATACCGCGACCTCCGATGTCAGTATAATATGGTTTTGGTTTTATTTTATTTTTTTATATTCTTTGTTCAATAATTTCTAGATTGTAACTGAAAATAAATAAACCATGTATTACTGAAATAGAGAGCTAAAGGCTTATTTATCATACATGTCCTCTAGGAGATGTGCTTTACATTATGGAAAATACTAAGGAAAGTGATCTGGAGCTTACTCCACCTTTACTACAAGTTGGCCATACGGTTGCTTATGATTGCCTCTGCCGAAACTTTCGGCAGAGGCAATCATAAGCAACCGTATGGGCAACTTGTAGTAAAATTTCGAATACTATATATTCGGCACGAAACTTGTAGTTTCTATATTCGGCTATGAAATAATGTTGGATCCAATACCCACTTAATTCAATATCCACGATCATGGACGAATATTTGCAGTGTTTTTTCTTTATGTTTCATTGCGTGTTTGTCGAGGTCTGGAGAGTCATTTTGCTTTTTATTGTAGAATTTATGCCGATAAGAAAATACTAAGCTGTTCAAACGACTCTTGATAACTTCTTTTGATAAAAAAAATCGCAGTAAATAATAAGTATTTATTAAACATTTACTTTGCATTCATTTTTTTTATCTTTCCTAAAAAAGAGTACCATATACAACGAATTATTAATACAGTAATCGATCATGGACGAATTGTAATTTTACCATTGATTATTAGATTTGATTAACGCAATACATTGAGGGATTAATTAACCGCGTTAATCGAAGGATACCTGTACTAATGCAAGGAGTATTAGGAACAAGAAGGAAGAATTTTTGGCCTAGGTTGGCTCTTCCTGGCCACAGGTTATTGGCATTAGTGAAACATACTGACGGAAGATGATATAGTTAGTGGAATATAATGTGTAGGTTATAGTATGTTTTGGAGGGACAGAGAGAATAAAATGGGGGGAGGAGTGTTATTAATGATAGCTGATGAACTTCAGCCAAGGAGAATTGAAGTTGTATTGCAGGATAGTGAAAAGAGCTCATTTGAGGCTATTTGATGTGAGATTGAGACTGGCAGAAAATATACAGTTGGGTGCTGCTATAGACCAGGTGATGGAATAGAAGGTGGAGATAGTATGCATAAACAAATTGATGAAATGAGTGGAAGAAGGGTAATTATTATGGGGGATTTCAACTATGGTAACATTGATTGGAAAAAGGAGGACACATGTGAGGAAGGAACTAGGTTTTATTCAATTATTAAGGGATAACTATCTGAGACAGCATGTAATTGAAAATACTAGGGGTATGAGAGTGCTTGACCTGGTAATAGCATCTGAGAATTTGACTGTTGAATGATATGACCATGTTGCCACCTATTGGTGAGAGTGATCATAAGGTCTTGACCTGAGAGGTGGCTATAGGTGTGGAATTTTCGATTAAGACATGGTATATGTGGAATTACTGTGCTAGCAAGTATGACAAGCTTAGGAGATTGCTTGGTTCAGTGACATGGCATGTAAAACTGCAACGGCTGGATGTTGATAGAGCATGGGAAGCGGTCAAGGAGCATTTACAGGAAGTTATGGCTGACTGTATACCTAGGGTCCGAATAGTAAAACAAGTAGGGGTTTAATCGATGAATAACACCATTAAGCTTGAGCTGCAAAAAAAAAAAAAAAAAGAAACAACTGTGGAGAGAATTTAAAAAGAAAGGTAACGAGTGTGGTAAAAAAAGCAAAAGCGGATTATGAAAGGAAACTAGCTATGCAAGCTAAAGAGAATCCCAAACAGTTCTTTCAATATGCTGCAAGCAAAAAAAAAAAAAAAAAACTGTACACTGCAGAATGATTTTAAGGAACGCCAATGTAAAGAGGTCACTGAATCAGTCGATATAATGGAATTACTGAGCGAGCACTTTGCAAGAGCATATCATCCAGGTGGTGACATTGAAAGAATGAAGGAACCAATAGTTTATACGGGAATTGTGGTGAATGAAGTGGAGGGGAATAGTCTATTACAGAACCTTAATGTGAATACATCTGTGGGATTGGATGGTATACCGGCACGATTCTTACGTGAAGTGGCTAAAGAATTATCAGTGCCCTTGACAATGTTGTTTAATCTGAATCTCGGGTCTCGTTTAGTCCCGAAGGTGTGGAAGGAGGAGAAAATAGAAAATAGTTCCACTGTATAAAGCAGGATCCGAGACTACTGTTGCAAATTACCGACCGATCAGTATATCAGGAGTCATTGTCAAGGTCTTGGAGAAAGTAGTCAAGAGAAAAATACACGAATGGATTGATGAAAATGGGATACTGTATGGGGGACAGCATGGCTTTGTGAAGGGTAGATCATGCCTCAGTAACTTGCTCAAGTTTTATAACACAGTGATGGCTGAACTGGATAAGGGTAATGGGTTTACAGTGATACTGCTGGACCTGGCTAAGGCCTTTGATAGAATAACACATGGAATTCTAATCCGTAAACTGCAACATATGGGAATGGATATAGGGTTGGTGAGATGGATAAGTGGGTGGTTGATGGAGAGATATCAGAGAGTAGTTTACTCAGGAGTAGAGTCCAAAAGACAGCCCGTGACTAATGGTGTGCCACAGGGTTCTGTTCATGGACCACTGCTTGTTATTTTATTCATTAACGATATAGGGAAGGATCTAAGAGTTACAGTTCATTTGTTCGCTGATGATGCAAAGTTGGGTAGGGCAACAGTGAGTGCAGATGTCAAAATCTTGCAGGATTTGGATAGATTGGAGTTCTGGGCTAAGGAGAATGGATGTCAATTAAATGTGACAAAATGTAAGGTTATGCATTTTGGGGTGAAAAGATTAGCAGCAGTATACCACATTGGTGGAACTGTACTCCAGGAGATTGATGAGGCTAGGGACTTGGGAGTGTTGGTGGACATGGAGATGAAGTTTAGAGGGCACATTGCAAAAGTGGCTAAATCAGCTCATCAACTCACTTGGATGTTGAAAAATACTTTGACAAGCAGAGACAAGCAAGTTATTGTTCCTCTGTCCCGAGCCTTGATAAGACCTCATCTCGACTACTGTGCCCAGATTTGGTCACCTAGGTTTCTTCTTGATGGGGAGGAGGTGGAGAGGATCCAGAGGTGAGTGACCAAGATGATAACAGGTCTATGGAATGAACCTTATGAGAACGGGTTGAAGATTTGTGGGTTGCAGAAATTGGTTGATAGGCGGAAAAGAGGAGACATGATTGAGACATTCAAATTGCTGAAGGGATTCTATAGGATTAATTCAGAGAATAGTTTTGAGATCAGGACTGGTGGTGAGAGAACTAGGGGACATCAATGGAAGCTGGGCAAGAGTGTGGTTAGCAAGGTTGTTAGAGCTGGGTTCTTTACTTTTAGAGTGATAAGTGAGTGGAATAAGCTGCCAGAGTCTGTTGTGGGTGCTATAACAGTGAGCGAGTTCAAGGTAAGGTAATAGATACTGTGAGAATGTCGAATAGTTGTGTGGACATGATGTTTAGGTCCTCCCTCGATGAGTCTAGGGACTCCCTGGAGTCTCCCGTAATAATAATAATAATAAAAATTAATTTTGCAATGGCTGGAAACCCTACTCTTGAGATCAAACATGAAACCTTTTCAAGCCTCCAATAAATGGGCAGTGGTCTCACACCAGATAATCAAATTCATCTACCTAAAGACAATCACAAACATCCATGCTCATGGCAGGATGGATTCAAACCTACAGCCTGTTTTTCAGAGAATGGATATGCTAACCATTCTGCCAAGCAGACCAGGCAATACTTATACAACTAATGTAGAAAAAAATACAGAATTTTTAATTAAAAAAAAACACCAATATACTTCAGCCACTGTAACAGGGGCATCATCACGGGAAAAGAAGAGACGACTGGTAACTACATACTTGGTATCTTTAATTCAAAACTCATGTTTTGAATTAAAGATACCAAGAAATTGTATACAGTCGGGTCTCTTTTTATGCGGCAGATATGTCCCACAGAAAACCGGATATAAAAAATCGCACAAAAAAAGACCTAACTTATGTTGAAAAATTAGGGGTATGTTCCATACTTTTCTAAAACAGCATAAAACTGAAGCAATGAGTGAAAATAAACCTAAAATCGCATAAAAAAGTTTATAAAAATTCAGGAAAATAAGAATGCCTAAGTTTGTTTTAAACCTTTATTCATTTAATTTTATTGAAAAATAAAATTTTTTCATCAGAATTATCGTTGCAATTAGACAATATTCAGCAACGTTTGCGAAATAATGTGAAATCACTTTCACCACCAGAAGAGATAGTGAGCGCATCAGATCTGTATGGCAAAGCAATGGTTCTTCACAGAATTAACTTCACCCTCGTTCTGTGCTAATTTTTTTCTTCTCACAATGTAATCAGTGATTACAATTTGTGATGATTTTACTAATTTTTTATACAGCTCGTGATATCCAGACATACAGTTCTTCAGCTCATGTTGAAATTTAAAACCTCGTTCAGAATTTGTATCATTAACAAGAAAATGATTTTCCAATTTACTGCACAGTTCAAGACCTTCTCGAATTATATTTGCAGTGAGTATGGACAGGTTTTTCTTCTGCTTTACTATGATTTTCTGGCTCTTCGAAGATATCTAAAGTTAATCGATATCCAATAATATCATTCACTTAAGGCATTATCCACAAGCAATTCGTCTACATCATTCTGACTAAATGTATCAAAACCTTCTCCACCAATTTCATGTGATAACATAGATGTTTAAATGATTGCACTGTTTGCAACACATCCAGGCCAAGTTGCTTTCCAGCAGACATTTAAAGGTTGTGGTCTTATTTCAGCGATAGTAGATGCAACATGATTAAAACAGTCCAAAATAGAAAATTTTTTCCAAAAGTCAATTACTGTTAATGATTCATTTTGTAGTTTATCCAATATAAATTGAAAAGCGTGCTTAACATAATATCTTTTAAGAGTAGCAATTATGCCTTGGTCTAATGGCTGAATAATGCTTGTTGTATTGGATGTCAAAAAACACTACCTGCACATGTGGATGTTCTAAATGCAGATGACTCGGTGCACTGTCAACAATTAATAAAACGTTAAAATCGAGAGCTTTTTTCATATATGTTTCCACTTCTGGTACAAAGCAATTATTGAACCATTCAGTAAATACAGGTTGTTAACCAGGCCTTTGTATTAGTCATCCAATGTACCGACAGCTGTTTTAGATCTTTGCCTTTTAGAGCACATGGTCCTAGAGATCGATTTACTAGGAGGGGGTTTCAACATTCAATCCCATAATGCATTGCTACAAAGTAACGTTATTCGATCTCTTCTTGCTTTAAATCCACTTGATTTTTTTCTCAGACTTTGCGATGCAAGTTTGATTAGGCATTTTCTTTCAAACAATCCTGTTTCGTAATCGTTAAACATTTGATCGGGACATTATCCACATTTTCAATAATTTTGGCAACTTCTCTTGCAAATGTTTGGCCACTTCTTCATCTGCTGCTGCAACCTCGCCTGTAATCTTTACGTTATGATATGCATTCCATTTTAAAAATCCGGTTAGCTATATTAAAAGAAGAAATAAAATCACATTTGACATCCGTAGATGCCGTATGGTCACTGCCGTACCTCACATGGTTTTGGCAATGATGTCTTCTGCTAGAAGTGTTAGAGTCGCAGATTCTCTTTCCACACAAAGTTTGTAGGACAATCCCAAACATCCATGCCTACAGCGGGATTCGAACCGGCAGTCTCTTGGCTGGAGAGAGGACACACTAACCACTCGGCCAAAACTTTATCAGCCTGAGAAGCGGAAGTAGATGGCTCCAATTGCTTCATCTGTTCATAAAACCTTTTTGTTTAATTAAATAACAACTTATAGGAATTCTTCAATCCAAATTACGACCGCTCGTTCCATTTTTTCTAATAAAGATTCTCTTGATTACGATGATAATTTAGCACTTAGTTCTGTGCCAGAAATGACAGATTTTCTTATTGTGACTTCAATCTTTTTAATTGCTCTTATAGTAGATTCGCTTAAATTAAAATGTTTACCAATCGCCATAGATCCCTCTCCTTTTGGTAAGTGATCTAAAATTGCAATTTTCATTTCCAAAAAAAGCAATTTCTTTGGTGCTTTTTTCCTCCATTGTGCCAAATTAAATCTTTAAAATAAAAATTAGAAAAATTTAGACTTACGATAATGAAAAGACAAACACTTACTCAAATGCAAAATTAAACTTCACGGACACTCACTTCTAAACGTTACTCACGTTACGTGAGAATTTGTTGCAACACGTTTATTATGTACAATGGAGAAACCCCGAATTTGCATGAAATATGCATTGCATAACTTCAAAACCGCATAAAAAAGATACACATAAAAAACGACCCGGGTGTACTTGGTTTAATCCTTTATCCAAGTGTAAACTTAATTAAAATAATTAAGGTTGGATAAAGGATTAAACCAAGTATATGATTTCTTGGTATCTTTAATTTATAGTATAACCAAGTGGGAAAAAAACTTCCAGCAGCTCATGTTTTGGTTACAGCTGGGTTGACAGGAATGCACTATTAGAGATCAAAGGAACAATTAAGATATCTGCATTAGATTTAAATAACATAAAAAATAAAAATAAAATATGAAACAGTTAATGATAATCATTTCTCAAAACTTTGAAACTGATATACAGTCAGAGTAATTCAGGTTGGGAAAATTTCAAAGATGTTTCACACATTTCAAGGAAAAGATGATCAAATCTGAATCTGCTGGAATGAAGAATCCCGGACTGCTTCCAAAGAACTATGTCTAGCGTCAAGGGCATGGGAAGCAAGGCCAGACCTGTTCCATTCCAAAAATGCAATACAGTTTGGATATTCTTGGATTTTAATCAAGGCAGAGTGGCCAGCCTGTCCGAAGTAACAAAGCTGACATGATACTTCACAGACACCTGGTAAGGAGAGAAGTGGTAATTTGCCCTTGGTAGATGGTAGGAAAGAAGATGGTTTCCAAGCTGGTCTGAAGGAAGTATATAGAAATATTTCTCACAATGGATTGTAGTCTTGCTGACAGATGATATCTGTGAATATTTTTCTGAATGGTAGTTTCATTGCAACCATCAGTCATCAGAGTGATTTTAATTTTATTTAACTGATCTAACAGAAGAGAATCAAAAGAAACAATCACATGAGCTCTATGTACAAGACTCTTGATAATACCCATCTTCTGTGATGAATGATAGTGGGAGAAAGAGTGAATGTACATTGCTTGGAAAGAGGTTAATGGACACTACACGGGCAAGGTGCATCGTGCCATGTAACGAGTCACATTTGCAGCTGGTATAAATTGGAGAAATATGATGCTCCCAAGTTAGTGCAACTGTGTCTGGGGGAAATGGCTGAGAGAAGGTAACTGACAGAGTTTGAAAGAGGTATTGTGATGGGCCTGCCCATGTTGCAGGCCTATCTGTTTGGCAAATTGCTGATAAAATGGGCCATTCCAGGTCAACAATCAGTGATACCATACTGAGATGGAAGGATAGGGATTCAACTGCAAGTGCTATCCACAGTGACCACAACTTACCATACTCACCGAACGTGATCATAGGGTATTTTAAAGGATGACATAAAAACCGCTATTCATTGACTGAACCAACATGTAGGATCATCTTCAGTAGTGCAAAGAGTATTGAGATGTGGAAGCTTGGAAAGCTGTGTTTATGAAGCAATGAATCATGCTACACCCTTTACCAAGCAGACAGATGGTGTGGATGTGGCAGATGCCCAGTGAACATCTCTTGCCAGAGTTCATAACCCCAACTATGAAATTCGAAGGTGGCAATGTGTTGGTTTGGTTCTAATTTTTCTGGTTTGGCCTCGGAACTGTTTGTAGTGTGATGAACACTCAACTCCGAGAAGTAACTCAACATTCTGGACAATGCACAATGCTTCCTACTTTGTGGCATTTCTATGAACTGACCAATTGTCTCTTTTAGTAAGACAAAGCACCATGTCATAGAGCTGCTGCTGCTGTAATTGCATTGTTTATGGAATGAACGTCACCACACTTGACATTCAAGAGACATCCACTCCACAACAGTCCAGGACCTCATTACATGCATACAGGAAGAATAATCCAAAATTCCCATTGATTGCTATCGTACACTTGAATGTCCCATAGGACTTATGTAGTCACTGATGCAAAAGGAGGTCCTACATCTTATTAAGGTAGGTGCCATGACTGTTTATTCTTCACACTATGGCGTCCATTAACTTTTTGAGCTTTATGCCAGTGAAGGTTGTTTTTTGATAAACTGAAATTTCAATACAATCTGTATGATTTCATATTATTAAGGTATCCAAAAAGGGACGACTTGCTAGAGCATGTTCAATAGTGAACTTAATATGGAGTACAAAGGGTTTACATTATTCTCCAATTGTAATCATTCTGTCTCCGAGCGCAATCAGACTACAAAGATAATACGGTATTAAAGAGTTGATTTTCTAGGTGCTCCATAAAATAATCAGCTAAAGCAGGTTATTTTATGGAGCACCATGACTGGTAAGATAGAACTGCCTACTGCTGTTGCTTCAATTTGTTTGAATAAACTATCAGACTATGTAAAATAACCTGCACTGATTGTGAATTTAAACAAGTTTACAATGTCTTCAGAAAAATCAGGGTGTCTCTTGTAGTGAAAATCTCAGAGTGAAAACCGAAGTGTCTCTGTAGTGATATGCTGGTGACTAGGGTGACAACATCAAGTAAAATCATAATTTTCAGAAAATCAACTTCAAAGTTTTGGGAAGTGAATTAACTGTTTCTTTTCTTTTTTTTTTTTTGTTATTTAAATTTAATTGCAAAAACGTTTCTGCAATTCAGTGTTAAGTTCTACACCAAGGAGCAACACTAGACACTTATATGTTGTCTGACATTATACAAATGTCAAATATGACGATCTTCATGACATCGACTGAAAACAGTTGGATTACTGTTTTCAGTCTTCTGATCAAATATTTGTTTGCACTGAATGTATCACTGAAGCAACTACACTGGTGTCCAAAAGCTAAGGACAAACTACATTTTTACCTGTATATGAAAAATATTTTCATGACTACAGCCAAATGCGGACATAATACTAATAAATTACATTACACAAAAAATGTGTTATAAATTTCATACAAATTAAACTGCAACAAGTTTTTGGCAAAAGTTAAAAATTTCTTAAGGATGTAGTTAAGGAATTAATGTAAATCTTACAGAAAACTATGCATAGAGACATTTCAGTATGGAATATGTCCACCCTGAATTGCAGTGGAGCTCTCACAACATCGTGCCATGCTTAACACCAAGCAATTCGAGTTCTTGAAGCAAACTGGCTCACTCCTCCTTCAGAGCAAGGATAAGGCCTTGTTTGTTTTCTAGAGGGGAATTTTGAACAGAAATGCCTTCCAATTGCATTCCAAACATATTCTATGGGATTGAGATCTGGGGAGTGTGCTGGCCACTCGATTCGATTAACATCCTCATTCTCCAGAAGTATCTCCAATATTCATGTATGATGTGGTGTGGCACTGTCATCCATAAGAATAATTTCTTGCCTACAGCACCATGGAACATTTGAATATGACACTGAAGGACTTCATTATGATATCATTCACGTCATATTCCCTTTTACCAACACTTGTAGCTCAGTGCATCAATTAAGCATGATGATGCTTCTTCACACCATGACTGTAGCACTGCCTTATATGATGTATTTGAGACATTACAAGACATCCAAGTTTGCAACTTTATTCCTTCACGAAAAGAGCTTCCTTCAAATCCAATTCGCTTAGCACAGCCTTTTACCTTTTATACTGTTGAGTGTTACCACGTGACCCCTTTGCATGTGATTCAAAAATTTTAATGTGTATCTGCTTTCAAAATACTTGAAATCATCAATTATACAAATTGCCACAAATTGAGTCATCTCATTCTGCATTTATAATCTTCAGAAATAGTGTTCATCCTTCAGTTTTGGACACTAGTGTATTATCAATATGAAAACACTGCTTCCTCAATCCAAGTTCATATCTAAGCCTTCATTCTCAAGGAAGTGCATCAATTGAGAACATCAAGAATCAGGCATATTGCAATTGGCTTGCATTTAAAAAAAAAACCATCTTCCTTTCTGCTTATACCAAACCTAGAAATAGTTGTAATCAAGCTATCAGCAGATCTAATACTGAATTTGAAAAAGCTACATACAGGAAACCTGCATCATATCCAAATAACAGTAATACTTTCTGGTTTCTTGCCAAAGATATTTACCACAACTTTTCTCTGACTGTGTATGTGCAAAAATACAGTGTCTGTCAAAAAATGTATACACACTTTAACAGATGTCATCTATGGACTTTTTTCGAAATTGAATCGAATTACAGTAGCAATGTGTAGTATGATGTGCTCTCAAAAGATGTCATTACTCACATGAATACTAGCATCAACATGTGACCAGTAGGATAGTCAAATAAAATGGCTGAGGCACAATTGTCATTCGAGGAACGCAAGACCATTTTAAAGTAGTATTTCAAATTTGAAAATGTTGTTGAAGTTCAATGACAATGGAGGCATGAGTTTGCAACACAGCCTCCAACACACCTGACAATTGCACATATTCGTGATAAGTTTGAGACCAATGGTACCATGTGTGATGTGCAGAAAGAAGCAACAAGTGCTGTGCGAGATCCAGGAGTCCTCGCATAGCAACAAGTCCTGCTTCCTCGGCTATGGTGTTGAAACAGTTTACACACTTGCCACAGAAGTCTACCACATATATGCAATGCAAGCATATGGTGCATTCTTAAAGCAGCTAAATGGAAAGTTTACATCCCAAGATTATTACATGCAATGAATGAGGACAATCCTGATCAAAGTATGCAATATTGTGAGTGGTTTCAACACACGGTAGATGAGGATGAGGAGCTTGTGAGGAAGATGGTTTGGTCTGATGAAGCACAATTTAAGCTTGATGGAACAGCGAACTGGCATAATTGTGTTTACTGGTCTCCAGAAAATCTGGGCATTTATGTGGACAAAGCAGTCAATTTACTGGGATTAAATGTCTGGTGTGGATTATCATCTAGGGTTTAATAGGACCATTCTTCTTTGAAGATACTGTTACTGGTCAAGTGTACCTAGACATTCTATGCACATCCATTTTACCTGCCATTCATGCACTTTATGGGAATGATCAATTTCTCTTCCAACAAGATGGCACACCACCACTGAGACATGAGAGCCTACCTGGATAAGAGTTTGCAAGGACAATGGATAGGACAAAGAGGTGCAGTTGAGTCCCCCCTCCCATACTCTCCTCATTTAACTCCCTTGGAATCTAAAGGATGTAGTGTATCATAGAAAACCAGCTACACTGGTGGCCTTTGGAAAGAAATTGAAATGGCATGAATAGCAAATCCCACTGGACACTTTGGCCAACATTGCCCAAGCAGTAGTTTGCCATAATAATAAGTGTCTGGACGCTAATGGTAACCACCTTGACCACCTTGTGTAATTGTAAGTCAAAGGTAACTTGTATTCATCTCTTGATGTCTGTATAAATTTAGTATTACAATTTTTATACAGGTTATTCTTTTGCTGAAGTGTGTATAATACATTTTTATATAATACCATCTATAATACATTATGCACTTTTGACAGCTTTGTACACAACATTCAATGTCTTCTTTGATTTTTCATTAGAAAGAAATCAGAAGAATCTTGTCCAAGCTAGATACCAAAGCATTTATTGGTTTTGACAGTATTTCTGTTATTTTTTCTGAAGGTTTAGTATTTCAGAGATGATTACCATTCTACACAACGTTTTATTCTCCTGCTGTACTGGTCTCTATCCTACAGTTTGGAAATTAGCCGACGTCCAACCCATTCCTAAAAAAAGGCAACAAATCCTTACCATTGAATTACAATTACTTTCTCTCAACTCAATAGTTTTCTAAAGTACTGGAGAAAACATTAACACAACTTGCATGCAACCAAAACCCTTTAAGAAACAATCATTAGTATGGATTCTTCCACTGTAATCAACAAGAGATTTTTCTTGCTTATGTTATACACTTTTGACAGGTGTTGATCTTTTGATATCCTACTGTCATCTCTAAGGCATTTGAATAGATTTGGAAATAAGCATATTCATTAAGTTTTCATCATATTGGCTCTCATCTGCAAATGGGTTGCAAGCTGTCTGGATATACATTATGTGTTTTATCGATGGAACTTCACAAATGGTGAAGTTCCACAAGGCTCTGTTCTTTCATCTGCTCTCTGCCTTTTATATATATCAATGACTTTCTCCAAATGACTGAAAATTCAAACCAGTTTAGCTGTTAATAGTACACTATACTCCTCTTTCTAATGTGGCAAAGCCTCACATGACACAAATAACCAAAATTCCTAAAGATAATTTGTACTATCTTAAATTTTGATGTAACCATTCTTTAACAAGGTTCTTACAGCACCATAAATTTTAATGTTAGTAAAACCCAAACCAACTTATTTCTAGCAAAAAGAAAACCATTTCTTTCAGTTATATTGACAACACCCAAATCTCCAGACAAGAAGATTTCTTTATTGGAATTACTCTGATCTCAAATCTCTCATACCATAAATATATTACAAATACAACCTTCTCAGGATAAAAAAAATTTACTGTTTCTCTTCACTGGAGACATCGCTTTACCTCTGAGCTAAAAAAATATTTGAAACTTATCTCTCTCTCTCTCTCTTTTTTAAATATACAGTTTAAAATATTTTACATTTAATGGATTAATATATTGCATATATATTACTTGGTTTTTCAATGGCAGAGCAAAACTGGAACTTGTTTTTACTTTTGAGGAAAGTTCAAGTATGGCATTACTTTAAGCATTATAGCATATGTTAAACTGTGTAATGTTCTGCAATATTGGAATGGATAAATCAAATTAAATAACAACAATGAATAAATAAACTGATTTATCTTCTTTCACTGAGGATATTACACATAATCTGAAACTAATATGAATTTGTTATTACATTGTATTCAGTATTGTCTAATATATTTACACAATAAATATTTAGAAATATTTTATTAGCAAAAACTAACAGCAGTTTATAAAAATGGTCAGAGGAACTGGAAAACATTAGAAGTATTTGGAAGTTTGGACAGTTCCACAGATTGTAAATTATTTCAGTTCCAAATGATAGTGCAGTCTTTCCACCTAGAAATATATATATATATATATAAGTAAATACAGCAATTTGGAAAAATGTATAATGTTTAAAACATTTTCAAGAACTAATTAATAATTGCTTTAAAATTGTAATTCTAGTTTTATTTTATGTTTTTATTACTGAGAAATAATAGTCTGCATGGTTATCCTAGTGGCTTTGCACTTCGCAACCACATGCTTGGGGAAGGAGTGTCCCAGGTTCGATTCCCATCGAAGACGTGAGGAACTTGAGGACCTTCCCCAGGCATAGCTAAGTTAGCTGGTCTTGGGCGTGGGCTGTAGGGTTTTTCCACCAGTTTATCTGGCGTTTTTCATCCCACAAGCAGGCAAACTGGCCCCGTGAACAAAAGCTTCTACAGCCAAAAATATATCCCCCCCCCAGCGGCAGACTAGACGACAGGTCAGTTGGGAGTGGTACTAACAAGAAGTCGCATCTAAGTAACACGTGGACCCTGCATAGGAAGTGGGAATAACGCGTAGTGAAAGAAGAAGATTAATGAGAAGTAATAATAAAACAAACTGGAAATAACTAGTTTGTTTAAATTATTCTATTCAAATTTGAGAACCAGGTGGTCACAAATTTGAATTTAACAACACCACTAAACCATAATACAAAAAAACACAATTTTGCATGGGCATTGTAACTGCTTATTATTATTATTATGATTCAGGCCTCCATGTTAGGGGCTCACCCCTAGAAAACACAAAGTCTATCATACCACTCCTTGAACTCACTGATGGTTCATGCTCTAACCACTCTATCAGGCAATGAATTCCATGGTTCAACCACACTCCATGCAAAGAAACCACTCCTCACCCTCTTGCTCACAGCTTCCTTTTGTAACTTCCAGGGATGGCTCCTTGTCCCCACTCCTTCTCCCTGTTCCACCAAGCAAAAGAACTCCTCAGTGTCAAACCTGTAACTACCTCTCAACAGTTTAAAAGTCTCAATCACATCACCTCTCCTCTCCTCCTTCTATCTACCAAACTCTGCAGTCCACATTCCCTCAACTTGTCTTGATAACTAACATTGTATGGTCGTAATACCATCTTTGTTATCAGCCACTGCACTCTTTTCACCGTTAATTTATCGCCTTCAGATCCTGGGGACCAAATTTGAGAACAATAGTCCAAGCGTGGTCTGATCAGGGTTTTATACAATGGAATGACAACTCTTTTATCTCTGCAGGTCAGTATTGCAGCAATCCTCTGGGTTAACTTCACCACCTTTGCAATATGTTCCCTGAATTTCGTGTTTCTATCAACCATCACCCCCTAGATCCCTTGCCTTTCCTACTTCCTCCAGTACAGTTTACAGAGTATGCAGCCTCCCATTGATGTATCCCAAATTTCAAGAATTGACATTTTGCTGTATTAAACTCACAACCCCATTCATTTGCCCATACATTCAGTTATTCAAATTCTCATGCAGGGCTACCACATCTGCACTATTACTAATAACCCTTCCCAGCTTCGCATCAACTGCAAGCAACTGAATATTCCTTTCCCCAATCCACTGACAATGTCATTGATATAAAGGTTAAACAATACAGGTCCCAGTACTGAGCCTTGTGGGACCCCCACTTGTAACCTTCTTCCTTCTTGATATTGCCCCCCCCCCATACACAACTCTCTGATACCTATTAGATAGCCAATCCTGAATCCTAATCTGACATCTAAATCCATGTGCTGCAACTTGAATATCAGCTTATCATGTTGTACCCCGTCAAATGGCTTTGTGAAATAAAAAGAAAAGCAAAGTATGCCTTTCCCCCATCAACTACTCTTGTCACTTTATTATAAAAGGCAATTATATTACTAAAGCAAGAGCACTCCTTAACAAATCGATGGTGACTCTTAGAGATAACATTATCCTCATCTTCCGAATGCTGTACATGGTCCCCTCACTAATTTCTTTAAGATCTTGACTACCAACAAAAAACAAACTGGTCTAGAATTTGACACTCCAGTATGCTACCACTGGAAGGAGGGTAAGATTATGAATCTTACCCTCCTTCTACTCCTTGGGTACCTTTCCCTTGGCCAAGCTTTCACTGAAAAGCCCAGGTCAACCGAGCTGTCAGTTCAGCACATTTTCTCAAAACCCATGCCAAAATTCCATCCAGTCCCATTGCTTTATTGACATCCAGAGTACTCAGTACTTGAAACACAATCTCCTCTTGCACTTCTGAAGTGTTGCAAAAAGTAGCAGTGTGTAAAGAGGGCTCCCATTTGAGATAACTTTTTTGAAATAATTAACAGTATATAAGTTCGATTCCCGTCGTGATGGGAGGAATCTTTATATGGACTTTTTCAATTGAAGGTGAGTTAGCCGATCTCATATGGAGGTAGCAGGGTTTATTCTCCCAGAAACTTGGGTTTTTCATCCCACATACAGGACAATTGGCCCTTCAGAACACACGCAATTTACAGACAAAAAATACTTGCTGTGGTGGTGGTTGTGGGCGATAGATGCCGTTGGTGTAGATACTTGGCAGTAGAAGTTCGGGATAGTAGTGGAGATGGAGAGTTGTACAGTGGGTGTCCTCACGCGATGAGTCTTCGGACTCCTTGGACGTGTCACGAATAATAATAATAATAAGTTTGTGTGTGTGCATGAGTAAGAGTTGCTATAAAAGTTGTGCGTCTGCAGTGTTATTAGTGTGTGGGATTTTTTGTTTAAGTTTATTTATAAATTCTTTAAAATTACAACTCAGTATAGTAACCGGCAAAGGAAAGATGGTGGCAGCTTTGTCCATGCAAGAATTCAATTTCGATTTCATTCGTTTTTCATGAAATGCGATGTGTGCTATATGTACTCATTTGATTATATAGATAGAGTGTGAATATTTAAGGTAAATGGAAGGAGGGTATGTGTGAAGTGTGAGTGGAATGAGGGCTTGATGAGTACTAATCTGATAGAAAAGGACAGTGTAAAAGATCAGTGAAAAAAAGGTTAAAAAAGTTTTGAAAAAGAGAACGAGTGATCAGAGAACCTTAACAATTGATGGTAAGAAAGACAAAAGCGATGTGAATATGACAGAAGTTACAAAACAAAGTGCAGTTAAAGATAAGGTTGTGGCATTGACTGTGAACAAGTGTGTATTACACAAGGTTTGAAAATTCAAAAGAATGAATGAGAGCGAAAGTGTGTTGCAAGGTTCGAAAGTTTGAAAGAATGAATGACAGTGGAAATCTGATGTAAGATTCTAAAGATCAGTTGGTTAAGTTGAGGCAAGAGTTGAAATAGATGCAGAATGAAATTAAGAGAATTTGAGATATGTATGGAAGAGTGAAAATGATGAAAAGAAATAATGTTGGTATAAAAGAGGTAATGAAAGATGAGTGGTGTTATATGGTGATTCAATTATTAAAGGTGTACTGAATGAGAGGATGCATAAAGTATATTTTACTGGAGGTAGAATGAGTCGAGTTAGATATGAGAAGTAAGTGAGCAAAAGAACTGGTACGAAATCACTTGACTGCAAACAAACAAAGAATGTCAGATTGGATATTAGGACATTGTTGAGAAGGATAAAAGAGAATAGTGTGATAGGAAAGGTAGTAAGAATGTTGCCCAGGTATGACAGTGGTGAGATGAGGCAGAGTAAGATTATGAATGATACGTCAGCAGAAATGTGTGAGGAAAAAGGAGTGTAGTTTGTTAATGTGTGGAATGAGTTTGAAGGATAAAGTGAGCTGTACAGGAGCGATGGACTGCATTTGAGTGGTTTTGATGCGAGTCACTTGGAGAGACTGCTGCTGGAAGGTAGAGAAGTTAGTGTGGAGAATGAATCTGATCAAGTGGTAAGCAATATGGAGGAACGGAAGAGTAAGACAGGAGAAACTGAAGAGGTGGTTGTGAATGAAGAAGTGAGTGGCATGAGTATAGAGAATGAGAGAACAGGTGTGCAAGACAGACAGGGAAACAGAGAGGCTCAGGGTGGACAGAGGAACACAGCGTGAGAAAGGTATATGTTCCAATAGGATGTGAATGCATGCATAGACAAAAAAAAAAGGGAAGGGGATGACCTGGGATCAAGGGAAAACAGTTGTATCTGAAGAAGGTTCTAAGATGAATAAGGAGAAAAAGAAATGGATCAAGTTAAGCATTGAGAAGTCACATCAAATAAGTGGTGTCAGTGGTACAAGCTATAGATCCAGGAATAAGCTGCTGTGTTTGTATACAAAAGCTAGAAGTGCAAGAAACAAGGCAAATGAAATGGTTGCATTAATTGAGTCTGTTCACCCAAAAATTGTTGGAATAAGTGAGATATGGTTGGATGAGGATGACATCCTGACAGGAATAGAGATGGAAGAGAATGATGTGTTTCGTGAGGATAGAAAGGGTAAAAAAGGGAGGGGAAGTGCTATTAATTATAGAGAAAGAGATATGTCCATACAAAGTAGAGATGCATGAGGGACAGAGTGTTGAGGCAGAGTGTTCTGAGGCAGTATGGTGTGAGATAGAGGTGAATAGAATGAAATACTTGGTTGGATGTTGTTATAGATCTGGTAATGTGGATGGTAGTGACTATGAAATATATAATCAAATCAGCCAAGCAAATAAGAAAAAGATAATTATTATGAATGATTTTAAATATAGCAATATAGACTGGGATGATGAGATAGCAACTGGAAGTAAAGAACATGAGTTTGTTGAGTTTTTGAGGAACAACTACCTCAGACAGTATGTAACAGAGGGTACACAAGGATTGAGGGTCTTGGATTTGATCATCTCATCAGAGGATGTAATTATAAATGAGGTGTCAAATCACCATCCAGTTGGTGAGAGTGACCATGAAATGATTAGCTGGTGGTTGCCAGCAGTGTGAGGACCTCTGTGAGAAAAGGGTATATGTGGAACTACAAGGCTGGTGATTATGAAGAGCTCAGGATAAAGCTTGCAGGGGTAACATGGAATGAGGAGTTAGCTGGAAAGGGATCACTGCAGCTTGGGCGATATTCAAGAACTCTAGTAGAAGCAATGTCTAAATGTAATCCAAGAGTTAGAAGGCAAAATAAGGTAGGTGTGAAATATCGCATGCTTGATCTACTAATTAAGCATGCGATACAGAGGAAAAAAGGCATTATGGAAACAGCATAAGAGAAGTGGTAATAACCAATTCCATGAGGATTACAAAGACCAAGCAAGGAGGGTGATGTGTTTGGTAAGGGTAGCAAAAGTGAAGTATGACCAGCAGTTAGCTAATGAAGCCAAAAAGAATCCTAAGGAGCTCTTTTGATATGTAGCCAGCAAAAAAAAAAAAAAAGAATGATTATGGAAAGATGACATTGATTGGAGAAAATGGTATAAGGACAACTACAGTGGAAGATATAGCGAGATACTTAATGAGCAGTTCATAAAGGTCTTTGATTCTTGTGAATGTGACATCATGGAGAGATTGAGAGCAGTTAATGATGGGAAGGAGAGACTGACTGAAAGTGAGCAAGAGTATATGGGAAACTGAGCAAACTTGATGTTAATAAGGCTGTTGGACTTGATAATATATCACCACATATTCTGAAGGAATGTGCCAGAGAGATAACATCTGCCTTGACATTAATATGAGTCTTGCTTTGGGTTGAGTTCCAGAGGAGAGGAAGGAGGGCAAGACTGTGTCACTTCATAAGGGAAGTGATAGAACTCAAGCATCAAATTATAGTCATATCTGTGTGTCAGGTGTTGTGGTTAAGTTGTTAAAGAAGCTAGTGAGAGCTAGGATCCAGAATTGGGTTGACAACGATGATATTATCTTGATGGATGGCATGGATTTGCTAAAGGGAGGTTATGCTTTAGTAATCTACTTACTTATTACAATAAGGTGACAGCTTCCTTGGGCGAAGAGGGATACACAGTAGTATACTTAGATTTTGCAAAAGCTTTTGATAAATTACTGCATGATAAGTTGATAGTCAAACTAGAGTGGACTGGGGTTGGATATTAGATTACTGCATTGGATCAGAAACTGGCTATCTGATAGGTATCAGCATGTTGTTTATGGGGGAGCAATATCCAGAGGATATTGCTCCCGCATAAACAACTTGAAGAGGAAAGTCACTAGTGGTATGACTCAGAGGTCTGTTTTAGGCCTTTGCTGTTTAACCTGTATGTTAATGATATAGGCAAAGATTTGGATGGGAATATTCAGATGTTTGCAAATGGTGCAAAGCTGGGACAAAATATGAAGAGTAGAGAAGATGTTGTGACTTTACAAGAAGACTTAAATAAATTGAGTGAATGGGCACGGAAATGGGGATGTGAGTTCGATGTTGCGAAATGTAAGGTTCTAAAATTTTGGAAACAAAGATTGGATGTAGAATTTATGTTTAATGGGGATATATTGTTGGAGATTCAGGAAATAATAGATCTTGGGGGTGATCTGTGTCCTGCCTTCCATTGAAGGCAGCATTCATTTGTTTTCTCTACAGTGTGGGCACTTCCACTTGTCATGATCTGAAATTTAGGGGACACACTGCCAAAATTGTGAGGACAAACAAAGAATTCTGGGATGCGGAGGACACTAATTTGTAGAAGTAAGGAGATTCATGTTCAATTGTATAAGGGTTTGATTAGGTCCCACATAGAATTCTGTGCAGAGATTTGTTACCTGGTTTTCAAAAGGACGAAAAGATGTTGGAAAGGGTCCAAAGATGACTTACTAAGGTAGTTTCTGATCTCTGGAATATTGAATATGAGGAAAGGTTGAGAAGATGCAATTTACAGTCTAGTGTACAGGACGAAGAGGGGTGATATGATAGAGACCTACACGTTAGTAAGGGGTTATTAAAGGATCAATGTTGGAGAGGTTTTACAGCAAACGATGGGAGATCAGGGGAGAACCAGAGGACATCCCTGGAAGCTGTATAAGGAGGGAGTGAGAAGTAGGCTTTTTGCATGCAGAGTTGTGAATGATTGGATTGCCATGTCTGTGATTGTGGTGTCTGCAGAGAATTTGAGTGTTTTTAAGGGGTGGTGTGAGATGAACTGTGTGTATGACAAAAGCACCTCCTAGATGAGTTTTTGACTCCATGGGATCTTGGGATAATAATAATTAACCTCAAACCTATTCTATTCCTCTAGTATTAAAACCTACTTCTCCAGGATGAAATATCCCAATATAGTGCTCATCGAACAACTCCACTCTGTCATCTGCATCAGTCACTCTATTCCCATTTTTATCCAACAATGTCATTCTTCCACAATCATTTCTTTGGATCTCAGGGCCAATCTCTTCTCATATTCCAGTTATGACTTCCTTAGCATACTAGTGAATCCCCTGGCTTGAGTCTTATATTCTTCATGCATCTGCTTTTCATCCTTCTGCTTATATTTCTTCCATAACTTCTTTTTAGCCTGCAGTTCCTGTTTGATATTGTGTCATCCACTTTACACCAAATTGTGTCCTCTTCTTCATTTGTGGTATACAGCTTACTATTGCTGCTAATAAATATTCCTTCACAATTTTCCAGGCACTAATAATACCTCATCCTCCCAGTTCCTCCCTCCATGGAACTGCCCCAAGTTGATATCTAAGACTATTATAATCATCTACCTTATAATTCCATGCACATTCCTCTCTTTGATACTTTTGCATGTCTATTCATCTTCCAAAACCACATGGTCACTCTCTCCAAATTGGGATCAGAGATGCCATCTCAGTTATAATCAGCAGGTGATATGACCAAATCCAAAACTCTTGAGCCTCGTGTTCCTTCTACTACATGTTGCCTAAGACATTTGCATCCTTGAAGAATTCTAGAAATTCCATTCTCTTATTACCAAATGCAGTTTCCTCTTCCAAATTTATACTTCTGTTATTAAAATCTCCCATAACAATCATTCTTATTGCATTTGCCAAGCTCAACTGCCTAAACATCTCCTGTTCCTCACCACTATGCTCCCTGGCTTGTCGCAAAATCCCACTAAATATTCTGTCTTGCCTGCCGCTATGTCATACCATATGCTTTCAAAGCCATTAGTTCTACTTCCCTCCAAATCTTCCTCCACTCTGAGAGGACACAAGTCATCACTTATCATAAGCAGTACTTCACAGCCTGGTTTTCCCTTCCTATCCTCTTAAAAAATGCTGTATCCTTCTACTTCTATTCCTGTTAATATATCGTCTTCCATCAACTGAATCTCAGAGATCCCAATCATCTCTGGACAGGCTGATGCTATCAGCACCACCAATTCATCTCCACTGGATTCAGCATTACCTGATGTATATCCCACCTCTCCCAAGAACCTATTCACACAGGAGGCCACTCCTGCTACCATCCACCCTGTTAATTCTAATTTCCCTGCAATGACACACACACACCTCTACTTGTTCAGAGAACAGTAATCTTTCCAGATTCCTACGTCCTTCCTCATTCAAATTCAAGCGGTCTCTCACTTTCAAATGCCCTCCAAGCATCTCTTCTGACACAATCTGGCTATCATACTATTCACTATTAATGCTCTTCTCCTCAGCTTGTCATTATCATACCTGGGCAACAAACCCACTATCTTCCCTCTTTTAGTCTTCTTCTATACAACCTCTAGCATGAACTTCAGATCTCTTGTCAACTGATTCACACTGCCTCTCAAGTGATCCATGCCCACCATCACAATCATCTCATCCACCCTGCTTTGCCATAGCCACAGTTTCTATCATTCCTCCAGGTAAACACTCCTCAGGGCGAGCACACCATGGATCATCAAGTCTCCACACATCACACCTCTCACCACTCTGTTCCTTACTTGCTCCTGCATCCCTCACTCTCTCTTCTCTAACACTTTCTTCCATTGTTCCCTTACTTATCTGCTGTCCTAGCATTACTCTCTATCCCTTGTTCCAGCACTCCGTATCATTTTTCTCATTCCCTCCCTTCTACTGTTTTCATTCTCTTCTCTTCTATCATTCCCATAACTATCTCTCACTCATACTCTGATTTGCTTTGCATTCATTGCTTCCATTTTTTCACTCTTCTCAACTCATTCATTAGATGATGAAGGTTAGTGGAGTAGTGAGACGAAGAGTTGTAGAGTAGATGTCCTCCCTCGATGAGTCTTTCGACTCCCTAGAGGTGTGATATAATAATAATTTCCGAGACATTCTACCCCCCCCCTCCCAGTTCAGTGCATCTCTCTCTCTCTCTCTCTCTCTCTCTCTCTGCAAGCTACCCAACTCTTGCTTGTCATTTATCCTCCCAACTAAGATCACCTCCAAAAACTTCATGATTCAAACTTTCCACATTCCCCACTTTTAATTTTTCATTTACATTCTGCTCATCATCTTCAATCACACTACTCATCTCTCTAGGGCAGTATTCTCCTGCCTCTTACATCATGCTGCCAAGGTCTGTTATACTAATCTCCAACTCACAAAGTTCTTCCCATTTCCTACATATTCTGCATATATGCACTCCCCAATCTCTCATTTGCCACATATCCAACTGCTGGGATGCATACATGTCACAAGCACCGTATACCACAAAATCCCATAGTATGTTATGCAAAATGCAGTCCTTAAATGAGGGAAGGACTTGGTGACAAGCCATTAGTAAAATGAGGTGAAGCTGCTGCCATCATTCAAACTGCACAAGAAGAAGAACTATTTACTAAGAATTTACTATTTACTATCTACTACAGCTATACTAAAAATTTTATGTTTTTAAGTAGAATTTCCCCAACTGCAATTATTTTATATTGTGCTATTTAAAGTAGAAAACTCTAATAAAAATAACAAAAACTTATCTTTTTCTTCTCTGCTACCTCTGAACGTGTCTGACTCTGACCTTACCCTCTTAATAAGAATAAACCAGCAGCAAAACACAATATAAATAACATAAAAACTTCAATTGCAACACTACTAATGGATACTTATATCAAACTGAAAAAACTGTTGGGAGGGAGGGAATGTTGGAAAAAGCCACATTATATGCTGATTAAAACAGTTTTTTTTTAGCACAGCTCAAATCTACCACCACCTTTTACCAAGAGTAATTGGCATAAATGAGTTTCTATTTATATGGCAAGAGGATGACTGTTCTTAGCAAGTTTCTCTCTTGGTTAGAAAGTAAATAATACTTGCCAAGAAATTATATTCTTGTTTAATCCTTCAGCCAAGTAACAGCAAATAAAGTTTACAGAGGAATGAATAGCATAATGCACAGCAATATACATGTCTAAAATGAAACATGATTTGCATTATTAGATACTGACACAATTGATATGAAGTCTACAGCCTCCACCAAGGCTGCAGACTTCACAAGATACCCATGACTTGACTCAAGTATAAGCAAACTGTTTGCTTATGCTTGAGTCAAGGATTTTACCCACTAATTTCTTGGCAAGTATAAATTAATTAGGATGAGTGGTTCAAAGCAATGATTATGAAATATCTTATAGAATGGGATATATATGAGCATTGCAAAGCTTGTTGAATGAAAAGAGGAATGGAGGGCTTCATCATTAGTAAAAACTATTAATAGAATTCGAGGCTGCAGATTTCTCACCAGCACTAAAGTGCCCTAGAGTCTTGGGAATAATCTGGCATTGGTGGGAATCTGAAAAAAAAAAAAAAATGAAGTAATGCACTGTGTTTCAGGAAATCCAATTGCAAAAGGGTGGATAGTGAGATCCTTTGCATTTGCAATTTGGAAAGTAGGCTCTGTGTCTGATAAATAAAAATACCTTGGAAGTGTCTTGCTGTGGACTGAGAATGACAGAATCTATACTGGTGAGTCAATGATTAACTGGCAGGCTTCCAGATGGTAAAGCACTTATGTTGATAATTCTCTCCAATATATTCGAGAGAACGGTGGGTGCAATAGGACCGCTTGATGACTGGCTTTTATCGCCCTTCTTTGAGATAGGGTGAATATAAACTTCGTTCCATGCTGTTGTAGGGCATTTGTTGTTGTTGTCGAGTTCATTGAAGAGCTTCTAGATATGACTGTGGGTCTGTAGAACTGCTTTGGTAATCTGTTGAACTTTCATGGAGTAGAGCTTTTCTATAGGGGCCTCGTGAGCTTTTCTATATCGTCAATTTTCTGCACAGCAATTGCTGGACAAGAATAGATATGGGCAGGTGTTAGTTCGACTCCTGGACAATTCTTGCATATTTCACAGCTTCTAGTACAGTCCAGATGAATTTTCATGCCTTTAAAATGTTCCATCCTTAGTCTAGCTATTTCTCTATTTTCATCAATTTTTCTGATTTCATTCTCCTTCTTGATAGTTTGTTTCACCAATCTTATTTTTGCGACAGTTAGCATTGATTAGTGATAGTGAGTGTAATATTTGAGGTAAGTATCTTGCTTCTTTGGCTAGTCTGTCTGCTCTCTCACTGCCTTCAATATATGGGCAGGTATCCATTGCAGTGTACAGTTCTTATTTTTCAAATTTAAGGTTGCTAGATGTAGATGATTATTCCTTCTGTAATGTTTATTATTGGATTAGAGATTGTTAATTCACAAGTGAAGTTTAAAGCTATTTTGCCAGCTACGGTTTTGATTTGCATTTCCTCGCCTCCAGGTAGAGTTAGAAAAACCCTTGATCCTCCTTGGTTGAGTGCTTCATCAGATTATCCATCAGTATAGGCAATAACATGGTTTTGATTATTTAAGTGATGTATAGTATCAAGTATATTACTAAATCACTTAAGGAATTGACAACATAGATACGAATATAAATTAAATTACACTTTAATAAATATTTCCGATATTTTGGCAACATCACGGTTGCCATCTTCAAAAGGAACTTACAAAAAAGGCACGTAGGCACTACAACACAGTAACTGACAATGAAGTGATCAAGCTATTGTTCTCCTAAAAGTCCTGATGGTGCCCCCTAGCAGGCTAAGTAGGTGTTCTTGGCTGTTAGGCTGAAGGTCTGCTGATGTAAGCCTCCCAAATTTGGGGCAGTCTCGTGCAATCAAATTTGTTGAGGTTCGGAGAGTTTTTTAGGGCTGAGGCTGATTCCATAAATAGTCTTTCGAATTTGTATTTGCTATGGTGTATTACTGTAGCTTTCTTCCACCGTACTGCTTTTTTTATATTTTTTTAAATCTACTACATTCACTATTTTTTCTTTGTAAGCTTCAATTAACATCTTTTCTGCGCTTTTCATTGATGTAATCATTCAATGCTTGCTTTTGTTCTTCTACCGTTTGCTTCACTAGCAAATTCTCACGTCCTCCACTTTTCCTGGCTATACATATAACTGATTCACATCACTGCGTGGGTGCAAGGCATAATTCAATGTCCTTAATTTTTGCGTTTTATGATCACGTGCATCCAAATTGGCTTGTGTTCAGTCAACTATTCCAGATTACCTCTTCTATACACATTATTTTTTTGGTCTAGTCATTTTCTACAATTGTGTATTTTTAGCTACCCCCTAAAGCAAGCTGTTTAGGGAATGTGGAAGAAAGCTACAGTAATACACTGTAGCTTTCTTCCACCTTTCTTCCAGCAAATACAAATTCGAAAGACTATTTATGGAATCAGCCTCAGCCCTAAGAAACTCTCCAAACCTCAACAAATTTGGTTGTATGAGACTGCCCCAAATTTGGGAGGCTTATATCAGCGGACCTTCAACCTAACGGCCAAGTACTTAGCCTGCTAGGGGGCACCATCAAGACTTTTAGGAGAACAATAGCTTCATCACTTCATTCTCAGTTACTGTGTTGTAGTGCCTACGTGGCTTTTTTGTAAGTTCTTTTTGAAGATGGCAATGTGATGTTGCCGAAATATCAGAAATATTTATTAAAGTGCAATTTAATTTATATTCGTATCTATGTTGTCAATTCCTTAAGTGATTTAGTAATGCATAACCAACGTATAAGCCTGTCTACGAGAAGTATCAAGTATAGTGGGGAGGATTAGCTGTGTTCTCCTACCAGGATCTTGGCCGACTAGCCATCAGTCATGTTTGTAGCATGTTGAGCACAGTTAAGTTTGCAATGGATTTCTTTGGTGGGCTGGCAACCTACAACACAGTCAGAAACCCTGATGGAACTGATATAGATGGCAGTGCCAATATTTCAGTGAAGTCCGGAGGGCTATACCCAGATCATGCGTCCACGTGGACCCTCCCTCCCCGGGGAAACATTGTGTCATAATGAACCATGGTGAAGTTCATACTGAGCAAAGAGCTGGTGAAAAGCTATAAAATGCATCTCCCAAGATCTTGTGGCCAGCAAAGGAGATTAGGCCACAACTCCTCCACTACAATGCCAAGATGAAAAAAGAAAGGCTATAAAGCCCATGGTGGCCAAAATGGGCAAACACTGGATGTAATTAAATTTCCCTGACTATATGACTACTCTGATCGAAACCATTTATGGAGGCCAGAGCATGGTGCAGTGGGGAAGCTTTCCTAAATAATAAGCAATACTGGAATAGCCCAAAGAATTCATAAATATAATAGTAATCAATGCAATCCTTTTTTTTCTCTATATAGGAACATTTAATTGTCAAACACTTAAAGAAGAGGAAGACTTTACCATCTTACAGCAAGAACTAAATCATATTAAATGGGACACCATAGGTTTAAGTGAAGTTCACAAGCAGGATGAACATTTAATAAAACTAAAAAATGGAGAATACTTATACTATTATGGGAAAACTAAAAGGCAATATGGAGTTGGATTTCTAATTAACAAAACAAATACACACCTTATAGAAGAACTTAATTATACAGATGAAAGAATAATAGAAATCACACTTAAAATAAACTCCAAACTTAAAGTCAGGATCATCCTGCCTTGACATATTTTTTTAATAGGAGTCTTGCACTTGGTCAAGTTCCTAAGGAGTGGAAGGAGGGCAAGATTGTGCCACTTTATAAAGGAGGTGATCGAACTCAAGCATCAAACTATAGGCCTATCTGTGTGTCAGGTGTTGTGGTTAAGTTGTTGGAGAAGCTTGTGAAAACTAGGATCCAGAGTTGGGTTGATAACAATGGTATTATCTTTGATGGACAGCATGGATTTGCTAAAGGGAGGTCATGTTTTAGTAATCTACTTACTTATTACAATAAAGTGACTGCTTAAAGTGACAATAATATACTTAAATTTCGCAAAGGCTTTTGATAGAGTACCTCATGATAATTTGATATTCAAACTAGAGCAGATGGGGTTGGATATTAGATTAGTGCACTGGATTGGAGACTGGCTATCTGATAGGTATCAGCAAGTTGTGTATGGGGAGAGCGATATCCAGGAAAAGGAAAGTTGAGTGGCTCAGGGGTCTGTTTTAGGGCCATTACTGTTTAACTTGTATATTAATGATATTGGTGGAGATTTGAATAGGCATATTCAGTTGTTTGTAGATGATGCAAAGTTGGGACGAACCATGAAGAGTGAAGATGTTGTGGCCTTACAAGAAGACTTGAATAAATTGAACGATTGGGCACGGAAATAGGGATGCGAGTTCAATGTTGCAAAATGTAAGGTTTTAAAATTTGGAAAACAAAGATGGGATGCACAATTTATGCTTGGTGAGGATATACTGTTGGAGGTGGAAGAAATAAGAGATCTGGGCGTGGTAGTGGATAAGGATCTAAAATTCAGGGGACACATAGCCAAAATTATGAAGACAGCACAAAGGCTTCTGGGAATGATGCGGAGGACACTGACGTGTAGAAGTAGGGAGATTCTTGTTCTGTTGTATAAGGCTTTGATTAGGCGCCACATATGGACTATTGTGGCCAGATTTGGTCACCTGGTTTTCAGAAGGATGAAGAGAAATTGGAAAGAGATCCAAAGGCGAATGACTAAGGTAGTTTCTGACCTCTGGAATGTTGAGTATGAGGAAAGATTGAGAAGATGTATTTTGCAGAGTCTGGTGGACAGGAGGAAGAGGGGAGATATGATAGAAACCTACAAGTTGGTAGGGGTTGTTATAGGATCCATGGTGGAGAAGTTCTACAGAAAATAGTGGGAGATCGGGATAGAACCAGAGGTCATCACTGGAAACTGTATAAAGAGGGTGTGAGTAGGGGAGTGAGAGGCAGGTTTTTTTTGTGCAGAGTTGTAAATGATTGGAATGCTTTGCCTGAGAGTGTGGTGTCTGCAAGGAGTTTGAATGTGTTCAAGGCACGGTATGATGAGCTGTGTGTGTGTGTGTGTGTGTGTGTGTGAGATAAAAGGACCTCCCAGATAAGTCTTTGACTCCATAAGGTCTTGGGGTAATAATAATAATAATATGCTGCTCCTCACCTCACACTGCTGCAGTGAGTCATAAAATGCTTCTATCCCTTCATCAGTGTGAGGTGAGGAGCTATTATTTTTCTCTTGCTATTTCTTTTTTTTCTCTAGAGAAAAAAAAAGAAATAGCAAGCAAAACTTTACTATAGTAATGGGCAATTTTAATGCCAAAATAGGTTATCCCATTCACCAAATAGACACAACAAGACCATACTTATATGTAACTCAGGATGGCTCTTAGAGAATTCTCTATCAGAGCTTTACATTATGAATACATTTTTTAAGTAAGTCCCCAAAAGAAAATGGACATGGTGAAGTCCAAATGGAGAAATAAAAAATTAAATAGATTATATACTGTGTAATAATAAAGAAATAGTTCAAGATACCTCAGTACCACATCAAGTAAAAACAGGAAGTGACCACTGACTGGTGAGAGCTAAAATTAAAATAAACCCCAAATTAGAAAGAATAAAATGTCTAAACAACAAAACATCAAGAAGTTTTGACTTAAAACCTATTGAAAACAGGATTATGAAGAAAAACTCAATCAAAAACTAGACTTAATAAATATATTTGAAGAAGATATAAATAAAATAAGCAAAAACCTAACAGAAGTATTAATCTCAGCAGCCAATGAATTCAAAAGCAACAAACAACAAAAAAGACCATAAACTTTCAGAGGAAGCCTTACAACTAGTAAAAAAGAGACAAAATGTGAAACAAGACAAAAACTTAACTTCTAAAATAGAATATCCAGAACAATGTAAAACAATAAGGAAAAAGATGAAAAATGAAATAAGATCTTATAACAGTAGAAAAATAAAAGACACAATTGAAAACAATAAAAATATGAAAATACTAAGAAAACATTTATCAGTTGGAAAAAGTCAAATACCTGCAATAAAAGATAAGAAGAATGGAACTACAATGAGGAACCAAGAACAAATCCTAAGCAGGCTAGAAGAATTTTATAAAGAACTCTATAGTAATCCTTCAATACATAAATATAAACAACTCTTCACTGCATATAGAATTCATCCCCCATTCACTTCAGATGAAATAAAACAAATATTAAAACAAATGAAAAATGGAAAATGTCCTGGTGAATAAAGTCCTGGTTCCTAATTATTATTATTATTATTAATTAATTCACATAGAATTAATTAAATGGGGAGGAAACAACATAATTCACCATGTCACAAACTTACAAAATCTATGTCTAGAAGAGGAAAAGATACCAGAAAACCGGAAAAATGCTACTCTGATACTGTTATTTAAAAAAGGAGACAAAGTAGAAATAAAGAACTATAGACCAATTAGTATTCTCTCTAATCTGTACAAAATTCTCACAGAAGTAATAACAAACAGGTTAACCCCTCTTCTAGACTCAAATCAAGCAGTAGAACAAGCAGGATTCTGTAAAGACTTTAACACAATTGATCATATTCATGCAGTAAAATAAATAACAGAAAAAGCAGAAGAAAACCCATTGCCTCTCTGTTTAGCCTTTATTGATTATGAAAAAGCACTTGATTCCATCAAAACTAATGCAATAATCGAAGCACTCCAGAATCAGGGAGTTCCTGGAGAATATACGGACCTCCTCTTCCTCCAGGAAATATACCACACTGCAAAAGCAACAATCCAACTTCACATGAGTAGCAATAAAATATCAATTGAAAAAAGTGTCCAACAAGTTGACTCTCTATCACCCAAAATCTTTATACAGCAGTCCTTCAAGAAATATTTAATAATATAAACTGGACAAACCTTGGTATAAAAATAACAGAAACTTAACACATCTAAGATATGCAGATGATATCATAATTTTTGCAAACACTCCAGAAGACCTTAATATAATGACAGAAGACCTATATCATGAAGCAGAAAAGTCGGTCTAAAAAAACTAAACAGAAAAAACTATAATCATGTTGTAAATCATTTTGTAATACCAAAAAACATAATAGAAAACAATTTCTTGGAAAGAGTCTCTTCATATACATACTTAGGTCATCTCATTGATCTAAACTGTGGACTCCAAAAGGAAATAAACAGAAGAACTCAACCTGCCTGGAGTGCATTCAGAAAATTGAAAAGCATTTTTCAAAACAATGATGTCACACTCTGTTTAAAAAGGAAGACATTTAACCAGTGTATACTTCTAATCATCACATATGGTTGTGAAATTTGGTCTCCAACAATGGCAACAACTCAAAGAAAAATGGAGATACTGATGCTAGGCATCACATTAAAAGATAAGAAGCAAAACACCTGGATAAGAAGCCAGACTCATATCACTGACATCATTCTTCACCACAAGCGACTAAAATGGAAATGGGCTGGACATCTATCCAGAAGAGAAGATGAGTGATTGACCACCATACTAACGAACTGGATTCCAAAAGAAGGGAAACGAGGCCGAGGACATCCTAAAAGAAGTTAGAGTGATGAATTGTTAATTTTGTTAGGGAAAATTGGTCAATCATTGCCAAGAACAGAGAAATGGGGAAAGAACTGGAGGAGTCCTTCGTCCAGCGGTGGACAGAAAATGGCTGAAATGAAGAAGGTAGTGTCAAGTCCTTTTCTTTTATTTTCATGCTGTGAATCCTTTTTTGAACAAGGTTCTAGGAGATTTAAGTTAATCCATGTGTTTTTTTTTGATAGTATAGTGTAAAAGAATGGCTCTTTGCTTATTTCAATGGACAGGTGCTCTAAGTTGATCTGTTTTCTAATTTCATGATCATTTTGTAAAGTAGATGATCTCTTTACTCTAGATTTTCCTGTCCAGGCATCGAAGTCCTGAGTGAGATGTGATCCTGTTGTTGGCTCCTGATTCTATTAGTAAATTTAACTGTGGAGAGTTTTCTTCTGTCTTCTAGTATGTGAAGCCCACACTCTCGTTGGGCTTTTAAATTATTTGTGGACGAGACTGCACCTATAATAATTTTTGCTGCTCTTGATTGTACTCTGTCAAGTTTTACTTTTGAGCTAATAGAAGCTGGAGCCCAGATTGATGAGGTATATTCCATCGTGGGTTGTATGAGTGCTGAATATGTAGTTTTGAGTGTCTTCAGTTTTGCTCCCACTTTGTTTTGCAAAGCCTTTTGATGATATTAAGCTTTTTAAGGGCTTTATTAGATATATTTGTAATATGAGTTGTAAATCTCAGTTCAGTATCTACGGTTAGGCCTAAGTATTTTGGAGACTGTTTTTCTTATTTTGGTATTATATATTTTGATTTGGGGATTGTAATTGTGTCTATTTTTTCTATCAGTGGAGAAGATACTCAGTTTCATTTTTTCCAGGTTTATCTGTAATTTAAGTTCCTTTGCCTATCTTTCTAAGCCTTTTATTGAATTATTTAAGAGCTTTTTCAGATTGTTGAGGATTATTGCTTGTGTGCCAGATTGCTATATACCATCTGCATAGCATGCTCTTTTTGTGTCTTTTATTATGTGAGGATGAACATTGTTCATATAGATGAGAATAGGAGTGGGTTTAAAACAGAACCTTGTGAGACTTCAGCCCAAGTTCGATGCATTTTGGAATAAATTCCCTTAACTTTTACTTTCATTTTTCTTCCTTTCATGAAATCTGAAATACAAATGAAGGTGTTCCTCCTTATTCTAGTATCGTATGCAATTTTTATTAACTTTTGTCTGCAAATGCGATCGAAGATAAAAATACTGATTTTCTGTACTGTGTTGAGACCTGTATGCAGTTTGGTAAAAATTGATGTTATTTTTTAAGAGCCAATTCATAAGTCTAGTATGTATTATTCTTTTATTTAGTTTACAGAGAGTACTAGTCAAAGCTATTGTAGGGCAGATGACAGATGAATATGAAATGATCACAAATGATGCATAAGTTGTGCAGAAGGAAAATGGTGTGGAGTTTGTAGACCAGTGGACAGAATTTGATAGATGAAAGGCCTTATATCATGCTGATGGACTGCACTTAAACGGATTCAGAGTTAAGCATCTAAGAGAAAGCCTGTTCACTTTGAAGATGTGGAAGTGCAACATCAGAAAAACTAAAGCTATTAGGGTGGATGCAGGTGAGTGTGTGCAGGCACCCATGAGGCAAGTGAATATGAGAATAACCAAAAAATGCAGAACATAGTCTCTGAAGTGGCAAAATTGAATGACGTAGTCAATACAATGGGTAAAACCTGTTGAGGGGGTGAGGATAAGAGGGATGTAATAGTTTATGTATACTAATTCTAGAAGTCTCAAGAATAAGGAATTGTTGATATTTGGTAAACCTTACCAAATAATTACCAAAAGTTATAGGCATTGGTGAGACATGGCTGAAAGCAGTTGATGTACATTAGAGCAATAAAATGTGAGGAGTACAATATTTTTAGGAAAGATAGAAAAAACAGGAGAGGGGAGAGTACTATTGAATTGCAGACACCCTTGTCTCTGTGATGCAATTTCCAAAAGCATATTAGATTGGTGGGATTATATTACAAGAAACTGATTAAGTGAAGGATCTTGGAGTTATTGTGGATAGGAAATAGAAGTTCAGAAGTTACATTGCAAAAATTGCAAATGCAACTCAGAGAATAACTGTGATGTTGAAACAAACACTCCCATGTAAAGATAAAGAAGTAATTTTGCCTCTTTATATGACCTTGATATGACCACACCTGGACCACTGTAGATCAAGAGCAGTGAAAGCCATATTGGTGGTCAGTGATTAATTGATAGTTTTCAAATGGTGACTGAGTTGACTGGTGATGACTTTCTCCACTATTTTCAATAGAAGTGAAGCAAGTACACTGGAAATTAAAAATGTGAAGAAATTATATTCTTGATTTCACTATCTAAATAAGCAAATAAAAATTTGTGCGTTATTGGCTACTTGTGTATAGAGGCTAATGACTTCACATCAATTGCCTTAGTATCCCAAAATATAAAGCATATATCCTTATTTAGACAAATAAATGCTATGCATTATGGGAAGGCCACTACCCAGACCAGTTTTAACCTTTATTGAAGTATGTTTAAATATGGGGGGGGGATACCTCTCCAAAAGCTCTGAGTGATCTGCGAGATCACTCTAAATCTCACTGAGTGACCCTAAAGGAGCTCTACTAAATTCATTACTCCTGACCTGAATCACTCCAGGGCAGAAAACTCGGTAGTGGTTCCACTCAGTGACAAGCAAAAACAACATGCTACCAAGTGGAACCTCTCTGCTCCCCCTGGAAGAAAGCTAATCCAATGACATGTATTAATAAGTGTCATCAGTGGGAGCCAGACCCAGAAGTGATACCAAGGTCGGAGTAATGCAGAAATCATATTTCCATATACAAGTAATCAAAAGATGTCACACCATATTACTAAAATACTCTGGATTAGAGATAGATCCTGAAAGTTTTTTCACTTGGTTATACTATAAATTAAAGATGTCAAGAAATTATATTCTTGTTTTCATCCTTTATCCAAGTGTAAGCAAAGAACGTTTGCATGTGAAGCGACTTCATGACTGGGCTACTTGTATATAGAGGCTAATGACTTCACATCAATTGCCTTAGTATCCCATAATGTAAAGCACATACAGTCAGAAGATCAGTTAATGAGAGAGTCCATAAGGTCTGCTATCCAGGCAGGAGAATGAGTAGGATAATTCAGGTGTTGGATATGAGGAAAAACAAGCAAGAGCATTAGTGGTGATTGTGTGGACAAATGATCTAAGTGGACATACGGAGCATGTGAGGGAGAATATCAGAAGGTTACTGAGAAGAGTGAAAGATAACAGTGTAGTGGGAAAGGTTGTCAGTGTGTTGCCGAGGTATGAACAATGATGAGTTGCGATGTAGAGCCAAAATCATGAATGGTATGCTAGCAGAGCTGTGTGAGGATAAGGAAGTAGAGTTTGTGGATGCATGGCATGTGTTTGAGGGAAGAATCAAAATTACACAGGCATGATGGGTTGCATTTGAATGGCTTTGGAGTGAGTGCATTGGAGAAGGTTTTGCTGGATGGAAGCACTGTGTGTGTGTGTGTGTGTGTGTGTGTGTGTGTGTGTGTGTGTGTGTGTGTGTGTGTGTGTGTGTGTAAGTACAGGGAGTGTGATGAGTGAAAATCAGGAGAGTGGTACAGGCGAGACAAAGGAGCTAGGCAATGAAAACAATAACAGTGTGAGAGATGAAGAGAGAATGGGTGTGTAAGAGGAACAGGGAAATGGGGAGAGGGAGACATGGCATAGGGAGAGTGGATGTTGAAAGTGGTAGTGAATCTGTGTGTGAAGACGGAGTATATTGCAATATAGGAGAGGAAGTTGAGACGGAGGAGCTATATATGGTAAGTGGTGATAAAGGTGATTCGGCAGGTGTAGTGTAGAAATTACAACCAATAAGTGACTTGGATAGGACCGATCATAGACCTAAAAATGAATTACTGCATTTGTATACAAATGCAAGAAATATTAGAAATAAGGGAGATGAAATGGTTTTACTGATTGGGTTTAACTTATTTCAAAATCATTGAAATAAGTGAAACATGGTTGGATGAAGATGATATTGTAACGGGAATAGAAATGGAAGGATACAGTACTTTTCGCAAGGATAGAAAGGACTAGAAGGGAGGGAGAGTGCTGCTGATGACAGCAGGGGAATTGAGTCCACATAAGGTAGACATGAAAGGAGGAAATAGTGGCAATGGCGAGGCAGTGTGGTGTAGTGTGGAGGTTGAGAAGAAGACATATTTAGATGGATGTTTCTATATATTGGGGAATGTGGAGGGTGGCGATGAGAAATATATAAACAACTTGGATTAGTGAACAAAGAAAGGTTAATTATGATGGGTTATTTTAATTATGGCAGTATATACTGAAATGAAGAAATAGCATTTGAGAATAAGGAAAATGAATTTCTCAAGTTCTTGAGAGATAACTATCTCAAGCAGCACGTAAAGGAGGGCACATGAGGATTGAAAGTGCTAGATTTGATCATTTCATCAGAGGATGTAATTGTGAGAGGAGATTTCATGCTTTCCTCCAGTTGGTGAAAGTGATCATGAAGTAATCACCTGTGTTGTGGCTAGCTTATGCAGACTTTTGTGAGGAAAGGATATATATGTAGAATTATAAGGCTGATGATTATGACAAGCTTGGAGCTATAACATGGAATGAGGTGCTGAGCGGTAAGGCTGCTTGGGAACTGACAAAGAAATACATTACAACATCAATGTGTGAATGCATTCCGAAGGCCAAAAGGCTGAATAAGGTAGATGTAAAATGGATGAATGAGGAGCTTAAGCATGAAATCTGGAAGAAGAAGAAGATGGTACTTTAGAGGTAGTACAAGATGAATAATGGTAATAATCAATTACATACAAAGTATAAAGAACAAGCCAGAAGAGTGACTCAGTAAGGAAAACAAAAGTGCAGCAAGAGCAGAAATTGACAAATCAGGCAAAGAAAAACCCTAGAGAGTTTTTTAGATATGTAGCAAGTAGAAGGAAGAATGATTATGGTAAGAGATGTTAATGGATGAAAATTGTAGAATAGTAACTGCTACAGAAAACATTAGTATTAGTTGAGGTATTCAGTGATCAATGTTTAAGGGTGTTTCATCCTGATCAGGGTGGAATCATAAGGAACTTAAGTGTAGAGGACATAGGAGAAGATAGCTTAATTGTGAGTGATCAGGAGGTATTTGAGGAAATAAATAACCTTGATATTAATAAGGCAAACTGGCAATAGCATTGGCATGCCTGTTTAATAAGAGTCTTACAACAGCACAGGTTCCAAGGGAGTGGAAGGAGAGTGAAATTGTTCCACTATATAAAGTTGGAGATAAGGCTGTAGTTTCGAATTATAAGCCAATTTGTATAGCTGGAGTTGTGGTGTAGGTGGAGAGATTGGTGAGAAGGAATACAGAAATGAGTTCATAACAGCAGTATTCTCTGCAGTTATCAGTATGGGTTTGTTAAAGAGAGATCATGTTTTACTAACTTACTTATGTACTATAACAAGGTGACAAATACCTTGGACAAGGGAGATGCATAGTGGTGTACTTGGATTTTGCAAAAGCTTTTGATAGACTGCCATGCAACAAACTGTTAAATAAATTGAAACAGATGAGATTGGATAACAGACTTCTGAGTTGGATCAGTGACTGGCTGTCAGATAGGTATCAGAAAGTTGTATATGGGGATGCAGTATCCCAAAAGAGGAAGGTCACTAGTGGTGTACTGCAGGAGTCAGTTTTGGGACCATTGTTATTCAATTTGCATGTTAATGATATTGGGATTGGTTTAACTAGTGATGTGTAGCTGTAGCTGTTTGAAGATGATGCAACATTGGGGGGAGAGAGCAAGGTGGAGTCAAGAAGATGTTATGGTCTCACAGGAGGACTTGAACAGGTTGAATGAATGGGTAGGTAAGTGGAACTGTCAATTCAATGCAAAGTGCAAGGTTTAGAGATTTGGTAAGCAACGATGGGATGCAAAGTACACACTTGGTGGGGAAACTTTAAAGGAAGCAGAGGAGATGAGAAATCTAGGAGTGATGGTGGACAAGGACCTGAAATTTAGGGACCACACTGCACCAGTTGTGAAGATGTCACATCAGATAATGGCAATGATGCAGAGGACCATGACACGCAGTAATAGAGAGGTTATGACCCTTGTATAAGGCCTTGATCAGGAGTCATACAATGGGACCATAGTCTGCATACTTTTACATGTCAAGCTACTAACCACAGCCATAATGTGATATGATAATTTCACAATCTGACAATGTGACACATAAATGTCAGGCCCTGTCCATTATCAATCCCAGATCTCATCTCCTAAACATCCTTCAAAATTTCCCCACAAATTTTATACTCTGCATCCCACCCACCCTTGATTACAATTTGAAAATCTTACACTCTGCAACACTGAACTGACCTGTTCACTTTTACAATCTATTCACCTCATTCATTTCCCAAACTGTACATCATCCAGAAAGAATATGAGGGGTGTTCAAAGAAAGACTGAACTTTTTAAATAGCATGCCAACCAACACAGAGAGCACGATGCCGCTACTGAGTGCACCTAACAGCCGGTTTTGACACCAAACTGTCATTTGCCCTGTTCTGCTAGCATTAGTCGTCAAGTTACCTCCACTGAAGTAAGCACGTGCACAAGCTATTTTCTGAATTGTGACCTTGAAGAACATCTGGGTGTGAAATTTTGCTGCAAACTTAGGAAAAAGTTTACAGAGACCTTTCAATTGCTTAACCAAGCATATGGTGGAAAACTGTATGAGCTGGACGCAATGCTATGAGTAGTTTAAGCATTTTAAAAAGGGCACAATGTCGGTCAGTGAAGATTCCAGGGGCCTGGATGATTTCAACATGGTTATTGTCTGTTGATGTGGAAGGCAACAACTATGTCGAGAGAGTTCGTGCTGTGATTTATGGAAATCGTCGTTTAAGTGTCTGAGAAGTTGCTGATGAAGTGGGCATCAGCATAGGATCTTGCCATCAAATTTTGACCAAAAAACTTCAGATGCATTGCATCAGTGTAAAATTCGTGCTGCGTTTGACTGATGATCAGAAAAAGAACCACGCTGAAATCAGTCAGAAACTGCTTGCCAATGCAAATAGGAATGAAAACATCATAACAGGAGATGAGATATGATGTTGAAACCAAGATGCAATCATTGCAGTGGGTGGGGAAAAGGTCTCCTCGACCAAAAAAAGCACAGATGAGTCGGTCAAAGATCAAGGTGATGTTGGTTGTGTTTTTTTGATTGAAAAGGCACTGTCCATTATGCATTTGTACCACGTGGTCAGATGGTAAACAAAGAGTTGCACCAGGAAGTTTTAGCAAGTTTGAGGGATGCTGTGAGCAGGAAGAGGCCTGAATTATGGGAAAACCAGATTTGGATGTTGCACCATGATAATATGCTGGCTCATGCATCACTCCTCATCCACAGTTATATGGCAAAACATCAGACATCTGTTGTGTCCCATCTACCCTATTCTCTGGAGTTAGCCCCAGTAGACTTTTTCCTGTTTCCTAAAGGATGTCATTTCCTTTATGGTCGTTTCCAAACCATACAGGAGATTCAGGAAAATGCGATAAGAGAACTGTACACCATCATAGAAAGTGCATTCCAGAAAGCATTTCTACAATGGAAGAAACAGTGCTTAAAATGTTGTTAATTAGCAATAAAGTTTTTGTAGCAAAAGTTTTTTTATTTTTTTATTTTTTTTTTTAAACACACCTTGTATATCCAATTAAACCAATCTCAATATCTTTAATATGCAGTTAAACAATAATGAATCCAAAACAGATTGGCTGGCAAATGATTACTGATTTTCCTCTTTCAAGATGCTGCATCTCCCATATGCAACTTGCTGTTACCAACTTATATGGCAATCTATCAAAAGTTTTTGCAAAACCGAAGTATAGCACTATACATCACTCTTGTCTAGTATACATTTGTTACCTTGTTGTGTTGCATACAACAAGTTACAAATAAACTGGTAAATGACCTCCTTTTAACAAATACATGCTGAACAGAGAATATTGCCATTATCAACCCAATTCTGTATCTATCCTAGCTCTCTCATCAACTTCTCCAACATCTTAGCCACAACTCTAGATACACAGATTGGCATATAATTTGAAGCCTCATTATTATTACCTTAGTGAAGAAGAAAGATTCTGCCCTCTTTTCACTCCTTTGTAACATGTCCTGTTGCAAGACCTGTTAAACAGGTATGCCAAAGTTTACTGTTTACTTCATGGAACATTCTCCTTAAGACACATTATGTCACATTTTGTCTTACTGTTTTAATGACATCAAGTTTACTTAATTCCTCATACACCTCTTGTCCACTCACCATCAGTCAATCATCTTCTGTTTCTTCAAACTCAGTTTCTCAGCTTTATATGTGATGAATTGTACACTGAATGCTTCAACTGAATCCTCTGAAGCAGTTACTCATCTACCATTTTCATTCATTAACATTATTTCACCAGAATCAGTCTCCCCCCCCCTTCTACTTACCACAAACTGAAAGAACAATCTAGGGAGTTTCTTGTCCTAATTGGCCAATTTCAATTCATACTGCACTTCTACTGAGTCCTTACCAACTGAGTCAACTTCCTTGCCTACTCTTTGTATTCTTCATGAAGCTGATTATTACTACCATTTGTCTTGTATTATCTCTGCAATAACTTTGTCTTCCAGATTTTTACCTAACACTAGTTCTACCTTCAAAGTAATTTCTTCTTTCAGATTGCATGTTTGATCTCTTCAATCATCCATTTTACACTTGTCTTATTTAGTCCTTTTAACCTTTGGCATGCATTTACACATTGCTGGTGTTAAATAGATCTTAATTCAGTGGCAAAGCAGCATTTATCTCTTTTCTGCTTAACTGCTCATTCCTTTTATGCTGGAGTCATACATGAGAGGGTGGATGGTCAACCTACTTTATGTTAGCACTATGTATGGGAAATCAAATTCCATGCCATAAATAAAGATAACATGACTTATGACATTTTCATATTAAAACAAATCATTAGAGAATTGACTCGGGACTTAGAAAAAGTTGAGAAACATTTAAAGAAACTCAGAGAGGATAAGAAAAATAATCAGAGCATCATGAAACAGCAAAGTGAGGAATTTGGTAAGATACTGAATCTAATAATAATAGTAATGACAATTAGAATGTAAGGGGGAAAAAGTAATATGGGACAGCACAATTTGCTCATTAAATTCACACTAAACAACAGAGTCACTACTTGGAGTTTTCTGGGAGTAAAAAATTAAGAATGTGATGAATGCAATCGAGAAACAGAAAAGAGATGGCAGTGCTTGAAGGAACAAAGGATTTAAGCAGCGATACCTTCAGTAAGAAAGAACACATGAAAGGATTGCTGAAAACATGAAAGAAGAGTAAGAGAGTGAAAACTGTTAGTCTTTTACAGAAATATGACAGTACTGAATTAAGAAGGAGAACTATGATAGCAAATGATTTGAGGTATCAGTGTGTTTTTGATGTGTGGAATGAGATTAATGGTATAAAAATCTTTTATAAAAGGAATGGCCTGCACTTGAATGGATTTGGCATCGAAAATCTGGAGAAATTATTTATTGGAGGAAGGCTAATTCGAAGAGTCAGGAAAACTGGATCAGTAAGAGAGAAATGGTGAGAATGTATAAGATCAATAAAGGTATGCAAATGTGATAATGCTATGAATGTCAATAAGCATAGTTATGAATCTGGTGAAGGGACAGACCTGTACACTTTGGATTTGGAGTTTTTGAGTATGTGTTGGGATGGGAAAGAAAAATTTGCCCAACTCAGCTGAGCAGATATAGGTATACAAAAAGGACAGGAGAGCTAACTTGTTATGGCTATGCACAAAAGCCAAGAGCATCAGGAATGCAGAGGTTTGAGTTTGTTGCTTGCCTTAGCGATTACGTTGTGGACTAACATTGTTTGCATTAGTGAAACCTGGCTCTCAGAGTCAGATGCAGTAGCCAGAATAGAGTGTAAAGGATATAGCATTTTTTTACACTCTATTCTGAATGATATCAGGTGATGTAAGTCCAGTTAGGGTAGAAACTCATGTAAGCAATAATAGTAATAATGTTCAATGTGATGCAGTGAGTTTGAGGCTATATGGCGTGAAGTGGAGGCAAGAGTATGAACACACATGGTTGAGTGTTGCTACAGATTTGCTGGTTCAGTTGCTGGGAATAATGAATTGCATCTCCTAATTATCCTGATATGTACTAAATGAGTGATCAGTATGGGTCATTAAATTGATTCAATTGCAGAGAAAATTCATAAGATGAAGGAGAATTTATTGAGTTGCCACAAGTCAACTTTCTCAAGCAGCAGCACATATATTATATATATATATATATGTGTGTGTGTGTGTGTGTGTGTACAGGTAACCTTCGTATAACACGGTCCTTATACAACTTGGTTTCGATATAATGCAGTCTACAAATTGTAGTAACCCTTTACCTTTTCATATATTTTTCACTGAGTGATTTAAAAATCAAACTTGATCTTCATTAAATTTGTGTCTGCCCATATCATGCATATAGTTATAAGTAGCAAATTTATATTAAGGGAAATACCCTTTAGCACACATGCACATTTTTTTTTTTTGTGTAGCATCAATTGTTTACCATATAAAGTGTTTATTGTTGCACGTGTAGTTATAAGTAGCGAAATTATATTAGGGGAAGAGACCTCAATAAAGGTCGAAACTAGTCTGGGTAGTGGCCCTTCCCTTAATGCATAACATTATACATATCCGCAAGGAGATGTGTTTTGCATTATGGGAGATACTGAGATAGGAGTGATGTTAGCTTGGTCCACCTTTGCTATGAGTTGCCCGGTATTGTACTACCTTACACCAGTCCTGAAGATATTCTCAGGCACAAACTTTGTTTGCTCACACTTGGATAAAGGATTAAACTAAATTTATTATAGCATGCGTGTACGTCAATTGTTTACTGTATAAAGTATTTATTGTCAAAATTGTGTTTGTTTTCTGCCAGGAAAGTGCATTAAAAATCATAAGTGTGTTAATCTCAAGCTGAGCACTTTATTTTCTGGTGAGTTACACACATAATTAAGACATACTGCTTTTTTTTTTTTTTTTTTTTTAATGTACAAAATTTCTTTTTATAGTACTGGCCACTAAAATTGCAATGAAAGGGAAAAAACCAACATAGAAAAGAAAATTCATTTCTTTCGAAAAAAAAATTAAAATCTTGAATCGGTTGAAAAATGGAGAAAAACCAGAAGTTATTCAAGGACTTTAAATTTAAATGAATCAACAATACAAACAATCAAACAAAATGAACATAAAATCTGAGAAATTGTTATTGCTGGGTCAATGGTAAGTGCAAAATGCATTGCTCGTGCAAGTGATAATCTAATGGAAAAAATGGAGAAATCTCTAAAGATTTGGATAGGAGATTGCACTCAAAATAAAATTCCTTTGGATGGAAATCTTGTTAAACAAAAAGCTCTCAAAGTTTATAAACATTTAAAAGAACTTAATCAAGATTCTTCAGAAGAAAGCTCTCAGCATGGATTTTGTGCCAGTAAGGATTGGTTCGAAAACTATAAAAAGTGGTTTTCTTTGCATAATCTTAAAATCCAGGGAGAATCAGCATCAGTAGAAACTGCCCTGAAATACCAAGGAGAACTTTTAAAAATCATTGAAGAAGGTGGCTATAGTGCAGACCAGGTGTTCAATGCAGATGAATCCAGGTTATATATTGGAAAAAAATGACAAAACACACCGGTATTTGGAAAAATGAAGGATCAGCACCTGGATTCAAAGTTTCCAAAGATAGAATTACTTTACTGTTTTGTAGTAATGCATCAGGTGATTACATGACAAAACCAATGTTTATTAACCTCTTGCTATGAAAAAGCTCAACAAGTCCACCCTACCTGTTTATTAGCAAGCCAACATAAAGGCATGGGTTACAGCTAGCATGTTTGAAAATTGGTTTTCAAGTGTTTTGTACCCGATGTAGAAAGTTACACAAAGAAAAATAATATCGACTTCAAAATTTAAGCGATCCGAATATTAAAATATCTTTTTTGCCACTTATTCAACCACTTGACCAAGGAAATTCATTGAACATTCCAATTAATTTTGGGGAAAATGGAATCTAATCCAAACACAACACTGCCTCAAGCACGAAAAGAGTTTTCAATACTGAATTGTGAGAAAATTATTTCTCTGTCCATTAAGGAATTAAAACCCTTTAAGGTGAATGCTTGCTGGAAAAAAATATGGCCTGAAGCCATTCTGGAACAAAATTTCGTACCTCTAGTGGATGCTGAGCTAAGTAATATAAAAAACGTTGCACACATTTTTGGTGGAGAGGACTTTTGCAATATGGTTGAAAACAAAATTAGTGATTTCATTGATGGGGAAACATTTAAATGAAGAGGAGGAGCTGGTACAATTAATAGATGACGTTGAACCAAATGATGGGGAAAGTTCTGCCGAAGAATCTGATTATGATGAATCCATTAACGAATTCAGTTTAAAGAAATTAGCAGAAGGATTGGACTTGGCAAGAAAGTTATTTTACAGATAATAATCCCTCAATGGAGCACTCTGGAAAATTCTCGAGACAATTGGATATTTGTTTAGCTCCATACAGGCAGTCCCTGGGTTACGAACGACACACGTTCCTGAGAATGTCCGTAAGTCGTCCAATTTGTATGCAACTCGGATCCCTGATGAATAGCACATATGCAGTAGTAATAATAATAATAATAATAATATCACTGTACTCTAATAATAAGTTACAGAAACTATTCTGCTCTTTCTTTTAATTCAAATAAACAGAACATAAAAACAAACTCATACAAAAAGTTTAGATAGGAGAATTTTCCAAAAAGAATATTAAAGATTGCATTAATGTCTTGCTTAAGAAGGGAAATTTCTGAGGCAAGAAGGTAGGCTAACATTGATGGAAGTTTTTCCCCTTGGCTATGCTACCAATTACATATTTGGTTTAATTCTTTATCCAAGTGTAAGCAAACAAAGCTTGCACCCGAAGTATTTTCAGGACTGGGGCAACTCGTAGCAAAGGCGGTATAAGTTCTCATCACTTGCCTTAGTATTCCATAATGCAAAGCACATCTCCTTGCAGACATGTATAATGCTATGCATTAAGGAAAGTGTCATTATCCAGACCAGTTTCGACCTTTATTGAGGTCTCGTCAGTGGGAGCAAGACCCAGAGATGATGATACTATGGTGGAAGTAATGCAAAAGTCATATCACCATATACCAGTTGCCTCTTCCCTTAATGCATAGCATTATACATGTCCGCAAGGAGATGTGCTTTGCATTATGGGATACTAAGGCAAGTTATGAGAACTTATACCACTTTGCCACGAGTTGCCCCAGTCCTGAAAATACTTCAGGTGCAAACTTTGTTTGCTTACACTTGGATAAACAATTAAACCAAATATGTAATTGGCAGGCTAACTAATTAATCGGAAAATGATGGAGATGATGCTGGAAAATCAGGAATTGATTCTGTTTCTGGAGGAGGGGAGCTTACCACTGAAGTCGGTTTCTTGAAAAAGGTATCTAGGGTTGTTTGCACAGCCTTTTTTTTTCATCATAAATGGCCTTGTAGGAGCTGATGTTCTCACTACTGCACTGTAAATCTTTGTAAATTGCTGAATGTTAGGATCTTGCCCCTCAAGCTCAGCAAATCCTGCTTCAATGACATGAAAGGCTTCAGCTAATTCTTTTGTTGTAAACTTTCTTGGCTCTGGATTTTCTGATTCTTGTGTTTCTATCAGCTGCTTCTCTATCTCCATAAGGTCTTCATTGGTTAATTCTTGTGAATGGGACTCCAGTAAGTCAATGCCATCATTTTCGTTGATGTCTTCTATGAAGTCACAAAAATCATCACAGAATTGAGGGCACAATTTGTTCAGATAATTGTTGATTACCCTTTAATTCTTGATTGCTTCACTTCTTTCCAAGAATCAACAATGTTTTTGATGGCATCATGGATGTTATAATTCTTTCAGAAGTCTCTCAATGTCACCACACAATTTCCGTAACCCCGACTACTGACAGGAATGTATGCTGTAAGTAATAAGCCTTAAATGCAGAAATGACTCCCTGGTCCATTGACAGTAGTAATGATGTAGTGTTGGGTGGTAAAATTACGACCTTTATTTTAGGGTGAAGGTCATCTGAAGATGTTGGATGTCCAGGAGCATTGTCCAGCACAAGCAGAATTTTAAGGGGACATTTTTTTTTTTTTTACGAAAAATAACATTCCACAGCAGGAATAAAACAGTTCAAGAAACAATCTTCAAACATGGCAACTGTGACCCAGGCTCTTAAATTTGACTTCCAAATAACAGGAAGAGCTGCTTTAGTAATGCAGCAAAGTGCGGGTTTGTTTACATGCACGAAAGAAACTAGTTCCCGAATTATTAATTTAATTATTTAACTATTAATTATCCTTATCGGGAGCCGGTTCGTAAGTACAGAATGCCGTAAGTTGGGTCATCCGTAACCCAGGGACAGCCTGCATTATGAGCTTAATAAAAAATTGCAGCATAGTTGTAAGCAAGGTCTTATTACTGACTTCTTGAAGAATGAGAATTATACAAATGATGTCCAAGAGATTTCAAGTGATGTGACGTCCATAAAGAACATCTATGAAATGTTATTTTTGAAGACAGCGATGAAGATTAAAATATGCACTTTATTTTGCCTAAAACATTTGTGCATTACGTGTGATGAAATTGATGTAAATTTGAAATTTGTATAATTTTATACTATGTATTTGTTTCACAATTTATATGTTTTATTAACTTACATGAATTACCTGAATTAAATAAAATTATATTTTTGCTGGATATGACATTGGTGTTTATATAATTTTAAAAAAAAAAGATTTTGGAACATAAGCCTACTTTTTCTATGTGATCTGAGTCTCGCATAACACAATTTATATAACGCGGCATTTCTATGGAGCCTAACATCAGCATTATATGAGGGTTACCTGGATATATAAGTAAAAATTATATGGATATTCTGATTAGGAAAGGTTACATGCTGAATTACAAAGCTGGAAATTATGTCAAACTCAGGAGAATATTATGTTCATTCCCATGGTTTCAGTTACTGGATGAGAGGGATATCAGCATTGCATGGGAAACTTTGAAGAGATGCTCAAATTATGCAGAATCTGAATATGAATATCTAAATACATTCCTAGAGCTCAATGAACAAATGGAATGGGAGTAAAACTGATGAGCAACCTTATTAAGCAGATGATCCAGAGAAAGATGACGTGGAAGGAAAATCATGAGAATAAAATGAGGAATTACGAAATATATAAAGAATAGTCTAGAAAAGTTATAAGCATTGTATGGAACATCAAAGTAAGAAAAAAAAATTGGATGGATGCAGATGGCATTCCTGTGTCAGAAGATTTGATAGTTCAACTCCTGAGTGCTCCAGAAGACAGAAATCTGATAATATCAGGATCGTAATAATCCGATATCTTGACAGATAACAGATTAATTTGGAGGAAAATTGTTGATCGGAAGTTAGTAATGGTGTAACTTTTTCATGTAATACTATCATAATTATCCTATATGAGATGGGGGGAGGGGAATAGAAAGTTCTGATAAACATCTAGAACAAAAAGTAATTAATTTTATATCATCATCATCATCAAATTCCTGACATGTACTCTCAAGGGGTGGATATGATAGTACTACATGAAAAATTTACATCATTACTAACTTCCTATCTACAATTTTCCTCCAAATCAGTCTGTTACTTGTCAGGACTCCAACATTATCAGATCTTATATTTCTATCGTCTAAGGCACTTTGTACAGTACCAATCCACCTATATCTTGGTCTTCCTCTGGGTCGTTTTCCTGCCAACATGGCAGAGAACACTTGCTTTGCTAATCTTTCCTTGCCCATTCTGTTTAAGTGACCATACCAACTGAGATTAGCTCTGCTAACGCATTCCTGGGTGCTGACAATGTCAAGTTCTTTCCTAATATCATCCTTTTTAATATGATATTACCATTGATGCCATCTGTTCATACCTCTAATCTTTCTCAGGACTCTCATATCTGCAGTCTCTAGTCTTTGATCAAGTGCTTTATTTCTGACCCAGCTCTCAGATCCATAAGTTAAAACTGGTTATGAACTGGTTTATGTCTTCTTATATATCGTAAAAGAAAAAGAAATTAATTGATGAAACACGGGGATTAAAGTCATGGGTATTAAAGAAATTGGTGTCGAAGCTAGCAGGCAAAAAGACATACCGTCAGAAAGCTCTTGAAAGATTTGTGATTTTTGTGGATTTATTAGGTGTTTTGTTAGATTTAATTGTGTATTTTTATTATATTATTGTAGTTTTTAGTGTAGTTATTGTACTAAAGCATTTTATAACATAATTTCAGAAATATTATTAGTTTTTACTACTCTTAAAAATGGTGCCAAAAACTTGTCGTAACAAAGCTAAAGTTGCTACTAAGGAGAGAGTTTGTCCTGATGAACAAACGCACTGCTGCAGTGATGATAATAATTTATCTGAGGATACATTGACATTAGAAATAACTTGATTAAAAGATTATTAGATATACGAAGAGCCAAAGGCTTCAATTCGGCGACATATGACTTGTTTGAGTTAAGGGATATTACATCCCATATCGTTTCTTAGCCGAATAAGAAACTCAAAGAGTTTCATGCCGAATATAGTAAAAACTATATAAAGTTCGGCGATTCCAAGCGTAAGCAAATACCTGGATAGTGCAGCAACTGACCCTTAAGGTAGTGCAAGCTGAGGCAACTCATGTCAAAGGTGGAGCAAGCTCTGATCATTATTCTTGATATTTACCCATAATGTGAACTTAGCTCCTAGGAGCTGTATTAAAAGAAAGAAATTATTAGGAAATCGACCAGGGAATTGGAAAAGGTGGAAAAACATTTAACTAAACTTCAACAGGATAAGAAAAAGGATCAGAACAAGAACAGGCATGAAAATACTGAACATGGTAATCAAAAAATTAATAACAACAAGGTAAGTCAGTTAATATCTAAGAAAAAATAGGTAATATGGTATGGTGAATGCCAAGGAAGTCACCACTTCTAGTTTCCTAAGAGCAAAAATTAAAAATATGACAAATGTAATTGAAAACCAAAAAAGAAACCTAAAAGAAATGTAAATGGTAGTTCTGGTACATACTAATAATTTAAGTGGTGACAAACTAGTATGAGAGACGATATGAAAGGTCTGTTGGAAGAAGCAAGAAAGAAATGTGAAAGTGTAAAAATCGTAGGATTACTACCTAGATATGATAGTACTGAGTTAAGAAGCAGGGCGATGATAGCCAATGATTTCAAGTGCAGGCTATGTAGAAGATATGGATGTGAGTTTTTAGACGTGTGGGATGTGTTTGATGGCCTGCACTTGAATTAGTTTGGCATTAGAAACGTGGGGAAATTACTTCTTGGTATGAGACTTAATGCAGAGAGTCAGAGAAACTAGATCATCAAGGAAGGGAGGAATAAGGAAAATGTGTGTGAAAGTTCAGCTATGGTATGCAAATGTGATAAAGATATGAATGCCTTCGAAAATGGTTATGTATGTGGCAAAAGAGTGGAAAAATATGCTTTGGGTTCGGACCTTTTAAGTATGTCTGGGGAGGGAAAAGAGAAAATTCCAGAACAAGACCAAATAGATTGCATATCTAATTATAAGAATAGGCTAGGTCATAATTTATTATGTCTATACACAAATGCCAGGAGCATTAGAAACAAAGGAATTGAGTTTGTTGCTTTATTGAATACGATATGGCCAAAGATTGTTGGCATTAGTGAAACCTGGCTATCAGAATCAGATATGGTAAGTGGAATCGAGTGTAATGGATATACTATTTTTAGGAATGACAGAAGAGATAGGGGAGAGGAGGAGTGCTACTAATGATATCAGATGACATAAGTCCAGTTAGGGTTGAAATACAAGAAAAGAATGATGGTAACAATGTCACATAGCGATTGCATCTATCTGGTGTGAAGTGGAGGTTAACAGAATTAAATATATGGTGGAGCGTTGCAACAGACCTGCCGGCTCAGTTGTATGGGATGAAGAAATGCATCGCCAAATTAACCTTATGGGTACCAAGCGAATGATCATTATGGGTGAATTTAATTTTTCAAACATTGATTGGATAGAAGAGAAATCTCATGATAAGAAAAAAGAGGAATTTATTGAATTGTTGCAAGACAACTTTCTCAAGCAGCATGCGAAAGAAGGAACTCGAGGTCAAAGAATGTTGGATTTGCTCATAGCGTCAGAAGGGATCTCTGTCAAGAATATGGATATTTCACTACCAATTAGTGACAGTGATCATGCTGTACACTCTTGGGAAGTATCTGATTGTATCAATGCTCCAATTAAAGCAGGTTACATGCTGAACTACAAAGCTGGAAATTATGATCAACTTAGGAGAATACTATCTTTGGTCCCATGGTATCAGTTACTGAATGGGAAAAATGTTAGCAATGCATGGGAATCTTTAAAAAAGTGCTTGAATGAGGCGGTATCTTAATGTATCCCTCAAGTTCAAAGAATAAATATGTTGGGAGTGAAATGAATGTGCAACCTTATTAAGCAAGAGATCCACAAGAAGAAGATGTGGAAAGAATATCATGAGAATAAGAGTGAAAAGAGTTATGAAATATATAAATCTCAGGCCAGAAAAGTAAAGAGTATTGCTAAAACAGAGTATGAAAAGAAATTGGCCATGCAAGCTAAAGCCAATTCAAAAGAATTTTATCATTATGCCTGAAAGCAAAAGAAAGAATGAATGTGGAAGAATAACTTTATTGAATGCAGATGGTACATGAGTGTTGGAAGCTAAGGAGATTGTTTAGTTAACGAGTGCTAACTTTGCTAAGATATATCAACCAGGTGTATGTAGCATGGTGCACAGTACTACTGCTATGTTGGATGAAGAGTTAGAGGCTCTTCTTCAATAGCTCTTCAACCTCATGAAAATGAGGTTGAAGAACTGTTGCATAACCTGGATAAGAATCTGTCAATAGGGAGAGACGGAATATCAGCACGTTTGCTAAAGGAATGTTCAGCTGAATTGGCTAGGCCTTTCACACATTTGTATAACTTGAGTCTCAGTTTAGGAATGATACCACAGGAATTGAAGGAATTTATGATAGTTCCATTGCAAGGGTGGTGCAAAAACTGATGTGTCTAACTACACACCTATTAGTATCTCTGGTGCGGTAGTGAAGATTTTAGAGAAGTTGGTAAGAACTCGCATACAGAAATGGGTAGATAAACATGCTGTACTCTGCATGGAACAACATGGGTTTACTAAAGGAAGGTCATGTTTTAGCAATTTGCTCATATTTTATAACGATGTTATGGCTTAGTTGGATAAAGGGAATGGATACACTATGAGAATGCTGAATTTTTCCAAGGCATTTGATAGGACACCACATGAAAGGCTGTTGCGTAAATTGGAGAATATGGGATTGGAATATAATCTCTTGACTTGGATAAGGGGATGAGTGACTGACAGATATCAAAAAGTGATATACAGTGGGTGTGAAAATGCCAGATTTAAGGCAACCAGTAGTGTACTTCTGGGTTCAGTCCTTGGGCCATTATTGTTCAATCAATACATTTATGTCATTAAGCAGGGTCTATCATCAGATGTGCAATTGATTGCCAATGATGCGAAGATAGGCAAGGCAATCATAAATGCTACTGATATTCAGCAATTACAAAATGATTTGAATAGACTGGAAATCTGGGCAAACGAAAATGGCTATCAGTTTAATGTTAGTAAGTGTAATGTTATGCACTTTGGTGTGATTAGAGTTCCAGCGGCATATTATATTAGCGGGGTTATGCTACAAGAAACTGAAGAGGCAAGGGATCTTGGTGTACTGGTGGATAAGAATTTAAAGTTCAAAGGTCACAGACCAAAAGTTGGAATATATCTCAGAAGCTAATTGCTATGTTGAAGCAAACCTTGACATGTAAGGATAAGGAAATCCTCTTTATAAGGCTTTGATAAGACCACACCTGGATTATTGTGCACAGATTTGGTCCCCTGGGTTCCAAGGAGATAAAGAAGCTGTGGAAAGGGTGCAAAGAAGGGTAACAAAGATTATATCCGGATTATGGGATTTAGATTATGAGGACAGATTGCGAGTATGTGGATTGCAGACTCTGGTAAACAGGAGAAAGAGGAGGTGGGGGGGTGATATGATAGAGGTATATAAAATTTTGAATTGGTGTTATAGCATTTCAGGTGATGAAATTTTTTGTTATATGGAAAAATTCCATATAACGAAATGTGGATGCCTCCGAAGTGTTTGCATGAAGCAATGGCTGACTATATACCTAGAGTCCGAATAATAAATCAAGTAGGGGTTAAATGGATGAATAACACCATTAAGCTTGAGCTGCAAAAAGAGAAACAACTATGGAGGGAATTTAAGGAGAAAGGTGACCGGCAGGCACATGAATGGTATAAAGCACAGGCCAGAAGGGTAACGAGTGTGGTAAGAAAAGCAAAAAAGGATTATGAAAGAACATTGGCCATGCAGGCTAAAGAGAATCCCAAACAGTTTTTTCGATATGTTGCAAGTAAAAGAAAAAATGTATATCGCAGATTGATTTTAAAGAATGCCAATGGTAAGGAAGGTAACCGAATCAGTTAATATAGTTGAATTACTGAGCGAGCACTTTGCAAGAATATATCATCCACGTGGTGGTGACATTACAGAAATGAATGAATCAACAGATTATACGGGAATTGTGGTGAATGAAGTGGAAGTGAGTAGTCTATTGCAAAACCTCAATGTCAATACATCTGTGAGATTGGATGGTATACCAGCTCGTGTCGTACGAGAAGCGGCTAAAGAATTGTCAGTACCCTTGACTATTTTGTTTAATTTGAGTCTCGGGCCTGGTTAGTCCTGAGAGGGTGGAAAGAGGGGAAAATAGTTTCACTGCATAAAGGAGGTTCCATGACTGCTGTTGTAAATTACCAAACGATTAGCATATCAAGAATCGTTGTCAAGGTCTTGGAGAAATTAGTCAAGAGAAGAATACAAGATTGGATAGATGAAAATGGGATACTGTATGGGGGGACAACATGGTTTTGTGAAGGGGTGATCATGCCTCAGTAACTTGCTCACGTTTTATAACACAGTGAGGGCTGAACTGGATAAGGGTAATGGGTTTACAGTGATTCTACTGGACCTTGCCAAGACCTTTGACAGGATACCACATGAAACTCTAATCAGTAAACTGGAGCAACTGGGGATGGATATAGGGTTGGTGAGATGAATAGGAGGATGGTTGATGGAGAGATACCAGAGAGTGGTTTATTCAGGAGTTGAGTCCAAAAGACGGCTTGTGACTAGTGGTGTGCTGCAGGGTTCTGTTCTTGGACCACTACTTTTCAATTTGTTCATTAACGATATAGGAAAGGATCTGAGAGGAAGTGTTCATTTGTTTGCTGATGATGCAAAGTTGGGTAGAGCAATTGTGAGTGCACAGGATGTCAAAATTTTGCAAGATGATTTGGATAGTTTGGAGGACTGGGCTAAGGAAAATGGATGTCAATTTAATGTGGCAAAGTGTAAGGTTATGCATTTTGGGGTGAAAAGATTAACAGCAGTATATCACATTGGTGGAGTCATACTCCAGGAGATTGATGAGGGCAGGGATTTGGGAGTGTTGGTAGATAGGGAGTTGAAGTTTAGGCGGCACATCGCGAAAGTGGCTAAATCAGCTCATCAAATCACTTGGCTTCTGAAAAATACTTTAACAAGCAGAGACAAACAAGTTATTATTCCTCTGTAGTCTGGGCACAGTAGTCTAGATGGGATCTTGATAAGATCCCAGCTAGACTACTGTGCCCAGATATGGGTGCCAGGGTTCCTTCTTGATGGGGATGAGGTGGAGAGGATCCAGAGACGAGTGACCAAGATGATAGCAGATCTGTGGAATGAACCTTATGAGAAGAGGTTGAAGATTTGTGGGTTGCAGAAATTGGTTGATAGGTGGAAAAGGGGGGTGATATGATTGAGACATTCAAATTACTGAAGGGTTTCTATAAGATTAATCCAGAAGATATTTTTGAGGATAGGACTGGTGGTGGGAGGACGAGGGGCCATACATGGAAGCTGGGCAAGAATGTGGTTAGCAGGAGAGTTAGAGCTAGGTTTTTTACTTGGAGAGTGGCGAATGAGTGGAATAAGCTGTCAGAGTCTGTTGTGGATGCTATGACTGTGAATGAGTTCAAGGCGAGGTATGATAGATACTGTGTGAATGTTGAATAGTTGTTCTTGACATGATGTTAGGGCCTCCCTCGATGAGCCTGTCGACTCCTAAAAAATAATAATAATTCCATGGGGGCATCCATGGCAGTTAAAGTTGTTTGCAATCAAGAAAGGGGTAAGAACTAGGTTTTTCTCCTGCAGTGAGTGAGTGGAATAATTTGCCCTTAGGGGTAGTGAGTCCAGCTATCATACTTTCCCTTGAATGAATTTAAGGGAAGGTATGATAGCTGGTTTGGGTGATTTATAGCCTCCCTTGATGAGTCCTTGATTTTCCTGGAGGTCTAAGATAATAATAATAATAATAAAAGTTTAATTCGAGACACATTAAATGAAGTTTACTTTGAACAATTAAAATAATTTTAAAATCAGAACACAATAATTTTAGTTACTTATTTACTAGTAGAGGCCTTCCTTGTATCATTTTCTGAGTAAGCTCTTTAAAATTTTAAATATTTATCATTTAAAACAGATCTATATTTAGATTTAATAAATTTAAGAGTCGAATATAGCGCTTCACAGGAGTATGTGGTTCCAAAAATGGAGATAAGCTTTCCAGTGTTGGATACCGCTGGTCCAGAACTTGCTTCAAAAACTCAATTACGAAACATCAACTTTGCTTCACTAGCTTCAGTCCTTTGTCCTCTTACAGTTTCAAAAGCTGCAGTTCTGCAGCTGAGACATCCACCAATTTTTTATTTTATATATATATATATATTTTTTTTTTTTTTTAAATAGGACAACCCATGCTTAAGTACCTTTGTGAGGAAAACATTCTCCATAAAAGCGAATGTTGGGTTAAGTTCTCCAAGGTTGCAAAATTGATTGTTGAGTTCTTCGGCCAGATCATTTAATTTGCTAACATAAGATCCCATTCTAATTTCACTCCTTGCGAATTTATCAGTACTTTCTTCAGACAAACGAAGTGATTGAAAGTTTTATTTTCCAGGTTTCTCTGGAAAAGTTGCAGTTTGCTTTGGAAGCTTAGCACAGTCTGCACGAGATCAGTTATTAGTTTTTCTTTCCATTGAAGTGAAACGTTTAATATCTGCAGATGCTGGAAAACATAGGTGAAAAATATTCTCCTTCTCTCTAAAAAATTGTTTGTTAGGGTCTAACAACAACCACAAAAAAAAAAAAAAAACTTGTTTAATAAATTGCTAACTGAGAGCCACCTTACCAAGCAAAACTATGATACATCGTTAGGAATCTCGTCACAATTCAACTTATCGAGAAAGCTTTTGAATTGTGGGCAGAGTTTTAGCACTTGAACAAATAAAATTGCAATTCTTAGAATCATTTCCATTACATGTCCAAATTGAAACCACTTGGCAACTAGATGTTCCCTGTGAATAATGCAATGTACAGGCAGGAAACCACAATATAATTCATCATTCTCAAGGAGTCCTATGAGCCCTTTGGTTTTACTCCTCATAGCTGGAGAACCATCGGTTGCAATACTGACGATTTTTTTTTGCATGATACCGAAAAAAATTCACAAAAAAATTCCACTTACCGAAGCTTTTGTAAGTGCGACATCAAGAGCTTCTTTGATGTCAGAGCCATATGTTTTATCTTTCAAAGCTGTAGATTCATCCAAAGCCAGACTAAATGCAGCACAGCTTTTCAAGTTATGGTGTAAGTTATTTACAATGTCAGCAATGATAACAAAAATTATCCTTTCAATTGTATGCCTGGAGACTATTTTGAGTAGTTTTTCATTATCTGGGTCTAAAACTGAAATTACAGCAAACCCTCGATTTAATGGACAAAATTTCCGGTCAATATGTCACATGTGAAAATTAACATCCTGTTAATTTTAAAATGCTTTTAACCAAGATTTGCTTATAATTAAATTAACAGGTTATTTTTTGTTATTAATTTCCTGTTATTTTAACAAAGTTTGGCGAATAGGCCATCATACGTTGGAAAAACACTGCAGTAATTTAGTCAACATAAATGAGTTACCATTCATAAAACATGTTTGGCGAATGATTAAAATGTGATTACACCAATTGCACTGTAATTGTTTCTTTTGTTGCGTGGCGTGACTTTCTGTGGCAGTTTTATTATACACATTTTTGTAATTTTAGGGAGTTAATTATAAAAAAAACAGCAGAATTCAAAAGTTCAAAAAAAAAACTTGATAGTTTTTTCAAAGCAGGATTACCTAAACCAAGCGCCTCAACATCGAACATTAACTTCACATTAACTTATCTAAAAATGTGAAAATTGTGTGTAAAAAAAATTTTTTTGTTATTACAGTGCTAATATTGATAAATTGCAGTATAATGCTATTATATTATTATAGTAGATAATTTATTATAGTAGTTATTAATATAGTAGATATTTTTCTTTTAAAAAATTTGCGATTTAATGGACACCCCTTAACCCCTATTAGTCGTTAAATTGAGGGTTTACTGTATTTGTGCAATATTCTTCTTGACAAATTCTCCTTCTGTGTATGGATGTTTTGCCTGTGTAATATTAAACACTAAAATATAATGAGCTTCGGTAGTAAAATTGACCTCTTTAGTAAACACGGGCATCTCTGATCATGGAGTTGTTCTTTCAAAGTTGAAAGTTTAATTCGCCTGAGATCAGAGCCAAGAGGAAATTCTTTACTAAAATTACTGTGATATGTGTCATAATGATGCTTGAGATTGCAGGCTTTGAATTGCGCAAGTATTATTTGGCATATGGCACATATTAGTTTACTTTGTCATTTCAGAAAAGAAACTCTTCTTCCCATCTGGCGTAAAACTTCTGTGTTACTCTTCATATTTATATTTTTTTATGCAACATTTCTAAGCACCTGAAAAAGAGTTCGATGATAACAAGCACTGTTAACGGACTCAGGCAACAATATGTTGAATGATATCGATACATGAGTGCCAGAAGTGTAGCTAACGTGTTGTTGCAGGCAGGCATAGCTTCTGCATCCCCCACCACCTCACTATGCGTACACTTACTCTGATACCATTGCATCAGTCAAAGGTAGCAGCTCTTCTTTCTACGTCTTACCAGAATTATTTTGGCTCGAAAAGGACACGTAGTTGGCCATCCCCCCTGCTATAGACCATAGATCAAAGATCTGTGTGCAAGAGTCCAAATGTAGCCTTCTTTACGGAAACAATAACCTCTCTATCCCTGCTTGTTAGTGTTCTTCAACAACCATGTAATCTGATGTGCTGTTTTGGTTACCTTCACAATATACCCCTCCCCCCTCAAACTTCAACTCCTCCCTGTCCACAATAACACCTAAGTCCCTAGCCTCATTAGTTTCCTGCAGTTCAGTTGTATCAATATAGTACACAAGTTCTGATCTCTTCCCAAAGTGGATCACCTTACTTGGTCACAATTAACTGGCAGCCATTTATCTTTGCCCATACTGCTAGTCTGTTTAAGTTTCTGTAGGACCTCTGCATTACCTTCATTTACCACATTAGTTCAGCATCATCAGCAAACAACTGAATATTTCCTTTGAAATCATTTCCTATATCACTGATATACAAATTAAATAACAGAGAGCCAAGTACTGAGTCCTGTGGTATACCACTGGTCACCTACCTTCTCATGGACTCAACTCCTCCATAAACCACTCTTTGATATCTGTTCATCTTGCTAATCCAAACCAATTGATTCATATCCATCCCCATTTGCTCCAATTTATGCAATAAAGTTCTAGGTGTAATCCTGTCAAATGCTTTTGCAAAGTCTAGCAATAACATTGCGTAGCCACATTTCCTTCATCCAACCCCATCGCCACAATTATAAAAAGTAAGCAAATTACTAAGGCAAGATCTACCCTTCACAAAACCATGTTGTCTCTTATAGAGTATCATATTCCTATCCACCCAAGTCCTGAATTCTGTCTTTCAACAATTTCTCCAATACCTTCACCACCACTCTCGAGCTGCTGATTGGCCAATAATTTGCTACTTCTGCCTTGGAGCCTCCTGTATGCATTTTGTCCTCTTTCCACTCCATTGGCACCTTCCCAATACTGATGCTTAAATTGAACAGCTTGGTCAGAGGAGTTGATAGTTCCTTTGCACATTCTCGTAATACATGGGCTGATACGAGATCTAATCCCATGCCTCTCTTTGTATTGAGGTTCTGCAATATTTTAAATACCTCCCTTTCTTCAACCTCTTCTCCTATGAGTCAATGTCACATCAGGCATTACAACGTCACCACCTGGATGGCACGCTTCTGTAAAATGCTCAGTAATTCAACTATTTGGCAGCACTTTTTAAAGTCATCCTTCCATAGTTATCCTCCTTTCACTTGTCACAGAGTGAAATAATTCTTTACAGCTCCATTTTTTCTTTTGGACTCATCAACTAGCTTTGTCTCTCATAATCAGCTTTAGCGTGTGGATAGGCTTATGTGTTCGTCAGACATTTTTGTAATAGATTTCACGGTTTGATATAAACACAGATGATTAAGAAAATAACTATTTATTAACTTAAAAGCTAAAAAAAAAAAAAAAAAAAAAATCAGCTTTAGCATTCCTTACCTCTCATGCCCATGCTGATCACCTCTTTCTTTAAAATCTTGACAACTTTTTCTTTGGGTGCAACTCCTGCTTAGCGAAGCTATTCATCAATCTAACTCCTACCGGATTCATCCTTCTGACTAGGTATATATTCAAATACTACTTTCTTCAAACACCCCTTGATCACCTCCCATGCACCACCAACATCTCTTCCCTTCCAAATTTTCAGCAGAACCTTGCCTTGGCAAGGTTCTGCTGAAAGCTGACTCCTCAGCTTATCATAATCACATGCTTTGTAATTCCATATATATCCCTTCTTAATAGAAAATTCTGGATGTCTGGAAATCTCCCAAGTCAACTTACATGATCACTTTCTCCGAGCAGAGTAAGTGTAGCTAGATTGGTTAGCTTTAAGTTCTCTGATATAATGCTCAGATTCAGCAGTCTTGAATCTTGTGTCCCCTCCATTATGTGTTGCCTCAGGTAATTATCTCTCAGCAGCTGTATAAATTCCATTTCCCTCCCTGCTTGTGACCACTCCTCCTCCCAATCTATGTTTCCAAAGTTGAAATCCCTCCATAATGATTACTTGACTGGTACTTGTCATGCTAATTTGCGAGCATATCATCTATATTCTTTCTTATATCCCCTGGACTATAGAAGCAATCAATTACATATTTAGTCCTGATGGCCTCTATCTCACACCACACAGCTTCAAATGAACTGCTCTCTGAATCCCTATCCCTGTGATGTATTTCTATTCTTTTTGGCTTTAATTCCAATGCTGTCATTAGAAAAACTCCTCCCCATCCTGTTCCTTCTGTCTTCTGTGAAGACAATATATCCCTTGAATTCAATTCCCATAACCATATCATCCTCAGTCAACGATGTCTCACTAATACCTACAACTTTTGGAAAAGTTGTGCTAACCAATGCCAAAAACTCCTCACCAGGTCTGCTTTTATTGAGCTGAATGCCACTCAACACCAATTCACAGATTTGATCCCACTACTAAACCATGTAGAAGCTTTTCCTGCTGCTTTTCTGCCCCGGGCTAGTTCACTTCTCATTAGTCAATCCAGTAACTCAGAGCTCTCTTAAAGTCACCATATTGATGACATACTTAGAGTGGACAGCCAATCAAACACATCAACACTGAGAAACAGAACTTCACTTACCAAATCATACACCTGTTGCAGCCTCCAAGTAGCTGGATTACAGGAGACCACCAAACCTCCCTGCAAAATATGTTATCTCTTCTCCTGAACAGGGACTTGAACCCTGGACCATTAGGTTAAAAGCCTAATGCTCTATCGATTGAGCTATCTAGGCAGTAGATAGACAGAGAAAAACATTATAAAACATTACATTGATTATGCCTGGAGAAAGAGATGAGGCTAGGGATCTTGGAGTTGTGGTGTACAGGAAGTTGAAGTTCACAGGTCACATAGCAAAAACTGCAAATGCAACTCAGAGAATAATTTATTTTATTTATTCGTATGGAGTTTCCTCCCTTTTTCTCCCCCGTCCCTATTGGGGCAAGTTGAGCCCCCTCATTGGGGGGGGTTAAGTATTTATGGCTATAGATCCGTGTGTGTTCATGGGGCCGGTTTGCTTGCTTGCGGGATGAAAAACGCCAGATAAACTGGCGGAAAAAACCCTACTGCCCATGCCCAAGACCAACTAACTTGGCTATGGCTGAGGAAGATCCTCAAATTCCTCACGTCTTCGACAGGAATTGAACCTGGGACACTCAGTCATATGGTTGCAAAGTGCACAGCCACTAACTGCACAGACAGAGAATAATTGCAATGCTGAAATTAACACTGACATATAAGAATAAGGAAGTCATTTTGCTATGATACAACCACACCTAGACTACTGAGTTCTGAGGGGATAAAGAAAGGTAACAAAGAGAACATCAAGATTCTGGAATGAAGATTATGATGATGGATTGAGAATATATGAACTGCAGATGCCAGTTAACAGGGAGAAAGAAGGGTGATATGACAGAGGCCTATACATTTCTGAAACGGTATTACTGGTTGATGCAATTTTTCATTATACAGAAGATGGGGAAAGGACAAGGGGAAATCCATGAAAGTAAAATTATGTTTGTGTATGGTTAAGAAAGGGGTGAGAGCTAGATTTTTTTCTCGCAGAGCAATGAGTGAGTTTAAGAGAAAGCATGACAACTGATGTGGGATGTATGGCTTCTTTTGGTGAGTCCTTGACTCCCTGGAGTTCTCTGATAATAATAATAATCAGTGACCTATTAGTTCCACATATATTCTTTCCTCACAGATGCCTTCACCTCATAATCACTGTAACCAACTGCAGAGAGACATACTACCCCACAGTCCTTAATAAATCCATTACCTATCTTCAGGGCTTTTTAACTAAATCAAATAGATGCTGTAACAAATTTGTTAAGAAAATCAGCAATAAAGACAAAAAACCAAGAAAATATGCAGAACTTCAACTGCATTGTAAAAACATCTAAATTCATTTAAACATCTTTACATAATTTATCTGTGGCCAAATATCGTCATTTGCATTACTAAATTAGAATAAGAAATTATGTATACAAAACGCATTGTGTTGATCATGTCAGAACAATATTCGGTCAAGAACAGTGCTTGAGGGTTTGCTCTAAAAGAAAACTAGCAAGGTTGCTAAGCCTAACCATGCCTTACGATAAAAAGTATAGAAACATTCCATTTCACATTCTGCCATCATTAATGGCAGAATCAGCAAAAAGTCTACTTACTTCTTCACTTAAATGAAACTAGGAAAAGAGATATGAAAATAAAGATGAAGAGCTGTCAAGAATTTTCTTAAAAATAAATACGTGGAAGGAATGCTTGTTTTCTGTGTTCTCACTATATTGCAAGTTCGTATGGAAAACTTAATTTATCTTCAGTGGTAAATGTGAACTTTTCTGGTTAACAAATGAAGTGAAAGCCACATGTTATTTATATAGACAATTAAAGCTTCTAAGAATAATCATTAATGTATTTAGTTCCTACTTAAACAGAGACTAAATATATTTACATTAATGTACAGTTAAAGATATGGACTTTTCTTGGTCTTTTTGAAGTGTGTACTATGCTACTGCTATTTTCTATATTCTCTGCGAAACTTCCATTAAATCAGACTGCTCAAGAATTAGTGCATATAGCAAATTAAATTTGGAATAACAGAAGAATAAGCAAAATTGGTATGGAGAACTGAATAAATAAATTTATATGCAATAGTATTCAAACCAATTTTAATTTAATGATCTGAGAGATGGTTTAGAATAAAATATATGATAAAAGATTGGAAACTGCAAGTATGAAAGCTCTCACACATTCTTATCTGCTAATAATGTCAAGTTCCTTTCTAATATCTTCATTTTTAATATGATTCTGCCATTAATGATGTCTATTAACGCCCTTACTTTTTCTCAAAACTTGCATGTCTGTGGTCTCCACAGACATGCAAGTTTTGGCTCTAAGCTCCTTTGATAACCTTCAGAATATTTTAAAATTTAAATTTCAGTACTTAAAAATGTAAGAAAGCTATGTGTAAAACACAGTTTTCTTACAATTTTCTCCATATTTTCTAAAGGCACCTGTTGACTTACCTGTTAAGTACGTTTGATGTGCTTTCTTCTTTTCCAAGGCTGCCTCTTTAAATTCTTAAATCCACCATGAAATTTAGAGTTTTCTATCCTTGCAAATAACTTCACTACATACCTCCATGTCTGAATCAACTGAATCTTCTTGAGAGTTTGCCAATGAGACGCTAAGGTTTAGTTAGTTCTTGTTTTAAACTCTTTCATTTTCCCCCCTCCAGTAATGTTTGTATAGTTGAGTCTACAGTTAACCTTCTCCTAAACTTCAATCTAAACAACCTCGTCATGGGTGAAGGATAACAGGGAAGTATGGGAATGCCTGCAACAGAGAGGTATGATGGAAACTTTTGGGTCCCGAGCTCCTACTGTAGCTACGGAGGGCTTGTAGTAATCCTGAAAATCTGACTTACTTCAATCATGGTGAAATCCTGATAGAGGGAAGCAGCTCTTATCAGCTCTGACATGAGGCTGAAGACAAAAATAAGGTCAGAAAGGCTCATCTTCAGAAATTTACAGACATGATCAGAATGATTATAATGGCTGTAATTCTGCAAGTTGGAAAAGATTAGAGCCTCACCATCTTATCTTATTAGTGCATATTAAGGATCTCAAGCTGAAAAGCTTTTAGTCATGCAGAAAAACTTGGGTCATCTGACCCCCCCCCTACCACCACCACCACCACCACCACCACAATGTACTCATGTACTCTGCTGTTAATATAACTACGGGGAAGAAGATGCAAAAATAGAAACTGTAGGAGAAACTCCAATAATATGGCTTATTAGTATACTCATTATAAAAGTAAGAAATTGTATGAGAATACGCGTAAATGAAAACCATTATGGCTTTTTACTCATTACAACCACAAACCCATCATTTCTGTGCACGTTACAACAAAAGTTTGACTGTATGAATATACATAGTCTTGCCATAAATAATGTTACAACTTCTGCACACACACACACACACACACACACACAATGTGCTGCCCACAGAATGGCATGAACCCAGTTCTGTTAGTGGTAGTGCTGTACATTCATGAGTTTATCAGTAGAGAGAGTTGTCTAACTGTATAGGTTAGCATGCAATAGGAAAGATATGAGAACTTCACAAGGTTGGAATATAGCCACCTGCTATTTTTAGCATGTTAAAAACACTCAGCATCAGTAGAATGTTTGTGTATTGAACTATTAACTATTATAACAATACAGAAGATGCATCTGAGTGCCAAAGAACAGGTCGGCCAAGCTGCATTAGGACGAAACAGCTTGTGAGAGTTGTGAAAGCGCACATCCATTGTAATTCTGTAAGAATGCAGAAAATGATGTGGTGAGAGATGAACATTTTGCAGAAAACAATGTCACATGTAGCAACTGATGACCTGGGGAAGAGGGGGGGGGGGAGTGAGAACCTATATTTGTTCTACTGTGAACTTCCTAACACCACAACTTATGTGGTAGAGGGTGATAAAATGAAAGGCATTTTTCTGGCGGTACATGAATAACAGATGCAGATATCCTCTTCACAGATGAGAAGATTTTCACCATTGAAGAGTCATTTAACCACCAAAATGATCAAATAAATGCCCCATATGGTTGTATAGCACATGCCATGGACCAAGGATTCGGAGAGGTCATTACCCTGCATCAGTGAAAGTTTGGTGGGGGAATGACATACCAGGAAATATCCAAGTTACATTTCTGTGCAAAAGGGTTCAAAATCTCTGCCAGAGTGTATTAAGACACTGTACTGGAACCTGTGGCACGGCCCCTGAACAACATCTTGTTTCATGGTAGGCAATGGACCTTCCATGGAATTAGCCCCTGCACATAATGCAAGGATGCACAATAGTGGTTTGAGGCAAATGTGCCTGACCACATATCCCCCATCTGATTGGCCATCTGGAAGCAATGATCTGATCTGAATCCAATGGACTTCAAATTGTGGTTGGAGCTTGAGAGAATAGCCTGCAAGAAACGACACCCCATCATCACCAGCCTGAAGCTGGATTTGGAGCGAGCAGTGGCAGCATTTCTGTTGGATGTTGTGCACATCACCATTGACATGTGGCCTTGGAGACTTTGGGAGTGCATGAAGGCAGGAGGGTGGGGGACATTTTGAACACTGAGTGCTGCTATATGCACATTTTACACGTGGTTTATATATGCTGAAAGCTGTAAACAATTTACTGATAGATTAAAGGTTTATGCACTGTTCAAGTTGTAACAGTGCACATGGCTAGACTAAGTAGACATTATGGGAGTTTGTGAGACAAGATGGACAGGATATGGAAAAAATGAAAATTAATTTATGTTTATCTATTCTGGAAGTGAAGAACACAAAAGAGGTGTTGAGATGATGAAAAAAAGGAATTTCCAAAAGTATTCTCTGATATAGGCCTATTATACTAATCAAACTTTCAGGGTAATAAAAACAAATAAAGAAAGAATTGAGATATCCTAAATGTTATGGATGACCTAAATGAAAAAGGTGGATTCACAGGAAGAAGAGTGTCCACAGTAATTAGCAACTGGACTTGATGAAATGAACGACAGGTTTTTGAAAGTATTTTTACTTGGTAATGCTATAAATTAAAGCTGCCCAGAAATTATACTCTTGGTTTAATCCTTATCCGAGAACTGGAAGGACATGGTGCTGCACCCTCTCACTGAGGAAGCTACATGAAGAAGAATCCTTATCCATAATGCATAGCATTATGGATAAGGATTCTTATTATTCTCATTAAGGATTCTCATTATTAATAATAATAATAATGCAATGCACATATCCTTACGGACATGTGCATTACATTATTATTATTATTACGGGCAATTCCAGGGAGTCCTTAGACTCATCGAGGGAGGCCCCAAATAATATTCATCACAACTATTCGAAATTCATACAGTATCTATCATACCTCGCCTTAAACTCATTCACTGTCACAGCATCCACCACAGACTCTGGCAGCTCATTCCACTCATTCACCACTCTCAAAGTAAAGAACCCAGCTCTAACACCCTTACTAACCACACTTTTGCCCAGTTTCCATGGATGTCCCCTAGTCCTCCCACAAACAGCCCTGTTCTCAAAAATAACTTCTGAATTAATTTTATAGAAAACCTTCAGTAATTTGAATGTCTCAATCATATCTCCCCTCCTCCGCCTATCAACCAATTTTTGCAACCCACAAATCCTCAACCTGTTCTCTTGAGGTTCATTCCACAGACCTGCTATCATCTTGGTTACTCGCCTTTGGATCCTCTCAACCTCCTCCCCATCAAGAAGAAACCTAGGTGACCAAATCTGGGCACAGTAGTCGAGATGAGGTCTTATCAAGGCTCGGGACAGAGGAACAATAACTTGCTTGTCTCTGCTTGTCAAAGTATTTTTCAGCAACCAAGTAATTTGATGAGCTGATTTGGCCACTTTTGCAATGTGCCCCCTAAACTTCAACTCCTTATCCACCAACACTCCTAAATTTCGTGCCTCATCGATTTCCTGGAGTACAGTTCCACCAAGTAGTAAACTGCTGCTAATCTTTTCCCTCCAAAATGCATAACCTTACATTTTGCCACATTAAATTGACATCCATTCTCCTTAGCCCAGACTTCCAATCTATCCAAATCATCTTGCAAAATTTTGACATCATCTGCATTCACTATTGCCCTACCCAACTTTGCATCATCCGCAAACAAATGAACTGTTCCTCTCATATTCTTTCCTATATCGTTAATGAACAAATTAAATAGTAGTGGTCCAAGAACAGAACCCTGTGGCACACCACTAGTCACAGACTGTCTTTTGGACTCTACTCCAATATAAAGTACTCTCTGATATCTCTGTGTCAACCACCCTCCTATCCATCTCACCAACACTATATCCATCCACATATGCTGCAGTTTATTGATTAGAATTCCATATGGTATCCTGTCAAAGGCCTTAGCAAGGTCCAGTAGAATCACTGTAAACCCATTATCCTTATCCAGTTCAGCTGTCACTGTGTTATAATACGTAAGCAAGTTACTGAGACATGACCTACCGTTCACAAAACCATGCTGTCCCCGATACAGTATCTATCCAATCTTTTTTTTCCTCTTGACTATTTTCTCCAAGACCTTGATAATGATTCCTGTTATGCTGATTGGCTGGTAATTTTCAACAGCAGTCTTGGAACCGCCTTTATGCAGTGGAACTATTTTCCCCTCTTTCCACCGCCTTGGGACTGACCCAGACCCAAGGCTCAAATTAAACAAAATGGTGAAGGGCACTGACAATTCTTTAGCCGCTTCATGTACCATCCAATCTCACAGATGTATTGACATTGAGGTTCTGTAATAGACTAGTTACCTCTACTTCATTCATCACAATTCCAGTATAAGCTGTTGGTTCTTCCATTCCTGCAATGTCGCCACCTGGATGATATACTCTTGCAAAGTGCTCGCTCAGTAATTCCACAATATCGACTGATTCGGTTACCTCCCTACCCTCGGCATTTTTTAAAATCATTCTGCCATGAGCATTTTTCCTTTTACTTGCAACATATTGAAAAAACTGTTTGGGATTCTCTTTAGCCTGTATGGCCAATTTTCTTTCGTAATCTGCTTTTGCTTTTCTTACCACCCTTGTTACCATTCTAGCCTGAGCTTTATACTGTTCCTGTGCCTGCTGGTCACCTTTCTCCTTAAATTCCCTCCACAATTGTTTTTTTCTTTGCAGCTCAAGCTTCATAGTGTTATTCATCCATTTAACCCCTACTTGATTTATTATTTGGACTCATGGTATACCTTCAACCATTACCTCCTGTAAACACTTCTTAACCACCTCCAATGCACTATCAACATCCAGCTCTTGGAGTTTTACATGCCATGGCACTGAGCCAAGCACACTCCTAAGTTTGTCATACTTACCAGCCCAGTAATTCCACATGTACCCTGTCTTAATTGTAAATTCCACTCCTTTAGTCACTCCCAAGTCATGACCTTATGGTCACTCTCACCAATTGGTGGAAACATGGTCATGTTCGTTACAGTCACATTCTCAGTTGCCTCCCAATTCCACTCCTTTAGTCACTCCCAAGTCATGACCTTATGGTCACTCTCACCAATTGGTGGCAACATGGTCATGTTCGTTACAGTCACATTCTCAGTTGCAATTACTAGGTCCAGCACTCTCTGACCCTTGGTATGTTCCACTACATGCTGTCGCAGATAGTTGTCCCTTAATAACCACATAAAATCCAATTCCTTCCTCCCATGTGCCCTCTCCTCTTTCCAGTCAATGTTACCATAATTGAAATCACCCATAATAATTACCCTCCTTCCACTCATTTCTTCTATTTGCCTATGCATACTATCCCCACCATCTATTCTATCACCTGGTCTATAGCAGCACCCAATTGTATATTTTGTTCTGCTAGATTCTATCTCACACCAAACAGCCTCAAATGTGCACTTTTCTCTATCCTGCAGTTCAACTGCTATACTCCTTGGCTGCAACTCATCAGTTATCATCAATAATACTCCTCCCCCCTTTTTATTCTTCCTGTCACTCCTGAACATGCTATACCTGTCGCATTCAATCCCACTAGCTTTATCATCTCCTGTCAGCCATGTTTCACTAATACCAACAACCTGTGGCCTGGAAGTGCCAACCAAGGCCAAAAACTCTTCCTTCTTGTTCCTAATACTCCTGGCATTAATGTACATGAATTGCAGAAGCCCATTGGTCCCATCCCTACTTTGATGTCTTATACTAACTATTCTATTCTGATTTGTTGTCCTTCTTACTCGCTCAGGCAAATTATACTCATTAATACGCTCAACTGCCTCCCTAAAGTCTGCATATCTACCCCCCCCCCTTAATAAATCTAGTTTCCCTGAGTCTGTACATCCACTTCCACATCATTCATCAACACTTTTTCAAGCCTCCGTACATCAACTCCATTCAAATGTAACCCATACATGTTATATAAATCCTTTCGCCCATCGAACTCACTCCACACATCCACAAATTCCACTCCACTCTCCATGCATAACCCACGCATAAAGTCATTGGCAATTATGGCCCTCCTTCTAAACACTTCACTGTCATACCGCAGTAAAATACTCACCATCCTAACTCTCTCACTCTTCTCTTTTGCTACCTCAAGTAATTCCGTCACATCCTCTATCATTTCCATTTTGTCTTCTTTCAAATCATTTGTTCCTGCCACAATTATCATCTCTTTCATCCTCTGTTTTTGCACTCGAATAGATTCGCTGACGTCCTTTACGTTCGCACCCGGCTGGTACGATTTCGTCAAACTCTCAACTATCACACCTTTTAATAGCGAATCCCCATACAGCACTCGCTCCTTCATTTTATTGACGTTTACGAACATTCTATTATTTTTCGTAATAGACTTTCGCCGTTTATTAGTCGGTACGTTCAGCACACATTTTTCCATACACTCCAGTTGCCTTTTTGCTCTGTAAAAAGGCAACTGGATTATGGGATAGTAAGGCAATTAATATGAAGTCATTAGCCTCTATATACAAGTAGCTCAGTCGTTATGTTACTTCACACGCAAATTTTTATTTGCTTATGCTTGGATAAAGTATTAAACCAAGAATATAATTTCTTGGCATCTTTAATTTTTGAAGGTCATAATCAGTCTTTCTCTTTTCAAGTAAAAGAAAGATTGATTATGACCTTTTAATAAATAATTGCAGGAAAGTGACATAAGCAGAAGAAATATTATCATCATTATTTATATGGGCACTCCATGGAGTCAAAAGACTCATTGCAGGAAACCCGCTCTATTCATTAACACAATATCTATCATATATATCCTTAAATCTCTTCACTGTTGGAATTCAATGGGTTGCTGGAGGTGGCTCACAACCACTTCCAGCAACCCATTCCACTCATTCTCACTGGAGCACCCTTAAGACGCTCCACCTAGATAGGACTTTAGTGTCAACCACATGGTTGGGCTTAGTATTGTGTGTTATTTGTTTTTATGTTACATTAGTTTTTTGTAATCCCTGAAGATATCTCATTTACTGTGACGAAATATATAGGAAGTATTAAATTCTGTTTTAATCCTTTCTGAGTGCTGTATACAATCCATTAAGCCTCCGATATGATGTCCTCACAGCACTTAAGCCTCTGCACACAAAGTGCATTACCTTAAATTTTACAACATTGAATTGACAGGCATTGTCCTTTGCCCACACTGCCAATTTATTTAAATCATCTTGTAAGATATCTACATTACCTTTATTAATGATACATTAGTTTTGTATCATTGGGAAACAACTGAATGTCACCCTTCAAATCTTCTGCTATATCATTAATATACAAATTAAAGATAAGTGGTAAAAGTACAGAGCCCTGGAGCACTCCACTAGTCATTCCCATTCGCCTTGATTCACCTCCACCATACATGCACCCCCCCCTCTGATGTCTATCAGCCCATCTCCCCTATCCACGCCACCAGTCTCATATACATTCCTATTTGTTTCAACTTATGTAATAATTTTCCATTGTGGTATTCTGTCAAATGCCTCTGCAAAGTCCAGCAGTATCATGGTGATAGTCATTTCTTTTATCCAATTCTGCTGTCACCTTATTATACAATGTGAATAAATTACTGAGGCAGGACCCATCTTTTACAAAGCCATGCTGCCCCTTATAAAGTATCCTATTCCAATCCACCCATTCCTAAATTTTACTTTTAACCAACTTTTCCAATACTTTAATCACTACTCCAGAGATACTAATTAGTCTGTAATTTGCTAATTAGTATCTCTGGAGTAGTGGTTAAAGTTTCACTTTAACCACTACTTAAAGTGGTTAAAGGGAAACTTTAACCACTTTAAGTAGTTTGGTTTAACCACTTTAACTTCTATCTCACCTCTTTCTACTCCCTTGGAACCTCGCCAGAGCTGAGACTTAGATTAAACAACTTTGCCAGAGGCACTGCCAGTTCACTTGCACATTCTTGTAGCACATGAACAGACATACTGTCCAGGCCCACAGCTGTATTTACATCGATATTTTTCAACATACTGAGTGCCTCTAGTTCATCTGCTTAAACCCGCATATCAGTCACTTCAAAGTCACCACCTTGATGATATACCCTTGCAAAGCAATCACTAAGTAACTTAACTATTTCTTCTGCTTCTGTCACTTTCCTACTATCAGAACTGAGTAAAGTTGTCTTTCCATAATCATTCTTTCTCTTACTTGTATGTAATGAAAAAACTCTTTTGGATTTTCTTTGGCCTGCTTAACTAATTTTCACTTAAAATCTGATTTAGCCTTTCTTACCATACTACACCCTTCTAGCTTGTGCTTTTATACTGCTCATGGGCATGATGATCACCTTGCTGTTTATATTCCTTCCACAACTCTTTATTTTTTTTTGCAGCTCCTGCTTTATATTGCTAGTCATCCACTTAATCCCTATTCGGTTTATCCTCATGACCCTGGCTATACACTCTGACAGCACCTCACTCAAACAATCCCTGACCACTTCCCATGCACTAATGACATTCATTCCATGTAGTTTCTTATGCCATGACACTGCTCAAGTTGCCTCCTAAGTTTGTCATAATTGTCAGCTTTGTAGTTGCACATAAACCATTTCTTGACTGAAATTTCCATATGTTGAGCAACCTCCCAAGAAAAGACAGCATGGGCACTCTCCCCGATCAGAGGTAGAGTTACTACTGCAGTTATAGATAGATCTTTTGATGCTATTACTAGATCCAACACTCTTAAACCCCCGGTCCCCTACATCAATGCTTCCCAAACTTATGGATGTAAAGGCCCCTTTGGAAAAATTAAAATATTTCACAACCCACCATCGAAAAAAAAAAAAAAAAAAAAAAAAGAAAATCATAATACAGACATATATTATTATAATATTTATTGCACCACGTACTGATACCAGCACACCACAGACTAACAAGAAGAAATTAGTGAATTACATGAATAAGGGAATCCCCAGAGTTTATAGTTCTGATGCATGTGATCTGTGCTATCAGTGCAGTTGCCCTGCACCCCAAGCAAATTTCTTTCCCACAAACTGCATGCACCTGTGTACACTAAAAATGAAACATTAATTTAAAGTGCGAAAAACTTGGCCGTTTTAAATGAGCACAAGATTTTGCGTTTGTAAGTTTTTGTGATTCTTATCAATACCTTTTAAATGAAACTTATATGAATAAGCATATGAAGCAAATATTGTGAACCAACACCAATGAGTGATTTTTTCCATTAAAATATAAAAAATAACAAAAAAAGAAATAATAAATAATAAAAATTAAATACGTTTATTTTAAGATAAAAAAAATATATCTACTTAGTCTTAAAACATTTTAAATTTGTTTTCATTATTTCACAGCTCCCTCAACAAAACTAATGATCAAGGGGGGGGGGGGCACAGCCCACTGTTTGGGACATGCTGTTTCAGGTAATTATCCAATCTAATCACTGTAGTTAAAGTCTCCCACGATAAGTGTTTGTCCTGCACTCATTGTGCTAATCTACTGACGCATGTCGTCCACATCTTCTTCTGGATCCCCTTGTCTATAACAGCAATCAACAATATATTTTGTCCTACTGGCTTAATTTTACATCAAACCACCTCCATCATATCTACAAGCTTCCTTAACTAAAACTTAACTTAAATAGGGAAGAAATAGTTAATAACGTGATCTTGCAGGATAATTAAAGTTAATTAAATTCATTTTCAAAACCTTTATAGTGCTCAGGCAATTAACACCTCAAGAACTTTAACCAGTTGTTAACACTGATCTCCTCACCATTCTCAAATGGTGTGAGGATAACCTGATGAATTTTAATGCTGCCAAAATACAACCCTGTCTCATTTGAAGGAAAACAAAAATGTCTCACTCTCCTCTTCAATTCTGTCGATATTCTACTCATCAACCAGAATCAGTTTTTGATTCTTAGGTTAAATTTACATCTATTCTGGTATAAGCACATCGGGTCTATAGCCTCTGCAGCCTCCAATAAAAAAAAAAAAAAAAAGTAGACATTCTTTGTTTCAAACAGAACTTCTCTCTTGCTCAACTCATGATATTTTATCAACCTCTAATCTTGACAATGAAATACTGTTCCTGCACTTAGGGTGGTGTTCCCTATGACCACACTCAGAATGTTTGATGGTATTCATAAACGAGAAATTCGCATAGATGATGATCCCTCCTTCACTAGCTCTCCACTGATTCTCAGTTATTGCATCACATCTTTTCTATAGGTATTTCCATGGGTGATGCTCCACTGATCTGGCCACTACTATCATTCCACTTTCTTCTGATCATGTATGAACATGAACAGCTGCTGTCAGTACCCATACACAGTTCAACTCCACCACTGAACAAACTTTTGTCTTCATTCCCTATATCTCTGCTCTCTGGAACAGCCTTTCTCATATTGTTTTCTCTAATGAATACAACCTTCAGGTCTTCAATAAATGCATCAACAAATTCCTTTCTTTCTTTCTAGCCCCTACTACTCACCCTCCCAAACATACACTGCACTGCTGTGCTATAGATCTGGGGGCCTCTCATGTGTGGGGTTAATATATATAAAAATAGACTCACAGTGTGCACAGAGCATAATGTGGTAAAGCATAAGATTATGTATGCACTTTAGGATGATTAAACTAAACTAAAAGTAAATGATGAAGACAGGGATTTGGGGGTGATGGTGGACAGGAAGTTGGAGTTCAAAAGAAAAAATACATAAGGGGGACAAAACAGCTCATACAACTACTTTGATGTTGAAGAATGTATTAAAAATACAGATAAAGAGATCAATATCTCTCTTTATTCCCATTTGTTATCTATACAATCACATCTGAACTATTGTGCACAGATTCAGTCACACAAGTTTTTTGGAGATGAGGAAGCTGTGGAAAAGACTCAGAGGCAAGTGACCAAGATGGTGACAGGACTCCTTATGAGTACAGATTAAAGGTTTGTGGGTTATAAAGTTTAGTTGATAGGCAGAAAATATATGACTGGAAGAAATAGTTTTATACGGTAAATGAAGAAATTTTTTTTTAATATGGAGGATGGGAGAGAACAAGAGGTTACCCATGAAAGTTGTGCAAGAGTTTGATTTGCAAGGTGTGATGACGAGATTTTGTACTTGAGAAGTGGTAAATGAATGGAGGAGGAGGTGTGATGGACATTGTGCAAATAATAGTTAATGTAGGTCTCCTCTAATGAGTCTTTGGACTCCCTAAATAGGCCTACATAATAATAATAATAATATATTACATTCTTAAAAACTTACATTATCTTGGAAAGGATATGCATTTATAATCTTCTTATCTTTGTTTACCTGCAGCATAATGACTTGTTTTTAGTAGAAAAGCTCTTTCTTTAAAATGTTTTGTTTTTTAGTTTAAAGGGAATAAACTTTTAGACAATTCTTGCCAAATGGTATTCAAGCTTAAAATATCTAGTATCTAAATTCCTTCATATCAGTATAGCGAGTATGGATATTTAGTGGAGTTTATTCAGAAAACTTACCTAGTTCTTAAACACCGTTCTAGAGGAGTTAACAAATCATCTTTAGAACCTTGCACAAGCTCTCTACCAGTTTCTGGATCTAAGAGTAGTACAGTTTTCAAATATATATATTTCAAGTAATTTTAATATAAATATGGATTTCATTATAATGTATATATCTTAAATAGATACATAAATAGCTATCTAACAAGAGGCTTTGCTTTTACCCCTCCAGCTTCAAGTACTTTTGTGCCTCTGATTGAGCCATGCATGAGCATGTATATCATTTCATCTTTTCACTTACACATTATACTCAATGGTTTGTAATGTCACTTGCCATAGAAAGCTGATTAATTTTAATATAGGACAGTCAATCCTATCAGATTAGTTTGTTATATGTGTTCTCGGGCCAGTGTCACTTGTGAGTAAAAAACTCGTTCTGAAAAAGAGAGGAAAAAAAAAACACCTCTATATGAGACCGGCTATCTCACCTTCAACTGAAAAGCCTCTTAAAAGGTTCTTCATATCCTAGATGGTATTTGAACCCAGATTTTTCAAACTAAAATGCACTGATGCCAATTAAGCTACAGAGGCTCTTGTGAGCACGTGTATATATATTTTGTATATTTGTCATGTTATACATTTTGTAAATCTCAAATATCAATATATTTTAAACCAAGCAAACATAAATAAATGTATTCAGCAGAACCTGAAGATACCTTTGCCAAAAGTTGTATGCACTACTCTTAAGTAATGCATACAAGGTCAACTCATAGAAAAGGTGATTCAAACTCTATATCATTTTAGTGACAATGTCTTCATCAAAAATGTTAGTAAAAATGTTGATTTGCTTATAATAATGATAATATTATTCTAAGTTTCCATAGAGCCTAGAATAATAATCACTGTTTTAAACACCCAAACTTGAGGTGTACAAGTCAGAGTTGCCATGGATGCAAAATGCCTGCTAAAATTTCATTACCATTGATATTCCTGAGATAACATGGAAATGAAGTTTTAAGATGATTGATGGATGTTTCAGTGATTAAAAGTGATGCTTAATATGCTATCAATTTTAATACAATGCAAATATATAATAATCATAATCATCATCAACTTCCTTATATATACCCAGGGCCGGTTTTAGACTGTTAGATGCCTGCGTGCTAGGGATAATTGGCCACCTTTGAGGGTAAGGCTACACTAGTGTTTTTTTTTTTCGAACATGTACAGCAGTGAACAGAACATATGCAAGAATGGTGATAGCCACATTGACGGAAAAAATTTGTACAGATCATCACCATTCTTGTGCATATGTTCTATTCACTGCTGTACATGTTCGAAAAAAAAAACTTTTCTTTTTTCGTCTCTTTTTTTTCTTTTTTCAGATTCAAAATACCGTTGCTGTTCTTTATCAATTGTACAATTGTTGTCAAGGTGTGTTTTTAATTCATACCACTTTTTACAATTTTGCATATGTTCTACACTCATTTCATGTCGTGATAAATTAGTGGTCAAATGTCACCAATCTGAAAACCCCTGACTATCTGTTAATTTGTTTTGCTTTAAAGAAAACAGCTCACAACAAAAGCAAAATACACTATTGGATTTTTCAGAATAGATTAACCAAGTTCTTTGAACTTTTTCACCATTAGGTAAGAGTCTTAAACTGTGACCTTGAAAATGATCTTCCATTGTTATCTTTAATAAAGTTTATATTTTGAGGTGTTACAGGTCCCTTAATAACCAATTATTAACAATAGATGGCCAGGTACAAGGATTCCCTAAATCACATTCTGTCATGAATTCAGCACAATTACCCGAAGGCCTACTTTGTAAATTATCCCCACAGCTTGATTTCGGCATTGACTCTTCCTCCTGGCACAGTTCTGAATGAAATTTAAACTTCTCATTTGATTTTTCACATTCCACTTTGATTTTGCCCTTACTGTCTGGAAAAGGTTCTGAAGTGATTGATGTTGTTGATTTATATTCGTCTAACTTTACATATTTCAGTATGGATGCTCATAATTTTTCCTTTTCCTTATCACTTTCATTCTTTCTTTTGGGATAAAAAACACCAGACAGACATTTAGTTTTCCTATCTGACACATCTAAACATATAATAAAAAACATTAATAATAATGATAATAATAATAATAATAAGCACAAATTATTTTTTCTCTTTTTGAATGAATAAATAAATGTTGTAATGACCCAAACTGACTTAAGCCTTTCTGTACAGATTCTGAAAAAAACTCAAATCTGTCCGCACGTTTCAGATAGACCTGACAGAAAGACGGTGGTATATTTTATAACAGGTACTAGAAAAAAACAAAACAATGTAATTCAATTTTTTTCCCAATTATGTATTTTTAGTAGCAAAAAAATAGGCCAAAACAATGGTTCACTTGAATGAACAATCCTTGTTGAGTGAGGTTTTTAAAGAGATAGAGAATGAAACCCAAAGAAGATATTTTGAAGTTAGCACTGCTATAAGTTTTAACAATGTTAACAATGGCGATAAAATACAATCCTATTTTATCGCCAATATTTTAAAATTAACTATAGGCTATATCGAATTTATTCCATCGGCTGCCCTAGAGATTTGGCTGCCTGCGTGCATGCATGCCCTGCACACCCATTAGAACCGGCTCTGTATATACCCTTAAGGGGTGGTCTGGTTACTATGACAGCACTACATGATTGAGTTTACATACAAATTTATATTGATTGCATATTGGTAAACTATCAACATATAATCAATGTTTTAAAATGATATATCACACACAAATTCTTAAAGTAACAGTACTACCTTAAACTGGCAACTTGAAGGTACACAAGCAAGATTTTATTATACTTCACAATTATTTGATGGTGAAATCCCTTTTCTATCTGCTTAATGTCATTTATTTTTCTAATTTCTAACTTCAGGCATTATGTACTAGAGTAACTCAAGAGCTAAGGGTCTCTATTCCATTTCCTCTTCCCTGTTTCCTATTATTCCACTGTACAGCTGGCAGAAAACTATAAAAAAAAACACCTCGCAATTTGAATAGTCAATGTGGAAGATAAGACCAAAACATGTTCATCAATATGACAAGAAAAAAGAATGGATGCAATCTCAAAGGCCATAATGAACAAATTAATAAAATTAAAAATACAGCAGTTTTTTGCCAGAAATATAAAGAAACATGACTTATTTTTTATGGTATTAATGACACTACACAATTTTAACAAAGTGATGTTGTGTAGTGTTGTTAATACTGTGAAAAATAAGTCAGGAATAATCATCAACACCTAAGCTTATCTGTTAGATATATAAAGAAACAGTTAAAAATCTGCAAAGGAGAGCTGTCTTGGAATGAACAACTCTATACATACCTAATTATAATATTGATACTGCTACTTGAGAAGAAAAAATAGTAAACTTGGATAAAGAGCTCGAAGGTATTAAATAGAATTAAGAACTCAGTATTAAAAAGTTATAATTGGACTAAGGAAACATCTAATTAAAAAAATATAATCTAAGATATTCATCGATTAATAACAAATGGAAAACAAGATGAAAACACACATTGAGTAGGATTACTGATTAACAAAAAAAAATAAATAAATAAAAAATAAAAATAAGACATGGGATACAAAATTCACAGAAAGAACTAGTTGAATCACAATAAGATGGAATAAAATATATACCGTAAGGATAGTGTACATTTATCTTCCTACAACTACGTGGATGGTCTAAAACGTTCTCGGCCTAACAATGAAAAAACAAATTTATAATTTCAAAATTGTTTTTATTTTTCAACATAATCTCCCTTAAGACTAATACATTTATTCCAGAAATTCTCCGGTGCCATTATCCCGTTCCTGTAGTGGTTCTCAGTAAGATCTGCAAAATACACCTTTACAGCTGCAACCGGATCTTTTCTCATGAATTTTTTCATCTAGTCTGGTTAAAAGATCGGAATAATATTCCCCAGTTATTGTTTTACCCTTTTCAAGATAATTAATAAACAAAATGCCTTTAGCATCTCAAAACACCGATGCCATGACCTTTCTTGCTGATGGAACCGACTTTGTATTCTTTGGCGCTGAACAACAGGCTTCTGACTGCTGTTTGGATTCTGGTGTGTACTGGTGAATCCAGTTTCATCCATAGTAATAAATCGACACACAAAATCAGTTTTATTCTTGTTAAAACATTCCAAGCACTGTTCAGAGATTTTCATGTGAGTGTGTTTTTGATCTGTAGAGCACCCATCTTGCGTAAAGCTTTTTCATTTGCAATTCTTCATGCAAAATATATCCTACACGTTCTTTTGAAATGCCTATAATCTCAGCAATTTCATGCACTTTGACTTGCCAGTCATCCAATATCATATTGTGCACTGATCAATGATTTCTGGTGTTGTCACACTTTTTGGACGTCCTTCACGTTGATCATTTTCAAGGCTGGTACAGCCACGTTTAAACTCAGCAGCCCATTTCTTAATCGTCGAAAACAAAGGTGAAGAGTGGCCATAAACTTTTATGAACTTCGAATGAATTTCTTTTGGCATTAAATCTTCTTTTACAAAGAATTTTATAACCACGATACTCAATTTTATCCATTTCAATGGATACAGACAACACTTTGGCTTCTGACAGCTGTATATAAAAAAAAACTACTTGATAGAATGACTTGCTTCACATCAATGCTTATGACAAATGTACCAACTTAGAAAAAAAAAAATTTTGCCGATAGTGTTTGGCACACTTTCCCTCGATGAGGCTTCGGACTCGCTTGAGGTGTCACATAATAATAATAATAATAATGTTGCCATTTATGGTTGAGGCCGAGAACTTTTCAGACCACCGAAGTAGTTATACTGATGAAGAAGTAGAACCCTTTTATGACCAAATACATCCAGCTCATAGAAAATGATACACATTATTTTAATATTTTGACAAGAAATTTTAAATGTAGAGGCAAGGGGAAAAAATCATCTGTGGAAATTAATGGTGTACACACAAGAAATGATGAGGGAGAAATGATAGTAGAATTTGCAAAATAAAGAAATTAAAAATTATGACCTTTTTTTTTTTTTTTTAAACCAGAAACCTCAAAATAAATGGACCTGGATACATCCAAATGGGATTAACAAGAATGAAATAGATTACATATTAATCAGTAGCATCGCATGACCACTTTATGTTGGGTGTGCTATCGTGTGGCTTATGCAACCTGCAACTCATAACAAATGACAACATTCGACTAAATTGGTTGACACAATAACCAATCATAGCCACTGATTTCTGGGTGCTACTGTCTCAGTACACACCCTGCTTTGCCTTCTGGGTGGTTTAAAACCACTGGAACAATAAGAATTTGACCAACTGTGGCATCTGTACATCTGTTCAAAGGGCTCAAAGGTTCCATATTTGTGACTGCATACCTGGGCTATTAACACAAATGAGATGCAATGTTTATGCATTGAATAGTGTCCCTCTTCATGAAGCATTTGTATATTGTGTCTGATTTTAGGAATCACATGAAACCAAGAAACAATTAGGGGAGTGTTTAATGGGAATAAATGCAAAAATGTAATATCGGTGATATTGCTATTCCATGGGTGTGCACCACACACCCAGAATACATGTCCCTGATATTAATAAACCATATATTATACAACACATTAACATCATAAACAGATTACGGAAAGATCACAGAGTAGTTCAAAGCAAAATAGCAATAAATTTAACTGAAAGGCAAAAAAATAATAAAAAAAGAAAACTAGAAACATCTTGAAAATAGTGAAAGTAAAAAGGAAGAATTTTTAGTTAAACTGCACCTTCAAGAACTAATCATAGGAGGGGGGCACTTCAGTCCACTCCACACAACACAACACATCACAATACATCAACTATGCCCAGCACTATCTATTAAAACTAATAGTGGATTTTTGTCTGTAGTACTGAGGCCGATTTGTCTGTATGTGGGATTAAAAATGTGAGGTCTGGGAGAAAAAACCTTGTTACCTCTACATGAGATTGACTAACTCAACTTCAATTTAAAAATCTCATTCAAAGATTCATCTCATCATAATGAGAATCAAACTCAGGTCTTTGCCAATGAAAGAGTGCAATATCCCAAACACTTCCAATTTCACTATGGAGGTGCTTTTAGAAAAAAAGACATTAAAAATTTTGATCCAATAAAGAATGCTAAAAATTTCAAGTATTGTAACAATCAAGTATATGGGCTAAAATTTATATAGAAAATCAAAAATAACAAGAACTAACAAATTAAAAAATAAATAAATAAAGGCTTAGGGTAAAAGCTCAGTAACTAGGAGGCGACTTCCACATAACCTTTAAAATAATGTGGAAACTGACAGGGGTTTCTAAGAAAAATATCCAATCCTCACCTTCTTGTGGTGCACCCTGTAGGTATCTAGGTGAATACCCAACAAGTGAGGATGGCCTGACAATTTGGTATTTAGTCAATCAAACTGTATTCTGTGTTGGCTTAAACCAAAAAACAATGATGGTACTACAAGAAGAAATGTCATGCTGGTTGAGGTATCATTCAGTTCAACAAGGCCCTGTTTGTTTTAGTCAGGAAACCAGAGTGAACAGTGAAAGCCAGCCACTGGAACAAACCTCAACTGAGCACAATTCAAGATAGGCACTATCAACCTAAGGTGTATCAACAGAAAAGCAGAAATGTCAAAAGAATCCAAGTACCATGCAGATACAACTATAGTATTATCAAACAAAGAAAAAAAAAACAGGTAATATTCTTCTAGATAACAAACAAACAAGACCAAATGTTATATTAAGACAATAATAATCAAGGAAAGAGGATAATAACTGTAGCATTAACATTAAACATGAGAATAATCTTCACGAATGAGAAGCAATATCAAATAGAGTGATGAGGGCAAACATGAAACTGGAGAATTGGACAATGAGACTTATTTGTGCCTGTGGTCCATCTCACAGAAGGTAATCATCATCAGAATTCCATGGAGTCCAACGACTCATCATGAGTGATCCTATTGTTGCAGACACAGTTCATCATATTGAGCCTTAAATGCATTCACTTTCTCCAAATTCATCACACTCTCAGGCAATGCATTCCAACAACTCACCACTATCCTTGCAAAAAAACTATTCACCCCCCCCCCACTGCACTCACTTTCCTTATACACCTTCTAAAGATGGCCACTTATCCTCCACCTGCTTATGTCTCAATCATATCTCCCCCCCCCCCTTCTTTCTATCCACCAGATTCTGCAAATTGCATTCTTTCAATGTGTCTGTGTCCTCATATTCAGCATTCCAGAGACCAACAACCACTTCTGTCAATCATCTCTGAACCTTTTCCAATATCTCTTCATTGGTTTTAAAACCAAGTGACTACATCTGTACATAATAGTTCATATGTGGCCTGATCAAAGCTTTATATGGTGGAACAAGCACATCCTCACTTCTACACATTAGTGTACTCCACTCCACTGCTGTAATCCTCTGTGCTGTCCTCACAATTTTAGAAATCTATCCCCAAAACTTCAGGTCCTCCATCTCCAGATCACTCATTTCCTTCACCTCCTCTAAGATCTTCCCACCAATTTCTTCCCCCATACAAAACTTACTGATACTTATTAAACAACCAACACTCAATCCAGTGCACTAATCTGCTATCTGTCCCTCTCCTTTCCAATTTAATCTCCAGCTTGTCATGCTGCAATTTATCAAAGGCTTTTGCAAAATCTAAATAGATCTAATCTAACTCTCAATGTGTATACATCTGCTTTGTCCAATGCATTTGGCACCTTGTTATCATAAATAAGCAGATTGCTAAAACATGATCTTTTAGCAAATGCATGCCATCAAAGAGAATGTTGATGTTATCAATTTGATTCTATACCTTTGTCCTAACGCCTGAACCACAACTCCAAACATATTGATTGACCTCCCTTATGAAGCGGGGCCAATTTTACCCTCTTTCCACTTCTTTGAAACTTGACCCAATCTAAAACTCATGTTAAAAAGGTACATCAATGCTGTACCATTTTCACCAATCAACATTATCTTTCCATATCCTTTCTTTCTAATGGCCACATATAGAAAGAACTCTCTAGGATTTCTTTTGGCCTCATTACTAACTATTGCTCATACTGCACTTTGGAACCCTTACCAAGTGAATCAATCCTCACCTTCTCTCGGTACTCCTCATGCAACTGATTATTGCCACTCATCACATACTGCCTCCATAATGCCTTTTTCAAGATCATCAACCTTTTCAGTCACTCATTTTACACCTAGATTATTTAACCTCCTAACTCCCTTTGGAATACATTCAGATGCATTCAGATCTTGATCCTCATGTGCCTCACTATTAACTGCCTAAGGTAGCTGTCTCTCAAAAACTCCAGAAATTCATTCTCTTTTTCCCCAATGCCATGTTTTAATTCCAATCTATATTACCACAATTAAAGTTATCCAGGGGCAAAGAAAATGCTTAGAAGAAAGTGAGAAGAAAATGTATACCCAGGTTAATTTGCCTACACATTTTCTTCTCATTGCCATCTATATGACAAGATCTATAGCAACATTCAACCAAATATTTCATCTTGTCCACCTCTATCTCACATCATATGCTTCAAAACCGTTATGCCACTTTTTGCCTCTTGCATCTCTGCCTGGAATGGGCATAACTCTTCTGCTACCTTTGGGTAAGAGAGGCATACTATTAATTTTGGGTGGGGTGGATGAACTCAATCAATGCAACGATTTCATTCTCCTTATTTCTGATACTTCTGGTATTTGTATAAAAACATAATAGCACACTTCCCATTCCATAATAAATCATGGAACACCCACTTCTCAGATGTGATTCCTCCACACCTTCCCTGGCCATTCCTCTCTATTAGTAACAATGCTACAACTTTCATCAGACTCATATACTCTATGTATACATCAATCCATCTCCAGCTTTTCTATCTGTTCACACATTCACTTCTAAATCCAGCATGTACACTTCTCATGTAATGTCTCCCTATCCATCCTGACACCATGCTTCCCAATTTCCCTGTCTTGTAATTGGGTAATTTCCCAATTACAAGCATGAGGAATTATTCTATTATTCCTCATGCTTACATGTCAATCTATAATTCTCCTTATTTCACTCCTCATATCTTCATTCTTGCCTCATCTTCACCAACTCTGCTTTTGCCTCTTTAATCTCTTCAAATGACTTACACCAAAACAATTTACATGCAATATATTTCTGTTATACAGTTCAATCTGTTCCTCAAATTCATCTCCCATGTTCACAAAATGCTCTCTCGTCTCTTTGCACAGCTACTAGCATAGCAATCATGATCTTCACTCACTGCCTCAACTCATAGCTGTATACCTGGACACCGTCTTTCTGCTATCTTTTACTCTCCTCAACAAACTCCTGATATCCAACCTAACATTCTTCTTGTCGCAAGGAAATCACTTGTTTCTACTACCATCTACCTTTTGCAAACTTACTTCTCATATCCAATGACCCAATCACTCTGCTTATTCTACCTCTAGGAAAATAAACCTTGTGCACCTTTTCACTCACCACACCTCTAATAATTGAATTCTCAATACAGAGATACTCTTGAATCATTTGATACCTCTTTCACATGGCCATCTTTTGTTCTATTATTCCTCACGCTTACATGTCAATCTATAATTCTCCTCATTTCACTCCTCATATCTTCATTCTTGCCTCATCTTCACCAACTCTGCTTTTGCCTCTTTAATCTCTTTCTTGCCCATTCACTCTTGCTATCATATCAGTTGCACTTTCAATGCCTTACTGCAAACTATTACACTCCCTGTCACTATCACAGCACCAGTTGTGCCCCGTGTTGTACCATTATTGTCAGGTGCATCATCTTTTTCACATGCTACCATATTGTCAATCCTACCTGCTTCCACAGTTATTTCAAGCTCTCCTGGTCAGCCTTCTGCTCACTACCACACACACACACACACACATAGACATGCAAAAACACCTCAACATAAACATATTATACTTCTTACATCGCCACACTCTCTCATCTCTCCTATTAATCCTTTCCACATAGATGTCCTCAACATTTCCTCAGGCATACATATTGTATTCACAGCACTTTATCATTTTAGAAAAATCGATACTACACACACACATCTGTTTTTCATGCAATCTACATCTCACCACCACAACATACAAAGAAACACATAGAAATTAATTAACACAGAATCTAGACTCAATGATCATCACAGCTATCACACAACAAAATTTAATTGATAATTATCAATATTGCCACACCATAAATAGAACATTTTAACTTATCTTTCCACAGCTCTGAGAATAATCATCCTATGTTCGACACATGGTGACAACTTAACCAAGGAAAGAGTGAGGGATTTTTTTAAGTCATTAGAGAAGATAGGTGATATGAAGAAAAAAAAAAAGTTGATCCTCAATAGAGACCTAAACAGCAGATCTGAAGGAAAATATGGAAAGAAACAAAAGATCAACTTCATTTGCAGAGGGAACAGGACATAAAAAGTACCTAAATTGCTCAGAAGACAACTGCTGACCGTATTTCATATTAATAATCAAGGTAAAAAAAAAATAGTCATCAAAAACTTGAAATGTGGAAAGGCAGTTGGAGTACATGATGTTTAACCTGAAATGTTTAACTATGGATGTATAAAAGTTTTACAGTGATGCACTGCATAATTCAGAAAGGCCTGGTCAGTAGGTTGAATTCTGGACGACTGGAGCAGAGCCCATCTATAAAAAAAGGAAAAGAAAACTGAATGTGCCAATTACAGAAAAATTTATCAATTAAATGTTCCAGGTAAGATTTATGAGAGCATAAATCTTACTTGGCATAGAAAAAAGAGGCTGAAAAAAACTTGTGAAAAAGAAACTTGAAGAACAACAAGCTAAGTTCATGTCAAATAGTTGAGAAATCATGGGAATATAACAAGGATATGCAATTCAGTTTTTTAAGTCAGGTATAATATGCTACTGGAAATTTCATCTCACCAAAGTGTATAACTTTGCAATTATTAACATTGAACTGATAGAAATTATCATTTGTTTGAAGTTCCAGCCTGTTCAAATCATTCTGCTTAGTGCTGAATATCCTGAATATCATGCCAAATGCCCTGGAACATTATCAGAACCTATAACTATAAATGCATATCTTTGCATCATCAACCAGCAAACAATTGAACATCTACTTCTCATGTCTTTCCAACATCATTAAATGTACAGAATAAATAACAATGGTCTGAGGACAGATTCCTGGAGCACAACACTGTTCACCTTAAATCTGGCAGATTCCTACCACCATACAACACTTTCTGATAACTATCAGTCAGCCACCCACCCACTTATCCATGCTAATAGCTTATATTCCAATCCTACATTCTTCAGTTTATGCAAAAGCCTTTCATGTGGTATCCTATCAGATTTTTTAGCAAAGTCCAACAGTATCATAGCATATCCATTCCCTTTATCCAGTTCAGCCATAACATTACTGTAAAATAAAAGCAAATTTCTCAGAAATGACCTTTGTTTAGTAAACTTATGCTTAGATACATTTGTTTCTGCACCATCCCTATACAATGGAAAAATCATACATTCTTTCTACAGTTGAGACTCAAGTTACACAGACTTGTCAAAGGCCTAGCCAACATTCCTTTAGCATATATACTAATATTCCATTTGTCCTTATTGCCGAATTCTTATCCAGGTTATGCAACAGCTCTTCAATCTCAGTATCATGAACCACTATCTCTTCATCCATTGTAGTAGTGTGCACCATGCAACTGGTCGTGGTCTGTATATCAAGTTATACAAACATCTTAGGAGTACAATCTACTGAACATTGCTTAACATGTGTGCTGATGCCCTATCTGTTTCTATTGCTAAATTCTTATCCAGGTTATACATCTGCTATTTAATCTTCTCTTTGTGCACCTCTATATTTCCACATAAACAACTTGGGCCATTAATGAACTGGTGACATGCAACATACAGTCTCTCAGGATCAAGTCAACCCTGCCTTCTCCTGACATTAAGAAAACACAACAAATTACTTTCTTCTCTCTAACTGCTTGCCCACACATAGCACCATTGAACAGAAGTCTTGGAACTGCTCGTGTGTGTGTGTGTGTGTGTGTTGGGGGGGACCAATAATAAAAATAAAAAAGGAGGTCTCTGGCACTATCATTGAGTATTATTATTGTCAAAAGAGGATACCTTTATACGAGAGTGGTCTGAAAAGTTCTCAGCCTTGACCACAGATGGAAACACTATTGGCAAGATTTTTTTTCTTTTCTAAGTTGGTACATTTGTCATAAGCATCCATGTGAAATTGCAAGTCATTCTGTCAAGTAGTTTGTTTTATACAGCTGTCTGAAACAAAAGTGTTGTCTGTATCCCTTAACAATGGATAAAATTGAGTGTCATGCAGTTATAAAATTCTTTGTAAAAGAAGGTTTAACAGCAAAAGAAATTCATTCACTACCGGTCTGGGTAGCGACCTCTCCTCATAATGTAAGACTGTATTACATCTCCTAGAAGCTGTGTTTTACATTATGAGAAAATATCAAGGATAGTGAGGCGAGAGCTTGCTCCAACTTTGCTTCGAGTTGCCTTGGCATTGTACTACCGGGCATTCACTTATGCTTGGATTCGCAGATAGTTATTTGGCATGAAACTCTTAGATCATAGTTTTCGATCTCAGAGTTTTCATACTGGCTGTAAAATAATAAGGGATTTTTATCCCCTTAATTTAGTTGTGAAGTTATTAAAAACATCTAATATGTATAATTAATTGTCAATAAGCTTTTGTTGTGTAAAGCTTTTATGCACCATTACCCCTGATGATGTAAGTCTCACGACAGACAAAACGTTGGGATTTTTAATTGTTTATTTTTAATAAATTCATTATATTATGTGGTCTCAATACCGAAAACTACCTACAGAACTGCTTAACCACAGAAACCCACGTTTACAAACAGAATGCCCTAGCTCAATTCTTTAAGAAGTAGAATAATAAATTTATATTCTGAATATGTTTTATTTGGGGGGTGCTTAAGGGTCAAAGCTGTATAACTGAGAGGAGACCTCCACATAGCCTTCAAAGGAATGCGGAGAACCAACCAGGGCTTCTGACCTAATGTCCAATCCTCACCTTCTCGTGGTGCACCTTGTTGGGTATCTACTTTGATACTGAATGAACAAGGATGGGCTGGCAATTTGAGATTTAGCCGACCAAATTGTATTCTTATTGGTTAAACCAAAATAAAAAATGATGGTACAACATGACAAAATTTCATGCCGGCTGGGGTGTACCCAGTTAAACAAGTCCCCCGTTGTTTTCGCCAGGAAACCAGGGCAAACAGCAAAAAGTCAGCTACTGGAACAAATCTGAAAACAAACCCCAACTCAACATCACCAGAGTTAAAGATCGGTAGTATCAACGTAAGAAGCCTGAATGGCAAAGAAATGGAGCTAGCTGAGGAATTAGAAAAGTACCAGATCGACATAATAGGGGTGACTGAAACAAAAAAAGACCAAAACTGGTGAGATCTTTCTGAGCAATAAATACAAAATGTTATATTCAGGCAATGACAATCAAGGAAAAAAAGGAGTAGCCATAGTATTCAACACAAAATGCGAGGCTAATCTTCTTGAATGGCAGTCAGTCTCAAGTAGAGTAATGTGGGCAAATATGAGAATGGGGAACTGGACAATGAGACTTATTTATGCCTATGGTCCAACAGAAGGTTCTACTAAGGTAGAAGTGGATGAATTTTTTGAGGCTTTAGAAAAAGCAACTGACACAATGAAAAAGGAAAAGTTGGTCCTTGTTGGGGATCTAAATAGCAGAGTAGGAAATGATTGTGAAACATACAAAAATATTTTGGGAAAATTTGGAGAAAAGAGCAAAGCTAATAATAATGGCAAATATCTGTTGGATTTCTGCACAGGACATGGACTGGTTATTACTAACACCATGTTCCAACATAAAAATGTGCACAAATTCACATGGAGAAAAGAGGCTAGGAATAAGAAAAGTCTCATTGACTATGTTATGGTTGATAGTGATGTTTTCTCCCTGGTGCAGGACACCAGAGTGTACAGAGGATTTGAAATTGGAAGTGATCACTATTTAGTCTTGAGCAGGATAAAATTGAATTTCATATTGAAAAGAATAACATGTAAGAAAGTTTTAAAGCGAATAAAAGTTGAGCAGCTCTCAGATTCACATCTGAGAGCCGCTCAACTTTTATTCGCTTTAGACTGTAGACTAAAATACACAAAGATTATTGAAGAAAAAATGAAAGAGTTTCAGAACAGGAATCAAACCTTGGAGATTCAGTGGCAAACTCTGAAGAAAACATTGATTGATTCTGCCAGAGAGGCATGTGGTGAGGTTCTGTGCAAGGATAAAAAAAATCAGAACTCCCTGGTGGACACAGGAAGTTAAAGAGGCAGTGAAGGAAAAGAAGAAAGCATATCAAAAGTTCCTGACAAATAAGTCAGCTTTTACTCTTACAGAATACAGAGACAAATGTAAGAAAGCTAAACAGTGTGTAAAACTAGCTAAACAAAAGTCATGGGAGGACTTTGGCAAGAATATAGAAAATAAATATCAAGAAGGTGGCAAAATATTCTGGAGGTTGTTGAAGAAGCTTAGGAATGGAGAAAGAGTGCTGTAAAAGGAATTAGAGATGATAAAGGTGACATGAAAACAGGAGAAAAAGATATCCTTGAAGTATGGAGTAATTACTTTGAAAAACTGCTAAATGAAACAAGCAGTGATGACAGCACAGTGATAAAAAACACCAGGCATGCAGTCAGGAATACATATCCATACTTGAAGTAGAAAAAGCCATCAAAGGCTTGAAATGTGGAAAGGCAGCAGGAGTAGATGATATTCGACCAGAAATGCTGAAGTATGGTGGTATAAGAGTCTTACAGTGGCTGCACTGCATAGTTCAGAAAGCCTGGACAGAGGGACGAATTCCCGATGATTGGAGTATTGCTCTCATAGTACCCATATATAAAAAGGGAAATAAAACTGAATGTGAGAATTACAGAGGTATTTCCCTACTGAGTGTTCCTGGCAAGATCTATGCAAGTATACTTGAGAAACGGTTGAGAAGAATTGTGGAAGAAAAGCTTCGTGAAGAACAAGCTGGATTCAGGCCAAATAGAGGCTGTCAGGATCAGATCTTCACTTTACGACAAATAGTCGAGAAAGCATGGGAATATAACAAAGATCTGTATTTAAGTTTTGTCAATTTGGAAAAGGCATATGACAAGGTGCCAAGAGAGAAGCTATTCAATACGCTGCAGTTATATGGTGTCAATGGGGCATTATATCAAGCAATACTTAGTCTTTATTTGAGTTGTAAGTCAGCAGTTAGAATTGAATCTGGTGTGAGACAAGGATGTACATTATCCCCTCTATTATTCATTATCTATATGGATCACATTATGAAGGAATGTGGTATTAAACCCGATATCAAAATTGGAGATGTTAATGTCAGCTCTTTGCTTTATGCAGATGATGTTATACTTCTAAATAAATCCGCTACAAGTCTGCAAGATTCTCTGACTAAATTGAATAACTGTTGTAATAGATATGGTATGAAGGTCAGCAATGAAAATAGGCAGAATCATTGAAAATATCAACTGCATTGTGAAACGGAGAACCTGTGGAAAACATTTCAGCTACTTAAGCATGATTTTTAGTGAAGATGGTAAATTAAATATGGAAATAGACAACAGAATCAACAAAGCTGATATGGTAGGAAGTCAATTGAATAAATTCATATGGAATAAGAGAGAAATTAGTCAGAACACTAAATTAGCTGTGTATAAGACAGTGTTCAAACCAGTTTTAACTTATGGATCTGAGAGCTGGGTCAGAAGTAAAACACTTGACCAAAGACTAGAGACCGCAGTTATGAGAGTCCTGAGAAAGATTAGAGGCGTGAACAGATGGTATCAATGGCAATATCATATTAAAAATGAGGATATTAGGAAAGAACTTGACATTGTCAGCATCCAGGAATGCGTTAGCAGAGCTAATCTCAGGTGGTATGGTCACTTAAATAGAATGGGAGAGGAAAGATTAGCAAAACAAGTGTTCTCTGCCAGGTTGGCAGGAAAACGACCCAGAGGAAGACCAAGATATAGGTGGATTGATACGGTACAAAGTGCCTTAGACGATAGAAATATAAAATCTGATAATGATATTATTGGAGTCTTGACAAGTAACAGACTGATTTGGAGGAAAATTGTAGATAGGAAGTTAGTAATGATGTAATTTTTTCATGTAGTACTGTCATATCCTGAACACCCCTTGAGGTGTACATGATCCACCTATATCTTGGTCTTCCTCTTGGTATATGGCAGGAATTTGATGATGATATGTTTTATTGTCTTTCAGCTTCATGGTTTTCCTTTAACTAGGTCCTGAGACTTTTACCCTAATTCTTTTATAAAAAAAAAATTGAGGAACAAATTATACTTTTTCCCATAGGTTATTATATTCACTTAGTGCGTTTTCGATTAATGTGCTGTTTTAGACGATAGAAATATAAGATCTCATAATGTTAGAGTCTTGATAAGTAACAGACTGATTTGGAGGAAAATTGTAGATAAGAAGTTAGTAATGATGTAATTTTTTCATGTAGTACTGTCATATCCTGTACACCCCTTGAGGTGTACAGGATCCACCTATATCTTGGTCTTCCTCTGGGTATATGGCAGGAATTTGATGATGATATGTTTTATTGTCTTTCAGCTTCATGGTTTTCCTTTAACTAGGTCTTGAGACTTTTACCCTAATTCTTTTATAAAAAAAAAATTAAGGGTCAAAAAAGAAATTTGAGGAACAAATTATACTTTTTCCCATAGGTTATTATATTCACTTAGTGCGTTTTCGATTAATGTGCTGTTTTAAAGAATGCATTAATCGAAGGATTGCTGTAATTTTTTATTCGTTTCAGCACTGAAAATGAGCATTCAGCACTTGCATTTGAAATAGATATCATCAAAAGTATTTTTAAAATTGTTTCTACATTTGGAAAAGTAGACCTTAACCCATCGTTTATAAATTTGTACATATTTTTAACTGAAGAATTTTCTTCCTTCATTATTAAAAATTAATTTTAAAAAATCATTATTAAAATTCCTTAACTTCATCAATAAATTTTTCTGAGTCAATATCAGTCCCATAAGTTTGTAAAATTTTGTTAATACTAGTCTTGTACTTGTCTTGATCTATATGTTTCTTCAAAAAAATGTCAAATGTATCTAATATGTCTAAATAGCTTTTTGCTCTTTTATTAATTTCCAAAATTAGCTTATTACAAATGACATTAAAAGTATTAACAATGAAATTTTCTCCCCTGATCTGGAGGAAAATTGTAGATAGGAAGTTTAATGACATAATGATGTACAGGATATGAAGTAGTACTATCATATCCTATACACCCCTTTAGGGTACAAGCAGGAATTTGATGATGATGAATTTTCTCTCCCATGTAATACAATCTTGTCATTAGATTGTGAAACTTTGTCACACATTTTTTTCATTTTTTTTTGCTCTTTCCTTTTCATCTTTAAGTTTTGTCTCATTGTTAATAATTGTCCATGTGGTTAGCCTAGTGGCTTTGCACTTCGTAACCATATGCCTGGGGAAGGAATGTCCTAGGCTCGATTCCCGTGAACGACGTGAGGAGCTCAAGGATCTTCCTCAGCCATAGCCAAGTTAGCCAGTCTTGGACGTGGACAGCAGGGTTTTTTCCACCAGTTTATTTGGTGTTTTTCATCCCACAAGCAGGCAAACCGGTTCAAGGACACGCACAGATTACAGTCAGGAAGATTGACCCAGTCATAGGTCTGATTCGTCAGCCTATGCCGGTTCCGGAGCCCAGATAAAATTTGGGGGGACTAGATGGTACCGTGAACTCCCATATAAAGGGGAAACGCTGTATCATCACACGGAATTTATTTATTTACTTATTGTTAATAAATGCGTTTCTTCATTTAAAGCAGCTAAACTATTTCTTATATCTAAAATAAAACAAACTAAAGACTAATAAATTATTAGCTAACAACAAATCCATATCAAGATCTTGTAGAGATTTACTAGTAACATTTATTTGTTGTAAAATTTCGCCCACAGAACTGTTAAAATTGGTGTTTCTGAATTGTCAAAATGTTCTGCCAATGATAAGCTCTCTAATTTAGAAATAGGTTTTTCATGAGGAGAAATGGATAGTTCAAGTAACGTCTCTTTAATTTGTTTATATCCACGTTTCAAAGCCAATATAGCGTCAGCTCTTGCAAACCACCTGATTTCACTTAGTCTTTTAATTGTTAAAGATTTTTTTTTCCTAAACGTTTAAGGAGTCTTCTTGTTGAAGATGAAAAGTAATTATATACATTCTGAATAAAACGAAAATATTGCACTGCTTCCAGACAAGATTCTGCAGCATAGTTGCCAATTAAATTTAAGGAATGACTACAGCATGGTATATAATGTGTAGAGGGACTATGTTTTTTCAGTCGTCTAGCTTGTAAACCTGTATAGACACCTTCTGTATTGACAGTGTTATCATAGCCCTCTGCATATTTTTATCTCCAGAGATTATTCTTCTAATTTTTTTAATACTACCTCTTCTAAATATAAGGCATTATGCTGTATAATACTGATGAACCTAATAAATGTTTCTCTAATGTCAGAATTTGTGGTAACGTACATAAATATAATAGCTAGTTGGTCATAATGGGCAATGTCTGACATTGAATCTAGTATTATTGCAAAATAAGCAGCTTCCTTAATTTCTGATATTAATATTCCTCTTGTTTTATTAGTTATTAATGCTATGAATTCATCACAAGCATGGTAAGAAATATAATTTGATCTGCCAGAACCACAGTTGGCATACATTTTCATGTGATGTTTTAAAAAATCAAATTCACTTAAATAACGTAAACACGATAAACAATTTCTGCTAGAATCGGAAAAAATATTTATATCGCTCCTAAATGCTAGCCTTAGTTTGCTCAGTAACTTAATGGTAGTTACTATTCTTTTTAAAACCTCCCAATAATTTTCTTCAGATTGTATTTGTTTCATCAATTCGACTATTTACAGAACTTGATTTTCTTTTGTGATATGTGAACATCGCTTGTATATGCTCAGTAGAACGCTCGTGTTCACATGAGTTTGTGTTATATTTCTCCAGTCATTAAAACCCTGAATTAAGCTATTATTTGACTTAGAAAACAATTTACAAACAAAGCAGTAAATTGCTGCGCTGGTTTCTAAAAAAATTAGCCACTCTCATTTCTCCTTTGTTCCATTCGCCTATTTTTACAGTAAAAATGTGATTCATTTACATTTCTGACACATATTCTATTGCGTTCTGTGTATTCTTTTATTAAATTTTCGATTTTACCAACATTCTGAGCCATATTTATTAAAATATGCTCGATAAATTGTTCATTAATACTAACTGGTCACACTGCTATATCGGTAGGATAAGAGATTGCTTGCTGGTAAGTACAGACTCTGATTGAAAATTTTCTTCAAACCCTTCTTCATTTGTTTCATTTACTTCTTTTTCTCCTTCTATGTTTTCCACATTATTTGAAGAACATAAAAACATTATTTTGATGTTCTTCATTTTCACTCTCGTGTCCTCCTAATACAGATACAAATGTTTCGCTTTCATTCCGAGAAGTTTGAGGCACAACTTCAGTTCTATGAAATTCTTCACTTCTTTCATTTTCAGAATGTAAGAAAGGCAAAATTGCCTCCTTTTGACCATTTGGCTGTTATTCCTTTTCTCTGAGTCATTTTCTTTTATTAGCTCCGGATTCAAATTTTCTTGGCATCATTATGTGTATTATACTATCCAAAGCAAAATAAATATTTATTAAATCCAAAATAAACATATAAATAAATAAAATAAATAATTATGTTAAAAGCTAAAAATATGCAAAAATAATAATATCTTGTTTCTGTTAAAATAAGTTAAAACGAGTAACAGTAAAATAAGAATAATAAATTCATTGAAAAATATATTCTTACTATGACAACTACTTTAACCATATAATTAGGTATATACACTTGTATACTGCTTTACAAATACTAGCCAAATAACAGTAACTAAACTATCAGTTGTTACGTGTGCATACAAACAACACTTAACCTCCCTACCAGTTGAGGTGGATGAAATAGCCAGACCATCCCTGTATTTTTCATGGATTAAACTTCATCGGCATTCTGTCTTTTATCATGCAATTACTCCTCTCCCTCCACCATTAATCCCTGAATGGTGATTTTAGAGCCATTAATGGATTAACTATGGAGGGACTTTCGTGTACTTGTCTTTACATGTACCATGTTACTTGGAATTTCCTTTATCGTCCTACGATATTTGACCCTTTTTGCTGCACAATTTATTTGTCATTCCCAAATATAAAAACGAATTTCGCATGTGCAAAAATAATCAACCCTGAAATGACCAGAGATCAGCCGCTGCAATGAATCTATTTAGTAATAGTAAATTTGCTGTTTTTTATTTTTTTCAGATCAGTGCAATGGAACAAGACAACTTTGTTCTTTCACTTTACCAACAATATAGAAGAATTATTTTTCATGAATTTTCAAATGTTTGTTCAAATGCAAGATTTTACAATGAGGCCCCATAGAGAGTGAGGCCCCAGCTTGCACCTAATGAGCCTTATGCTAAATGTGGCCATGTCCACATCTCTCTCTCTCTCTCTCTCTCTCACACACACACACACTCACCTTCACCCCTATCTCAAATAGTTGGCATTATTGCAACATCACCTAAAGATAAAGCTAACTCTATGATAATATTCTTCTTATTCAACCAATATTCTCTTCCTCCTACTCATGTGACAAACATAGCCATGTTCGAATGTTTCAAGAATTTTCTTCATCTAGTGCCTTAAATGCAGATTTATGATATCATCATGTTATTTATGATATCATCCTTTAATGAGATGATAACCTAGTTACCTATAATTTTTTGAAAACATAATTTCGTCTTTTTTTTTTCTTGCAAAAGTAGAACAGGTCTTCTTCCTTTGATAATGTATAGCTCAACAATCAAGACTAATTCTCTTGATGCACACATCTCAAGCCTTTCCTCGCACAAATACAATACAGGTAGTTCTCACTTTATGAACTCCCGCTTTACGAATTTTTATCTTTACAAATTTTTTGGATCAGAATTTTTATTTTAAATTGTGCATGTATGGAGAATTACACAGTATATGTAATGATCGGTTATAATGAGCCTTGGGCATTCACAAGGCTTGGTGATGCAAGTGTGTTATTCATAGTTTTCTTCAATTACAACTGATTTTTTTATTTTGTTTGCTTTTTATCTATAACCATTTCACTTTTCCAATAATGTCAAAAAAGAAGAAACAGTGCAAAACCAGAAAATGAGCAAAAGAAACAAAGAAAAGCAATTAAGTTAGAGAAAATATAAGAAATTATTACCAACTATCAAGTGGGTAGCACTGTTAAAGCTCTTTCTGAGAAATTTTCTCTTGCCACTTCTACAGTTTGCACCACTTTAAAGGATAAAGAAAAATATTTGAAAGAAGTAAAAAATGAGCAATCTATGCAATCTAAATCCAAACTCAATGATTATGCATGCATATTACCTATAAAACAATTTGTACTAAAGCATTAGTTATTTTTAAAATGCTGAAAGACCAAAAAGGGGATGACTGCAAAGACACTTTTGCTGTAAGTAGTGGGTAGTTTGACCACTGGTTGGCATAACATTAAAGTACAAGGTAAGCTGCAAGTGCCGATAGTGAGGCTGCAAAATCTTATCCAGAAAAATTGGAAGAAATAATTAAAGAAGAAAATTACACACATTGGAATTTTTAAAGTCAACGAGATGGGCCTTTTTTGGAAATGGATACCTGCAAGAACTTACATCACAAAAGAAGAATCCTCAAGGCCAGGTTTTTAAATATCAAAAGATCACATCATTCTACTATTAGGAGGAAATGCTGCTGGCGATTGCAAGTTAAAACCCTTATTTGTACATCGATCAGAAAATTCACTAAGCTTAAAAGAAATTAATAAAGATACTCTCTCAGTAATATGGAAAGCAAAATAAGGTTTGGCTCACGGACTCCCTATTTGAAGATTGGCTTATGCATCACTTTGTTCCTGAAGTGAAACTTTATTGTGAGAAAAAACAAATTCGATTTAAAGTGTTTCTGATAATTGACAATGCACCTAGCCACTCCTCATCAGTAACTTACATTTGCCCAAATGTAAAAATATTCTTTTTACCTCCAAATACAACTTCTCTTTTAGAACCATTGGATCAGGAAGTGATTGCAACACTTAAAGCACATTATCTCAAAGAGACTTTTAAAATATTAATAGAAGCAACTGATAAAGATGGAAACTTTTCTATCAAAGAGTTTTTGAAGAGATTCAACATTTTAGATGCAATTTGGATAATGCAGAGTGGCTGGCATAAAGTTTCCAAAAAAAAACTATGAAAGGAGTATGGCATAAACTGTGTCTTTAGTGTAACGATAATTTCAAAGGCTTTGAAGACCCAACAAAGACTGTAAATTCTGAAACTCAAGTGATCTAAGGTATGGTGAACCAGTTGCAAATGGAAGTTTCAGAAGGTGATGTTAATGAGCTGCTTCAATCTCACACTATGGAATTTTCACCCAATTTTCTTGAATCAGAGGAACAAGAAAGAAACAAAGAAGAAAACACACATAACAAATATGAAGCTCCAACTCAGTTTTCACTTTAAAAGTCCTAGAAGAAGTATTTAAACTTCTCGAAAAAGCTCAAGCTATCTTTGAATCACAAGATTCAGACTTTGAATGAGTTAGTAAATTTACCCGCGAAATGAATAATGCTTCTGCTTGCTATCTAGCTATTTTAATATTCTAATATCTACAATTCACTATGTTATATAGAAATGATCTAATTTTTATTTTTTAAAAGAATCTTTTTTAATTTTAAATTTTTCATATGCTATTTTTTAAATATGTAAATCTTTTTAAACCAGTAAAGTCTTTTCTTATTATTTAATATTCATTTTATATTTTATATATTCCTTCTTATGAATAACTCTCGCTTATAGCATTATTTTTAAGGCAAATAAATTCCAGCTTTACGAATTCCCGATTTACAAACGGTCACCAAGAGAACCAATTAATTCGTAAGGGCATGAACTACTTATATACTTCAATAGCATTCCTAGCTTCCAAAAAACATGCCATCCTTTTTTTTTTTTTTTTACACAAGATGCATACAGTCAGGAATACATATCCATACTTGAAATAGAAAAAGCCATCAAAGGCTTGAAATGTAGAAAGGCAGCAGGAGTAGATGATATTCAACCAGAAATGCCGGAGTATAGTGGTATAAAACTCTTAAAGTGGCCGCACTGCACAGTTCAGAAAGCCTGGACAGAGGGACAAATTCCAGGTGATTGGAGTAGAGCTTTCATAGTACCCATATATAAAAAGGGAAATAAAACTGAATGTGAGAATTAGAGAGGCATTTCCCTACTGAGTGTTTCTGGCAAGATTTATGCAAGTATACTTGAGAAACGGTTGAAAAGAATTGTGGAAGAAAAGATTGGTGAGGAACAAGCTGGATTCAGGCCAAATAGAGGCTGTCAGGAACAGATCTTCACTTTACGACAAATAGTCAAGAAATCATGGAAATATAACAAACATCTGTATTTGAGTTTTGTCGATCTGGAAAAGGCATATGACAAGGTGCCAAGAGAGAAGCTATTCGCTACAGTTATATGGTGTCAATGGGGAATTATATCAAGCAATACTTAGTCTTTATTTGAGTTGCAAGTCAGCAGTTAGAATTGAAGGAAGTACAGGAAGATGGTTTAATGTTAAATCTGGTGTGAGACAAGGATGTACATTATCCCCTCTGTTATTCATTATCTATATGGATCACATCATGAAGGAAAGTGGTATTAAATATGATATCAAAATTGGAGATGTTAATGTCAGCTCTTTGCTTTATGCGGACAATGTTATACTTCTAAATAAATCCGCTACAAGTCTGCAAGATTTCCTGACTAAATTGAATAACTGTTGTAATAGATATGGTATGAAGGTCAGCAATAAAAAGACAAAGACAATGAAAATAGGTAGAATAGTTGAAAAGGTCAACTGCGTGTGAAAGAAGAACCTGTGGAACAAGTAAAACATTTCGGCTACTTAGGCACAATTCTTAGTAAAGATGGTATATTCAATATTGAAATGGACAACAGAATCAACAAAGGTAGTATGGTAGGAAGTCAATTGAATAAATTCATATGGAATAAGAGAGAAATTAGTCGGAACACTAAATTAGCTGTTTACAAGACGGTGTTTAAACCAGTTTTAACTTATGGATCTGAGAGCTGGGTCAGAAGTAAAACACTTGACCAAAGACTAGAGACTGCAGATATGAGAGTCCTGAGAAAGATTAGGGGGGCATGAACAGATGGCATCAATGGCAATATCATATTAAAAGAGAGTATATTAGGAAAGAACTTAACATTGTCAGCATCCAGGAATGTGTTAGCAGAGCTAATCTCAGGTGGTTTGGTCACTTAAACAGAATGGGCAAGGAGAGATTAGCAAAACAAGTGTTCTCTGTGAGGTTGGCTGGAAAATGACCCAGATGAAGACCAAGATATAAGTGGATTGATACAGTATAAAGTGCCTTAGACGATAGAAATATAAGATCTGATAATGTTGGAGTCTTGACAAGTAACAGACTGGTTTGGAGGAAAATTATAGATAGGAAGTTAGTAATGATATAAATTTTTCATGTAGTACCATCATATCTTGTACATCCCTTGAGGGTACATAGCAGGAATTTGATGATGGTGACGACTTTGTACACATTACAAAACTGCCAGGGCTTAGAAGACTGTTCTAACATTTTGGGTGGTACATCAAAGCTCTCTCCAAAAGTTCTAAAAGAGTATTTTAGCTAAAATACTCTTTTAGAACTTTTGGATGCACCATTCTCTAACAAATTTTCTCCATCAACTGTGTCCACAGTCAGTTTCGAAATCATTCTGTAGATACTTCCACAATTGCTGTTCAAAAGAATTGGTATCCATCACCCCTTCCTCTTCTTCTCTTCAAGGACTAGCATTTGTCTGTCCCAGCTTCACTGGTCTTCCTCTCTCTCTCCCTCCCTTTGATCTTTATATCTATCCACCTCATTTGGTAGTCAATCTTTTTCCCTCCTAGATAGATGTTCTTTCCATTTCTTTCTATATTCCTTGATCTTTTCATTTATGTTATAAATATCTAGTTCTTTCCTCTTCATTTCTCATATGGTCCAATTTTGGTCCAATCTCATATGGTCCAAAATCTCATCACTGCAGCTTATATTTTACTTTCATCTTTCTTTTTAACCATCCATGTTTCTGAACATATAACAGAGTGGGAATGGCCATTACTTTATAAAATTTTAGCTGAGTTTCTTGTCTTGTTTTTTTATTCAGTGTCCTTTTAATTGTTCCACAGATGAAATTTCTTTATTTTTTCATCAATATCTTTATCTTTTAGATATGTTATTATGCAGCCTAAATAATTAAACTGTGTCATCTATTTTATTTTCTATAACTATTTTTGATCTAATAGGATCCTGACCTTTAAATGCCATAACTATTGTTGGATTATTTTGTTTAATTCATAAACTGATTTTTGAAGGTCATCTTCATTGTCTTGTAATATAATCTGATCATCTGCATGCAGCATTGTAACTGTATATCTTGTTTTATTGTTATTTTCCATATTTTAATAACCTGATCATTATACATATTGAATAGAGTTAGAGACAAGCTACATCCTTATCTGACACTGAATGGTTTATTCAGAAAAATTAATTTTTACAAAATTAGTCAACATTCAAGTTATTACAAGCTTGCATTTAAAATGTTTTTGATTTTCTAGATCTCTTCTGTTAATTTATTACCTAACTGTAACTGTAATTTTGTATCCTTATATAAACTTTGTATAGCTTGTACAAAATGTAATGGATATCCTCTTTTTCTTAATTTTATTCCCAAGTTTTTTTCAGTCATCATTTCTGCTAAACCAATAATAACACAAACAACAGCAGTTCAATATCCATTTACTGTTGAATTGCTAATCCACTGGACCTGCTTTCCACTAATCTTTCATTCGATCCACTTCTGTTACTTTGAAACAGCCTTTTCCATTTCTTTGAGGACTACCAAATATGGATATCAATAAATTATTTTTCTCTAATCCATGTCCAGATACACATGGCATTGGTTTGCTATATGTTTTGCAGCCTTTCAAGTGTGTAACACACACACACACACACTAAAAAAAAGGTAATAGTTATATGGACTATTCGGATTTAAATATGAATTTGGGCAATTCACATGGTTTGTCATTGTTAGCCTAGATAGATGTAATAAAAACAATAATAAAATTTAACAATGATATATAAGATAGAAAACAGAACTCATTTGTCAATGTTGGAAGTTTTTTCACTTGGTTATACTATAAATTAAAGATACCAAGAAATTACACACTTGATTTAATTCTTTATCCAAGTGTAAGCAAACAAGTTTGCACCTAAACTATTTTCAAGACTGGGGCAATTTGTATAAAGAAGCTAATGACTACACATCACTTGCCTTATATACCATAATATTATACATGTCTCCTTGCAGACATGTATAATATTATGCATTATGGGAAGGGTCACTTTCAATAATGTTGAAACCCAGACCGGTTTCAACTTTATTGAGGTCTCATCAGCAGGAGCCAAACCCAGAGATAATTTGAAGTAATGCAGAAGTCATATTTTCATATATAAGTAGACAAAAGGTTTCACGCCTTATCATTAAAATACTCTGTATTAGAGAAAGTTGCTGGAAGTTTTTCCACTTGGTTATACTATAAATTAAAGATACCAAGAAATTATATACTAAGGCAAGTGATGTGAAATCATTAGCTTCTTTATATGAGTTTCTCCAGTCCTGAAAATAGTTTGGGTGCAAACTTGTTTGCTTACACTTGGATAAAGGATTAAACCAAGTATATAATTTCTTGGTATCTTTAATTTATAATATAACCAAGTGGAAAAACTTCCAACAACTTTCTCTAATCCAGAGTATTTTAATAATAAGGTGTGACTTTTAGCTTCTCGTATATGAAAACATGACTTCTACATTACTTCAACCTTAGTATAACCTCTGGGTCCGGTTCCCATGATGAGACCTCAATAAGGTTGAAACTGGTCTGGGTAGTGACCCTTCCCATAATGCATAACATTATACATGTCTGCAAGATGTGCATTTTTGCATTATGGGATACTAAGGCAAGTGATGTGAAGTCATTAGCTTCTTTATACGAGTTTCCCCAGTCCTGAAAATAGTTCAGGAGCAAACTTTTTTGTTACACTTGAATAAAGGATTAAACCAAGTATATAATTTCTTGGTATATTTAATATTTTTATCAAAGATTTCTATTTCTATTCATTAATGATAAAAAAGTGTACAAGTTAATTTGTGTAATGTGTATGTATAACTGTATTGTGTTGTACCATCATGTCTGTTGGTACAACTGTGTAGCTTAGCAATGTGGAATACAATTTGGTAAACCGTCTCCAAATTTACAGTCCATCTTTCTGTTTTCATTCAGTATTCAAGTAGATATCTAGTAACAAGTGCACATCATAGTACAGTTTGGATTGGATACTGGATTAGAAGCTATTTGGTTCTTTGCCTTTCCTAAAATTGTATGTGAGATATCCTCCCAGTTATCCAGATTAACCCTTAAGCAACTACTGGTGATAGAAAGATTACTAGGAATAATGTAAACTTAATTATGCAGAACTATCATAGTATTCTGTACACTTCCCTTGAGAAAATATATCAGGAAATATATGTACACTCAAAATTAGTACTGTTAATATATTTAAGAGTACATGTCTACTACTGACACTATGCATAGTCTTTTCTTCTAATATTAAGGAAAGCAATCACAATATCACAGTCATAATATTTTACATTAAAAAAAAATGAAATAAAAAACATTTTTAAACTGTGTATAATACATACTAAGAGTGAGGTGTATCTCCCTTTCTTGATTTGCTAATCCATCAAAGAAGAACAAATCAAATGGTTCTTTATTATCAGATTTTATTAATGCATCTTGAGAAACAGCAAACAGAACTGTGAAATGATTTTCAAAAGCAACAACCCACACTGGAAGTAGTGGATTTTTATAATAACTTCCAACCTATGTGTGTGAGAAAGAAAGTTGCCTGTAAGTATATTCGCAATCATTAACTACATACTGTCATTTGTAAACATATTTTCTTATCATTTATTATATAATATAACACCATTATAGTAAAGTTCAAAAAAGTTCTCACTAAATAACTAAAGCTCATAGCATTAATTCTATTCTAAAAACCTTTTCCAACTTTGTTTTTTAATATTGATTTGGAGCACTTTTACTTTAAAAGAAATTCACTTTAGAAAACTTTCCATTACAACAAACTATTGCAGTAGTCTTTTTGTTATGCTGTACTCAGAGTTGACAGTAATCTGTTATTATCAAAATAACAATTTTAATATCATAAGATCTCGATAAGGTACAAAAGGAATAGCGAACCGTTCATTGTAACAGAGTATAAAAATTGTTACCCGAATTTCTTGCATATAATTTATTATTTTTATTCAGGCCTCCATAGAGTCAAAAAGCTCATCGCGGGAGGTCCTTCCTAGGAAACACAAAGTCGATCATACCACTCCATAAACTCATTGACCGTTCTCACTCTCACCACTCTATTAGGCAATGCATTCCATGGTTCAACCACCTTCCATGCAAAGAAACCACTCCTCACCCTCTTGCTCAGAGCTTGCTTTCATAACTTGCAGGGATGGCCTTGTCATTGCTCCTTCCCCGTTCACCAAGCAAAATAACTCCCTAGTGTCAACCTTGTAACTACCTCTCAACAGTTTAAAATTCTCAATCATATTACTTGTCCTTCTATCTACAAAAACTCTGCAGTCCACATTCCTCAGCCGATCCGCATAACTAACATTGTACAACCATTGTACTGGCCCATCTTTGTTATCCACCTCTGTACTCTTTCAGAGTTAATTTATTCCCATCACATCCTGGGGAGACGAAATCTGAGAAAGTGTGGTCTGATCATTGTCTTATACAATAGAATGATAACTCTCTCTTATCTCTGCAGGTCAGCGTCCTTCTCAGTACTGCACAAATCCTCTGTGTTACCTTCACCACCTTTGCAATATGTCCCCTGAATTTCAGGTTTCTATCAATCATCACCCACAGATTTCTTGTCTCCCTTACTTCCTCCAATACAACTCTTCCAATAGAGTATGAAGTGTCCCAAATCTCAAGACCTTGTATTTTGCAGCATTAAACCGACACCTCCATTCATTTGCCCATCTGTCTAGCTTATTCAAATCCTCTTGCAGGACTGCCACATCTGAACTATTATTAATAACCCTTCCCAGCTTCACATCATTCACAAACAACTGAATATTCCCTCTGCAATCCACTGACAATGTCACTGATATAAAGGTTAAACAATAACAGGTCCCAATACTGAGCCCCGTGGGACCCCACTTGTAACATTCTGCCTCCTTGAAACTGCCTCACCATACACAACTCTCTGATACCTATCGGACAGCCAATCCTGAATCCAGTTGACCAACCTAACATCCAAATCCATGTGCTGCAACTTAAATATCAGCTTATCATGTGGCACCCTGTCAAATGCCTTTGCTAAATCCAAGAAAATGGCAGTACATGCCTTTCCCTCAACTACTGCTCTTGTAAATTTATTATAAAAGGCTAGCATATTACTAAAACAAGAGCACCCCCTTAACAAATCCATGCTGACTCTCACAGATAACATTACCCTCATCTGCCCAATGCTGTATACAGTCCCTCACTAATTTCTCCAAGATCTTAACAACTACTGATGTCACACAAACTGGCCTATAATTAGACACTTCCAGTTTGCTACTGCTCTTATGCAACGGCACTATTTTACCTTCCTTCCCTTCCTTGGGTACCTTTCCCACAGCCAGACTTTTATTGAAGAGCCAGGTCAATGGAGCTGTCAGTTCTTTAGCACATTCTCTCAAAACCCTTGGTGAAATACCATGTAGTCCCACAGCATTCCTGACATCTAGAGTACTCAGTATTTGGAACACACTCTCCTGCTGCACCTCTAAATCCTGAACCTACCTTATTCCTCTAGTATTAAAAACCTTCCTCTCCAGGATGAAATACTGCAATAAAGTGCTCATTGAACAACTCCACTTTGTCCTCTGCATCAGTCACTCTATTCCCATTTCTATCCCACAATGTCATCCTTCCACAATCATTTCTCCTCCTACTGGCCACATAGCTAAAAAATTCCCTAGGATTTTCTTTGGATCTTTGGGCCAATCTCTTCTCATATTCCAGTTTGCCTTCTTTACCATACTAGTCACTACTTTGGCCAAACAGGCAGGACAGCGAATATCAGGATTTCGGACCACAAAAACTACATCCGGTTTCAGCAGTACAGCCACTCTGGGCTGGCAGACCATGCCTTAGATACCCGCCATAGAATTCGTTGGAAGAAAACTAAAATAATACACCACAGCAAGTTCAAGTACGAAAGATTATTCGTGGAATCATCAGCAGCTCTAAAAAGCGTTCAAAACCTCAACAAATTTGGTGCATGAAACTACCCCAAATTTGGGAAACCTACATTATGAGAACTTCAGCCCAACAGCCAAGACAACCCAATTAGCCCACTAGGGGGGGGGGACACCATTAGGACTTTAGGAACAATATTAGTTTCTTACCTTCTTCCTCATTTGCTTTTGTTAGTGCCTGCATGCACATACCATATTTGTATGTTCCTGAAGATGACAACGTGACGTTGTCGAAATATTGAAAGTATTCATTAAAGTTTGCTTTAATTAATATCCATTATATGTGTTGTTAATTCCTTAAGCTAATTACCAGTTACACACTAGTCACTTTCCTGGCCTGTGTCTTATATTCTTCATGCATTTGCTCTTCACCTGTCTCCTTATATCTCTTCCATAGCCTCTTTTTCAGTTACTGTATAATATTGTTTGTTATCCACTTTACACCAAACTGTGTCCTCTTCTTCACTTGTGGAATACAGTTTACTATTGCTGCTAACAAATATTCCTTTACAATTTCCCAAGCACTAATGATATCCCGGTCTTCCAATTCCTCCCTCCAAGAAACATCCCCAAGTTGATATCTAAGACTATTATAATCACCTGCCTTATAATTCCACATACATTCCCATCTTTTTGATACTCCTGCATGTCTATTCAACTTCTAACTGAAAACCACATGGTCACTCTCTCCAAATGGTGGGAGAGATGTCATCTCAGTTATTATTAACTCTTCTGATGCTATGACTAAACCAAACTCTTGAACCTCTTCTTCCCTCTATTACATGTTGCCTAAGCCATTTGCATCCCTGAAGAATTCTAGAAATTCCATTCCCTTATTGCTACATACATCTTCCTCTCCCCAATTTATACTGCTGTAGTTAAAATCTCCATTAACAATCATTCTTCTTGCACTTGCCAAGCTCAACTGTCTAAACATCTCTTGGTTCCCACCCTCTGTGCTCCTTGGTTTGTAGCAACACCCCACTAAATATCCTGTCTTGCCCACCTCTACCTCACATCATATGCTTTCAAAACCATTAGTGTCACTGCCTTCCAAAAGCCTCCACTATTAGAGGACATAAGTCATCACTTATCATAAGCAGTACTCCACCACAACGCTTTCCCTTCCTATCCTGCCGAAAAATGCTGTATCCCTGTTACTTCTATTCATCATCATCATCATCATCATCAAATTCCTGCCATGTACCCTCAAGGGATGTACAGGATATGACAGTACTACATGAAAAAATTACATCATTACTAACTTCCTATCTACAATTTTCCTCCAAATCAGTCTGTTACTTGTCAAGACTCCAACATTATCAGATCTTATGTTTCTATCGTCTAAGGCACTTTGTACCGTATCAATCCACCTATATCTTGGTCTTCCTCTGGGTCGTTTTCCTGCCAACCTGGCAGAGAACACTTGTTTTGCTAATCTTTCCTCTCCCATTCTATTTAAGTGACCATACCATCTGAGATTAGCTCTGCTAACGCATTCCTGGATGCTGACAATGTCAAGTTCTTTCCTAATATCCTCATTTTTAATATGATATTGCCATTGATGCCATCTGTTCACGCCTCTAATCTTTCTCAGGACTCTCATATCTGCGGTCTCTAGTCTTTGGTCAAGTGTTTTACTTCTGACCCAGCTCTCAGATCCATAAGTTAAAACTGGTTTGAACACAGTCTTGTATACAGCTAATTTAGTGTTCCGACTAATTTCTTTCTTATTCCATATGAATTTATTCAATTGACTTCCCACGATACCAGCTTTGCTGATTCTGTTGTCTATTTCTATATTTAGTTTACCATCTTCAGTAAAAATTGTGCCTAAGTAGCTGAAATGTTTTACTTGTTCCAGAGGTTCACCATTCACAACACAGTTGACATTTTCAATGATTCTGCCTATTTTCATTGTCTTTGTCTTTTTATTGCTGACCTTCATACCATATCTATTACAACAGCTATTCAATTTAGTCAGAGAATCTTGCAGACTTGTAGCGGATTTATTTAGAAGTATAACATCATCCGCATAAAGCAAAGAGCTGACATTAACATCTCCCATTTTGATATCAGGTTTAATACCACATTCCTTCATAATGTGATCCATATAGATAATGAATAACAGAGGGGATAATGTACATCCTTGTCTCACACCAGATTTAACATTAAACCATCTTCCTGTACTTCCTTCAATTCTAACTGCTGACTCACAACTCAAATAAAGACTAAGTATTGCTTGATATAATGCCCCATTGACAACACCATATAACTGCAGCGTATTGAATAGCTTCTCTCTTGGCACCTTGTCATATGCCTTTTCCAAATCGACAAAACTTAAATACAGATCTTTGTTATATTCCCATGCTTTCTCGACTATTTGTCGTAAAGTGAAGATCTGATCCTGACAGCCTCTATTTGGCCTGAATCCAGCTTGTTCTTCACCAAGCTTTTCTTCCACAATTCTTCTCAACCGTTTCTCAAGTATACTTGCATAGATCTTGCCAGGAACACTCAGTAGGGAAATACCTCTGTAATTCTCACATTCAGTTTTATTTCCCTTTTTATATATGGGTACTATGAGAGCTCTACTCCAATCATCGGGAATTCGTCCCTCTGTCCAGGCTTTCTGAACTATGCAGTGCAGCCACTGTAAGACTCTTATACCACCATACTTCAGCATTTCTGGTCGAATATCATCTACTCCTGCTGCCTTTCCACATTTCAAGCCTTTGATGGCTTTTTCTACTTCAAGTATGGATATGTATTCCTGATTGCATGCCTGGTCAGTGTTTTTTATCACTGTGCTGTCATCACTGCTTGTTTCATTTAGCAGTTTTTCAAAGTAATTACTCCATACTTCAAGGATATCTTTTTCTCCTGTTTTCATTTCACCTTTATCATCTCTAATTCCTTTTACAGCACTCTTTCCTCCATTCCTAAGCTTCTTCAACAACCTCCAGAATATTTTGCCACCTTCTTGATATTTATTTTCTATATTCTTGCCAAAGTCCTCCCATGACTTTTGTTTAGCTAGTTTTACACACTGTTTAGCTTTCTTACATTTGTCTCTGTATTCTGTAAGAGTAAAAGCTGACTTATTTGCCAGGAACTTTTGATATGCTTTCTTCTTTTCCTTCACTGCCTCTTTAACTTCCTGTGTCCACCAGGGAGTTCTGATTTTTTTATCTTTGCACACAACCTCACCACATGCCTCTCTGGCAGAATCAATCAATGTTTCCTTCAGAGTTTGCCACTGAATCTCCAAGGTTTGATTCCTGTTCTCAAACTCTTTCATTTTCTTTTCAATAATATTTCTGTATTTTAGTCTACAGTTTACATCTGAGAGCTGCTCAACTTTTATTCGCTTTAAAACTTTCTTACATGTTATTCTTTTCAATATGAAATTCAATTTTATCCTGCTCAAAACTAAATAGTGATCACTTCCAATTTCAAATCCTCTGTACACTCTGGTGTCCTGCACCAGGGAGAAAACATCACTATCAACAATAACATAGTGAATGAGACTTTTTTTATTCCTAGCCTCTTCTCTCCATGTGAATTTGTGCACATTTTTATGTTGGAACATGGTGTTAGTAATAACCAGTCCATGTCCTGAGCAGAAATCCAACAGATATTTGCCATTATTATTAGCTTTGCTCTTTTCTCCAAACTTTCCCAAAATATTTTTGTATGTCTCACAATCATTTCCTACTCTACTATTTAGATCCCCAACAAGGACCAACTTTTCATTTTTCATTGTGTCAGTTGCTTTTTCTAAAGCCTCAAAAAATTCCTCCACTTCTACCTTAGTAGAACCTTCTGTGGGACCATAGGCACAAATAAGTCTCATTGTCCAGTTCCCCATTCTCATATTTGCCCACATTACTCTACTTGAGACTGACTGCCATTCAAGAAGATTAGCCTCGTATTTTGTGTTGAATACTATGGCTACTCCTTCTTTTCCTTGATTGTTATTGCCTGAATATAACATTTTGTATTTATTGCTCAGAAAGATCTCACCAGTTTTGGTCTTTTTTGTTTCAGTCACCCCTATTATGTCGATCTGGTACTTATCTAATTCCTCAGCTAGCTCCATTTCTTTGCCATTCAGGCTTCTTATGTTGATAGTACCGATCTTTAACTCTGGTGATGTTGAGTTGGGGTTTGTTTTCAGATTTGTTCCAGTAGCTGACTTTTCGCTGTTCGCCCTGGTTCCCTGGCGAAAACAACGGGGGCCTTGTTTAACCGGGCGACGCCCCAGCCGGCATGAAATTTTGTCATGTTGTACCATCATTTTTTATTTTGGTTTAACCAATAAGAATACAATTTGGTCGGCTAAATCCCAAATTGCCAGCCCATCCTCGTTCGTTCAGTATCAAAGTAGATACCCAACAGGGTGCACCACGAGAAGGTGAGGATTGGACATTAGGTCAGAAGCCCTGGTCGGTTCTCCGCATTCCTTTAAAGGCTATGTGGAGGTCTCCTCTCAGTTATACAGCTTTGACCCTTAAGCACCCCGTTACTTCTATTCCTGTTATTATATCCTCTTCAGTCAACGACGTCTCAGTGATCCCAATAATCTTTGGCCAGGCTGATGCTATCAGTGCCAACAATTCCTCTCCTTTATTCCGGATACTTCTGGTATTCGTATAAAATATAATTTTATTCTTTTTGTATTCTTTTTAATTTTTTTTTTATTTTAAATCAACACACCAATAAGAGGTCATAGAAGTTGAGTACGTGGGAAAATACAGAGGAGAGAAAGAGAGAAAAATGAAAGAGGATGAAAAGTTGGTTCAATAAATGTGAATTTATAACAGTTCTTCACGGTATAAAGAACACCAGAAGTAAAAACAGTAATTAATATATTGAACTTAACAATATTTTGCTGTTTTCCTACCCATCATCATCATCACAAATTACTAACAGTACTCAATTAGCTCAACTTGTAGAAACTATTCTGGAAACTACAAGACAATATTCTACGAAAATATCAACTAGAACTAGATAAATACCTGAAGGAACTACCAAAACAGAATATAAACATTCAAGAACATTGGTGCAAATTAAAGGAAATAATATTAAAATCGGCAGAAAATTTAATAGGTTACACAGAAAGAGAAAGTAAAAAGAATTGGAATCTCAAAAGTACAAAGTTTAAGCAATCAAAGGAAAAGCATGAAATTAAAACAAAAAGAGATGAGAATAACTGGTTAGAAGAAAATGCAAAATGGCAGAGAAGTTATCAAAAGAAAATAACCTCCATGGATTATATAAACAAATAGACCAAATTAGTAAGACACGGACAACAAAAATGCTAATGATCAAAAACAAAGAAGGACAACTAATTGAAAGTAAAACAAAAAGAATGGCCAGATAGGACAAATACTTTAGAGACTTATATAATAAAAACAGCTCTCAGGCTATTACTATTCCAGCCACTGAAATGGAAGAGGAAACAAATATCTTTACCAAAGAAATAATAGCACATAGCATAGATAAACTTAAAACTAGAAAAGCACCTGGTATTGATCAAATACATGCAGAATTCTTAAAAGCAGGAAAGGAAAGGAACAACTTTTGGAACCATTAAAACACATTATCTGAAAGGATCTACAAAAATGAAGGCATTACCTATTGATTGGACTAAATCAGTTATAACTTCTATATACAAAAAAGGAGACAAAACAGAATGCAATAATTACAGAGGCATCAGCCTCCTTGGTATTCCAAGTAAGGTTTTTACGAAAGTACTCCAAAAACAAATGAAACCATATACAGAACTAGCATTATGAGAAGAGCAAGCATGTTTCAGACCAGGATGAAGCGCAATTGATCAACTATTCACCTTAAGACAGCTAATAGAAAAGACACTAGAGTGCAACCAAAATTGCTATATAAATTTCTTAGAATTTCGTCAGACATTTGATTCAATCTGTAGAAGACAACTATGGAAAACTAAAGCCTTGTGGTACATTGTTGGTGCTTTAGACAAAAGAAGCCCCAGAGATGAATCACAGGCAACATGAAGCTAATGTCTCAAACAAGGCATCCAAAGGTTTCCAAGCCTCCTAAATTACTCACAATTATGATGAATACAAAACATAAAAAATTCCATGCTGGCTCGATCGTCACCTGGAATAACAAGGATCACGTTGCTTGTTTAGGTGGAGGGCAAGCTTCGAAAAATATGTTACGGTCCCATAATCAACACTACCTCAAGATATGTTCCGTAAATATAGAAGGGCTATCTAAATCCAAAGCTGAAGTCATCAGCAAAATAGCCAAAGATAAAGCAATTGGTTCTCCAGGAAACCCATGTGCCTGACACAGCCCTCAATAGACTAAAGATCCCAGGACTCATTCTCGTGTCTTATAACTGCCACCTCAAGCATGGCCTGGCAACCTATATCCAGCCTGGTCTCAAGTATATAACCCAAAGTGTTCCTGATACAGAATACTCCATAGGTATTAAAGTTCAAAATATCACCATATACAATGTCTACAAACCTCCATCGCAATCCTGGCCTGATCAGATGGACCGACCTCCTCCTCACCCTGCTCTCTATGTTGGTGACTCCAATTCCCATCACACCATGCAGGGCTATTCCTCTAACAACCAGGATGGTGATAAGCTAGCTAACTGGATGGATACATATATACATATAACTTGTATTTGAATTATGATGCCAAGCAGGACGGCACTCAGCCAGATGGAACAGAACCTACACCCCAGATCTGTGCATAGTCACTAAAGACTCTGAAGACCACCCTCTACCATCAATCAGAACCATCCTTAACAGATTCCCTAATGGTCAACATCGTCCTACATTAATAGAGATAGGAACATCAATCCCAGTCATCAGCGGAACACCAATCGTTAGATGGAATCTCCACAGGTCCAACTGGAATGCATTTCAGAAACAAATTGAGCAAACCGTTAGAGCAATTCCACCCACTCCTAATTGCTATCCTAGATTTGTTAAACTACTCAAATCTGCAGCAAAAGCCTCTATCCCTAGAGGCTACAGAAAACAATATATTCCATGTTGGAATAGAGAAAGTGAGGAACTCCTAGCCAAATATGAGGAAACTGAAGATCCAACTATTGCTAAGGAGCTCATATCAACCCTGGATAAAAACAGAAAGGAAAGATGGATCTCAACCATCAATGAACCTGATTTTGTCATATCTAGTCAGAGAAGCTGGTCACTTCTGTGAACATTAGGTGAAGCAGAGACAACAACACACAAAACAACAGAGATAACTCCTGACAAATGGCTAACCATTTATTGAAAACCTCCAATATTCATCCCAGCTCTACCAGGAAAATTGCTGTACATGCTTCCACCAGACAAATCCTGAAGATGGAACCGAGCTTCCTGAACTCGTACACCCAATATCACGGGAAGAGGTACAAATAGCTTTAAAACTTACCAAGAATGTCAAAGCTGCAGGAGTGGATGGTATACTCCCTGAGTGCCTAAAACATCTTGGTCAACATGGCCAAACATGGCTGGCTGCCCTTTTCTCAGAAATCATCATGATTGATAAACTACCAAAGCTGTGGTGGGAAGCCAAAATAATTGCGGTGCCCAAACCATGGAAAGATCCAAATGATGTGAAAAACCTGCAACCTATCTCCTTGCTTTGCACCACCTTTAAGCTCTTTGAAAGAATTCTCCTTAAAAGAATTTCACCACTCATCGAAAGAGCACTCTCGACTGAACAAGCTGGCTTCAGGCCAGGAAGAAGTTGCTGTGACCAGGTCCTGGCCCTGACAACTCAAATTGAAGCAGGCTTCCAGAAGAAACTTAAATCTGGAGCCACTTTTATTGATCTAACAATTTGCTTATGACACTGTCTGGATCAGGGGCCTCCTCCTCAAACTAGGAAATATTATAAAGTGTAAAGAAACTTTCCAACTTTTTGATTCTATTCTCTCCAACAGAAAGATCCAGGTTCATATTGGCGGAAAAAAGAGCAGGCCCAGATTCCTTCACGATGGTCTTCCTCAGGGCTCTGTGTTATCCCTTATACTTTTTAACATCTATATGTATGATCTCCCTCATACCAGATCAAGCAAGTATATGTATGCTGATGACCTAGTGATCTTACATCAATCCACCTCCTTTACCAACCTAGAATCAACCTTGAATACAGACCTGAACACCCTAGAAGAGTACTTTAAGCAGTGGTACTTTAAGCCAAATCCAACAAAAACAGTGTCCTCGGTATTCCGCCTGTACAATGCAGAGGCAAATCGACAACTCAACGTTTCTTTCTGTGGAAAAATGGTAGAACACGAGCCTCACCCAAAATACCTTGGGGTGAGCCTGGACAGAAGCATAACCTATGAAAGGCACATCATCAACCTCTCCAATAAAATTAAAACCAAAAATAATATCACTTCAAGGCATGCTGGAACAACCTGGGGTTGTGGTGCAGAAGTCCTAAGGTCATCTGCACTAGCCCTTGCATTCTCTGCAGCAGAATAATGTGCCCCTGTCTGGGAAAGATGTACACACATACACTAACATTCTAGACACCCAGCTAAACTCTACCATGCGCACAATTAGTGGGACAGTGAGAAGCACCCCCTCTCTCTCTCTCTCTCCTGGCTGCCTGTTCTATCTAACATTGCTCCACCACACATATGGAGAAGACAAGCCTCGATTAAGAAATTTAATAAAGCAATGAGCAACCCACTCCTGTCCCTACATCAGACTCTCATAAACCCACCTAGTCTATGCCTGAAATCTAGAAAGCCTCTCTGGTCCATGGACGAACTCTCTTCAGCTGCGCTGCCATCAATATCTGACATATGGAGAGAACACTGGTCCAACAATCTACCAACAAATGGCTTCCTGGTAGAAGATCCTTGTGCTCTGCAGCCTGGTTTTGATCTTCCTAGGAAGATTTGGTCATCAATAAACAGGATCAGGATTAGTCAGGGCAGATGTGGCTACCTTCTACATAAATGGAGGCTGTCAGATCACCCTTATTGTGATTGTTCTCCCGTGGCTCAGACGATTACTCATATTGTGTACGACTGCCCAAGATGCCAATTTCACGGTGGTGGCCTACAGGACATCCACAAAGTGACGGATGAGGCCTTGAATTGGCTTTCCAGCCTGGACCTTGACCTGTGATCAAGGTCCAACTTGGCCACACCAACCACCGCCACACCAACTTGGTGACAGGTCAAGTTGGTGTGGCGGTGGTTATGGAGGAAACAGAAGATCATGGTCCCATCTCACCATGAAGACGTTATTCTCGTAGTCACTCTCATAGTCCTCGTCATGGGTATCAACAGAACTCCTCCTCCTCATGTTAGAAGATGATGATGTAATGTGAAATGGCCCCCCCCCCTCTAATGGATCAAGTTTTCTCACACAAGACACAACTGCTCTCTAATTAAATCTAGGATACAGCTACATTTATGTTGTGAGAACATGCAGCCTTGTCATACTTGTTACAGTAGGACGATAATTGCCCCTGGCTTGATTATGACAAGTTACTTTTGCTTTATTTAAAAAAAAGAAAAAGAAAAAAGGAAAGACTTAGAAAGCTGGTTGTGCCTTTTATGTAATGAACTTTTATATGTTAAGATTTTCATCATTTGTTGGGGAAATTGTGATTGTACTCTTCACGTACCAGTTTCATGTACCCATAAGCATAAATAAATGGGAAACTATGAAAGAATTTGGAATTCCCAACAAAACAATAAGAATAATAAAGAATCTGTATGAGAAATCTGAAAGGGCAGTACGAGTAGAGGACACCTTAACCAACTGGTTCCACACAGAGAGCGGAGTAAGACAGGGATGCAATCTGTCATTAGACCTGTTCAATCTTACACTGGAAGAAGCAACAGTAAGGCCTTAAACAAAGAAGACTCCAGAATCAAAATATATGGGAAAAATATAACAAACTTAAAATTTGCAGACAACATTGCATTACTTGCAAGCATGGAAGAAGGAAGATCTACAATGAATTTCTGATAAAATAAAGGAAAAATGTATAAAATTTGGATTAGACATAAATATAGACAAAACAAAAATTATGCAAATAGAAAAAAGAAACACCAATCTGAAAATTGATATTGATAGTAAGAATCTAGAGCAGGTAGAAAACTTCACCTAACCTTGGGGGAGTAATTGAACACAATGGTGAATTACAAAAGATATAAACATATGAATCAGTCACGCATCCCAAACTTTTGGAGGACTTAATAAAATATGGAAGTCAAGAGACATCAAACAAGCAACAAAAGTAAGAATCTATGAAACAATGATCTTCCCAACGCTCCTCTATGGAAGTGAATGCTGGAATCTCAAAAAGGCTGAAGCGAAAAAATTATTAACTACTGAAATGGGTTGGCTAAGAAGATTACTTGGAGTATCTCTGCTGGATAGACTAAGAAACGAAGACAAAGGAAATGACTAAAACAAGAAATAACAATAGTTGACAAAATCCAAGGAAGAAGACTGCGATGGTTTGGCCATGTGACCAGAATGGGAACAGAAAAATTACCATATAAAGCCCTGAATACAACGATGGAAGGTAAAAGATCCAAAGGGGGCCCAGAATTAGATGGATAGGCAAAATAAAAGAAGACCTGAAAACCAAATCACAACAAGCTACACCAAACTGGACAGAAATGTTCGGACTCTCCAGGGACAGACAGAAGTGGAAAGAGTTCATTCGGTCTCATCATCATCCACATAGATGATGGAAAAGAGAAGAAGAAGAAACAATTCATTCAAAGCCCAACCCCGTGTCCATGTCATGGAGGGTGGAAGCAACATAAAGTAGAGGATTGCTTTGTAAGGTGAAGCATGGTGGGGACTTTGTGTGCCTCAGGCTGATACATTAGCTGTGAAGGCTTACAGAGAACCTTGAAAAATGACTAAAGGGGCTCTGGCAAAGATGTTAGGACTGCAATGACATCTGCTGTTTCATCACTGGTGGGAGAATTCATATATCAATGGCAATGTGAAACAACTGGCAGGCAGAAGAATCTGAATACAGATCAACGGCTGGCAGAGTGAGCCAAGTTAGCTGGCTATTGCAGACGTGGAAGAGATCGGGGCCTCACCAAGTTACTATCCTATAGTCAACCATGGAGAAACAGAAATATTTTACAAGCTATGCTTTGGAAGTTGGAACCTCTGCAACATCCCAAGCTGTAAATAGTTACAGGGAAGAAGATTGAAACTGTGAATAAAACAAGCACAGCAAATGCACTCCATGATGATGTCAACTTAAACCCGAAAGGAAGGTTGGCATCTGATATTCCTCATTTGAAAACAAGAAACAGAGTCTTGAAAATTAGAACTTGGAATGTGAGAACATTATATAAACTAGGAAATTTTGACAACCTTATAAAGGAAATGAAAAGACTTAAAGTTGATGTGATGGGAATTAGTGAAACAAGATGACCTAACACAGGAAAACTAGAAAAAGATGGCTTTACATCCATATATTCTGGTGGAGAGAAGCATGAATATTGAGTGGGTTTCATGATTAAGACAGACATCTTTAAATGAGTAATGGGGCTGTGGCCCATAAACGAAAGAATAATACTTATTAAATTAGCTGCAAAGCCTTTTAACATCATAATTATCCAGGTTTATGCCACTACAATGACTTACAATAATGAAGAAATAGAAGATTTTTATAACTTACAAAAATCAATAAATATATAAAATTAAATGAGATACTCATAGTCATGGGTGACTTGAATGCAAAGGCTGGAGAAGGGAAAGAAAATCCAGTTGTTGGAAAATTTGGATTAGGCAAAAGAAATGAAAGAGTTGAGAGACTGATACAATTCTGCATTCAAAAGAAGTTACGCATAATGAATACTTTCTTTACATCCAAAATGCAGACTATATACTTGGACAAACCTAGATAACTCTATAAGACACCAAATAAATTTCATAATGATAAATAATAGATACAAAAATAATACAACCAACATAAAAACATACTCAGGTACTGATATACTAGTTCAGACCATAACCATGTAGTGTCTACTTTAAAAATTAAACTAAAAAACATTTCTAAAAACAATCACATTGAAAGACTTGGCAGCTGTGAATATACACATGACAACATAATAGTGCTTAACTCAGATATTAGGAAAAAATTAGATCATGTACGATATAAAACAGACGACAATACACTTTGTAACACAGAGGAAATTGAAAACAGGTGGTCAAATTTTATCATCATCAAATTCCTGCCATGTACCCTCAAGGGGTGTACAGGATATAATAGTACTACAGGAAAAATTTACATCATTACTAACTTCCTATCTACAATTTTCCTCCAAATCAGTCTGTTACTTGTCAAGACTCTAACATTATGAGATCTTATATTTCTATCGTCTAAAACAGCACATTAATCGAAAACGCACTAAGTGAATATAATAACCTATGGGAAAAAGTATAATTTGTTCCTCAAATTTCTTTTTTGACCCTTAATTTTTTTTTATAAAAGAATTAGGGTAAAAGTCTCAGGACCTAGTTAAAGGAAAACCATGAAGCTGAAAGACAATAAAACATATCATCATCAAATTCCTGCCATATACCCAGAGGAAGACCAAGATATAGGTGGATCATGTACACCTCAAGGGGTGTTCAGGATATGACAGTACTACATGAAAAAATTACATCATTACTAACTTCCTATCTACAATTTTCCTCCAAATCAGTCTGTTACTTGTCAAGACTCCAATAATATCATTATCAGATTTTATATTTCTATCGTCTAAGGCACTTTGTACCGTATCAATCCACCTATATCTTGGTCTTCCTCTGGGTCGTTTTCCTGCCAACCTGGCAGAGAACACTTGTTTTGCTAATCTTTCCTCTCCCATTCTATTTAAGTGACCATACCACCTGAGATTAGCTCTGCTAACGCATTCCTGGATGCTGACAATGTCAAGTTCTTTCCTAATATCCTCATTTTTAATATGATATTGCCATTGATACCATCTGTTCACGCCTCTAATCTTTCTCAGGACTCTCATATCTGCGGTCTCTAGTCTTTGGTCAAGTGTTTTACTTCTGACCCAGCTCTCAGATCCATAAGTTAAAACTGGTTTGAACACTGTCTTATACACAGCTAATTTAGTGTTCTGACTAATTTCTCTCTTATTCCATATGAATTTATTCAATTGACTTCCTACCATATCAGCTTTGTTGATTCTGTTGTCTATTTCCATATTTAATTTACCATCTTCACTAAAAATCATGCTTAAGTAGCTGAAATGTTTTCCACAGGTTCTCCGTTTCACAATGCAGTTGATATTTTCAATGATTCTGCCTATTTTCATTGCTGACCTTCATACCATATCTATTACAACAGTTATTCAATTTAGTCAGGGAATCTTGCAGACTTGTAGCAGATTTATTTAGCAGTATAACATTGTCTGCATGAAGCAAAGAGCTGACATTAACATCTCCAATTTTGATATCATGTTTAATACCACTTTCCTTCATAATGTGATCCATATAGATAATGAATAACAGAGGGGATATTGTACATCCTTGTCTCACACCAGACTTAACATTAAAACATCTTCCTGTACTTCCTTCAATTCTAACTGCTGACTAACAATGCAATTAAAGACAAAGTATTGCATGATATAATGCCCCATTGACACCATATATAACTGTAGCGTATTGAATAGCTTCTCTCTCTCTTGGCACCTTGTCATATGCCTTTTCCAGATCGAAAAAACTTAAATACAGATGATTGTTATATTCCCATGATTTTTTCAATAAATATGCTGGAAATTTTTGGGGAAATTTATGGCAATTTGAAAAACTCACAGATGAACCAAGTAGCCTAGAAATATCAAAAAAATTAAGTTACTAAAAAAAGTTATACACGGATTTTCAAACAATGTTTGAAAATCCGGGGGGGGGGGGGGGGGGGATCAGCACCCATAACTCCCCACGTTGTTCAATGGTCAATTGTAGTTCCAAAATTCACCACGGGAACATTGTGAACACCAAATGCATGGAATTTGCATATCATAACTCAGCATGTCTAAGAGAGGATTTAAAGAGATGGACATAAGATTTTTATCTTCATTCTGGTTAATATCATCTGCAGTGTTAGTACTAACCTTGCCCTGATATGCTTTGCTCATGAAGCTGAACTACCTAAACAATTGCAATGCTGTCGCTGCAATCTGCAAATGTCGTGGCCTGAACAAAGGACAAAGAGGTCCACTATCTCCATATGCTCTGTGACAAATGATTAGTCGTTATGAAGAAATGGGATTGTTGGGAGTAAGACCAACAATCATTCACCTGTTCACCTTGGCAAACAGGTGAATGAGTTGCTACTACTGTTGTGGAGCATGCCATGAATGATAACATTGGTTCCTGTAGTGCATGTGCTGTATCAAGACACGTGAATGTGCTTACACAACTATCTGGAAAATTCTATGGAAGATTCTGCATTTCTACCTGCTTAAGATAACCCTGACACAGGAGTTGTGTCTATGAGACTCTGAAAGTTGACTAACATTCATTTTAACATTCCTTGCTCCTCAAGTGGAGTTGGACACTGCATGGCTGTGGATGAATTTGTGGGGAGGTAATGCTCACTTTCACCTGAAATACCCACAGTTTTCAGGTAGGGACTACAGTAAACCCACATGCAATCCAACAAATTCCTTTGCATTTATCCACAAAGTTACTATCTAGTGCAGGTTTACAGCTTCATTTATTATTGGATCATCCTTCTTTGAGGATATTCACCAGTCTGGTTCTATGACCTGCTCAGTTACTGCTGAGATATCGCAATCTGATAAACAATTTTGTTGTGCCACAGCTACAGCAGATCCTTTGCATAGATTCAGTTATTTTAATGCAGGATAGGGCCCCTCCACACATCGGTCGATTCATACAGGAGCTTCATCAAACATTTCATGGAAGTCAGAGAGTGATCACATGCATTTCCCACTACATGGCTGCCTTGTTCAAATGATCTGAGCACCCCCCCCCTTGACTTCTGGTTTTGAGGATTTCTCAAAGACAAGGTTTATTGGGATCATCCTGATAACTTGCCAGTACTCAAAGATAGCATAATGCAGCATGTGCGCAAAATCAATCCTGACCAGCTGCATTCTGCCACTGAACACACCATGCAAAGGATTCAGTTTTTGAAATACCGGGAGGAGCAGCACATGAAGAGTACAGAGTACTGCCTGTGAATGCATAACAGAAGTGAATAAAAATGTGTTATTTATGCTTGTGTCGCTTTTCTCCTTCTTACACACAAAGAAAAATTACTATATCTACATTTGGTATATCATACAGTGCTGCTGCTGGTGAATTTTGGAACTTTTTTTTTTCTAAGATATCACTTCCTCATGATGCACAATATATATTCTAGCAAAGTTTTGGATCATTTGGATCACTGGGTGGCATTCCACATGGCCTTAAACAAGAATACTTTAATTTTGATTACACTGTACATATTTTTAAAGAAGTCCACTCCTCCTGTCATTTATCACAATGCAACAAAGCATTGTGGTAAATTTCAAATTCCTGAATTTGAAAAATTTGATTTTAATGACTTAACCTCCACACCCTTCTCCAATAAATTATTATTATTATTATTATTATTATATAACACCTCCAAGTAGTCCAAAGACTCATTGAGGGGAGGGCCTACTCTACAACTCTCCGTCATTATCACCATGTCATCCACCAACTACAGCAAACCACAACTATCATCATCTACACCAATGCCATCTACTGCTCACCACCATCACTAGTATTTTCACAGACAATCACAAACCTCCATGCCAACAGTAGGATTTGGACCCACAGCCTTTTGGCTGGAGAGCAGATATGCTAACCGCTCAGCCAACCAGGTTGGCAAAATCATTCAATTAATAAAGCAGCAGCTTTGAAGAATTATTCACTTCATTTCTTTCATCTAATTATTTTACTTGAAGGTGCAGAGAAGCACTGCACACTACTGTTTCATTATTTATTACAGTGCAGTATTATTACATGGCAATTTTATGGTATAATTGGTATGCTATATTATTTTTCTAGGGAAAAAAAGTCTGTTTTTGTTATATTTTTAAATAAAAAATATAACAAAAACAGACCTATACATTTTACGATTCACTCAAGTTAATTCTTAACATATCCTTATGGTTCGTATAGCGATTTCTGATTTATGACCTTTTTGGCTTACTTAGAATAAAAGCCTATCGTAAGTAGAAAACTAACTGTATACCTTAGAATACTGAATCGTTAAAAGAAACAAATTAAATTATTACATATAAATGCATTAATTATACTCTGTAAAAAAAGCCTAACGGAACTTTGCATATAAAATATAGTTGACCTTCCACTATAGCAAATTTATAAGGATCACAATGATCGTTTGTCACAGAGCAGTGTTTTTCAAAGTGAGGTCTCTGGCTCAGTAATGGCTTGGCTTTCTAAAATAATTACTGTTTCTCAGAACATATAAAAATTCAAATATGGGATGCGCTGCTGAATGATAAAATCAAGTTAAAAATATTAAAAAGTAAAATTAAACAAAGAAATGTGACTATTCTTTACTGAAGTTGAAGAAAATTTGCTTATTCATATAGGATAATCAGGACTTTCAATAGCTTGTTGTCCAAAATAAAATTACGTGCAACATGATGGAAATTCATGCTGAATGAAGCACCCAATTAAACAACCCACTGTTGTTTTAATCAGAAATTACCAGAGCAAACAGTGAAAGGTCAGCTAATGGAACAAACTTTAACTCAACATAGATTAAGATTGGCACCATTAACAAAAGAAGCAATGATGGAAATGAAATGGAACCAGCAGAATAATTGACTAAGTAGCAGAATGACAATAAGAGGTGCTAACAAATGAGGTGAGATTCATCTAAGCAACAAATAGAAGATGTTATATTTAGGCAATAATGATCAAGTAGAATGAGTAGCTACCTTGTATGCAGTGATTTGATTGCAAGAATAGAAAAAGCAGAACTCCAGAGTGAACTCTCAAAGTGGCAGTCAAGAAACGAATAAAGCATATCGAAAGTTCCTGGCAAGTAGGTCAATTCATACTCAGAGATTATAGAGAAAAATATAAGAAAGTGAAAAACTGTGTAAAACTAACTAAACAAAGATCATGGTAAGATTTTTGTAAGAGCATAGAAAATAAATATCTTTTTGATTAGAAATGGAAGAAAGAGTACCATAAAAGGATAAAGACAACATGACCTGAAAATAAATATATTCTATTGTGAACTGTGGAATTTTTAATTGATGAAGCTGAGTAGCCTATGAAAGGATGGAGAAGGTTAGACAAAAAGTCATAGGCCACTCAGCTTCATCAACTAAAAATTCCACAGAACTTTTATCATAAAATCTTCGGTATCCAGAGCACACAAATTTTGTTCCTCTGAAGAATCTTTAAAACAAAAATTTGAAATTATTAAAGATACGGTTTTATTAAATGGATACAATCTCAAAAACAACTCAGTCATCAGCCACTTCCCTACACATCAACCCAGGCAAGAAGAAGCCCGTAGGACTCCTATACCATACACCCTCTGTCCAAAATGAAACTGAACTTTTTGAAAATAAAAGAAACTAGTGGCACCACCTGTTGTATCTTTTTGTTGTCAAAGGCGGCTACCTTCATTAGTGTTGTGTCAACTGTTTATGACATTTGTTTCATTCGAAGCTGAGTTATAGTGCCAAGAGTGACAGTGTGTTCTGATGAATGGTTGGTTGTCATGATATTCATGGCGTACACGATGAATTCTTGCTAGCAAAAGCTTCAAAGCTTCGAGATAAAACTCATCATTGACCATATGGCCAGGCGGAATGAATTCTTTGTGGATAATGCTCTTAGAATCATAGAAACAAATCAGCATTGTCTTTACTTTTGACTTCTCCAAGCGACTTTTTTTTTGGATACCACTCTTCTGGTGGTCTCCACTCAGCACTCTGGTGCATTGTTTCGGGCTCATACTCAAAAACATCATGTTTCGTCACCAGTAATGATCATTTCAAGGAAGTTTTTATGGTTTTAATGTGGTCCTTGCAGTGTTCAATTCGATACACTTTTTGGTCGTCGGTCAACTTGTGGGGAACAAATCACAAATGCAATTTACAAAGGCCCAAACTCTCGGTCAAAATGTTCTGCACAGTTGATTTTGGAATCCTCAATTCATCTTCAATCAATCTCATGGACGATTTCGGGTTTTCTTTGATGAAATCACGCATGTTTTAAATGTTAGCTTTGCTCAGTGCAGTTTTTGGATGGCCCAGCTTTTTGTCGTCCTCAAGCATCTCACAACCACTTTGAAATCGCTTAAACCACTCGTAAACTTCAGTACAGGATAAGCATTCATCACCATATGCTTTTTGAAGCATTTGGGTAAAACTTTTACCAAGTTTAACACAAAAGTCAATCGCAACTCTCGGTTTGAAACTCATTTTCCGACCGTTCGTCAAAACACACCGTCACTCTTGGCACTATAACTCGACTTCTAATGAAGGTTGTCACTTTTGACAACAAAAAGATACAACAGGTGCCACCACTAGTTTCTTCTATTTTCGAAAAGTTTGGTTTCTTTTTGGACAGAGGGTGTATATCAAAGGCATCTCAGAATGTCTGTAAAAAATTATGAAGAAATATAAACTTGCCGCTACCTATAAACCAATCAACCAGATCCACAATTTGCTACCTTCTCCAAAAGACAAACTCTTACCTATGATGCTACCTGGTGTATATGAAGTTCCGTGTTCTTGTAAGATGTTTTACTACAGACAAACAGGAAGATCTATAAGTAAACGCATCTCTGAACATCAAGACCACATCTGTCTTATCAAACCGCACAAATCTGGCCTCGCACAACATGGAGTTGAAAACCCTAACCATAGGATCCAATGGAAAAACACCAAGCTGCTACATAGATCCTTATATAAACATGAGCACTTATATAAAGAACGTACTGAAGCCTTACGTGACAGACCCAATCTGAACTGTAATGACTGTCTCACTGTCCCAAAAGCCTGGGAAATCATTACACTCGATTGTGTAAAATAAATTTATCAGATATATTTTAATTTAATTGTAATTACAGCCAAATTAAATTTTTTTTTTGGGGGGGGGTCCTCAAACATGCTCCTGTATCCACAGAAGGATTCCAATGTAAGCATGTGAATGAAATTCCTAGTATTGTTTGTAATAACTGTACTGATGATGTCTTAAGATACTTAAGATGCAATATCAACATATTATTAAAATTTAAATTACTGTGGTATACAATATGTGTGAATTATAATTATGAAAAATTTCATGAATCAGGATAATCAGATGTGGGAGGGATATAGCCTATTTAGGACTTATGTCAAGTAGATCTAATAGACAATCTTAGGTGTTGAATGTTATTCATAACTTATTTTAATGGTATTAACAACACCAAATGAACTATTTTATAAAAAATGATGTTTATTAACTGGCTTATATTTCACTGAATTTCAAATTAACATGTTATAGTTTATACACAACGAGTAAATGAAACAATTCAAATTGTAACAACAAAAGATCTGAAGTCCTAATTTGATGCCCTTTAATATATTACAGCTATGTACGAGTTAATCTTAAGATAACAATCTCCCAAATTTTTGGCAAATTAATGCAACCATACTTGTTCAGGTTAGGAGAATTCTTCATAGCCATGGCTGACTCTAAAAAATAATTTTTATGATCTGTAATGACTTCCAAACAGCACATTGGTTTTTTTTCATCTAATCCTGTGTGAAGGAGTATCTAAAGTGGGATCTGCCAGCCCTGACTTGCCATAATAATGGTAGTGAGGTCAAAGGTACATCAGAAAAGATAGCCAAAGTACTAATAAAACATGGACTTTGCACCACATTCAATCCACATGTTATGTTAACAACTCTGATCTGCGCTGCTAAGGATAAACTTCGTTGTCTAGCATATCCTGAAGTGTATGAAATTCCTTATGATTGCGACTCTGTTCCTGTCTACCCATTAGGTAGACAGGACGATCTGTTATACATCTGCCTTGAAAAACATAAAAAATGCTATTTAAATTAAGAGTATATTAAAATCCCACATTGTTTTAAAACCGAATGAGAAACTCAAAGATTGGAATCAGAGAGTTTCATGCTGAATATAGTGACCAAAAAATTATTGGCGATTACTAGCATGAGCTAATGCAAGTAGTCCTAGTACAATCTCGGGCAACTCGTAGCAAAGGTGGTAAAGTTCTGAACGCTATTCTTGGTATTTTCCATAATGTAAAAACACATTTCCTAGGAAATGTATGCTGATTCCAATCTTTGAGTTTCTCATTCGGTTTTAAAACAATGTGGGATTTAATATCCCCTTAATTTAAATAATGTTTATATCGCCGAAATGAAGCCTATTGGCTCTTTATATTTAAGTAGCATAAAAAATGCATTCACTACCATTATTATGGCAAGTCACGACTGGCAGACCATGCCACTGACACTCCTTTACACAGCATTAGATGGAAGAAAACCAATGTGCTATTTAGAAGTCATTACAGTTCAGAAAGATTTTTAGAGTCAGCCATGGCTATGAAGAATTCTCCTCAGCTAAACAAGTATGGCAGCATTAATTTGCCAAAAATTTGGGAGCTGTATCTTAAGATCGACTCCCACATAGCTGTAGCTTTTTTTTTTTACAACATTCGAGGGTGCCAAATTATGAGTTTAGATCTTTTGTCATTACAATTTGAATTTTTTCATTTACTCATTGTCGTATATAAACTAAAACATGCTGCTTTGTGCTCTGAAGATGCTGATTTCAAATTCAGTGAAATATAAGCCAGTTAATAAACATCTTAAACATCAGAAGTTGAGCAGCTCTCAGATGTGAACTGTAGACTAAAATAGACAAAGATTATTGAAAAAAAAATGAAAGAGTTTGAGGACAGGAACAAAACCCTGGAGATTCAGTGGCAAGCCTTGAAGAAAACAGTGATTGATTCAGCAAGAGAGGCATGTGGTGAGGTTGTCTGCAAGGATAGAAAAATCTGAGAAATCCATGGTGGACACAGGAAGTTAAAGAGGCAGTGAAGGAAAAGAAGAAAGCATATCAAAAGTTCCTGGCAAATAAGTCAGCTTTTACTCTTACAGAATACAGAGACAAATGTAAGAAAGCTAAACAGTGTGTAAAACTAGCTAAACAAAAGTCATGGGAGGACTTTGGCAAGAATATAGAAAATAAATATCAAGAAGGTGGCAAAATATTCTGGAGGTTGTTGAAGAAGCTTAGGAATGGAGGAAAGAGTGTTGTAAAAGGAGTTAGAGATGATAAAGGTGACATGAAAACAGGAGAAAAAGATATCCTTGAAGTATGGAGTAATTACTTTGAAAAACTGCTAAATGAAACAAGCAGTGATGACAGCACAGTGATAAAAAACACTGACCAGGCATACAGTCAGGAATACATATCCATACTTGAAGTAGAAAAAGCCATCAAAGGCTTGAAATGTGGAAAGGCAGCAGGAGTAGATGATATTCGACCAGAAATGCTGAAGTATGGTGATATAAAAGTCTTACAGTGGCTGCACTGCATAGTTCAGAAAGCCTGGACAGAGGGACGAATTCCCGATGATTGGAGTAGAGCTCTCATAGTACCCATATATAAAAAGGGAAATAAAACTGAATGTGAGAATTACAGAGGTATTTCCCTACTGAGTATTTCTGACAAGATTTAGGCAAGTATACTTGAGAAACGGTTGAGAAGAATTGTGGAAGAAAAGCTTGGTGAAGAACAAGCTGAAATCAGGCAAAATAGAAGCTGTCAGGATCAGATCTTCACTTTACGACAAATAGTTGAGAAAGAATTGGAATATAACAAAGATCTGTATTTAGGTTTTGGAGATCTGGAAAAGGTATATGACAAGGTGTCAAGAGAGAAGCTATTCGATACGCTACAGTTATATGGTGTCAATGGGGCATTATATCAAGCAATACTTAGTCTTTATTTGAGTTGTAAGTCAGCAGTTAGAATTGAAGGAAGTACAGGAAGATGGTTTAATGTTAAATCTGGTGTGAGACAAGGATGTACATTATCCCCTCTGTTATTCATTATCTATATGGTTCACATTATGAAGGAAAGTGGTATTAAACATGATATCAAAATTGGAGATGTTAATGTCAGCTCTTTATTTATACGGATGATGTTATACTTCTAAATAAATCCGCTAGAAGTGTGCAAGATTCCTGACTAAACTGAATAACTGTTGTAATAGATATGGTATGAAGGTCAGCAATAAAAAGACAAAGACAATGAAAATAGGTAGAATCGTTGAAAATATCAACTGTGTTGTGAATGGAGAACCTGTGGAACAAGTAAAACATTTCAGCTACTTAGGCACGATTTTTAGTGAAGATGGTAAATTAAATATGGAAATAGACAACATAAGCAACAATGCTAGTATGGTAGGAAGTCAATTGAATAAATTCATATGGAATAAGAGAGAAATTAGTCAGAACACTAAATTAGCTGTATACAAGACAGTGTTCAAACCAGTTTTAACTTATGATCTGATAGCTGGGTCAGAAGTAAACACTTGACCAAAGACTAGAGACCGCAGATATGAGAGTCCTGAGAAAGATTAGAGGCATGAACAGATGGCATCAATGGCAATATCATATTAAAAACGAGGATATTAGGAAAAAACTAGACATTGTCAGCATTCAGGAATGCATTAGCAGAGCTGATCTCAGGTGGTATGGTCACTTAAACAGAATGGGTGAGGAAAGATTAGCAAAGCAAGTGTTCTCTGCCAAGAAAACGACCCAGAGGAAGACCAAGATATAGGTGGATTGATATGGTACAAAGTGCCTTAGACGATAGAAATATAAGATCTGATAATGTTGGAGTCATGACAAGTAACAGAAGACTGATTTGCAGGAAAATTGTAGATAGGAAGTTAGTAATGATATAAATTTATCATGTAGTACTATCATATCCTGTACACCCTTTGAGGGTACATGGCAGGAATTTGATGATGATGAACATCAAAAGTTAATAAACATCTTTTTTTTATACATAAAATAGTTCATTTGGTGATTTTAATACCATTAAAATAAGTCATGTAGTCTTTCTGCCTGCTTTTGTTTTTCAACATTGAATAGTTCACCCTTGGTGACAGGAATTATAATTCTCATTTCAATAATGAGTGAATTATGAAACAATAACACTCTTAAGTGGAACCAAATGACAAATATTTAATATGGTGTTAGAATAACAATATAACAGGCTGGCATACCTGACATGTGTTTGTATATTCATAAAGTGAAATAAAACCAATTTTGGATGGTTCTGGAATACCACGAATAGTATATGGAGCATCTGAATTAAGTTGAACTTCTCCATCAATCAGATTTGTCACTGCATGTCCAATTAATAGCAAATTTACCATCTCCTGAAAAAATAATTAAGTACATTTTTTTATGAAAAAATGTCACACTTTATTAACTACATGAAATTTGAATAAAATCTGGAATTACTGAGGGACAAAGTTAAACAATTGGAAGAAGACCTCCACATCATCTGCAAGGGTGAAGAAGTGATGGGGTTCAATTCTCATTTTCCAATGGTGTACACTTTTAGTGTATATATATCTCTAGTAACTCTAAAGAGGAGGGGTCTGAAATTTGGGATTGAGCTGACAAACTGTGTTCTGTATTGCTATGTTGTAGCCTAATGGAAACATAAGCACTTTAGAATAATAAACTATACTTAAGTGTTAAGCCAATATTCTGTTTCATCACTAACACAACAGGGTTAGTTACATATTTTCAGGGTACATATAGGCCCACTGTTCTTTGGTTGGTTGGTTGGTTGGTTGGTTGGTTGGTTGGTTGGTTGGTTGGTTGGTTGGTTTATGGTTTATTTGCACAATGACAGCAAAGATTATACATACAGTGCATAATGAAGATTACCGAAATACACAAGGTATTAATAAATAGCCAGGGATAAATTTGTAAATAATATGTATGTACAAAAATTAAACTAAGCAAGGTAATATTTACATATAAATAAAATTTATAATCAAATGTGTTTGTATAAATTAATTCTTCTTAAAAAATTAAAAACATCATGCAATCTGTCTTAGTCTGATAGAATCTCCCTGAGTGTACACGGTTAAGATAGATAAGTAAAAATTTAATTCATTTCTCGTGTGAAGTGCTGGCTCTCCACCAGAATATGACAAATGATAAGATGCATGTTGCATTTTTCACACATAGGCGGGTCATCAACCATCAGTAAATAAGAATGGATAAGATAACCATGATCTATGTGGAACCCATCAAGAACAACTTCCTCTCTTCTATTTCTATATTGACTAGACTGCCAATGCTTAATTTCAGGCTTAATATCAGACTATGTTTGTCTGGTTCAGACCCATCAAACACATGCAAAAATGTCTACATGCATAAGACAATAGAGAAGAATAGAGATCTACAAGTTGTCCAACTGTGTCATGAAGACTGCAGACAAGAGTACACAAAAGAACATGCAGGTAGATTATTATGTCTGTACACAAATGCTAGGAGTATCAGAAACAAAGGGATAGAGTTTGTAGCCCTGATCAAAATGTTGGGACCTTAGAGTGTAGGCATTAGTGAGACCTGGCCATCAGAATCATACTAACTGGCATCAAGTGTAAATTAAAGATACCAAGAAATTATATTCATGGTTTCATCCTTTATCCAAATGTAAGCAAAGTCTGTGCAGTTAGCCAAGTGGCTATGCACCTCACAACCATAAGCCTGGGAAAGGAATGTCTTGGGTTCAATTCCTGTCGCTGAAGTGAGGAGGAGCTTAGGATCTTTCTCTGACATAGCCAAGTTAGCCAGTCTTGGGCATGGACTGCAGGATTTTTCTCCCAAGTTTATCTGGGGTTTTTCATCCTGCAAGCAGGCAAACTGACTTTGAGAACTCAACACCTTTACAGACATAGGATACACCTGGAACCATAGGGCTAAAGGATTAAACCAAGCTAACCACCTTATCCTTGTGTATGGTTGTGTTTAAATGAATAGAAAACCCTCAACACCACAAGGTAAAAGAGGGAAGAAGAAGCAAACAAAGTTTGTGTGTGAAGTAACTTCATGACTGGGCAACTCGTACATAGAGACTAATGACTTCACATCACTTGTCTTTATATCCCATAATGCAAAGCATATATATCATTATGGACATGTATGATGCTATGCATTATGGGAATGGTCACTACCCACACCAGTTTCCACTTTTATTGAGATGAAAAAAAGTAAAGGGAATGCTAATCATAGGCCTAGAGTTGTTAGTATGATAGTATTAGAAGATAGAAAAGAATATTACGAGAGTCTGATAGTATTAGGAGAAAGAAAAGAAAGATAGGTGGTATGAGAAATAGAGAAAACGGCTCAGCTCTTTTATCTCATCATATAGTGAAAAGCTATCAGTTTTCCTTTTTCACCAATCTCATATAGATGAACAACCAAAAGACCAATTGAAACTAAAGTGCAAAAATGACTGATACCCAGGTGGTTAGCTTTATCTGAGTTAACCGCCTTGAGTTGGCCTTCTCTGAGATTGCTGTCCAGCGATCCTTGCAATTGCCTATAAGATGACATTAAATTAAGAGGACGGAACTATTTAAAAAACTCTCATAGCAAAAATAAACATAATTTTATATCCCCCTTGTGAATATTGCATAATGTGGGTGGTCTACACCATATGGTCAAAAATTTGAAATATCCTAGAATGATTCTTTCTAAATACAACAATTGTCTGACTGAACAATAAAATTTCCACAATACAATATTATAAAGCATTTGGATGTCATATTGCTGGTTTTCAAATCCACGTTTCTCTCTAACCTTCCTTAAATGGTATTTTAATTCATTAATTATAAAAATTAAAATTCTCTTCCCACTGCTGACAGGTGATGAGTACTGAAAAAAAAAAACCTGTTCGGTTGTAAGTAATGGAATGTCCAATACGTTACATAATCTGTTCCAAATACACAAGGCAAGAAGGCAGATGTGTAATGAATGTTCTACTGTTTCCAATCAGTAGGAGATAGACCCAGAAGTGATAAAGTTTGAAGTAATTCAGAAGTCATATTTCCATATAAAAGTAGCCAAAAGGTGTCACCCTTATTAATAAAATACTCTGGATAAGGGATAGATGAAAGTTTTTCCATTTGGTTATACTATAAATTAAAGATGCCAAGAAATTATATTCTTGGTTTAATCCTTTATCAAGTGTAAAGAAACACAGTTTGTGAGTGAAGTAACTTCATGACTGGGAAACTCACTTACACTTGGATAAAGGATTAAACCAAGAATATAATTTCTTGGTATCTTTATCTTATAGTATATATAAAAAGTGGAAAAACTTTCAATATGTATCTCTAATCTAGAGTATTTTAGTAATAAGGTGTGACACCTTTTGGCTACTCATAAATGGAAATATGACTTCTGCATTACTTCAACCTCGGTATCATTTCTAGGTCTGGCTCCCACTAACGAAACCTAAATAAAAGTCGAAACCGGACTGGGAAGTACCCTTCCCATAATGCATAGCATCATACATGTCTGTAAGGATATGTGCTTTGCACTGTGGGATGCTAAGGCAAGTCACATGAAGACATCTATATACAAGTTGCTTAGTCGTGATGTTACTTCACACACAAACTTTGTTTGTTTACACTTGGATAAAGGATTAAACCAAGAATATAATTGGCTTCTTTAGTTTATAGTATAACCAAGTGGAAAAACTTTCATCTATCCATATTCAAGTCATCTGATATACTGCTCGTGATATCAGATGACTTGAATCCAGTTAGAGTTGAACCTATGATTGCCAATGGTACAATCCCCAAAAAATATTAAAACCAGTTAACCACAAAACCCCCACCACCACCCCCTTCATAACAAAGATTACACTAAATCCATCACCATTCCCTACATCCGGGGCACCTCTGAAAAGTTAACCAAAATCTTAAAAAAAATATGACCTGACTTCTTGTTACAAACCATATAAGAAATTGGCATCCCTTATCCGCTCCACCAAAGACCAGTTACTTCCCCTAGACTACCTGGAGTATACCAAGTCCCTTGCAGCTGTAAACTGTCCTACTTTGGCCAAACAGGCAGGACAGCAAATGTCAGGATATCGGAACACAAAGACTACATCCAGTTTCATCAGTACAGCCACTCTGGGCTTGCAGACCATGCTCTGGATACCCACAACAGAATACACTGGAAGAAAGCCATGTTACTACAATGCAGCAAAGTTAAATACAAAAGATTGTTCATAGAATCAGCCTCAGCTTATAAAATACTTTCCAAACCTCAACAAATTTGGGTGCATGAGACTGCCCCAAAATTGGGAAACTTGCATCATGAGAACTTCAGCCCAACAGCCAAGGCAACCCAATATAGCCCACTAGGAGGGGGGGGGGCACCTTTAGCAATTTAGAAACAATGTTAGTTTTCTCTCTTCTGCTTCATTTGCTCTTTGTAGTGTCTGTGTGCACATGTCATAGTTTTATGTTCCCACAAAGATGGTGATGTGACATCACCAAAATATAGGAAATATTTATTAAAGTGTCTTTTAATTAATATTCCAGTATACGTTGTAGTTTCCTGAAATAATTTAATAGTCGCGTTACCAAAGTATAAGCCTATCTACAAGCTGAACTACAAAGTAAGAAATCATGACCAACTGAGGAGTATACTGAGTTCAGTGTACTCCTCAGTTGGTATCGATTGCTGAATGGGAAGAATATCGACAATGCACGGGAAGCATTATTATTATTATTATTATTATTACGGGTATCTCCATGGAGTCAGTAGACTCATCGCGGGAGACCCAAACTAGCAAAACAATATCTGTCATATCTCTTCTTGAATTCATTTACAGACGAAGAGCTCACAACTAAGTCAGGCAATGAATTCCACTCATTCACCACCCTCCAGGCAAAAAACCTTGTTCTGACACCTTTGTTAACCACACTCTTCTTTAATTTCCAGAGATGACCTCTTGTTCTTCCATCACTATCACACAGCTGAAACATTTCCCCTGCATCAATCCTATAAAAACCTTTTAGTAATTTGAATGTTTCTATCATATCCCCTCTTCTTCGCCTATCAACCAATCTCTGCAATCCACAAGCTCTCAATCTATCAATGTAGGGAGCATTTTTTATATCACTCACCAACTTGGTCACTCTTCTCTGAACCCTCTCCACAGCCTCCTCATCTCCAAGGAATCCAGGTGACCAGACCTGAGCACAGTAATCCAAATGTGGAAGTATCAATGCTTTATAAAGGGGAATAATAACCTCTTTATCTCTGGATGTTAGTGTGTTCCTCAACAACCAAGTAATCCTATGTGCAATCTTGGACACCTTAGCAATGTGTCCTCTGAACTTCATCTGCCTATCTACCAATACCCCTAAGTCCCTAGCCTCATCAATCTCTTGGAGTACCTTTCCATCGATGTAGTACACAGCTGGTAATCTTTTAATCCCAAAATGCATGACTTTACACTTTTCCACATTGAACTGACATCCATTTTCTTTTGCCCATTTTACCAGCTTATTTAAATCCTCCTGCAAACTTTCAACATCAGCTTGATTTTTTATTGCACTACACAACTTTGCATCATCAGCAAACAACTGAATATCTCCCTTTAAGCCGTTTCCTATATCATTTATATACAAATTAAACAACATTGGCCCAAGCACAGAGCCCTAAGGTACACCACTGGTCACCTGCCTCATTCTGGACTCGGCTCCTCCATACACCACCTTATGGTATCTCTCCCTGAGCCATTCTCCTATCCATATCACCAATTTAATATCCATTCCCATCTGCTCCAATTTGCATAACAGTGTTCTATGGGGTATCCTGTCAAAAGCCTTAGCAAAATCCAGAAGTACCACTGTGTAGCCAGTTCCTTTGTCCAACTCGGATGTTATTCTATTATGAATAGTTAATAGATTGCTAAGGCAGGATCTACCTTTAACAAAACCATGTTGGCCTCTATAGAGTATCATATCCTGATCCACCCATTCTTGAATTTTGTCTTTAACCAACTTTTCCAATACTTTTACCACTACTCCTGAGATGGTGATTGGTCTGTAATTCAATACCGCAGTTTTAGAGCCACCCTTATGCAAAGGAACCACTTTGCCTAACTTCCACTCCCTAGGGACCATACCAGAGTTCAAACTTAAATTAAATATCCAGGTAAGAGGGGTTGACAATTCATTTGCACATTCACGCAACACCCGAGCTGATATTCCATCTAAGCCTACCGCAGTGTTTGCATTTAAGTTTCGCAATATATTTAATACCTCTGATTCTTTAGCTTCAATTCTCACATTAGGTATTGCTATAGGTATAGAGATATCCTCACTTGGGTGATAGACTTTTGAGAAGTGATCACTCAGTAACTCAACTATTACATCTGATTTTGTCACCTCAATACCATCAGCACCCACTAAGGTTATCCTTCCGAAGTCATTCTTCCTCTTACTTGCCACATAGCGGAAGAACTCTTTGGGATTACCCTTGATCTCTTTGGCTAAGGTCTTCTCATAATCTGATTTAGCTTTTCTTACTATGCTGGTAACCTTCCTAGCTTGAGCCTTGTACTGCTCATGGGTGTCCTGATCGCCCTTCTCCTTGTAAATTCTCCATAACATTTTCTTTTTTTGCAGTTCAAGCTTGATACTACTGCTCATCCATCTAATGCCTGCCTTGTTTGACCTCCTGACCATAGGGACACAATCTGATATTGCTTTCCTCAGATACCTGCTGATTTTATCCCAAGCACTGCTAACATCTTTCCCTTGCAATATGTTTTGCCATGGGATGGCTGCAAGCTCACTCCGAAGCTTGTTATAATTGCCTAACCTGTAGTTCCGTACATACCCCTTCTTAATAGAAAAATCCACAGATTTTGCAACCTCCCAAGTCAATACCACCTGATCGCTTTCACCAACTGGTGGTAACGAGGACACCTTACTTATGCATATAACCTGCCTTGTTTGACCTCCTGACCATAGGGACACAATCTGATATTGCTTTCCTCAGATACCTGCTGATTTTATCCCAAGCACTGCTAACATCTTTCCCTTGCAATATGTTTTGCCATGGGATGGCTGCAAGCTCACTCCGAAGCTTGTTATAATTGCCTAACCTGTAGTTCCGTACATACCCCTTCTTAATAGAAAAATCCACAGATTTTGCAACCTCCCAAGTCAATACCACCTGATCGCTTTCACCAACTGGTGGTAACGAGGACACCTTACTTATGCATATAACCTCTGAACCAATAACCAGGTCCAACACTCTCACACCACGTGTCCCTTCAGTTACGTGCTGTTTCAAGTAATTATCTCGTAGAAGATGTATGAACTCCATTTCCTTTTTGCTACGTGATATTTCTTCCTTCCAATTGATATCACCATAATTAAAATCCCCCATAATAATCACTAAGCCTTCACTCATTGCACTAAGTTGCTGATGCATGAATTCAATATCTTCCCCCGTACTCCCTGGCCTATAGCAGCATCCAACTGTATATTTGGTTGCGTTGGTCACTATTTTGCACCAGACTGCCTCAAATGAACTCTCATTCACATGTCTATCATCATGATATACTACTTTCTTTGGCTGCAACACATCAGCTATCATCAACAGTACTCCTCCTCCTGTTCTATCTTCTCTATCCTCCCTGAAAATACTGTACCCATCACATTCAATTCCAGTGACCACATCTTCTGCTGACAGCCAAGTTTCACTAATGCCTACAACTTTTGGTGAGATTTCACTGACTAATGCCAAAAATTCTTCTCTCTTATTTCTAATGCTTCTAGCATTGGTATACAAAAATTGCAGATTCCCTCTAGATCTTGTACCGGCTTTAGAACTGATATATAAGTCACTAACTACCGTAGTCCTATGCCGATTTTTATCCCCTCTCTTCTGCAATTTATTCTGCCTATAAGGATCAATAAATACACAATCAGTGCTAAAGTTTCTCTCTCTTACACTCAACCTTTTCAATATTAGTTTCCCTGCCCAATAACTTCAACCTGTTCAGAAAACAATAACTTCTTCAATCTCTTATGTCCTTCCATGTTAAGATGCAGTCCATCTCTAGCATACAACTGCCTTTTTCCTTCAAACACACTCCAAACATCAACAAACTCCAGACCTCTTTTTCTGCACATTCTTGCAATCATATCATTCATTATCATTGCTCGTCTACTTAACTCGTAATTGTCAAAACGAGGCAGCACGCACACTATTCTCCCATTGACACTTTTCCTCTTCACAATATCTAATAATGTTCTTAAATCTTTTCCTACCCGATTTATACTACCTCTCAGGTCATTCGTACCCACCATAACTATCATCTTGTCTGTTTCATGCCCTCTCTTTATCGCTAAAGCCACTCTTTCTATTGTCCCATCAGCCCAGCACTCCTCATGCATACCACTCTCCATACCCTTAATCATAGAATCACCATATATTTTACCACTCTTAACTTCATTCAAGTCCACACTCATGGACTCATTCTCTACACTATTCAGCATGACTCTCCCAGCTTCATTACTCAACTCTCTATTACTTACCCCCCCACTCTCACTACATCTCATTTCTTCTAGGCCACTTGTGGTTTTATTATGTTGACGACTCCCAATCACTCCCATACTATTTATTACTGAATCATTCACCAAAGACTCACCCATATGTAATCCTGTTCTAGTTACTTCAGCTAAAGTAATCTCTATAGTCCTAATTTCTCTGTTTAACACATTAAACTCAGCTTTAACTTCCAGAATCTCCTTACCGATCACTTCCACTTCCTCATGAAGAAGATGAAGGTCATTTTTCATTTTCATAAACTCCCGCCGAAGTTCTTCCGCTACGGTCCCGATGTCAGCTTCCATTCCTAAACGCTCCAGCCTATCCCGACACTTCTCACATACGTCGACATTTTCTTTCTTCTCATTTTGCCAGACCGACCACAGATCCTTCACATTTTTCGGTGCATACATGTAGCAGTTTCCGCAACGCATCCATTGCGAAAAATATAATGCTGAGCCAGCCTTTCGTGTAGTAGTAGAAGTCCTGCGCGCCACTGACGTACGTTTCTTGTTGGACGCCATCTTTACACGTTGTTATAGTGAAACAAACGGCAGTGAAAACACAATATATACAACACAGTTCTAAACAATAATACCACTGAAGGACACTTGTTTCTAACCGATGCACAATTGCAGCATAATTTGTAACAAAAAGCCACACTATATTTAACTTTAAAAACACGTTTTCTAGACTAGCTAAACTCGACCGCCACATTTACCAAGGACACTAGCGCCACCTCAAAAATTTAAAAAATTTAAAACATTTAAAAAATACTTAAATGATGCAATATCAGAATGTGTCCCAAGAGTTTGAAGAATAAATAGGATAGGAGTCAAATGGATGTGTAATGTTATTAAGCAAGTGATTTGTAAGAAAAGGATGATGTGAAAGGAATGCTGTGTATATAAGGATGATGTCCGTTATGAAAACTATAAGCAGCAGGCCAGAAGAGTCACAGCTGTTGTACAGAAAGCTAAGTTTGAATGTGAAAAGAAACTGGCTCTGCAAGCTAAAGACAACCCACAAGAACTCTATCGATATGCTGCAAAAAAAAAGAAAGAATGAATACGAAAGAATAACTCCACTGAATGCAGATGGTATCAAGATAACAGATGCAGGAGGTTGTTCAGCTAATGAGTGCCCATTTTGCTAAAAGCTATCAAACAGCTGTATGCAACATTAAACTCATTGCTACCTCTTCACTGAATGAAGAAACTCAGGTGTATGAAGAGGAGGTATATTAGAGCTGTTGCACAAACTGAATGAGTATTCAGCAATGGTGCTGATGGGATATCAGCACATGTGCTAAAAGAGCATTCAGCTAAACTGGCTATTCCTTTGATCAGGCTATATAATTTAAGTCTCAGAACAGGAAAGCTTCCGCAGGAGTGGAAAGAATGTATCGTAATCTCATTGCATAAGGGTGGTGCAAAGACTGATGTACCTAACTACTGACCAATCAGTATCTCAGAAGCAGTGGTGAAGATTTTGGAAAAGTTGGTTAGGGCTCACTTTCAGAAATGGTTTGACAGAGAACTTCTACTTTGCAATGAACAACATGGGTATACTAAGAAAAGTCATGTTTTAGCAACTTGGTCAGATTCTATAATAATGTTACCAATGGGTTAGACAAGGGGAATGGATACATCTTATACCTTTGGATTTTGCTAAGGCTTTTTGACATATACTGTATGGAAGACTGTTGCAGAATGGGAAAATATGGGTTTTGATTGTAAAATATTAGTGTTAGATAAGAGGATGGCTGACCGACAGATATCAAAAGGTGGTATATGGGGGATGTGAGTCTGCAAGATTTAAGGTAATCAGTGATGTACCATAACGATCAGTTCTTTGTCCATTGTGATTCAATCTGTACATTAATGACATTGGAAAGGATTAGAATAGGTGACATACAGTATTTACAGAATGATTTGAATAGGCTGGAATGGACATGAGAAAATGGATGTTAGTTTAATGTCAGTAAATGTCAAACCATGCACTTTGGTATGATTAGATATTCAATGTAGTATTATTCATAGTGAAGAATTTATGGAGACACAACACACGTGTTAGAATAATTACTTTACTGATTATTAAGAAAGTAATATTTAACATTTCGACCTATGTATATTAAGGTCATTATCATCAGCAAAATATATAGATAAAAATATATAGAAGGAGTAGCCATAGTATTCAACACAAAATACGAGGCTAATCTTCTTGAATGGCAGTCAGTCTCAAGTAGAGTAATGTGGGCAAATATGAGAATGGGGAACTGGACAATGAGACTTATTTGTGCCTATGGTCCCACAGAAGGTTCTACTAAGGTAGAAGTGGAGGAATTTTTTGACGCTCTAGAAAAAGCAACTGCCACAATGAAAAAGGAAAAGTTGGTCCTTGTTGGGGATCTAAATAGCAGAGTAGGAAATGATTGTGAGACATACAAAAATATTTTGGGAAAATTTGGAGAAAAGAGCAAAGCTAATAATAATGGCAAATATCTGTTGGATTTCTGCTCAGGACATGGACTGGTTATTACTAACACCATGTTCCAACATAAAAATGTGCACAAATTCACATGGAGAAAAGCGGCTAGGAATAAGAAAAGTCTCATTGACTATGTTATTGTTGATAGTGATGTTTTCTCCCTGGTGCAGGACACCAGAGTGTACAGAGGATTTGAAATTGGAAGTGATCACTATTTAGTCTTGAGCAGGATAAAATTGAATTTCATATTGAAAAGAATAACGTGTAAGAAAGTTTTAAAGCGAATAAAAGTTGAGCAGCTCTCAGATGTGAACTGTAGACTAAAATACACAGATTATTGAAGAAAAAATGAAAGAGTTTGAGAACAGGAATCAAACCTTGGAGATTCAGTGGCAAACTCTGAAGAAAACATTGATTGATTCTGCCAGAGAGGCATGTGGTGAGGTTGTGTGCAAGGATAAAAAAAAAATCAGAACTCCCTGGTGGACACAGGAAGTTAAAGAGGCAGTGAAGGAAAAGAAGAAAGCATATCAAAAGTTCCTGGCAAATAAGTCAGCTTTTACTCTTACAGAATACAGAGACAAATGTAAGAAAGCTAAACAGTGTGTAAAACTAGCTAAACAAAAGTCATGGGAGGACTTTAGCAAGAATATAGAAAATAAATATCAAGAAGGTGGCAAAATATTCTGGAGGTTGTTGAAGAAGCTTAGGAATGGAGGAAAAAGTGCCTGTAAAAGGAGTTAGAGATGATAAAGGTGACATGAAAACAGGAGAGAAAGATATCCTTGAAGTATGGAGTAATTACTTTGAAAAACTGCTAAATGAAACAAGCAGTGATGACAGCACAGTGATAAAAAACACTGACCAGGCATGCAGTCAGGGATATATATCCATACTTGAAGTAGAAAAAGCCATCAAAGGCTTGAAATGTGGAAATGCAGCAGGAGTAGATGATATTCGACCAGAAATGCTGAAGTATGGTGGTATAAGAGTCTTACAGTGGCTGCACTGCATAGTTCAGAAAGCCTGGACAGAGGGACGAATTCCCGATGATTGGAGTAGAGCTCTCATAGTACCCATATATAAAAAGGGAAATAAAACTGAATGTGAGAATTACAGAGGTACTTCCCTACTGAGTGTTCCTGGCAAGATCTATGCAAGTATACTTGAGAAACGGTTGAGAAGAATTGTGGAAGAAAAGCTTGGTGAAGAACAAGCTGGATTCAGGCCAAATAGAGGCTGTCAGGATCAGATCTTCACTTTACGACAAATAGTCGAGAAAGCATTGGAATATAACAAAGATCTGTATTTAAGTTTTGTCGATTTGGAAAAGGCATATGACAAGGTGCCAAGAGAGAAGCTATTCAATACGCTGCAGTTATATGGTGTCAATGGGGCATTATATCAAGCAATACTTAGTCTTTATTTGAGTTGTAAGTCAGCAGTTAGAATTGAAGGAAGTACAGGAAGATGGTTTAATGTTAAATCTGGTGTGAGACAAGGATGTACATTATCCCCTCTGTTATTCATTATCTATATGGATCACATTATGAAGGAAAGTGGTATTAAACCTGATATCAAAATTGGAGATGTCAATGTCAGCTCTTTGCTTCATGCAGACAATGTTATACTGCTAAATAAATCTGCTACAAGTCTGCAAGATTCTCTGACTAAATTGAATAGCTGTTGTAATAGATATGGTATGAAGGTCAGCAATAAAAAGACAAAGACAATGAAAATAGGCAGAATCATTGAAAATATCAACTATGTTGTGAATGGAGAACCTGTGGAACAAGTAAAACATTTCAGCTACTTAAGTACAATTTTTACTGAAGATGGTAAATTAAATATAGAAATAGACAACAGAATCAGCAAAGCTGGTATGGCGGGAAGTCAATTGAATAAATTCATATGGAATAAGAGAGAAATTAGTCAGAACACTAAATTAGCTGTATACAAGACAGTGTTCAAACCAGTTTTAACTTATGGTTCTGAGAGCTGGGTCAGAAGTAAAACACTTGACCAAAGACTAGAGACCGCAGATATGAGAGTCCTGAGAAAGATTAGAGGTATGAACAGATGGCATCAATGGCAATATCATATTAAAAATGAGGATATTTGGAAAGAACTTGACATTGTCAGCATCCAGGAATGCATTAGCAGAGCTAATCTCAGGTGGTATGGTCACTTAAATAGAATGGGAGAGGAAAGATTAGCAAAACAAGTGTTCTCTGCCAGGTTGGCAGGAAAATGACCCAGAGGAAGAACAAGATATAGGTGGATTGATACAGTACAAAGTGCCTTAGACGATAGAAATATAAGATCTGATAATGTTGGAGTCTTGCAAGTAACAGACTGACTTGGAGGAAAATTGTAGATAGGAAGTTAGTAATGATGTAATTTTTTCATGTAGTACTGTCATATCCTGTACACCCCTTGAGGGTACATGGCAGAAATTTGATGATGATGATGATGAAATATATATATGTACAGGATACAAGCTACAAGACAATACACTAGACAAAAGTAAGATGAATCTAAATGTTTGTTAATCATTTATTCCTGCCTGACCTCTATTGTCAGGCTAGAATAAATGATAAACAATACGAGGCACCACTGTGTATATATATATACAGTGGTGCCTCATACTTCGAACGTTCCAGAGTTCAAACACTTGAGAATGCAAGAAATTTGATTCCCAGTTTGAACGGTGTTTCTAAGTTCGAACTATGGTCCAGGAACTCAGAGTCATATAGCATTAGACAGTTTCGGCATGCCATTGGGCATGCTTCTCCTCCACTAATTTTCTTCATTCACTTACCCATGCCTGCGCAGTGTGTCTGTCTCAGTCCGCTGTGCGTTGTCCCTTATTTTACAGACTAGTCATTGCATGATACGTTTGTGTAGAGAATTTTTAACTGTTTTGGGCATTTTTTTAATATTGCATCCAAGAATGTAGAAAGAACAAAACCTAAAAGAAAAGTTGTAGTATCGACAATTGAGATGAAAAAAGAAATTATCAAGAGACACGAAAGCAGTACATGTTTGACAGATCTGGTGACGATGTTTAAAATGTCAAAGTCAACGATATGTAGCATTCTTAAGAATAAGGAAGCAATAAAAGCAGCAAATCTAGCTAAAGGTGTGACAACATTGACCTCCAGGAGATCACATGTTATTGAAGAGATGGAAAAACTCCTTTTAGTGTGGATAAACGAGAAGCGATTATGTGGTGATGTTATTACTGAGAGAATTATTTGTGAGAAAGCCAAACATCTGCATAGTGAACTTAAGAAACGCACACCTGAGACCAGTACTGAAAATGGGGAGTTTAAAAGAAATAGAGGCTGGTTCGATAAATTCAAAAAATGAACTGGGATCCATAGTGTTGTCATGCACAGAGAGGCTTCGAGTGCAGATGTAGAAGCAGAAAAATTTGTAAAAACTTTAAGGAGTACGTGGATAGTGAGGTATTTGTATCTCAACAGGTTTTTAATTGCGATGAAATAGGTATTTTTTAGAAAAAAATGCCCAAAAGGACCTATATCACAAGAGAAGAAAAGACTGCACCGGGATATAAACCTAAGAAAGATAGAATTACTTTGCTGCTTTGTGGTAATGCTAGTGGAGACAGTAAGATAAAGCCTTTGCTTGTTGACCATTCTGAAAATCCAAGCGCTTTTAAAAAGAACAATGTCATAAAGAGCAAATTCGATGTTATGTGAAGGACCAACACGAAAGCGTGGGTTACCAGAGAGTTTTTCACTGAGTGGATTTATCAAGAATTTGCTCCCACTGTAAAAGCTTATCTTACGGAAGAAAATCTACCATTAAAAGCTCTTCTAGTGATGGACAATGCTCCTGTTCATCCTCCAAATTTATAGGAGGATTTAGTTGGTGAATTCAGTTTCATCAAGATAAAGTTTTTGCTGCCCAATACCACATCTATCATACAACCTATGGACCAGCAAGTGATTTCAAACTTCAAAAAACTGTATATTAAGGCTATGTTTCAAACATGCTTTGAAATAACCAATGCCACAGAACTGACTCTTAAAGAATTTTGGAAAGAACATTACAACATTCTTCATTGCTTAAGGATTGTCGATAAGGCATGGAAAGAAGTTTCTATTAAAACAATGATTTCTGCTTGGAAAAAACTCTGGCCAGATTGTATTTCAGTCAGTGAAGTAGTAAGCTGTGAAGAAGAGTCTGTTGTAAATGAAATTGTGTCTTTGGATAAAGCTATGGGATTAGAGGTGAGTGATGAGAATGTAGAGGAGTTAATAGATGATCATAAAACCGACTCAACACAGAAGAACTTCAACATCTTCACGATCAACAACAAAAAGAAGTGGAAAAAGACATTTTTATGGAAGAGAAGGACGCCAAAGGATGCATTTCCAATGCCAACCTTCAAGAATTGTTCTCTGTTTGGGTTGGAAACACAAGCTATTGTGGAAAAATGGCACCCTAATAAGACAGTAGTGACCAAGAATATCAACTTATTCGATGACAACGTGATGGGTTATTTTTAAAATATTAAAGAAAATCGTCAGTGCCAAACAACATTAGAGAGATTCTTCTCTGCAGAAAAAAGAGAATGTGAATCAGCATTCTCAACTCCAGCTAAGAAGCAGAAAGAAGACGCTTAACAACAGGAGCATTATTTTCGTCTTTGTGATTTTTATATTAAAAAAATATGATTCGGACTTCAAACGATTCATAGTTCGAATGGGTTTCTGGAACGAATTAAATATGAACTACGAAGCACCACTGTATATATATATATATATATAAACATTAAAAAAATAAAATAAATAGAACTACACTAAACAATTTCTAAAGTTCTCTCGTATTAAGATTTTTTCTTCTCTTTGGGGATGTTCTGGATGCTATGTGGTTTGAAGATGGGTCCTACAAATTCCTGGAATAGTTAATCCATCATTCTTGTTCAGATTTGGATAATGTTTCAACATTTCACAGGCTTATTTGAATTTTCTTTCAAATCAGGTTTTGGTGCAGTGTAGGGACTTGATGACTTTCCAGTGAATTCTGTGACTTGTTTGGAGTGCATGATTAATAGGGTAAATGATTAACAAACATTTAGATTCATCTTACTTTTGTCTAGTGTATTCATGTAGCTTTTATCCTGCACATATGTATGTTTTCCTGATGATGACCTCAATACAGAGGCCAAAACGTCAAATGTTACTTTATTAATGATAAGTAAAGTAATTATTCTAAAATGTGTTGTGTCTTCATAAATTCTTCATTATGAATACCGACTATACAGCATAACCTTAAAAGAAAGAAATGTAATATTATATTACATTTCTAGATAACGTAATTATCTAGAAATTATCTTGGAGTGTTAGTAGATGGGAAATTGAAGTTCAGGAGCCATGTGACAAAGATTGCAAATACAACTCAAAAGATAATTGCAATGCTGAAATGAATGTTCACATGTAAAGATAAGGCTGGCATTTTGCCTCTTTATAAGGCCTTGATAAGACCTCATTTGGATGCACAAGTCTAGTCGTCTGGTTTCCGTTGTGATACAGTTGAGAGAATGCAAAGGAGAGTGCTAAAAATGATATTAGGATTGTGAAATACTGATTATAAAGACATTGAGAATTTTCTAGACTACAAACATTAGCAAACAGGAGAAAGAGGGGTGACATGATTGAGACTTACAAACTTCTGAAAGGGTCATACAGGATTTCATTTGGCAGAATTTCTCATTTTATAGAGGGTGGGGAAAGGACAAGAGGGCATCCTTGGAAACTGAGAATGAATGCTGCTAAGAAGGGGGTGAAGACTAGATTTTTCCCTCATAGAGTGGTGCATGACTGGAATGAACTGCCATTGGATGTTGTGTGTGCAAGCAGTGTGAATGAATTCAAGAACAAGCACGATAGTTGGTGCGTGTAGTATGTGGTCTCCCTCGATGAGTCCTGACTCCCAGGAGGTCTCTCTTAATAACAATAATAAGAACAATAACATGCAATTTGTTTGTCAGTGCATCCTGCCATGATGACTACTACTGGACAATTAGCTTTGATCTTATAAACTGTCTGCAGTCTGTATAAGGTACTGTCAAACACTATGTGGAGAACATAGGAGCTGATCTAGCAGCCGCATCAGCAGTGTCATTTCCATTAATTTCAGTGTGGCTGGAAATCGAGCACAACTGAACATTAAAATTAAGAGTCTTCATTTTGTATAACAGGTGTAACACCTCACACAGCACTGGATGTTGATTATACACAGAAGTGGAGATAGCATGTAAAAAGCTCAATGAGTCTGTATAAATTACACATTTGTGGTAGCAGTTTTCTTTTATATGTACAAGTGTGAGCTGAATGCTATGCAACTCTGCTGTATAATCACTGCATTCAGGTGGAAGCTGGTTGGAGATAGTAATGTCAGGAAACAGCAGCACACCCAATACAGGTGTCATTTCTTGAACCATCATTATAGAGTTGGAAGTTTTTTTTTTGTTTTTTTTTCACTTGGTTAAACTATAAATTATATATTTAGTTTAATCCTTTATTCAAGTGTAAGCAAACACAGTTTGCACCTGAAGTATCTTCAGGACTGGGGCTACTCGTGGCAAAGGTGGACTGAGTTCACATCCCTTTACTTAGTATCCCATAAATCCCATAAGCCGACCTGGTTAGCCAAGTGGTTAGCGTATCCACTCTCCAGCCAAAAGGCTGTGGGTTCGAATCCCACCGTGGGCATGGATGTTCGTGAAAATCTAGTGGTGGTTGTGGGTGATAGATGGCGTTGGTGTAGATGATGATGATGATGATGGTAGTTGCGGTTGGTGGAAACAGAGAGTCATAGAGTAGGTGCCCTCCCTCGATGAGTTCTTGGACTCCCTGGAGGTGTAATGTAATAATAATAATAGTAATGCAAAGCACATCTCTTTGCGGGTATGTATATTGCTATGCATTATGGGAAGGGTCACTACCCAGACCAGTTTTGACCTTTATTGAGGTCTCTTCAGTGGGAGTCAGACCCAGAGGTGATACCAAGGTTGAAGCAATGCAGAAGTCATATTCACCATCATTATAGATGGGCAAGAAATCAGAGTGGGCTGCTCTCTATACATCATACAATTACAGGTAGGCAGATGATGGAGGATGAGACTTCTGTAGTTGACAAAGTTAAAGGTTGCAGGGTGGAGTGCAAACCTGTTATGTTTGGTACAGGTAATATTATCAACATTCATGCCAACAGCTTGCAAAGGCTCTTTAACATGCATACCAAAAGGACGTATGGTGGTCTGATGTGTAATATTGAGCTTCCCAACACAGAAAAAAAAGACTAGTTCCATGTAGGATGCTCTGGAAAGACTTTATTGTTAGGGCATGATTATGAGACAACTGTTTCCATCTAAGTGACAAAGCCAGTTCATTTGTTTCAACATAAAGACTTGGAGTGTGAAATGTGCAAAAGGCACCAGAAGCTATCTGCATACCTTGATGATGGATGGGATTCAGCAATCATGGGTTATTCTGCCTTGCAGAACCATAGACTTGAGACCATATGTTCAAAGTATAATCCAGCGTGGAACATATGCTTTAATTACAGAAAAGGCAATCAAACTACAGGGCTGCATAACAGAGAATATTTTATGGTACCAGCTAGACACCCACTATGGGAAGGTAAAATCATTTTGAACATGATAACAGTCTCTCGGGATTTTAGGTAGTTGAGGCGACCAGATCTGTTTAGTTGGGAGAATGTTGTTAAACTTCCTTCAATGGGGGAAGCTATATAATATTCTCCACAGACTAACATAGTTGATATTTTTGGATGTCAAACATCTGTCTCTAGAATGAAAAAAAGTTTAACAGTGGTACATTTTTAGAGAAACAGTATAAGCATGACCTTTAGAGAATCTAAAATTTCTTCTTGACTAAGAGGTCAGTCAGAAATATTAATTGCCAATTTATTTAGGTTAGTAGTGTCTATAGAAGAAGTCTGGAAAGGGTTAATGAGTAATTTCAATTTTCATTTGAGAATCACAGACAATATTAAAAATCCCTTTGAGGAATCCTGAAAAAATATGGTAAATAATTCTGAATAATTCCGTAGTCCAGATAGATGTTAAAATCTTAATTACAGTACCCCCCCCCCCCCCCGAGTTACGTAAGTAATGTGTTCCGTAAACCTTTACATATGAATTTTACGTAAGTGGAATTTGTAAATTGCTTAAGTGTAACTTCGTAAGAAACTGCAATATTTATTATTATTATGTGTATGTATATATATATATATATACAGATATATATATTATTTACACAGTATTATTTTATAAATTAAACATCATGCAGCAGAATTTACTTGGATATAAACTATAAAAGTAATTAAAATAAAAAGCCAAAAGGCTAGTTTTCTGGCAATTGAATAGATATTAAATGGATAAGAATCCTATATTGTTATATAGCCAGTAAGTGAAACTCAAGATCGATAACTACGATCTATGAGTTTCAATGCCGAAAAACTATCGGCGAAGGCAATTCGAAGCAAAGGTGGAGCAAGCTCCCTCACTATTCTTGATATTCTCTCATAATGTAAAACACAGCTCCTAGGAGATGTAATACTGTCATTACATTATGAGGGGAGGTCACTACCCAGACCGGTTTCAACCTTTTATGAGGTCTCATCAGTGAGTAGGTAGACCTGGAAAATATCAAAGCATAGTGAAAAGAACTTACATACCTTCACTATACGAAAACTAGCCTTTTGGCTTTTTATTTTAATTACAAAATACAAGCACACCTTTATGGCATTCGTATAGTGAAGGTATGTAAGTTCTTTTCACTATGCTTTGATATTTTCCAGGTCTACCTACTCACTGATGAGACCTCAAAAAAAGGTTGAAACCGGTCTGGGTAGTGACCTCCCCTCATAATGTAATGACAGTATTATATCTCCTAGGAGCTGTGTTTTACATTATGAGAGAATATCAAGAATAGTGAGGGATCTTGCTCCACCTTTGCTTCGAATTGCCTTCGCCGATAGTTTTTCGGCATTGAAACTCATAGATTGTAGTTATTGATCTTGAGTTTCACTTACTGGCTATATAACAATATAGGATTCTTATCCATTTAATATCTATTCAATTGCCAGAAAACTAGCCTTTTGGCTTTTTTATTTTAATTACAAAATACAAGCACGCCTTTATGGCATTCGTATAGTGAAGGTATGTAAGTTCTTTTCACTATGCTTTGATATTTTGGTTATCGAATTGATTCATTCAATCCAATACCCTTGGAGGGTAATGGATGGCAATGCTGTAGCTAATGAAGTTCTAACTGAGGTTCGGCTATTGCTGTTGCCCTCCTGCCATGATCAGAGCTTTAATAGCTCAATAACACCTTATCCCTACACTGTCCTCTACAGATAATGGGGAATATGAAAAGCATTCTTGCTTCACCCCTTTAAGCCAGTCCTTATAAGGATAAGGACTTTGATATTTTCCAGGTCTACCTACTCACTGATGAGACCTCAAAAAAGGTTGAAACCGGTCTGGGTAGTGACCTCCCCTCATAATGTAATGACAGTATTACATCTCCTAGGAGCTGTGTTTTACATTATGAGAGAATATCAAGAATAGTGAGGGAGCTTGCTCCACCTTTGCTTCGAATTGCCTTCGTCGATAGTTTTTCGGCATTGAAACTCATAGATTGTAGTTATCGATCTTGAGTTTCACTTACTGGCTATATAACAATATAGGATTCTTATCCATTTAATAAACTATAAAAGTATGAAAAATGTGAACTTTATCCTTCACTATTGTATTGACTGTTGAAATAGGTCGATTTATATCCCGAGCTATTGTTGATATAATTTTCCCGTCTTCATACATACAAATTATTTTCAACTTTTCTTCTAAAGTAATTGCAGACCTTTGTTTTTTAGATTTATTACCAGCGCATTCGGTTTTGCATTTCGAATCCATTTTAAGGATAAATAAACAACAAACACTAATGGTGATAAACAAGTGACTAAACTAACCATGCAAGGCATGGACTACTGATGAGTCAGGGAAAGGAGGAATTGTTTACAGAGTCCTTATTTCTAATTGGTAGGTTTCAGTTTGAATGTTACGGCTTTTGAGCAGTTGCCCTCTGCTGCTCTTGGTGTTTACCGGTAACCTGTCACTGCCTGTTACTATTTGTTACATTTGCTGTGAATGCCAAGCCTATTTAACATTATGTCATTGCATACTGCAATGGATGTCAAAGACGCAAAAGCCGCAAACATGTTCATACGCGGCAGTACATTTTCGAGATTTATTATGTAGCTGCGAATTTATGTAAGTCGCATATTACGTAAGTCAGGGGGTTACTGTACTTGCATTCCACTTCAATATCAAGGGAGCATCAGAGTATACGCCACAATTCTCAAGCCTCTCAACATTCATGTAGCATTTTGTCTAGTCTGTAAAATTACTAGTTTCTTTCCTTCACCTACAGACAACTTCCACCATTAAACTTCCCAGCCATCTACTAGATTCCTTGATGTTATGGTCTACCATATTTTGGAAAATCTGCCTGTTTATCACAAAGAACATAAAATGTTCATCAAGATTCATGAACACCAACAGTCAAGTTTTGCAGAAAATATCATCTACATTAAACACAGGATCTTTTGGAAGAACATATGAATATTGCAGACGATTAGATTCTTTGTGGAACAGTTTTACAAAAAAAGATGCGAAGGTTTATTAATTGTCCTAATCTTAACCATTCTGATTTATTTTATTTTTTTAATATCAGCCTCACAAACAAGAGGTCCCCACACCTATGACATGGCAGTGTCATGTGTAGGCAAATAGTTAGAAAGAAATTAAGAAATTTGTTGTTGCACTTCTTGAAGACCTGAGAGTTGTATTCATTGGGGAAAAATAGCACGCAAAGGAATGTTTCTGAGAGTAGAGGTGTAGGGAATGAAGGCTAGGATGAGAAGTTGGTTCGATGAGTTTGAAGTTGAACTATATATATGGGTGTTGACCAGCAGCTGCTTGTGTTCATACATGATAAGCAGAAAGTGGAGAAACGGTTGTAGCCAGTTCAGTGAAGTAGCATTCATTGAAATACCTATAGAAAAGACATGATGCATCAGAGCATCTATGAGAAAGCAACTGGAGGAAGTCAGTGATGGAGGGTGTCATCAATTAACTGAACTGCTCACTTCTGGAATACAATCAAGAATTGTGAAAGAGGTCTAAGGATCACCACCCAAAATGTGGAAACAGTAAGGCAGATTTGAGCTTTATAAAGTGTTAGGAGTTGAGCAGAAGAGAAAGGGGCACTGTGTTTATGCCTAGATAAGTTAAATATGAAATTTAATCCAAGAAGAGAAAACTGATTCTGGTTAGCAAGCAGAATATTGTCAAACGCAAGAGAGAGAGAGAGAGGGGAGGGATAGAGAGAGACATGATTTGATTTTTCTTCCTGGATGTGAGACAGGGTTGTGTTTTGAGGGCATTAAAATCCATCAGGTTATTCTCACCTCATTTGAGAATGGTAAGGAGATCAGTGTTAATGGCACTGGTTATAGAAGATCTTGAAGAGTAAATTGCCTAATCACTACAAGGTTTTCATAATGAAAAAGAGTGAAGAGTACTGTCATCAGCAAAACTATGAATGGCATTGTATGTCAGAGATAGAAGATCATTAATGTATAAGCAGAAGAGTGTAGGTAAAAGCACAGAAACCTGGGGTACTTGAGCAATGATTGAAAAATCTGATGAAAGAAAACCATCCACCATAACCAACAATGAAAACCAGAGAGGAACCTGGCAATCCATTCACAAAGGGAAGGGGGGATACAATAAGATAGTAGCTTGGTAAGAGGCTGTAGTGCCAGACTAGATCAAATGCCTTGGAAATATTAAACGAAAGCAATTGAGTTTCTCCGAACCTTTCCATGGGCTGTATCCAGAGATGGGTAAGATTGGCTAGGAGATCTGCTGAGGAATATGAATGGTGGAATCCATATAATCGTTAAGTAAAAGTCTCCAAATAGAGAATCAGTTGGCTGTTGATCTTTTCCATTATTTTTGAGAATATTGAGATCAGTGCAACAGGGTAATAGTTTGATGAAAACTTGCTTCCAAGCTGGCGAATAGATGTCAGATGAGTATGAGAGCTTGAAGAGACAACACATGACAGGTGCAATTTCTGGAACACAAGCTTTTGCTACAACTGGAAGAATACCATTATCTCCAGAAGACTTATTGGTATCAAAAACTTCTGAGTTTTTTTCTGATATTCTTATGGCAAAATTTCAGAGAAGACATACTGCAGACAGTTTCTAGAATAGTAGGAGGAGATCTGCTTGATGGTCTGTATGAGAGTTGGAAGAAAAAAATTATTATTATTATTATTATTATTTGACACCTCCAGGGAGTCCAAAGACTCATCGAGGGAGAGTGTGCCAACAGCATTGAACGATTGGTCCCCTTCCAACTACTAACCGCGCTCAAACTTACTTAACTGAGCCATTAGTAGCAGAGGCTCTATCAATCGACCAACCTTTGCTGGCAAATTATGCTCATCTGTAGGAGATGTTACCATTGTACCATGAGGATACGAGAGATATTAAATGCAAGTAAACATGGAAAAACAGAAGTTTCACTTCACAGCCTTGGCAAGGGACCAGAAGGCTTGACTACCATTTAGAAATAATGTGGTTCTTACAAAGTCTGCTTTGAATTTGCTAATGTTTCTTGAGTTGTTACATTCTATAGTGTAAGATGATTGAGTAAATTGCTGAGTTTTTGACTTGAGTCATTGGCATGTGGTGAATTTTTGACTGGACTGGTTTGGCTTGGAGATTTTCACTTGGAGAGTTGTGAATAATGGAATGGGTTGCCAGAGTCAGTTGTTGGTGCTATGTCTGTTAACGAATTCAAGGAGAAGTATGAAAGACTATGTGAATAGTTTGGGTCTCTTGCGATAAGTCTTTGAACTCCATGGAGGTGCCCATAGAATAATAATAATATCAGAGCAGGTGCTAGGATCAGAATCATACCATGGAAATGAGGAATTTATTTTATTTTTTATGTTCAGCCCATACACAAGAGACTGGTTGATCAATTATTTTATTTTTTATGTTCAGTCCATACATGAGAGACTGGTTGATCAATCTATTATACATTAGTACCGTATATGGGTAGTGGGTTGGGAGAGGAGGAGCTTGTTTGCAATTGATTTCAGACTGTATATTGTATTCCTTGGGAAGCAAATCAAGGGAGAAACTGTTCCAGAATACAGCAGTTGCAGGGATAAAGGAGGATGAAAAGAAACTTGTTCTGTGGGTTTCAAGGTGCACTGTGAAGGGACATTGAGCAGCAGCTGCACGTGTTCCAACGAACTTAGTACTAAGTGGAGGAATTATTGATGCTATTTCAGATGAACATTTCCAATGGAAATATTTATAGAATACACATATTGCAGAAACCAAATGTCTGTGCAAAAGTGGGAGGAGTGAGTTGGTAAGAGATGGATCATTAATAAGTCTAATTGTTCTCCTCTAGTGAGTCAAGCATTTTGAGGGAGCCTTTAAGGGCCCCCCCCCACTCCAAATGTGAGAGCAATATTCAATAGATGGATGGATTTGTGATTTATATAAAGTTAACAGCTGTTTAGAGGTGAAGTAACATCATGAGCAAAAGAGAAATCCTAATTTTTAAGAAGCTGAGGATGCAATGGTTGTGATGTGTTTATGCCAGGAAAGGGATGATGATGATGTCAGGGTAATTCTAAGAAGAGAGATCTCATCTTGTCTCAGAATTTGAGTGTTATCAAAAATAATACTTGGGGAAAATGGTTCTTTTTAGTGAGAAATAAGATAGAACTAGGTTTTACTAGTATTGAAATTGAGGAGGTTATCTGGAGGATGGCTTGGAGATCAGAATTGAGGGCAGTGGTGGTTGATGTTCTGTAGGTTGAGGTGAGTTGTGCAGAGTAAGGTTTATCAAATGAAAGGGAGAAGTGCAATGTTCTATCATCTGCAAAACTGTGTATTGGGTTGGAGGTAACCTGGAGTAGATCATTGATATATATATAGCAGAAAGAGGGTTGGTGAGAGGACAGAACCTTGTGGAAGCATTTGTTGGAGAAACAAGATTTGGATGAGGTTTTGAGTGGACTGGAGAATAAAAGCACTTATCCCAATGAGAATTATTTCTTTTATTAAAGCAGATCAGGTGCATGTGGATCAGAAGAATGGAAGTAATAATCATTCCAGGGAAATGAGGCTATATGACCAGCCCTTAATGGCTCGTACAGTGACTGTACGAGTATATTTTTAGTTTGTTTTTAATTCTATAAAATTCTATAAAGTAGTTCTGCCTTCCAGTAGTATAGAAGATTGACTAATAGAAATAAGAATGATAAAAAATAAAAATAATGTAATGAAAAAAAAAAAGAACGATAAATCTTCTTATGTAACATAACATAGGCTCATATACATTGTTTGGAAAGAAGTCAACAGACACTATCGTGTGAGGAACATACAGCCATTGCACCCATCTTAATAAGATGTAGGACTTCCTTTCACTGTGATGACTGCAGCAATCCTATGAGGCAAACTTTCCTCCAAGCATATGATAGCAATCAATTGGAATTTTGGACCATTCTTCCTGTGGGGATGTAATGAGGTCCTGGACTGTTGTGGGGTGGATGTCCATTGACTTTACCTGATGTTCCAACTCATCCCATGGACTTTGAATAGGGTTGAGATCAGGGCTATGTGGGGTCCAGTTCAGTGTGGTGATGTTCATGCCCACAAACCATGCAGTTACAGCCAAGAACTAACTGCATACAGGTTCTTAACTTCGAAGATTGCTGATACAGTTTCAACATATACCTTAATAGTATTATTTAAGGAAATTAACAATGCATATAATACATTAATTAGAAAAACTTTTAATTAATACTTTGAGGTATTTCAACAAAGTCAAATTGCCATCAAGGCTTAGATTTCAAGAGGAAACTGTGCTTGGATAATGTCCAAGGCATCCTTCTGAGAAACATTGAAAATTCAAGGACCTTTTCTATTTCCCCTTACTCTACTTCAAGGTAAACTACTTCATGGAAACCTTTGAAAGTAAAGTCAACCTCTGTCCCACAGACCTACAATTTGGCTATATGTCTCTGAGGATCTCAACTCTTTCCTAACACATCTTAATAATCAATATCCCTGGATCCAATTTACCTTGCAGAAAGAAAAACACGACAGTCTAGTCTCCACTTTCTTAAGCATCTTAATTACATGCCCTGATGGATTCTTGGCATTCTCAGTTTACAGGAAACCCACCCACCCACAAACACACACACAGGCAGATACAATCACTAGCAGTCATCCCCCCCCCCACCTTTTTTTAAACTGATGAGAAAATAAGGGACAAGCTTCCTTAATTACTTTACACCGATTATTTTATCCTTTTGAATAAATCTACCACAAGTCTTCAAGAGAGACAAAGATTGCAAATGAAATAACAAGTATTACAAGTTTAATATAAAATACAAAGTTCATAAAAAAAAGACAATAAAAGGACAAAAATATAATGAAAATAGGTAAGAAAACAGAGCACATCAAGTGCATTCTTTATAGGGGACTCAAAGAATGGATAATACATTTGAACTATTTAATCAGAAATTTTAATGAAGTAGTTTAAATATGGCAATAGATAACAGAATAAGTAAAGCTGGTATGGTGGGAAACCAGCTGAATAAATTCACTTTATATAGAGAAGAAAGAAAGAAATCAGTCAAAATACAAGCTAGCAACATAAAAGACAGGGCTCAAATCAATTTTAATAAATGTATTTGGGATTTGGGTTAAAAAAAATAATAATAATAATCAAAGACTAAAGATCACAAATGATATCAATGGCAACCATATCAAAAATAAAGTATTAGAAATGAACAACATTATTGACAATGAATAAGGTGTAATGAATAATATATGATGGTTCAGAAAAGGGGATGAAATATTAGCAAAATATATGCTTGCAGCAAAATTGGCAGAAGATTAAGTCCTGGAAGAAGCCTGATATCACACACTAAAAAGTACCTTAGAAAACAGAAATGCAAGAATTCATCATATAGGAAGTATAACAAATAATCAATAAATAAATATATAAATTTGATGAGAAAAAATCTGTTAATCAGAAACTATTAATAACGAAATCTGAATTGAGCTGGATCATCACATCATCCTGTATACGCCTTTTGCGAGTATACATAGAATTATGATTTTGATAAAATCTGAAACAACATTCTGAAAGAAACTGAATCTGAAAAAACAAACAATACAACAAACAGAATCACAAATGTGATGAGTGGAGAGGAAACAGTACATGATAAACCAAATATAGTAATTTACTATGCAGTGTCACAATCATGGTAGAAAAAAAGATAGAATAATAAGAAATTGTTAAAAGAAAAATAAGTAAAATTAAAAAAGAAATTAAATAGGAAAGGTTACCTGACTGCAAGAGTCATGTTGTCCTATTAAATGTGCACTGGGAGTATCCATTTCAGCTCTGATTCTGTAAAAAAAAATCTTTTATATTATTTACAGTTCTTTCATATCTTAAACTGTATTCATCATAATAAAAGCAATGAAAATTATAGTAAGGTCATACATTATTCAGTCACTTATTAGCATTGTTTGAAAAAGTACACCTAAACCTCTTTTTACGGTCCTAAAAATTACGCATAAATAGAATTCGCATAAAAAGAACTACTGACTCCATAGAAAAAGTGAAGATTGGTTCCAAACCTGAAATATAAGCAAAATAATGAAAAAAACAAACATTACATTCGTTAGGATCATAAGATTTTTATTTACATTTCATGGAGAACACACATACATATAATGAATTTTAATAACTTAAAAAAAAAACATATTCATTTCAGTTGTTTGCTAAGGATTCTATAAAAAAAATTATGTTATTCGCTATCAGTTTCTGACAATAAACGTTTGTGAAAGCTTTCGTTTTCGTGAGACTGTAATATCACTAGAACTACTAGATATGGTATTATCATCATCGACTTCTGCCTCAACTTGTGGAATTCTTCTTGTCATGTCTTGAACAAAAGTACCACTGGTTGTTTCAGTAGTTTCAGGCATGAGCTCAGTTATTAATCGCTGTGTTGATGCTTTAGATAAGTCACGATATAATTCTCTGTATGAAGACATTAACAACTTAAGCTCACACGAAAACTTTCCAGCACGTTCTTCATTTGGATCATGCCGGGCAAAATAATTGCCTAAATTACTGCCAGTTTAAGACCTTCTTTAATAATATCAGCAGTAAAAGTAGGATTATCTTGATCATTATCTTCTTTGCTTTCAGGAGTCTCAGAAACAATCTCCACTATCTCATCTTCGCTAAGAGGTTTATCAATTAACAATTCTTCGATATCTGCTGACGTAAGATCATTGAATCCTTCTCTGCCAATTTCACATGCCAAACTTATTATATTGGGGAATTCTGCAGTATGATTGAAGGGAACAGGAGCGTTCTCTTTAACACATGCAGGCCAAATAGCTTTCCAGCATGCATTCATAGTTTCTGGTCACAATTCAGATAACAATAATCGAACCTGATCAATACAATACATAATTGAAAATTTTTTCCATACATCCATAACTGACAGTGTTTCATCATCATTTAGCTTGTTCAAAACGTACTGAAATGTTCGTCTGACATAATATGTTTTAAAAGTCGCAATTATACCCTGATCTAGAGGTTGTAGCAATGATGTGGTATTGGGCGGCAGAAAAAAAAATTGCACATTTGGGTGTTCTATGGCAGGATGATCGGGTGCATTATCAAGAATCAAAAGCACTTTAAATTCAAGACCTTTGTCATTCAAATAGCATCTAACCTCTAGCACAAAATGTTTGTGGAACCACTCAGTGAAAATATCAATGGTCACCCAAGCTTTTTTGTTGGCCATCCAATGAACCGGCAATTTTTGAAAATCTATGCCTTTCATTGGCAGTGGTCTTAATGATCGATTTACGAGCAGTGGTTTTAACATCCATTCCCCTAAAGCGTTCAAACAAAATAGGAGTGTTAAGCAATCCTTTGCTGCTTTGAACCCACCAACAGTTTTTTGCATTTTTGATATGTAAGTTCTGTTTGGCATTTTTTTCCAGAAAAGGCCGGTTTCATCCATATTCCAAACTTGTTCACGAGTGTAACCTCCATCTTCAATTATTTTAGCAAGTTTTTGTGGAAATGCTTCAGCAGCTGTTTCATCAGCAGAAGCTGCATCACCTTTAATTTTTATATTATGAAGAGCATGTCTTTTAATAAACTTAGCCAGCCAACCATTGCTTGCATGAAATTCATATTTTTTCCTCAATTGAGATGAAGTATCTGGCTGCAGTTTTTTAATCTGTTCATAAAACCTTAATGCTGATTGCTTAATGGAATTTCCGTCAACTGGCATTCTTTTTTGTACATTATCTTCTATCCACATCACTAAAGCTTTTTCGGCATTTTCTAGAACAACATCTCTTGTGTATGATGATAATTTCGCACTTGATTTTGTACCAGAACATGCCGCTTTTCTAATAGCCTCTTCATATTTCTTTATAGTCTGTGAATCAATCTGACAGTTGATTCACGGACTCCAAAATGCTTACCCATAGCCATCGCACCTGCCCCAGTTCGAAGACGATCTAAAATTTGAATTTTTATATCCAAGGAAACGGCTTTCCTTTTTTTTTTTTTGTTGGTTATCGGCAACATCATGTGAGGGCTGGATAAAAATCTTCGGTTAATGAAATGAAAGTTTGAAAATTACATATAGCTTACCATTTATTATTTCTTGGCAAAATTATTAATTTTATAACACGATTTTTATTTTTATTTCACTTAAAAAATGCAAATGCAAAAAATGCGGTAACTGTGTTGTCTACTCAAACACCAAATTCAAACTGCTAAGAACTGTTTTTTTATGCGCAGTCAGTTATGTAATTCGGGGAATTCCCAATAAATGAAATTTGTAAGAATTTAGAATTTTCTTAATTGAAACAAGAATGCAAAAAAAAAAAAAAAAAAAAAAAAAAAATCAGAATTTTCTTGAATTATGGATTTTTTCCTAACTTAGACTTTAGGTTGGTCGTGTAAAAGTGAATAAAATCTTTAAAAAAAAAAAAAAAAAATTGATAACCCAATTCGCGTAACTCCAAATCTGCGTAAAAAAATTCACATAAAAAGAGGCTTAGGTGTATACTCAACTGCTTATCCATGATGAGTAAGAACTTTTGGCTGAAAAGTAAAAAAGTTTCAGTTTAATCATCAGTTTTATTTGCATAATGTTAGTTCTGCAACATGTTTTATGTGATAGTTTTTTGTACTTTATCTTACATTGCTTGGAAAGAAGTTAACGAACACCATGGCATGAGGAACAAAGAGTCATTGCACCCATCTTAATAAGATGTACCACCTCTTTTTGCTACAATAACTGTAGCAATACTACAGGGCATACTTTCCACAAGCATATGATAGCGATCAATGGGAATTTTGGACCATTCTTCCTATAGGCATGTAATGAAGTCCAGGATACCCCCTTGACCTCACATGATGCTTCAGTTCATCCCACAGATGTTCAATTAGGGTTGAGATCAGGGCTCTGTAGAGGTCGTTTGTGTTTGTTGACAAACCATGCGGTTACAGCAGCAGCCTTACGACATGGTGCATTGTCTTGCTGAAAAAGACAATGGTCAGTTGCACAGAAATGCCACAAAGTAAGAAGTTATTGCATTGTCCAGAATGTTCAGATAACTCTTGGAGATCAATGTTCGTGGCGCCATGAACAGAAGTGCAAGGCCAAACCAGGAAAAAACAGAACAATACCATGACACCTCCACCTCTGAATTTCATAGATAGGGTTACACATTCTGGTAAGAGACATTCAACGAGCATCTTCCACACTCACACCAGTCCATCACCTCAGTAGTAGGTGTGGCTTCATTGTTGCTCCATAACAGAGCTTTTCAAGCTTCTATGTCCCACTGTATACATTCTTTGCACCACTGAAGATGACCCTACATGTTCATTTGGGTAATGTGGGACATACAGGACATTAACACCATGGTGGCAAAAAGCTGAAGAGAAAGAAGAAACTTGTTACCATTGTCCCAAATCTCAAATTTCCAGCCCATCCTCGTTTGTTCAGTATTTAGGTAGATACCTAACAGGGTGCACCATGAGAAGGTGAGGATTGGATATTAGGTGAGAAGCCCTGGTCATTTTTCCACATTCCTTTAAAGGCTATGTGGTGGTCTTCTCTCAGTTATACAGCTTTGACCCTTAAGCATCCCAGTGATAATACTAAGGTTTTGAATTATAGGCCAATCTGCTTGTCTGGAGTTGTGGTCAAGATGTTGGAGAAGCAAAGATGAGGATTCAGAACTGGGTGGACAGCAGCAGAATTCTCTTTGGACAGCATGGTTTGCTAAAGGGAGATCGTGTTTTAGCAATCTGCATACTAATTATAACAAGGTGACAAATAACTGGACAAGGCAGATGAATATACAATAGTATATTTAGATTTTGCAAAGGCTTTCAATAGATTGCCATATGACAAACTATTAATTAAATTAAAACAGCTGGAATTGGATAGTAGGTATTGCATAAGTATCAACAGGTTGTGTATAGGGGAGTGATATCCTAGAAGAGGAAACGCACTAGTGGCAGGCTCAAGGGATCTGATTTGGGGGCCATTGTTATTTAATTTGTATGTAAATGACACTGGAAAGGGCTTAAATGGTGCTGTACAGTTGTTTGCAGATGAGGATGTCAGTTTAATGTTGCAGTGTAAGGTTTTAAAATTGGGGAAGCAAAGATAGGATACAGAGTATAGGATTGGTGGGGATATTTTCAAGAAAGTGGAGGAGATGAAAATGATTGTGTATGTGAGAATGGGACCTCCCACAATGAGTCTCTTGATCTCATGGAGGTCTGTTGATAAGAATAATAATAATATGTCTGATATAATTCTGAATGTGTAAAACCATAATAATATAATAAATATGATTCAAATAATGATAGCATAATTTCTTGAATAAACTAATTTGTTTAAAAAAAAAAAAAATCTTCCTCAGATATAATAGTATTCAAGAAAGAATATCAATATTCCAAGATTTTAATTAGCATGTAGTTACCTATTGAATTAGATCCCAAACAGAAAGGTAGATGGACCCAATGACTTTTCTATTCTACTTCAATTTTACATATAGTTATAGAACAATATAAAGTATCAATTTTTTTCTTTCTTAAAACATGGAATATAATAAATTTAGTTTAATCCTTTATTACAGTCTATTTATTTTTTATTTTATCTATTTATTTTTAGTCAATCTATTTTTTAGTCTATTACAGTCTATTTATTATAGTTTAATTGATTATAGTCTAACCAAGTGAAAAAAACTTCCAACATCTTTCTCTAAATCCAGAGTAATTTAATAATAAAGTGAAACACCTTTTGGCAACTCGTATAGGTAAATATGACTTCTCCATTGCTTTCACCTTAGTATCACCAGCTCTGGGTCTGGCTCCCACTGACGGGATCTCAATAAAGGTCGAAACCAGTTTGGGTAGTCGCCCTTCCCTTAATGCATAGCATTATGGGAGATACTAAGACAAGGAGTGATGAGAGCTTGGTCCACCTTTACCACAAGTTGCCTTAGTCCTGAAGATTCTTCAGGTGCAAACTTTGTTTGCTTACACTTGGATAAAGGATTAAATTTATTATTATGGAATATAAAACCCTTTATCTTTCTTTGCAGCTTTAAACAATAATTAAACTCAGAACTTTTGCAATTAACAAAAGACCATCCAAGTATGTTAGGAATTCTCCCAAATCCAATGGCATCCATGAATAATTCTTAGCACTTAATTTATTTTTTTCCTGTACTCATGTACTCAGTGCAGGAAAAGAGGCTGCATATGTATGTGTGTGTGTGTGTGTGTGTGAATGAGCATGCATCATTTTTTCTCACACTCCCTACACATACACCAGTTTACAATAATTCTACACTAACAAGAAATGTTCAGCATATAGGACATTAGCACCATGGAGGCAAAAAGCTGAAGAGAAAGAAGAAACTTGTTACCATTGTCAGCAATGTTAATATTTTAACATTGCAGATTTTTAGGAAACATTCAACATGACAGTTGTTGCTAATGCAGCAACAATAGAGAATGAATGAATGAATGAAAGGGAAAAAAACTTCTTAAGTTTGGAGTCGAATTGCGAAGGGGAGAATTGTCTGGTCACTCGTCATCAGAATTGTCACAATTCTGATGAAGAGTGACCAGAGAAATATCTGAAGAAAATGCATGTAGCAGAACTAAACATCTGAATGAAAGAAAAGTAAGTATTAATGTAATGAAACAATGAGAGACAGGTCACTAACCAACTGCACTGTTTGTGCAGAGTCATAACTGGGCACTACATCCTATCCTATCCCTATGGCTTTAACAGGCCTTTAAGGCCCACAACCTTCCAAGCATGCTTAGATTTCATAACCGAAGTACGAGGATAGGATGGTCACCACTATGCCTCTAAGTATTCCTGGCTGTATCCCTGTGTGTTCACAGGGCCGGTTTGCCTGCTTGCGGGATGAAACACCCCAGATAAACTGGCGGATAAAACCCTGCTGTCCACGCCCAAGACCGACTAACTTGGCTATGGCTGAGGAAGATCCTTTAGCTCCTCACGTCGGCGATGGGAATTGAACCTAGGACACTCCTTCCCCAGGCATATGGTTGCGAAGCACAAAGCCACTAGGCTAACCGTGCGGAACTGGGCATTACACCAAAGCAAAAATGACCGATTCAATAATTATAATTAGTAATTTTTACATTTAGTGAACTCCTTGTTAACTTGGAACATTTCCTGAACACACGTGGTGTTATACCATCAATTCCTGAAGCCTTATTAACATCAAGTTTATTCAATTCCCCATATACCTCATGTCACTCAGTCAGCCATTTCTCCTCTTCCTTTCTACTGCACTCCCACCTTGCACAATGTCACAGCCATGCTGATGAAATACCTTTGTGAACTTCATTTAACAAAAAGGTAAAAGGATAACTACTTGTGGCTATTCTTTTACCAATATTTCAACAACCAATATCATCCTTCCACAATCATTCTTTTTTCTGATCAGTCGACATCCCTGCTTATTCTTTTAACAAACTGTTCATTTAACAAAAAGGTAAAAGGATAACTACTTGTGGCTATTCTTTTACCAATATTTCAACAACCAATATCATCCTTCCACAATCATTCTTTCTTCTGATCAGTCGACATCCTTGCCTATTCTTGTACTCCTCATGCCACTAATTATTACCACTCATCTTATGCTGCTTACACAATACCTTCTTCCTCGAGACTTCATGCTAATCTCTTTGTTCATTCTATTTCATATCTACCTTATTGATCACTTTTCAACCCAATTCCTGATTCCATTGACAGTGCAAGCAGACTCCTGAGCATTTCATAATCACCAGCCTTGTAGTTTTGTAGTTTCCCCATATATATATCCTTTCCTCACAGAAGTCTTCATATAGCTGCCTACAGCTAATCATATCATGGTCACTCACCAATAGGAGTGAGATCTGACACTTCATTTATAATGACATCCTCTGATGAGATGATCAAATCCAAGATCCTTGATCTTCGTGTACCCTCTGTTACATGCTATTAAAGTAGCTGTCCTCAAAACCTGAGAAATTAATTTTCTTTACTTCCAGATGCTCTCTTGTCACCCTAATCTATATTACCATAATTAAAGTCACCACTTTTCCTATTTGCTTGGCTAATTTTCTTATACATTTGTCACTGCCATCCACATCACCTAGTCTAAAACCATTGCTACTATTTTGTCCTTATATCCCTAACTTGCATGGGAAACTCCTTTTCTATCATCAACAGCACTCCACCTCCCTTTTTATCATCATTAAAAAAAATCATATATCTCTCCATCTCTATTTCTGTTAGGATGTTATTCTCATCCAACTAAGTCTCATTTATACCAACAAATTTTGGGCAAACTTCTGGGCAGCTAAAGGGCTGTTGATGCACAATATATATATAGCTTCTCGCAGTCAAGTTATCCCCACCTTCCAATGGTATAGCCTGTTTCCACAAACAGGGCTCTGGCAAACCCGGTAAGCATTGCCACAGTAAAGGCATATCTACCCTAGTTGGAGGAAATGCTAACTTAACTTCTAGGTGGTAGACATCTTTCATCATCCAGTGAAACACCACCACCACCACCACCTTGCTTATTAGAGACCTGAAGTGGCTGTAGCCATGTTGTTGGCTAGAGCAAAGGTTACAGTATCTGTCCCCCCCCACTCTTCACACATGCAGAGAGAGAGAGAGTGATACCTTCAAAGACATACCAATCTCACTGTAGGGGACCTGGACCCTCCACCCATTCGAGGGCACAGCAGTCAAATGATTCCACAGGCCGGCCACTGATTAGTACATAAGACTGAACAAGATAGTAATGAATCTGGAGGCTTCCCAATCAGCTAGCAAAAAATCCTGCAACCACGTATTTTGCCAATTCATGACTGGAGGGAGACCAAATACTGTGGCTGCAGGGAGAAACTGTCAAGGCCAAATATGGACAGGAGCTCGACTTTCCTCTGTGTGGGTAGCAAGCAGTGATTTTATGAGTCTGTCACCTCTCACTGCATGTCCACTTCCTTTTTATCTCTTCCTCACCAAACACAATGAACCACAACCGAAAGTTGTGCATTTTTACTGCAGATCTCAAAAAATTTCCCAGACAAAAAGTTCAAAAATGCCACAAAACACATCAAAAATCCAACCAAAAAAAATTATAAAAGGCAACAGAAATCCAATCAACAAATAATCTACTAAGACTAATAAAAAAGACTTATAAAAAAAAGTTTCCACACCCACTTCACCAACATTCATGGCCGAAAGAGCAATATAAATAATGTGCACCACCACCACTTACAGTCAGCTAAAACAGAACTACTATTCCTTTCAGAACCCCAAATAGTATTCTCAACAGCAACTGCATAACTCAATTGTTCAAACTACATAGCTCTTTCCACCACAAGGATGGCACTTGTGAATTCATGAGAAACAGTTCCTCACTAAGAAAGAATGTTTGATTTGCTTTGGCTCAAAATTCCTCTACAAATCAGCCTGCCCTTTTCATATGCTCCCTATATCGCTGTCCAAACTCCATCAATCACACTGACCTGTTCAACTTTCTCTCTCTAAACCTTGACTTTCTGCAGCCTAATTACCTCAACAGTGGGGACTTCACTGTCCACAACTCATATTGATTCCCCTTCTCCAGTTTCACTGTTCAAGCAGGCAGGGATGTTGAGGTCTTCAAAATCAGCAGTGATCTACCTCATATCATCAATCATCTTACCAGAATACCTAACAACCCCCTCCAATTTGCCAATATGCTTGACCTCTTCCTAACAAGCAACCCTCCCAGGTATATTGTGGTTGTTGGTTCTCCTCTTGGAAACTCAGACTACAACGTCATACAGTATGTCTCTTTTGCCACAGAACAACCTTCACCCACCAGTTTAGTCTTGTGTCCTTTGGTGCTACAAGGATGCCAACTGGGAGGAATTCCATGACTTCTATTCCTCCTTCCCATGGTCTGATTACTGCTTCAGTTCTTCTGATCCAAACACCTGCTCAGACCGAATAACAGAAATCATCCTCATAGAAATGAAGCTTTCATCCCCTATTCTACCCCAAATTCTCAGCCACCACCAAACCCAACCTTGGTTCTCAAAAAAAGTGTGCAAATGCTGCAAAAGAAAAATCCTCTGCATACCATAATTGGCTCAAGACCAAAACTCCAGCTGCCCTCTCTGCAGCTCACAACATTTGTAAAAGATTCATGACCAAGTCCAAATCAGACTTTGAAAGGGCTAAATGCTACAAACTCGTCTCCTGCCAAGGCCATTGGGTTGCAACTTCTACCCACTCAGGTTTCCATCACTCTCACATCCAGATAGTACTGTAGTCACCTCACCAGAAGACAAGGCCAACTTACTTGCATCACTCTTCTCTTCCTATTCCTGCATTGATGACCTGGGCAAAGTTCCCTCCACTCCTCAAAGAATGACTCCCTTAATGTCTTCCATAATGTTGCAAAACCTTTCAGAACAAAAGAAAAATCCAAAGAATCCTTAACAACCTGAACACAAACAAGGCATCAGGTCCTGATGGTATCCCAACTACTGTGCTAAAAAAATTGTTCCCTAGAACTAACACCTATCCTGTTATTGCCTCATCAATCTATCCTATTCAACTGGCATTCACCCGACAACATGGAAACAGGTCCACATGCAGCCAATCCCCAAAAAAAGGTTATAAAAGTCAACCAATGAACTACGTCCAATTGCTCTCACTTCTGTTGATGACCTTTTCCAAAAATTATGGAAAAGGTCATCAAAACCAACTCTTGAACCATCTAAAGACATACCAACTAATCAGTGACCAGTAGTATGGATTCTGCCACTCGAGACCTAGAGCTAATCTTGCTTTCACCACCCACCTATGGACTCAAACCATAGAGAAATTTGGAGAAACTCATGTGGTTGCCCTTGACATTTCAAAGGCATTTGATTGGGTTTGGCAGAGGGGCATACTCACCTAATTGCTATCCTACGGTCTGCCTTCCCCACTCTGCAACTGAATTGCCAACTTTCTCACTGGTTGATAACTATGTGTCATTATGCACGGCTTATTTTCCTATGATTTCCCCAGGTTTCTGTTCTTTCACCTATTCTTTTTCTCTTGTATATAACGATCTGCTCTCATAAACTTCCAATCCTATCCATAGCTTTGCTGACGACAATACACTCCATTCCTCCTTTTCATTCATCAAACCTTGTAATTCTCTCAAGTTCAACAATGACCAGGGACCTGAACTCAGATCTAGCTATATCCCAGTGCAGCAAAGACAAACTTGCAAACTTCAATGCCACCAAAACTCAGTTTTGTCATATCTCTCACAAGAAAGACCTTGCATCCCTCCACCTTATCTTCAGTAATACTGAGATATCCAAACACGATCAGATTTCTCTTCTTGGACTGATTTCCACCTCTGATCTTTCCTGAGCACAGCCATATTTCAACTATAGCTTCTGCAGCCACCAAAATCTTGGTGTACTTTTTTGCACAAGACACTACTTCACACCTGTAACTTTGTAAAAAATTTGTAACATTGTATAAAGTTACAAATCTGGGCAGATTTGTAACTTTATACAAAGCCCAAATCTGCCCAGCCACTGAATATTGCTCCCATATTTGGGGGTTCTATCCAGCTAATTAATAATCCATCTCTCACAGATGTACATTTTCTGCCTTGTGCCTCTTCTACAGATATTTTCATGGACTCTACTGAATTGGCCACAATTAATCCTCCATTCTCATCCAAAATCATTAAAACAATTAGCCAGCCTGGTTGGCCGAGTGGTTAGCGTATCTGCTCTCTAGCCAAAAGGCTGCGGGTTCAAATACCAACGTGGGCACGGATGTTTGTGATTGTCTGTGAAAATACTAGTGGTGGTTGGCAGTAGATGGCGTTTGAGTAGATGATGAAGGTAGTTGCGGTTAGTGGATTGGTAGAGATGGAGAGTTGTAGAGCAGGTGCCCTCCCTCGATGAGTCTTTGGACTCCCTAGAGCGTAATAATAATATAAAAAAAACAAGAGTCACTGCTAACCAACATCCTCTTACAGTCCCTCTTAAAACACACCAAACGAACTTTACTGCCTCCTCTTGCAGTAAAGTTCGTTTGCTGCTTGCCCACATATGGCACCAGTGTGTAGGTTTTGTGGCCTTTCATGTGTGGACCAGATTAAAAAAAAAAAATTGTATACAAATGTAACTTCATTTCTATGTGTATACATGTTCCACTGATACCATTTCACAAACATGACTCCCTCCAATCCCCCCCCCTGGTTAATTCTCTCTAGACCTAAATGCTCCCTCTTTCCACATCCCAGGTCTTCCATTCTTTCACCCTTTCTTTGTCCACTTAAATATCTTCTTTTAGCATTAACCTTTCTCAGGCTGCACTCCACAGTCAATCCTGACCTGCCTGCTTCCCCTGTCTTCTTGCTATGCACTTCTCTATTTAAACAAACTCTTTGAATCCCTTGGGCATTACTCTTTCACATCACTTCTTACTTTCTCAAATCCATTCTTTCCAGTCATTGCTCTCCCTTCTGGCAACAGCCTCTGCAGATGACTTCCACTAAACTAATCAAATGTGTTCCATCTACTATTATACAGTTCCATTCATCTCTCAAACTCATCCGACACTATCACAAACTGCACTCATTTCTCTTCAGATATTTCTGCTGACATACCATTCATATTCCTTGATCTCTGTCATACCTGAGCAACACACACACACACACTGACTACCTATCCTAATCAAACTATTAGCTTTTATTTTACTCAACTGTCTCCTGATAACCATTTACAATTTCCTTGTTTCCAAACAAGTCAATTGTTCCTACTACCAACCCTTTTGCTCACTTACTCTTCATGTCTAATGCCTTACTCTGTTCTTCTACCTAGAGGAAAACAAACCTTGTGCATCCTCTCATTCACATTTCCCAATGGACACATATTAAACTAATGGCATGTACCATTCTTGAAAAATCTATGCCATTCACTTTGTCTTTCATGACGACCTAGGCAATGCTCTCACTCTCACCACCAACATTTTGTCTCAGAGCACTGAACAAGAAACAGAGAATTTTAAATATTACCTAGGCTAAAAAATTTAACCAAACACTATGTACCAATTACAACTATCACATGGCAAAACTCAATTTAAACATGATAAATATAAAATTAACTTATTTTGCTGCAGCTCTTCAATTATGATCTTATACTTGCCATCTGGTGGCTACCAATGAGAACATATTGAGTTCCATTAAACTATGGAAAACATGTTTATGTTTTTAATAGTTAATTCAGGAATGAATTAAATAGTAGTTTAATGCTAAACCAGCATAAGAATTTTGTTACCATGGTATGATAGTAGTAAGCCGAGTAGGTGAGCAAGTGAGTAAGTAGATTGTAGTAGTAAGTAGGAAAAATGGTGTCCAGTATGTAAATGTATGGTATAACTTTGATGGTCAAAAGGATATGTACTTGCCAAGTGGGACTGCATTTGAATGGATTTGGTGTCAGATGCTTGAATTCAACATTTGGCAAAAGGCTGAATATGAATTATCAGGAAAACTAGATATCTGAGTGGTTGCATGAAAATGTGGATATGTACATTTAATTAAGTGGTAGAAATCGTGAATGTAATGACAAACAGAAGGGAGGAAGGGGGGGGAGAAGAGAGAGAGAGAGAATGATAGCTTGTTAGAGATCACTCCAAGAAATGCAGTACTAGTTCTATCAAGAAAGAAAAGTGTAAACTCTGGAAATAGGGATGGTAATTTGGTTCCAAATTCAACTCTTTAGCATAGTCAGCTGTTGTGGATATACATTAATGATAGAAGCAGCAGGAATAAAGGAACCAAGAATGAGAGGCATTAGTGAGACCCAACTAACAGAGAAGGCCTAACAGACAAGGGCATGGGAGTACTGCTAATGATTATAGAAGAATTATTAAATCCAACCAAAGTAGAATCTCTAATGATGGCTATAGTATGAGTACTACAGTAAATGGGTTTTGGGCTATTTGGCGTGAGATAGAGATTAACAGAGCAAAATGCAAAGGGTGCTGCTACAGACCAGGATCATCAGAAGAGGAATGTGAACTGTATAAACAAATAAATCTTATGGATATAAGATTATGCAGTTCATATTCTATAAAGAGCAGATTAAGGAGAATCATTATAGGCAATTTCAACTTCGGAAGGGGGAGAAATAAACCAGAAGGAGAAGAAAGCATGCAAGATGAGAGAAAATAAATTTATGGAATTACTCATAGATAACTATCATAAGAAGTATATAATGGAGAGGAGTAACAGTTTAAGAACATTGGATCTAGTAACAGGTATCTGAAAATCTGTCTATACATGACTTGACCATTATGCCTCCAATTCAGCTGGCCTGGTTATGCTGACCAACAGGCTGCAGGTTCAATCCCACTATGGACATGGATGTATGTGATTGTCTTTAGGGTAAATGAAAATCGTCACCTGGTATGAGACCACCACCACCACTCTGCTTATTAAAAGCCTATAGTGGCTCAAAAAAGCAATGTTTGGTCATTAGAACAGGGTTTCTGGACTGGGTAAAAAATGCAAAAAAATATATAAATTAATAAAGAAAATTCTTTGCTCATCCATGTCACTAATGTACTATAGGTTTACAACAGCCTTTTGTAGGCGGGAGTCACATTAAAAAAGTGGTGAAAGTGATCATTCATGCAATGCTTTACCATAAGAAATTGCATGGCAGAACAATCAACATCGCAGAAATTCATTAAATGGTTACTTTAAGGAGGCAATGTCTGACTGTATTCCCAAAGAATTAATTGTAAGGGAGCTAAGTGAATAAATAACACTCTACTAAGAGTTACATAAAAGGAAAATACTGTGAATCTGACATCATGAGAGATGACGAGACTCTGGAGCACTATAAAGAGCAGACTAAGGAGAGTGATGGCCTTATTAGCAAACTCATATGAAAAAAATTATCCATGAAGGCCAAAGGAAATTGAGAGAATTTTATCACTGTGTAGCAAGTAAAAGGAGGAATAGCCATTTAGTGAACCCTTAGTGAATCTGAGGCTTCTGCAAATGGATCATGTCAAACCTTCATGTCTAATATTAATTTAATGTGAAGACTGACAAATTTTAATGAGATTAAACCTCTATTGATTTCACGTACTTTAGAGTACATTTCACCATGAAAGTGAAATAAAAAATATGACTGAGTTAAATAACAAGCAATTAACAGAAACAGTAACAGAATATTTGAAAAAAAAAAAAGGACTAACAATGGTGAATATGTGTGATTCATGTTGATGGCAATCTATGTGATGAAAAGAGCTTCAAGATCTGTTTGTGTCAGATTTTTGATGAAAGATAACTAAATATAATGTAGAATACCTTGTTTCTTTTTATACTGATTAGGGTTTTTGACATTTCTGATGACTCTTTGAATCAATGACAAAGCAAACTTAGCTGATACAGATATTTTTGTATGTTACCTATATAGTACTTGATATTTTGTGTATTCTGTATGTATTGTAGTCCTGATTTGTGATTTTTTCCCCCTCATATCCTTGACATGCTCTGACATGCCTATCTCTTCTAAACGGTCCATCTGTTGTAGTTATTCATATTAAAAAATTTCTAAAATAAACTATGTAGACATTAGGAATGAAATAACTAAATTAATTATTTACAACCTGATGTTTTGCTAGTTCAAGATAGCATTATCAAAGACATTTTTAAGATATACACTCAAAAGAGAATAGATCTGCAATGGCTTCCAGAACAAGGAGATCCATGCATGGAAGGTAACAATAGTGCTCTTCATGGTTATTGCTAAGGGCAGTAGGCCAGTGCACCAAAATTTATGCATAATTGCACAATCATTTCTGTTAATACGAAGGGTAGCACATGAACCAGTTCTAGGAAGAGTCTCTATGATTTAAACAGGATCTATGTAGTAGCTTTGTGTTTTTCCACCTATGAAATGGTCTTCATCTAAGGCATTTTTGGGCTAGTCTACTTTTTGGTTGTGTTGTCCATACTGAATACATTTTTCAAGTTATTTTCTTCTGCTAATGGTGGTCTGTCCTGTTTGCTCAAACAATTAGAATATTCAAAGCTTTAGCCTCCAGGGCAGAGGGAATTTTGTCCTCAAGATATGCATCTGGAACAAGAGGCTATACTTACACTTTTTTGAAGAGAATAGTTACAACAACAACAAAAAAAAATCCTAATTAAACTGCTCAAAAAACGAACAAACTCCCACTCCAACTTGACTTATATATACCATATCAATACCTTATACCAAAGGTACAACAGATAAACTGGGCTCGCTCAGGAAACAACAACACAAAATCAGAACAGTTTACAAACTTCTTGACAAAGCTTCCAATTTCAATTTCCTCAGATAAATTAAGGACCACCAGGATGTTCTCTCTTTTCCAGGTGTCTACAGTATCCTCTGTCAATGTGGATCCAGTAGTTCGGACAAACCACCATTACCATAAGAAAAGAACATAAAAAAATATATTCAGTATGGACAACCAAAAAGTGGAATAGCCCAACATCCCTTAAATGAAGACCATTTCATCAGGTGGAAAAAAGTAAAGCTACTACACAGATCCCAGTATAAATCATATAGATCCTGGTATAAACTGTTCCTAGATCAGCTTGTGTGCTACAAAACCCTTTGGTGGATGGCACACTGTATCAGCAATAACCACAAAACATTTCCATACAGAGCGCTAATGTCACCTTCCATGCATATGACTGTACTTGTTCTGGTCTCCATCAGGTGTGTATCTCAAAAATGCCTACAATAATGAAAGCTTGAGCTAGCAAAGATAGACTTTTTAATTTAGTAATTTCATTCCTGTGTCGGCACAGTTTATTCCAGAAATTTTCAACATATTCAACATTAACAAGTGATCTTGTAAATGATCCTGTGTGCTCCTGGTTTTTGAGTGGTGAGTGGGAAGGTTTTTTGAAGTCAAAGGGGACATGAAATTTTCTTTAGCAGAGAGAAAGCAACTTTTGTTTCTTGTTTCTATATGCTTGCTATCTTGTCTATGGCAGACCACGTATAAGTGAGGGATAATACCCCACTACAATTTTTTCTGTCCATCTGGGAGGCTCCTTTAGAATTCATAAATAGTTTTCTAATCAGTAAAATATTAGCAACTTCAATAAATTAATTATAAATCAATAATTAATAAATAAATAAATTTTGTTTTGTATAATTCTTATAAATAATTTATGTGTGGGCCATGTGTGACTTAATAAGGTTATTGGTCTATAATTTGCACATTCCTGTAACTGCCTTTTTTTATGTATGAGAATTATTCTTCCCAATTTCCAGTCATTAGGAATTTCCCCAGAACTTAGTTGAATAACTGCACTAAATAATGCTTTGCCATTTCTCGAGACTCCATACTTCCAAAACACTGGCAGTAGTTCATCTCAACATGGAGCTTTACCTGTTTCCATTTGTCTGATCGCAGCATCTATTTCCATCTTTAATATTTTTGGGATCGCCTCACTTTTACCAAACTTTTTTTTCATAATTTTCATACATAAAAAAGGCAAATTTTTTGCAAAAATTTGTTTAAAACACTCCATCCAGATTTCAGAATTTTTTGTTAAACTTCACCAGTCAGATTGCATGTTTTTATCTTCCATGTGTGTTTTTGAAAGTTTCTTTATTGTGTAATATACTAATTTTGTATTATGATGGATAGCTGCAATTACTTACATCTGCTTTTTGATTTATCCAGTTTGATTTTGCTTTTCTAAATTTAAATGTAATTTTATTTTCTTTAACTGTTTGTGGTTTTAAAACAATTCTGGTGAGTTCTGAGTAGAAATTTTTTTTTTAATCTTTTTCTTTTGGTGCCACTATATTTCAGTAGAGCCAATATCATTATCAGGTCTCTCTTTTTCCTGTAATGTTTGTTTTATTGCATTTTTTTTCTTTTCCCACAGATTCTTCTGTGTTTTCAAGAGTTAAAGCTCCCATTTTATAATTAATTTTTTTCATGATACACATTTTGTGTGTTGGAGTCTTTAAATTTGAAGTATCAAGCCTTGCAGGTCTTTTCTTATTGATGGTTGTTTTGAATTTAAACTTATTTTGCTGATAGATATGATAGTCTACCCTTTTAAGGTGTTTACATTTTGAAATGTTTTTTTCCATTTTTTGTTGACTAAGATATAATCAACACAGCTTTCAGTTTTACTGTCAAGTGAGGTCCATGTGTATTTATGATTATCTCTAGGAAAAAAATAAAGTATTAATTATCACCAATCCTGTTGTCTAGCAAAATTTAAGGAGTCTATTGCCTCTTTCATCAATTCCAAATTTTTCCATTATTATTATCATCATTATCTAAGACTTCCAGGGAGTCAAGGAGCCATCGAGGAAGGCTATAAATTACCCAAATCAACTATCATACCCTCCCTAAAATTCATTCACACTAGATACACTCACTACCCTAAGGGCAATTATTCCACTCACTCACTGCTCTTTGGGAGAAAAACCTAACTCTTACCCCTTTCTTGACTGCAAACATCCTTAACTTCTGTGGATGCCCCATGTTCTCTCCCTGCCTTCCATATAATGAAAAATTTCATCACTTGAAATGCTATAACACCCATTCAAAATTTTATAGACCTCTATCATATCACCCCCCCTCTTTCTCCTGTTAACCAGAGTCTGCAATCTGTCCTAATAATCTAAATCCCATAATCTGGATATAATCGTTGTAACCTTTCTTTGCACCCTTTCCACAGCTTCTTTATCCCCTTGGAACCTGGGAGATCAAATCTGTGCACAATAATCCAGGTGTGGTCTTATCAAAGCCTTATAAAGAGGCAAAATGACTTCCTTACTCTTACATGTCAAGGTTTGCTTCAGCATTACAATTATCCTCTGAGTTGTATTTGCAACTTTTGCAATGTGACCTTTGAACTTTTTCCTATCTACCAATATGCCAAGATCCCTTGCCTTTTCAGTTTCTTGTAGCATAATCCTGCTAATATAATATGCTGCAACTCTAATCATGCCAAAGTGCATAACGTTACACTTATTAACATTAAACTGACAGCCATTTTCATTTGCCCAAATTTCTAGTCTATTCAAATCATTTTGTAACTGCTGAATATCAATAGCATCCCTACATTTTTTCTCATTCTGCCCTTGATGATCTAGTTTCTCTGACTCTCTACATTAGGTCTCATACCAAGAAGTAATTTCTCCAGGCTTCTGATGCCAAATGAATTCAAGTGCAGGCCATCCTTCTTATACAAGTCTTTTCTGCCATCAAACACACCCCACACATCTAAAAACTCACATCCATATCTTCTACACTGCCTGCATGTGAAATCATTTGTTATCATTACCTTCTTCTTAACTCAGTACTGTCATATCTGGGTAGTAATCCAACAATTTTTACTCTCTCACATTTCTTTCTCACTTCTTCCAACAGACCTTTCATATATTCTCTCATACTATATTTGTCACTACTTAAAGTATTTGTACCTAACAGAACTACCATCTCTTTTACTTTTCTTTTTTGGTTTTCAAATTACGTTTGTCATATTTTTAATTTTTGCTCCTGGGAAACTAGAAGTGGTGACTCCCTCGGCAAACGCAAATTTTAAAATTGAGTCACCATACCATATGACCTCGTTTTTCTGACTTACCTTATTGTTATTAATATTTTGACTACCAAGTTCAGTGCTATTCTGCCTTCTTGTTCTGATCCTTTTTCTTATCTTGTCTAAGTTTAGTCAAACATTTTTCCACCTTTCCAATTCCCTGGTAGATTTTCTAATAATTTATTTTAATTATTCCTTCCATATCCTTGGAATACTTGCATAGAATAAATAAATACAGTTGTCTCACTTCACCAAAAATCTGGCATTGATCTTGAGACATTCAGCACAATTATGATCTACCCCAGCTAGGACTTTAGGTTTCCACCTTTTAACATTTAGTTCTTGTTTGGCTTCCTACTGGTGTGCTTGTGTGATGATGACTTGGTGATCAAGGCAAAATATTAGTCTAATAATTTAATAACTAAATAAAGTTAGTTCAATCAATCAACATGAATCATGGGTTCAATGCCCATAGGTGCCTGATGCCATCTTGATATGATTCTTCCATTGCATTCTATTTTGTGCAAGATGACTCAGTTTGTGTACAGAGTTTCTGCACCATTTGACAATGTCATCGCCCCATTCTCTGTCTGGTCTTCCTCTTTTGTTCTTTCCTTCAATCATCCAAAAAGCAGCAGCATTTTTAATTTCCTCTCATCAAAGTTAGTTATTTTATTATTATCCCTGACATGTATTTTCTCCTGTAGACAACATCAGTAATAATCAACATCTAAGTATCCATGCCAGATTAGTGATCATAGAAGTGTTCTCTTTAAAATAGCTGCTATTCAATGCTATGATTTAACATCACAGTAATGTAACTCCTAAACTAACTCACTGTTCACAATGAGCCTCAAGTCTCAAGCTTCATTGAAAGCTTCCAAAAAGTTCCTATTACTCCTGTAAAGGGAACTTGTTGCCTGTAATTTCATCTGTCCAAAATAAATAACCTTACACTTGACAACAGTGAACTGACATTCACTGTCCCATATAACTCATCTGTTCAAACCAGCCTGCAGCTACATTCCTTATCTCCCTCTCTACCTAACTTAGCATCATCAGCAAATAACTGGATATTACACTCAAAACTCTCCCCAGTATCATTAATATGAGTGGTTAAACAAACAAATGGCCTAAGTACAGAACTCTGTGGTACTCTCAATGTTATCCTCCTCCTGATAGACTGAGCATTACTATATATCACACTTTCTAATACTTGTCAATATCAGCCACTCTTCAATCCATGTCACAACTTTAATTTGCAAACCATCCCTTTGTGTCTGTATAACAACCTCCAATGTGGAATCCTCAAACTCCAGTACTATTGTATATTATTCCCCTTATTCAACTTTGCTGTCATTCTATTAAAGACCTTTCAACAATTTCATAAGTAAGCCCTATCTTTTGTCTTCTATAGCAGATCCTAGTGCTGTCTATCCACCTTGATGACTGGAGGCCTGAAGTAGACTTAAAAAGTACCATATTTGTTATCTAGAGTAGGCCTTAAAATTAGGTAACTCTTAGCCAAGTGATAATGTGCTATAGGTTTGCATGTGAATGTCATAAAATTGGTTTTAAGAGTGTTTTGTATAATGTTAGCTTAGTATTTAGCTGATTTCATTTACACATAAAGTACCAATCTATACCAACCTAATTTATTCTATTTCTATATTTAATTTGTATATATTCACTAAAATTGTGGGTAAACAGCTGAAGCATACCTACTACATTAAATCTGTTACTTAGAATGAAATTAATCTTTTATCAAATCTTCCATTTTTGTGATAGGGCAGTAATCCTATCTGCATTGGCTAGTATATCTGTAAATTGTTTGGTTTCTTCTGGCTGGTCTGCTTGTTTTAGTAAGAAGCTTAGTATTTAGCTGATTTCATTTACACATAAAGTACCAATCTATACCAACCTAATTTATTCTATTTCTATATTTAATTTGTATATATTCACTAAAATTGTGGGTAAACAGCTGAAGCATACCTACTACATTAAATCTGTTACTTAGAATGAAATTAATCTTTTATCAAATCTTCCATTTTTGTGATAGGGCAGTAATCCTATCTGCATTGGCTAGTATATCTGTAAATTGTTTGGTTTCTTCTGGCTGGTCTGCTTGTTTTAGTGAGAAGAAAAATCCCCATTTCCAGAGAGGGAAATCCTTCCACCTCTAGCCAACTCACTTCAGCTCAAAAATCCTGAAAAAGGTTTTTTACATCCTCCTATATAGGATTCGAAGTAAAGGATATCACCAATATTGAATGAGCTGGTAATCTTTTATTTTATTATTTAATATTTTTCCTGCCTGCTCCTAATTTTCATATTTTATTAGACTGAATTTATTAGAGTAATTATGTAATTGACATCTAATAGATTTAAGAGGACAACAACATCATCCACGAAGAGCAACACATGTAACTTATAGCATTGTCTAATTTGATATAAGGTTTAATATCCCTTTCCTTGATAATATGGTTCATATTATCAAGGAAAGAGATATTAAAAAATCTCTCTCTCTCTCTCTCTCAGTAAAAAAAAATCAGGTACATAGATACGAGAGTTGTTTGAAAAGTTTGGTAAATTTCCAATAGACGGCGACACAATTCGTTCATTCATACCAGCGTTGGCACGTATCATCTTTTTATGGCCCCTGGCAAAATTTTAGACACGTTTCACATGCAGTTCTCATTTGGCAAACATTTAAAATGACCGTGCTCAAGTTTTTTATAAAAATGGAGAAAAACCAGTTTCGTGCAGTGATAAAAAAAACACTTTTATTTGAAGAAGTCAATTGCTGCGTAGATCAAAGCCGAGTTATGCAGTTCGTGGGTACTCTGCACCAGCATCAAAGACTATTTATTTTTGGATAAATAAGTTTAAACGTGGTTGTAAGTCCATCAAAGATGAAACACGCTCTAGACACCCAACCGAGGTTACTACGAAGAAAATGATTAACAAAATCCATGATATCATTATGGAAGGCCACTGAGTGAAAGTGTGTGAGATTGTAGGCATTTCAACTGAATGGGTGTATAATATCCTATGAAAAATTGCACATGAAAAAAGCTGCGTCCACGATGGATGCCGCATTTGTTGAATTGTTGACTGTCAATCAAAAACACATGCGAAAAGACATTTCAAACCAGTGTTTGGCGATGCTTAATCGCAATTCATAGGGTTTTTTTTGCATCGGTTTGTGACTGTAGATGAAACTTGGCTCCACCACCACACACCTGAGTCCAAGTAGTAGTCAAAACAGTGGACAATGCCCAGTGAAAGAGCACTGAAAAAAGTGAACACCATTTTGTCACCTGGGAAGGTGATGGTCACTGTTTTTTGGGATTGCCAAGGAATTATCATGATAGACTATTTGGAAATGGGTAAGACAATAACAGGAGTCTATTATGTGTCATTGTTGGACCATTTAAAAGAAGAACTGAAGAAAAAATGGCCAAGATTGGTGCATTAAAAAAAGTGCTCTTCCATTAAGACAATGCACCATCCCACACATTAACAGTTGCAATGGCAAAATTGCACGAATTGAGGTTCGAATTGCTTTTACACCCAGTGTATTCTCCGGATTTGGTCCCATGTAACTTCTTGTTCCCAAACTTAAAATTTGGCTTGGTGGGAAAAAATTTTCTTCGAACAAGGCTGTCAATGGCTATTTTGCACAATTAGACAAATCCTACTTTTTCAATGTGATGAAAAAATTAGAAACTCGCTAAACCAAATGTGTAGGCCTCGATAAAGACTATGTTGAGAAATAAAGGTGATTTTTTCAAAAAAATGTGTTTAACTTATTTTTTTACCAAACTTTTCAAACAACCCTTGTATGACTACATTATTTGGATTTTATATTAATTTCAGTTATTATTACCTTTGTATTCCTCTTGTAAGTAGAGCAGAATAGAGAAAGGTAACACAACCAGCAAATCTACTACTCTGTAACTAAAAAAAAATATTTTAAACAGTCATTACTCCAAATGAAATTAAAAATGAATCATTATTAGTTTCACATTTAACAGGACTAAAATATAATTATCATTATAAAACTAATTAAAATGAGCATCATCATCATCATAAAACTCCTGATATGTTCACCCCTCCCCCTCAAAGGATACATAGAACACAAGAGTGTACATAGGATTTGAAATTCGAAGTGATCACCATTTAGTCTTGAGCAGCATAAAATTGAATTTCATATTGAAAAGAAGAACTTGTAAGAAAGTTTTAAAGCAACTAAAAGTTCAGAAGCTCTCTGATGTCAACTGTAGACTAAAATACACACACATTATTCAAGAAAAAATGAAAGAGTTGGTGAAGAGGAACCAAACCTTGGAGATTCAGTGGCAAGCCCTGAAGAAAAGAGATTGATTCAGCCAGAGAGAGAGGCATGTGGTGAGGTTGTCTGCAAGGATAGAAAAATCAGAACTCCATGGAAGTTAATGAGGACACAGGAAGTTAATGAGGCAGTGAAGGAAAAGAAGAAAGCATATCAAAAGTTCCTGGCAAATAAGTTAGCTGGTACTCTTAGAGAATACTGAGACAAATGTAAGAAAGCTAAACACTGTAAAACTAGCTAAACAAAAGTCATGGGAAGACTATTGTAAGAACATGGAAAATAAATATCAAGAAGATGGCAAGATAATCTGGAGGTTGTTGAAAAAGCTCAGAAATGGAAGAAAGAGTGCTGTAAAAGGAATTAGAGACGATAAAGGTGACATGAAAACTGAAGAAAAAGATATCCTTGAAGTATGGAGTAATTACTTCAAAAAATTGCTAAACAAAACAAGCAATGATGACAGCAGTGTTAAAAAAACACTCAAGAGGCATGTAGTCAGGAATACATATCCATACTTGAAGTAGAAAAAAGCCATCAAAGGCCTGAAATGTGGAAAGGCATCAGGAGTAGATGATGTTCGACCAGAACTGCTCAAGTATGGAAGTATAAAAGTCTTACAATAGCAGCGCTGCATAGTTCAGATGGCCTGGACAAAGGAAGGAATTCCTAATGATTGGAGTAGAACTCTCATGGTACCCATATATAAAAAGGGAATTAAAACTGAATGTCAGAATTACAAAGGATTTCAGTACTGAGTGGTCCTGGTAAGATTTACACAAATATACTTGAGAAATGGCTGAGAAGGATTGGTGAAGAGCAAGCAGGATTCAGGCCAAATAGAGGCTGTCAGGATCAGATTTTCACTTTACAACAGATAGCTGATAAATCATGGGAACATTATATCAAGTATTGCTTGATATAATGCTCCATTAAAATGCTACAGTTGTATGGTGTCAATAGAGCATTATATCAAGCAATGCTTAGTCTTTATTTGAGATGTAAGTCAGTACAACTTCAAAGAACTGAAGGAAGTACACAAAGATGGTTTAATGTTAAATCTGGTGTCAGACAAGGATGTGCATTATCCTCTCTGTTATTTATTATCTATATGGTTTGCATTATTAAGGAAAGTCTGTAAGATTCCCTGACTAAACTGAATAACTATTGCAATAGATATGGTATGAAGGTCAGCAATAGCAAGACAAAGACAATGAAAATAGGCAGAATCATTGAAAATATCAGCTGCATTGTGAATGGAGAACCTATAGAACAAGTAAAACTTTTCAGTTACTTAGGTGTGATTTTTAGTGAAGATAGTAAATTAAATATGGAAACATAGAACAGGATCAACAAAGCTGGTATGGTATGGAGCCAACTGAATAAATTTATATGGAATAAGAGAGAGAAATTAATCAAAACACTAAATTAGCTGTATACAAGACAGTGTTCAAGCCAATTTTTAACTTATGGATCTGAGAGCTGGGTCAGAAGTAAAACACTTTACCAAAGACTAGAGACAGCAGATATGAGAGTCCTGAGAAAGATTAGGGAGTGTGAACAGATTTCATCAATGGCAATATCATATTAAAAACGAGGATATTAGAAAAGAACTTGACATTGTCAGCATCCAGGAATGTGCTAGAAGAGCTAATCTCAGGTAGTATGGTCACTTAAACAGAATAGGACAAGAAAGATTAGCAAAACAAGTGTTCTCTGCTAGGTTGGCAGGAAAAAGACCCAGAGGAAGATCACCAAGATATAGGTGGATTGATACAGTGAAAAGTGCCTTAGAAGATAGAAATATAAGATCTGATAATGTTGGAGTCTTGGCAGGTAAGAGACCGATTTGGAGGAAAATAGGAAGTTGGTAATGATGTAAATTTTTCATGTAGTACATCATATCCTGTATACCCCCTTGATGGTACATGGCAGGAATTTGATGATGAAGGATGTATAGAATACTATGATAATCACCAAGACAAACTTATAAACATATTCAAGCAATATGAATGAATGCAATGGTTTCTTATTTATAATGAACAGGAGCATGCATGCTCCTCCAGGAAGTCCTGGACTCATCCTGGAAAGAAGATCTCAAGGTCAGACACTGTCTAGATATCTATTTTGTGTGTGTGTGTGTGTATGTGTGTGTGTGATTTCTGGCATATACTTTTCTGTCTTCCATCTACATTAGAAACTAGCAAAGAGTCAGTTATCTTATACTGGAGAGAACTTTTTTTAAACAACAGAAATCCTCCAGGAAGTCCTGGACTCATCCTGGAAAGAAGACTTTCTCAAAGTCAGACAATGTCCAGATAGCTTTTTTTTTTTTCTTTGTGTGTGTGTGTGTGTGTGTGTGAGTGAGTGATATCTGGCATATACTTTTCTGTCTTCCATCTACATTAGAAACTAGCAAAGAGTCAGTTATCTTATACTGGAGGGAACTTTTTTTAAACAACAGAAATATATATATTCAAAATTAAATGGATATTGAATACCACATTATTTCTTAGCTGAATGCGAAACTCAAAGATAGGAAATCTAATCTAAGAATTTCATGCCGAATATAGAAAACCATATAAAGATCGGCGAGTCCAAGTGTAAGCCAACACCTGGATTTATTTCAGTAATAGAAATATATATAATTTATTTAACTAGCTTCTTCAATGTACCATCATCACTTATTCTGCTATTTGTTTTTCAATTATATGTTTTCTAAATATAAGTGGGGAGCAGTTAAATAAAATTGCATGCAAGTAGTCCTTGGTGCATGATATGCCAAAATACAGTAATCCTCTAGCTGCACTTTTTTTTTTTTAATTATTAGCATTGCATTTTAAACATTTAAAATAACAGTTTTAATGTGCCATGATCTATTCAAGAGTGAGATCTTTTACAACTACTAATACTTGAATGCTGTTGTTAAAACCTATCACTGATAGGAGAACCTTCACTGTCATGCTAAATGAAAGTTACTGTTGCTTTGGGAACCTCTGTGAATGGGGTTGAAAGTTTATATCTCATATATAACTTAACTCTCTTATATTGAATATATATCTTATATCTCATATGGAAATATGGAGAAACTTTCAAACTATTTAAGATTTAATTTTTACTAGTTTAATGTGCATTATAGTACACTTCTTCAGGAGTGAAATAAAAAACTTAACTGATATTACAATGACTAGCCTTGTAAAAAGAAAGTTAACAATATCAGTAAGCCCAAGTCGATGTTGTAATTCATAGTCCCCCCCCCCCTCCTCATCCTAGAACCTGTTTTTTCAAACAATTCCATGAATACATGGCTAAAAGCAGTGACAGTGAAGATCTCACAGTTAGGTCGTCTTTTTTGGTCATAGAATTTGTTCTGGAAGAGAAAAAACATGTTTTTAATGCAGTGTTCAAATATCATTACAATGTCTATTAGAAATAGTTCTTGTAATAGCCTATAATTTCTGCTCAAAGTATGGTGACAGGTTGATGGAATCCAGAGCTCTCTAGTAAGTCAGAGAGCTCTATTATGATATCTTCACATTTTTCAGTGAGGTGTGCAGTTTTTTTTTTTTTTTTTTTTTTTTATGTAGCTATCTCATTTGTCTATAAGTACAAGACAATACCAGCTGTGCAAGATATTTAGAGAAGAGAGGTGGCCAAATCTGTCATATTCACCATAAACTACACTGGTTATCTCTTACTTGCAGATCTCTGGAGCTCCATAAATTACGAGAAGTAGTTGCTGTCTAGAAGAGAGGCACTTCTGGTCATAGTCCAGCAGATTATTAATTAACTTAAGGAATTCACAATGTACACCAGAATATAAATTAAATTAAACTTTAATCTATATTTCCAATATTTTGGTAACGTCACGTTGCCATCTTCAAAGGAACTTAAAATAAAGACACGTGCACGCAGGCACTACACACAGTAAATGAGGACAAAGTGAGAAAGCTATTGTTTCTCCTAAAAGTCCTGATGGTACTCCCCCTAGCGGGCTATGTAGGTATTCTTGGCCATTGGGCTGAAGGTCTCCTGATGTACGTCTCCCAAATTTGGGACAGTCTCATGCAACCAAATTTGTTGAGGTTTGGCATGTTTCTTAGAGTCCAGCAGATTGCAAGCGTTTTGTGTGGAGTAAGTTCTGCATGTTGCCAACATATGTAGTACCATGCTCATGACTAGAGTGGCATTACCATTGCCTGCTTTTAATACTAAAATGTGCTTGCTGTAGATATCTGATTAAAAATAGGAACATGATTTACTGAGATGGATAACTTATGTGATAAAAATATTTAATAGATGTAAAATTTTCATCTTAATATCAAAAAAAAAAAAAAAAAATCTCAGTACAACTGAATAATGGAACTAAATAAAATGCAAATAACAGAAAAATTTTAAAAAGCATCATGTTGGAGGTTTAATGGAATATTTACACCACCAGGAAAGGATTAAAAACTAATTTTAATGCTTCCAATATTCCGTCTCAGTCAGTGAGACGCCTTCAGGGATTACAAATAACTTTTGTAACACACACACACACACACACACACACACACACACACACACACACACACACACACACACACACAAAGCCAATACAATATTAAATGAAGCATGTGGGTGACTCTAAACTTCTATCTAGTAGTATATCCTCTATGGATATACTACTAGATAGAAGTTTTGTAGGTGGCTTAGGATGTAGTAGAACCTCTGTTTTCCAAATTTTGGGAAATTTTATGCATCCATATTTATTTAAATTCAGTTGATTTCTGAGTGCTGCTGCGGATTCTAAAAACAGTCTTTCCTATTTAAATTTACTATGGTGGAGCATGGTGGTTTTCTTCCAGGAGATCCTGTGAGTTGTATCCAATATGTGGTTTGCAAGGCAAGATTGACCATACTCGTGATTGCAGATGTACGATTTGTGTTCTTCTAAAGGGATGGCCACTTGATTGAAAAGGAAGTTTGATTTCCTTTCCACTGATGTTCATTGTATTGATGGTTCCTATTTTCAATTTTCTTCTGACATCTGGTTTCTCTTTCTTCTAGGTGTTGAGTTAGAATTTGTTCCAGATTTTAATTCTTTAAGGGAAGTGTATTCCGTGTAAGGAAGATTCCTTTGAGGTAATTTACTTTGCAATAGTAATGCTGTGGTTTTTTCCTGCATAAAAATACAGGAAAAACATCTTCTTTCATCAAGAACAGTACACATTTTATTAAAAAAGTAAAAGATATTTATATTGGACCTTCAGACATTTTAGCAAAGGAATCTTCCTTACAAGGAATACACTTCCTTCAAAGAATTAAAATCAGACAAAAATATCGTTATAATCAAAGCAGATAAAGGGAATGCAACAGTAATTTTGAACTCTGAAGATTATAATAATAAAATAAAAACTCTTCTTGAAGATTCTAATACCTATAAACCTTTAGACAGAGAGATCCCACTTGGCATGCTCACAATAAAACCAATGATCTAATCAAAAAGATACCTAACTGGACTGAAGAACACAAAAGAACTCTACATTCAAAACACCCATTAGTTCCAAGAATTTACGGTGTTCCAAAAATTCATAAGATAGGTATTCCCTTAAAAGACCAATAGTAGATGGTACAGACTCTCCGACCTCTAATTTAGCAAAACATCTCGCCGACTTGATTTTACCTCATACAGGAAAAATATCTTCTTTCATCAAGAACAGTACACATTTTATTAAAAAAGTAAAAGATATTTATATTGGACCTTCAGACATTTTAGCAAAGGAATCTTCCTTACAAGGAATACACTTCCTTCAAAGAATTAAAATCAGACAAAAATATCGTTATAATCAAAGCAGATAAAGGGAATGCAACAGTAATTTTGAACTCTGAAGATTATAATAATAAAATGAAAACTCTTCTTGAAGATTCTAATACCTATAAACCTTTAGACAGAGAGATCCCACTTGGCGTGCTCACAATAAAACCAATGATCTAATCAAAAAGATACCTAACTGGACTGAAGCACTCAAAAGAACTCTACATTCAAAACACCCATTAGTTCCAAGAATTTACGGTGTTCCAAAAATTCATAAGATAGGTATTCCCTTAAAAGACCAATAGTAGATGGTACAGACTCTCCGACCTCTAATTTAGCAAAACATCTCGCCGACTTGATTTTACCTCATACAGGAAAAACATCTTTTTTCATCAAGAACAGTACACATTTTATTGAAAAGTAAAAGATATTTATATTGGACCTTCAGATATCTTAGCAAGTTTGGATGTTATCAGCCTATTTACAAATGTTCCAAGAAACAAAACTTTGAATCTCCTGGAAGATCTCTTTCCTCCAAACATTGTAGATCTTTATAAACATTGTATAAATAATACTTTTTTCATGTATCAAGACAAATTTTGGGAACAAAAAGAAGGATTGGATATGGGCTCTTCCCTCTCTCCGGCTTTAGCTAACCTATTTATAAAAAACTTTTAAAATAATGCTTTAAACAATTATCATAAAAAAAAAAAAAAATATGGCTACGCTATGTAGACGATATATTCATCATATGGCCAGGAACAACAGATGAACTCATTGCTTTCAAAGATTACCTAAATAATTTGCATAATAATATGAAATTTACTTTAGAACAAGAAGAACTTAGGAAACTGCCTTTTCTAGAAATTCTATTAGAAGTCAATGAAAAGGATAATAAACTTTCTTTCTCAATATATAGAAAACCCACCAACACAGGAAGATTTCTTAATGCGGTCTCACACCACCACCCTTCGCAAAAAAATAGGTCTAATAAAAACCCTAAGGGACAGAGCGTATAACATTTCCAGCACAGAAAAACAGAGAAATGAAGAATTAGAATATGTAACACAGATCTTTCAAAAGAATGGTTATGAAACCAAGACTATCAAAAAAATACTCCACACACTTCCTACAAGCATCACTCAGAAACAAGATTTCAAAAACGCTATCATGCTTCCATATATCAAAAATGTTACAGACAAGATGACTAAATTACTTAACAAATATAACATCAAAGTAGCCTTTCTGCCACTGGAAAAAATTTCGAGATTTCTACATCCCCCCAAAACCTCCTCATCATCCTTTAAAAAAACCAGGTGTTTACAAAATTTATTGTTCTTGCGGCATCTGCTATGTAGGACAGACAGGAAGATCTGGGGAAATTCGCACGAACGAACACCAAAAGGATGAGCAAAACAAAAGAGAACGCAAATCAGGTCTAGCTTTCCATACCACTTCCACCAGCCACAATGTACTCTGGCAGAAAACAAACATGTCATACATAGAAAAAAAAACTGTCACATAAGGAAATTTAAAGAAGCTGCAAACATGCTTAAAATACCAACACAATGCAATAAAAATCAAGGATCAATTCTCCACCAAGTCTGGTCAGCTTTAATAAAAAATATACCTCAGTCAGATCTCGGACATTATGAACGTGAACAACAGAACGTGGCATCATCCAGCATTGTTTAAATTTAGCACTGCTTTGAATCTGCATTCTGATTTTTAATTTTATGAATAGTCTATTAAACAATTAATAAAAATTTCTCTTTTCTTTGTGTTTTAAACTTTAAGTTACCTGTTACCCTTGAAGATGTATGTCAAACGACTTACGAAACTTGTCGGGTCTTTTATTAATTTATTGTGTTTTATATAACTTATTAAAAAAAATGTGGTCCAATTACCAGAATATACCATGTGAAATTCTGTAAGCTATTTAAAAACAGTTTAGAAACAGGAAAAGTATCATAAAAGCAACTAGACATAATAAAGGGAATATTAAGCATGCATTCTTCTATTTCACAAATAATAACAAAAATAATGATGCACAAAACAAACATTAGATACACACAAATCAGTGCATGTGGTATTATTCTCATTTCATCTTCCTAACATTAAGTTAGGGTGTGTATCTATAGATTAAAAATGCCAAGAAATTATATTCTTGGTTTCATCCTTTATCCAGGTGTAAGCAAACAAAGTTTGCGCATAACTTCATGACAGTGTTGGATCCTACTTCTTCTCAATCTATACTTTGAATCCTACATGATTACTATTATAATGTTCTTAACTAATTGATAAGTTGTAAGTTGATTTCTAATTCAAATATAGAGAAAATTTATATTTATAGACTGTGCCACTCTATATCTGAATTAGTTCAAGAATTGAAGATAAACCAACTCTTAACCACCTTTCCCTTATATGTTGTTAATATATATACTGGCCGAGTATATTTGACTTACTTAATTTACCCGCTTTGGTTCGAATATTTTATGAATGGTGCAGTAAAAGAGATTCAGGCAAAATACAACTTTAGGGTAACAAAAACGAACATTTAATTTTAGAATCATAAATTATACATTTAAGATCAAAACACTAAATAAGTTAATATAAACACTTCAGCCTTTCTGATAATACTATCATACAAACTCAGACAATGTAAATCTGTTATCTCTAATACAGTCTTCTCACAGTTCCTTAAGTTCCAAATACAATAAAATCGCAGTAACACTTCTTTACAAGCAAACACTTTTAATTTTACACTTCAGCTAATTCTCCGCAATAGTTGCTGCTAGTATAAGGAAATTCTAGGATGAAACTTACACACTTCTCTGTATAGGAATATTAATGGTTGGAATAATCTTACCGATAATCTTTTTTCTTCATCTACTTATACGTAAACACTTTATATAACTGTAAACACTTTAAACAGTATACGGCACTCATTAAATAAATCTTCTAAGCAATAATTGAATTAATCGTCGGTCACTATACACATAAACAAACGTTCTTGCATGAAATACTACTGATCACTTATGAATTAAGGCAATACACAATAATTCCTTAACTTGAGGTTTTATATGCACAGCTGTTCATATAAAACAGCTGTGCATATAAAATTCATTCTTCATTCACTGTTCATTCTTCCTGCTTTCATTTAATTCTTTAAGCAATATATTTCTAACCACAGCTAACGGTAAACTTCAATTTTACAGCCTCTACTATTCGCTAATAACTCTGTACTTTGCTTCAAAGTTCTGTATGTCCTCGAAAGGTCGGCCCTGAATTTGAATCTCAACTCAAATATCGCTAGTCTATTTAGTAGTCACTCAGCTGTCTTCCGTAGCTATAATTGTTATTCTACAATTTATTAGCTAACCGCCTCTCGACTAGTATATTAGCTGCTTGAGTGGCTTGCCGACTCGCTATTATCGCACTGTGATTCCCGAATGCTGAATGCTCCGATTCCAACCTAATGCCAATCCTCTCCTTTCTCTCTCTAATCTATCTCTCTCTCTTTTATAATTTTAGCATTCTTCCTTTTTATATCCATTCTTCCTGCCTAAATTGTTCTCGTGATCTCTTTTTACTAAAACTCTTTTCAATAAACCTTCTCCTCACGTTCTGTTCCAAAAACGTGCTCGCTCACTTACATACGTCTCCATGACAACCGAACAAAATATAATAATACTGAGGTATTGCATAACGCTAAACTTCTACAAATAGGAATAAATTTACATTTCAATTAATGCGCAGTTAAAATATCAAATACAAATTCTTATAATATTAACATAGTAATAAATAAAATAGCTTAACAATATTTAATACAGTCTTTTCATTATTAATACATACATCTTTGATTAAATAATTAAATATTAAATAAGGTTAAAGGAAGTTATATGAATATTAAATTATAAACAAGTGAATTACATTAAATAATATTTACAAGTCTAGCCTATGTGATGGAAGATCATGTTGGATTCTGAAACAAATAATAATTACTTCAATCTCTATATAATCAGAATCCAACAAAGGCTTACTCTTCCTTTGAAAAATTTTTCATTAAAGAAAAATTTTTCACACTAGGTCCTTTGATAGAGGAATCGGACTGCTCATTTACTTTTTGAACTCTTAAACAATTCCTAGTTTGAATCAAGTCTAATTTGCGTTCATGTTTTATACATTTATTTCGTTTTGTATTTACTCTTTCATTTTTGCTACTCTCAATAAGGAAACAATTGTTCTCTAAACTTATAGTGTGGTAATGTCCTCTCTGGGTAGAAGTTCAGTTCCTTGTCGTTAACATCCAACCTAAGTTGCCTTCCATCTTTGTACTCTGTTCCTTTAGTCTTCTTTCTGTGAACGCTCAAATCCTTGTATTTCTTTCCTTTTCTCATATATTTAGTTCTGGTGTGCAAAGCAGATACTTGAGTAAAATTAATCTTATCTGGTATTTGATTTTTATCACCAATTTGTTGCTCAGAATCAGACATTTAAAGTTTTGATGTCAAGTCAGTGTCTGGTTGTGTTACAGGCTGATCAATTACAATAGAGCTTGAATCAGTATCTTTCTCAGTTAGATTATTTATAGATGACTGCACTTTATCAAGTGGTTCTTCCTCATTAGGTACAAAAAATCTTCTTGTTAGTTGCTTTGTTCTTGTGCATGCAGACTTATTGTTTCTTTTAACTTGTATCCTTCTGTTTCTTAAGGATATTTCACCTCTGGAAAAGTCACAAGAGAAGTGATGTTTCTCCATAAAATTTGTTCCTAATATTATGTGAGTGTTCAAGCTAGGAGAGAAAGGAAGTATAAGTAGATCTTGATATACACACAGGTTGATGTCTGGTATAAAAATTTTTGTGCGAACTTTCTCATATGCTGTAGAGTTCGAGTTAGAGAGAGTGGTAATCCTTACGGGTCTCCTTAAATTGGTAACATTTTTCCATAATTAATCTCTTATTTTTAGGAAATAATACTTACTGATGGTTGAGGCATTACAACCTGTGTCAAATAGAATGTTATATTTATGACCTTTGATACATCCTGTAATCCTCATCATTGATTCTCTTGATCTACGAAAATTTTGAGACTTATTATACACTCTGTGAGGAATATGTCCAAAACTAGAGTTCCATCTGCTGTCAGTGTATTTTCTTTTATTAAAGTAGCAATTCCTAGGCAATGTGACCAATCCTGTTGCAATTAAAACACTTAGGAGGATCTCTACCATCTGTGAGAATTTTTCTCCTTGTCTGAGGTTGAGAATCAATGGGAATTTGCTGTCTAACATTCTCCAGGGCTTCCACCACTCTATCCAATTTAGTCAAAATTGGTTTATTTTGCCTCTCAACTTCCAGTTTGACTACTTCGCTAACATAATATGCTGTGGAATTGAAGTTCTCTTGAAATCCTATAGTTATTTCTGTCAATTTTTTCATTACTTCATCTAACTTATTATTCATTGGCTGTTGCAACTTTTCTACTTCCTGGTGAACAAAGTCTTGTACTTCCTTGAATAACTTCTTGTTGGTTTGCTCATTTGTCTCAGACATGCAGATATAATTAATAGAATTCTCTTTAATAATTTTCTTTTCATCTTCTTTCTTTCTATTCTCTTTTGAGGATTTATTTAAACCTAGGGAACAATCAGTTTTTTCTACTATGTTCACAAGGCCTATATTGGATGAGGGACAAAGGTCTCCAATCATCTGTTCCTTTTCCTTGACAGCTACAAGGCATTCGTCTAGTGAGGTTATCTTCTTCTTGTAGGCTGTCTCCCTCAGTTCTTGCCTAACACCTTGTCTAAATTGTTGATAAACTGCCCAATCCAAATGAGGTTTGTCTTCATTGGATACATTCAAACTATTAGAGAGAGTTAGTAAATGATTGTAGAAATCAGCAACACTTTCTTTGTCCTTCTGTGTAATCCACTGCAGCTTCCATAAATTTGGTCCAACACTCCTCCGTTTACAAAATTGAGATAGTAAGGCTTCTTTAAATTTCTTGTACCCAAATGTTTCTCTAAGTATAGGAGATGAGAAAAAATATGTTTTAGCTTTACCAATTAGTTTGCTTCTAAGTAATACCAACAACTGAAAGTCAGTCCAACCTGATGTTTCTCTGAGTTTCTCAATAAAAGTAAAAAATGATAACACATCATCAGAGTCTTCTCCTGAAAACTGGGGAACTACCTGTTGGGGATTCACACTTCTGAAAAATTCACTGTCTTCCATCTCTGAACTAGATGAAACTGCCATTTTAATTTTTATCAGCTTACAAACAAAAAAGAAATTCAAAATTCTAAATTAATTTCTCTATTTGCCTGAATTTAGTTTACAACCAATTCACTTAATTTATCTTTAAATTCTCCTTACTATTACAAAATTTAATACTTAATATTACAATCTTTTTTTAGTGAATTCAAATCCTACCGACTGCTGCACCATTTTGTTGGATCCTACTTCTCAATCTATACTTTGGATCTGACATGATTACTATTACAATGTTCTTAACTAATCGATAAGTTGTAAGTTGATTTCTAATTCAAATATAGAGAAAATTTATATTTATAGACTGCGCCACTCTATATCTGAATTAGTTCAAGAATTGAAGATAAACCAACTCTTAACCACCTTTCCCTTATATGTTGTTAATATATATACTGGCCGAGTATATTTGACTTACTTAATTTACCCGCTTTGGTTCGAATATTTTATGAATGGTGCAGTAAAAGAGATTCAGGCAAAATACAACTTTAGGTTAACAAAAATGAACATTTAATTTTAGAATCACAAATTATACATTTAAGATCAAAACACTAAATAAGTTAATATAAACACTTCAGCCTTTCTGATAATACTATCATACAAACTCAGACAATGTAAATCTGTTATCTCTAATACAGTCTTCTCACAGTTCCTTAAGTTCCAAATACAATAAAATCGCAGTAACACTTCTTTACAAGCAAACACTTTTAATTTTACACTTCAGCTAATTCTCCGCAATAGTTACTGCTGGTATAAGGAAATTCTAGGATAAAACTCACACACTTCTCTGTATAGGAATATTAATGGTTGGAATAATCTTTTTTCTTCATCTACTTATACGTAAACACTTTTTATAACTGTAAACACTTTAAACAGTATACGGCACTCATTAAATAAATCTTCTAAGCAATAACTGAATTAATCGTCGGTCACTATACACATAAACAAACGTTCTTGCATGAAATACTACTGATCACTTATGAATTAAGGCAATACACAATAATTCCTTAACTTGAGGTTTTATATGCACAGCTGTTCATTCTTCCTGCATTCATTTAATTCTTTAGGCAATATATTTCTAAGCACAGCTAATGGTAAACTTCAATTTTACAGCCTCTACTATTCGCTAATAACTCTGTACTTTGCTTCAAAGTTCTGTATGTCCTCGAAAGGTCGGCCCTGAATTTGAATCTCAACTCAAATATCGCTAGTCTATTTAGTAGTCACTCAGCTGTCTTCCGTAGCTATAATTGTTATTCTACAATTTATTAGCTAACCGCCTCTCGACTAGTAAACTTTATTAGCTGCTTGAGTGACTTGCCGACTCGCTATTATCGCACTGTGATTCCCAAATGCTGAATGCTCCGATTCCAACCTAATACCAATCCTCTCCTTTCTCTCTCTAATCTATCTCTCTCTCTTTTATAATTTTAGCATTCTTCCTTTTTATATCCATTCTTCCCGCCTAAATTGTTCTCGTGATCTCTTTTTACTAAAACTCTTTTCAAATAAACCTTCTCCTCAAGTTCTGTTCCAAAAACGTGCTTGCTCACTTACATACATCTCCATGACAACCAAACAAAATATAATGATATTGAGGTATTGCATAACGCTAAACTTCTACAAATAGGAATAAATAAAGAATATTTACATTTCAATTAATGCGCAGTTAAAATATCAAATACAAATTCTTATAATATTAACATAGTAATAAATAAAATAGCTTAACAATATTTAATACAGTCTTTTCATTATTAATACATATATCTTTGATTAAATAATTAAAATTAAATAAGGTTAAAGGTAGTTATATGAATATTAAATTATAAACAAGTGAATTACATTAAATAATATTTACAAGTCTAGCCTATGTGATGGAAAATCATGTTGGATTCTGAAACAAATAATAATTACTCCAATCTCTATATAATCAGAATCCAACAACAGGGCATCTCGTATATAGAGGGTAATGACTTCACATCAATTGCCTTAGTATCTGATAATGCAAAGCACTACCAGACTAATTTTGACCTTTATTGGGGTATATTTAAGTGAAGGGGTACCTCTCCAAAAACTCATGCGATCTCTCAGACCACCCAAAGGATCATTTAACTCAACGGTAGTTACGCTTAGTGAAAGGCTCAACCCACCACCGAGTAGAACCATCAGCAGTGGCTCTGCCCAATGGCTGGCTCGCCCCCACCATTCAGCAGAGCTGCTCATATCTCAGGGAAAGCAACCACTTCAGCACAAAAGCACATCAGTGAAAGCCAGATCCAGAAGTTATACCAAGGTTGAAGTAATGCCGAAGTCATATTTCCATATACAAGTAGTCAAAAGGTGTCATACCTTATTACTAAAATACTTTGGATTAGAGATAGATGTTGAAAGTTTTTTCACTTGGTTACACTATAAATTAAAGATGCCAAGAAATCAATTCTTGATTACATCCTTTATCCAAGTGTAAGCAACCAAAGTTTGTGCATGAAGTAATTTCACGAATGGGCTACTTGTATATAGAGGCTGATGACTTCACATCAATTGTTTTTTTTATCCCATAATGCAATGCACATATCCTTATGGCCATGTATAATACTAGACATTATGATATCTAATTTTTCATGTTGGAGGCTTAATCGATTGTATACAGCACTCAGAAAGGATTAAAACAGAATTTAATACTTCCTATATTTCGTCTCAGTCACTGAGACATCTTCAGGGATTACAAAAAAACTAATGTAACATATACACAAATACCACACAATACTAAGCCCAACCATGTGGGTGACACTAAAGTCCTAGCTAGGTGGAGAGCCTTGTAAGGGCAGATGTAGGTGGCCTGGAACATAAGGTGGGATCTCTGATGATAAGTGTTTCCCAAATCTCAGGAAGTTTAATGCAACCATGTTTATTAAGATTTGGATGATTTCTGAGAGCTGCTGCTGCTGATTCCAAAAATAGTCTCTCTTTATTGAATTTGCTGTATTGGAGCATGGTGGTTTTTTTCCATGAGATCCTGTGAGTTATATCCAAGACATGGTTAGCCAGGCCTGACTGACCACAGTCATTGTTGCAGATGTATAAGTTGTGTTCCTCCAGGTGGATGGTCGCTGGATCGAGCACTGGATCTATCGCTTAGCACCAGAGATAGCAAATAACATCCTACTTGACGTCACCAACATCCTCGCCCAGTCTTCGCCTCCAAAAAGTAATTTATCATCTGCCCAATTCACTGCTCTCATGAAATTACGGAAAGCAAAAAGTATCGTCATCATCAGAGCTGATAAGGGTAACGCCACAGTCATTCTTAATGCCACACAATACAATTGAAAAATGGAGATTATCCTCCAAGATCACTCTACCTACATCCTGCTAGAACATGATCCCACAAAAACACAAGTTAAAAAATTAAAAAACTTACTTAAAAAAGTATCTTCCTGGCCCGGGGACATCACGAAAAAACTGCAACCTTTCTGTTCCCGTCCCCCCCGAATATACGGTTTATCAAAAATCCACCCAATTCCCCACTAAGACCTATAGTAGATGCCACTAACGCACCTTGCTACAAACTGTCAAAACAGCTGGCCAACTCTCTGACCCCCCCCCCCCCCACTGGACTTTCCACATCCTATATAAAAAACTCTACCCATTTTAAAACCCTCAGAGAAAATTTAACCTTAAATAACACAGACATATTGGTAAGCTTTGACATCTTCTCATTGTTTACCAATATTCCCTTAATTGATACCTTAACACTCTTAGAAAACATTTTTCCTTCTGACTAGGGATCCCAGATACATTGGAAAAAAATACAGGACACATTACTGAGGGTGAAAGTTTAGTATGCGCATCCATCACATATATGCCAGTCTTACAAAACGATTCTAACTTTCTAAGTGTGTGATGCACACACTTTACTAAGTATAAGTAAACAAATAGTAAATCCAATTGTTAGCAAGATTCTTTTCCACTTCCCCCCATCTCTTTCTTGGTAAAGAAATCACTGACTTTTGCACTTGTACTAGCTCGAGATGGATTTATTTCTTTTGGTAGCAATGTGCTGGGTAAATGTCGGACTTTCCGCCATGCTCGACGCTAAACAAGACACCACAAACCGTACACTCCACTTTATCTGTCTTGCCCAATTTAGTAGATTTTATTAAAAATGGAAATTGAGTTTATAAAGCGTCTGTATAATCACACTTCCTTTTCGGCATTTTCAACGTTCAACAGGGCCACAGGAGAATTGAAAAACCATACATTTTAACAGCAGCCGTACAGTAATTAATACTCTGCAAGCACCAACCTGTTTCTCCCAGAGCAAGCTTTTAAAATGGCATGGGCCAAGCAGACCGTTCCGTGCTATTTAAAGCTGAGCCAATATTACGGCACATGGCAAAATGTCAATGCACAAGTGCACTGTTCTAACGAACTTATCATTGTTGCAGGGTTGCCATCACTCGCCTTGAGAAAATAAAGCGTCTACAGTTCCCTGTAATGACGGAGAGCGATGTTTGTAATAGAATAGAAATTGTAACTCATCGATTTTGTTATTCAGTCTTGAACTCTAAAATACAGGACAAAAAGCTGTCCCGAAGAGTTTTCTCGGGACAACAGGATGCATTAGCCAAACATGGGATGTTCCCATATTTTACGGGACGTCTGGGATCCCTACTTCTGACATCTTAGATCTCTTTTCCTTTGCCATCAATTCTGGTTATTTTTCTTGGAAGAACAAAATCTACAAGCAGATAGAGGGAACAGTCATGGGTTCACCCCTATCACCAATTTTTATATGGAAGACTTTGAAAAATGAGCCATAGACTCAGCCCTTCTCAAACCTTCTATCTGGCTAAGATATGTAGATGTGTTCTCTATTTGGCCTCATGGCCCAGACATGTTAGACTCCTTCCTCAGCCATCTCAACAGCCTACATCCAAGAATCCAGTTTATGATGGAAAAAGGAAAAGGAACAATTGTTTACCCTTCCTAGACACCTTAGTTACACGCCTTCCTAATGGTACACTTTCCTTCACTGTATATATAAAATCCACGCACACAGGCAGATACAATCACAAACTCTCCCACCACCACCCCGCTCAACAATATGGCATTATTAAAATTCTAACCAAGAGAGCCCACAATCTTTGTTCCAGTGGAACTGCCCTTAACTGAGCTGGACCACATACACAACACTTTCCTCTCCAATGGCTACAGCGATCAAAGTATTAAGAAAATAATCAGTTCCTCCCCCATTTCCCGGTCTCCTCTTCAGAAAGAGTTTAGAAATGCCATCACTATACCCCTGCATCTGTGGCACATCCGAAAAAATAGCCAAGATTTTAAAAAAGTATAACCTACACACACATTTAAGCCCCACCGCAAACTTGCTACCCTTATCCGTTCTACAAAAGATCAGCTCCCTCCTCTCTCAGTGCCTGGAGTTTATAAAGTACCCTGTTCCTGTAAGCTGGCGTACTTTGGACAGACAGGCAGATCAGCAACTATCTGCCTGGAGGAACACAAGTCATTTGCAACCACGACTGTGGTCAGTCAGGCTTGGCTGACCATGTCTTGGATACAACTCACAGGATCTCATGGAAAAAACCACCATACTCCACCACAGCAAATTCAAAAAAGAAAGACTATTTTTGGAATCAGCAGCAGCTCTCAGAAATCAACCAAATCTTAATAAATATGGTTGCATTAAACTTCCTAAGATCTGGGAAACACTTATCATCAGAGATCCCACCTTACATTCCAGGCCACCTACAACCATCCTTAGAGGGCGCTCCACCTAGCTAGGACTTTAGTGTCACCCACATGGTTGGGCTTAGTATTGTGTGGTATTTGTGTATATGTTACACTAGTTTTTTTGTAATCCCTGAAGATGTCTCAGTGACTGAGACGAAATACAGGAAGTATTAAATTCTGTTTTAATCCTTTCTGAGTGTTGTATACAATCCAAAGCCTACAACATGATGTCCTCACAGCACTTAAGCCTCTACACACGGGTATCCAATTTTTATATTGTGTATCATTATGTTCATCTTAGGTAACTTGGACTTGTATAGCTCAATTAATGTTATGATAGGGTTGTTAATCACACTTTCACATTTTGCTATGTCTGTCAGCTGTTGTATGCTTCTCTGACCAATTAAATATATTTTTTAGAATGAAAAAAAAACAACAACAACAACATCTCACTTCTGCATGAGACAGACTAAATCAGCTTCAGGTGAAAGCCCTTAATAAATGTTTCTTGCATTCAAGCTGAGAACTGAATCCAAGTCTTTCCAACTAAAAGGTAGTTGTCACATTGTTCTTCCATCTACACTAGAGAAGTATATATTTTGTTCTTTCAAAATATTAACATTGTTACTTCCCCCTTTTCTATTGTTATTTCTATTTTATGGTCAAATTATGTCTCTTCCTTCCCTTATCTTACTTCTTTTATGTGCTCTAATCTTTACTCTTAACTTGGGGCCGTATTTTACTATAAGGATATGGTTCATGGGTTGAAAGCAAAGAGATTCCCACCAGACAATAGCAATTCCTTTGTTTTGGAGCTAATGCTGGTTCTTTCTTCGGACTGAGGGAAAATTTATATTTTAGCTGCGCCACCCTAAGTTCTAGATTTTCAAACAACTCTCAAATTTGTCCCTATCTCAGTCTACAGTCGTGATCTCCCTTCCAAAATGCATCCCACTGTGGTTCGATTTTTATGGGGGGGGGGGGGTGCAGTAGAAAATGATTTCAGGCAAGGCAATTGTTAAATCAAAAGAAAACATTTAATTATGCGCTAAACAAATTACAAGTTATGGATAACTCAAACATATGTTTACTTCAATATCAGTTTCAGACAAGTCATAAGCACTCAATCTCTCTAATTCTATCTTAACAAGCTTAGATATCAATTCCACATGGCACTCGAACAAAGGTGAAACAAAGGCCAATGACTCAACACTGTTAAGGTTAACTCTGTCATTTACTAACTTCAATGTCAATTTCAGATAAAATATACACACTCAATTTCTCTAATTCTATCTTAACAAGCACAGGTATCAAATCCACATAACACTCAAACAAAGGTAATACAAAGATTAATGACACAATTCTACTAAGGTTATGCACTTCACAGCATTCAGGTCATGCTTTAATTTCTACATTCATGTCTTGGAATTTAGTCTGTCTTTCTAAACTAGGTTTCTAGAAAATCACAATATTCTAGACATACGTTCTATTAAAAGTTAAAACCACTCTTTCTGCACACTTTCATTGAACAAAGAAAAGGTTTCTACGTTACCACCCAGTTAAGAACTGCTGGAAAATCATACACATCTCGATACAGCTTCACCTTTAGATTTGTTCTTGGTTCCGTTCGACCTGCTGTTTCCTTCTCGTCAGATTTGGGCTAGATGAATCTCAAACACTAAAGACACGTGCTTGCCGTTCACTGGTCACCAGGTTTAAGCAAAGATTGGCTGTCTATACTGCATACCGGACCTCAGCTCCAGTGGATGAGCTTTCTATCAGCAGATTCTCAAGGACTGCTCAGCATTCTTTCCTCACTTGTAAATCGACGCGTTGCCCAAGAAACTAGGATGAACATCGGGGCACGGAGAGTATGACTCCCACAAGAGCAGACGACTGACCGGCAAGGGACTCTGGTAGAGGATCCGATAAATGAGAGAAAAAGCCCCGGTGCGGCGCCGCATTGTCTTTTTTAAATTACGCGCCCCTACGCTTCCGTACTACGTCATATCCTTTTCCTTTCTTGCTTACGTCAAAGTACAACTCCCATCACTAGCACCACATTCTCCCCTAGTAATCTCTTTGGTGGTGGTGGTGGTGGTGGTGGTGGTGGGGAGGGTTTAGTCGCGTGATGTCCCTTCATGGTCGATGCGTACTCTGGCACACATGCATTGCCTCTGGCAATCGATCTTTGATCCGTTAGACCTTTACTCTAGTGCACAAACACTCATACTATTTTTAGCAAAGCTTAGGCAGTGGATTTAATCACAACAAAATACATTATAATATTAAGGGATAAATAACAGAATTCTAAAATTATTAACTTGTCTGGCACTTTTACATTTAATTTTACCTGCTTGACATATGAGTATGTGCAAAGTTTTAAAATGCATGTTAAGCTCTGAAGAAATTATAAGTTAACCACTTTTAGTTTTATTCAGAGCTTAACAACATCCCTGTCATAAAATTATATTAATTTTGCAAATTAATAGAAATATCAATTATTTTGCCCACTTTAATTCAGATGACATAATATTTACCATATTTTCATAAAAGAAACTTACCTTAGTAATTATGTTATAAAGAAACTGAGAAATTCCTTCATAGGAAATGAACACAAATATAGATATCTATTAAAATAAAGATATAAGTAATTAATATTTAAACACCTTTAATTAGTTTCTAAAATATTTTTCATGTTTAAAACAGTATATATCTAACGTCAATGTTGGGTTTCTTAGAAATAATAATTTCATGATTGAATACGGAGGTAGCAGTTTTTTTTTTTTCCCTCCAGGAAACTCGGGTGTTTTTTCATCACGTGTACAGACAAATCGGCTTTCAGAAAATGCGCAATTTACAGACAAAAAATACTGTTGTTGGTGATGATGGGTAGTAGATGGCATTGACGGTAGTAGTGTTGTTGTTGTAGATAAATTAAGTAGTAGTGGAGAGGGGGGAGATGTGTTTAGTGAAGTAGAGTGGTGTGCCCTCTTGTGATGAGTCCTTGACTCCCTGGAGGTGTCAAGTAATAATAATAATAATAATAATAATAATTAAAAATGACAGAATTAGAGATATGACTTTAGTAGAGATTATTATTAAGAATTATAAAGCATGTAGATGGTGATTGTCTGGATATGTCATGAAAAAATCAAGCACTGAGTGAATACTAAGAGAGAGACACAACACCAAAGGACAAGATAGAGGGATGATCTACAAAGAACTGATATAAGATGGGAGCATCAGCTAAGGTCAGGAACAACTGGAAATTCCTGAGGGAACCTTATATCCAACAGTAGATGAAAGAGACTGAAGAAGAAGATTACAAATATTAAGGAAGCATAAAATTTACCTGCATCCTGGTAATGTCATAATCAAATTGCTGATATATATTCAAGGGATATATAAGAGCCTATTATGTTAGTGATCCATGAAAAGTTTACATTATTACCAACTTCTAATCAACAAGTTTTGTTTAAACGAGTCTGTTATTTGTGAGGACTCTGTAATACAGGGTGTTTCAAAAAGAATGTCCCGATTTGAAAATTATATATTTCTGCAACCATGAACCACAAATGAATGTGACTTGTACCATGTGAATGGCCTTGGCCCGTAGTTTTTTCTTGAACAGATTTTTGTGCCAATCTGTTAGAGGACATGGAGGATGACACCTTCTTACAAATGTTGATTTTTAGTGATCAAGCAACCTTTCATCTAAGCGGTAAAGTTTCACGCCACAATGTTCACATATGGGGACTTGAAAATTCACATGAAATTGTACAACACGAACGTGATTCACCAAAACTTATGTTTTTTGTGCGGTTTCTGTTAGAAAGGTTTATGGCCCTTTCTTTTTTGAGGAAAACACTGTTATGGGAAATCCCTATCTTGAAATGCTGCAGAACTGGCTACTTCCACAGCTGAATGAAGATCTGAAGATTACATTTTTCAGCAAGACGGAGCACTGCCACATTGGAACCTCCAAGTTCACCAATTTCTAAACAAAACATTGTCTCAGCGTTGGATTGGACGCATGGGACCCCATAACTTGGCACTACACTCTTGGCCTCCAAGATCTCCAGACATCACACCTTGTGACTTCTTTTTATGGGGATACGTAAAAGACTGTGTTTATGTTCCTCCATTACCCGCTGACTTGGATGAGCTCAGAACCAGAATCACGACTGCAGTAAATTCTGTGACAGAAGACACTCTCAGACACGTTTAGGATGAATTCAGCTATCGGCTTGATGTTGTCCGTGCAGCAGGTGGAGGGCACATTGAGCATTTGTAATTGTGGTGAGTGAAACTTTAGGCCTTACTTCACACTTGGTAATTTATTTTGTAACTGTACCACATTTTCATTATTAAATATAATTATTTGAAATCGAGTCATTCTTTTTGAAACACCATGTATTTCCAGGTCTTATATTCCATTCTCTAAAATGAAATAGATCTGACAATTCTAACTTAATCTACCTATATCTTGATCATCTTCTGGTTCATTTTCTTCCATCCTGGCATCAAAATCACTTATTTTGTAAACTTTCTTCTCCCATTTTGTTCAAGAATATGAGAAAGGAATATCACCTGAGATTAACTCTCCTCCTGAATGTTAATGATGTCAAGTTCCATTCAAGTATCTTTTTATTTTTAATATGATTCTGCCATTGATCTGACCTGTTAACTCCTATATATTTTTTAAAAATTCTGTTAGATCTCAACTATTTTTAATCATCTAACCCAATTCTCAGACCACTAAATTAAAACTGAACACTTTTGAATACAGCTAATTTTGTGTTCTGACTCTTGTATTCCATAAGAATTCAATCAGTTGAGACCCCACCAACCCCATCCCTAAAATATTAATTTTGCTTATTCTGTTTTAATTTCTCATATTTAATTTGCCATCTTCACTAAAAATTGCCTAAAATATTTTACTAGGTCCATAGGTTCTCCATTCAGGCTGCATCTGATATTCCAGTGTTCCTATCTTTTTTCATAGTTTTTTTATTACTGATTCTCATGCCAAATTTTTTACGGCAGTTATTCAATTTCATTAAGGAATCTGCAGCTGTACTAAATTTACTGAAGAGTATAACATCATAAGCATAAAGTAAAGAGATGAGATCAATATCTGCAATTTTGATATCATGTGCTGTATGCCTTTGCGCTATACATTTTTCTGTAACTTTGCTCACTGCCATGAAAAACAGCATAAAAAATTTTAATCACTGCATTCAAAAAAATCTTCCATAAAAACCACCAAAAAATCTCAAAAAAAAAAAAAAGCCAAAAATATTCCGAAAATTGCAAAAAATGGTACCCAAAAAACCCCAACAAAATATCACAGTTTCATGTAATAAAAAAATACATTCAGCTTGGCTTCACCAACATCCAAGGTCTCAGCTCCAATATCAATGATGTGCACCACCATCAACAAATATCCAAACTTGATTATTCTTCACTGAACCACAACTAGTAGCATCCTCTGTAACAACATCTCACCTCAACTTTCCTAGCTACTTTCTCCATGATGCCTTTTATAAGAAGAGCAAAACCTGCTCATTTGTCAGGCTAAATATCTCATGCCTAAGATTATCAGACAAGGAATCCCTTTTATATTATTTACTTTGGCTCAAGATATCCTTTCCTCACTTTCCTTCTGCATCTTTTAAGACCAAGCTAAAAGACAAGCTGCAATGTATACTGTCAGTAATAATTTAACACAGATTGTTCACCAACCCTACCAGAATTCCAGGTAATAATCACCATTCTTTCAACATCCTGGACCTTTTATCTAGCTCTCCCTCCAAATATATTGTCAATGTTAGTTCTCCTCTTTGCAAGTCCGACCATAACCTTACCCCTTTCATTTTCTAGTTTATTCTTCTCCTAGTCATTCTCAGCCTTGCAACATGTGGCACTACAATGGTGCCATTTGGGATAACCTTCAAGATTTCTACACCTTGTTTCCATGATCTGATTACTGCTTCTGCTCTTCAGAACCTAGCGCTTACTATGATATAATAACAGAAATTATTCTGTCATTATTTCATAGCTGGGATGAGTGCTTTTATCCCTCACTCCACTCAAAATCCTGTATCCCTGTCCAAATCATGGTTCTCCAACAATTGTGCCAAAGCAGTTCAAGACAAAAATTCAGCATATGTCTAATGGCTGAAGTCAAAATTTCCAGCTTCTCACTCAGTTTATACTACAGCTGCAAAAAAACACCTCTAAAGCTGAATTTATAAGAGCTAAATGCACTACATTTCTGTTCAAATGACAGTTAATCCTTCTGGTCCCTCTTCACTGCTGGGGGATGCAACTTCTATCCTATGTTTCAACCTCTCTTACATCCTGATGGCACAATGATAATATCTCCTAAAGATAAGATAAACCTGTTGGCATCAGTTTTTTTTCCTGTTCATTTTGTATAGAAGATCAAGGCAAATCTCCTCTTACTATTTCACAAAACTATTCATAGTGTGCCACCTCTGAAATTTCACCAGAAGGACATCAGAAAAATACTCAGTAGCCTTGATACAAATAAGTTTCTTTCCTGATCCTGATGGTATTCCTCCAGCTGTATCAAAAGTTTGATCTCTTCTGATCATCTCTTCAAGCTGTCATACTCATCTGGCATCTATCCTATAGCTTGGAAGCAAGGTTTTTATCTAGCTATTTTCCCCAAAGGGGATTAAGTCAACCATCAAACTACTGCACTGTTACTCTTAATTTCAGTACTCTCAAACATAATGGAAAAAGGTCATCAACAGCCAAATCCTTCACTCCTTAGACTTACCAATTACTTGGTGATCACCCATGTGGAATTCCATCATTCTTGTTCAAAAGCAGATCTACTAGCCAACCATACTTGCTTTTGGACACAAGCCATGGAAAGTTAGAAGAAACTCAAGTGGTTTGCCCTTGATATTTCCAAGGCAACTGGTTAAGTCTGGTATCATGGCTTTCTTACTAAGCTGCTAATTTATGGTATCTCTCTTTTGCTTTGTAAATGGATTGCCAGCTTGACTGTTTGTTCATTCGAGTCATAGCGAATGGTTTTCGTTCGTAATTTTCAGTCTGTGCTAGTGTACCCCAGAGCTCTTGTGTTTTCACCTACACTCTTCCTCCTATACATTGGTGATGTATAGGAGGAAATATATCTTGTTCATCAGGATCAGTTTCTCTTCTTGGGTTGACTTTTTTCTGCCTCCAAAAAACTTTATATTCTTTTCTGTTCTAAGGGTTAAAGCTGTATAACTGAGAGGAGACCTCCACATAGCCTTTAAAGGAATGCAGAGAACCGATCAGGGCTTCTGTGCAATCTTCACATGCTCGTGGTGCACCCTGTTAGGTATCTAATTAGATACTAAATAAATGATGGGCTGGCAATTTAGGATTTAGCTGACCAAATTGTATTATTATTGACTTATTGACCACAATCATGTTGTACCATCATTTTATATTGAACCACAATATAAAATGATGGTACAACATGATAGAATTTCATGCTGGCTGGGGCATCGCCCAGGTAAACAAGGCCCACGTTGATTTCCCCAGGGAACTAGGTCGAACAGCAAAAAGTCAGCTACCAAAACAAATCCTGAAACACACCACAATTCGATATCACCAGAGATCAAGATCAGTGCTATTAACATAAGAAGCCTGAATGGCAAAGAAATGGAGCTAGCTGAGGAAATGATTAAGTACCATATCAATATAATAGGGCTGACTTAAACAAAAAAGACAAAAACTGGTGAGATCTTTCTGAGCAATAAATACAAAATGTTATATTTAGGCAATGATAATCAAAGAAAAGAAGGAGTAGCCATAGTATTCAACACTAAATACGAGGCTAATCTTCTTCTTCAATGGCAGGCAGTCTCAAGTAGAGTGATGTGGGCAAATATGAGAATGGGGAACTGGACAATGAGACTTATTTGTGCCTATGGTCCCACAGAAGGTTCTACTAAGGTAGAAGTGGAGGAATTTTTTGACGCTCTAGAAAAAGCAACTGACACAATGAAAAAGGAAAAGTTGGTCCTTGTTGGGGATCTAAATAGCAGAGTAGGAAATGATTGTGAGACATACAAAAATATTTTGTGGAAAATTTGGAGAAAAGAGCAAAGCTAATAATAATGGCAAATACCTGTTGGATTTCTTCTCAGAAACATGGACTGGTTATTACTAACACCATGTTCTAACATAAAAATGTGCACAAATTCACATGAAGAGAAGAGGAAAGGAATAAGAACAGTCCCATTGACTATGCTATTGTTGATAGTGATGTTTTTTCCCTGGTGCAGGACAACACAGTGTACAGAGGATTTGAAATTGGAAGTGATCACCATTTAGTCTTGAGCAGAATAAAATTCAGTGCAAGAGATTTAGTGACAAGCCCTGAAGAAAACATTGACTGATTCAGCCAGAGAGGCATGTAGTGAGGTTGTCTGCAAGGATAAAAAAATCAGAACTTCATGGTGTTCTGATTTTAGTGTCCCATTCCTTCAATGCCTCATTAATCTGAAGTCAAGGAGGCAGTGAAGGGAAAGAAGAAAGCATATCAAAGGTTCCTGGCAAATAAGTTAGCTGGTGCTATTAGAGAATACAGAGACAAATGTAAGAAAGCTAAACACTGTGTAAAACTAGCTAAACCAAAGTCATGGGAAGACTTTGGTAAGAACATAGAAAAATAAATATCAAAAAGATGGCAAGTATTCTGTAGATTGTTGTAGAAGCTCAGAAATAAAGGAAAGATGCTGTAAAAGGAATTAGTGATGATAATGGTGACATGAAAACTGAAATAAAAAGAAAAAGAAAAAAAGATGACATGAAAAGATATCCTTGATGTATTGAGTAATTACTTCAAAAAAACTGCTAAATGAAACAATCAGTAACAGCACAGTAGCAAAAAACACTAACCAGGCATGCAATCAGAAACACATATCCATACTTGAAATAGAAAAAATGCCATGAAAAGCCTGAAATGTGGAAAGGCAGCTGGAGTATATGATATTCGACCAGAAATGCTCAATTATGGAGGTATAAAAGTCTTACAGTGACTGCACTGCATAGTTCACAAGGCCTGGACAGAAGGACAAATTCCAGATGATTGGAGTATTTCATAAAAAGGGAAATAAAACTGAATGTGAGAATTACAGAGGTATTTCTCTACAGAGTGTACTTGGTAAGATTTATGCAAGTATATTTGAGAAACAGTTGAGAAGGATTGTAGAAGTTAATGAGGCAGTGAAGGAAAAGAAGAACAAAGCATATCAGCAGGCCAAATAGAGGCTGTCCAGATGGGGGTGACCAGATGGTATCAATGGCAATATCATATTAAAAATGAGGATATTAGGAATAAACTTGACATTGTTAGCATCCTGGAATGTGTTAGCACAGCTAATCTTAGTTGGTATGGCCACTTAAATAGAATGGGAGATGAAAGAATAGCAAAACAAGTGTTCTTTGCCAGATTGACAGGAAAAAGACCCAAAGGAAGACCAAGATATAGGTGACCAAGAATTGATATCAAAAACTGGTATACCGGGGATCTGAATCTGCAAGTTTTTTTTTTTAGGGGGGGGGGGAATTGATACAGTAAAAAGTGCCTTAGAAGATAGAAATATAAGATCTGACAATGTTGGAGTCTTGACAGGTAACAGACTGATTTGGAGGAAAATTGTAGATAAGAAATTAGTAATGAGTAAATTTTTCATGTAGTACTATCATATTCTGTACATTCCTTGAGGGTACATGTCAGGAATTTCATGATGATGATGATGTTTAATGCCACTTTCCTTCCTTTGTGATCCATATAGAAGATGAATAACAGTGTTTATTTCTTAGAGTAATCAGTATTTCAGATAACCAGCTGATTGACAATTTATATAAATGTGAATAAGGTTGATGTCTGTTATGAAAATTATAAGTAGACAGAAGAGTCATAACTGTTATACACAAAGCTAAGTCTGAATATGAAAATAAACTGGCTCTGCAAGCTAAAGATATCCCTAAAGAATTCTATCAATATGCTGCAAGTAAAAGAAAGCAGATGGTGTGAAGGTGACAGATGCAGAAGAAATTGTTCAACCAGTGAGTGCCAATTTTGCTAAAATCTATCAACCTGGTTTAAGCAATATTAAACTCATTGCTACCTCTTCACTGGATAAAGAAACTCAGGTGTATGAAGAGAAGGTATTAGAGCTGAATAAGAATTCAGAAATAGAGCTGATGGGATATCAGCATGAGTGATAAAGGAGTGTTCAGCTGAACTGGCTATTCCTTCGACCAGGATGTATAATTTGAGTCTCAGAACAGGGAAGATTCCGTAGGAGTAGAAAGAATTTATGGTAATCCTATTGCACAAAGGTGGTGGTGATGCAATGACTGATGTATTCAACTATCGACCAATCAGTATCTCAGGAGTGGTGGTGAAGATTTTGGAAAAGTTGGTTAGAGCTTACATTCAGGAATGGGTTAACAAAGAATCTCTAGTTTGTAATGAACAGCATGGGCATACTAAGGGAAGATCATGTATTAGCAACTTGTTCACGTTCTATAATAATGTTACCAATGAGCTAGACAAGGGGAAATGGATACATAATGATACTTTTGAATTATAAAATATTAGCATGGATAAGAGGAGGGCTGACTGACAGATATCAAAAACTGGTATACCGGGGATCTGAATCTGCAAGTTTTTTTTTTTTTTTAGGGGGGGGGGGAATCTGAAGTGTTGTTGTCTTGGCTTGCACATCCCCTGAGACACTTCGCAAGTGTGGCAGTAAGTGACCTCCTAGGGGTGATTCCTGGACACCTTTGGATGACTGACTGGCCTGTTACGCTATTCCTCCCTTCCAGGGTTAGCAGCCCTGGTAGGGTTAAGTTTCCTCGCTGGCAATAACTCATCAGATGAAGGCTCTGACTCTTATAGGCCATAGCCTGGAAACTTGTTGAGTGTGTTTGGAGATATCAGATGTCTGTTTCTTGTTTGGAGATATCCCGCCACCCTCCCAGCGGCATTCTCAGGAAGAAAGTTAAAATAAAGCTCTGCAAGGACTGTCATCAACTCATTTCTTCAAGTTCTCATCATGCTTGTTCTGGCAGTCAAGGAGTTCCAAATCTCAGACACTATGTATGTCAGGTCTGTGATCGTGCATTCTCCACCGCAGTTGGCCTTGGCATGTATCGCACCTCGAAATATCCAGCAGAAGCCAACGCTGCAATAAGAACTGAGCACGTCAAAGCACGTTGGACTGCCGAAGAAGAAAAGATCCTCGCCACTCATGAGATCGAGTTGATGGCTCGAGGGATAAAGAACATCAATGAGGCTTTATTTAGGGTGTTCCCATTAAGATCTTTGGATGTCATCAAGTGTCATAGACGGAAAGCTAGTTACAAAGCCTTAGTTCAAGAATTGGCAGCCCATTTGCCACAGGTAGGGGCAGGTAATATCTCCGTATCTCCTGTCCCTGCCTCTCTATCTTCTAGCCATCATCCTCCTGTTGAAGAAGAGGCTTTGATTCTCAGACTGACATCATTTCTAGATGATCCTCCTCTTCCAGAACATAACCATCAAATACTTAAATTTCTCATTCTGAAATTCTGAAAAACCGATCTGTGATATCCATTCCCTTCTGGGAATGGATATCACAGATCGGTTAAATCACTACCTCCATGCTGAATTCTCCGAATACTTGATGCCTTGTCAACATCAGCCTATGTCTCATTCTACAATGACTTTGTCAAATAGGAAGCAGAGGAAGAGGGGCTATGCAGGCTCTCTATAAAAAGATCAGAGGACAATGTGCCAAGACCATCCTTGATGGTGCTTCCCCTCCACCTCTAGCAGACTTACATGACGATTTTGTTAAATTCTGGAGTACAGCCTTTTCTGCTCCACCTCCACATTTCCCTGATGCTGACCAACCTATAATATTGAGGTACATTCCTGCCCTTCAAATATACCAGCATGTCTCCATCCAGGAGATCAAAGAAGCTCTTCCATCCAATTTCTCTGCCTCCAGACCTGATGGCTCTCCTGCAGCTAGGCTTTGGAAGGTGCCATTGAAGATTCTTCAAGACTTATTGGACATTCTCCTTTCCAGTAAAGCAATATCACCATACCTACATGCTTCAAGAACTATCTTCATTCCGAAGAAAGAAACTTCAAGCCGTGCATCAGACTTTAGACATATTACCATCCCCCCCCCCGTGATACTCAGACACTATCATAAAATCTTAGTTAAATGATTTCAGCAACATATACAGCATGATTATAGACAGAGCTTTTGTCCCTTCAAACGGTTGTGCCGAGAATATATATCTTCTTTCTTCTCTTCGATTCCTGCCACCACCTTAAGCTTCTATATATATGGCGTTGCTGGACCTCCAAAAGGCCTTTGATAACATCTCCCTTTCTGCTCTCTTTCGAGTGGTGTCTATTGCTGGATGTTCAGAACCCTTTCTTTTGTATGTTATAGAGCTATACTTGGGTAGCTCCATCACTATCACTACAGGGTACTGTGCAACTTCTATTCCCGCAGTGCGGGATGGTCCTCTATCTCCCCTTTTCTTTAGCTGCATCATAGATGAGTTTCTTCACTCTCTTCCTAGCCATATAGGCTAACCTCTAGGCGCTTCTTCTTTTAATGCTATGGCCTTTGTGGACGATCTTATTCTCACATCCTCTACTAAGGTAGGCTTACAGGAACTCCTTAACTGGGCAGTTGACTTTTTTTTTCTATTTGAGGCCTTTCTATTAATGTAGAGAAGTCCTGCTCTTTAGCTCTTGTCCCCTCTGGTCATGACAAGAAGCTTACGATCGAGACTATAGAGTTTCCCCTGCATGGGAGGCCGTTGCAGCGCTTTGACCATCCTGGAAGAGTGGAGATACTTCAGTATCATGTTCATCCAAAAGGGAAGGTCTTCTGTCTGTTCTATCCTAGAAGCTTGGATCGCTTTTTGTTCCTCTCAAGCCCCAGCAAAGACTATTTCTCCTTTCCCACTATCTCCTACCTCGCTTTTACCACAAGTTGGTGCTTGGTAGAACATATATCTCGGTACTGTCCTGAATGGACAAAGCTATCCGTTCAGCAGTGAGATCATGGCTCTGACTGCCACCTGACACCTCTACTGCATATTTCCATGCAAGGGTGAAGGACGGCGGGCTCGGGGTTCCATCACTTAGATGGCTGATCCCACGCTTACAGCTCTCCAGATTCGCGAAGTTAGAACTATCTTCTTCCCCTATCTGCAGAGAGGCTTTCTTTAGTCCATTAATACAAGAAATGGGCATCTGTTCTGTAGATGGTGCTCCTTTAAAAGAGACATATCTGGTGCCTCCTCATCATGATTGGGTAAGGGATGGCACCAGACTCCTCCCTGGGTTTGAGTATATTGACCTTATCAGGACGAGGATCAATGCCCAGCCCACTCGAACCCATACAGCTCGACAGGGTAGTGACGACTCAAACTGTAGCTGGCTGCCACTACAGTGAGACATTGTCTCATATAGCCCAGTGTTGCTTCTACACCCATGGGATCCATGTGCGGAGGCATGATGCCTTGATCTCCATTCTGAACAACCGCTTTAAGAATAAAGGTTGGGAGACCACAGTGGAACCACATTATAGGACCTCCACGGGTTTGCATAAGCCAGGCTTAGTCATTAAAAGAGATGGTGACATTTGGATAGTTGATGCCCAGGTGGTGAGAACAGGGTGCCCACTAGTCGATAATCTTATAATAGTTTACCTTATTATTATTATTATTATTAAACAAGATCTAGTTTGTAAGATACAGGAGGAGCATGGGGAAACTCCGAGGTTTATCGGTGTCACCATCTCTTTACATGGCGTATGGAGCACAGATAGCTATAAGGACTTAAAACAGCTTGGGCTTACGCAGAAGGATATAAAAGTTCTTTACTTGAGGGTCCTACAGGGCACACTGGTGGCATGGCTTTGCCACCAGAGAATGACTACAATGATAACTAGAACAGGGATAGGGAAAGACACTTGTAAAAGCTTAGGCCTATATCAAGTCTGGATGTGATGCAAGGGTAGTACTGCCCATAACCAGTACAAAGATTTAATAAAAAAAATTAAAAAATAACCATTGGTGTACTACAAGCAATGCTGAAACGAACTTTGACATGTAAAGATAAGGATATTATTTGGCTCCTTACAGGGTCTTGATAAGACCTCACTTGGACTATTGTGTGCAGGTCTGGTCTGGTTTCCATTGTGAATCTGATGTGGAGTGAGTGCAAAAGAGTGTTAATTAATGATTACTTACTTATTTTTTGCTGATTGACATCTCCAATTTTGTACTTCTATCTCCGATGCCATATTTCTATTTCTCCAGGGATCTGGAATACTGATTATGAAGACAGACTGCAGATTTGTAGACTGCACACACACACACACACACACACACACACACACACACACACACACACACACACACACACACACACACACACACACAAGCAGACAGGAGAAAGAGGGGTGATATGATTGAGACTTACAAACTTCTGAAAGCTCCATACAGGATTTCAGTTGATAGAATTTTTTATTTTATGGAAAGTAGGGAATGGAGAAGAGGGCATCCTTGGAAGCCGAGAATGAATGCAGCTAAGAAGGGGTTGAGATCTAAATTTTTCTCATAGAGTGGTGTGTTATTGGAATGAATTGCCAATGGATGTTATGTGTGCAAGCAGTGTGAATGAATTTAAGAACAAATATGTGGCCTCCCTCGATGAGTTCCCTGACTCCCTGGAGGTCTCTTTTCATTATAATATCCTAGTTACATGATATAGTTGCAGCACAATGAACAGCTTTTCTCTTTGCACATCACATGCTTATTTCAGATCTGCAAAAGTTAAATACAAATTCTTGTTATATTAATATTATATGTCAACTATTTGTCTTGAACCAAAAATTCTGACAATCTCTATTTGCCAATTAAACTAGCTTGTTCTTCCATGGGTTTTGCCTTCACAATTTTTCTTAGCCTATTTTCATATGCATAAATCTATCTGGAGACAGAGTAGAGAAATTCTTCAATTCTCACATTGAATTTTATTTCTTTTTTTATAGATGCGGTACAATGAGGGATCTATTTCAATCACCCAGAATTCAACCCTCTGACCAGGTCTTCTGAATTATGCATTGCAACCACTGTAAAACTTATAGCTCCATCTTTGAGTATCCTGATTTAATGTCATTTGCTCCACCTTCCTTTTCACATTTCAGGTTTTATATATTTTCTACCTGAACTACTGATATATATTCCTGATTTCATTCCTCTTGAATATTTTCTACCACTGCACCTATCATTTCTTATTTTATTTAACGATCTTTAAAAGCTTTAAAAGTAACTAATTACCCCAGCCATTTAGATTATTTTATATATATATATATATCCAGTTTTTATGTCATCTTCATCATCTCCGATTCCTCTTTCAATATCTTTACTCCATTTCTAAGCGTCTTCGCTAACATAAAAACAATTTACCACCTTCCTGATATCATTATCAATTACATGACTTTCAAGGAGTGTTCAAACTATTAAAACAGCACCTACACGATTAAGTGTACATTATTATTAATCTCATAACAATAATTTTCCTCCAAATAGTCTATTACTTATCAGCACTTCAATATTGTTGTACCTAACCTTTTGTGCTTCTAAGGCACTTCTGAGTGAATCAATCCACCTGCCTAGACCTTGGTCTTCCTCTGGATCTCTTTCCTGCCATTAAACACTTGTTTTGCTAACTTTTTCTATTTTACCATTCTATTTAAGTGGCCTTAGACAGATATGATCACACATTCTTGAATGCAAACAATGGTAAGTACCTTTCTAACACATTCATTTTTAATATGATTCTGCCATTGGTGCCATCTTTCACTGCAGTAATTTTTTTCACAGCTTTCTCTCATATATGTGGTCTCTAGTCTTTGACCTAGTACTTTATTTCTAACCCAACTCTCAGATCCATAAATTAAATCTGGTTTGAACAGTGTCTTGTATACTTCTAATTTACCATCATCGGTATTTTACCTCGCTATGGTAAAAATTAATTACGAAGAAGAGCTATGATGGCAAACAATTCAATGCATAGGCTGTGTAGAAGGAATGGATATGAGTTTTTGGATGGATGTGTGGAGTGAATTTGAGGGAAGATTGAATTTGCATGAGAAGGACGGCCTACACCTAAATGCATTTGGTATTAGGAATCTAGAAAAACTAATAACTGGTACGAGACCTAACACAGAGAGTCAGGGAAACTAAATTATAAGGGGAGGGATGGTGTTAATATGAGTGTAAGAGCAACATTACATAACTGTTGATGATGGTAATGGGCTTTGTCATGGAAATTTTGACGAGGAGAGAACGATTTCAGCTTTGTGTTCATTCGGTTCTGACCCATCAAACGTGTGCAAAGATGTCTACATGTATAAGGCATTAGAGAAGAATAGAGTTCTGCAAGTTGTCCAACTGTGTCAGGCAGACTGCAGACAAGACTAGACAAAAGAACAAACAAGTAGATTATTATGTTTGTACACGAATGCTAGGCGTATCAGAAACAAAGAGGTAGAGTTTCTTTCCTTAAACAATATATTGCGACCTCAGATTGTAGGTAATAGTGAGACTACTATCAGAATCAGACCTACTGATTGGTATCGAGTGTCAAAGGTACAGTACTTTTAAAAAGGATAGAGAAGATAGGAGAGGAGGAGGCATGTTGCTAATGATATCAGATGACTTGAATCCAGTTAGAGTTGAGACCTGTGATTGTAGTACTATTACTAACAATATTTCATGTGGCAGTGATGAAGAAATGCATCACCAAATAGAAAAGATGAGCGTAAAAAGAGTAATCATGATGGGAGACTAATTATCCAAATATTGATTTGGTAGCGGTTTGAAGCCATCTGGTGTGAAATGGAATCTAACAAGCTCAATTACATAGTGGAGTGTTGTTACAGACCTGGCGGATCGGTTGATAGTGATGAAGAAATGCATCACCAAATAGAAAAGATGAGCGTAAAAAGAGTAATCGTGATGGTATCCAAATATTGATTGTGTAGCAGTAGAATCTCATGAGAAGAATGAAAATACATTTATCGAGCTGTTGCAGGACAACTTCCTAAAGCAGTATGTGACAGAAGGAAGTCAAAGAGTGTTAGATTTGATTATAGTGTCAGAGGGTGTTTCAGTTAAGGATGTAACTATTTTGCCAACGGTTTGTGACAGTGATCATGCGGTACTCACTTGGGAAGTAACCAAGTTTATGAATGTTCCACTCAGAAAAGGTCAGATGCTGAATTGATTGCATGTTGAAGGAAACAATGACCAACTGAGTATATGAAGTTCAGTGGAATGGGATCGGTTGCTGGATGGAAAGAATATAGACAATGCATGGGAAGCATTTAAACAATACTTAAATGATGCAATATCATAATGTGTCTCGAGAGTCCGAAGAATAAATAGGGTAGGAGTCATATGGATGTGTAATCTTATTAAGCAAAAAGATCCGTATGAAAAGGACGATGTGAAAGGAATACTGTGTGCATAAGGATGACATCTGTTATGAATGTTATAAGCAGCAGAACAGGCTAGAACAGTCACAACTGTTGTAAGGAAAGCAAAGTCTGAGTATGAAAAGAAACTGGATCTGCAAGCTAAAGACAACCTCAAAGAATCCTATTGTTATGCTGCAAGTAAAAGAAAGAATGAATATGAAAGAATAACTCTTCTAAATCCAGATGGCATGAGAGTTACAGATGCAGAAGAGGTTGTTCAGCTAATGACTGCCCATTTTGTTAAAAGTTATCAACCTGGTGTACACAACATTGAGCTCACTGCTACCTCTTCACTGGATGAAGAAATGCAGGGGTATAAGGACGAGGTATTATAGCTGTTGCACAAATTGAATAAGAATTCAGCAATAGGGACTGATGGGATATCAGCACGTGTGCTAAAAGAGTGTTCAGCTGAACTGGCTATTCCTTTGACCAGGCTGTTTGATATGAGTCTCAGAACAGGAAAGATTCTGCAGGAATGGCAGGAATGTATGGTAATCCCATTGCACAAGGGTGGTGCAAAGATCGATGTATCCAACTATCGACCAATTAGTATCTCAGGAGTAGTGGTGAAGATTGGGAAAATTGGCTAGGACTCACATTCAGAAATGAGTTGACAGTGAATTTCTACTTTGCAACTAAGAGAAGATCATGTTTTAGCAACTTGCTCACATTCTATAACAATGTTGCCATGGAACTAGACAAGGGGAATGGATACACCATGATACTTTTAGATTTTGCTAAGGCTTTTGATAGAATGCAGCATGGTAGACTCTATTGGAGAAAATGGCATAAATTGGAGAAAATGGATTTGGGTTATAGAATATTAGCATGGATAAAAGGATGACTGAATGGCAGATATCAAAAATCAGTATACGGGTGATGCGAATCTGCAAGATTTAAGGTAACAAATAGTGTATCAGAAGGATCAGTGCTTGGTTCACTGTTATTCAATCTATACATTAATGATATTGGGAAGGATGTCACAAGCAACTGACAGTATTTTGCTGACGATGCAAAGATAGGTAGGGTAATTAGGAATGCTGCTGATATGCAGTACTTGCAGAATGATTTAAATAGACTGGAATTGTGGGTAGGGGAAAATAGATGTTAAGTTTCCTTTTTCGAAATTATGGATTTTACAACTGTGTTATAACTAACTCTTTTTATTATCCCGATGTTTCGATCTTCATCTGGAGCATACACAAATATACAAGACAAGCTGAGTTACATTACAAACCGTAAGCTAGAGAAACAATGATTTGATCACATGTTATTCTACTAGGGATCCCATACGTCCTGCTTTTATTACTTCTGTCCCGGCATCCTGATATGTTTGGTTCGGGATGCTAAATGTCCCGGATTTTTTAGAATATAAAAATATTAACATTTCTAATAAGAATAAGTACTAGTCGCAATATTTTTGGGTGCTTTTAAAAATGTATGTTTACAAAACAAAAGGCAGAGACATATTTATTTTGTAGTTCGGTGAATTACCAGAATGTTAGAATTTTGGGAAAACGATTTAGTTCCATACATTTCATTCAGCCAGAGAAAAGAATGTCAGAATGAGGGAGAAGACAGTCGCCCAACTGTATGTTTAACTAATCACAACCATGGCATCAATTTCATTCATCTGGTCAGCCATAAATTTTTAGCAATCTTTTGTCTCAAGCTTAGTTCGCATGCGTACGATATCCGATGGTCCGAAATGTTTCTCATTGGTCGACATGTTTTTGAATATTAATGCGCCACGATAGTTCATTCAACCAATGAAAAACATTTCGGACCATCGGATATCGTATGCTATGTGAACTAAGCTTCATGCGTCAGGCGCTAAATTGTTTTTATATCACTACAGGGTATGTGATATAACCTAGTTTTGAACTGTTCATTTCAAATTCTTGCATTCTCGTATTAATTGTGAATATTGTATTTTTTAAATTAATAAAGTTATACCGTTTGTTACAAAATGCCCAAAAGAAAGTGTAATTTCAATGAAAAATTGAAGGATCTTTTTTCCTTTCATTTTCATAACAAAAAGCAGTGATTGTGATGATAGCTCAAGAGTGACATGTAGCATGTGCCATGCGGAATTTAACATTGGCCATGGAGGTAAGGCAGATATAACTGACCATGTCGATACAAAAAAAAGCACAAGTCTACTGTGCCTGCAAAAAGTTCAAGTCAATCATTGACATCATTTTTTGGGTATCAAAAGTTCCAAGAAATGGAGTTGGTTGCACAAGAGGCTACATTTGCCAAAGAAATTAAGACCATCTTACCAAATTTCAACTTAAATGAAGAGAACTTATTTGATGAGTACAGCCATGTTAAAATGTATGCAACTGAGTATAAAATTAATAAATGGAATAATGTCAGCTGTAAACTTGATGATAGATGGAAAGAAATTTTTGGTCATTTTTTAAAAAGGAACAAATTACTTACAGTGAAATAGCTTCAATTATAAGTTTTTGTTTGACCTTACCAGGATCAAATGCTTCTATTGAACGAATTTTTACATTGATGAATTCGTTATGGACAAATGAAAGGAATCGCTTGCAACTGGACACAGTTAAATCTATCATGCTTGTTAAAACCCATTACAGAAACATGTCATGTTCAGAGTTTTTCGATATAGTATCTAAGAATCGACAGCTCTTGCACAAAATCCATTCTTCAACCAAATATAATAATGATTCCGCAAGTAGCAGTAAAATGGGACAGGTAGCGACCAGCTGTAATGTACAAGATGAGGCAGAATAAGGAAGAGATGAGGTATATATTAAAAATTAATTATAAATTAAATTAATTTATTTTTCATATAATTTCAGATATTATGCATCTACACAATATGCATAAGGCTCGTGTTGTTTATATTTTATTCTATTTACATTGTAGTTCCCATTTTATTGACATATTAACATTTTATATCTTTATTCTATGTCTTTATATTTCATATACTTATTAATGTTTGATTTAAGTGTTATGTGTTTAAGTATTGTCATCTGTGTTTAAGTGTTGTTATTAGAATTCATTTTATTTGACGTATGTATAAACATTTATGTTATCTACATTAATAAATCAAATTCAAATTAAAATAAATATTTAATTTTTTTATTTTAAAATACATAATGTTAATGAATAAAATTTATTTCTCTTAACCCTTAATTCTACAAAATTTATTGTGTCCCGGTTTTTTGTTTTCAAAAATTGGGATCCCTATATTCACTCGCATGACCTCTAGTGAAAAAAAAAAAAAAATTTATAAATTACATCAAGCTGGATTTAATTTAAGATAACATGAATAAACATTTTTTCTTATAGATAATTTTCTTTCAGTAACAATGATGTCATATTTTTAGTATTACAATTATTATTTTTGATTTAGGATCCTGGATTTACTACAGTCCTGTTTATAGTTGTTCTTAGAGAGGAAGGTTCCGTGGGTCAAATATATGTCTTCCATATATATGGATTTTTTAGACTTTCATTATTGATCAGATTGGTGTGGTTGATAATGATCTCACAGGCTGCCTTAAATTTCCTTAAATTAAATTCATACCATGTTTTGGTGTGATGTAGACAACTAGTGCTTTTCCAGATTTCTGTGTAGGATGTTCAGGGCATGACCAGAAAGGCCAGCTTCACCATAATTATTATATTTAATGTGTCGTTTATGTTCTTTTTGTCTGATAGAAATTGTGCGTCCTGTTTCTCCTATATATGGTATGTTACAGGTGCAGTGAATACAGTATACTCCAGGGTGGGCCAGTGGGAGGAATGGGTCTTTGGATGAGATGAGTAAGCTTTTTAATTTTGCATGGGGTTTGAAGGTGGCTTTGGTTGTATTTTTGTAGTACTCTGTTTATTTTGTCTGATGTCCTTTTAATGTAGGGAATGGTTATAATTTGGTTTTTGTATTTTTTGTGTAGTCTGGTTTGTGTTTGTTTTTTATTGAGATCTTGTAGAGAATTTTGTTAATAGTGTTTTGGCTATACCCATTTTTTTTGGAAAGTATTGCTGATCACTTTAAATTCGTCTTTCAGTGCCTGTTTACAGGAGCAGATTTTCAGAGCCGTTTTTTAGAGTATTGATGACACCTAGTTTTTGTGTTGGGTGGTGGTAAGAGTTTATGTGTATATATTGGCCAGTATGTGTCGGTTTCCGGTAAACCGTGAAAGAAAGATTGCTAGACGGAAGACGTGTGACAAGTGTATCTAGAAACGGGAGTGTCTTCTGTTTTTCAATCTCAATTGTGAACTGTATGCGTTTGTGTTGTTTGTTTAGGTAGCTAAGGAATGTGTCTAGTGTCTGGCGACCATGGGACCAGATCGCGAAAACATTGTCAACGTATCTAAGCCAGACTTTGGGTTTTAAAGGGGAGGAACCTAAAGCAAGTTGCTCAAAATGTTCCATGTAAAAGTTAACAACAAGGTAGGATAATGGCGAGCCCGTGGCTGTGCCTTCTTTTTGCAGGTAGAAAGCATTTTGCAATACAAAATAACCAGAACGTAATACATACACAAAGAGCGGCGTGATATCTGGAGGGAATTTGTTCTAAAAGAAGGATTGTATCATTGATTGGGACATTCGTAAAGAGGGCAGAGACGTCAAAACTGACTAATAAATCATCTTTTTCTAATGTAATGTCTTTGATGATGTTTATGAAGTGTTGTGGGTTTTTGATAGAGGAGGGGAAATGACCTACCAACTCCTTGAGTGTTGCTGCTAATTTTTTAGCTAAGTGATAAGTAGGGCTATCTATCCCTTCAACTATAGGCCTTAGCGGTGTGTTTTCTTTGTGAATTTTCGGTAGTCCGTAAATTCTTGGGGAACGAGCATAGTGTGGAAATAGTTTTTGGATCGTATCTTCGGGCCATATGGTAATTGACTTAAGTAGTTTCTCTGTTTTATTTTTTATTCTATTGGTTGGGGTTGTGGTTAACTAATTGGTATGTGTTATTGTCTGAGACCAGCAGATTCATTTTTTCTACAAAAGTGGTTTGGTTTAAAATAATGGTGGCACTTCCTTTATCTGCTCTAGTTATTATGATGTTTGGATTTGACTTTAGTGATTTCATCGCTGTTACTTCGTGTTTGGTTAGGTTGCGTGTTATCATTTTATGATTTAAAATGTTGGCGGTTTTCTAAATGTATTTTTTCTGCTATGTTATTTGGGATAAATCTTAGGCGTCTTTCAAATTTCATGGCGTCCCATGGTCACCAGACACTAGACACATTCCTTAGCCACCTAAACAAACAACACAAACGCATACAGTTCACGATTGAGATTGAAAAACAGAACACACTTCTGTTTCTAGATACACTTGTCACACGTCTTCCTTCTGGCAATCTTTCCTTCATGATTTACCGAAAACCGACACATACTGGCCAATATATACACATAAACTCCTACCACCACCCAACACAAAAACTAGGTGTCATCAATACTTTAAAAAACAGGACTCTGAAAATCTGCTCCAGTGAACAGGCACTGAAAGATGAATTTAAAGTGATCAGCAATACTTTCCAAAAACAGCCAAAACACTATTAACAAAATTCTCTACAAGACCTCAATAAAAAAACAAAGACAAACCGGACTACAACAAAACTATAACCATTTCCTACATTAAAGGGACATCAGACAAAATAAACAGATTACTACAAAAATACAACCTCAAAGCCACCTTTAAACCCCATGCAAAATTAAAAAGCTTACTCGACTCATCCAAAGACCCACTCCCCCCCGCTGGCCCACCCTGGAGTATACCGTATTCATTCCACCTGTAACATACCATATATAGGAGAAATAGGATGCACAATTCCTATCAGACAAAAAGAACATAAACAACACATTAAATATAATAATTATGGCGAAGCTTGCCTTCCTGATCATGCCTTGAACACCTTACATAGAATTGATTGGAAAAGCACTAGTTGTCTACATCACATCAAAACATGGTATGAACGCAAATTTAAGGAAGCATGTGAGATCATTATCAACCATCCCAATCTGAACAATAATGAAGGTCTAAAAATTCCATACATATGGAAGGCATATATTCGACCCACGGAACCTTCTTCTCTAAGAACGACTATAAACAGGACTGTAGTAAATCCAGGATCCTAAATCAAAAATAACAATTGTAATACTAAAAATAGGACATCATTGTTATTGAAAGAAAACTATCTATAAAAAAAAATGTTTATTCATCTTAAATTAAAACTAGCTTGATGTAATTTATAAATATTTTTTTTCTCACTAGAGGTCATGCCAGTAGAATAACGTGATCAAATCATTGTTCTCTAGCTTACGGTTTGTAATGTAACTCAGCTTGTCTTGTATATTTGTGTATGCTCCAGATGATGATCTTGATATGAAGATCGAAACGTCGGGATAATAAAAAGAGTTAGTTATAACACGTCGTAAAATCCATAATTTCGAAAATGAATGCTGATCACCGTGTAACACTAAAAGAAAGGATGTTAAGTCTAATGTCAGTAAATGTAAAATCATTCATTTCAGCGTGATTAGATATCCAATGCTGCATTATATTGGTGGGATTATGCTAGAAGAAACTGATGAGGCTAGGGATCTTGGAGTGTTAGTAGATAGGAAGTTGAAATTTAGGGGCCATGAAGCAAAGATTGCAAATACAACTCAACAGATAATTGCAATTCTGAAATGAACGTTCACATGTAAAGATAAGGATGTCAATTTGCTTCTTTACAAGGCCTTAATAAGACCTTGCTTGGATTACTGTGCACAGGTCTGGTCGCCTGGTTTCTAATGCGATTCTGGTATATTGGAGAGGATACAAAGGAGAGTGATAAAAATGATATCAGGATTGGGGAATACTGATTATGAAGACAATGAGAATTTGTATTATTCTCCCTTGAGAATTTGTAGACTGCAGACAATAGCAAACAGGAGAAAGAGGGATGATATGACTGAGACTTACAAACTTCTGAAAGGGTCATACAGGATTTCAATTGATGAAATTTTTCAATTTATGGAGGGTGAGGAAAGGACAAGAGACCATCCTAGAAGCTGAGAATGAAGGCCGCTAAAGAAGGGGGTAAAGGCTGGATTTTTCTCTCAGAGGGTGGTGCATGATTGGAATGGATTGCCATTGGATGTTGTGAGTGCAAGAAGTGTGAATGGATTCAAGAATAAGTATGATAACTAGTGTGTGTATAGTATGTGGCCTCCCTTGATGAGTCTCTGACTCCCTGGAGATAATTTCTCGCTTTATTTATTTATTCATCTTGCTCTGCACTATATTAGTTTTGATTATTCTATTGTCTATTTCCAAATTTAATTTGCTATCTTAACTAAAAACTGTATAAACAGATGAAAATTTTGTGTAAAGCAAAAGAGCTAAGTTTGATATCACTAATTTTTAAAATCAAGTTTAATACCACTTTCTTTCATAATGTGATTCACATAGATCACGAATAATAGGGGAGCTAATGCGTATCCTTGTTTTACCCTTGATTTCCTTCAATTCTAAATGCTGAATTACATCTTAAATATAAACTATGTATGGCTCTGTATAATATTCTATTTACCCCCAAATAGTTGTAATGCTTTGAAAACCTTTCCTTTGGACACCTTGTCATATGACTTTTCCAGATCTACAAAACTTAAATACAGATTCTTATCATATTCCCATGATTTTTCAACTTGGCAAAAAGTGAACATCTATTCTTGATGACCTCTATTTTGCCTGAACCTAGTTTGTTCTTCTCTAAGTTTCTCTTCCACAATTTTTCTTAGCCTCTTTACAAGTATCATCATCATCAAATTCCTGCCATGTACCCTCAAGGAGTGTACAGGATATGATAGTATACTACATGAAAAAAATTACATCATTATTAATTTCCTATCAACAATTTTCCTCCAAATCAGTCTGTTACTTGTCAAGACTCCAACATTATCAGATCTTATATTTCTATCATCTAAAGCGCTTCTTTGTACTGTATCAATCCACCTATATCTTGGTCATCCTCTGGGTCGTTTTGCTGCCAACGTGGCAGAGAACACTTGTTTTGCTAATCTTTCCTCGCCCATTCTGTTTAAGTGACCATACCACCTGAGATTAGCTCTGCTAACGCATTCCTGGATGCTGACAATGTCAAGTTTTTTCCTAATATCTTCGTTTTTAATATGATATTGCCACTGATGCCATCTGTTCACGCCTATAATCTTTCTCAGGACTCTCATATCTGTGGTCTCTAGTCTTTGGTCAAGTGTTTTACTTCTGACCCAGCTCTCAGATCCATAAGTTAAAACTGGTTTGAACACTGTTTTGTATACAGCTAATTTAGTGTTCCGACTAATTTCTCTCTTATTCCATATGAATTTATTCAATTGACTTCCCACCATACCAGCTTTGCTGATTCTGTTGTCTATTTCTATATTTAATTTACCATCTTCAGTAAAAATCGTGCCTAAATAACTGAAATGTTTTACTTGTTCCACAGGTTCTCCATTCACAACACAGTTGACATTTTCAATGATTCTGCCTATTTTCATTGTCTTTGTCTTTTTATTGCTGACCTTCATACCATATCTATTACAACAGCTATTCAATTTAGTCAGAGCATCTTGCAGACTTGTAGCAGATTTATTTAGAAGTATAACATCATCCGCATAAAGCAAAGAGCTGACATTAACATCTCCAATTTTGATATCATGTTTAATACCACTTTCCTTCATAATGTGATCCATATAGATAATGAATAACAGAGAGGATAATGTACATCCTTGTCTCACACCAGATTTAACATTAAACCATCTTCCTGTACTTCCTTCAATTCTAACTGCTGACTTACAACTCAAATAAAGACGAAGTATTGCTTGATATAATGTCCCATTGACACCATATAACTGCAGCGTATTGAATAGCTTCTCTCTTGGCACCTTGTCATATGCCTTTTCCAGATCGACAAAACTTAAATACAGATCTTTGTTATATTCCCATGCTTTCTCGACTATTTGTCGTAAAGTGAAGATCTGATCCTGACAGCCTCTATTTGGCCTGAATCCAGCTTGTTCTTCACCAAGCTTTTCTTCCACAATTCTTCTCAACCGTTTCTCAAGTACACTTGCATAGATATTGCCAGGAACACTCAGTAGGGAAATACCTCTGTAATTCTCACATTCAGTTTTATTTCCCTTTTTATATATGGGTACTATGAGAGCTCTACTCAAATCATGGGAATTCGTCCCTCTTCTGAACTATGCTGTGCAGGCATTGTACCACCATACTTCAGCATTTCTGGTCGAATATCATCTACTCCTGCTGCCTTTCCACATTTCAAGCCTTCGATGGCTTTTTCTACTTCTAGTATGGATATGTAATCCTGACTGCATGCCTGGTCAGTGTTTTTTACCACTGTGCTGTCATCACTGCTTGATTCATTTAGAAGTTTTTCAAAGTAATTACTCCATACTTCAAGGATATCTTTTTCTCCCATTTTCATGTCACCTTTATCATCTCTAATTCCTTTTACAGCACTCTTTCCTCCATTCTTAAGCTTCTTCAACAACCTTCAGAATATTTTGCCACCTTCTTGATATTTATTTTCTATATTCTTGCCAAAGTCCTCCCATGACTTTTGTTTAGCTAGTTTTACACAGTGTTTAGCATTCTTGCATTTGTCTCTATATTTTCTAAGAGCACAAGCTGACTTATTTGACAGGAACTTTTGGTATGCTTTCTTCTTTTCCTTCACTGCCTCTTTAACTTCCTGTGTCCACCAGGGAGTTCTGATTTTTTTATCCTTACAGATAACCTCACCACATGCCTCTCTGGCAGAATCAATCAATCAATGTTTTCTTCAGAGTTTGCCACTGAATCTCCAAAGTTTGATTCCTGTTCTCAAACTCTTTCATTTTTTTTTTCAATAATCTTTGTGTATTTTAGCCTACAGTTAACATCTGAGAGCTGCTCAACTTTTATTCACTTTAAAACTTTCTTACATGTTATTCTTTTCAATATGAAATTCAATTTTATCCTGCTCAAGACTAAATAGTGATCACTTCCAATTTCAAATCCTCTGTACACTCTGGTGTCCTGCACCAGGGAGAAACATCACTATCAACAATAACATAGTCAATGAGACTTTTCTTATTCCTAGCCTCTTCTCTCCATGTGAATTTGTGCACATTTTTATGTTGGAACATGGTGTTAGTAATAACCAGTCCATGTCCTGAGCAGAAATCCAACAGATATTTGCCATTATTATTAGCTTTGCTCTTTTCTCCAAATTTTCCCAAAATATTTTTGTATGTCTCACAATCATTTCCTACTCTGCTATTTAGATCCCCAACAAGGACCAACTTTTCCTTTTTCATTGTGTCAGTTGCTTTTTCTAGAGCGTCAAAAAATTCCTCCACTTCTACCTTAGTAGAACCTTCTGTGGGACCATAGGCACAAATAAGTCTCATTGTCCAGTTCCCCATTCTCATATTTGCCCACATCACTCTACTTGAGACTGCCTGCCATTGAAGAAGAAGATTAGCCTCGTATTTAGTGTTGAATACTATGGCTACTCCTTCTTTTCTTTGATTATCATTGCCTAAATATAACATTTTGTATTTATTGCTCAGAAAGATCTCACCAGTTTTGGTCTTTTTTGTTTCAGTCACCCCTATTATGTCGATCTGGTACTTATCTAATTCCTCAGCTAGCTCCATTTTTTTGCCATTCAGGCTTCTTACGTTGATAGTACTGATCTTTAACTCTGGTGATGTTGAGTTGGGGTTTATTTTCAGATTTGTTCCAGTAGCTGACTTTTCGCCGTTCACCCTGGTTCCCTGGCGAAAACAACAGGGGCCTTGTTTAACCGGGCGACGCCCCAGCCGGCATGAAATTTTGTCATGTTGTACCATCATTCTATATTTTGGTTTAACCAATAAGAATACAATTTGGTCGGCTAAATCCCAAATTGCCAGCCCATCCTCATCCGTTCAGTATCCAAGTAGATACCCAACAGGGTGCGCCACGAGAAGGTGAGGATTGGACATTAGGTCAGAAGCCCTGGTCGGTTCTCCGCATTCCTTTAAAGGCTATGTGGAGGTCTCCTCTCAGTTATACAGCTTTGACCCTTAAGCACCCCCTCTTTACAAGTATGCTTGCATAAATCTTACCTGGAACACTTATTGGAAAAATTTCTCTGTAATTCTGACATTCAGCTTTATTCCCTTTTTTTTACAGATGGGAACTATGAGAGCTTTACTCCACGTTATCTGAAATTTGATCTTTTGATCAGGCCCTTTGAATTATGCAGTATAGCCACCTCAAAACTTTTATACCTTCATATTTAAGCATTTCTAGTTAAATATCATCTACTTCAGCTACCTTTTGATGTCTTCAAGTTTCTGATGATTTTTCCTTTCTCAATTATTGATATGTAAACTTGTTTACATTTCCTCTTGAAAATTTTCTACTGTTGTTCTGTCGCTGCTTGTTTCATTTAACAGTCTTTTAAAGTAATTACTTTAAAATTATCTAGGATATCCATATCTTCAGTTTTCATGTCACCATTATCATCTTTGATTCCTTTTACAGCACTCTCTCTCTCTCTTTTCCATTTCTAAGATGTTCCAATAGGCCCCAGAACATTTTGCTATCTTTCTAATATTTATTTTGTATATTCTTACCAGTCTTCCCATGACTTTTGTTTAGCTACTATTACACATAGCTTAGCCGCCTTACATTTTTTCCTGTATTCTGTATTCTTTCACTTCTTCTGTCCACCATGGTGTTTTTATTTTTCTATCCTTGCAGACAACTTCACCACATGCTTTCCTAACTGAATAAATCCATACTTTCTTCAGAGTTTGCCATTAAAACTCCAAGGTTTAGTTCTTGTTTTCAAACAGTTTCCTTTTTTCCTGAATAATGTTTGTATAGTTAAGTCTACAAGTCACATGTAAAGTTACTCGACTTTAATTCTTTTCTAAACTTTCTTGCATATTTTTCAATGTGATATTCATTTTTATCCTACTTAGCACTAAGTGATGGTCATTTCCAATTTCAAATCCTCTGTACACTCTTGTGTCCTGAGCAAACATGAAGATATATCGCTGAAACAATAAACAATGAATAACACAGTCAATGAGGTTTTTCTTATTTCTTGCATTTTCTCTCCACGTCATGTTGTGCATATCCTGATGTTTGAACATCCTGTTAATAATGAATGATCTATATCCTGCAGAAATTCAGCACATACCATTACTATTAGCTTTGCCCTTTTCTCTAAATTTTCCCTAAACATTCCTTATATACATGGTGACCAATATATACACAAACTTCTACCACCACCCAACACAAAAACTAGGTGTCGTTTATACTCTAAAAAAACAGGGCTTTGAAGATCTGCTTCAATGAACAAACACTGAAAGACGAATTTAAAGTTATCGGCAATACTTTTCTAAAAAATGGTTTCAGCCAAAACACTATTAACAAAATTCTCTACAAGACCTCAATAAAAAACAAAGATAAATCACACTACATAAAACTATAACCATTCCTTACATTAAAGGGACATCAGATAAAATAAACAGAATACTACAGAAATACAACCTGAAAACCACCTTTAAACCTCCTGCAAAATTAAAAAGCTTACTCAACTCATCCAAAGACCCACTCCCTCCACTGGCCAACCCTGGAGTATACCGTATTTACTGCACCTGTAATCTACCATATATATGGGAAACAGGACACACAATTCCTATCAGACAAAAGGAACATTAAAGACACATTAAATATAATAACTATGGTGAAGCTGGCCTTTCTGATCATGCGCTGAACACTTTACATAGAATTGACTGGAAAAGCACCAGTTGTTTACATCACACCAAAACATGGTATGAACACAAATTTAAGGAAGCCTGTGAGATTCTTATCAACCACTCCAATCTGAACAATAATGATGGTCTAAAAATCTCAAGCATATGGAAGGTACATATTCCACCCACAGAACCTTTCTCCCTAAGAGTTAACTATAAACAGGACTGAAGATAAATCCAGAATCCTAAATCTAATATAACAATTGTAATGTTGAAAATAGGACATCATTGTTACTGTAAGAAAACTATCTATAAGAAAGAATGTTTCTCTCATGTTATCTTAAATAGAATTTAGCTTTGATGTAGTTTCTAAATAATTAATTAATTTGTAATTTTCTCTGTATTTTTTTTTTTTTTTTCACTAGAGGTCATGCCAGTATAATGCCAGTTGAGATATAATGATTTGATCAAATATCAAATCATTATATCTCAACTTGTCCTTGTATATTTGTATATACTCCAGAAGGGGGTGCAATTCTAGCTCGCCTCCTCGTGGTGTACCCTGGGTCATGCTAAAGAGCTAGAGCGACTGGCAGCCAGACCTTTGTGCAATTGTGCAATCTTCTGACCATACTTACACATGGAAACTCAAAACCTCCACAACGGTTCTTCTTCGAACCAGCTGATAAGGAATATTGGACATAATATCCATATCTTCCAGTTAAATGTTGAGGGTACTAGCGCATCAAAATGTCAATGTCTTTCTAAACTTCTATGAGAAAAAAACGTTGATCTACTTCTCATTCAAGAATCACATATCGAAACTGAAGATCAAGTTAAATCTAGAGCAATAATCCCTGGCTACGACATTCTCGGGATTACTTACAGTCGTAGCTATGGCAACATAAGATATGTTCGAAATGGTATGGAGAATGCTGTGCTGATATCTTCTTCGACTGATGACGAAATCCATAAGATCGCTGTTAAAATAGCGGACATTACGATTGTGAATGTATATAAACCACCTGCCACTGTTTAGCCAAATGATGTTCTACAGACATACTCCCACCCAACGGTGTACTCTGGGGACTTCAACAGTCATCATACTTCTTGGAAATACGATCGGAATGATCAATATTGGTTTTTGATGCCAAGGAAAAAGGCACCTTTAAATCAAGTGCCAGGAATAAGGAATATAACCCAGATTTGACATTCGTCTCCACTGATAGAGAGAATCAGCCTCTACAGACTTTTAGACATATTCTTGAGGTTTTTCCAAATAGCCAGCACCGTCCCATCTTTATGGAATTAGGAGCCCAAATTCCAGTGATAACATTATTTCCTAGACTAAGATGGAATTTTCAAAAAGCCGACTGGGAAAACTTCCCTGCGGATCTAGACGCACGCCATAGAAGAATTCCCCCAACTTACAAAAACTATACACGGTTCACTGGAGTAGTTATGGCGGTGGCAAAAATACACATTCCTCGAGGCTACCGAAAACAATACGTGCCTGGATGGACCAATGAAAGTGAATCCCTGTATCGGGAATTCCTTGAAAGTAAGGATCCTGAGATAGAAGAAGAACTGCTCCATAGTCTCAATGCTGCTCGTAGGGAAAAGTGGATTCAAATAACTGAAAACATAGATTTCAAACACTCTAGTAGAAAAGCCTGGTCGCTACTTAAAAAGCGTGGTTCAAGCCCCTCTGTACCAAAGAAATCTTCTCTTGTCGATCCGAATCAGATAGCTGCTCATATTGTTTCGCTTTCTAGAGCTCCAATAGATAAAAAAACATACTAAAGAGGTAAAACAAACTAAAGACTATGAAGTCTGTAACTCAAAAGAATCATCAATTCTCTTTGCCTTTTTCCCATGAGGAAATATCCTCGGCGCTTCAAAATATCAAAATGGGGAAGGCTCCTGGATTTGACAATGTCCATAATGAATTCCTAATGCACTGTGGACCATATGCAAGATCGTGGCTGGCTAAGTTCTTTAATGATATACTTGAAAGTAGCTGCGTTCCTAAAGAATTTAAAAGGACAAAAATCATTGCTGTGTTAAAACCAGGTAAGCCAGCAGACAGAACTGAAAGCTATCGCCCCATAGCCCTTTTAAGTGCAACCTACAAATTGTTGGAGAGACTAATATTGAACAGGATCCGTGATAAAATTTTGGAACATGTTCCAATAGAACAAGCAGGGTTCAGAAGAGATCGCAGCTGCACAGATCAAGTTCTCAGCATAACAACCTACATTGACGCAGGATTTCAAAGAAGCCTGAAGACTACTGCAGTCTTTATTGATTTAACAGCAGCTTACGACACTGTTTGGAGGGAGGGACTCATATATAAATTTCTTAAGGTCATCCCATGTAAAATATTGGGTCGTCTCCTAAACAACTTACTGTGTGATTGATATTTCAGGGTAGTCACCGGAGAAAGCATCAGTAAACAGAGAGTGCTTAAGAATGGATTACCTCAGGGCTCAGTGCTCGCACCACTGCTTTTTAGCCTTTACATCGCAGATATTCCTGAAACAGCCAGCAGGAAGTTTGCTTATGCAGATGATCTAGCTTTGGCGATCAGCAACAAGTCTATAAAAAGAACTGAAAAAATATTGACAAATGATCTGTCGGCTTTATGGCAGTTCTATAAAAAATGGAGATTAACACCAAATTCTGGTAAAACCGAATGTTCTTGCTTTCACCTGAACGCCTTGTAAATCAAAAACCAGAGATATATGTTGATGGAATATTAATTTCGTTTAATTCGACACCTAAATATCTGGGAATAGCTCTGGATAGAACTCTGACATATAAACAGCATATGATTAATATCGCTGCTAAAGTTCGAACCAGAAATAACGTAGTTCAGAAGCTTTGTGGTACTATATGGGGCTCAAGTGCCACAGAGTTGTGGCACTATGGGTCTAGTTTACAGTGCAGCAAAGTATGGTGCTCCTGTCTAACTCAATAGTTACCATGTCGATAAACTAGATACTCAACTTAACTCCACTCTGCATTTAATAACAGGTTGCATTAGGAGTATACCCTTATGGCTCCCCACTTTGAGCCATATTGCTCCTCCAGAACTGTGACGACAGGAAGCCTTGCCTCGTGAATATAAAAAAATTTTAAATAACCAAAATCTCCCAATATACGAATTTATTCCAGATGCTTTATCCAATAGACTTAAATCCACAAGACCTGCCATAAAAACCACTGTAATCTTCTTAGCCAGAATGACAGTATGGTGAGTAGGTGGGATGTACTGTGATCCCAAGCAGTATCACCTGAAGTTCGCAATCACATAAACATCTTCCAAAAACCATCTGGATTTGACCTACCCAGGAATATATGGACGACGGCTAACAGGATTCGTACAGGCCATGGTGTATGTGGAGACTTACTTTCAAAGTAGGGTAAGATACCAAATCCCCACTGTCCCTGTGGAGCCAAGACCCAAACCATTTACCATATAGTACAGGAATGCAAGCTGACAGCATATCCAGGTGACTTTAAGGATATCTTTGGCCTATCCCCAGAGGCGACCAATTGGATCAAAAACCTAAATGTTAAAATATGACTAATCTTCTATCTGATGCTTGTCATAAATTTCATATTTGTATTTGCCTGAATATAGATTTTTTTTTTTTTTTATAAATCATATATGTGTATCTTATCTATACTCATGCATATTATATCTTATTGTCTTTTAACCATGTGTACAAGCCATACGATAAATAAATAAATACTCCAGAAGATGACCTTAATATGAAGGTCAAAACATCGGGAAATTAAAATAGTTATTTATAACACAGTTGTAAAGTCCATAATTTCTAAAATGAATGCTGATCACCATGAACACTAAAAGAAAGGATATACATGGTGGGATTCATTTACTACTTTGCTGTTTAGATCTCCAACAAGGACCACTCTTTTCATTTTCTTTATGTCAGATACCTGCTCTAATGGCTTGAAAAATTCTTCCACTTCTTCCTTAGAGGTGGGACGACTACAAATATGTTTCCTGTCTATTTCCAAATTTTGAAGTTTGCTCACATAACTCTGCTTGAAACTGTCTTCCAATTAAGAAGTTTAACTTCATATTTGGTGTCGAATGCTATTATTACTGCTTCCTCTCCTGGATTGTTATTGCCTGGGTATACCATCATATACTTATTATTTAGTAAGGCTTTATCTGTTTTATCTTCTTTGTCTCAGCAATGCCAATTATGTCCACATGATACTTTTCCAGTTCTTCTGCAAGTTACATTTTCTTTCCAATAGTACTCCTTATACTGATTGTTTCAATCTTCAGTTCTTTTGACACTGGAATTGTTTGTGTTCTTCTAGATGATGAGTTGGAATTTATTCCAGCAGCTGACTTTTCACTGTTCAACTTAGTTCCCTGATGAAAACAGAGAGGCCATGTTTAACCAGGTAATTGTCCCAGTCAGCTTGAAATCTCATCATGTTGTGCCATAATATGTATTTCTGGTTTAAGCCAACAAAGAATGTAAAAATCTCACATAAATATATATAGTTTTTATTATGTTCGTTTTTTACAAGTTATATGGTTGGTAAGAAATTTAATAAATTGTTATGTGATTTGTTATTCAGCATTGTAATTATATGCTTGGTATTATTGGAGCTGACATGTGGTTAAACAGTAGCAATATAAAATAATTTACTTATGGTTATAAATAAACTTACTTACTGTACATTTAATCCTTGGGAATAACACAGAAATGTTGAATGCATGTTATAAATTATGTAGCATTTGTATTACTGTGACATAAGCGATGTGATAATGTGATAACCACGCGTGATGTGAAGTTTTGCTTTGGATCTTGGAAACGGATGAGCATTAGTTGTTAATTTTTTTTTATAAGAGCTGTTGTTCAGTAAGAAAGAAAAAAAAAAAAAAAAGAGGCTAGCAGGAGAAATTTAAATGTACTATGCAGTTAAGTTCTAAAATGTCAGTAAAACGTTTTTATGGATTTAGAATTACTCTCCAAGGATAAGGAACTGTATAGCTAATAATTGAAGTACATTATACGAAAATATTAAATGCTGAATTAAAGGCAAGTGAGATATATTTCCAGGAGTAATTTGGAATCTGCAGTGAAAGTTCTAGAATTGGAATTGCATTTGGAACTGCTCAAGTAATATTCCTGTTGTTTGTGAGACTTTTTCTTTATGCTTACTTCAGATAGTCAAAAGACAGTTGCATTAAAGGAAATTTCTATATGGCCAAGTGAGATTACGTATGTTTAACTGAATGCCATTTTCAGTATGTTTGTAGAAATATTTTGTTTTCTTCAAATATTGAATAGAATATGAGAGAAATTTATTGAATATATATATATATATATATATAAGGTCATTTAATTATTTCTTGTAGTCAATATCTGTTGTACATAAATATATGATTAAAGTAAATAATTTAAATTTTTTTAAATTGAGCTTCATTATTTAGAACACAGCACACTGATCCTGAAGTCAATGTACTATCAAGGATACGAATCTGGAATATTCTAACCAACAAAAATAAAATTAAATATAATATTATTTGACTTCATGACTGTCTTTAAATTATTTATAAGTTAGACATAGGTGAGGAATAACATATGTGGAGCAGAACAAGCTCACACACTTATTAAAGTATAGCAATCACACAAATTAATATTAACAAATATTAATTTGTGTGATAATGCAAAGACTTCAATTGTTTAACAGAAAGTATAATTTGGTCATCCAAAATTGCCATCTTATCCTCGTTTGTTCAGTACCCAAGGTATACCTGCTAATGGGGGCACACTATGTAAAGATGAGGAGTGGACATTAGGTCAGAAGCTCTAGTCAGTTCTCTGTTTTCTTTAAAGGTAATGCAAATGTCTCCACCCAGTCATTTGGCATTGACCCTTAAGTAACCTTCCTTCCTGATATTTATCTTCTTTATTTTTGCCAAAGCTTTCCCGTGATTTGTTGTTTATCTATTTTTACACACTGTTTTGCATTCTGACATTTTGCTCTGCATACCTAATATGTAACCTTCAGGGTGTGTGTTGGGAGGGGATACAAAATATTACATCATTAACAACTTCCTGTGAACAATTTTCCTCCAAATTAATCTATTATCTCTCAGGAGTCCAATATCATCAAATCTCATATTTCAGTCTTCTATCACACCTCTTAATATATCAATCCACCTCAATCTTGGTCTTCCTCTGGATCTTTCTCATGCCATCCTGCCAAAGACGTTTTGCCAATCTATCCTCTCCCATTCTGTTTAAATGACCATACCACCTAAGATTAGCTCTGATCACATATTCCCGAATGCTAGCAATGCCAAATTCTTTCCTAACATGTTTCTGAATGCTAACAATGTCATGTTCTTTCCTAATATCCCCATATTTAATGTAGGGTCTTGGCTTCCCATTTTTGGGTTTCATAACTCACTACGAGGTGGGGTCGTTACCCCCATGCTCAACCATGTCTGTAAAGAGTTGTGTTCTTAAGATCGGTTTACCTGCTTTGCGGGAGGAAATAACCCAGATAAACTGGGGAGAAAAACTCTGCAGTCCAAGCCCAAGACTGGCTAACTTGGCTATGTCTGAGAAAGATCTTTAGCTCCTAACATCAGCAACGAGAATCGAACATGGGACACTCCTTTCCCAGGTATATGGTTGTGGAGCAAGTAACCACTCGGCTAACTGCGTGGACATCAAAGTGAATATTAGACCCAGCATTATTTCAAAGCTGAATGTTAGAATGAAAGTTTTGTAAGTAAGTTGACCAGAGAGCTTGCAGGAATACATTCCACAGCATCCCTGAGTTGCCTTTGTGTATACTACTTAAAAGACATAGGCATTGCCTAAGCATTATCTATACATTTGCCTTTTATTAGTCCACTTTGATAAGGTTTCACTGGTCTGACAGCTGTTTTGAACTGGTTGGTTCTCTTCAGAGACCAGGCAGAAACCGTTAGAGAGCAAAAACTCTCGTTCAGTACTAAGGAACTTGAAATGTCAGAGAAATGTATGCAAATGTTTTGTAAATATACAAAACAAATATATAGACACTTGGGCAGTGCCTATGTCTTTTAAGTAGTCCACACTAAGGCAACTTGAGGATGCTGTGGAATGTATTCCCGCAAGCTCTCTGGTCAACTTACAAAACTTTCAAAGTTTCTACATTCAGCTTTGAAATAATGCTGGATCTAATATCCATTTGTTTATGTAATTTTACATAGCTGAACTGAAGCCTTTTGGCTCTTTATTTTAGTAATTACTTTTATGCACTGATCAAAAGTTCGCTTGTGGAAAATACTTTTCTCTGACATTTCAAGTTCCTTAGTACTGAACAAGAGTTTCTGCTCTCTTATGGTTCTGCCTGGTCTTTGAAAAGAACCAACTAGTTCGAAACGGCTGTCAGGGCAGTGAAACCTTAATCAAAATGGACTAATAAAAGGCAAATATATAGACACTTGGGCAGTGATTATGTCTTTTAAGTAGCCCACGCTAGGGCAACTCGGGGATGCCGTGGAATGTATTCCCGCAAGCACTCTGGTCAACTTACGAAACTTTCATAGTTTCTATATTTGGCTTTGAAATAATGCTGGATCTAATATCCACTTTGCTTATATAAAGAATTAATGTTAATAAATCATTTGCAAGATGTTAGAATAATTTGTAACTTTAGTTTATGTTAAAGCCTTCGGCAATGTTTTTTAATTGCAGCAAAGAAAAATGTGCAGTTGACAATATACATAGTTCAAGTACTACTCAGGAAGCTAGGAAAAAATGCATTGTTCACAAAATACACAGTAGACGTACCTTATGTGGAATTTTCTCTTTCCAAAATTTAGCTACTGCATAGTCCTTTACATTCTTTACAGCTGGTATTGGGTGTTACATTTCGACCAATATCAGCATTTTGAAGCTGGTATGTGTATGTGCAGACTAAAGAAAAGATTGGAGAGTGAAAAGAAACATGATTGGGTAATATGGTAACAGGTAGCCATAACTGAAGGGAGAAAGAGTTGTAGGGACATATTCAGATATCTATAGATTTCTTTGAAAGTAATTTCTTTCCACTGGTGTATGACCATCAGAAGATAACCCAGAAGAAGGTCCAAAATGTTTTGTTGTGAAAACAATTTGGAGACCTATGGATTTATTTGAAAGAAGTTATTTCTTTCAAATGATGTACAACCACCAGAAGATAATTTAGAAGAATGCCTAGAATACTGTTTTTGATTTAAAGAAATATGCAGCGGCTAAACTTTGGAAAGAGAAAACTCTACACAAGGTAAGGCTACTGTGTATTTTGTTAAGGTTTTTGTCTTCATTCTATTCATTGATTCCTTTATAAAAGGAATTACAATTATTCTTTACTACATCACAAATCCACCATCCTCAGAATACCACTCATCTAAAACCTCCCTAAAAATTCTCAATGCCATCCAGAGGAGAGCCATTTAGCTCATAGATGAATCCTCCTTTACAAACTCACTTCAACCTCTAACTTACAGATGCAATGTTTCAGGTATGTATCTATTCTATAGGTACTTCCATGGCCAATGCTCTACTGAACTACAACTATCATTCCTCGCATTTGCTGTTTGGCCTGTTAATACAAGAATAGCCCAGTATCTCATTTATGTACAACTGCAAATGAACTGAACCTGTTCTCTTCTTCCTCCTTCATTACATCTACTTTGTCCTCAGGAACAGCGTTCCTTATGATATATTCCCAAACAATTACAACTCTTCAAGGAAAATGTCAATAAATTTCTTTCTCAATCCTCACTTTCACCTCACAAATGGCACCAATGTGCTTATGGGGTCTTGAATCTCTCAATGTGAGATCAATATAAAAAATAAAAGTAAAAAAAAAAAAAAGAAAAAGAAATTTATTTCATTTTCAATACTAAATAATGATCACTTCCTATTTCAAATCCTGTTTCTGTCCTGAACATTACAAGACACTGCTATCAACAATAAACAATAACATATTCAGTGAGACTTTTTTTTATATATCTTGTGTCTTCTCTCCATGTGCATTTGTGCTCAGGTTTATGTTGGGACATGGTATTAGTAATGACTAGTCCAGTCCTGAACAGACATTCAACTGAAGGTTGGATGTCTGTTCAGGAATGGACAAAAATTTCTATTGAAGGGTAACTGTACATAAGCTAATCATCAACTATGGCAATAATGGCTGGCCTGTAGCTATAGTGGCTGGTCTGTAAGGCAGTGAAAGGCTGTGGGGTGGAGTAACTACATCCTTCTCTGATCAGATGAAAGTGTGTTGATGTAGCCATGGTAACTGTGCTATAGAACAAATCTATATCACTTTCAATACAACAATGTCATATTGTAGGTACTAATGTAACAGGTTTTGAGAAAAATCATCTGTAAAAACTTAAGTGACATGCGTAGACTGCTGATCTTAATCAATTAAACAATTCTAGGATAAACTAAAACATCAAATGTAGTGTACAACACTGCATCCAACAGTACATGGGCTGATGGTCAGGTTGAAGGAAGAAATTCCAAAAACTTGACTCACTACAAAGGAAAAGCGTACATTGAGCAGTAGAAAGTTTTATCAGGGACAAAGGATCCCATGTTATTAGGTTTTTTGTGGGGGGGGGGGGGGGACAATTTAGATTTATTATTATGTATGTAACACCTCCAGGGAGTCCAAAGGCTCATCGAGGGAGGGGCACCTACTCTACAACTCTTTGTCTCCACCACTCCACCTTCATCATCTACCGCCGAACACCACCACTAGTATTTTCAGACATTTTTTGTGAAATATAGTGCTGTTCCAGTGCTCAACACAACACAGCATACATGAAAATAACACTAACTGACAATCAACTTTTTTTCTGTTTGTTAACACGTTCGCTGCCACACTCCTCAGGCATAGTTTGTTCCCGCACACCAATCCCTTTTTCCGTCTTCAACGTCACTACGAGTAATTTCGTAGCCGGCTTATCAGACAGAATTTTGTTTCACATGCCAACTAAGAGTAATCTCATATTGATGAGTCAATTGTGTTGTGGCACGATAGACTGGCATTTCAGCAATACATAAAAAACAAAAAAACATAAATATGGCGTGAAATTCTATGAACTATGCGAATCGAATGGATTGGTGATAAAAATAAAAATTTATACAGGAAAATCAGAATCCTCTTTAGCGAAAATGGGTCATGCATATGATATTGTATTCCACTTGATGGAAGAATATTTAGACAGGGGTTATGCATTGCATATGGACAATTTTTATAATTCTGTAGCTCTGACGGAATCGGTTACTGACAGAAAATTGTACGTGTGTGGAACGCTGATAAATAATAGGAAAAACAATCCATCAGATATTATTCAGAAGAAACTAAAGAAAGGGGAATTTGTCTGGCAAAGAAGAGGTCCTGTTGTAGTCAGCAGATGGAAGTATAAGAGGGAAGTTCTTTCCATTTCAAATATGCACAAATTTGAAATGGTTGAAACGCAAAATCGGAATGGTAAATTTCAATTAAAACCAAATATTGTTAGGGATTATAATTTGGGTATGTCAGGCACCAATCTTTCTGATCAAATGCTTTCTTACTATTCCACCTTATGAAAGACAATTAGATGGCCAAAGAAATTGGCAATACGTATTTTTGAGGTATACATTCAAAATGCGCATAAATTTTATAAACATGATTACTGGAAATGCAATGACTGCATTAAAATTTAGAGATCAATTTATCTCAGTTTTTGTTGGAATGGATGAGCTTACAGCATCAGAGAATATCAGGAGGAATCAGGATTTTCATTATTTGGAAATTTTACCACCAAGAGATAAAAAGAATCGCCTGACAAAGCCATGCCGTGTGTGTGTGTGTGTGTGTGTGTGTGTGTACATGAAACAAACGAACATGCAAAACACGTTATTATTGTCCTGTTTGCCAGGAAAAACCACCATTGTGCATGGAAAACTGTTTTAAAATGTACCATTCTTAATTTGAATAAATTGTTTTATTTTATTGATTGGTTATTTATATTGATTTTATTAGTTTTAAATTGATTTACAAATTACGTGTTATACTATGGATTAAGTTGCGCTTAGCATGGGAGGTTGGTAATTGACATACGAGTATATTCGTAGTTGGTTTCTGAGGTACATATATAATATACAATATTTTAGTTGAAATTATTTCCCTTCTACCAAGCCCCCAGATGTGCTCTCTGCTTTATTCAGAATCTAAGGGTCCAAATTAAGGTAAATATATTAAAGGTTAACTCATGTTTGACATAGGAGGTCGGTAAATCAACATACAAGTATACTCGTAGTTGGCAGCAAACATGTTAATAGTGTGTATGTGGGGGTGGGGATTAAAAATATAATTACACATTTATTAAACAACAGATATCAACTAAAAGAAATTAATCGAAACCCTTCTGGCTTTTGTTATTATACAACATGTTTCCATAATAAAATCATCACTGATTATACTTACACATTCACTAAGACCATCTGGTATAAACAAAGTTCCTGTTTTACTGACATCAAGTACTGGCCTTTCAGAATTACTAAAGATAAATAATTTACTGAAGAAATAATACATCAACATTATAAAACATATATATTCACAATATTTATGACTTTACAAATAACAATAAAACATATATTTAGTATACAAAATATCAAAATGTAAATAATATAATTTTATATAAAGGTAAATGTGCTTTAAAATAAATGCATATTTATTTCGCTGGTCAGGTTCATAGAATGGCTAACATACCTGCTCTCTGACCAACAAGACTTGGTTTCTCATCCTGATATGGAATGGATGTTTGTGATTGTTTTTAGGTGAGAAATGGATTACATCATCCAATGTGAGACTGCACTCCACTTACTGGATACATGAATGGCTTCATTTAAGTGGGGTGTTTGGTCTCTAGAAGGTTTCCAGATTATGTAAAATGGTGGTATTGGGTTCAAGGATATTTGGTGAACATCATCAATCCATAACACTACGGAAATATAAGTTTTTTTTTTTTTCGAATTTTTACTAATAATACTGAGTTAATTTATTGTATTTATTTGTTTTATAAAAGTGCATGATAGACTCAGTTATTTAGACTTAAGAGAATCGAGTCTATTTCTTTAAACTACGTACTGTCGGTATGACACCCATACATAGCAGAGCAATGGTTCTGCTATGCGTAGATGCCAAGAGTTATAGGAAGAAGTGAAAAAGAAGATTGAGAGGGTGAAGTTTATAAGTCTGCTTCACACTATAATAGAGGAAAACTGAGAAGGAGAGCAATGACAGCTAGTGGCAAGCTAAGTTTGTGTAATTTTGTCCAGTGTAAAATTTGTGAGTTGTATTCATCATGAAAGTTGAAAAATTTGTGAAAGGAGAGCAAAATTGAAGAGCGAGTGTGTAATAAATATTTTGAGTGAATGTGGAGTTATGTAAATTATGTAATAGTAGAATAGAGAGTATTGATAGAGGACTGCAAAACGTAAATACCGGTGATATTTACGTTTTGCAGTCCTGTGTCAATAGAAAAGTGTGGTGGCAAAAGTGCAAGAGAATGTAAAAGACCTGAATAAAGAAATGCATGCTTGCATGTAGTCCTTCACAGGACAAAGCATGAGATTGAAAGGCTGCAGAAACAGCAAGAGATCAGTTGAACTGAGAACAGAAAAAAGAGGTCTGAAGCAAAAAATAAATTCTAAGAATAAACAAGAGAAAGAGCATAAGTGGATATTCTTTATGGCAGGTCTATGATAAGAAGAGAACTTCACAAAAGAGCTACAAAATCTTGTTTCCCTGGTGTAAAAATTAATAACATTGGTCATGTTGTCAGATGTAGAAAGGGAAGGTGAAAGAATTGATTGTTTTGGCCAGAACCAATGACCTGACAAGTGAAAAGTTTGTATGAGGGAGGATGTGAAAGGGTTATATGCAGAAGTGAAAAAGAAGAGTGAGAGGGTGAAGTTTATAACTCTGCTTCACACTGATAGAGGCAAACTGAGAAGGAGGGCAATGACAAATAGCAAAACAATATGCAGATTGTTGCAGAAGGAATGATGTAGAGTTTGTGGACCTATTAGCCTGAGTGTGGAAGTACAAAGTCAGGAAAAGTAAAGAAATGAGTGCAGATGCAAGCAAGTGTGTGTGTGTGTGTGTGTGTGTGTGTGTGTGAAGGTACCAATGAAACGAATGAGTGTGTGAATGAATAAAAAAATGCAGAATCTAGTCTCTCAAGCAACAATATTCAAGGGGAGGTAGTCAGAATAGAAAGGTAGTTGGGAACCTAAGGGGATGCTACTACAGTTTCTAAACACTAATGCAAGAAACATCAGGACAAGAGCGAGGAGTTTTTGGCATTAGTTAGTGCAACCTTGCCAAAAGTTACAGGCATTAGTGAAACTTGCCTAACAGCAGATGACATAGTTACAGGAATAGAATGTGATGGATTTAGTATTTTCAGAGTGGAGAGAGTAGACAGGACAGGGGATGGAGTGTTGATGATAGCAGATGATTTGCAGCCAACAAGAGTCAGTGGGAAGTTGGCAGTTCTGTTAAGTCAAAATGATGTCAGATTTTTTTTTTTATCTGATCCATACACGAAAGGCCACAAGACCTACGGCACATTAGTACCATGTGTGAGCAAGAGGAATAGAAGAAAGGAGTCTGTTCACATTTTGCTTGAACAGCTGAGGGTTGTAATCTTTGGGGAAGGCAGAGTGGGTGAGACTGTTCCAAAGGACAGAAGCATGGAATAAAAGAGGAGGTAGTGAAGTTGGTTAGGTGAGTTTTGAGATGGACTGTAAAACTTTTTTTATTGATTTTTCAGGAGAGTGGAGAAATAATACTGACCAATTCAGCAGAGCAATATCCATATATGAAACTGAACATCGATGAGAGAGGGATTGAAGTGGGTCTGTGAGAAATGGATCATTAATTAGCTGAATTGCACTCTTCTGGATAGAACCCCAAATATGGGAGCAATATTCAATGGCTGGGCAGATTTGGGCTTTGAATAAAGTTAGCAGCTGTGAAGGTGTGAAGTAGTGTCTTGTGCAAAAAAGTATATCAAGATTTTGACGGCTGCAGAAGCTATAGTTGAAATATGGCTGTGCCAGGAAAGATCAGAGATGGAAGTCAGTCCAAGAAGAGAAATCTGATCGTGTTCGGATATCTCAGTATTATTGAAGATAAGGTGGAGGGATGCAAGGTCTTTCTTGTGAGAGATATGACAAAACTGAGTTTTGGTGGCATTGAAGTTTGCAAGTTTGTCTTTGCCCCACTGGGATATAGCTAGATCTGAGTTCAGGTCATGGAGGATCTTGAGGGTTCAATACTTAACACAACAAGGTTTGATGAATGAAAAGGAGTTCATTTATATACAGAAGGAAGAGAGTGAGTGAAAAAACAGAACCCTGGGTTACCCCTGCATTGGTGGAGAAATCATAGGATGTAAACAGTCTACCAAGACATGTAGTGAGCAACCAGTGAGAAAGTTGACAATCCGGTTGCAGAGTGAGGAAGGCTGACCATAGGATGGTAGTTTGGTAAGTGGGACTCAGTGCCAAACTCAATCAAATGCCTTTGAAATGTCGAGGGGGAACCACACGAGTCTCTCCAAATTACTCCATGGCATGTGTCCATAGCTGAGTGGTGAAAGCAAGAAGATCAGCTGTAGATTGCAAGTGGCGAAATCCATAACACCACAAGGTCATTGATTAGTTGGTATGTCTCTAGATGGTTCAAGAGTTGATTATTATCGACTTCTTCATAATTTCTAAGAGAACAGAAGTGAGAGCAATAGGACAGTAGTTCATTGGTTGACTTTTATCACCTTTTTTTGGGATTAGCTGCATGTGGACCTGTTTCCATGTTGTCAGGTAGATGCTAAATGAATAGGATAGATTGATACATTGAAAAGGTGATAGAGGATAGGTGTTAGTTCTGGGGAACAATTTTATAACACAGTAGTTTACCATCAGGACCAGGTGCCTTGTTTGTGTTCAGGTTATTAAGGATGATTTGGAGGTGACACGAAGAAAGTAGTTCTTTTTGAACTGGAGGGAACTTTGCCCCAGGTCATCAATGCAGGAATTAAAAGAGAAGAGTGATGCAAGTAAGTTGGCCTTGTCTTCAGGTGAGGTGACTATAGTACCATCTGGATGTGAGAGTGGTGAAAACCTGGGTGGGCAGAAGTTGCACCCAATGACCTTGGCAAGGGACCAAAAGGAACGACTGCCATTTGGGCAGGAGGTGAGTTTGTGGCATTTGGCCCTTTCAAAGTCTGACTTGAACTTGGTCATGATTCTTTTACAAATGGAGGTTTGGTCTTGAGCCAAATGTGGTAAGAAGAAGTGTTTTCTTCTGCAGCACTGGCACACTTTTTTGAGAACCAAGATGGCGACTGAGAATTTGGGGTGGAATAGGGGATGAAAGTTTCATTCCTGTGAGGATGATTTCTGTTATTCCGTCTGAGCAGGTGTTTGGATCAGAAGAACTGAAGCAGTAGTAATCAGACCATGGGAAGGAGGAATAGAAGTCATGGAAGTCCTCCCAGTTGGCACCCTTGTAGCACCAAAGGATACAGGACTGTAAACTGGTGGGTGAAGGTTGTTCTGTGGCAAAAGAGACATATGAGGTTGTGGTCCGAGTTTCCAAGAGGAGAACCGACAACCACAATATACCTGGGAGGGTTGCCTGTTAGGAAGAGGTCAAGCATATTGGCAAATTGGAGGGGATTGTTAGGTATTCTGGTAGGATGACTGATGATATGAGATAGATCACTGCTGATTTTGAAGACCTCAACATCCCTGCCTGCTTCGGTGAAACTGGTGATATCAGTTGTGGACATTGAAATCCCCAAGAAGGATGACCTCACTACTGGGGTAATTAGATTGCAGAAAGTCGAGCTTTAGAGAGAGAAAGTTGAAGAGGTCAGAGTGGCTGACGGAGTGTGGAGAGCAATAGAGGTAGCATATGAAAAGGGCAGGTTAATTTGGAATAGAAATTTGAAGCCAAAGCAGATCAAACACTTGGGATTCCAGGTTTGCTTTCTCTGGCATAGTATGTTGGTTCTGACAAATGCACAGTTGCCACCCCTGTGACAGAAAGATATGGCTGTGTGATGTGTAGTTTGGGCAGCTGAGGTGTACAGTGGCTGTTGAGTTGCCAGTTGGGGCTCTGAAAGGAATGGTAGTTCTGGTTTAGATGACTGTAGGTGGTGGTGGTGCACATAATTTATATTGCTCTTTAGGCCACTGATGTTGGTGACATGGATGTGGAAACTTTTTGTTTTTTTGGTAAAAATTAGTGTTGGTGGGTGGTTTGGTTGGATTTCTGTTATCTTTTATGATTTTTTGATTGGATTTTTGATTTTTTTTTAACTATTTTGTGTGGGAGAATTTTTCAGATCTGTAGTAAAAACACATGTATTTTGGTTGTGGTCCATTGTGTTTGGTTTGATGGTGCAGTGCATCAAATTCTCAGTTTACCAGTAGTTTTAAACCAGCTAGAAGGCAAGGCAGGGTGGGCACTGAGACAAGCACCCAACTGTGTTTTTATTTTATAAGTTTCATCTGTATTGTGTGCATGAAGTGTGAACTGATGTGTTTAGGACACCGACATAGACAAGTTTTAATATATAATTTTCTATAAATAATTTATAATTTTTTGTCCATATTTACAATGGGAAACAGTGTTGATGATCAACTGAATGTCTGTTTTCTGCTCGAGCTTTTTCAGATTCTATGATATTTTGTGTAAGATGTTTTGCGGAGGTAAGCCTAATCCTCCTCTTTCAAATTTAATGTTATATTTTTTATATAATGAAAACTGTGGTGAATTCATCACTAAAAACACACGTATAACCACACTAATAACCACAGTGATTAGTTTTAATACATATATATACATATACATACATATATATATATATATATATATATATACACATATACATACATATATATATATATATAAAGAGACTATTTTACACAATTTTGTATGACAATTTCCCATACTTTAGGAATAGTAAGAACGTTGCGGTTTAAATTTGGTCTGTGTAGTAGGGCTTCAGCACTTTCTTTATATAGACGTTCATGTTTAAATAAAGATCTATGTAAAAGTTTCAACTTTTCTCAATTTTGAACCAAACCAAAAATTTGGTTATGATATGTTTACGACATCTTTGCAATCTGGGATCATTCTGAACATGAATTACACCTGTTTCTAGCAAAATAAATCTTCTTCACCCTCGCATCAACTTTACGCTAGAAAAAGAATCTCCACAAGGAGATTATCCTTTCTAAATCCTTTCTGGATTTACATATTCAAAGAAAAGAAGATGGTTTCATCGCCACATAAGCCTACATTTTCAGGTCGCTACATTCACAATTCTTCCGCTCATCATCCATCTCAGAAATTTGGCATCATTAAATCACTAGTTACCAGAGCACATAAATTCTGCTCCTCCGAAGAATCTCTAAACCAAGAACTAGAAATAATCAAAAATACAGCCATACTTAATGGATATAATCTTAAAACAACTCAAAAAATCATCAGTTACTTCCCCACACACACCAACCTAGACAAGAAGAAGCCAATAGGATTCCCATACCTTATGTCAAAGGCATCTTCGAATGGCTTTCAAAAATTATGAAGAAATACAATTTGGCCACTACTTACAAACCCATCAACCAGATCTATAACTTGTTACCTTCTCCTAAGGACAAACTCTCACCTCTGATGTTACCTGGCGTTTATGAGATCCCATGTTCTTGCAAATTGTCTTACTTTGGATAGACAGGTAGATCTGTTCAGAAATGCATCTCGGAACATCAAGACAACATTCGTCTTTTCAAACCATAGAAATCTGGTCTCTCTCAACACAGAGTTGAAAACCCAAACCATGGGGTCAATTGGGAAAAGTCGAAACTTTTACATAGATCTTTATTTAAACATGAACGTCTATATAAAGAAAGTGCTGAAGCCCTACTACACAGACCAAATTTAAACTGCAACGACGTTCTTACCATTCCTAACGTATGGGAAATTGTCATACAAAATTGTGTAAAATAGTCTCTTTGTTTTGTTTTTTTTTCAGTTATTTTAATTTACTTCTATAACACCTTACTGCACGCATATTGAGATTCCATTGTAATCATGCACCCTAACTGTATGTTATTCCTAGTATTGATTGAATTACTGTGCTGATGATGTCCCAAGATACTTGGGACGAAATGTTTATGTATTAAGACTAATCACTGTGGTTATACGTGTGTTTTCAGTGATGTTATATTTACACCTTTGACTAATTCAAATATACCAATCAAATATAGTATTCACCTAAATTATTGTTTTCTAACATTCTTAAAACAAACACACTGTCACCCATGCTATGCAGATTTGGTTACAATTAATTGCATTGGACCAATTAAGATGAGCACTGATGTGCTATGCACACTTAAAACTTTCATACATCAATAAAAAAATGCAATTGTATGTCAAATCGATGTGCATTTTGAAGCGCAGGAGCATAAGCCATATGACAGAACACCCAACCAAAATGGGCATGCGATGACACTGCTTGAGAACCTATAATCCACAATAAAGATGAAGCAATGAAGATTGCTCTGCATCCAGTTCAGTAGAGGATAGAGTGTGAAGGAAATTCAAAGCTCTCTCTTGCACTTTTCTCTTAGTTGATACACTCTTGCACTTCTCTTAGGAATGTAAGTTTTCATCCCATTCTTAATTCAGGATCTGGGTTACGAGTGCGTTTTCAACAAAAGTGTACACACACTTTTTTTCTCTTCAAAACCTGAACCCATTACTAAGAGCCCATAGAGAAACACAGTCAATTGTTTGCTGAGCCTCCGCAGCTCAGTTGGTATAGACGAAGCCCACTGGTCGGAAAGGGTTCGATTCCCATCAGTGACACGAGGAACCTATATGTGGTCTCTTTTGCTGAAAAGTGAGTTAGCAGGTCCCAGGTCCTGCATCCCCCCCCAGAACAGGAAAACCAGCCCCATGAACATGCACAGATTACAGTCAGGAATACTTAGGAAATTGTCCCTGCAAGTCATAGGTCTGATTCATTTCATCAGTTATGCCAGTGCTGAGCACGGATAAAATAGGGGAGCTTGAGATGGTGCTGTACCTCCCCATAAAAGGGGCTCATGGCTGTTGTATCATCATGCAAAATAAATAAAAAACTGTTTGCTGAAGTTGTCTGTCAATTACTCTCATGTTATGAGAGTGAGAGTAAATTGTGAGGTCATCAAATATAAAACTTTGTATGTCTACAGTGGGAGGAAGCTGTTCAATGATCGAGTTAACGTTGATAGCAAAAAGTGTAACACTTAAGACAGAGTTGTGGAAAACACCCTGTTCTTGATAATATGGCTGAGGCAGCATACTTCTCACTCTGACTTGGAAAGTTTGCTTGGACAGAAAGTTTTAATAATAAGGTGTCCTCTGAGACCTAGGTTATAGAGGCCTTTTAATATGCCATATTTCCAGGTTGTGTCATAAGCTTTTTCCACATCAAAGAAAACTGAAACCAGGTGTTCTTGCTTCATTTATAAATAAATGCATCACTTATATCTACCTTTCATTTTCTGGATTTTATCCCATACAATTTTTGCACTGGTCATTTGATTAATTGATGAGGTAAACCGGATCCAAGACTGTTTTTGACTCTAATGTCTCACATAATGTGCTTTGGTCCAAGTGTGTTTAAAAGCTATTAAGTTGACGTAGTGGGTTATCTATGAAATATACTGAATGCTTAGTATTGATCTTTTTTAGCTGCCTGACATTCTGGATTTGACCAAGGCTCTGGATAGAGTCGAAATTGAGATGATGTTCTTGGAATGAAGACTGTTGCTGCCTGGACAATGCAGTCTGTTACATACTTTACTGCTTCACTGATAGGTGTTCGATTGACTGTATTAGTATTAAATTTTGCAAGATGGAAAAAAGTGTTCCAGTCAGCCTAGTCCATTTTCCATATAGGCATCCATGTAGGAGAACATGGTTCCTGTGAAAACTGTGCAAGGAACAGGAAAGCGATCGCTTCCATATATGTTTTCTTTGACATTCCGCATGAGCAGTAGAAGAATGGAAGGGGAGCATATTGTAGGAAGGATTGCAGAATATCAGCAGGTAGGCATATGGAAGAAAGTATTATTATTCTAAAGGGAGAGGTCATTTCTTATTGTCAGGGATTTGTTCAACGATACAACTTCATCTATTTGTGTTGCCACTATCCTACAGAATACTGTGACCATTAAAGTTGCCCATAAGAAGTGAGAGTTCAGGCAGTTATTATTATTATTATTCAGGCCTCCATAGAGTCAAAAGACTCATCGTGAGGGGGGGGGGGGATCCTTCCTAAGAAACACAAAGTCAATCAAGACCCATCGAGGGGAGATCCCCCCCCCCCCAAGAAACACAAAGTCATCATACCACTCCTTGAACTCATTGACCGTTCTCGCTCTCACCACTCCATCAGACAATGCATTCCATGGTTCAACCACCCTCCATACAAAGAAACCACTTTCACCCTCTTGCATACAGTTTCCTTTCGTAACTTCCAGGGATGGCCTCTTGTCATCACTCCCTCCCGCTGTTCAACCAAGCAAAAGAACTCCCCAGTGTCAACCCTGTAACCACCTCTCAACAGTTTAAAAGTCTCAATCATATCACCTCTCCTTCTTCTATCCACATAACTCTGCCGTCCACATTCCCTCAGCCGATGCTCATAACTATCATTGCACAGTCCTGAAACCATCTTCGTTATCTGCCTTTGTACCCTTTCCACAGTTAATTTATCCCCTTCAAATCCTGGGGACCAAATCTGAGAACAATAGTCCAAGTGTGGTCTGATCAGAGGCTTATACAACAGAATGATAACCATTTTATCTCTGCAGGTCATTGTCCTTCTCATTATTGCAGCAATCCTCTGTGTTACCTTCACTACCTTTGCAATATGTCCCCTAAATTTCAGGTTTCTATCAATCATCAACCCCAGATCTCATCCAGTTCCCAGATCTTCCTGCAGTTTAACTCCTCCCATTAGAGTATGCAGCATCCCATCGATGTGTCCCAAACCTCAAGACCTTACATTTTGCTGCATTAAACTGATACCCTCCATTCATTTGCCCATCTATCTAGCTTATTCAAATCCTCTTGCAGGGCTGCCGCATCTGCACTATTACAAATAATCCTTCCCAGCTTCTCATCATCTGCAAACAACTGAATATCCCCTTGCAATCCACTGACAATGTCATTGATATAAAGGTTAAACAATATAGGTCCCAGTACTGAGCCCTGTGGGACTCCACTTGTAACCCTATGCTTCCTTGAAACTGTCCCACCATACACAACTCTCTGACACCTACTGGACAGCCAATCCTGAATCTAGTTGACCAATTTGACATCCAGACCCATGTGCTGCAACTTAAATATCAGCTTATCATGTGGCGCCCTCTCAAATGCCTTCGCTAAGTCTAAGAAAATGGCAGTATATGCCTTTCCCTCATCTAATGCTCTTGTAACTTTATCATAAAAGGCTAGCATATTGCTAAAACAAGAGCGCCTCTTCACAAATCCATGTTGACTCTCACAGAGAACATTACCCTCATCTGCCCAATGCGGTATACGGTCCTTCATTACTTTCTCCAAGATCTTACTAACCACTGATGATACACAAACTGGCCTATAATTAGACACTTCCAGTCTGCTACCGCCCTTATGCAATGGCACTATCTTACCTTCCTTCCATTCCATGGGCACCTTTCCAATAGCCAGGTCAAAGGCCCTGTCAGTTCCCTAGCACATTCTCTCAAAACTCGTGGTGAAATACCATCCAGTCCCACAGCTTTATTGACATCCAGAGTACTCAGTATTTGAAACACACTCTCCTCCTGTATCTCTAAACCTCGAACCTTCCCAATCACTCTAACATTAAAACTGACTCCTGCAGGATGAAATACTCCAATAAAGTGTTCATTGAACAATTCTACTATGTCCTCTGCATCCGTCACTCTATTCCCATTTTTATCCCACAATATCATTCTTCCACAGTCATTTCTCCTCCTACTGGCCACACATCTAAAAAATTCCCTAGGATCATAGGGCTAATCTCCTCTCATATTCCAGTTTTGTCTTCCTTACCATAGTAGTCACTCTTCTGGCCTGTGTCTTATACTCTTCATGCATCTTCTCTTCACCTGTCTCCTTATATCTCTTCCATAGCCTCTTTTTCACATGCAATTCCTGTTTAATATTGTTTGTCATTCACTTTACTCAAAATTGTGTCCTCTTGTTCACTCGTGGTATACAACTTACCATTGCTGCTAAATTGCAAGATAAGGTTATACTCGGTGGTAAATAAATTGAACATACTGTAATAAGAAATCTCATGGATAGGCAAATTGCTACTGCTTCCAAAGCAGTATTAAGCTGGACATGATGGAAAGGAGCATGACTGCCCACTAGGATAACTACCTCTTCATGAGCAGAACCGCCTCCAGTTCCTTCCTTTGTACAACAGAAGGAACTGGAGGTGGGTCTTCAGTATGTTTCCTGTAGACAGAAACAGAAAGGTTTGTGTTTCTACAACAAACTCTTGATATCATCGATATTCTGACCCCACATTCCAATGTAAAAATTTTCCTATTATTTTGTCTTTAAAGTCTGGTTTTTGGGAGGATAAGGGCTTACCTTTGAGAGGTTTATATTTATCAACTGTTTTTGGAAAATATGGATGGCCAGTATTTCTCTTCCTCTAGTAAAATATTCAATACATCTTATGTGTCAAGGTCAGTTGGCAAGTTTAATTTACTTTCAGTGGATATTGAAATATCCATTTTTTTTTGGGGGGGGGGGGTGTCTCTGGTGGTTTATCTTTAAGTGATATCTTTGCCATAATCTTTTTGACAAGTGGATTCTCATCAAATGGAACTATTTTTCATGCGATGGATGCACTCTGCGATCATAAAGTTCATGCCTGGTGAAATTATGAGATGCAGTTGATAATTTCTTAGCTGCCACCTTCTTGGCATAAGAGAAACTCAAAACAGGTGTAGTGATGGTTAGTTTCCTTTTTGCATCTTGAATTTTGTTTCTGTTTTAATTTTTTGTATTTCTTTTTAATCGTTCACTTCTGACACGCACAAGAGTAAACTGGATGATCTCCCTAACAGTTGACACATCTAACTTTTTTTTTGCAGAGTAAGATTTGTTATCATACTCTTTACTACCAGATCAGGCACAGGTGGTTTCAGCCATGACAGGCAGTTTAAGCATGCCCATATTTCTGACATTTAAAGCATCTTAGTGGATTAAGGATGTATGTACTAACAGGAGTTGATACCTGCTTTGTTGGAGACTCAGGTGTATCAAAAGTAAGGATGATGTTCCTGGGATGTTATCTGGTTGGAACCAGATAACATCCCTACACATTAGGATGCATGTCACATTTGTTACTCCCTGATATTTAAGCTTTGAACATATCTCCTCATTAGGAACATCAAGGTGATCCCATTTTGATATCACTCCTCTACAAGAATTAAGTGTTTTATGAGGTATTACTGTGATTGGTATTCCATCCAGTGATGTTGCTCTCAGCAGTTTCTCAGAATGTTGCTGACACGTTTCCTCAAGAATATCACCAGAACATAAAGGACTGGTGTGGAATGGATGTAGAAACTGCGACAATATGCACTGGACAAAAAAAGGGTGGAAGAAGATAGTGAAGGAGGCATTAGACACCAAAGGGCAGTGAGCCCATGGGTCGTGATGATGATGATGACACTGCTTAGAAAGAAATCAATGGACAAAGGAGGAATAAACAGCCATGCTGCCCACCTTAATAAAATGTAGGATTTCCTTTTACTACGATGACTGCAGCAATTTTATGGGGCATACTTTCCACAAAGTATATGATAGTGATCAGTGGGAATTTTAGACAATTCTTCTTGTAGGCATGTAATGAGCTCTTGGAATGTTGTGGGGCAGAGGTCCCTTGAGCTCACCCAAAGTTCCAGTTCATCCAACAGATATTCATAAGGTTGAGATCAGGGCTCAGTGGAGGCCAGTCAAGTGTGGTGATGTTCAGGTTCACAAACCATGCAATTACAGCAGAAGCCTTATGACACAGTGCACTGCCTTGCTGAAAGAGACAATAGTCACTTCTGTAGAAACCACAAAGTAGGAATGCCCAAAATGTTCAAATATCTCTTGAAGTTCAATATTCATGGCACAACAAACACAGGTGTGAAACCAAACCAGGAAACAGAGGACCATACCCTCACAATGCCACCTTCAAATTGAATGTTGGGGTTACACACCCTGGAAAGAGACGTTCACTGGGCATCGCCATACTCTTTCATTTGCTTTGAAGAGGGTGTAGCTTCATAACACAGCTTTCCAAGCTTCCATGTCCCACTGTACATGCTCTTTACACCACTGAAGATGATACTGCATGTTGGTTCAGATAAGTGGGGTTTGAATATTGCAGTCCTACAATGAAAATCCATGTTGTGAGCCTTGGTTCTGAATGTTTTTCTGCAGATTTTCGTTCCAGTCGATGCCTAGAACTCTGCATTCAACGGATCAACTGACAAATGCGGTTTTTACATATTATCCTTCATAGTACTCTACGATCACATTCGTTGAGTGTAGTGGAGTTGATTGCTGATTGTTGACCTGAGATGGCCTAATTTGTCAACAATCTGCCAAACAGATAGGCCTGTAATATGGCATTCTATCACAATGCCTCTTTCAAACTCTGTCAGTTCCCTTTTCACAGCCATTTCACCCAGACACAGTGCAACTGTGTCTGGGTGAAATGGAAGAGTATGGGAGCATTATATTCCTCCAATTTATACAGCTACAAACACACCTCGTTACATGGCATGATGCACCTTGCCTATGGGGGGGGGGGGTCTGTTGCTGTCTTTTCAAGCAGTGTATATACTGCATATTTACTGTAGTTACATTCATTTATATGATATGGATAAATGGATAAATAGCTTCACAACATGACACTTAGTGAGGAAAAAGCCCTGGCTTTAAATCCAATTTAGGACTAGATCAACTTTATTAGGACACAACTTGGGCACTGTTAAAAGATAGAAATTTTTCCTCCTCAACAATCTGAGTTGTCATCCATCTATCCATTAGACATCAACAGATGACATATGGTCACTCAGATTGGTGATGTGCCACACTAGTCCTTGGCAGGTGGTCTTGTTGTATGCTATTCTGAAGGTTTCGACTCTGAAGATCAGTCACTCCACCCATTCATCTCATCGACAGTTTACCCCTTCCTGTTTTGCAGTAATTTTACCTTGTATTAATGTTTTGAGAATTCCTCCTTCCATCCTTTCAATGTGTCCAAAGTATTTCAACTTTGTTCTGTCAATATCCTTAAGGAGCATTAAAGTTCTACCAATCTTTTCGAGCACCTATCTATCCGTTCAGTATATGACATCCTCAATAGTTTTCTGTAATGCCACATGTCAAAAACAGCTATCCATTTCCTATCAGACTTGTTTAGGTTCCAGTCTCACATCCATAAACTGCTGTTGAAAAAATAGCAGCATCCAAAATCCTCAGCTTTGTTTCTATGGAGATAAATCGATCCTTGCAGATTGTAGACAAGTCTCTGACTGTTGTTTTAGCCATTCCTAATCTTCTTCTGATGTAACAGCAATTCTTCACCTTAATAATGGATTCCAGATACTCAAACTTGCTGATTTCCTCAATTCTTTAAGGTACACTTGTTTCTCAGGAACTTCTCTGTCTGTTTCCTTTGAGAACCATAATCTTTGTCTTGCTGTGATTGAGGTGAAGTCCTCTGTTCTTATTGATCTCATTAACTATGTCAATAATTTGTCCTAGTCTTTCTTGTCATTACAGAGTACCGTATCGTCAACACACCTCAGATTACTGATCAACTTACCACCTATCCTAATTTCTGTATTAAGCTAATCCAGTGCTACATGCATGATGTCCTCAGCATAGACACTTATGAGGAGAAAGTAGGAAATCTTACCTGACTCTCCAACCTGAAGCCAATCAGTTAATACAACATCGTTGTTACCGTGGTTTTTTTGCTCACTGTATAAGTTAGCTATCAACCTGATTGTGTGTTGAGGAAAAACCCATTATTTTCATTACTTCCCAGTTTCATATGCTGAACACAGTCAAAAGCTTTTGAGTAGTCTATGAAACACATTACCATAAGGAGTCTAAATTCTTTTTACTTTTATATGATCTGTTTAAGGCAAAGGATAGGTTTGGTATTCTTACCTTTCCTAAAACCTGTTTGATCCTCAGGCATCTCTGCATCAACTTTGGCCTCAAACCTATTTAGAATGATCTTTAATAAAATATTGCTTGCATGAGAGATTAAACTAACAGGTCTATAGTTCTTGCAATAGTTCATATCTCCCTTCTTATGTAGTGGTATAAGAAATCCGACTTCTCCCAGTTTCTAGGCCATGATTCTGTCTCCCATATCTCCTTGTAATCAAATCTATGAAACATTCTTATCCCTCCATCCACTGTGGCCTTAATTAAGTCTGCTGGGATTCCATCCACCACGGGCCTTATTGCTGTTGAGCGCTGTTTAACTGCTCTTTTAACATCATGCCTAAGAGAAGGTTTCAAAAGAAATTTTCTTGGTGAGAGAGCTCCTCCAAATTTTCCTTATCCTCTCTGCTGTTATAGTTCCTCAGTATTCTTTCCATCTGTTTTTGATTTCTAGTTCTTCTGTTAGTACTGCTCAATTACTGTCTTTGTTGACATGCAATTTGTACTTAAACTTGTCTTCAGGTCATGAACTAAACGAAACATCCTTTCAGAATTGTGCCTCCTCATCTGGAACTATTACCTCCTCACATTTATTAGTATAGAAATTTTCCTTGTCCTACCTTATGGCTATTCTAACTTCTCTATGTAATCTCTTATATTCTTTAGTCCCTGTGTCTCTTTGTTTCTTCATCTGCCTATTTTCAATTAGATCCTATGTTGAATCTGATATCTGTAGATGTCTTTGGTTTTCTTATTGGGCCGAGATACTTCTTGGCTGTATCCTGTATTATAATCTTGATTCCTTCCCCAAAGCATTTCAGGTGAGTTCTCCTCATTAGTCTCCAAAAGATCATCCAACTGAGTTGATTTTCTTCTGCAAAGAAAATTATGTAAATTTTGCCTCAACAATTTGAGTTCACTCCCCAAAAAGTCAAATCAGCTGAAGATTATAGAATCTTCAGATGTAATAAACACAGAACCCATTGACAGTCTCACTCAGCAGACATGAAAATAAGTAGCATTCTAGCATTCAGCTGATCTAATAAATATTGAAAAAAACTTTTATCTGAACCTCTCTAGTTCTTTGCCCTTTAAAACATGGATATCCAGTGATGTCAACTTACAGCTATCAGAAAAGGTATCATGATGCTCCAATAGCAATTCAGATAAACTCAATTATTCAGAAAGAAGGATAATCCATAAATGACAGTCATTTGACATTTTTAATGCTTCATAAGATTATGACCAAAAAAACATTAAAATAAACCCTAAGAAAGACTCAGTGGAAAGATGGCTCAAGACTTCACAGTCTTAAGGCATCTCTTGCCAAACAGCTTGATCTGTCTCCAAGCATCAAGACCTAGTCCCTGGAGTCAAAAAAATAATTCTCAACTTACACAATGGTGAAGTGTAGTCTACACAACAGGCCATCAGCTGAAACAAGAGATAACTTGATTTATAAATCAAGAGATAACTTGATTTATTAAACTGTTTTAGTTTTTTTACATGGATTTTTGCCAGTATTAATTTAATAATTGATAAATGGCGCCATATTATCGATATGTCACATCTGGCATTACAACATCATCACTAGATTGCACCCCCCCCTGAAAAATGCTCACTCAGTAATTACCTCCAAACCCTCAACATTTTTTTAAAGTCATCTTTCCACAGTCATTTCTCCTTTTACTTGCCACATATCAAAAGAATGTCTAAGGATTTCTTTTGGTCTCATCAGCTAGCTTTCTCTCATAATTAGCATTGGCCTTTCGTATCAAAAAAATAATTCTCAACTTACACAATGGTAAAGTGTAGTCTGCACAACAGGCCATCAGCTGAAACAAGAGATAACTTGATTTATTAAACTGTTTTAGTTTTTTTACATGGATTTTTGTCATTATTAATTTAATAATTAATAAATGGCGCCATATTATCGATATGTCACATCTGGCATTGCAACGTCATCACTAGATTGCACCCCCCCCCTGAAAAATGCTCACTCAGTAATTACCTCCAAACCGTCAACATTTTTTTAAAGTCATCTTTCCACAGTCATTTCTCCTTTTACTTGCCACGTATCAAAAGAATATCTAAGGATTTCTTTTGGTCTCATCAGCTAGCTTTCTCTCATAATTAGCATTGGCCTTTCGTATCCATACAGATCATCCTTCTTGCCTATTCCTTGCACTGCTCATGCTAATCAACCTTTTTTCTTCATAATCCTTCCACAACCTTTTTTTTGTGTACAATTCCTGTTTAATGAAGCTACTCATCGATCTAACTCTTACCTGATTTATCCCTCTGACTATACTTCTTTTCGTCAAACATCCCTTGATCACCTCCCATGCACCACCATCTCTCCCCTCCAAATTCTTATGTCATGGCACTACAGAAAGCTGACTTCTCAGCTTTTCATAATCACCGGCTTTGTAGTTCCACATATATCCTTTCTTAACAGAAAATTCTGTATGCCTAGCAATCGGCATGTCAAGACTACATGATCACTTTCTCCAAGTGTAGCTAGATTGGTTAATGTTAATTTTTCTGATGTAATGCTCAAATCCAGCACTCTTGAACCTTGTGTCCCCTCCATTACATGTTGACTCAGGTAATCATCTCTCAACAGCTGTATGAATTCCATGCCCTCCCTACCTGTGACCATTCCTCCTCTCAACCTATGTCCCCATAGTTGAATTCCCCCGTAATAATTACTCGACCTGCCAATATATGTCATCTACCTTCTCACTTATATCCCCTGGATTATAGCAGCAAAAATATTTTGTCCTGTTGGTCTCTATCTCTCCCAGTTTCCATCAGTAGAACAGTCTCTATCTGTTCTACTGATGTACTTCTACATTTATTGGCTTCAATTACTCTGTTATCATTATAAAAACCCCTCCTTGCTCATGTTCCTTCTGTCCTCTCTGAAGATACCATTCCACCATACCCCTTGCATTCTATTCCAATTCCCATATCATCCTCAGTCAACCAAGTTTTACTAATGCCTATAACTTTCGGCTAAGTTATACTAACCAATGCCTAAAGCTCCTCACCCTTATTTCAAAGTACTGGCATTAGTATATATAAACTGCAATACCCTTCATCCCACAACGTTCTATTTCCCCTGACTCTGCACTTCGGAAATCTCAGTGAACATTTTCTCAAGACTCTTGACACCAAATTCCCATACTGTGGCAACAAACTCACAACTTTTACTTTTTCACATTCTTTTTTGCATGTACTAGCAGCTCTTTCATATCTTCTCACATATGAAACCACAGTTGTCACCTGTTAAATCACTTGTAACAGCGAAACCAAACCTTTTCACCTTAACTCTCTGAATTTTTACAGCATCGCTGACATCCTTAATCTTAGCATTAGGAAAATATGATTTTCTCACCTCAAACACCTCTCTAATCAATGAACCATACAAAATCTGAGCTTTATTCTCACATGTTTGCTCTTCCATACTCTGCTTTCTCTCCCCTTTCTTTTGCTTCTGTGTCATACCATCCATCAGGCATTTCTCCACCACTCAATCTCACATTTTTTTCAGTGGAGAATCCACATAAGTGCACTATCTTTTCCATTACCATTTGATCATTCTCTTCATTTTCCACCATTTCACTCATACCACTTGTAACACTAACTATGCCAATTGCATTAATGTGCATTTTATCTTTCAGCTCACCACTATCGTTCTTCTTACTCTCTTCACACTTTTGGCATTCATTCATGAAACACTCACAACAAACACATTCTTCAGTTATGTTCCCCTTCATAAATTTCTCATGCGAAGGCCATACATTTCTCACACACTACAGGAAACATAATCATGCACTTTAAAATCCCCTACTAATGTTTTGCATATTGGTGCCATGACACACCATGCAATGTACAAGAAAACAAATGTTAAACTTTTGAAAATTAAGCGCACTACTCTTATAAATTATTATTTAGTTTAATCCTTTATCCAAGTGCAAGCAAACAAGGTTTGTGCCTGAAGTATCTTCAGGACTGGGCAACTTGTGGCAAAGGTGGACTAAGTTCTCATCACTTTCCTTAGCATCCCATAATTCAAAGCACATCTCCTTGTGGACATGTATACTGCTATGAATTATGGGAAGGGTCACTACCCAGACCACTGAAGAGACCTTTATTGAGGTCTCTTCAGTGGAAGCCAGACACAGAGGTGATACCAAAGTTGAAGCAATGCAGAACTTATATTTCCATATGCCAGTTGCCAAAAGGTGTCACACTTTATTATTAAATTACTCTGGATTAGAGAAAGATGTTGGAAGTTTTTCCCCACTTGGTTAGACTATAAATTATATATTTAGTTTAATCCTTTATCCAAGTGCAAGCAAACAAAGTTTGCACCTGAAGGACTGGGACAACTCGTGGCAAAGTGATGAGAACTTAGTCCACCTTTGCCACGAGCTGCCCAAGTCATGAAGATACTTCAGGTGCAAACTTTGTTTGCTTGCACTTCGATAAAGGATTAAACTAAATATATAATTTATAGTCTAACCAAGTGGGAAAAAACTTCCAACTCTAACAGTTAATCAAACAAACACTCACAAATATATATTTTCTGCCTTAATTATTGCTAAATACTTCCAAAAAAAGAACTCTGCTTTCAGCAACAAAAATCACCATGTGCACTACTTCAAGCCCTCTCATGGTGATCTCTTCAACAAAAGCCAGCATTTCCTTTTTTTTTTTTTTCCCTAATATTGGCTGTCCTCTCTAAGAACTTGAAAATTTATTTTGCTTTGTTCTGCCTTCTGTGAAACCTTAAGAACAAATAACGTTCCCTCAATAAGATTATTTTTGTATTGGAGTGGAGTATTATAGCTGCTCCTCCCTTATGCAGATCACTGATTCACTTGAATATATATCATCTTATAACTGTTGGTTATAAAATAGTTACAAAAAATTACGCCTCAAAAATGCTCTGTATCCAAGAGCATTTTTGTATTGTTGCTATCACATTCTGTGGCATAATGTGTGTCATATCTCAGTTCTAGTCTGCATTCATCAAAAATCTAATAACCACAGAACTGAGATATGACACACATTATGTCACAGAATGTGATAGCAACAAATAACATTGTTCCAATGCTTACAGAGTAGTTAATACAACATCATTTTTTTTCTGGTCACTATGTTTATATGTACTAGTTTTGAAGTTCTGATAGCATTGCTGTTTTGTAGCTTTTCCTTTTTTTTGAGAGGATTTCATATATGTAAGAACAACCTTGAAATCTTATACATTGAGAAAAAAACCACTTTAATGTTGTAATCATGAAGAAATGTTGCAACTTTGTCTGAAACATTTTTAATGTAAGGCATTTTTGAAATCCTGTTTATTTGAAACAGTTGTGAGAGACATCAAGAATTTTTTTATTTTCTTTGGTTCATACCCATTGAGAGTAAGAGTATACCTCAGGTAATTCATCTACGTTCATTACTGCTGTTGCATTTCCTTTATCTGCTTTGACAATGATGACATTTTTGTTACATTGGAGGCCTGTCAGATAAGAATTTCACAGGCTCCATAAATTTACACTCGTACCATGTGATGTAAACAACAGGTACCTTTCCACATCACTATCAGTTTTTTTTTTATTGTTTTTTTTTATGTATCTTCAAAGAGTGTTCAGGCTACTATAACAGCACTACATGATTAAGCTAACACAGGGGACTTCAACCTTTCAGACAGTGTGCGCCGCATTAAAAATTTCAATGAAGCCCAAAGGCCACTAAGTTATACTGTGGTATTTAGAATTGTAAGATGCTTTCCAGATTCACAAAGAACACTGTGCATTTGATACTTTACATAAAATCCTATAAAAAGAAACAAATTCAGCTTTAAGAGCATAGGTAGAAGTCAGTTCATGATAAGTAAATACAATCAATACTTGAAAAAAGATAATTTAATGAAGAAAACATTCATTTTTTACAATGTCAATGGGAAACTTGGCAATGCTTTTCCTTGACTAGCTTGTCAATGTTGGCATCAATGTTGGAAGTTGCTATGCGCAGAGTATTCTCGAGATGTTAGTCCATAATCTGAGTTCTTGTCTTGGACTTCACATGCTTCATTTTGGAGAAGAATTGCTCACATAAGTGTAAAAACTCGATTGTAGCTTAAATATTCCAAAGCACATTACATCGAATTTTTTACTTAGTCTCTGTATATTTTGTATTAGATATTATTGTAAATAACTCTCTAGAAATTAACTGTAATAAGAATTAATAAGACTGTAATAACTGTAATAACTTTAATAAGAATCTTTTAGAGTGTTAAAAACAAAGGCAATGTTTTGAAGCCAGAGCTTTATCTACTAGATCTACATGGGGGCATAAGAAAGGTTGTTTATGAAATTTTGTATGTATGAGAAAGGCTTACAGGCTCTGTGTGTGTAAACATCTCCAAAGACTGTCTGAAAGGTTCAACCAACTTTCCGATGTCCGGCAACTTACAATCAAAAGAAGGCACAGAAGAGAACAAAGAGCGGGTCGAACTTGAAACTTAAGATGAAAGAATCATGCTGAATTCTTCTGGGGTTACAAACTTTGTGCGAGGTCTCAGAGAAGGCATAATAAAAAGGGACAGGGCCAAGCATAGGGAGGCTGCCTGGTTCCAGACGTTGCCAGAGAGCTTCCCGCTTCCAGCAGTTGCAGAGATAGAGCTTCTAGGCCGCAGACAGGGCTTCAAATTGCCGAAAGGAAAAGTTCCAGTCCAGAAAGAGGGATCCTGGTTGACAGTTGGCGGCAGTTCAAGCTATTTCGAGACAGAAGACAAAAGATGCAGTCGTGCAGGCATTTTTGGCGAGCCCAAGCAGAGGAGAAAAGACGAGGCAAATTACCTGAAGCACCTTCGCTCGGAAGTTTTATTCTTTTCGCCGTGGGAGAATAACCATTGCCGGAGCTGTACGAGTCCACAGTCCACTATGTTCCCGATGAGGTAATTCTGAAGCCAGATTCCTGAAGGAAGCTCAACATCTGAGATGAGAGAATTGCCTTGGAACTTTTTGTGCAAGACCTTTGACTGAATGTGCGATACAGAGCTTTTGTAAGTTATATATACCTTTGCACAATTCCTCTTATAATGTGTTTTAGTTGGACAATTAAGATTTAGATTAACAGTAACAAGAAGTGTCATTAAGAGAATCTATTGGCATATTTGAAGTTGATATAAAGTTTGTAAAAGTAACTTAACAGAGAGGTAGCTAACCTCTTTGTAAGTAAACTAGGAGTTTAATAAGTGAAAATTGTAAGCAGAGAGTAAATAAGTTTTTGAGTTAAAGAGATTAATTATTGTTGAAGTAAAAAGGTTCTAATTTATGCTAAAGAATTTTTATAGATGGATAGAGAAAGCAATCTCCTAATGTTTAAATTCGTGTATATTTCATAGTAATGTAAATAAAAATGTTTTGATTTTTTTGTTAAAAGAGTGCTGCTGTTTGTTTATTTACAACTGCACTGTTTCTAAATAAATCGGACTTGTGAGCGGGAAACTAAGTGAGCTAGTCGAAGCGTAAAGTTAAGTAAAAGAATAGCCCACGACTGTTTGTGTAAAGTTTTATTCAAGGAATTTGTGTTAGACAGAGAAATCTGCCACCCATATTATTGAGTTTTATGCTAATTAAATGATATTAGTGGCACAGTCTAAATTAAATAAATTTTCTAGTATCTTAGGCATAAGACTCATAGTGCGAAGGGTAGATAAACATAGTACGTAATAACATAAACAAGGAAGATTCTGAGAGAGAGAAAGCACACACAGCTAATTAGAATAAAGATAAAAAGATATTACATATATAAGAAAATAAACCAAGAGATAATACAAATAATATTGAAAAACAACACCCTTCATTACATAAGTATGTGCTTCCTAACAAAGCGCACATCTTCAAAGCATACCGGCGAAGATTAGGGAATGCTTCCTCAGAAACGTAGTCTTTGTAAAATGTAAGCTAGGGCACATTGAATACTTTTTCTCTCAAAGAAGAGTTGTTTTGGAGTTCAAGCAGCTCCATTTGTACTGAGCTTGGCATTTCGGCAGCAGTGACACTGAATGGCATTGAAAATAAATCTAAAGAAGACTGTTGGTTACAAAAATCACTAAATCTCTCTTTGAACTCACTTCGCAACACGGCTAATTTTGTAGCGTATTCATCAACAGACAAACAGTTGGACTCAGCGAGAAGCTGAAAATGAGTTAAGTCTTTTTTTGCGAGTTTGAGCTTGGCCACAAAAGCTTTGATAAGATCAAACAGAGTGTGCACAAGTTGATCTTTGGATTGTAGCCACATATTTAGGTCATTCATATGCAACGAGATGTCGGTCACAAAGGCAAAGTCTGTCATCCACTTTGGATCATTAAATTCCACAATCGGATTCCCCTTGGTTTGTAGGAATGGCCGTATTTCGCTCCTTAAGTTAAAGACTCTTTTAAGAACCTTCCCTCTGCTCAACCAACGCACATCACTATAATAAACCACATCACCTTGATCTGCTTCGCACTCTTGGGTCAAAACTCTCGGAATTGACGAAGATTCAATCCTCTTGCCCTAATAATGCTGACAACAGTTACAATAACTTTTATGACATTCTCAAATCCAATAGTTTTCATGCACAAATTCTCCTGGCGGATTAAACGGTGGTAATGGATGAAATCTTTTCCTTCTAGTTCCGGTTCTTTCCGTACAGGCACAACAAACCCTTCGTTCTTTCCCACCATAGCAGGGGGGCACCATCAGTTACCACACCCTTGAGGTTGGTAAAGCTGAGGTCGAAATGCTGGAGCGTTTTCTTGGCGGCTTCAAGAATATCAGTGCCTTTCATTGTTCCCTTCATAGGTACGAACCCTAGCAGTTCTTCTGTCACAGTGAATTGTTGATCAATGCCACAGACAAAGATAGCCAGTTGTGCTGTATCCTTCACATCTGTGCTCTCTCATCTAAAGCAAGTGAATATGACATAAATTTAGACGACAGTTTTTTTAAAGTTCCTTTAATGTCATTGGCAAGTTCTTCCAATAAAGAACTTGTCATGAAGAACACGTCATGCTGGAGTTACCCCCAGACAAACTCGGTTTTTTAAACACCTCCTTATTATTTGGACACAGAATTTCCCCAGCAGCAATGAGACACTCTTTCACAAACTCACCGTCCAAGAAGGCTTTTAATTTTTTTCAAATATTACTTTGATGCACACTTCACTCTCTTCCCTCTGCCTTTTAAATGTACGCTGTTGGCATTTTAAATCAACTTGGAGACGGTTCATTGGTCCACACGAAGCTGCCCATGAAAATGACCAAAAGTCGATGCATGCTTTGTCTCATAATGTTGATTTATATTGTATTCTTTTGATACTGACACTGACTCACGACAAATTAAACATACTGGCTTATTGTCGATCGGAAAAAAAATTACAGATTGGTCCACTTTTCATTAAAAACCCGACAAGATCATTTGATTTACACTTTTTACTCATAGACTCATAGTGATGGAAGATGAACCCAAAAAATGATCCAAAATGGCCGTGTAACGGTTATTATCCACTGGATATGTCTCACACTAATGAAAAAAGTCTGGCAATATAAAACCACAATAGACTATGGCTGACACGACGAACCTGCATGCGCTTATACACGAATATCACACTGTTCACGACTGACTGATTGTGGATGAGATTCTCTTATATTTATATGAAAATAATGAAGTATCGAGAACCTTCGAGATGTATCTGGAAGGCACTAAACAGCACTAATGAACTACTGCTTCAGCCATCTACCTGCGACATTAGTACTAGTACTTAAGTACCGCTTGGTGCTGGTACGTGGCTGAAGAAGCATGCCTATTTAATATTTATTTTTATAGGATTTTATGTAAAGTATCAAATGCACAGCGTTCCTTATGAATCTGGAAAGCATCTTACAATTCTAAATACCGCAGTATAGCTTAGTAGCCAGTGGGCTTCATTGAAATTATGTTTTATTTAATCGCGTTTTAATGTTAAGTAGTTATTTTTTCAAATGTTGGAAGTAGATCCTTGGATGAGTTGAATAAGTTTTTTTTAATTTTGCAGAAGAAGGTGGCATTAAGGTTGTATTTCTGTAGTATTATGTTTATTTTATCTGATATACCTTTAATGTATGGAATGGCAACAGTTTTATTGTAATTTAGTTTATTTTTGTTTTTTAAGTGGAGTCTTGTGAAGAATTTTCTTGATAGGTGGTATTTGTAGCCATTTTTCATGAAGGTATTCAGATAACTTTTAATTCATGTTTAAGTGCTTGTTCACTGGAGCAAATCTTCAAAGCCCTGTTTTTTAGTGTGTTAATATATGAAGGGTGCAGGGGAAAAACAAACTTCAATCCACGATATTGACTTCCGAAAAAAACGTAATTAAATTTTCCTTGTTGTCAAAATGCAAGTAAACAAAATAAAAATAATAGATATGGTACATTCATGTATATTAAGCATAATTAATTTAAATAGTACTTAAAAATTAAAAAAAAACAAATGGCAAATAATGGCCTGAAGGCCAAATTGGACTGAAGTTGTTTTTCTCCTGTACCCTTCATATTTGTTTAACTAAAAGGAAGTTTTTAGTTTAACTAAAAGTAAAAGAAAGAATAACTTAAAATTGGTTTGCATGCCATTTATATACTACAAGTTTAGTGTTTCGGCTAATTTCTCACACATTTCATATAAATTTGTTATATATTTCCAAATTAAATTTGCAATCTTCACTAAAGACTGTGCCTAAATAGCTGAAAGATTTTAATGTTCTATAACAGGGGTGTGTGGCTCGCGACCTGCATGTGGCTCACATCCACACATCATGCGGCTCTTTGATCTACCAGGAAAAAATAAAGAAAAAGAGAAGAGGAGACAACAAAAAAGAGGAACAATATAAAAAAAAAAAAAAAAGAAGAGGAGAGAGAGAGAAACAGGGTTAATAAAAATTACTGAAATAAAAAAGTTTAATTCGAAACTCATTAAATAAAGTTTACTTTGAACAATTAGAATAATTTTAAAGTTGAAACAATAATTTTAGTTACCTATTTACTAGAAGAGGCCTTCCTTGTATCCATTTTCTTAGTAAGCTTGTTAAAATTAGGTGTGTAATTAGTCAAAGTAGTTCTTACAAGCACATCACGACCTCACCATGCACACACTCACTCCCGTACCATTGCATCAGTCAAATGTTGCGGCTCTTTTAAGTCTTACTGGAATTATTTTGGTTCCAAAAGAATGAGTAGTTGGCCACCCATGTTCTATAGGTTCTCCATTCAGAATGCAGGTGAAATTTTCTATGTTCCTGCCAAGTTCATATTTTGGTCTTTTTGCTGCTGATTTCATGTCAAATTTGTTACAACTGTTATTGCAATTTAGTCAGATAACCCTGCAGTCTTCAACAACATCATCAGCATAAAGCAAAGAGCTAAGCTGATATCTCCAATTTTAATATCAGGTTTAATGCCACTTTCTTTCATAATGTGATCCATATTGATGATGAATAAGAAGAGAGATAATGTCCTATCCATGATTTTATATTAAAACATGTTCCTGTATTTCTTTCAACTGCAACGTACAACTTAAATATAGACTATATGTTGCTGTGTATAACATTCTATTTACCCCCAAATAATTGTAGTGCTTTGAAAAGCTTTCCTCTGGACACCTTGTCGTATGACTTTTCCAGATCTACAAAACTTAAATACAGATTCTTATTATATTCCTATGATTTCTCAACTATTTGGCATAAAGTGAAAATCTGATCTTGATGACCTCTATTTTGCCTGAACCTAGTTTGTTCTTCTTTAAGTTTCTCTTCCACAATTTTTCTTTGCCTCTTTACAAGTATGCTTGCATAAATCCTGTAATTCTGACATTAAGCTTTATTCCCTCTTTTACAGATGGAAACTATGAGGCTACTCCAATCATCTGGAATTTGGCCTTCGGACCAGGCCAGCCATTGCAGAACTTTTTATACCATTATATTTAAGCATTTCTAATCAAAAAATATCATCTACTTCAGCTGCTTTTCCATACTTCAAGTTACTGATGGCTTTTTCTTCCTCAATTATTGATATGTACACCTGTTTGATTCGTCTTGAAAATTTTCTCCAAAACAACACCTAATTACTAATATTCCGTCACTTGTTTCATTTAACAGTCTTTCAAAGTAATTACTCCAGATATCTAGGATATTCTTATCTACAGTTTTCATGTCACCTTTATCATCTTTGATTCCTTTTACAGTACTCTTTCTTCCATTTCTAAGATGTTCCAATAGGCCACAGAACATTTTACCACCATTCTGATATTTATTTTGTATATTTTTACCAAAGTCTTCCCATGACTTTTCTTTAGCTACTTTCACACACAGCTTTGTTCTCTTACATTTTTCTCTGTATTCTTTTAGAGCATTTGACAATTGATTTGCAAGGAACTTTTGGTATTATTATTATTATTATTATTACCACGGGCTACTCCAGGAGTCCTTAGACTCATCGAGGGAGGCCCTAAACATCATGTTCACATAGCTGTTCAACATTCTCACAGTATCTATCATACCTCGCCTTGAACTCGCTCACTGTCTTAGCACCCACAACAGACTCTGGCAGCTTATTCCACCCATTTACCACTCTAAAAGTATGCTATCTTCTTGTCCAGGATTGCTTCTTTAACTTCTTGTGCCGACATTGGTGCTCTCAATTTTCTATCCTTGCAGACTTTACCACTGTTAGATATTGAATGGAGAACTTCTTGACAAGTTATTCATTCAGGATCTAACATCTAAGCTTTACAAAATAACAAAGAAATTTGCATAATACCTGCTTACCAGCGGAAGGTGAGAAACGCCTAAGTTGTTGTATGTGAAAGTGTATATCAGTATGTATAATGTATTGGAATTATTTACTATCAAACGGAAAGCTAAAATCAAGAATTATGTCAGATTAGCAATTCATGTAAAGGAATAATGGCTTAACTTATGTATTAATAAGCTATCAAAAAATTGTAAGTCGCCAGGTAAGAAATTATTAATAGGATCAACGGTCACGTCTAAGCCGCAAGTGCCTGTCATAACGCCAAAGGCTGACGTAAGTGCTTTTCTTCAAAAACAACACCTAATAGCAAGGAGGGAAAACAAGGGATCAACCTAAGGGTGATGTAAGTTATGGATTGTGCAAAAAAACAATACAGAAAAAGAGGGTGCTGAGAAAGGTTATTTAAGGCGATACGTGCCAAGCTCTAGGCTTTTTTCTGTTTCTTCCAGGATTTTTGGAGATCGAGGACTCTCGACGAGTGATCGGAGATAGGACAAGCCGAGGGTGCTATGTCGACGGACAGCCGGCCATATTCATGACTTGCACTGAGAGGTATTCTGCAGAGACCCGTACGAGAATCAACAGCTAATGTAGAATGGTACCAAATGCTGAATGACCCACCCGAGCGAGCAGAGAAGACTCGTAATTCCAGCCATCTCCTGATTTGTGTCCAGTAGCAGAGAACGGAACAACTCAGTCACGAGACCTGACCCAGAACCAGCCAAGATGAAGGATGACCTGAGCAACACATGGCAGCTAATAGACCTTCAGAGGGACTTGGTAAAGTAAAGATCCTTTTGTTTTATATCTTGAGATTGTTTGAAGGTAGAATTTGTGTCTTGATAAAGCAAGACTGAGAACATTTTAGAGAACTTTGACAGGATAGAGTAATTTGTACAGCCAATTCTATTAGAAAAAGAATTGTATAGGATAAATCTCTAACTTGTATATGAGTGAAGTAGTGAAAACCCTTTGTTAATTGAGTAAATTTAACTAAGAGAGAAATGAGTTGTGAAATATCTATTTAAAGTAAATGTGAATGAAGGAACTCGACTTGAGTGTGACACTGTTTAATTATCCATTTGTATTACATGATTTCTGCATGTCATTTTATGTAAGAAGTTAGATCAGCATTGAACAGTTTGTATAGCTTAGCATAAGACATTCACTTAGCTAGCAATTCAGAAGTTTTGATAACTTAATACAAGAATTAATGTACCTGTCTTTTAGAATTAATAAACATGTTTTGTTATTTGAACCTGAGTCTTGCCTGAATTCGAGGTGTCAAACTACCATTTGTGAAAAATAGAACCAAATAGTGGGAAGGAGTTTAGATAATTATATAATTGCAATTAGATACCGAGATCTATATATATGGCGTGTGAATTCTAGATTAACGTATATGCCTAAAACCTAGAAATATTTCCCTGAGCCTGAATTATATTCTTGTGATAGGAAGCTGGCTGGCACAGTTAAAATATAAATTTGCCAGTTTCTCAAGAGGAAATATCCCTAGGAGCCAAACCAGGTCATATATTAAGGAGAAAGATATAAAATTAAGGTAGAAGGATATAGAGAAGACTGGATTAATTTGGATCATACTTAAATACGTACTCTAATAAGGAAACGAAAATACAGAGATGTAACACCACGTTTCCCTAGCTGAATCAACCAATACTTTCTCCAGAGTTTGCCATAAGACTCCAAGGTTTGGTTCTTGTTTTCAAACTGTTTCTTTTTTCCTGACATTGTAGAAATAATGTCTGTATAGTAAAGTCTGCAGTTCAATGTAAAAGCTGCTCAACTTTAATTATTTTCAAAGCTTTCTTACATATTGTTCATTTGAATGTGATATTCATTTTTTATCCTACTTAAAACTAAGTGATGGTTACTTCCAATTTTAAATCCTATGTACACTCTTGTATCCTGAACAAGCATGGATATATAACTATTAACAATAAAATAGTCAATGGGACATTTCTTATTTCTTGCATCTTCTCTCCACATGAACTTGTGCACATCTTTATGTTTGGACAAGGTGTTAGTAATGACTAGTCCATATCCCCGAGCAGAAATCTAGTAGATACTTAATGCTATTATTAGCTTTGACCTCTTCTCCAAATACTCCCAAAACCTTCCTATATGTCTGTTAAGATTGATTTCCTACTCTAATGTTTAGATCGCAAACAAGGATGACTTTTTCATTTTCTTTATGTCAGCTGCTTGCCATAATGACTTAAAAATTCTTCCATTTCTTCCTTAGAAGAATCTTCTGTAGGACCATAGGCAAATAAGTTTCATTGTCCATTTCCCTATTTTGAAATTTGTTCACATAGCTCTGCTTGAAACTACCTGCCAATTAACTTGGATAAAGGATTAAACCAAATTTATTATAGTCTAACCAAGTGCAAAATAAACTTTCAACATCCTTCTCTAAATCCAGAGTAATTTCATAATAAGATGGCACACCTTTTGGCAACTCCTATAGGTAAAGATGACCTCTCCATTGCTTCTGCCTTGGTATCTCCACCTCTGGGCCTGGTTGCCACTGACGAGATCTCAATAAAGGTCAAAACTGGTTTGGGTAGTGGCCCTTCTCTTAATGCATAACATTATACATTATCCACAAGGAGATGTGTTTTGCATTATGGGAGATACCGAGATAGGAGTAATAATAGCTTGGTCCACCTTTGCTCTGAGTTGCCTGGTGTTGCACTACCTTTCCTCAGTCCTGAAGATATTTTCAGGTGCAAACTTTGTTTGCTCACACTTGGATAAAGGATTAAACTAAATTTATTATAGTCTAATCAAGTGCAAAATAAACTTTCAACATTTTTAGACCAACTTTTCTGCTTTCATGATAGAGGTCTTCTATCATTATATTAAAGTCTTCTGGAGTGTTTGCAAAAATTATGATATCATCTGCATATGTGTGTTAAGCTTCTGTTATTAATTTTTAAATCAAGGTTTGTCCAGTTTAAATATTTAATATTATTAAATTAAATTATGTTATTTTATAATGCAATCATATAATGATATATAATGTAATAATTATGTAATGTTATATTATTAAATTATTATAAATTAATAAATGTTATTGATATTTTATTGCGACTCGTGTGAAGTTGGATTGCTGCTGTTGTTGTAGTGTGGTACATTTCCTGGAGGAGGTCCATATATTCTCCAGGAACTCCCTGATTCTGGAGTTCCTGGAGAATATATTTTTCTCCAGGAATTCCAGAATCAGATTTTTTTGATTATTGCATTAGTTTTGATGGAGTGAAATGCTTTTTTATAATCAATAAAGGCTAAACAGAGAGGCAATTAGTTTTCTTCTGCTTTTTCTATTATTTGTTTTATTGCATGAATATGAGCAATTGTGTTAAAGCCTTTACGGAATCCTGCTTGTTCTGTTGGTTGATTTGAGTCTAGAAGAGGAGTTAACCTGTTTGTTATTACTTTTGTGATAATTTTGTATAGATTAGAGAGAATACTAATAATACTGTACTTATCTCACATTAAATAAACAATAATAAAAAAACAATGAAATGTTTAATACTAATTTGTTATATTTCATTTAAAAAACAAACTAAAAAACAATATACCTACAAAGCAAGAACTACTTGATGTCTTTCTCCAATTTGCCACAAAATAGAAGCCAGAGCTCTTGTAAGAGCTTCCATCTGCACCTTCTTATTTGGCCTAAGACTTGAAAACATTATTTAATCAATAAAAATATGGAATTCAGATTCTAAGATCCACTATGAATATATATTGAACTTTTTAAATGAAATATAATATAATGGCAGCTTTACAGACTTAACAATAAATCCTTTAACAAACATATGCGGCTTAGTACTGCATTATTTAAAAGGAATGTGCTTTAAAGTGATTATGTAATCGCCATTTTATTAATGTATTTGGTCCACACTTCCAAACAGCATTATTTCAACTTGACTGTTTTCAGCAGCAGATAGCCCATGATATCTGAAGAGCATATAGAGAAAAAAAACTATAATATTATATTGCCCAAATAAAAATATTGCTATTAGGACAAACCTCTTTGTGGAATAAGGAAGCATGATATATGACATTTGAGATCATCTATCTTAATACCTACGGAAGCGAAACATGGATCATGAAAAGGAAAGATGAAAAACAAATTCAAACAGCAGAAATGAAGTTCCTCAGAAAAACAGCTGGATATACCAAGTGGGACCACAAAACAAATGAAGAAATCTTACAATCCCTGAAAATAAAACCAATTAATCACTACATAAGACAGTATAAACAAAAATGGCTAGAACATTTAAATCGAATGGACAACAGCAGACTACCAAAAATATTATACAGATACAAAATAAGTGGAAAAAGAAGAATCAGAAGACCAAGAAAGAGATGGCATGAGACCAGAACAGGCCACATGGCCTAAATTCCATGTTAGGAAGAAGAGAATATCAAACTTTCATAAAGTCAAACGATTCAGTGTAGGAGGTCCACACTCGCATGCCAAAAGATCAACAAACTGTGTGTTAACCCATTCAGTTACTGCACTCACCAGACTTTCAGGTAATGCATTCCACTCACCAACCATTCTCCATGTAAGGAACCTGCTCCTCGCTTCCTTGCTAACACCCTTATTACATAGATTCAGGGATATCCTCTTGTTCTACTCTTGTCTCCCTTTATTCTATGAAATTTCTCCCACATAGGAAGATTTTTTTAATATATTTGTAGTAACACTTCTTTACCACTGATGCTTCTAATGGTGCTTATCTTCAATCCTATAGAATTTGAGTTGTTCCAGAAAGTTAACTATTCACTATAATCAGGCACTGTCCTAGCTGGCATGACATTTATCTTTTATGTAGCATGTGGTTTAAGCCAATACAGAATACAATTTGGTCAGCTAAGTTAGAAATTGTTAACCTATCCTTGTATCCAAGTGGATGTCTAGTAACAGGGTACACTTTGAGATTAGATACAAGGTTAAAAGCCATCATCAATTCTCCACTTTCTTTAATTGTCAAAGTTGCCTTCCAGCTGTCTTATTAAGTAATCACACCCTACAATAACATTGATGGCTATTTACAGTTTTAATCCTCGAAATGTTAAGCACTCACTTTTATAATAAACTGACTTAAATTATGCACTATCACATTTTCAGTATACAAGGCACAAGCTGTATACAAGAAGACATTAGTGTAAAAATATATCGATAGTGTCCTCTGTGCCCTTGTAAATATTCACACATATAATTTATTTGTTAGTTGGTTGTCATCGTCAACTGTGCTTTTGTACTACCCTAAGTTTTACTGCACCTTAACTTCTATCAACTCTACACAGATAAGACATTAACCCGCCTACCAGTTAATCCTACCAAGTCTAATTTTTATCCCCCCCCCCCAACAGACCTAAAATTGGCAGCCTATTTAATATATGCAGCTCACCAACTCTCGCACAAATCAGTCAAAAAATGTATATATAATTTTATATAAATAAAGTAAAAGAAAATTTTATTTTTTTATTGACTGCACCATTCTGATTTAATTAATGTAGTTTGAGGTAAGTTAAGGGAGGAAAACAAGAAATTTTAACTATACACAAATTTACTTTAATACAAATCATGGCTAACCAAAATTTAATATGCACACAGGTTCACTAATTTTTTGAAGACAGTGCACTAACTAGAGAACAGGCAAGGTAGTTACTAAACAAAACATTTTTATTCTAAGCAAAAAAGTACAATACACATACAATTAGGAGAAATAATCTCTCTAAGCCCTTTCACTTACTAGGAACGCAATATTTACATTCAAGCTCTCAATACACTCATTGCTTAGTTACCTCAATTTGCAATACCAACTAACTTGACTTATATAATTAATAGTTCCCTATATCACAACTAAGCACATATTCATTCTTTAAACTAACAAGTTAACATTTAAACTTCCCTTAAAGACATTGACTTAGTTACATACAATTCCCTATAAGCACACATACAATATCGATTTGTAAGCCCTTGTCATTAACAAAACAGTGCTTACTTACATAAACCCTTGGATAGACGGTCCAATCAGTTAGCACAACCTTTAGTTGAATTGATTTGACGTTGTGTCCTGTTCCTTGGTGATTGTAGCTGTTTGAAAGATTCTGGCAGTCCTGGAAGTTTCCAGGAAAGCTAGTGTTGGAATTTCTATCTGGAACTTGCTGTCGTCACCACGAATTCTGTGGGTACCTACGCTCGCATAGCGTGTCCTTACTTCCTCGGAACTATCGAATTACACCTCTCCTAAACCCATGTTTGAAACATGTCCTTGGGACCAGACAGCACTGGGAACCTATTATCTGGAGACGAAAATCAAAAGGTGTCAAGAGACGAGGGAGAGAAAAAAAAAAAAGCCAAAAGACCTTCTGGTTTGTCTCAGTCCTCCTTTATACAATTCCCAGTCCTTTGTTCTTTACAAAGTTGTTTTCGGAATTAGCTGCCAGCGTGATGACGTCATTCTGTTCCTTCCGTTGTTTGGTGCCTTTTTCTAACATCATATGACCTTGCGACCTCTTGTTGTTGCTTCATCATCATGATAATCTGATGATGAATTAACCCAATAATTATTGGATTAATCCCTTACTTATCGTTTTACATACAGGACAATTTACATTGATATTTTTTTGCACTTTTACAGCAAAATTATTTACTCGTTTTAGTACAACATAATTTCTAAAATTCAAAATATTCAGAAAACCCTGTAAAATCGAACGCAAAAAAAAAAAAAAATGTAACAAAAATTTAATTATGCAAGAGATTTTACATTAGCAGCATACATGAGAGTTCAAACTAATTTTAACTTATAAATTTGAGAGTTAAGATTGAAATTAAAAACTAATTAATAATTAATCAGAGACCACAGATATGGCAGGTTTATAAAAAAATTATAGGAGTGAATGTATAGGTTACACAACGTCTTAATATCATTATTTTTTACATGATTATGCCATTGATGTCACCTATACATTCACTCCTATTTTTTTTTATAAACCTGTCTGATTAATTATTGAGCCTCTGTATCTCAGTCAGTATAGACGAAGCCCTTTGGTCAGAAAGACCTGGGTTCGATTCTCATCAGTGATGTGAGGAACCTTTATCTGGTCTCTTTCAACTAAAGGTGAATTAGCTGATCTCATATGGAAGTAGGAAGTTTTTTTTGCCCAGGAACTCTGGTTTTTCATAAGCTAGAACAGGCAAACTGGCCCCATGAACACAAATGGATTGCAGTCATGAATACGCACCAGCCATATGCCGGTCTCAAGCCCAGATCAAATTGGGGGGTTGGGGAAAGCAACGGTGAACTACCCTGTAAAAAAAATCTTGCCAGGAATACTTTTTGGGCAGTGTCTACAAAGTCACCTACAGTTGGAAAAAAATGTAGGTGACTGAAAGGAAAAAAAACAGGATTAATTATTGATTAGTTATTAAATTTCTATCTTGATTCTCAAATTTATAAGTTAAAATGAGTTTGAACTATCTTGTATACTGCTAGTTTACTCTTTTTTTTGTTAATTTTTTATTGATATTAAATTATACTCAAAATACTTTGGACAGACTGAAAGGAGGAATTCTCAGAATAGTGATAGAAGATAAAGTTCCTAGAAAAAGAGGAAGTGGTAGACTCTCAATGAGATGGATGGATGGATGGTGTCTGGAGTGACTGATTTTCAGAGCGTTGAAGCCTGCAGTAAAGCATACAACAGAGCCACCTGGTGAGGCCTGATTTGGCACATCACCGAGCAACAGAGTGACCCTATGGCATCTGATGATGATGTCCAATGAATAGATGGATGGAAGAAATTATATTCTTGTTTCATCCTTTATCAAAGTGTAAGCAAATAAAGTATGCATATGAAGTATCTTCATGTACAAACTGGTATATAGAGGCATACAATTTACCATCAAAATCGAAAATCAAAACTCGCTCCCGTTCCTAGACATACTAGTCACATGTCTTCCTTCAGGCAGACTACCCTTCATGGTCTACCGAAAACCAACACACACTGGCCAATACATACATACTAATTCATACCACCACCCATCACAAAAATATGGAGTCATTAACACCCTTAAAAACAGAGCTACAACAATTTGCTCTAACCAGCAAGCCCTGAATCAAGAACTAAAAATCATCAGCAACACATTCATAAATAATGGCAATAACAAATATACTATTTATAAAATACTCCATAAAACAACAACAAAAACGAATCTAGATTACAGTAAAACCATAGCCATCCCATACATTAAAGGGATATCAGAAAAAAAAAAAAAAAAAAAATCAACAGAATCCTACAACATTATAACCTCAATGCCACCTTTAAACCACCCACTAAACTTAAAACCATATTCAGCTTCTCTAAGGATCCCCTCCTCCCATTGGCACATCCTGGAGTCTATTGCATCCACTGCACCTGTAACTTACGTACATTGGTGAAACAGGATGGACAATCCCTATACACAAGAAAGAACACATTAGACACATTAAATATAACCATTATGGTGAAGCAGGCCTCTCAGATCACGTGCTCAACACCTTACACCAAATCAACTGGAAAAGCACCCACTCTTTACACCACACAAAAACCTGGTATGAAAGGAAATTTAAGGAAGCCTGCAAAATCCTGATAAACCACCCAAATATCAACAACAAAGATGGCATGAAAATCCCAAGGATCTGGATGGCACACATTCAGTCCACCTAATATATAAGATCCAGCATGTCAGGACTCTAGCCAATCTTCAGCTAGTATTAGAAACCATTCCATACCAACTGGCTGGAATGTACATGTATAATCATGGTGTTAATATATGTATATAGATAGATACATAGACTTGTTGTTGCGCCCAATGTATGTCTACAACCAACAGATAACACTAATAATAGGACTCTGGCGTTGATGTATAATTTTTTTTTTTCCACCAGAGGTCAGGCCAACAATTGTTGTAGCGGTTGGTCAGTAACTCTAACAAACCAGTTTGATTGTAGTGTGGTTTGTTTTCTGTGTATAGTTGTATGCTCCAGAAGATGACCTTGACATAAAGGTCGAAACATCGAATGTAGATTTTAGTTATATTAAACTAAAGTTTTTATTCAAACACGTAGTTGTCTCCATAATTTTCAAAAATGCATTTGGATCACCATGCTTAAAAGAAAGGAAATGGTATATAGAGGCATATCTCACACTTATGCCTCAGTGTGAGATACTGAGGCATTAACTGTAACACTTGCATAAATGAATAAACATGAATTTAATTTCTTGGCAAGTACAATTTATTTTGTAACTAAGGACAAAAAACTTTCTACGACTATCTCTGATCCAGAGTAATTTAATAACCAGGTGATACTCCTTTTTGTTACTTGTATATGTAAAATATGACTTCTTGACTAATTCAACATTGACATCTTCCAGTCTGGCTTTCACTAATGCTTTAATAATGTTCATCTCTGGTCTTTGTTCCTGGGAGTAGAGCAGTTCTGCTTGGTGGTAGGTATCTGGCTGTCACTGAGGGGAGCCAATGCTGAGTGTTCTGACCTGCAGTGAATCAGGTTAGAGGTGATGAGTTTAGCGATTCTTTTGGGTCACTTGGTGAGATTTAGAGCGATCATGTAGATCACTCAGTTTTTGTAGGTGTACCCCACAATTTAACAATCTCTCAATAAAAGCCAAACCAGTCTGTGTAGTGACCAATTTCATAATATCCATAATATTCACATCCATAAAGAAGTGTACATTACATTATAGCATACTGAAGCAATTGATGCAAAGTCAACAGCCTCTGTATACAAGTAGTCTAGTCATGAAGATACTTCAGGAGCAAACTTTATTTACTTACATTTGGGTGAAAGATTAAAGAATATAATTTCTTGGCAAGTATAACTTAATTTGCACAAATGGATAAACTTTCGACAAAACTGGATATTGCTGACATTCAAGAATGTGTGTTAGTAGAGTTCATTTAATCTGCTATGGTTACTTAATCAGAATGAGAGATGAAAAGTTAGTAAAGCAGATGTTTGATACCAGGATGGCAAATAAAAGATCAAGAAGAAGAAGACCATGCACTAGGTAGACTGATACAGACAGAAGTAGCTTAGAACACAGTAATATAACATCTGACAATACTGGAGTGCTGGCAAATAAGAGAATTATTTCTCAAATAAGACTAATTAGGAGGAAAACAGTTGATATCATTTAGTTAGTTATAATATAAACTTACTCATGTAGTACTATCACAGTAGCCTGTATGATTCAGACTTAGAAGTCTAGTTTGGTATCAGGAGTCTTGAAAAAATAATAACTGGCATGACACCCTAACACAGTGAGTCAAGGAAACTAAATTATAATGGGAGTAATGGTGAAATATGTGTGCAAGAGCCACAGTGTTATGTAACTGTGTTAATAATGGGAATGAGCATTATCATGCTCATTCCCATTATTAACGATTATGAGGGGAGAATGATTTTTTGTTCATCTGGTTGGGACCTTACAAACATATGCAAAGATGTCTGCATAAATAATACACTAGATAAGTACAGAGATTTGCAAGTTGTCCAACTGTGTCACACAGACAACAAACAAAAATATACAAAAGAGCATGCAGGTATCTTATTATGCTTATATACAAATGCTAAGAGTATCAAAAACAAAAGGGTGGAGTTTGTTTCCTTGGACAATACACTGAGACCTCAGATTGTAGTCATTGGTGAGACCTAGCCATTAGAAACAGGTATCAAGTGTATTTATCAAGGGTACAGTATTTTTAGGAAAGACACACAGGAGAGGGTGTGCTAATATGTTAATGATATTGAATGACTTAAATCCAGTTAGCATTCAGACCTGTATGGTAATACTAGTAACAGTTTTTCATATGGCAGTGAATTTGAAGCCATCTGGTATGAGGTAGTCTTACAAAATCAAATACATAGTGGGGTGTTGTTACAGATCTAGTGGATTGCTTGCTAGTTGCATTACCAAATAAAGATGATGTGTACAAAAAGAGTAATTGTAATTATTCTTTAATTATCCAAACACTGATTGGGTAGCAGTTAAATCTCATGAGAAGAATGAAACTGAATTTATTGAGCTGTTGCAAGACAACTTTCTCAAGCAGCATGTGACAGAAGAAACTCGAGGTCAAAGAGTGTTAGATTTGATTATAGTATCAGAGGGTGTTTCAATTAAAGACATAACTATTCTGCCTCTGGTTGGTGACAGTGATCATGCAGTACTCACTTGGGAAGTGGCAAGTTTATGAATGTTCCATTCAGGAAAGGTTACATGCTGAACTATAAAGCAAGGCAAAGACCAATGTATCCAACTATCGACCAATCAATAGCTCAGGACTGGTGGTGGTGGTGAAGATTTTGGAAAAGTTGGTTAGAGCTCGCATTCAGAAATGGGTTGACAAAGAATCTCTATTTTGCAATGAACAGCATGGGTTTTAGCAACTTGCTCTCATTTTAATAACATTGCCATTGAACTAGAAAATGGAAATGGATAAACCATGATACTTTTGAATTTTGCTAAGGCTGACAGAATATGGCATGGAAGACTGTTGCACGAATTGGAGAATATGGTTATGGATTATAAAATATTAGTGTGGATAAGAGGATAGCTGACTGACAGATATCAAAAAGTGGTACATGGAGGGGGAGGGGTGAATCTGCAAGATTCAAGGTAACCAGTGGGGTACCACAAGGATCGGTGCTTGGTCCACTGTTATTCAGTCCGTACACTAATGACATTGGAAAGAATTTGACATGTGACATACAGCTATTTGCTGATGATGAAAAGATAGGTAGGGTAATCAGAAGTGCTGCTTATATGCAGTACTTGCAGAATGATTTGAATAGGCTGGAATTGTGGGCAACTGTGTGTGTCCTGAACTTGGGCTGAGGGTCTAGGTCGAAAAATGTGCTAGTCTCCACTAGCTATGAGTTCACCTACAGTGCACAATGATAGAAGGATATTAGTAGGAACATATAACTGCAGATCTCTATGGGATGATGATAGATTGGAAGAACTGATGAAGGAATTGGAACATATAAAATGGGACGTTGTGGGCCTTTCAGAGATAAGAAGGAAAGAAGAAACTCTCATGCAATTAAAAGATGGACATCTACTCTACCATTGTGAATGTGACAGAAACTCAACTGGTGGTGTAGGATTCCTAATAAATAAAACAATCAAGGACAATGTCCTGTTTGTAAATAAAATAACATCAAGAATAGCTGAACTAAGTCTCTTCATAAATAAAAGATACCAACTGAAAATTATACAAGTATATGCCCCAACTATGGACCATCCAGATGAAGAGATAGAAGATTTCTATGAAACATTAGAATCCACATTAAATAATTCTAAAGAATTCTACATAATTATAATGGGTGACTTTAATGCCAAAATTGGAAGCAGAGATGACCATCTGAACTCCACTGGTAAATTTGGATTTGGACAGAGGAATGAAAGAGGAGAAAGACTTATTGAATTTGCAGAAGAAAATAACCTCTTTATTATGAACAGCTTTTTCAAGAAGAAAATCAACCGAAAATGGACTTGGAGAAGCCCAAATGGACAAACTTACAATGAAATAGACTTCATCCTCTCCAACAGAAGATATATAATAAATAATACCGAAGTGCTTAATAGATTTAACACAGAAAGTGACCACAGACTAGTAAGGATAAAAGTATGGATCAACAAAAAATGGGAACGGAATAAGCTCATAAGAAAAAAGTCCAATTTAGTGAATCTACAAAACCTCTACTACAATAAAAGCTGTTATAGAGAATCACTCAAAAATGAACTAAAAAAGTTAAACACAGCTACTACCATCGATGATGCTAATGAAATATTAACAAAATCTATCTTGAATTGTGCACTAGAAATAGGAGGTGTAAAAAGGCACCAAGGAGAAGAAAAACTAAGACAGGAAACCTTAGATCTGATGAAGAAAAGAAGAGACATGAAAAGAGATTTGAATGACACCAATAAAATAAAATATGCAGAAATTTGTAAAACTATATGTAAAAGGATGAAACATGAACTTAGATCATATAATACTAGGAAAATTAAAGAAACAATAGAAAACAATAGTAATATGAAGGTCCTAAGACGAACATTATCAGTTGGAACAAAGGAAATAGCTACTGTAAGAGGAAAAAATGGTGAACTTATAAAAAATAGAGATGCAATAATCAAAAGAATTCAGGAATTTTATACTGAACTCTGTGAAGACAAAGACCAGGACATCCAAGAATCATCTATGGATAACTCGAGTGAGGAAGAACATGATGCCCCTGAGATCTTAAAAGGTGAAGTGGAAATAGCACTGCAGGAAATGAAGAATGGAAAGGCCTTAGGAGAAGATGGAATTATGGTAGACTTCTTAAAACTGGGAGGAAGTCCTATCATCAAACAGCTGACTAAACTCTTTAATAAATGCCTAAAACAGAGAGAAATTCCAAAAAATTGGAACAATTCACTTCTAATATTAATTTTTAAAAAGGGCAATAAGGAAGAAATTAAAAACTACAGACCACTCACCACCATATATAAAGTTTTCACAAAAATTATAAATAATAGAATAAAATCTAAACTAGAGGGAATGCAATCCTGTGAACAAGCTGAATTTAGAAAGAATTACAATACTTGGGACCATATTCATACATTAAGACAGCTCATTGAAAAATCAATTGAATACAATAAACCCTTATGTCTGGCCTATATAGACTATGAAAAAGCATTTGATTCGGTTAAAACATCTGCATCACTAAAAGCACTTGAAACCCGGGGAACTGAGAAACCATATATTGAAACACTAAAACATATTTACAATAATGCAACTTCTGTAATTAAATTATATAAAAACAGTGAAAAGTTTCCAATACAAAAAGACATCCAGCAAGGCGACACCATATCTCCCAAATTATTTACAGCTGCACTAGAGGAAGTCTTCAGAAGCCTTGATTAGGAAACAAAAGGAATAAACATAAATGGAGAAAGGCTGCATCATCTGAAATTTGCAGATGATATTGTCCTGATAGCAGATAATCTTGAAGATCTGGAAGAAGGGCTAAATCAGCTAAATGAAGCCTACAGAGAAATTGGATTAAAAATAAATAGAGAAAAAACAAAAATAATGATGAATAAATACATAAACCATAGAACTATCAAAGTTGAAAACCATGAAATAGAACAAGTTACTTCATATGTATATTTGGGCCAACTGTTATCCTTTCAGGAGTGCCAAAGAAAAGAGATTGAACGAAGAATTCACCTTGGATGGATGGTTTATGGGGAAATGAGAGACAAATTCAGAAGTGACATCCCAATGAGTCTAAAAAGGAAAGCTTTCGACCAGTGCATACTTCCTGTCCTAACATATGGAGGAGAAACATGGACTTTAACAGAAGCCCTAAACAAAAAGCTGAGAACAACATCGCATGGAAAGACGTATGCTAAAAATAACATTAAGAGATAGGAAGACAAATATCTGGATAAGATCTCAAACAGGTGTCATGGATATTGCAAAATACATTAAACAGGGTAAGTGGAGATGGGCTGGCCATATTACCAGATGCACTGGTGGAAGACAGATTGGAAAAACGACAGAGTGGAGACCAATGGATGGAGCAAGACAAAGAGGAAGACTGAGAAGAAGGTGGAGAGAGAGATGAACTGGAACAAATTGCAGGAGTGAGATGGATGGGAGAGGCAGAAAACTGAGTGATCTGGAAAATCATGGGGGGAAGACCTTCATCCAGCAGTGGACAGAGCCAGAAGGTTAAAGAACAAAAAAATGTCAAGTCAGGCACTTTGGCATGATCAGATATCTAATGTCATATTATATTGTTGAGATTCTGCTAGAAATAACTGAGCAGGATAGAGATCATGGAATGTTAGTAGAGAGGAAGTTGAAGTTCAGGGACCATGTAGCAAAGATTGCAAATACAACTCAAAGATAATTGCAATGTTGAAAGGAACTTTCACACGTAAGGATAACGATGTTATTTTGCCTTTTTACAAGGCCTTGATAAGACCTCACTTGGAATAGTGTGTGCAGGTTTGATCTCCTGGTTTCCATTGTGATTCTGATACAGTGAAGAGAATGCAATGGAGCATGTTAAAAAATGATATCAGGATTGTGGAATACTAATTATTAAGACAGACTGAGAATTTGTAGACTGCAGACACTAGCAAACAAGAGAAAGAGGGGGTGTAATATGATTGAGACTTACAAACTTCTGAAAGAATCATACAGGATTTCAGTTGATGGAATTTTTTATTTAATGGAGAATGTGGAAAGAACAAGAGGGCATCCTTGGAAGCTGAGAATGAATGATAAGGGAATGAGAAGAAGGGAATGAGACTAGATTTTTTTCTCATGCAGTGGTGCCTCGATGAGTCCCTGACTCCCTGGAGGTCTCTCTTAATAATAATAATAATAGTAAGTCCTTCTTGTTGAACATGCCACATACTTCCATAATACATAGCTCTTAACATTACCACAAAGAAAAAGAGTAATATATCTTTAATGATTTTATTTGAAATATGGGTCTACATATTTTTGTAAGAATCTGCAAATGGCAGGAAAAAATAGTTGTTTCTGTGCTCAAGTAAATGAAAGTTAAACCTTTCCAGATTCCATGCACTATATAAGTCTATGTAATTAACAGAATATGGTATAAAGTTTTTCTTATTACTGGTTGAGATTTTCTTTCTTGAATACAGTTCCATGTAATAATAAAAAAAATCCCCCCCCCCAAAAAAAACTGTACATATCCTAAGTGTGAGATGAATTTCACTGCCCCCCCAGTTAGACCACTGCTCTACTTATTGGGGATCTAAAGTGGCTTAAAATGTTCCATGTTTGGTCTCTATATCAGAGTTTTCAGATTATATATAGAATACATAAAAATACAAAAAATATAAAATTTATAAAAGCAGAAAAGAATACTTAACCTGTCACTAATGCTACTAATGTACTATAAGTTTGCAACCCTTCATGGATTGAAGCATAAAAGCACATATTAAGAAAAATACTTTTCTCAAAATTGGAAATTTGACTAGTATTTTTCTAAAATACCAATCGTATTCATTCTGAATAAAATGTCAAAAGGATTTACCGGTTATCCACTAGTGGCGGACTCATACTCCCAAATAACATTTCGCATATTACATGTGCTTGTACAGCTGCTAGAAGTCCACATGGTCCTGCCTATTGTAGGAAAATAAATAAATAAATGGTAACCATAAAGGTTTTTATTTCCTCTTATAATAAGCAAACTTAATCCTTCCTTTACCAGCTATTAACTATACCAACTTCTTCAAATTTATTTTCTTATAACTTCATTTAGATATTTATTATATATAGTTTTAATCAGCCAGATTTAATGAGTTTTTAAAAATGTTTCTTTGAAATATTTTAAAACCCTACAATTAAAAATTTCTGTTTGAACAAAAAAATTTCATAATAAAACGTCAGTACTTTTTTTTTTTTTGAGTTTACACGAAGCTATCAGATTCAATCAAATATAATATTCAAATCCTTTCCAAATGAAATCCTTAATTTTTAAGTTTAAAAATATTAATATTTAGGTAACATTACTGAAATTTAAATGTATGGTAGTTGTCATAAAATATAGCTGATGATATTGAAAGTTTATTTTTCACTTGGTTAGACTATAATAAATTTAGTTTAATCCAGGCAACTCATTACCTGATGTTGCTTATGCCTTGGTATCTCCACTTCTGGGCCTGGCTCCCACTGATGAGACCTCAATAAAGGTCGAAACCGGTCTGGGTAGTGGTCCTTACCCTAATGCATAGCAGCATACATGTCCACAAGGAGATGTGCTTTGCATTATGGGAGATACTGAGATAGGAGTGATGATAGCCTCATTCACCTTTGCAACAAGTTGCCTGGTGTTGCACCACCTTAGCTCAGTCCTGAAGATATTTTCAGGTGTGTGTTTGCTCACACTTGGATAAAGAATTAAACTAAATTTATTATAGCTGATGATATAATCTCCAAAAAAATGACTAAGATGAGATTCATATGGAAATAAAGGAACAGCTTCAGTATTTAATGCTAAACATGAAGCCTTGAATAGCAGGCAATTTCAAGAAGAGAGATGAGAAAATATTAAAATGGAAAATTGGACAATAAGATATTTCTTGATGCAAATGTAAGTTTCTGTAGTTTAGCAGTTCTTTGGGGAGTTTTTGGTATTGAGACCACATTATGATGTAAATAATGAGTTTAATAAAAATAAGCAATTAAAGCTCAACAAGTTTCATAAGCTGTAAGACTTACATCATCAGGAGTACTGGTAGAGAAAAGTTTTTTGTGTAAAACTTTTAACAATTAATTACATATATTAGATGTTTTGATAATTTCAAAACTGCTACATATAATTGATAAACCAGAAGACAAACATATTCTAAGAACATGTGCGAGATCATGATTAAAAAAAAAAAAAAATAAACATCATATAATAATATATAATAAATAATATAAATATAATATATAAATATATAAACATAAAGATATAACCCAAAAATCATTTTAAGGGTTCTTCCAGGGTAAAAAGATTGAGAAAGGCTGCTCCAATATGGTCATTCTCATGCTCAATCACATCACTTTACTTCACTTCACTCACTTGCTCCTACTAGGTGTAGTTTCCCCTGACTGCACTTTCACATACTCAGTGAACAATGCATTCTGAAAGCACCTAACTCCAAATCCATTTAAATGCAATCTATCAGCATTAAATACAGAGTTTAAAAATGTGCTAGTCTGGTCATCAGTTATGAGTGAGAATTTTTAGCTAATGAGTAAAAAAAAATCAGAATAGCAGCTTCAATTCAGTCATCAGTATTATTTGTGAAATGCTGATTCCATTTCATTTTTTATGTATTGTATAGTTGTTTGTGTTAACCTTGATTAACACATCTACTAAGCAATACTGTCATTACAAATGCCTCTGGCTGATTATCACTGATTTCATCATCATAATGCTAATTATGGGTATAGACCATATTGGTCTGTTGCAGTCTCATTATCCATCCAACATCCTCTTTCTGATTTTGTTAATGGAATATGACCAGTGATAGGATAGGATAAGATAGGATATGCATTTATCATTTTATATACCCCAAATATTTTGTTATATTCTAACCAAAATGTTTTTCAATTGTTTTCTGAGAGTTACTGCCATATCATACAACATCAGTGACCCTGCCAATCCAACAATGTTTTGGAGCCTATCAAAATTCAGAAACACACTAATGTCATTATATGTGAAGACCAAAAGGTTTTATTTTATTGTGATTTTTTATGATATGTTGAATGTTTTCAACATTTGCTGAATGGCAGAAAAGAAATTGTTTGCTTTTTTCTATAAAAGTGATTCAAGATATATTATAGTGTTACAAGCGAAAATGTAGCAAAAAATGATATTAATAAAAATAACAAATGATTTTGAATCACTTATAAAATATATGATTTTTGTCTACAGAGACTGATAAATATATTAATATTTTTGTTAAGACATTATTAACATATGTTATATGCTAACCACGGTAAAGACCACCTAGGCTAACATCTGAAGATTGAGATATTTGCCTGAATGGTAAGCAAGTATTTCAGTCCATAAGTCTACAAACTGTGCACCATTCCTTTTGCACAACCTAAGCACTGATTCCTTTGCAATCAACTGTAATCCTCCTCAACTCATCTCCGTCATACCACAAGTAGAAAATTGACTATCTTTATCACTCTTCTTTGCTTTTTTTATTAACTCTTTAATATCTTCTCTCATACAATATTTTTCATCTTTCAAGTTACTGATGCAAGCTACAATAAATTCTTTCTTATAAATTATGGAGACAACTACAATGTTATAGAACTTCAGTTTAATATAAACCAAAATAATCACCTGACATTTCAACTTTCATATCAAGGTCACCATCCAGAGTATGTATGTATGTATGTGTGTGTGTCTGTGTGTATATATATATATATATTTTTTTTTTTTTTTGGAGTGAAGTTTATAAGGCAGCACACTGGAATAAGTTGATAACATTTATTTTACTTGACAACCATGACATTTCATCCTAACTGCACAGGATTTCTTCAGGTATAAATATACAAACTAGTAGACCAAATAGAAAGGACTAACAAAGGTGACAACTGTTATGCAGTTATAGAAGAGACTGACATTATTTTTAAAATATTTCTAATTGTTCAGAATGTTCTGTATGCTTTGGCATTCATGCGAACGTGTTTGACTAATGAAGGCCAGGCTGAACTCAGTCAAGTTAATACTTTGGTTATTATTTAGATGTTTAGGATCTAATGCTATTTCCAAAAAATTTCAACATTTAAGAAATACTTTCCTTCAAAATGGCTATAATGACCACACCACATGTTATTACACATACATTCACAAAGAGACAACCTACATTACAATACACATAGTATGCTAAAATCACACTAATTTGGTCAACTTTAATACCACTGCCCTGACCTCTGGTGGAAAAAAACCCACTATATCAAAGCTTGAGTCCTGTTGGGCTAGAAATTGCTAACAGATAAATTATCAAAAAAGGTACGTTAAGACTACTCGCAGATAAATTAGAATACAAAAAAGTATTGATGTTGAAAGTTTTTTTTACTTGATTTTACTATAAATGAAAGATGCCAAGAAATTATATTCTTGGTTTCATCCTATCTTCAAGCATAAGCAAACAAGTCACTTCACAGCTGATGCTCCCACTGATGAGAACTCAATAAAGGTAGAAGCTGGTCTGTAGCGGCCCTTCCTATAATGTAGCATTATACTTGTCCATAAGGATATGTGCATTATGGGATACTAAAGTAATTGATGTAAAGTTATTAGCCTCTATGGAAATATGACTTCTGCATTACTTCAACCTTAGTATCATTTCTGGATCTGGCTCCCAATGATAATACCTCAATAAAGGTCAAAACCAGTTTGGGTAGTGGTCCTTTTCATAATGTTTATCATTATACATGTGTGTAGGGATATGTGCTTTGCGTTATGGGCTACTAAGGCAATTGATGTGAAGTCATTAGCCTCTATATACAAGTACACAGTAGTGAAGTGACTTCACATGAAAACTTCGTTTGCTTACACTTGGATATAGGATGAAACCACGAATATCATTTCTTGGCATCTTTAATTTAAACAGTATTGATGGTGGCCAATATATATATATATATATATATATATATAATATGAGCTAAAATTATTGCTTTAAGTCCTTTAAACAGAAATTATATGGACTGACTTTGAACCATCCATATTATTATAATTTTTAGGAAACTATTATTAGATTAGAATGGGTGATCAAAATTTCACACACTTCCTTAAATTTGTGTTCATACTAGGTCTTTGTATGATGCAACAAACAGGTACCTTCAAATCAATTTGGCGTAGGATGTTAAGAATGTGATCTGAGAGGTCCGATTTACTAAAATTGTTACATTTTGTGTTATTTTTTACAGACTGAAATTATGCATCCAGTTTCACCAATATAAGGTCAGTTACCTTGTTCATATTAATAAATATCATATCCTTGTTCAAAAGTAACAAGGATATGATATTTATTTATCACTTCATCTATCTTTTCAAACATCCCCACGAATAGTACTGCGAATGGAAATAAGTTGAGAAGGGATATTTAGTATTTGGTCTGCTTTGCTTTTTTTGTATCAGTTTTCTTATATCAGTTTCACGTGTAACACATAAGAGATTGCAAAACCTATAACAGCAATGTGAGAGCAAGTGTTATGGATAAAACAGGAACCATAACAAGGAGGAGCTGTTGAGGAACTTTTCCATGTTTTTGAGAGAAATGAGGTCAAGAAAATGGGACAGTAATTTGATGTGTTTCTTCAACAGATGAGGAGGGATGTATGAGAATGTTTGCAATCAACCATCTTCCAATCAATTTTCAGATTTTGCAGCATTTTGGAGGCAAGTATTCTCTGCTTCACCACCTGTATTTCAGCCTAATAGCTTTGAATGCTATCCATTGCATTCAGATTGTCTTTATTATATGATTAATCAATCAGAAATTAAAAGCTGCCTTTCCAGAAAATTCTTCTGCTCCTGGTCCTGATGGTTTTGCTGCAATTAAGTTGAAGAATATTCCTCTCAATACCCTGCAGGACATGTTGAACCTTTTCTTGTTTATTAATCATATTCTTCCATTGCTTAAAAAGTCAAGGACCATTTTCATCCCTAAAAAATCAAATGCTATTCACCTGTCTCAATACAGACCTATTACTATTGCTCCCATATTTCTTAGACTATTCCACTAAATGCTGGTGAAGCATTTATAAAAGATATCTCCTCATGATGTTAAGCAAAGAGTCTTCATTCCTGCTGATAGATGTGCTGAAAATATCATCCTATTAATCACCACTATACCATTAGGATTTAGGATGCTGGCTGTTTAAATTAAAAATGTGTACCAAATTACATATAGCAATGGTCATTCACTGCATGTCATAGTGGATGGCTCCCTCTCTTCAAGCTATGCCACCAATGTAGGCATGCCTCAGGGCTCTGTTCTATCACCTACTTTCAATCATCACTAATCATATTCACAGTTTTGCTGTTGACAGTACCTTCATTCATCCTACTCTTTTCACAAACTATGCAATGCTCAGACATCCCAAGCTTCAAGATCAGCTTCAACCAATGCCTTAAACAGTAATCTCATACATTTTGAAACTTCCTTAAAAATTCTTAATGCTGTCTAGAGGACAAGAATATAATTTCTTGTCAATATAATGTACTTCATAACCAAGTGAAAGAGCTCCCTACAACATTCTCCAATTCAGAGTATTTTAATAATATCGTCATGTGCTATTTTATTTTACTATTTGTATATGGAAAATTATGATTTCTATATTGACTGAACCTTGGTATTTTCCTGGGTTTGGTTCCCACTGATGACATTTGAATAATGTTTATGTGGGCTTACTTCCCGGGAGAAGAGTGGTTCTGCTCTGCAGCATGTTTTTACCTGTCAATGAGTGGAACCACTGTTGAGTTTCCTGCTTTGGAATGATGACTTTAGTGATCCTTTCTGGTCACTCAGTGAGATTTAGAGTGATCTTGTAGATCTCCCAGAGTTTTTGGACAGGTAACCCTGCACTTTAACAGTACCTCAATAAAGCTTTTAACTGATCTGAGTAGTGACCCTTCCCATGTTTTTGTAAGTAGAAAATTCATGAAAATACTTCACACGCAAACTTTGCTTACATTGAGTAAGGTTAAAGACAAGAACATGATTCTTGTTAACTATAATATATATATATATTCCATATTGATCTCTAGAGCAGGGTTTCCAGACTACACTATGTAAAAATAAATAAATAAATGATAAAAAAATCCTTACCTAAAGATGCCTTCTGGAAAAATAAAGATCTGCTCAGAAGTTCTGTGAGTATCGAAACAAAGAAAAGAATGATAAGAACATTAATGTGGCCAGTTTCACATATGAAAGTGAGGCCTGGATATTCAAGAAGAGAGTAAGACAGCAGATAATGGCCTATGAAATGTGGTGCTATAGGAGAGCTCTGAAAATCTCATGGACAGAACATGTGGCAAATACAGATGTCCTACAGAGAATGAGACACAGAGATCTTTATTAGAGGAAATGATCCAGAGAAAGATGAGATTGGCGGGACATGTACTGAGAGGTTCCACAGGACAGAGGATACTAACAGTTTTAGAAGAAAAAATTAGGAGAAAAGGATCAAGAGGCAAAAAAGGAAGGACATAGCTTGAAGATATAAGATCATGGACAGGATCATATGGCTATGCAGAAACAAAAGAAAAGCCACCAACAGAGAGAACTGGAAGGACATGGTGCTGCACCCTCTCACCGAGGAAGCTACATGAAAAAGAAGAAGAAGAAAAAAAATCCTTAGCCTATTCAAAGTACTAAAATAGTATAGGTTTGCAGCCCAAAGACACAAATAATTAGATGTTATTTGTGTCTTTGGGCTGCAAACCTATACTATTTTAGTACTTTGAATAGGCTAAGGATTTTTTTTTCTTCTTCTTCTTTTTCATGTAGCTTCCTCGGTGAAAGGGTGCAACACCATGTCCTTCCAGTTCTCTCTGTTGGTGCTGCACCCTCTCACTGAGGAAGCTACATGAAAAAGAAGAAGAAGAAAAAAAATCCTTACTTACGCCTCTTTACTTTATACAGATGATGTTTTCCTCTGAAACGAAACAAATAGGCAATGCATTCTGAATGGAGAATCTATAGAAGAAGAAGAAGTAAAACATTTCAGCTCTTTAGGCACAATCTCTACTGAAGATAGCAATTTAAATATGAAAATTGACAACAAAATAAGCAAAACTCTTATGGTGGAGAGTCAACTAAATAAATTTATACAGCATAACCAAAATCAGTCAAAACATTAAACTATTTATATCCATGCAGTTAAAAGAAATTTTAAATTATGGATCTAAAAGTAAGGTATAGAAAGGTAGTAAGAAATAAAAGTAAGGTAGTAAGAAATAAAACTGTTCATCAAAGAGTAGAGACCATAAATATGAGAGGTCTCAGAAAAATTATGAGTATGGGAGTGAATAAACCAAGTGGCATCAGTGACAGAATCTTAGGAAAAATGATTATTATTATTATTATTGTACATAACACTTCCAGACAGTCCAAACACTCATTGAGGGAGGGCACCTACTCCACAACTCCCCGTCTCCACCAAATGCAACTACCTTCATCATCTACACCAATGCCATCTACCGCCGACCACCACCACTAGTATTTTCACAGACAATCACAAACATCCATGCCCACGGTAGGATTCAAACCCACAGCCTTGGCTGGAGAGCAGATACGCTGACCACTCGACCAACTCTGATGTTTATGTCCCTGTATAGAGCGGTTTCAAAGTTTCGCTTTTGGTTGGAAAGTGTACAAAGTTCAAAAGTTCAAATGCCTTGTGAGAAACGAGTACAAGGAACTCAAAGCATCATATGTCTCAGAATCTACATTCTTTTGTCATAATTTTTGGTAAAAATAATAAAATTTATAATTTAAGTAGAGAGTAATATCTTTTGTTTATACTTTAATTATTAATTAAGGAACTTGACGTTTGTGTCATTCAAGAATGTGAGTAAGTAAAACTAATCTATAAGTTAAAGATGGCAAAAAATTATATTCTTGGTTACATCCTTTATCAAAGTGTAATCAAAAAAAGTTTGTGTATAAAGTAACTTCTCAACTGGGCTATTTGTATACAGAGGCTAATGAATTAACATAAATTGTCTTATCTCAGATCCTGAATGAAGGAATCTTGCAAAGAAATCATTCATTCAGGGTCTAATATACTAAACTACACAAAAAAAGAGAAATACCTGTACATCAGCTGAGATTAAAGTGAAACTTCTTCACATATGTATAAAATTGCATTAATTTTATGTACCATGTATTTTAATCTATTGTGATCATACCAAGATCGAATTAGAGAATGTCTTAAAAGAGGATATTTAAGCCTCACTTTAGCTGTATAGAATGATTGTGAGTCACCAGATAGATATTAAGTAACAATTCATAGAAGGTATACAACTACACGTGTCCAGCGTAACGCCAGAAGCAGTAGCTTACACTGAAAATACGTCGATGTGAATTCTGTGAATACAAGAGTATAACAGTAAAGGGGAGAGCAAGGGATGAACCCAAGAGGAGAAAAGATATAGGTCATGTGCAAAGGGGACCCTGAAAAAGGGGGCGCTCAAACGAAGAATATAAGGGAATGAGCGCCGTATCGCGCTCTCTTGTCTTATCGTTTTCCTGGTTCAAGGTTCGGAAGTTAGCCAATGGTTCGAATAAGGGAGATGAAGCGTCAGTGCTACAATGTCGAACAGCGAGCTTTCCTGAGAATGTTGTAGGATTCCACGCAGAGTTGAAGGTGAAATTTCCAGCCCTAGCAGAATCAAGCCCTCGCTGAAAAGTCCCATTGAGAGGAATAGAGATATTTCCTGAGATGCAAAGAATCGAGTCCATGATTGGCAGTAATTATGAAGACAGCATAGCCCCTATGCTGGTGTAAGGACAGCCAACAGACAAGAGATAACCAGACGTACATGTGGTGCTGAAAGACGTGGAAAAAGGTTCAGTAAAGTAGAATTACTCTATTTTGTGTTTAGAATTCCTTAGAAGAAAGAAAATTACTTGTGAATGTAAATTATGAACATTATTCTAAAGAACTTTGTGGACAGACTCTAATTAGATAGTTAGCCTCCTTTTGAGAATAAGAAGAATTGTTTGGAAGAGGTCGTATGCGATTGATTTAACATAACGAGATTTGGACTGTAGATTTATAGTAACTGAATAACATTAGAATGTTTGTTATATTATCTTTTGAATAGCTTGCAGAAAGGAATTTTAGTTTAACACCATATCATTTGCTATCTATCCCAATGATCAGTCACTGTGTCTTACATGCTTTACAACCTTTGATTTAAATTTAAAGTGCGTTGATCTTTTAACTCGAGTTTCCTTATTTGGTATTGAGAAAAATTGAATGCCTAAATATCTTTAATGTATTTTGCTTTGATATTCCAATAAACATGATTTATTTGCCTATACCTGAGTCATGCCTGACTATGATTCCAAATTACCACTTATAAAAATAGAACCTCTTTTGGCGGGAAGGAATTAGAAAGTGTATATAATCATTATTATTATAATTACAGCTATTATAGCCTGTTTTTGTTTAGGAGTGTCCCTTATTTTAAATACATTGGCTATTATTACTCAAAAAAGGGGTATATATATTTTAGGCATTATGGGTCGATATAGAAGGCAATTATAGCAGAATAAAAGAGGTGGAAAAATTTTGTACATGCCTTGTTTGAATACTAGGATGTCTTCCAATTTCATGATCCTGCTGAAGGTTGTTAATAAGGGCGGGGGGGGGGGGGGGGGTTGACACAGGAAAATAAATTTGGAAACCTGGGTTTTGTGTTAATAATATATATATAAATATATATATATATATACTATTGTGTTTAGGGGTGCATATTGGGAGGAGAGGAGAGAAGGGGAAAAGGGTTTACTTATGGGGAAACTGGGGCAGGGTATATATAATCATAGATTTAGGTCACGACTGCAGTCTGAATCTATACTGCCATATTAAAGTAAAATATAGTGTAAGAACGCTACAGAATCTAGTATTGTCTCCCTAAGTAAGGATCTTTTCTGCTATAGGATACTGACTGGCGCAGCATAATATAAATTTGCCAGTATCCAAAGAGGACACAATCCTAGATGTAAGTATATTAGGCTCGATATCTGAAGAAGTAAAATAGCGATTGTCAAGAAAGAAAGGGAAGATATAAATTATAAAATAGAAGAAAAACAACAACCTAACAATGGTGCAGTCAGCAGGATGTGATTAGGGCCCCTAAAATTTTAGGTTAATAGGGAATAATCACTATAAATTGGTCTTGGCTTCGTAACAGGCAGTAAGGCAATTGTTGGAACAACAGAGAGTGTAAAAAGGGGTAAATTATTAAGTTTGTACGATGAATGCAGGTATGTCTCAACCATCAAGCTCAGATTAAGATGACTCTGAATTCTTTAGGACAATAAATCCTCAACAGGTTTTTCCTCAGTTTTCGGGGTGAGGAATCTGATGACGTTCTGGCATTTTTTGAGTACATAGAAGAATTGGTAGATGGAGTGAGCTCCAACTGCTAATTCTGCTCTGTAGTAAGCTTATTGGGAAGGCAAAGACTTACTTTTACACCTCGCCTGTCTTAAAAGAAACTTGAGATTACTATAAATTTAAAGAGGTCCTAATATCCCAGTTTTCTAAAGTAAGGAATGTGGGATCAAATTTATGGAAGCTCCAGAAGATGGTGCAAAAAGACAAAGAAAGTGTGTCAGACTATCACAACCAAGTCTTAGCTCTTGCCAATACGTTAAGTGTCTCTGACAAAGACCGGCACCATCTTAACTGGGCAGTCTTCCAACATTTTAGGGGGGGGGGGGAGATTGAGACAAGAACTGAAGGAAACAGCATTTGGGAAGGACATATCAAATTTAGAAGAATGCTTTACAGCAGTAAAACAAAGAGAGCAACTGCTTGAAGACATTTGTCACGCAGCCTCAATTGGGTCCGTCAATGTCATTAGAGAAGAGAGAAGCAGCATCAGGGATCAGGATGCTAAGGTAGAACATCCAGAGAGGAAAGAAAAGTAGAGGGCACAGAAAGGATGTGAAGAAAATAGACCTGAGACAGTCTACCAGGTTGCCACTAGCAGTCCAGGTCCTGGCAAAGTTCACTCATTGATTAAACAAGAGGTAGAGAGATTACAGCAGCCCATCATGAAGCGCCTGAATGCTGTACTTAGTCAACTGACAAAAGCTTCTATGACAATCCACGAGAACTCCTCATTTCCAGAAGAAAGAATTAATAACCTGATCCACCAGGAAGTTGAAAGGATGCAGACCCCCACTTCTTGATAAAATGGACACAATGACGCATAAGCTATCAGAACTGTCAGCAAAATGCAACAGCAATTCTCCTTTGTCCTTGGACGGAGATAATTCTGGAGGTTATTTCCGGGAGTCCCCAAGATGCTATAGCTGCAATAAGTTGGGACATCTAGCCCGTAACTGTTTCAGTAAACAGGGAAATTCAAAACAGAACTATCATTTTGAGGCCAAGTCACACGTGAGTAGCAAACAGGAGGAAGGGAAAGGAGGACGAAATTGAAAAAAAAAAAAAACACGGAATTAATAGTACAAGGAAGGATCTGTGGGAGAAACTTTAGGGCACTAGTAGACACAGGCTCATAGGTTTCTATTATCCCCCAAAAACTGCTTCAGGGAGATAGAACCATATGTAAAGGGAAGGGCAAAACACCTAGGAAGACCCATCAAACTTTTGGGAATATACTCCTCTGTTACCCAAGCTACGAAGTCTGTGCAGGTACCTGCCAGGATTTGAAATATCTGCTTGACACAATCTGCCGAGGAACTCCGCTCATCACTTGAGATTGATCCTAGGGAATGATTTCTTATATAAGTTTGGGTTCTCTTGTGATTACACTAGGAGGAAAGTTTGTTTTCAGGGAAGAAAAAAAGGGAACACCAGAGCCGAAGAGGGATCGCAGGCTAAAAGGGAAGAAGACATAGGGTTTGACACATTCATAAATTCGAAACTGAGTGAGGTCTCCCGGTCAAGGACCATAAACGATTCTGAGATAATCAAACCAGAGGAAGAGAGGGCACAAACTGGAGAAAAGGTTACAAACCACGACAAGAGTGAGAATAGCAAGGACACACTAGATATTAACTATGTGGGTATTAGGCAGGTCATGATTAAACCTTTAAAGAATTCAAGTTTGAAGAATGGAAGATTCATCCCCAGAGAATTGAGTGAGAAGCAAAAAAAAGAGTTTTTCTAGAAAATTAGAAAAACTCTTTTATAAAAAGGAGGGCCCTTTGTTAGATCCTGAATGAAGGAATCTTGCAAAGAAATCATTAATTCAGAGTCTAATATACTAAACTACACAAACAAAGAGAAATACCTGCACATCAGCTGAGATTAAAGTGAAACTTCTTCATATATGTATAAAATTGCATTAATTTTATGTACCATGTATTTTAATCTATTGTGATCATACCAAGATCGAATTAGAGAATGTCTTAAAAGAGGAATTTGTTAATATTATTTAAGCCTCACTATAGCTGAATTTCTTTAGTGTATTTTGCTTTGATATTCCAATAAACATGATTTATTTGCCTATACCTGAGTCATGCCTGACTACAATTCCGAATTACCACTTATAAAAATAGAACCTCTTTTGGCGGAAAGGAATTAGAAAGTGTATATAATCATAGATTTAGTTCACAACTGCAGTCTGAATCTATACAGCCGTATTAAAGTAAAATATAGTGTAAGAACGCCTCAGAATCTTGTATTGTCTCCCTGAGTAAGGATCTTTTTTGCCATAGGATACTGGCTGGCGCAGCATAATATAAATTTGCCAGTATCAGAAGATAAAACAATCCTAGATGTAAGTATATTAGGTCCGATATCTGAAGAAGTAAAATAACGATAGAAAGGGAAGATATAAAATTATAAAAATAAGAAAAACAATGACTTAACAATGGCACAGCCTATGAAACCAGAGGAAGAGATAGCACAAACTGGAGAAAAGGTTACAAACAATGACATAAAAATGCCACAGCTGACAGGATGTGATTAGGGTCCCTAAAAATTTAGATTAATAGGGAATAATCACTATAAGTTAGTCTTGGCTTGGTAACAGGCAGTCAGGCAATTGTTGAAATAACAGAGAGTGTAAAAAGGGGCAAATTATTAAGTTTGTAAGATGAATGCAGGTCTCAACCATTGAGCTCAGGTTTAGAAGACTGAATTCTTTAGGACGATTAATTCTCAACAGCTTTTTCCTCAGTTTTCAGGTGAGGAATCTGATGACGTTCTGGTGTTTTTTGAGTACATAGAAGAACTAACAAGAATTGGTAGATGGAGTGAGCTCCAACTCCTAACCTAACACTTAGTATCCCATGATACTAAGTGCATAGCATTACACATATCTCTATTATATGTGGCTTGCATTATAGGATACTACAGCAACTGATGTGAAGTCATTAGCCTCTACTTAAAAGTAGCCCAGTCATTAAGTTACTTCAGATGCAAACTTTGTTTGTTTACACTTAGATAAAGGATGAAACCAAGAATATAATTTCTTGGCATCGTTAACTTATATGTGGGTGGTCTGAAAAGTTCTCAGCCTAACAATAAAAAAATGAATTTATAATTTCAAGATTATTTTTATTTTTCAACATAATCTCCATTAAGACTAATACATTTATTCCAGTGATGCTCCAGCACCATTATCCCATCCCTGTAGTGGTTCTCAGTAATACTGTAAAATAACCTATACAGCTGCAATCACCTCTTGATTTGAAAAAAAAAAAAAAAATGCTGACCAATAAGGAAGGTTTTTAGATTTGAGAAGAGATAGAAGTCAGAGGGATTTGGGAAGAGATAGAAGTCAGATTTGGGAAATAGGATGGATGTTCCAACAATTCATAGGGCAGATCCCTTAATTTTCCCCATTGCCAAAACACCTTTGTGGGCAGGTGCATTGTGCTGGTAAAAGATGATTCTTTTCTTCTGCAAACCAGGTCTTTTCTCACAAATTTTTTCGTTTAGTCCTAGTCTGGTTAAAAGATCGGAATAATATTCCCCGGTTATTGTTTTACCCTTTTCAAGATAATTAATAAACAAAATGCCTCTAGCATCCCAAAACACTGATGCCATGACCTTTCCTGCTGATGGAATCAACTTTGTCTTCTTTGGCGCTGAACAACCGGCTTCTGTCCACTGTTTTGACTGTTGTTCGGATCCTGGTGCATAATGGTGAATCCAAGTCTCATCCATAGTAATAAATGGATGCACAAAATCAGTTTTATTCATGTTAAAACGCTCCAAGCACTGTTCAGAGATTTTCATGCGAATGCATTTTTGATTTTGCGCAGCACCCATCTTGCGCAAAGCTTTTTCATTTTCAATTCTTCACGCAAAATGTATCCTACACGTTCTTTTGAAATGCCTATAGTCTCAGCAATTTCTCGCACTTTGACTCGCCAGTCATCCAATACCATATTGTGCACTGATTAATGATTTTTGGTGTTGTTACACTTTTTGGATGTTCTTCACGTGGATCATCTTCAAGGTTGGTACGGCCATGTTTAAACTCAGCAACCCATTTCTGAATTGTCGAAAACAAAGGAGAAGAGTACCACATAAACTTTTATGAACTTCGAATGAATTTCTTTTGGCATTAAACCTTCTTTTACCAAGAATTTTATAACTGCATGATATTAAATTTTATCCGTTTCAAGGGATACAGACAACGCTTTGGTTTACAACAGCTGTATAAAAAAACTACTTGATAGAATGACTTGCAATTTCACACCTCAACTATAAATTATGCCATTTATGGTTGAGGCAGAGAACTTTTCAGACCACCCACGTGGTATAATCAAGTGAAAAGACTTTCTACAACTAGAAACTAGAGCTAATGTAATGTTTTGTTGTTGTTTTGTAATCCTCACCTACGAAAGGTTCGTAAACCTGTAGTACATTATTATCAGAGGTGAACTAAGGACTTTTTTTTTGGTATTTTTATTAATCACTTATAGCATCTCTTAACCTATGGTTCATGTTAAGAGATGCTATAAGTTAAGAGATGCTATAATTAAATTTTTTTTTTTTATATTTCTCGGTATTTTTTTTTTAAATTTTTTTGCATAATCTGAAAACCCTGCTCTAGACAGCAAACAGGGAGAACTTTTTCAAGCCGCTTCAGACCTTTAATAAGCAGGGTGGTAGGCTCACACTGAGTGATGAAGTTCATCTACAACATAAAAATAATCACAAACATCTACCTATGGTGGGATTGAAATCCACAGCCTGTTGATTGAAGAGCAGATACGATAATCACTCAGCCAACCAGATGAGCAGGTACGATCACTTAAACAGAATAAAACAAGACAGTGTAGCAAAGTAGGTGTTTGATGTTATATAATTATTATTATTATTATATAGGCACCCTAACAGATTCTGAAGACTCATTGCAGGAAACCCAATCTATCATACCTCTCCTTGAACCCATTAACAGACAAAGCACTCACAACTGACTCTGGCAACCCATTCCACTCCTCATTCACCACTCTCCAAGCAAAAAATCTAGTCCTCACACCCCTATTGACCACACCTTCATTCAACTTTGGGATGAACTCTTGTTCTAGTCCCTCGAGCTAAGTGTTGAAACATTTCCCCTGCATCTATCCTATAAAACCCTTTAAACAACTTAAATGTTTCTATCATATCCCCTCTTTTTCTCCTATCAACCAACTTTTGCAATCCACAAACCTTCAATCTATCCTCATAGCCAACCAATGTAAAAAAAAAACACCTATATATCATGGAATTTGTGAAACAATACTAAGGTATGGTATATAACTGTCTATGCAAACACAGCAGACAGACACCTATCAAATTTCGAAAAACTTCACCAAAGAATCATTTCAACACTGCTTTGGAGACCCAATACACACCAGGAAATAACTGAACTCCTAAATGGCAAAACACAAAATCCTGAGAATAAAGAATCTAAGACACTATGTACTATTAATAAGACACTATTTCATCATCATCATCATCAAATTCCTGATATGTATCCTCAAGGGGTGTACAGGATATGATAGTACTACATGAAAAATTTACATCATTACTAACTTCCTATCTACAATTTTCTTCCTATCTACAATTTTACTTGTCAAGACTCTAACATTATCAGATCTTATATTTCTATCGTCTAAGGCACTTTATACCAGATCAATCCACCTATATCTTGGTCTTCCTCTGGGTCGTTTTCTTGCCAACCTGGCAGAGAACACTTGTTTTGCTAATCATTCCTCGCCCATTTTGTTCAAGTGACAACACCACCAGAGATTAGCTCTGCCAACACATTCCGGGATGCTAACGATGTCAAGTTCTTTCCTTATATCCTTGTTTTTAATATGATATTGCCATTGATGCCATCTGTTCATGCCCCTAATCTTTCTCAGGACTCTCATATCTGTGGTCTCTAGTTTTTGGTCAAGTGTTTTACTTCTGACCAAGCTCTCAGATCCGTAAGTTACTATATCCATAATAGACACCATTTCAATAATGCTTAATGTAATAACAGAGAAAAGTATTCTCAACCGTGTGGAAAGGCTTGTGTTCATCGCACATGTTCATTGGATTTTAATGGTATAGAAATGGACACAGATTGCTAAGAAAATAACTATTTATTGACTTAATTGCTAATATTTCGCTGGTATTCTATCCAGCATCTTCAGAGCACACAAACAAAGTTTGTTAAGTAGCAAGACAACCACAATCCGGTGTAACAGTGGGACTAGTATGAGCAATTGTAGTGTACAACACAAAGACTAAAGTCCTAATTAGGCGCCATCTAAGTTGAAAAAATAAAAAAAAGAGAGAGAGAGAGAGAAAGCAGGTATTAATTTAGTCTTAGGATGACTGTCTCCCAAATCTTTGGCAGATTTATACAGCCATACTTGTTGAGGTTTTGAGTATGTTTCAAGGATTCTGTTGATTCCAGGAACAACCACTCTGACTTGTAAAAGCTTCTATGCAGCACTTTTGTTTTTTTCCAATTGATCCTGTGTGCAGGGGGGGGTATCCAAAGCATGGTCTGCTAGACCCGAACTGCCATAGCAAAAGTGCCGGATATATTTTTTGTGTTCACTGAGGTGGATGTCCACAGCTATTCAAATGTACTAAAAATGTATTCACTGTCTCTGGGCCATGTGGCCAAACATTTTTAATGCATCTAAATATCCAGAACCAAAAAATCCACTTTACAATGGAACTAGAAGCCAATGACTGTCTGCCCTTCCTGGACACACTAATCACACGTCTTCCAAAAGGTTCCTTATCATTCTCGGTTTATAGAAAATCCTCACATACAGGGAGATATTTACACAAACAATCATATCATCACCCTTCTCAACAATATGGCATCTTAAAAACACTACCTCATAGAGCCAGAGCAATTTGTTCCAATGACATTGCTCTCACTGCTGAACTTTCTCACCTACGCCACACCTTCCTGACCATTGACTATAATCTCCATAAGACAGATAAAATGCTAAATGCTCCCCAAAAAATCCCCCCCCCACTGTCTACCATAGAGGACTACAATAAAACTGTCACCATGCTATACATTAAAGGTATATCTGAAAAGATATCTAGAGTGCTTAACAAATACCAACTATGCACCGTATTTAAACCTTATATGAAATTGACAACTCTTATCCATTCACCTAAGGACAGATTCTCTCCTTTATCACATCCAGGAGTCTATGAAGTGCTCTGTTCATGTCCGAGCCTGCTATGGACAGACAGGAAGAACTATGGACATCTGCCTCAATGAACACAAAAAATATATCCGGCACTTTCACTATGGCAAGTCGGGTCTAGCAGATCATGCTTTGGATACCACCCGCACACAGGATCAACTGGAAAAAATCAAAAAGTGCTGCACAGATGCTTTTACAAGTCAGAGTGGTTGTTCCTGAAATCAACAGAAGCCTTGAAACATACTCAAAACCTCAACAAGTATAGCTGTATAAATCTACCAAAGATTTGGGAGACTGTTATCCTAAGACAAAATTAATACCTGCTTTCTGTCTCTCTCTCTTTTTTTTTTTCAACTTAGATGCCACCTTATTAGGACTTTAGTCTTTGTGCTGCATGCTACAATTGCTCATACTAGTCCCACTGTTACACTGGATTGCAGTTGTCTCACTACTGTAACAAACTTTGTTTGTGTGCTCTGAAGATGCTGGATAGAATTCTAGTGAAATATTAGCAATTAAGTCAATAAATAGTTATTTTCTTATCAATCTGTGTTCACATCTACACTGTTAAAATCCAATCAAAAGAGAAAGGTATTGCATAATCAGACCAAACACAACTCTCTACACAAACAGGCTTTATAACAATTTGTATGGAGCTGCCATGAGGGAGCATCTTAGACCCACATTACTCAACAACTTGTCATATAATGTAAAACATCTGAACAGTTACAGAACATTAAAAGCCAAATTATGAAATTGTATCAGCACACTTAATGCTGCAACAGCTGCCACACATTTCACATAAAACACTAACCACAGCAACAAATGCTAACAACAACAACAACAACAAAAAAAAGTTTAGTTAATTGTTAATCTCAGTAGCTTCAGAAAAGCTAATGTTAGCTTCAAACTCAGTGGATTACTTCACCTCATCATCCTTTTACTGTGAATACTAATTTACATAAATATATCATTATATTTGATAAAATATGATCATATTTTGTCAAACTTTGAAAAAAGAAAATTTAAACTTTGACATACAATCATATTTCCTTGTGTAACTGCAAACTACAATTACAAATTATTATTATAGTATTATTATTACTAATAATACATGAATTATGCTGTTATATCAATTGCACATTATGCATCTTATAATGATATTAATTAGAATGTGTTCTTTAGTGACATGAAAGAAAATGTAGTATCACTGCTTAAAGTTTACATTAATTTATTTGAAACATAATAAAGTAATTAAACAATAGTAATAATACTGTATAATAACAAAATATAAACTCTATAATATAAACTAGCCATAATATGTCTAGTTTACTCCATATAACTGTAGCATTTTGAAAATCTTTTATCTTAGCACCACCTTACATGGCTTTTTTTTCCTGATCTATAAAACTTAAATCCAGATCCCTGTTATTTCTCATGATTTCCCAAATATCCATCTTAAACTGAAAATCCTATCAATTTGGCCTAAACTGAGCCTGTTCTTTTTCAAGCTTCTGCTCCACATTTTTCTTAACCTCTTCTCATAATCTCAGAGAAACACTCAGTAGAGAAATTTCCAATAATTCTAATGTTCTGTTTTGATTTCCTTTCTTACAGATGGTTCCTATTAGAGCTCTATTGCAATTCTATATTAAGTAAACAAACAAGTTCCAGCAGGTATGTGGCTATAAAATAATAATGGATTTTATTACTTTTTTTTGTTTAATAGTTTCTGTCAAGATGCCTTTCAGGGTTTTGTTCAATAATTGTAAATCTACAAGGATCATGAGTTCATTTATGAAAAATAATCAGCTTTCAAATGTGAACTACTATAGTATTCAGAGGGCATCTTCATGTATAACTGATGTCATATAGTACGAAATAAGGTACATGTTGCATGCTGTAAGAACACGACGAACTTCACTGGAAAAGATAAATACCATTTTATGTATCATGTAAGTTACCCACAATAATAACTGTAAACAGTGAGCTTTTTTTTTGAACACTACTTTCTTTAGGCAGCATGAGAAAATAATAAGCATAACGAGCTGTATGTCAAATTGCATACTTGCAAATGTTTCATTTCATGTTTTATTAGTACATAAATGTCAGTACTCCATGTCAACTAGGTTGGCCAAGTCATTTCAGTACTTCCTCTCCAACCAACAACCTGTGGGTTCAAATTTACATGAACAAGGATGTCTGTTATTATATTTAAGTGAGAGATGGAATACATCACCAAATATGAGATCACCATGCCACTTGCTGGAGACCTGGAGTGGCTTGAAAAAGTTCTATGTTTGGTCCCTAGAAGAGCATTTTCAGATTATGTAAAAAATAAATAAAATATATATAAATAAAAAATAATAATGATGAAAATCCTGAGGTAGCCTTATGTACTATAGGTTTAAAACCTTTCATGGGTCGGAATCACACAAAAAAAGATAAAATAAAATAAAATAAAATAATAATAATAAAATAAAAGTGAACTTCAGAAAATCTCATTAATATTCACATTAATATCAATATAAATAAGAACAACAATTTTTTATGAAACTTTTTTTTTAAATTTTAGATAAAAAAACACACACTTGCCCTTCTTTGGATAATACCATAAGAAAGAGTTGGATATTCTGAAAAAGTAAATCCTTGTCTTAACCACTCAGGTCCAAATCTTGCCTTTACATCACCAAAAAGCAGACTTTTCAATTCCTGTAAATATATATATAAACAATGTATTATTTCTTGTTCCTCTCTTGGCTATGATTACTATTACATATGAAGAATTAACTAGCAAGATTAATTTAATGACTTTTTAAATATTAATAAACACATTCAATGAATAACTGTATTGATCCAGTTTGTACCAGAAGAAAATGGAAAATACTGCAATGATTGCCAGTTCCTCTCTGTGAATTCACTTACCATGGCAGATCATTTCCCCATCCAGATGTCCTTAGCAATGCTGGAGTACCCTAAGGCACTGTACTGTTGCCTACACTCTTCACATCCTTTACAGTAATGCGTTTTCTCACCAACCACAAATCCAATCCACAGTTCTGCCGATGATAGCACACAAACCTTGTACTGCTCAAATGATCCAAGATTTAAAATCATCTTAACCAGTGTCTTACAATGCCAATAAAGATATTCTAGATATTTTAGAATATTTATTGGATACACTGCCTAATTCAGAAAGCATGGTAGTCAAATGCAGAATTATAGATAATCTGGAGCTGAGCTTTCATAGTACCTATATATAAAAAGGAAAATAAACTGAATGTGAGAATTACATTCCATTTATTATCCAGTGTGGATGACAACAGCTTAGTGAACTTTAAAGCTACCCTTCACAGTTCTGTGTTATTTCTCATATGAAATATCTCAGTTCTTCTCTTTACTTTTGAGAATATACCCAGATGTCCAGTCAAGATGAGATTTTTCTTTCACTCTACTAGCCTTTCCTGGCACAAATACTTCATATCTCCAACCTCCTCAGCCAGCAAAAAAATGTGGTATCTCTATTCAAGACACTACACTCTTTCACTCTCTCTCTCTCACCTGCAACTCTTAAAAAATATATATATATAAAAAAAAAAAAAAAAGTTTAATGACATAAATAAAGGTACATGAAAAACCACTCTAAAAATAATTGTCATTATTTTTAGAGGTTTACTAAACATGTAAAAACATGTTTAGCTGATGGTTAACATCCATACACAGTTCAGCTTTTCTTTTGTTCCAGCTAAACTATTCTTCTTTCATTTCCTCTATCTGTCTACTCTCTAAACCAATTTCCTCTATCAATGCTCCCAAATGATTACAACTTACATCTGTTGTAATACAGATGCAAGCTGTCTTCATACCCCACATTAGACTTCAGCACATTGGATATTTTATATGAACCCTTTGGAAAACATCATCATCTCCCTGAAAACCAAACAACCAGATCTGAGCAAAGCAGTCCATATGTGGCTTGATCAAGGTCTTATGAAACAAAACCATAGCCTCTTTACTACATATCAAATTCCTCATTGTTACTGATGTAATCCACTGTGATGTCCACATAATTTTGATAATGTGACCCATAAACTTCAGGTCCTTCCCCCCCCCCACCTGCCCATCACCACCACTCATCTCTTCTAAAATATCCCCACTAACTGCATGTGTGCATTCCATTTTTGACAACTAAATTTATGCACTGCAAAAATCAAGCTGACCTTGTTTGAGAAAAATCCTTCTCTGTTCTCACACTTATCTTCCTCTTTCATTCCTTCTACCTTTGTTCTTTTGGACAGCCTTTCTCACATTATTTTCCTAAAAGGCTACAACTGCCAGCAGTTCAAGAAACATATCAGCAGGTTCAGTTCATTCATTCTCTTTAATTACCTTGTTCATACACATAGAACTCTTGAAAAGTTACAAACCTTTCAAGAGTGCTATGTGTGGCATAGATAGAAAAAAAAAATCTTAAAAATCTTAACAAACAATGCAATAGCATTCTTGCAAATAATATGCTTCATTATCATAGTGTCTAATGCTTGCAGTTAGGTAATGTGACTGATTTTTTGCTATCAATGTTAACTCAATCACTGAACAGCTTCCTCCCACTGTAGACAAAGCTTTGTATGTTGATGACCTCACAATTTATTGTCACTCTCATAACATGAGAGTAATTGAAAGATGAATTCCGTAAACAATTGATCGTGTTTCTCTATGGGCTCTTAGTAACGGGTTCAGGTTTTCAAGAAAAATAAAGTGTGCGTGTGTGTGTGCACTTTATTTCTCTTAAAATAAAAATGCTTCTGTCGCCAGCAGCAACAGAAGCCAAGTTGGAACTCATCTTTGACAGAAAACTTACATTCCTTGCACATATTTGTCAACTAAGAGAAAAATGCAAGAGAGCAATGAATCTCCTTCACACCCTATCCCCTAGTGAATGGGATGCAGAGCAATCTTCATTGCTTCATCTTTATTTGGATTATGGGTTCTCAAGCAGTGGTGTCACGTGCCCATTTTGGTTGGGTGTATGCTTATGCACCAGCAATACAAAATTCACATCAATTTGACCACATTTTTACCAATGTATGAGGTTTTAAGAGTGCATAGCACATCAGTGCTTATCTTAAATGGTCCAATGCAATTTACAATTAATTGTAAATTGCATTGGACCATTTGGTTACAATTAACGACTACGCAGATTTGTAATCAATGGTAACCGAAATATAACCAAATGTGGGATTTTGTTTTCTGCCACCTAATACAACATCCTTAATGCAACCACTAGAACAGGATGTGATCGCTACCTTCAAAACTTACTACATAAGAACATTCCAATACATTTTGGATAAACTAGATAAGGATAACTTACTGACAGTTATTGATGTGATGAAGAAATTTTCTATTCTGGACTGCATCAAACTTGCTAAGTTGGCATAATCAGAATTGAAACCATCAACTTTAAATGCATGCTGGAAAGCTACTTGGCCAGAATGTGTGAAAAAGAAAAACCCTGTACCTTTGCATACAATTGAATATCCCAATATCATCAGATTAGCACATGCAGTTGGAGAGAAGGATCTGATGATTTTTCGTCTGCAGATATTGAAAAATTGATGATTGACAAGGCTGTTAATGATGATGAAATAACTGAAGCTGTCCTAAAGAATCTCGATGAAAAAGAAATTAAGTGATGATGAAGAGATTCTACTCACTGCAGGATTAATTAAAGAAGGGCTTCAAATGGCTAGTAAAATTGCAAAGTCATTTTTTTACACATTATCCAAATACTGAATGAGAGCTGAAGTCATGTATGGTGATATGGTGATATGAAGAATTATACAAAGATCTAGTTCAAAACAGGATTTCAACAATTAATTACAGAGTTCGTGGTTAAAAAAAAAAAAAAAAAAAAAAAACCTTCAGAATTATTGGAAATTAATGCTAATTTAGTTCTTTTACTGAAGAAAACGTTTTGCCATTGCAGTATGAACAGGACTGCCAAAGTGTTTCAAGTGATGGAAGTGATTTAATTCCAGTCTCTCACAAAAGAATGCAGCTACTGTGTGATGGTGAATAAAATTTAACTAATAACCATATGTGCGGGTGCATTTGGACCTTTTCAAATTTCTATTTTATTAGTGACACACTATTTTCTTTAAGAGATGCATATACATGTTTTGTTTGAAAATAATTTATTGTTCGTATTGGGTTTTCACATCTGGAACCATTCTTCCATTTTTTCATATGCACTGTATTCTTTTTTACATGGTTTTCATTTATTACACGATTTTTTCTGGAATCAATCTACAGTGTAAAAGGAGAATTGGGTATATTTATAGAAAATTATATATTAAAACTTATCTATGTTGGTGTCTTAAATGCATCGGTTCACACTTCATACACATAATACAGATGAAACTCATAAAACAAAAACAGCAACTCATGACAAATGTCAACATTCGATTGGATTGGTTGTCACAATAACCAATTCACAGCCACTGATTTGTGGGTGCTATTGTCACAGCACACACTCTGCCTTGCCTTCTGAGTGGTATAAAACCACTGGAATGCTGAGAATTTGACACACTGCTCCATCTATGAGTCTGTATTTGCGACCTCACACCTGGGTTATTGATGCAAATGTGATGCAATGAAGAGAACACATTTACGCATCGTAAATGTGTTCTCTTCATGAAGCATTAGTATATTGTGTTTAATTTTAGGAATCATGTGAAGCCAGGAAACAATCAGGGGGGTCTTTAACAGGAATAAATACAAAAATATAATATAGGCGATACTGCTATTCCGTGGGTGTGCACTGCGCACCTAGCACACCCTGAATACACACCCCCAGCTTGGATATTGTTCCCACATTTGGGATGGTGCACTCAAGACCTCCCTAAAAATTCTTGATGATATTTGGAGGAGGGCAATCTATTTAATAGATTACTTCTCCCTCACAGACCCCCCCCCCTTTATTCACTTTTCCATAGGTGCTCTGTTTTTGCACTGTGTCTTTTCTATAGGTAATTTCACGGACATTGCTACTATGAATTGGTTGCTACCATAACTATGTAAGAACTAGAGCAGCAGCTGGCTAAACCATACACTATCCAAACGTAACCAAACAAATTTCTCATCATCTTCCTTTATTTATACATCTCTATTCTTTGAAATAATCTCTCTTTCTCTCTCTCTCTCTCACAGTATTTTGTTTTTACTGAGTACAACCTCCAACTCTTTAAGAAACATATCAATAGGTTAACTCTTTCTTCTTAATCACTTACCCACACATGCCACTGTAGCATTATAGGCGCTGTGACCTTTCATGTGTGGCATCATCATAAACTCTTCCTAATCAGTTAGTAATTGTTAATTTAAAAAAAAAAAAGCTCTTAAACTAAAGACAAAGACATCAAAATATCCAGAATTGTTTACTACACTGTTAAGGTCTATATACTAAATATATACTAAACCCTTATGGTGACTCCATTATGAAAATGCTAAATTTATATCCTAAAATCAAATAACTATTATAATAATAACTATTAACAGTCTTTAAAAAATAAGTCCCAAAATTATTAAGATTTATAATTTTAAATTTACAGCAATACTTACACATATTTCCTGTACAGTGATAGGCCTAATGCATGAGCAATCAGGTATGGTATTGCGCAATGGGAGTAAATACCGGATAGGATCAGCATCTTGACTAAAAGTAACAGCATTTAATTATCATTATGCAAAGCAAAATTTTTAGAAAATTTAAATATATGAAAAGTATGTTACTTTAGAGAGAGAGAGAGAGAGAGAGAGAGAGAGAGAGAGAGAGCAAATGAAGTTACTTTATAGAGAGAATTAAGATGCACCCAGATTATAGCCTTGGATTTCCTTAATGCCTGAAGGGATATGTATTTAGCTTTTTTAAAAAAAAAAAAATCATTTATCAATATGCTAGTAAAACAAAAATGATTTGTTTTATCCATTTTATCACTATCCTGAAGGTTCCACAGAACATTAACATTCTGCAAGATATTACTAATTCTGTGTGAGAAAGAGATTATGATTGAAAAATTAATAAGTACTGTATATTATCACGTATAATGCGAAAAATTTATGGTAAAAAATACTACTTACAATTAGGGGTTCGCATTATATGCGGATCCTAAAAAATATAACATCTTATTAGACTTGCTCACACAATATATATACTACCTAATGCCTATGCAACCAAATCTATTTGACTCACTCGCATTCGGCGACCGAGCACGCATCGCATCTGCGCATAAAGCTACTTACATTACTGCCATTATGCGCAGATATGATGCGCTCTCTGTCGCCGAATGATAGAGCACAGTGAGATAGATAGAGCACAGTTAGGTATATCGGTTTAACCACAGTTCATTTTAAATATTATTCGTTAAACAAACCTAGCCTGAAAATAAGCCAACAGAAACGTAAACGTTCATCTTTTGAAGCAGGATTTAAATTGCGTGTTGTGCAGTTTGCAGAAGAACATAATAACAGTGTTGCTATGAGAGAATTTGGTGTAGCAGAGAGTAATATTAGACTTTGGCGTAAGCAAAAAGACAGTCTTGAAAAAATCCCCAAAACGAAACGTGCCTGCATCCTTTCCAGAACTCGAAGAAGAGCTAAATGAATGGATTTTGACACAACGACAAGATGGCATTATAGCAACAAGAAATGCAATTCGTTTTCGAGCTCTACAACTCAAGAATGGTAAATTCAAGGACACACCAAGTATTTCATCTTTTCTTGCTTTGCCTGGGTGGTGCAACAGATTTATGGAACACAAAGCATTAACATTACGAACACCGAACAAAAATTGCGCAGAAGTTACCAAAGCAGCTTGAAAAAAAAGTGCAGTCCTTCCATAAATTTATCATAAAATTACGGAAGTGTCACGGATATGAACTTTCCCAAATTGGCAATATGGATGAGATGCCCATGTACTTTGACACGCCTGGGAATCGAACAGTAAACTCAGTTGGTGAAAAGGGTGTCTTCATAAAAACAACGGAACATGAAAAAATACATTTTACCGTTGTTCTAGCATGCATGGCAGACGGAAACAAATTAAAGCCAACAGTGATATTTAAAAGGAAGAAAATCACTTGGGAAGTGACTAAGTTTATGAATATTTCATTCACATATTCATATGAATATATGAATGTATGGTACAACATGACAAAATTTCATGCCGAATGGGGCGTCGCCCTGTTAAACAAGGCCCCCGTTGTTTTCGCCAGGGGAACCAGGGCGAACAGCAAAAAGTCAGCTACTGGAACAAATCTGAAAACAAACCCCAACTCAACATCACCAGAGTTAAAGAAAGGAATTAGATAAGTACCAGATCGACATAATAGGGGTGACTGAAACAAAAAAGACCAAAACTGGTGAGATCTTTCTGAGCAATAAATACAAAATGTTATATTCAGGCAATGACAATCAAGGAAAAGAAGGAGTAGCCATAGTATTCAACACAAAAAAAGAGGCTAATCTTCTTGAATGGCAGTCAGTCTCAAGTAGAGTAATGTGGGCAAATATGAGAATAGGGAACTGGACAATGAGACTTATTTGTGCCTATGGTCCCACAGAAGGTTCTACTGAGGTAGAAGTGGAGGAATTTTTTGAGACTTTATAAAAAGCAACTGACACAATGAAAAAGGAAAAGTTGGTCCTTGTTGGGGATCTAAATAGTAGAGTAGGAAATGATTGTGAGACATACAAAAATATTTTGGGAAAATTTGGAGAAAAGAGCAAAGCTAATAATAATGGCAAATATCTGTTGGATTTCTGCTAAGGACATGGACGGGTTATTACTAACACCATGTTCCAACATAAAAATGTGCACAAATTCACATGGAGAGAAGAGGCTAGGAATAAGAAAAGTCTCATTGACTATGTTATTGTTGATAGTGATGTTTTCTCCCTGGTGCAGGACACCAGAGTGTACAGAGGATTTGAAATTGGAAGTGATCACTATTTAGTCTTGAGCAGGATAAAATTGAATTTCATATTGAAAAGAATAACATGTAAGAAAGTTTTAAAGCGAATAAAAGTTGAGCAGCTCTCAGATGTGAACTGTAGACTAAAATACAGAAATATTATTGAAAAGAAAATGAAAGAGTTTGAGAACAGGAATCAAACCTTGGAGATTCAGTGGCAAACTCTGAAGGAAACATTGATTGATTCTGCCAGAGAGGCATGTGGTGAGGTTGTGTGCAAGGATAAAAAAATCAGAACTCCCTGGTGGACACAGGAAGTTAAAGAGGCAGTGAAGGAAAAGAAGAAAGCATATCAAAAGTTCCTGGCAAATAAGTCAGCTTTTACTCTTACAGAATACAGAGACAAATGTAAGAAAGCTAAACAGTGTGTAAAACTAGCTAAACAAAAGTCATGGGAGGACTTTGGCAAGAATATAGAAAATAAATATCAAGAAGGTGGCAAAATATTCTGGAGGTTGTTGAAGAAGCTTTGGAATGGAGGAAAGAGTGCTGTAAAAGGAATTAGAGATGATAAAGGTGAAATGAAAACAGGAGAAACAGATATCCTTGAAGTATGGAGTAATTACTTTGAAAAACTGCTAAATGAAACAAGCAGTGATGACAGCACAGTGATAAAAAACACTGACCAGGCATGCAGTCGGGAATACATTTCCATACTTGAAGTAGAAAAAGCCATCAAAGGCTTGAAATGTGAAAAGGCAGCAGGAGTAGATGATATTCGACCAGAAATGCTGAAGTATGGTGGTATAAGAGTCTTACAGTGGCTGCACTGCATAGTTCAGAAAGCCTGGACAGAGGGACGAATTCCTGATGATTGGAGTAGAGCTCTCATAGTACCCATATATAAAAAGGGAAATAAAACTGAATGTGAGAATTACAGAGGTATTTCCCTACTGAGTGTTCCTGGCAAGATCTATGCAAGTATACTTGAGAAACGGTTGAGAAGAATTGTGGAAGAAAAGCTTGGTGAAGACCAAGCTGGATTCAGGCCAAACAGAGGCTGTCAGGATCAGATCTTCACTTTACGACAAATAGTCGAGAAAGCATGGGAATATAACAAAGATCTGTATTTAAGTTTTGTCGATTTGGAAAAGGCATATGACAAGGTGCCAGGAGAGAAGCTATTCAATACGCTATAGTTATATGGTGTCAATGGGGCATTATATCAAGCAATACTTAGTCTTTATTTGAGTTGTGAGTCAGCAGTTAGAATTGAAGGAAGTACAGGAAGATGGTTTAATGTTAAATCTGGTGTGAGACAAGGATGTACATTATCCCCTCTGTTATTCATTATCTATATGGATCACATTATGAAGGAATGTGGTATTAAACCTGATATCAAAATTGGAGATGTTAATGTCAGCTCTTTGCTTTATGCGGATGATGTTATACTTCTAAATAAATCCGCTACAAGTCTGCAAGATTCTCTGACTAAATTGAATAGCTGTTGTAATAGATATGGTATGAAGGTAAGCAATAAAAAGACAAAGACAATGAAAATAGGCAGAATCATTGAAAATGTCATCTGTGTTGTGAATGGAGAACTTGTGGAACAAGTAAAACATTTCAGCTACTTAGGCACAATTTTTACTGAAGATGGTAAACTAAATATAGAAATAGACAACAGAATCAGCAAAGCTGGTATGGTGGGAAGTCAATTGAATAAATTCATATGGAATAAGAAAGAAATCAGTCGGAACACTAAATTAGCTGTATACAAGACTGTTCAAATCAATTTTAACTTATGGATCTGAGAGCTGGGTCAGAAGTAAAACACTTGACCAAAGACTAGAGACCGCAGATATGAGAGTCCTGAGAAAGATTAGAGACGTGAACAGATGGCATCAATGGCAATATCATATTAAAAATGAGGATATTAGGAAAGAACTTTACATTGTCAGCATCCAGGAATGCGTTAGCAGAGCTAATCTCAGATGGTATGGTCACTTAAATAGAATGGGAGAGGAAAGATTAGCAAAACAAGTGTTCTCTGCCAGGTTGGCAGGAAAACGACCCAGAGGAAGACCAAGATATAGGTGGATTGATACGGTACAAAGTGACTTAGACGATAGAAATATAAGATCTGATAATGTTGGAGTCTTGACAAGTAACAGACTGATTTGGAGGAAAATTGTAGATAGGAAGTTAGTAATGATGTAATTTTTTCATGTAGTACTGTCATATCCTGTACACCCCTTGAGGGTACATGGCAGGAATTTGATGATGATGATGATGATGAAAAGGTTACATGCTGAACTACAAAGCAGGAAATTATGACCAACTGAAGAGCATACTGGGTTCAGTCAAATGGGATCAGTTGCTGGATGGGGAGAATATCAACAGAGTATGGGAAGCATTTAAACAATACTTAAATGATTCAATATCAGAGTGTGTCATAAGAGTTCAAAGAATAAATAGAGTAGGAGTCAAATGAATGTGTAATCTTATTAAGCAAGAGATTCATAAGAAACAGATGATGTAATTTCTGCCAGGTGTAATAGTTCGTGCCAATCAGAAAGGTTGGATGGATGAAGAAGGTGTACAATTGTGGCTGGATCAAGTATGGAACCTACGTCCAGGTAGCTTGTTATGTCAACAAGGCATGCTAGTCTGGGATATGCTCCGGGTGCATTTAACAGAGGCAAGCAAAGAGAAAGCACGTGAGCTACGTACAGACCTAGCAGTCATACCGGGTGGTCTAACTTCCGTTTTGCAGCTGCTTGATGTCAGCTTGAATAAGCCATTTAAAGATCACTTACGTGAAAAATGGAGAGAATGGATGTCATCTGGTTTGGTAAAGATGACAAAGGGTGGGAATTTTCAGAAGCCTGAGATCACCCTAGTCACCAGCTGGGTTAGAGAAGCATGGGATTCGATACCATCTGAAATGATTCAATGCTCATTTCTTAAATGTGGAATAAGTAATTCAATGGATGGATCCGAAGATCGCATCATATACAAAAGCGAGGATGATGCACAACAAATTGGAGAGCATGAAGATGATGACGACAACTGCTACACTGATGATGCAATCCCTACAGATGAATTTATAAATGAAATGTTTGACGACTCAAAAGATGAAGAATTTAAACGATTTTGACATTTTGTTTAAAATAAATATTTCTTTCATTAATTCATATTGAATTTTGACATTTTGTTTTAAAATAAATATTTCTTTCGTTAATTCGTCTTGTATTTTGACATTTTGTTTTAAAATAAATATTTCTTTCATTAATTCGTATTGTATTATTTATAATGTTATGGAACAAGATTAACAGATCGCATTATACATGGACATGGCATTTTAGGGCTAGTTTTCAAACAAAATTTCTAGTTCGCATTATATGTGGATCGCATTATACGTGATAATATATGGAAAATAAACATTGTATAAAGAAGGTCCACTTTCCGAATATGTTCCGATGATGACCACGAATAGTCGAAACAGTCCACACCCCGTCAACCACCTTTCCCCTTCCCCCTCCCTATTTTAAAAAATTAACCCTTTCACTTTTTTCCCCACCCTATATAAAAGTATATGTTTCTATATATTACGAAAAAAACCCGGGTTTTTCTAACTTATTCTACCAAACTGCCTACCCCCCCACACACACCACACACACACTCTGCAGTTCTCGACATCGCAGACAGAGGAAAAGCCACAACACCCAGAAAAAGGTATGTGCAATTTCTATTCCTTAAGCTACATATACTTTTTAGTACATCTACACTCATAATGCCCTAAGAACCCATGAGTAAATAGCCAATGAAGGTCCACTTTCCCAATATGTTCCGATGATGACCACGAATAGTCGAAACGGTCCACACCCCATCAACCACCTTTCCCCTTCCCGCTCCCTATTTTAAAAAATTAACCCTTTCACTTTTTTCCCCACCCTATATAAAAGTATATGTTTCTATATATTACGAAAAAAACCCGGGTTTTTCTAACTTATTCTACCAAACTGCCTACCCCCCCCCCCCCACACACACACACACTCTGCAGTTCTCGACATCGCAGACAGAGGAAAAGCCACAACACCCAGAAAAAGGTATGTGCAATTTCTATTCCTTAAGCTACATATACTTTTTAGTACATCTACATTCATAATGCCCTAAGAACCCATGAGTAAATAGCCAATGACATTTAAACAGGGGTACTCCTAAACTGAAGCAGGCAATATAGCTGTATTATAATAATTGTATAAAGAATTTACGTATATATATATATATATATATATATATATATATATCATGTAATATATAAATAAATAAATATATAATAATAATTGTTATACAGGGATTCCCTAAGACCTGAAAATTATTTCAAGGGTATACTCTTCAGGGTAAATATATTGAGAAAGGCTGCATTACACTAAGGCTTGTCACAACTAAATTAACAACAAAGGAAGATTATGAGAACCACACAGATAAAAAAAAAAAAAACTATGTGGTGTTTTTATTTTTTTAATGTACATAAAATTGTGCATTTTATGAAAATTATAGTTTCTTTGATTTTAATGAAATGCATTATACCAGGATCAGTTAGAGAATAAGCAACACTCTGAGACCATGATAAATAGTGACTATTATATTAATGTACCAATGTTTTTAGTACATGAGTAAAATAGAGGGAAAATTCAAGGTATTCAAGAAGAGAAGACTGTTGTTACATTCAAGTTCAATAGTGAACTTGATTTGGTTGTATAAGGAGTTTATTCAGTCTCAAAACTAAAGTAATGTTGTTTCAGAGTGGGATCAGACTGCAAATATATTAACAAAACATTGCTATATACAAGGTTAAGGAAAAATTTAGTTAAAAAGTTAACTTTTTAGATGCTCCATAAAGCAATTAGTCATATTTGGTGAGATATGACTAATTGCCAGGGGACATATGACTGCTCATGGCTGTTCCTTCTATTTGCTGATATAAATTGTTCTACCATGTGAAGTATTCTGCACTGATGGTAAATTTAAACAATTTAACAATGTCCTCAGAATTATCATCTCATAAAAACTGAATCGTTTCTAGGCCTATTTGTAAACAGAGAAACCACATCAAAAGAGATCATAATTTCAAAGTTCAGCATAAGTTTTTCTGTGAAGTCAATATTGTTTATAATATGTGTTGGTATGCATAGAGAAGCTTCAAAGAAGGTTAGAAAGGTAGTAGAAAAATAACAAGCGGGATAACTGATGCATTGAACTAATAGATGTAGTGGATAACTACATTTTTAGATATGTGGGGAATGAGAATGATGAATGTCTATTATTGTTTGCATTTGTACTTTTACATATCACTTTGTGTACTTTATATACAATTCCCTTGTATTCTGTCTTCAATGTATGATTTACAGCCATTTCCTTCGTTCTGTTTCCCATAATTTTCTTTTATTTCCTGTGATTTAACTTTTCCTATTTTATTTCTTGTAATTTTCTTTTGTTATATTCCCTGCAATTGCAACCTCCTGATTGTGATATCACTTTAGGAAATTCACTCCACTTTTCAGCTTATAATGTTTGTAATAGTGAGCTTAAAGGGACTTAGGTCACAACTTTTTCACACTTCTTTATAGCACATCATTTCATTATAGTAGTGTTTGCTATAGTACATCTACTGTATTACTTGTCTCATAGGTTATACATTTACTTGTTCCCAGAAGTCATGCTGAGAATGCAGCTGATATTCATGTTCCTGCTATTTTCATAGTTTTTTTTTTTTATTATTATTAGTAATATTCTTACTAAATTTATTATAGCAGTTATTCAATTTAGTTAAAGAGTCTCAAAAGCTTGTACTGCATTTATTTAGAAGTATTTTTTAAAAGAAATTTTTTAATAATATAAAACTAAATATATCTTTTCAAATATAAAGTATTGCTGCAGTTAACTTCTTGTATACCACATTTTTAGGGAATTAAAGTTTTAAAATATATTTGAAGTATTCATATAAGAATATATATTGTTGTTCACTTTCTAAAAATCACCAAGGCTATATGAGTTTGAATTCTATAGTAATGTATGAAAATTCAACTAAAGTAATTAAAGGATTTTTAAAATGTTTTTCCATACATCATTAAAAAAAAAGTATCAACAACACATGGACATCACCCAGAAAACTATTTGTGCTCCCCAATTCAGCAACTTCTTTGCCATAATGTTATCAACCTTTTTGTGGGAAAAGGATTATTATAAAGTCCCACTTTGACAGATGCTTTGCACCTCCCCACTCCAAAAAAAAATTTCTTGTCAATAATGCATCTTGCTCCATTCCTCCACTACCACAGTGCTTTCATCTTTCCTCTGTTAAGAATTGTTTAATCGGTTTTCCTGCACTGACAATCTAGGATTTGGAATGAAATATTCTGATTTTTTTTTTTTTTTATGTTGTTTCCACCCACAAAATGTTATCAGCAAACCTATAGTAGATTTTGTACAATGGGTAGGTTAGAGGTTTTTTTCTTTTTTTTTTCATCAATTTCATATATTTTTTCTATTTTCAATTAATTTTTTACATAATCTGAAAAATTACAGTTGAAACAATGATGGCAAAGAGGCTAATACGTAGGCTGTTCAATAACTTATAAGACTATATTTATACAGAAAACAGATTACCTTTAATCATCATCATTTACATGGTCTTTTTCGAAGTAACTACCGTGAGATGCGATGCATCTGTCCCAATGTTGCGTCCACTTCTTAAACACATGTGAAAGTCTGTTTTTTGAGAGTTCTTTCAAAACCGCCTCCGCAGCTTTTACACAAGCTTTGTTGCTTTCGAAATGGTGGCCTCTTAGTGGTTTCTTGAGCTGAGGAAACAGCCAGAAATCGCACAGTGCTAGATCAGGACTGTATGGAGGGTGTGGTAGGATATCTATGTTGTTCTTCTGCAAAACGTCCACTACACCACCAGCAATATGTGGCCTTGCATTATCGTGGTGCAATTAGAAGCCATTCTTCAGCAATGGACGCTTCCTTTTGATGTGCTGTACCATTGGCCATTTACAGTATTCCCGGGTTTCACAGCATGTTGGTAAACAATGCCTTCGTATTAAAAAAACATTATGGTCATAACTTTACCAGCCGATTTTGCAGTTTTTGCTTTCTTGGGGGTAGGCGAAGACGGATGCTTCCAGTCGCTGCTTTGTTGTTTCATTGTAGGGTCATAGTGATACAACCAAGCTTCATCTGCTGTAATGATGCATTTTAAGACATTGTCACTTTCTTGTTCCAGTCTTTCTTTCCATTCTGTGCACACATCCATCGATGCTGCATTTGCTCCAGTGTCAAGAGTTTGAGAATCCATCGGGCGTAAACACGTTTCAGTCCCAAATGTTCAGCCATGATTGAGTGAACACTTCCCACAGAAATATTCAGGACAACATGCAGCTGGCGTACTGTAATTCTGCGATCCTCCTTGATGATAATCGCTGCTGTGTTGATCATTGTCTCTGTGATGGATGTTGAAGGTCTTCCCTCACGTTCAAGATCTTCCACATTTTGCCTTCCTTCCTTAAAAGTTTTATGCCAGCGAAAAACACTTGCCCTCGACATTGCTTCATCGTGGAAAGCTTCGCGTATCATGTTAAAAGTGTCTGATGCCGATTTTTGCAACCCACACAAAATTTAATCGCATAACGCTGTTCCAAGGATGCTTCCATTTCGATGACTGGTCGTGGCTCGTAGGCACGGCAAAACAAGTTTGCGTTTAGTCACGTGACACTCTGGCACACCAGCCCGTATACGCCCTCTATCAACCTCTTTTGTTAATACAGACAGCAACATTTCTTTATTCCACAGAAATTAATATTGTGATGAGTGGTTTCGCAACAGCAAAATTAGTCTTATTACTTATTGAACAGCCCTCGTATATTACATCTGTTACATGTGTGTTCTTCTAGCCATGTTGAAAGGCTTATGTGTTCATCGCACACGTTGATTGGATTTTAACAGTATAGATGCGAACACAGATTGATAAGAAAATAACTATTTATTGAATTAATTGCTAATATTTTGCTGGTATTCTATCCAGAAATCTTCAGAGCACACAAACAAAGTTTGTCACAGTAGCAAGACAACTGCAATCCAGTGTAATAGTGGGACTAGTAGGAGCAATTGTAGCGTACAACACAAAGACTAAAGTCCTAATTAGGTGCCATCTAAGTTGGGGGGGAAAAAAAGAGAGAGAACGTAATTATTAATTTGGTCTTAGGATGACTGTCTCCCAAATATTTGGTAGATTTATACAGCCATACTTGTTGAGGTTTTGAATATGTTTCAAGGCTTCTGATGATTCCAGGAACAACCACTCTGACTTGTAAAAGCTTCTGTGCAACACTTTTGTTTTTTTCCAATTGATCTTGTGTGCAAGGGTATTCAAAGCATGGTCTGCAAGAACTGACTTGCCATAGCGAAAGTGCTGGATATATTTTATAGTGGGCTCGATGACATGAACAAGGCACTTCATAGACTCCTGGATGGGATAAAGGAGAGAATCTGTCCTTAGGTGAACGGATGAGAGTCGCCAATTTCACATAAGTACGTAGGTATGTAGCTGGTGTTTGTTATGGAATGGTGACAGATTTGTTGTAGTCTTCTGTGATAGACAGTGGGGAGGAATATTGGGGAGCATTTAGTATTTTATCTGTCTTATGGGGATTATAGCCATTGGTCAGGAAGGTGTGATGTAGGTGAGAAAGTTCAGCAGTGAGAGCAATGTCATTGGAATAAATTGCTCTAGCTCTATGGATTAGTGTTTTTAAGATACCATATTGTTGAGAAGAGTGATGGTGTGATTGTTTGTAGGTTTTCTATAAACCAAGAATGATAAGGAACCTTCTGGTGATTAGTGTGTCCAGGAAGGGCAGGCAGTCATTTTAGCAGGCACCCAAAAATCCATCAGTGAATTTTTGGGTGCTGGCTAAAAATCCACTTTACAATGGAATCAGAAGCCAATGACTGCCTGCCCCTTCCTGGACACACTAATCACACGTCTTCCAGAAGGTTCCTTATCATTCTCACTTATTTACACAAACAATCACGCCATCACCTTTCTCAACAATATGGTATCTTAAAAACACTAATCCATAGAGCTAGAGCAATTTGTTCCAATGACACTGCTCTCACTGCTGAACTAACTTTCTCACCTACGCCACACCTTTCCGACCATTGGCTATAATCCCCATAAGACAGATAAAATACTAAATATCCCCCCCCCACTGTCTACCACAGAAGACTACAACAAATATGTCACCATCCCATACGTTAAAGGCACATCTGAAAAGATAACTAGAGTGCTTAACAAACACCAACTATGCACCGTATTTAAACCTTTTGTGAAATTGGAAACCTAAGGACAGATTCTTTCCTTCATCATATCCAGGAATCTCTGAAGTGCCCTGTTCATGTCATCAAGCCTACTATGGACAGACAGGAAGAACTGTGGACATCCACCTCAGTGAACACAAAAAATATATCCGGCACTTTCGCTATGGCAAGTCAGGTCTAGCAGACAATGCTTTGGATACCAACACACACACAGTATCAATTGGAAAAAAACAAAAGTGCTCCACAGAAGCTTTTACAAGTCAGAGTGGTTGTTCCTGGAATCAACAGAATCCTTGAAACATACTCAAAACCTCAACAAGTATGGCTGTATAAATCTGCCAAAAATTTGGGAGACAGTCATCCTAAGACCAAATTAATACTTGCTTTTTTTCTCGTTTTTTTTTTTTTTTTTCCCAACTTAGATGGCGCTTAATTAGGACTTTAGTCTTTGTGTTGCATGCTACAATTGCTCATACTAGTCCCACTGTTACACCAGATTGCGGTTGTCTTGCTACTGTAACAAACTTTGTTTGTGTGCTCTGAAGATGCTGGATAAAATACCAGCGAAATATTAGCAATTAAGTCAATAAATAGTTATTTTCTTATCAATCTGTGTTCACATCTGTACTGCTAAAATCCAATCAACATGTTCTTCTAGCCAGTTTGTCTGTTTTTCAAAAATGAAAAATCTGACTTTCTGAGAGAAAAAATTCTTCCACCTCTGTATGAGAGTGACTAACTCACTTTTCAGTTATTTATCATGATGATACAATGGCTGGGATATCTGCATGGGCATTCAACACCATCTTATACAACTACTATATTACTATTGGTTGTAACGTATTTTTGCCTGTAAATTACATGTCCTTGACTTCTACCAGTTTATCTGGTAGTGGAACAAAAAAGCCTGAGTTTCTGGGATGGTAAACCCTGCAACCTCTGTATTAGACTGGCTAACTCAAATTCAGTTGAAAAGCTGTGATAAAAGTTTTTCACATCCTAGAAAGGATTCAAAGCCAGGTCTTTTCAACCAATGGGCTTCATCTATACCGAATAAGCTATTCACATGAAACTCTTTATAAAGGTTTTGGCAAACTCTGGTCAATCCAATGGACATCATTGATACTAATGAAGCAACAACTTCTCTCAATTTCTAGGATTTTATGGCAAATTATTTGAATCGTGTACTAAATTTAATATACAATGTGCATCCTCCTTTGTAAAGATTGTCTTTTTTTTTTTATTCATTATCAACCTTGTCTGCATGGCAAAATTAAACCTATATTGTTCTTCAACTTCCTATTCAAATTCAGAAATTCAAAATTTACTTCTCGTCATTTGACTATTTCTCTGAGTGATGGATGTGTTAATCAAATCCATACTAAACTGCAGTTAGCTTCTCTAAAGAAAGAAAGAAAAAATAATTAGTCATCAGCATCATCAAGGTATCTTGATACTACCCTCAATAAGTGTAAAATGATGCTAAATAAATAAGTTAATAATAAGGCATATCTATATGTAATTATATAATCAAGATAGCTATATAATTCGTTTCCAATCAACAATTTTCTTCCATATTAATGTGTTATTTGTCAGGATTTCATTTATTTTTATTTGTACTCTGTATTTATTTTTTTTTTAGGGGAACCCTCCATGAGAGGTTGGTCAGCTTATAGTATGGGCAAGAAGATATTTGTTCACCTTAACCTTGAAGAGCTATGAGTGTATTTCTTTGGAAGCACATAAAATGGCAGACTGTTTCAGAGGGCAGCAGTGGAAAAGAATGAAGAGGAGAAATTTGTTCTGTGAGTTTGAAGATGAATGTGGGAGTGCTGATTAATTGCTGTATGAATTTGAACAGATTTGGCAGAATGGGAAAATTACTGTACCGATGCTAATTCTGATGAAGAGTGGCTACAGAAGTATTTTTAGAAGATGCAAGCAGAAGAAAATGAGTGCCTGTGTGAAATGAGTAAAGTGTATTAGTGAGAGAGGGATCATTAATTAGTCTGACCACTCTTTTCATCCAGCATCTTTAGGGAGTCTTAGGGGAGCCATCCCAGATGTGAGAGCAGCATTCGATGGTTGGACAGATTTGTAATTTGTATAAAGTCAGTAGCTGTTTGGAGTTAAATAACACATAGAACAAAAAAGAAAACCCAACTTTTTTGAAGCAGAGGAAGCAATATAATATGTTTGTGCCAAGAGAGATTTGAGGTTGGTGCTATCTCAAGAAGACATTTTTCCTAATACATAGGGATACGGGCATTTTCAAAAAGGCTGGAAGAGAAGGGATTTTTTTTTTTGTGGGAAATAAGGCACAGCTGCATAGCAAAACTATGTATTGTTCGTAATAAATGGAGTAGCTCATTTACATATAGAAAGAATAGTTTGGGTGAAAGAACAGAGCCTTGTAGGATCCCTGCATTGGTCATATACTTAAAAGATAGGAAACTATCCTCAATCACCCAAAATGAGTATTCAGTCAGTCCAACCACAGAAGTCATGGGGCCAAATGATGAGAGTTTATTTAAAAGGGGTTTGTGCCAGACCTAGTCACCAAATCTTTCTGTGGTATTTGTCCAGATATTGCTCTCACTTCAATTTTGTCTAAAGTAATGGAGAAGATTATCAACAATCAACTTCTTCAACAATTAGAGAACTGCCATCTAATTAGTTATTAGTAGTATGGATTTCACCAGTCTAGATCCACAGCTCTCCTGGTCTACATTACACACCTCTAGACCCATTCCATGGAAAAGTTTGGAGAAACCTGTGCCTTTGCTCTTGACATCTCCAAGGCTTTTGATAGGGCCTGGTGTCAAGGACTTCTCAACCAGTTTCCATAAATTTATTATTCATTTGAGACAAGAACATAACTTTCTATTGTCAAATAGTGGAAATATGGATGAAACTCCTATGAGCTTTGATATAAGAAATAAAATAGTGGAGTCTAAAGGTAGTAAGAGTGTGCAAGTTCGAAGTACAGGTCATGAAAAACAAGGTTTACGGTTGTGCTGTCACGTTTGGCTGATGGAACCAAGTTAAAACCAATGAAATTATGGATAAATAATGTGTGGAACACGCGACCAGGCAGCATAATGAAGAAACACAGTTTATTAGTATGGGATATGTTACTGAAAATACTAAAAGTCTTGTAGAAAAAATAACACAAAAATTACTGTTATACCAGGTGGTTTAACTTCTATATTGCAACCACTAGACGTCTGCTTGAACAAACCATTTAAAGATCACATCAAGAAGAGTGGAATAATTGGATGCTGACTGGTGAGAAATCATTTACAAATGGTGGACCTATGACCGCTGCATCACATGATATGTTGTGCAATTTTGTGATCAAAGCATGGAATAAAGAAAAAGTAGAGACTGTAATAAAATAATTTAAAAAGTGTGGTATCTCTAATCTTATGGATGGTATGGAAGATGGTCTGTTGTGGGACACTGATGACGACGAAAATGAAATCAACTCACAGGATTCGAACTGAGATCCATATGACGACCATTTAAACAATGAATCTGAAGAACTATTTTCAACAGATGATGAAGAAAATTAATATGAAAATTGAGGTTAATAATTATTATTTGTTTTTTAAGACTTACATCTATTGTAATATTTTAAATAAATTTATGTAACAAAAAAATTAATCTGATTTGTTTATAAACATTGCCTATTTTCTTATATAACAATGTATTGTAACTACCTCCAAAAAATTAAGCTTCACTTTTTATACTCGCTATATAAGACAACCCATGATTTCGAGGGGTTTTCTGTAGTATTTGAGAGTCGCCTCATACTCCAACATATACGGTATATATATGATTTAATTAATTAATTATTTTATGTAAGTTTTTTTTTAATAAGTTAGGAAATTTAATGAGCTTTTTTAGTTATCTTACATTAGCTACTTAGGTGGTGCCTTTTTGAATTGTCAGTTATTGTTCTATTAGCTTTGTACTGAAGATGCCTTTGATACTCAGGTGAAAATTATAATAATAAATAATATTTTACGAGTTAATTCTGGTAATATAATTTATTTAAACAATATCAAATGAAGTGAGGTAGTCAATCAGGGTGAAAAAGTTGTTAGGGCCAAAGGGATGCTACAGTTTTTATACAGTAATGCCAAAAGTTATAGGCACTAGTGAGACTTGGCTAACAGTAGAGGACGTAGTTACTGGGATAGAATGTGGTGGATTTAGAATTTTTTGGGAGGATAAAGTAGACTGTCCAGAGGGCAAAGTACTGCTGAATTGCAGCCAAAAAGAGCAGGAGTCAGAGGGGAAGATGGTAGTTCATTCTTTTGAGTCAATCTGGTGTGAGATGGAGGCCAACAAGACAAAATATTAAATTGGTTGCTACTATAGGTCAGGGGGTGCCAGTGATGATATGGAAGACATGCATCTGCATATTAGTACAATGAGTGCAAGCTGAGTAATTATTATGGGGGTTTCAACTTCGGAGACATGGATTGGAAGGAGAAAGATCAGAAGGCAAGAACAAAATAGCAATTATAAGCAGTGATGGAGGGAACTCGAAGTATGCGAGTATTGGATCTTGTTATAGAATCAGAAGATCAGTACATAACTAAGGTAACAAAATCTGTGAAAATTATAATTAAGAGGGAATATATGTGGAACTATAAGGCAGGTGATAATGAATCACTTGGATGCAGCTTGTAGCAGTTCCATGGCACAAAGATCTGCAAGGGAAGGATGTTCACAGTTTTTGCGACGATAGTTGGGTATCTGGAGGAAGCAATATCACACTCTATACCCAAAGTCAGGAGAGTAAATCAAGTAGGAGTTAGATGGATGAGTAATATATCATTAAGCATAAGCTGCAAAAAAAGAAAATATTATGGAGGGTATGTAATGAGAAAGGTGACTAGCTAACTCATGAACAGTATAAGGATCAGACAAGAAAGATGATCAGTATGGTAAGAAAAGCAAAATCAGATTATAAGAACAAATTGGCCAAGCAGGCAAAAAGAAATCCCAAAGAGTTTTTGTTTTGTGGCAAGTAGGAGGAAGAATGACTATGCAAAGCTAATTTTAATGAGTGCAGATAGTACAGTGGTAACAGAGACAGATAAAATTGTTGAGCTACTGAATGACCATTTTGCAAGAGTATATCATCTAAGTGAAAATATTGTTATGGCAGAGGTGACAGGTTTTTTTTTTTTTTTTACTGTTATGATTAACCTATGTTACCTCAGTTATAACATTGCACTGTTGTAAGTATAACATCATGTGGCTCTTTCTGTTTCAAATTAATCCACTGTTTGCATTCTATCTTGTAATTAACTGTCACTGCCACCAACGATTGTCTGTAAGTTTCAGACCAAAATATCTGACCTTCTAAACAAATTATATAGTATTACCAGCCTTGCATTTTGTGTAAATAAGTAACTTTGATTAGGCTGTCTAATTTAAGTCTTAGCTCTGGCAAAGTCCCAAGAGAGAGAGTGGAAGGAGGATGAAAGTCTGTGATAGCAGATTATAGCTCAATCAGTATCTCAGGAGTGGTGATAAAAGTACTGGCAATGTTGGTTAAAAAGAGAATTCAGGAATGAGTGGATAAGAATCTGATATTCTATGAGGAGTAGCATGACTCTGTGAAGGGTCAGTCATGCCTTAGTAATCTACTAACTTTTTATAATAGTGACAGCTGAGTTGGACAAAGGGAATGGCTGTAAGATGATACTGCTAGATTTTGCAAAAGTGTTTGACAAGATACCACATGGAACTCTATTACGCAAACTGCAACAAATAGGAATGGATACGAAACTAGTGATGTGGATAAAAAATGGCTGCTGGACAGATACCAAAAAGTAGTATATGGAGGAGCAGAATTCAGGAGAAAGCAGGTGACTAGTAGTGTGCTGCAGGGCTCTGTGCTTGGGCCACTGCTGTTTAATTTGTACATAAATGATACAGGAAATGATATAGTGAAGGGAGATATTCACTTGCTTGCTGATGATGCAAAGTTGGGGAAGGGTAACCGTTAATCAAGGTGATGCAGAGAGCTTGCAGGATGATTTAAATAGTCTAACAGTATGGGCAAAACAATGGATGTCAATTTAATGGTAAAGTGTAAATTTATGCATTTTGGGATAAAATCACAAATGATCTTAATCATTTGTGATCACAATGTGTGTGTGTACACATTGAGGGGAACTGTACTCCAGGTACCGTATTTGCCGGTGTATAAGATGCACCCCCCTTTTTTGTACACATTTTTTAGGAAAAAAACTTTATCACTGAATATTATAATGAATTTACAGTATTTCAAATATAAAGTAATAAGTAGGTCTACTTTCAACAAATACTTAATCTAACTAGGAAAGAGTCACATCTTTCAATATTCTTCATCAAAACCCAGAAATTCATCTCCAGAGCTAAATGAAGAGACATTTGAAACCTCTTCTAAATCAGAATATGAGTCCTCATACAACAAATTGCCCTCTGTACCATTCAGTGCATTACTAATGCTACACTTCTTAAATGATTTAACCACTGTCTCAGTTTTCACAGCATCCCATGAAGCTTTGACCCACTCACAAACTTGTGAAATGCTAGGCCTCTTCCTTCTTCCTGATGGCATGACCTCAAAATCTGAAGACTGCATCCAGCTGTTCCACTTCCCCTTCATAAATCCCTTAAATGGTTTATTAATACAGACATCTAAAGGCTGAAGCTGACTAGTTAGACCTCCTGGAATTACAGCTAACTGAGATTTTAACATCTGTTCTGTGAGAACGAAACTGATCCCATACTAACAGGGCAGGCTTCTTCAACAGTCCTAGATGGCGCCTAGACCGAATTTTATCTATCCATAACTTCATTCCTCCTCCATCATCCAAAATTTTGTCCCATCAGCACAGCAGGATAAAACAACCGTGTAGTGAGTTTTTTTGTGCCCAGAAGTTTTAACAGTAACACTTTTTGTGCCCTTGGAATCTACAGTTTTGTTTCAGGGCACATCAAAAGTCAGTGGAACCTCGTCCATGTTTCCTATTTGCGCAAGTTCAAAATTTTCTTGATTTCTTGCGTTAATGACGCAAGAAAACAAGAAAACATTCGTCATTAATTAGTTAATGATGAATCAATGAAATTCAATTTGTAGAACACTAAAAGTCCCACTTTTCTGTGGTCTAAAATCCAAGTATTCAGTTCTGCCTCAAGTTCTGGCCATTTTGCAGTCCCACTTCATAGGTTATGTTTATTGTGAGTTGCTTTTATTAGATCCTCTTCCTGATTCCATCAAGTTTTTATCATTTTCTCAGTTGAGGGTAGCCAAAAATGCCTCTCTACAGTCCTGTTTCCATGTTCTTTAGCATACGCAATCAGACGTAGCTTGTATGCAATATTGTAGCAATGCAGATGTTTTTCAGCCATAATTTGCCAAGAAATTTAGAGAAAATTTAACGGCAGAAATTTATCACCATTCACAACAACCATGACAACAATTGGAAAGTTTAAACGAACAGGAACACGGCTGTGATCATCTATGACAGTGCATGGGCATCCACTGAACTCTACATAACTGGAATGCTCTCACACACTGCAAGGAAGCAAGAAAGAAATCGCATAACTCAGAACAAAGAAAATTTCCAGAAATGAATGTAATAAAAAACTGAATATCGACGTATAAGATGCACCCTGTTTTTCAGATCTATTTTCAAAGAAAAAAGTGTGTCTTGTACACCGGCAAATATGGTAATTGATGAAGCCAGTGATTTGGAGATAGTAGTAGATAGAGAGCTGAAGTTTAGAGGACATATTGCTAAAGTAGCCAGAGCTGTTCACAGGATTACTTGGTAATTGAAGAACATACTAACAAGCAGAATGAGGAAGTTAACAAGCATTGATATGATCATATCTGGATTACTGTGCTCAGGTCTAGTCACGTGAGTTTCTTGGGGAATGAGGAAGTAGCAGAGAAGATCCAGAGACAAGTAAATGAGATAGTGAGTGGTTCTGTGGAATGCTCCTATGAGGATAGATTGAGGTTTTGTGGATTGCAAAAGTTGGTTTATTGGGGGGGGGGGGGGGGGGGGGGTAGAAACATTTAAGTCATTTAGAGGATTTAACTGGATTGATGCAGGGGAAATGTTTCAGCAGTTGGCTAGCGTAGGTAGAACAAAGGATCATTTCTGAAAGGTTGGTAAAAGTGTGGTTAGCAAGAGCATAAGGACTAGATTTTTTTTTACTTGGAGAGTGGTGAATGAATGGAATGGGCTGCCTAAGTCAGATGTAAGTGCCTTGTCTGTTAATGGTTTCAAGGAAAAGTATGATAGTGTGGGTCTCCCACAATGAGTCTTAGGACTCAATGGAGGTCCTTTGGCAATAATAATAATCTACACTAGTGCCAAAATTGTGGAAACCTTTTGAAAAAAGTGTATTTCTGAGGTTTGATGGCACAAAATACCACTTTTTTTTGGAGTAATACCATAAAATTATATATTAATGGAAAGATAATTTAATCAAGAATGTAATGCAATAACTTTTATGAAGGATTGTTTATTAGAACAGCAGTTATAAAGAAGAAAAGTGAAACAGAGAAAAAAATGAGATATACAAAAATTCTCACAATGTGAGTTAATACTTAGTTAGGTAACCTTTAGCATTAATTATGGCCTTACAACGCATTCCCATGGAGTGAACCAAGTTTTTTAGTTCTGCAGCTGTATAACGTGAAACCAAGATTGAATTATTGCTTCTATTAATTGGGTTTTATTGGTGGGTTGCTTCTGACTAACAAGTTTCTTTAGTCTGGGCTATTCCCAGGCCATTCCAGCATTGGAATATGATTATCTTGAAACCACTTTTTGCACACAGCAGCAACATGACATGGAGCTGAATTCTGTTGAAATATAAATGCTTCATTATCATGGAAAAGATCACATGTGGAAGGCTTCAGTTTGGGCTCAAGTATTTCATTTATGTATTTTTGGGCATTTATATTCCCATTAATCGAGCAAATTCTGCCCACACCTTTTGATGTCACACCACCCCAGATCATAACACTAAGTAGGTGTTGCACAGTAGATGTAATGCAATCAAAATGCAAATCTTCTCATATTCTTCTCCTTATGTATTTTATGCCATCACAACCAAACAGGGAGATTTTGGTCTCATCACTCCAAATAACACTGTCCCATTGTTCTGCTGTCCAGTTAACATGGGTTTTAGCCCAGTTTAATCTTTTCAACCTTTGTTTGAGAGATAAAAATGGCTTTTTTCATGGAATTCTAGCATTTAGACCAAATTCTGCAGTCTGCGCCGAACAGTGCTTGCACTCAACTTCACATTGTATTGCGCCATTTCTTATACATCCAGATCATTTTCTTCTGTCATGTAGGCACAGTCTCTCAATTCTTCTATCATCACTTGCTGTTGTGCACCTTTTCCTGCCTTTACTAGTGGGTTTTGTAGTGACTGAATCTCCTTGTACCGCTTCAAAAATTCAGAAATGCCACCTTTGGTTAAATTCCCACCAATTTTTCTTCTAATTTCTTCATAACTGTAGCCTTGTTCACTTAATAGTACTATTTTACATCGCTTTCTGGCTGACCAGTCAACTCTTTGCACCATTTCTTTAATTTTATTATGTTTTACAAGCTCACTAAATGAAAGGACACAAAAAAACCAACCAACTTGATAGCAATCACAACACACTGAAAAATGTCCTCCTCCTCTCAGCTCCAATACATGACATCAATAGCTGAATCCTACTGTAACCTTATTGGCTCATTGCCAAAACAAGATGACATCTGATTGGCTCTCTAAACACTCATGCTCATTGGCTACATTTAAATGAAGGAAAGCTACTTCATATCAACCCAAGCAAGTTGTGCTTCTTTTTTCTGGTTATTTGGCTATAACTTTTGATAATTGAACAAACTTTGTTGCATTACATTGTTGATTAAATTATCTTTCCATTGATATATAATTTTATGGTATTACACTGAAGAAAAGTGTTGTTATGAGCCATCAAACCTCAAAAATACACTTTTTCCAAAAGGTTTCCATAATTTTGGCCACTAGTGTAGATGTTTGGAAATAAGACAGAAAGGACACATTGGAGATGTTGACAAAAAAAAAGGCAACCTGTGCCTGGCTTTTACACCACAACAGTGAGTGAAATTAAAACTCCATGCTTTACATGGAAGACAACTTTCTTGCTCACAACATAAAAGAATGTACTATGGTCATCTTTTCACAAAACAGACTTAATAGGAACCATGGATTAATTTTTGTGATATTAGGAAATCGTTTTGGATCTTTCTGTATGTCAGATTTCAACTTTTTCAACTAACTGTCTACACACAACATTTAGCAATAGTTCACTCATGCCAACTCTCACATGGTTTCATTTTCAGCTTATATTGTAATGGTTCCTACATGGTTGGTTTTTTAGTAATGGTATAATTTATTTTTTCCTTTATTGTATTTATTTGTAGTTTTAAACCAGAAGAAGCTATAAGTATCAGTGGTGAAACTAGTTGGTTTCATTATCTTTATATATTTATGACCAAAATAAAACCCAATTTGTTTCATTTTATAACAAATAAATTCTTTCTTTCAACTCTCGCCATATATCATATTAATGTGTGCTAGGTCATTCACCAACTTCCTATATGAGAGATAAACATGAAAAACAAGGGGGGGGGGGGGTACAAGACTGTAAAAGAATTAAAGCACGTCATTCATTCTAAAAACAACAATCATACAATGTTAAAATAAGATCAAGGTATTCTTTGACAAAGAAAACTTACTTTTTTTGCTTTAATGAGGAATGCTCTACAATAGAAGTCTCATTCTGGTTTAGAATGGATGTTTTGCCATAGTCTTGAACAGATTCTGAATCAGCATCATAGAGATCATAAAGTTCTTTATCTTCATCCTGATCAAAAAGTACTTCTCTACTATGTATATTGCTTACTGTTTGACAAGGACTATTCAAAAAAGCTCGCTGTCTTCTTCTCTCCCTCTAAAATAATTTTCCAGTATTAAGTTTTAATTTGAAAATAATTTTCTAAACAGAATTTTTTTTTCCCAAAATGACTTAAATCAATAACAAAATAAATCAAAGTAACAATCACACAGCATTTATCCAAAATTGTACAGCATTGTTAATGTTACATCTCCATCATTTCAGAGAATGTACCCTTGCTGTAACAGGTACTTATGACAGCCCAATACAGTAAAGATTTCACTGCTAGTACAGTGATTATTTGTAGATAGACAGGAAATCAGCACCATATCAGAATGGTCTCCGCAAGAGCAAACTAATATTTTCACAGTGCAACTTGTCAAATATTTCAGAAGAAAGATAAAATCAGAGTAGCAAGAAACTGAACAGCTTACCTGGTAGTCAGAATAAGTGGATTTCTCTGTTGAGCAGCATTTTTACTTTGGGGAATTTGAGAATGTGAGTGAGTTATGAATTGTATTTACAGTAAGAGCAGATCAGCCTTTATACCTGTGGGATCGTCAGATGATGTTTTTAGGAAGAGAGCAGTTTGTCTTTCAAAAGAATTACAAGTCTTAGGTTTAAAAGTACTTTTTAAAAAAAGTACTGATGATGTCCTATGATACATAAGACAAAATATTTACATAATAAAAAAGTTATTTACTGTGATATACATGTTACTTTATAGTTAATTTACCTATATTCCTGATACATCTTGAGTTTTGCAAGTGATAATAGCCTCTGAAAATTATTCCTCATGCCACTCCACTTCATCCCAAAGTGTTCCAATTGATTTAGGTTGGGACTTTCTGAGTTGAGTAGAATCCCACCCTATAATCAGACTGAACTCTCCAAGGCAGTCCATCCACTAAAGGTACACTTATCCTTAAACCAAGGCCAAGCTATAGTAAACATCATCTGTGTGCTTTTATTTATGATTCTTGCCAAATCCTTTGTATCGTCGACGTACGATTTGTCACCATTCTCTCTGTTCTATTTCACACCATTCTAGAATTCAACTATAGTTTTAATACAAAATGCAAATAAATTTTATACATACTTTCCATAGGATTACTTCCTACAGCTGTATTCTGTGATGACATACACCGTAAAGTCATTTATGAGGAAATTCAATTCGCTATCATGAAGTTTTTGTGCTTTTGTTATTGACAAAAGTGAGCTTAAAACAGCATTGGCTCTATAGGAGTCTTTATGCTGAGTCTTCCTATTTCATTACGGTGCATTATTTAGTCATAGAAGTGTTTGCTATAGTGTGCATCATCTATATATATATATATATATATATATATAAAGCAAAATCTGTTTTCGATGTTCGCTTATAACTCAAGAATGAATTGACCAATGTTAATTTTCTTCACTAATAGATAGAGGATGTTCCAAAAATGGTTTATGTGCATTATCATTGATGTACACCTCCAGATTATGGAGAAGTGATTAATTTTTTTTTTACCTCCCTCCACGACCTGTACTACAGTTTAACAATATCTGAAGTTCAACAATATACACAGTTTAACAATGCTGTTAATTTTTATAGATATTGTTAAATTCTATTGTAAAGTTCTTTCGTTATTATCTGTGTCCAGATATTGTTACATTAGTTAAATATTATTAAATTCTATTGTTAGATATTGTAAGTTCTTTTTGTTATTACCATTATTATGTTTATTAGTTTTTTTAGTAAATTTTATAATTATCAGTAGATACATATATTTCCTGCCTTTACGAATTAATTGGTTCCTGGTATATATGGCTTATGAACGAATATATAAAATATAAAATGAATATTAAATGATAAGAAAAGCCTTTACTGGCCAAAGATTTACATATTTAAAGAATAACATAAAAAAAATTTCAAATTTCCAAAAAAGGTCCATCTCATTGACATTAAAAATCTGCGATGGCGAGCAATTTCCTTCTTTAATTATTTCTTCTAATTTTTCTGGATAAGATTTTGCAGCCTCACTATCAGCACTTGCAGCTTCACCTTGTACTTTAATGTTATGCCAACCAGTTCACTTTTTATAGCAGTCAAACCATCCACTTCTTGCAACAAAAGTCTCTTTGCAGTCATCTCCTTTTTGGTCTTTCAGCATTTAAAAATGGCTAATGCTTAAGTAGAAATTGCTGCGTAGGTAACAGGCATGGTTAATTGTTCAGTATGGTCACTTATCCAAGCAGTTATGTTTTTCCATATGAGGAATTATACTGCCTGTTTCTTTATTACACAACCATGTAGACTGCACTGCATAGATTGCACATTTTTTACTTCATTCAAATATATTTCTTTATCCTTTAAAATGGTGCAAAAAAATTTCATAAAAAAAATAAAATTGAGAAGTGGTAAGAGAAAATTTCTCAGAAAGAGCTTTAACAGTGCTACCAGCCTGATGGCTGGTAATAATTTCATAATTTTTTTCTAAAGTAATTCCTTTTCTTTGTTTCTTTTGCTCATTTTCTGGTTTTTGCACTGTTGCTTCTTTTTTCATTGTTGAAAAAGTCGTCATCATCATCATCAAATTCCTGTCATGTACCTTCACGGGGGTGTACAGGATATGATAGTACCACATGAAAAATTTACATCATCACTAACTTCCTATCTACAATTTTCCTCCAAATCAGTCTGTTACTTGTCAAGACTCCAACATTATCAGATCTTATATTTCTATCATCTAAGGCACTTTCTACCATATCAATCCACCTATATCTTGGTCTTCCTCTGGGTCGTTTTCCTGCCAACCTGGCAGAGAACAATTGTGTTTGCTAATCTTTCCTTGCCCATTCTGTTTAAGTGACCATACCACATGAGATTAGCTCTGCTAACGCATTCCTGGATGCTGACAGCGTCAAGTTCTTTCCTAATATCCTCATTTTTAACATGATATTGCCATTGATGCCATCTGTTCACGAAGCTAATATCTGAGGACTAATCTCAGGACTCTCATATCTGCAGTTGCTTGTCTTTGGTCAAGTGTTTTACTTCTGACCCAGCTCTCAGATCCATAAGTTAAAACTGGTTTGAACACTGTCTTGTATACAGCTAATTTAGCTTTCCGACTAATTTCTCTCTTATCCAATACAAATTTATCAACTGACATCCTACCATACCAGCTTTGTTGATTTTGTTGTCTATTTCCATATTTAATTTACCATCATCACTAAAAATCGTGCCTAAGTAGCTGAAATGTTTTACTTGTTCCACAGATTCTCCATTCACAAAGCAGTTGATATTTTCAATGATTCTGCCAATTTTCATTGTCTTTGTCTTTTTATTGCTGACCTTCATACCATATCTATTACAAGAGTTATTCAATTTAGTCAGGGAATCTTGCAGACTTGTAGCGAATTTATTTAGAAGTATAACAAAAAATCAAAAAAAAATCATCTAACGCCTTTTTATTCCCGTATATACGGGAGTAGGCGAGGCCAGAAGTATAACATCATCCGCATAAAGCAAAGAGCTCACATTAACATCTCCAATTTTTATATCATGTTTAATACCACTTTCCTTCATAATGTGATCCACATAGATAATGAATAACAGAGGGGATAATGTACATCCTTGTCTCACACCAGATTTAACATTAAACCATCTTCCTGTACATCCTTCAATTCTAACTGCCGACTTACAATTCAAATACAGACTAAGTATTGCTTGATATAATGCCCCACTGACACCATATAACTGTAGCATATCGAATAGCTTCTCTCTTGGCACCTTATCATATGCCTTTTCCAGATCGACAAAACTTAAATACAGATCTTTGTTATATTCCCATGATTTCTCGACTATTTGTCGTAAAGTGAAGATCTGATCCTGACAGCCTCTATTTGGCCTGAATCCAGCTTATTCTTCACCAAGCTTTTCTTCCACAATTCTTCTCAACCATTTCTCAAGTATACTTGCATATATCTTACCAGGAACACTCAGTAGGAAAATACCTCTGTAATTCTCACATTCAGTTTTATTTCCCTTTTTATATATGGGTACTATCAGAGTTTGTCACTATCATTGTTGGAAAAGTGAAAGGGTTATAGCTAAAAAGAAAACAAAATAAAAAATCAGGTGTAATTGAAGAAAACTACGAATAACACACTTGCATCGCCAAGGCTCGTGAGTGACTGAGGCTCGTTATAACTGATTGTTACATCATTACAAACTGAGTAATTCCCCATACAAGCCTCTAATCGCCTTTAACGTGCACAATTTAAATTAAAATTCCAATCCAAAAAATTCGTGAAGATAAAAATCCATAAAGCAGGAATTCGTAAAGTGAGAACTACCTGTATTTTATTTTTTTTCCAATATGCCATGACGAAGAGCAAGTTCTATAAGTCACTGAACTCCTGAGGCAAGGCATATGAAACTAAATAGACAGAGTGAAATTATTGAAGTTTCTTGGAATAACAAGGAACAGTCTGCTTTCTCTGACAATTGTAATATAAGATATTCCACTAATTCAGCAGCTGTGATCAGTACTATGACTGAAGTAAATCACTGAAAGCACTTAAATATAGGCATGAATCTCCCAGAATTTCTCAATGTGTTGTTTGAATAAAAAATTGAAACTAAATGAAATCCCAGCTCCTCCTGAACAATTATCACTCATTACAATGAAACATCCACAGTCTCATCAATTTATTGAAACAATTCGAGCTAACAATTCCAAATTTCAAATGACATCTTTTGGTGTGGAGCAAATAGTCAAAAGGGAGTTCAAGCCTATTTTCAAAGTGCAAGGTCAAGTATACCGTTTGGCTGGAAGTTTGCTGCTAGTCAAACTAAATGATCATAAATTTTTACAAATTTATTTCGTTAAATTTGTAGATCCATTGTAGACAGATCACAGGATTGAACTCAGAAATTGTATTTAATTTACAAGGAATATTACATCAGCATAACACACACGCACACACACACACACACACACACACACACACACACACACACACACACACACACACACACACACACACACACACACACTTTTAAGTTGGCTACAGAGAATGCTAACAATGTGCAAAAACTAAGACTGGCCATACATGCAAACCGAGAGTGCCGACAGGATATAACACAGGCAGATTCAATGTGCCCACAGCTAATGAAGTAGTGATTTTCATTACTAGGCAAGAATTTAACCACAGAGACATAATTTTACATGGTCGCAATGATAGACTGAAATGGATATATGAGACACATAGAACTTATGATGCACTCCAATATCCATTTTTATTTTACAGAGGAGAGGATGGATATTGCATTGATTTACAACAAATGAATCCAGGAAGTGGAGAACCTACAATAGAAAAACCATTTGAGCAAGGAATTTTTATGCGTATCGCATTATAGTACGGATGGAAAATTTAAATCCACTACATAGATATGGTCAACTCATCAATCAATACTGGGTTGACATGTATGCGAAAACTGAGTCCGAGCGTCTCACATACATACGTTTAAACCAAAGTAAACTTCAGGTAGAAATGGTCTATGTTAGAGCACATGGTGGCACTGAACTCTTCATTACCTGCACGTGCAAGAGTAATTGGCTAAAGATTTTGGAAAATTTGCTACCCGGTAATAAGACTTATGACAAGCATAACATTATTGCAAGAGTTTTTCACAGAAAGCTGATGAAATTAATGAATCTCATCACAAAGCACAAGATTTCTGGAGCATGGAGGTGCTATATGTATTCAGCAGAATGGCAAAAAAGGGGACTGCCACACACTCAAATATTGATTTGGCTCAAAGATAAAATCAGGAATCATGAAATCAATTCCATTATAAGTGACGAGATACCTTCTCCTCAATGTGACAAAGAACTGTTCGATATCATAACAAAACATATGGTGCTTGGTCCACATGGACCTGTTCATCCAAACTCACCATGCATGAAGTCAGGAAAGTGCAGAAGAGATATCCAAGGTCATTAACCAATGAAACTCAAACAGGTCAGGATGGATATCCATGATATTATCGACATGCTCCTTCAGCTGGTGGCTACCACACACACACTTTTAAGTTGGCTACAACTTAAAAGTGTGTGTGTGTAATAGCCAAGGAACTTTCGAAAGTGATAATTTATAGTGTCTTATAATCCGGTTTTGTTATGAACCTTCAATGTACACATAAATGTTGAAATTTTCAGTTCCATGAAATCCATCAAATATGTATGCAAGTATAACAACAATGGCTCAGACCAAGCTGCATTTTGTTTACAAAATGACATAGCAAAGTAGATCTATACCAAACCATACGATACATCAGTACCTCTGAAGCCATTTGGCAGATTTGGCCTTTTGTTCGCTGTGCTGTTGGTTCAATGAACACATGACTGACCCTCTATCGCTATGGTCAACTTATAAAAATAATTTTTTGGAAATCTACCAAACGGCTTCAGAGGTACTGATGCATCGTCTGGTTTGATATAAACCAAGCTACATTTTGTTTGCAAAATGAATGTAGCAAAGTAGATCTATACCAAACCGGACAATACATCAGTACCTCTGAAGCCAGTTGGTGGATTTTATCTTTTGATATTCATGAGTACCATCCAACTGTAGTTCATTTCACAGTTCATCTCAAAAAATGATCAAAGAGTATACTTCACAGAAAGTAACGCACTCATTACAGCATAGTGGATCCACCAAGAGACACAACATTAGCAGCCTTTTTTTTAAGCTTATTATTGAGATTTGAATCAATCAAGTCAATAAGTGACAAAGGTGTTAAAGATTTTAGTCTTCTGATACCGAAAATCCAGGAAACCTCATACAATTTCAATGAACTTTGGGATTTATTAAGTTGGTATGAACAATCACTAACTTCAGATAAAGCTGAAGTTTTTCCACAATGTTTTAATAAGCTGTGAAAATCAATCAGGGAAAGTGTTTTTCTTGGATGCTCCAGGTGGTACTAAGAAAACGTTTTTTACTAAATTTGTTATTAGCTAAGTTGAGAAGCCAAGGTAAAATCACTCTGGCTGTGGCATCGTCAGGTATAGAAGCTACTCTACTGCAAGTGGTCAAACTGCTCATTCTACTTTCAAACTACCACTTACAAATGTGACTAATGATACACCTATGTGCAATATATCAAAACAAAGTAATTTGTCAAAATTATTACAAAAGGTTTCTTTGATTGTTTGGAATGAATGTACAATGTCCCATAAAACATCTGTTGAAGTGGTCGACAGAATATACTGAGGGATATCAGATTGTATGAATGAAGAATGGGTAGAATAACTGTTTTATTTGCTGGTGATTTTTGACAAACACTGCCTGTTGCAGCCCATGGAATCAGGGTGGATGAAGTGAATGCCTGCTTTAAGAAATCATCACTATGGTATGATATACAGAAGTTTTCTCTCAAAACCAATATGCATGTTCACTTACATGGAGACTCTAATGTACATTCCTTTTCCACAAAAATGTTAAAAATTTGCAATGGTGAAGTACAGCAAAGAGAAGAAAAAATTATATTAACACACCTAAATATTGGGAAAATAGTTCAGACTGCAGATGAACTGTTGTGCAGTGTCTACCCATCTACTGAGAACATAAAAGAAAAGTCACCTTCTTAGTTCAGGGAGAGAGAGATCCTTGCACCTTGAAATGACGCTGTATCAATAATGAACAAGTTGATTCTTAATAGAGTTAATGGATCTGTTAGCGTTTACAAATCAGTAGATACTCCTGTGGATGTAGATGATGCAGTTCATTTTCCAGTGGAATTTTTAAATTTGCTTAATCCACCTGGATTACCTGGTCATGAAATTAAATTGAAAATGGGTGTTCCTATTATGTAGCTCCAAAATCTGCACGCCACAAATCTTTGTAATGGAACTAGGCTTCAAGTAAAATCATTGAAACCTAATATGATAGAAGCTGTGATATTTACAGGTCCTGGTATCAGAGAAATTGTCCTCGGATACCCCTAATTTCCTTTAGATTATCCATTTGCATTCAAATGGTTACAATTTCCAATAAGAATTTGCTTTGCAATGACAATTAAAAAAGCCCAAGGACAGCCCTTATATACAGGTTTACATTTAAGAGGTGAATGTTTTGGACATGGGCAGTTAGCAGTCCTGAGAATTTAATTATTTTTGTTGAGGATGATGAAACTTCTAATGTTGTTTACAAAGAAGTGATCTAATGCTCACAATTCTACACCATGACAAAAGCACCAGCACTAAATGCTCAAGTAAATACTCTGAATTGAACCGCTAGCAACATGAGTTCACTTTAGCGAAGCGGGGGAGCTCAGCTAGTATTAAATATTTTATTTTTGTCAGCATTTTTATTCTTTGATTTATTTTTGTAATCATTTTTTTGTAATCGCTTCATTTTTACACACACACACACACACACACACACACACACACACACACACACACACACACACACACACACACACACACACACACACACAAAAGCAGCCGTATCATCATTAAGTTAATCTACCTAATAGCATCTAGTGCCCTATTTACATTCAATGATCTGGAGTACTCAAGGTGCAAAGCACACTACAAAGGATGCTGGTCCTTGTTTTGGAACAAAACAGTTCAGTTCTTTGGTGCTCTCTCGCACAGACTCTTTTCAACCACTGTCAAACATGGTCAATTTCTGCATTTTATAGATGTTTCCATAGGTGATGTTCAACAGAATTGGCATCCACATGCCCTTGTTTCTACTAAACTACAACAACAACAACAACATGAGCAAAAGCTGCCCAACATCTTTTTACAGCTGAACTGCTGACTCACCAAACCTGCTACCCCCATTCATCTTTCATTCCATCAAAGTCAATTTTGAGGACCAGCCTTTCCCCAAGAACTACAACCTTCAACTCTTCAAAAAGAATATCACAGATTATTTTGTCTTTAATCACAGCCCACATACAGCATTTATTTGCTAGAGACCCAGGAGAATAATGTAGTATGATAAAGCAACCTTGATGCATCTAAAGCCATTCCTGAATGAATGGCTTTAGATGCATTTAGAAGTGACTAATGACGTGTGATATAGAGCACAAAGATGCATTTGGTAAGCAATAATTGTCAATTAGGATGTGACATGCAGGGTCAAGATAATAAGAGATCCTGAATGTGTGAAAAGAAAACACATACACTACTGCTTATAGCAGTAGTATATGTGTGTCTGCAATAATGTAGCACTGATATGATAGGTCAATTCATATAAGATGCTGTCAGCTAAGAAACAACTAGAACTGGGATTCATCAGGTCAACTAAACTTTTTTTGTTCCTCAAGTTCACCAAATGCTCAAGTAAATACTCTGAATTGAACCACTAGCAGCATAAATTCACTTTAGCAAAGCAGGGGAACTCAGCTAGTATTAAATATTAAATAAATACTCAAGTAAATACTCTGAAATGAACTGCTAACAGCATAAGTTCACTTTAGTAAAGCGGGGGGGGGGGGGGGGGGGGAGCTGAAAAAATGAATTTATAATTTCAAAATTATTTTTATTTTTCAACATAATCTCCCTTAAGACTAATACAATTATTCAAGCACTTCTCAAGCACCATTATCCCGTCCCTGTAGTGTTTCTCAGTAAGATCTGCAAAATACCCCTATACAGCTGCAATCATCTCTTGATCTGAAGAAAAACGCTGAACAGCGAGGAAAAGTTTTAGTTTTGGGAAGAGATAGAAGCCAGAGGGAGCCAAATCTGGGGAATAGGGTGGATGTTCCAAAAATTCATAGTGCAGATCCCTTAATTTTCCCCATTTTTGCTAAAGTGAACTTATGCTGCTAGCGGTTCAATTCAGAGCATGGCTGTTTGTTTTTAAAAATACAACTCTGTAAGACTACTGTGATGTCCCATCCACAACGGCCAATCCATTGCGCATTCCATTATTCTCTTCTGCAAATCAATGTTGAACAATGCTACATGACCAATTGTGGATCATCTGTTTGACTGCATGATTCTTGAAACAATCCATCAACTATCTCCAATCCCTGACTGCTGTTCGCAGTGTGTGTGTGTGTGTGTGTGTGTGTGTGACTGGCCAGATGATTAACTACCATAATTATCTATCAAATCCACTGCGTCCTTGGAGACAGTATCACGTGTCCATTTTAAGCCATATAAATTTAACGGGTAGGCAAATACAGCGATTGGATGTGTGTATGTGTGCATGTACAAGAGTACATGCATATGTGTATACACACACACAGAATGTTGTTTGTGTACAATGCAAATTGTACATGAACAACTCGCCCAACTGAATTATGTGTGTACGCATAAACACACATAAACAATACGATGGTAGGCTGAAAAGTTCTCGGCCTCAACCATAGATGGCAATACTACCGGCAAGATATTTTTTTCCTAAGCTGATAAATCTGTCATAAGCATCCATGTGAAATTGTAAGTCATTCTATCAAGTAGTTTGTTTTATACAGCTGTCTGAAGCAAAAGTGTTGTCTGCATCCCTTGAAATGGATAAAATTGAGTATCATGATGTTATAAAATTCTTTGTAAAAGAAGGTTTAATGCCAAAAGAAATTCATTCGAAGTTCATAAAAGTTTATGGGCACTCTTCTTCTTCATTTTCAACAATTAAGGAATGGGCTGCCGAATTTAAATACCACGACATAGTATTGGATGACCGGCGAGTCAAAGTGTGTGAAACTGCTGAAACTATAGGCATTTCAAAAGAACATGTAGGATATATTTTGCATGAAAAATTGCAAATGAAAAAGCTTTGCACAAGACGGGTGCCACGCTTGCTCACAGCAGATCAAAAAAGCACCGACATGAAAATCTGTGAACAGTGCTTGGAGCATTTTAACAACAATAAAACTGATTTTGTGCACCAATTTATTACTATGATGGCTTCTGTCCACTGTTTTGACTGCTATTTGGATTCTGGTGTGTAATGGATTCACCATTACACACCAGAATCCAAACAGCAGTCAAAACAGTGGACAGAAGCCGATTGTTCAACGTCAAAGAAGACAAAGTCGGTTCCAGCTGCAGGAAAGGTCATGGCATCAGTGTTTCAGGATGCTAAAGGCATTTTGTTTATTAATTATCTTGAAAAGGGTAAAACAATAACCGGGGAATATTATTCCAATCTTTTGACCAGACTGGATGAAAAAAATTTGTGAGAAAAGACCTGGTTTGCAGAAGAAAAGAATCATCTTTCATCAAGACAATGCAACTGCCCACAAAGGTGTTTTGGCAATGGGGAAAATTAAGGGATCTGCACTATTGAATTCTTGAAACTGAATTCTTGGAACATCCACCCTATTCCCCAGATTTGGCTCCCTCTGATTTCTATCTCTTCCCAAAACTAAAACTTTTCCTCGCTGGTCAGCGTTTTTCTTTGAATCAAGAGGTGATTGCAGCTGTAGAGGGGTATTTTACAGATCTTACTGAGAACCATTACAGGGATGGGATAATGGTGCTTGAGAATTGCTGGAATAAATGTATTAGTCTTAAGGGAGATTATGTTGAAAAATAAAAATAATTTTGAAATTATAAATTCGTTTTTTCATTGTTAGGCTGAGAACTTTTTAGATCACCCTCATATATAAGTTTATGTGTAAGTTTTCTACCTGCTTTATTTAGCCTACAACGGATATGTGATATCACTCTAATGAAGCAAAGGATTCACAATGATTGGGAGGATGTCCACTGAAAATAATTTTGTCAAAAAATACAAACACACAACTTAGACTCAGTTGTGTGTTTATATTTTTTATAATAATTGCATCCATAAACAGATAAGAAATTTATAATACATAAGTACCATGGATGAATTCAGGTTAGATAAAGAAAGCTGTAGAAATCAGAATGGTCTTTTTCATGCCACTCCAATAAAGCAAGGTGATGTGTCACTGTGGAATGAATGTGTTGCATACATTGCCACAGCGGGATAATGATGTCCAATCAATTCACTCCTAAAAATGGACTGCAATAAAAACTGCAAATCTCTTAATTTTCCTTGGCAACATACAAAGTTCATTAACTTTAATAATAAGGTTAGTGAAGACTACATGTAAAGTCCTGCATATGGTAAATCAATAATATAAGATTTGTACTGAAATGCACACAAGATGTTTGAAGTAAAGTACTTTATCACCTCTATCATCTGTAATAATTCAGCCATCATTGCAACTGATAGTGAACCATGGTTTTTATTTACTTACTATGATACTATATATTTTCTTGAATTTTTAACATTGCATATTTCATTCATTAATTTTAAATATATTTTACACTAGAAAGTTTTTTTACCTTGGGTATATATTATGTTAAAGATACCAAGCAATTTTTTAAGCTAGGTTTTTAATCCTTTTTCCCAAGTAAGCAAACAGACAAGTGCAACATTAGGCAACTCATTGTAAAGGTGGAGTAAGCTCTGACCACTTTCCTTAGAATTTTCCCCTAATGCAAAGCACATTTCCTTGCGGAAATGTATGATGCCATGCATTAAGGTAATGGTCACTACCCAAGACCGGTTTCGACCTTTTTCCCTCGTCAGTGGGAGCCAGACGTAAAAAATGCCAAGGGTGAAGTAATACAGAGCTTATAAATTTTACCTAAACAAGTTGCCATAAGGTGCTTTGACCTCATTAAATAAAAATCTCAGGATGAGAGTAAGACGTAGAAAGTTTTTTACCTTGGGTATATATTATGTTAAAGATACCAAGCAATTTTTTAAGCTAGGTTTTTAATCCTTTTTCCCAAGTAAGCAAACAGAAAGAAAGTCAAGTTTGCAGCTGCATGTAGTGCAACACTAGGCAATTCATTGTAAAGGTGGAGTAAGCTCTGATCACTTTCCTTAGAATTTTCCCATAATGCAAAGCATATTTCCTTGCAGAGATGTATGATGCTATGCATTAAGGTAATGGTCACTACCCAGACCACTGATGAGACCTCAATAAAGGTCGAAACCGGTCTGGGTAGTGACCATTACCTTAATGCATAGCATCATACATCTCTGCAAGGAAATGTGCTTTGCATTAGGGGAAAATTCTAAGGAAAGTGATCGGAGCTTACTCCACCTTTACAATGAGTTGCCTAGTGTTGCACTACGTGCAGCCACAAACTTGACTTACTTGTCTGTTTCCTTACTTGGGAAAAAGGATTAAAAACCTAGCTTAAAAAATTGCTTGGTATCTTTAACATATTTTACACTAATAAAACAAATAATCTATATTAACACTTACTGGATTTGGTGATGTTTGTGTTGTTGCTGAGGAATGGGATGAAGATGGCAAAGACAAATTACATGGACTTTCACGAAGAGAGCTTTCTGTGTCATTTCCAGCAATCTGCCGTACCTTCAAGGTCAAGTCCTTTGCATGATTAACAATCTCTTTGCTTTCACTGGTGTGTTTTGGCAATATACCACTTCTTTCTTCGCTAACAGCAACATTTTGCAAATTTTTCTTTCCTGAAATAAATCTCAAATTTTGAATTTACTTAAATATCAATAAACTGTGAAAAATAAAAATATATATTAATAAATCAAAAATGAAGATATCTCTCTCTTTAATTTTAGAATTTAATTAAGTAAAAACTCAAAAAGAAATTTTTCATTTTGTTGTTACTAGAGGGCAAGCAGAGAAGAAAAATTATAGAAAAATGTCTGGCCAAATTAATTGCTTTTAGAGTATACTTTATAAGGAAGGGAGACAAAAGAGAGCATTTCTAGAAATTTTTAAAATCTTTTCATTATCTTTTATTATGAATGATTAATCAATTTTCTTATGTCAATGCTATCTTAAATACATACAGTAGAGTAATGCTGCGGGCTGGTGCAAGGTCAGATAAACTGAAAACTTTGTTCTAGAGACCAAACAGACAATCATCTTTTTTTATTCCATTTAATTATAAAGAAATTTAATGGTTACTCACAACACAGAAGTAAAAAGAAAAAAAAATTATTCCATTATTTTGCAACGATTGTGAAGATTTTAGAGATGGTCTTGATTGGGAGGATGAATGGCAAGTAAGAGTGGCTAACTTGCAGAGAGAGAGAGGAGAGAGAGATGAGCTGCTGAAAAAAGGAGGTGGAATGTCTCGGGAATGAGATGAGAAGTATCAAAGATGACATTAGGCAAATGGAAGAGATGAATGCAAGGCAAATCTGAGTAGGAGTGAGAGAGAGTTATAGGGAATGATAGAAGAGGAGAGAATAGAAACAGTAGAAGAGAGGGAATGAGAGAGAGAGAGAGGTATGGGAATGATAGAAGAGGAGAGAGTAGGAGCAGTAGAAAATAGGGAATGAGAGGGGGAGAGAGGTATGGGAATGATAGAGGAGGAGAGAATAGAAACAGTAGAAGAGAGGGAATGAGAGAGAGTTATGGGAATGATAGAAGAGGAGAGAATGGAAACAGTCAGAGAGAGGGAATGAGAAGAATATGAGGGAGTGCTGGAACCAGGAACAGAGTGATGCCAGGACAGCAGGTAAGTAGGGGAACACAGAGTGAAAGAGTTAGAGGAGAGAGAGTGAGGGATGCAGGGAAGCAATCAAGGAACAGAGTGGTAAGAGCTGTGATGTATAGAGACTTGATGACCTGTGGTGTGCGAGATAGGATGCCAGAGGAGTGTTTGCCTGGAAGGTTGATAGAAAGTGTGGCTATGGCAATTAAGAAGGGTGAAAGGGTGGATGAGATGATTGTGATGGTGGGCACGAATGACTTGAGAGGCAATGTAAATTGGGTGGTGAGAGATCTCAGGTTCTTGCTTGAGGTTGTACAAAAGAAAACACAGAGAGGAAAGTTTGCGCGCGCGTGTGCGTGTGTGTGTGTGTGTGCGCGCGCGTGTAGCCCCAGGTATGATAGTGACGAGCTGAGCAGAAGAGCAGTAATAATGAATAGCATAATAGCCAGAACGTGTCAAAGAGAGGATTGGAATATGTGGATACTTGAAGGGCATTTGAGGACAGAAAGGAACTGTATGCGAGAGACTGCTTCCATTTGAATGATAAAGGACGTAGGCATCTAGAGAGATGCCGTTTTCTGAACGAGTCGGTGTGTCAATGCAGGGAAACTAGAATCACCAGGGTGGATGGTAGCAGGGTGGCCTCTTGTGGGAATGGGGACGACATCAGGTAACACTCAGTCTAGTGGGTTCTGGATGGAATAATGATAGGTATAAAAGCAATGACATTTTTATTCTTTATACTAATGCCAGGAGTATCCAAAATAAAGGAGATGAATTAGTGATGCTGATAGCATCAGCCTGGCCAAAGATTATTGGGATCTCTGAGATGTGGGCGATGGAAAATGATATAATAACAGAAATAGAAGTAGCAGAGTACAACATTTTTCGGCAAAATAGGAAGGGAAAACGCTGTGGTAGAGTACTGCTTATGATAAGTGATGACTTATATCCTCTAAGAGTGGAGGCTTTGGAAGGCAATGACACTAATGGTTTTGAAAGCATATGGTGTGAGGTAAGAGGTGGGCAAGACAGGATATTTAGTGGTGTCTTGATAAAAGCCAAGGAGTATGGAGGATGGGGAGCAGGAGATATTTAGGCAGTTGAGCTTGGCAAGTGCAAGAAGAGTGATTGTTATGGAAGATTTTAACTACAGCATTATAAGCTGGGAAGAGGAAAATGCACGTAAGTAATAAGAGAATGGAATTTCTAGAATTCTTGAGGGACAAATGTGTAACATGTAATAGAGGGGAACAAGAGGTTCAAGAGTTTTGGATTTGGTCACAGCATCAGAAGAGCTGATAATTGAGATGACATCTCTCCCCCCACCCCCCAGTTGGAGAGAGTGACCATGTGGTTTTGACTTGGAAGATGAATAGACATGCAAGAGTATCAAAGAAAAGGGAACGTACGTGGAATTATAAGGTGGGTGATTATAATAGTTTCAGATATCAATTTGGGCCAGTTCCATGGAGGAAGGAATTGTAAGGCCAGGATATCATTAGTGCTTGGAAAATTGTGAAGAAATATTTGTTAGCAGCAATAGTGAGCTGTATTCCACAAGTGAAGAAGAGGACAAAATTTTGTGTAAAGTGGATGACAAGCAATATCAAACAGGAACTGCAGGTGAAAAAGAGATTACAGAAGAGATATAACAAGAGGAGTGGAGAGCAGATGCATGAAGAATATAAGACTCAGGCCAGGAGAGTGACTAGTATGGTGAGGAAGGCAAAACTGGAATATGAGAAGAGATTGGCATTAAGATCCAAAGAAAATCCTAGGGAGTTTTTTAGCCATGTGGCCAGTAGGAAGAAAAATGATTGTGGAAGAATGACAATGTGGGATATAAATGGGAATAGAGTGACTGATGCACAAGGACATAGTGGAGTTGTTCAATGAACACTTTATTGGAGTATTTCATCCTGGAGAAGTAGGTTTTAATACTAGAGGGATAGGGCAGGTTCAAGGTTTAGAGGTGCAAGAGGAGAGTGTGTTCCAAATACTGAATACTCTGGATGTCAGTAAAACTGTAGGACTGGATGGTATTTCAGCACGGGTTTTGAAAGAATGTGCTAAAGAACTAACAACTCCTTTGACCCGGCTTTTCAATGAAAGTCTAGCTATGGGGAAGGGTACCCAAGGAATGGAAAGAAGGTGAGATAGTGCATAAGAGCGGTAGCAGACTGGAAATGTCTAATTATAGGCCAGTTTGTGTGTCATCAGTAGTCATTAAGGTCTTGGAGAAATTAGTGAGGGACCATATACAGCGTTCGGCAGATGAGAGTAATCTTATATGCGAGAATCAACATGGATCTGTTAAGGGTGTTCTTGCTTTAGTAATATGATTGCCTTTTATAATAAAGTGACAAACGCAGTTGATGAGGGAAAGGCATATACTGCCATTTTTTTTGGATTTTGCAAAGGCATTTGACAGGGTGCCACATGATAAGCTGATACTTTTGCAGCACTTGGGTTTAGATGTCAGGTTAGTCAACATTCAAGATTGGCCGTCTGATAGGTATCAGAAAGTTGTATATGGTGAAGCAATATTAAGGAAGCAGAAGGTTACAAGTGGGGTTACACAGGGCTCAGTACTGGGGCCTGTATTGTTTAACTTTTATATCAATGACATTGTCAATGGATTGAAAGGGGATATTCAGTTGATTACAGATGATGTGAAGCTGGAAAGGGTTATTAGTAATAGTGCAGATGTGGCAGCCCTGCAAGAGGATTTAAACAAACTAGACAGATAAGCAAATGAATGGGGGTGTCGGTTTAATGCAGCAAAATGTAAGGTCTTGGAAGTTTGGGATCCATTGATGGGAGGCTGCACATTCGATTGGAGGAGCTGTACTGGAGGAAGTAGGGGAGACAAGAGATCTGTGGGTGATAACTGATAGAAAACTGAAATTCAGGGAGCATACTGCAAAGGTGGTGAAGGTAACCCAGAGGATTGCTGTAATACTAAGAAGGATGCTGACCTGCAGAGACAAAAGAGTTATCATTCCCTTGTATAAGACAATGATCATATGGCACTTAGACTGTTGTTCTCAGATTTGGTCCCCAGAATTTGAATGGGATAAATTAACTGTGGAAAGGATACAAAGACGGATGACAAAGATGGTTTCAGGACTGTACAAGGATAGTTATGAGGATCGGCTGAGGGAATGTGGACTGCAGAGTTTGGTGGATAGAAGAAGGAGAGGTGATATGATTGAGACTTTTAAACTGTTGAGAGGCAGTTACAGGATTGACACTGGAGGAGTTCTTTCAGTTGGTGGAACAGCAGGAAGGAGCGATGACAAAGGGCCATCCCTGGAAGTTACGAAAGGAAGCTGTGAGCAAGAGGGTGAGGAGTGGTTCCTTTGCATGGAGGATGGTTGAACCGTGGAATGCATGGCCTGATAGAGTGGTGAGAGCAAGAACGGTCAATGAGTTCAAAGAGCGCTATGATAGACTTTGTTTCCTAGGAAGGTTCTCCCACAATGAGTCTCTTGACTCCATGGAGGCCTGAATAATAATAATAATTATTATTATTATTTTGCCTAACAGTAAGTGAGGGTTGTCAAGGACAAAGATAACATGAAAGACAAAGAAATTTGTATAAAAATAAAAACATAGAACATCAAGCAAGCATTCAATTATATTGAATGTTTGCTTGATTTAATACAATTCAATTTAATGAATTATATTAAATTTAGATGTTCTCTTATATAAAGGAAGTTTTATATATATATAATTATATATATATACAGGATAATATACAAGAACAGCTGATGCCTTTCAAAACATGCAGATAACAGACTAGCAGTAGCAACAACTTAAACTTACAGCTGCTACAAGCACTACCACCGAGCAAAAAGGTTAATTATCTTTTTTTTTTTCTATCTTAGGTTAATCTATCTTTTGAAACCTTCTGTGCTGGCATCATTTTTCCTCTTTAGAAGTTTAATGTAGACAGGAGTCCAGTCTTATCTACATTTAAACACATTGCATGTTGCAGCAGATAAGAACCTTCACCAATTATTTGTTTCGACTACTTTAAATTTTTCAGCTGCTTCAGTATCAGCACAAGCAGCTTCTCAAGGTACTTTAACATTATGATAACCAGCACAATTCTTAACTTCTTAGGGGAATCAGTAGTGAAGACATATGCTTCACCGAGTAATGAATGGATCAAAGAAGTCATTATGCTGTTCAGCATAATCACTGATGGCTGATGGTGATGAAGGTCATTAATCAACTGGTTAAGTACTTCTACTCCAGACTTTATGGAGTAGAAGTACTTGACCAGAATTTTTGGAAATTCTGGTTTCAAACATACACCATATTCTGCCACATAAAAGGTTAAATATCCACTACAATTGTTTAAGAACAATATGTTTGCCCATCCACATTGCTGATTGATGTCATAGATATTATTCTAAATATTCATCCAACCATTTTAAAACTAGAAGCACTCCCCCACTGTATGTGCTTCATGAATTTCCCTTAGCAAGATGTGTTTTGTCAACAAAAAATTCATTAATTTGAAAAATTTTGAAAAGATTTGCTCACACCTCTTCCTTTGTTACAACAATTCAGGACACCTACCATTTTCAAACTAATAGTGTCTAAAAGAATCCTTATGTATGCTATGACACTTGAGGATTGTGTACAACCATTTTCAAGTCACAGTGATTGTATTTAAGAAATACAGTTTCTTCTTCATTTCATACTGTTAGTATGAAATAAAGAATAAACTGTATTTCTTATAAGTGAGGGAAGATGTAGGCACAAAGCAAATGTTTGTATAAATAAAATTCATTTGTGTGTGTGTGTGTGTGTGTGCGTGTGTACATGAAGTAAATAAGTCACTTTGATTGTAATGCAATATGATATTTTAAAAGACAATTTTTCAGATAGTATCAGTTTTTTGAATGATTTGAGGAGTTTTAAAGTATTTGCTTTCCATTATGGAATGTATGTCTCTACAGTATGTAATAATGTATACTCTTGTATATTTGAGTTCACATCAAGAAGCTATGACTTAGAAATATGTTTGTACATGGTCCTGTCAGCAAGCAACAAGGCGACTATACTGAATGTATGTACAACAGAACTTTGTCAGTCACAATAACATAGCTATCTTTGTCAAGTACAATACAGAACACACTGAAATTGTAAATCCCATCATTACAAATAGAAATCATTGGGATAGAGATCCAAATTGCAAATACAGGTCTCATGAAAATATACTCCGTATATATATATGGGGGGGGGGCTGAAAAGTTCTGATAAACACCTAGAACAAAAATGATATTAAAGCAATTGATATAGTTGATATAACCACTTTTTTCTCAGAGGACCGTAAAAAAAATTTGTTGCAACAAATGTATAACACTTTGTGAGGAATATGTAGAATAATGAGTAAGTTACATGGGTTGTACCTCCCCTTCATGGTGATTATCACAACTTTTCGGCATACCCTCGTAACTCTCCCAACAAACAGCTACTTGGAGCAGACTTAACTGAAATTCGAGACACAAAGGAGATGACTTTGCTTCAAAGACTTTGATGCTGCCAGGAACATTATGATTCTAGGAATTCCAGAAAACCGACATTTGTGGCAGGACTTCCTGATGTCCTTGGCACAGTGATACTACAAAATATCATGCATCAACACCAAATAAGTGATTTTCTAACTGGGCTTACATGAAAATATCCCATCTGTTGACTGGACAAAGCTGATGACTGCTCTACATGAACCTACATGGCCAAGTTCCAACTGTCAACTCAAAGGAAAAAAGTCAATGACTCAATTTGACTTAGAAAAGCAGATAATTGCATTAACAGCTGCCAATGCAGATTTGCCGTGCACAAACCCCTGACCAACTTCCAGATGAGATTAAAAATTTTAGCCAGGAAAAAAACAGTCACGAATCAATATCATAGATGCTGGTTCCTGGTCACAGACACTGACAATGCTCAACATGGACACAAATGAAGTCTCATACATGCTTAAAAATTATCAAAATCAACAGTGTGAGACAAAATTTCAGTCCTTAAACCCAGAGAACGAGATACTCTGAAAAATGACTAAAGCTGTACACACAGACCACAAACCCCCTCCCACCAATCTATGGTGAATGTGGCCTGGTTTATTGCAATATAGACAAAGTTTAAGCTTTTATCAAAGTCTAAAGAAGCAGTAGAGTCTAAACTACAGCCATGTAGATCTAGATCTCATGAGTAAAGCATATTGTACACTAAAATACAGCCTATGAAAATCCCATCTAACTGATATCTCCCCTGCTGAGGTACATGAAATCAGCAGACCTTGATGGAGTTTCTATTAAAATCATCAAATACCTGTTGAATAAAGCCATAATGCACATCATTGCCATGATTAATGCAATATTAAGATATTATGCAATATTAAGATATCACTACTTCCTTGTATAATGGAAAGTAGATGACATAATCATAATCCTAAAACCAGGAAAAGCAGCATAATTCCCCCAAAATTATTGCCCAATTAGCCTGCCTAGAAAAAATAGCCAAGAGGGTAATACACGCATACCCCAGTCATACAATATATTAGGTTCCAGATCACCATCGTGATATAGCACATTAGGTTTCAGATTACCATCATCATATGGAGTGAGTGGAGTGAGTTTGATGGGCAAAAGGATTTATATAAGATGGATGGTTTGCATCTGAATGGATCTGGTGTGCAGAGATTGGAAACAGTGTTGTTCAATGAAGTGAATGTGCAGAATCAGGGGAAACTAGAGTTATTAAGGGGGGATATGCAGACTTCAGGGAGGGAGTTGAATGTATGAATGTGTATAATATGCACGAGCTAGTACAAAGGACAACAAATCAGAATGGGATAGTTAGTATAAGGCAGCAAGATAGAGGTGGGACTAATGGGCTTCTGCATTTCATGTATACTAATGCCAGGAGTATTAGGAACGAGAAGGAAGAATTTTTCGCCTTTGTTGGCTCTTCCTGGCCACAGGTTACTGGCATTAGTGAAACATGGCTGACAAAAGATGATATAGCTAGTGGGATAGAATGTGAGGGATATAGTATGTTCAGGAGGGACAAAGAGAATAAAATGGGAGAGGAGTGTTATTGATGATAGCTGATGAACTGCAGCCAAGGAGAATAGAAGTTGAACTGCAGGATAGAGAAACGAGCACATTTGAGGCTATCTGATGTGAGATTGAGACTAGCAGAACAAAATATGTATATTGAGTGCTGCTACAGACCAGGTGATGGAATAGATGGTGGAGATGGTATGCATAAGCAAATAGACGCAATGAGAAGGAGGGTAATTATTATGGGGGATTTCAACTATGGTAACATTGATTGGAAGGAGGAGAGAACACGTGGGAGGAAGGAATTGGATTTTATGCAATTATTAAGGGATAACTATCTGTGACAGCATGTAATGGAAAACACTGGGGGGGGGGGGGTCGAGAGTGCTTGACCTAGTAATTGCATCTGAGAATTTGACTGTAATGAATATGACCATGTTGCCACCAACTGGTGAGAGTGATCATAGGGTCTTGACCTGGGAGGTGGCTTAAATGTGTGGAATTTTCAATTAAGACAGGGATTACCAGGCTGGTAAGTATGACAAGCTTAGGAGATTGCTTGGTTCAGTGCCATGGCATGCAAAACTGCAAGGGCTGGATGTTGATAGTGATTGGAAGGTGGTTAAGGAGTGTTTGCAGGAGGCAATGGCTGACTGTATACCTAGAGTCTGAATAGTAAATCAAGTACGGGTTAAATGGATGAATAACACCATTAAGCTTGAGCTGCAAAAAAAGAAACAACTGTGGAGGAAATTTAAGGAGAAAGGTAACCTGCAGGCACACGAACGGTATAAAGTGCAAGCCAGAAGGGTAACGAGTGTGGTAAGAAAAGCAAAAGCGGATTATGAAAAAGAATTAGCCATGCAAGCTAAAGAGAATCCCACACATTTTTTTCGATATGTTGCAAGTAAAAGAAAAAATGTATATGGCAGAATGATTTTAAAGAATGCTGATGGCAGGGAGATAACCGAATCAGTTGATATAGTGGAATTACTGAGGGAGCATTTTGCAAGAGTATATCATCCAGGTGGTAATATTGCAGGAATGAAGGAACCAACAGCTTATACGGGAATTGTGGTGAATGAAGTGGAGGTGAATAGTCTATTACAAAACCTTAATGTGAATACATCTGTGGGAATGGATGGTATACCAGCTCATGTCGTATGTGAAGCAGCTAAAGAATTTTTAGTGCCCTTGACCATTTTGTTTAATTTGAGTCTAGGGTGTGGGTTAGTCCCGAGGGGGTGGAAAGAGGGGAAAATAGTTCCACTGCATAAAGGTAGTTCCAAGACTGCTGTTGTAAATTACCGACCAATCAGCATATCAGGAGTCTTTGTCAAGGTCTTGTAGAAAGTAGTCAAGAGGAAAATACAGGAATGGATAGATGAAAATGGAATACTGTATGGGGAACAGCATGGTTTTGTGAAAGGTAGATCATGCCTCAGTAACCTGCTCATATTTTATAACACAGTGACGGCTGAACTGGATAAGGGTAATGGGTTTATGGTGATTCTGCTGGGCCTTGCTAAAGCCTTTGACAGGATACCACATGGAATTGTAATCAGTAAACTGCAGCATATGGGGATGGATATAGGGTTGGTGAGATGAATAGGAGGGTGGTTGATGAAGAGATATCAGAGAGTAGTTTATTCAGGAGTAGAGTCCAAAAGACAGTCTGTGACTAGTGGCGTGCCACAGGGTTCTGTTCTTGGACCACTACTATTTAATTTGTTCATTAATGATATAGGAAAGAATCTGAGAGGAACTGTTCATTTGTTTGCTGATGATGCAAAGTTGGGTAGAATAATTATGAATGCACACGATGTCAAAATTTTGCAGGATGATTTGGATAGTTTGGAGGACTGGGCTAAGGAGAATGGATGTCAATTTAATGTGGCAAAATGTAAGGTCATGCATTTCGGTGTGAAAAGATTAGCAGCAGTATACCACATTGGTGGAACGGTACTCCAGGAGATTGACAAGGCCAGGGATTTGGGAGTGTTGGTGGATAGGGAGTTGAAGTTTAGGGGGCACATTGCAAAAGTGGCTAAATCAGCTAATCAAATCACTTGGTTACTGAAAAATACTTTGACGAGCAGAGACAAGCAAGTTATTGTTCCTCTGTATCAAGCCTTGATAAGACCCCAACTTGACTACTGTGCCCAGATCTGGGCACCTGGGTTTCTTCTTGATGGGGAAGAGGTTGAGAGGATCCAGAGGCAAGTGACCAAGATGATAGCAGGTCTACGGAATGAACCTTATGAGAACAGGTTGAAGATTTGTGGGTTGCAGAAATTGGTTGATAGGCAGAAAAGGGGGTGATATGATTGAGACATTCAAATTACTGAAGGGTTTCTATAAGATTAATTCAGAGGATAATTTTGAGAACAGGACTGGTGGTGGCAGGACTAGGGGCCATCCATGGAAACTGGGCAAGTGTGTGGTTAGCAAGGGTGTTAGAGCTAGGTTTTTTACTTGGAGAGTGGTGAATGAGTGGAATAAACTGTCAGAGTCTGTAATGGGTGCCATGACTGTGAATGAGTTCAAGGCAAAGTATGATAGATACTGTGTGAATGTTGAATAGTTGTTCTTGGTATGATGTTAGGGCCTCCCTCGATGAGTCTAAGGACTCCTTGGAGTTGCCCGTAATAATAATAATAATATAACATATTAGGTTCCGGACCACCACTGTCATACATTATCATAAAACACTTAGGTTCCAGACCACCATCATATAGAGAATCATTGCCTTTTTTCTTTTCTTTTCACTTGTAGATGCATGTAACAGTTTAATAACATTTTAAGTAGCCATATACGTGCATAAATTACATATATAAAGAATTTATTTACATGAGATACACAAACAAAAAATTAAGAATAATTTTGCAAACAAAAAAGTTATACTGAATAGATTGGCTTAAGGGAACACACCAACCAGTTTGTTCATCAGTCTACATCAGGGATCAACAACCTTTTCAGACTCGCGGGCCACATTCGACTTTTATTTTTAATAATCGGTCTGCAAGCGTTTATTTATGAGAAAATAGTGAGTGAAAAAAAAAAAAAAAACTTAAGTTATCAATTTTTATTATGTCAATCTTAAAAAACACAGAAATATTTAAAGTACGAGATATGAAACAAGCATGAAAATGAAACACAATGAAAAATTATCAGCACATTAAAACAAAGTAATATAGTGTATCCATCACAATATATACATATGTCTACCTGCTTAATGTGACTTTTGTGATTGTTTTCCCTTAACCAGATTATCTAGATCCACTTTAAAATCTGAGGTGCAAATTCGAATCGAAGCATGCAAAATGTTCATCGGTCAGTCGAGAAGAAATTTTATTTTTTCTAAAACTCATGGCAGAAAATACTTATTCGCAAATGTAGGTGCTATCAAATGCGACTATAATCTTTGCGAAACTGATTAATCCTTCAATTTTTTTTTTTTTCCCTGTAAGCATTGTTCAATGTTCACATTAAAAACGTTCAAACATAATCGCATTTCGATGCTATTTTTTATGAAAATCCACAAATCTTGTTGAAAATTCCATTTGTAAGTCTTCAATAATAATAGTATTTCCAAGTTGCACAGCAGACATCACGAAGTATAGCTATAAAATTATTTTAAATTTATTATTAACAAATCTGAAAACACACCCCAACTCAACATCACCAGAGTTAAAAATCGGTACTATCAACATAAGAAGCCTGAATGGCAAAGAAATGGAGCTAGCTGAGGAATTAGATAAGTACCAGATCGACATAATAGGGATGACTGAAACAAAAAAGACAAAAACTGGTGAGATCTTTCTGAGCAATAAATACAAAATGTTATATTCAGGCAATGACAATCAAGGAAAAGAAGGAGTAGCCATAGTATTCAACACAAAATATGAGACTAATCTTCTTGAATGGCAGCCAGTCTCAAGTAGGCAAATATGAGAATGGGGAACTGGACAATGAGACTTATTTGTGCCTATGGTCCCAGAGAAGGTTCTACTAAGGTAGAAGTGAAAGAATTTTTTGAGGCTTTAGAAAAAGCAACTGACACAATGAAAAAGGAAAAGTTGGTCCTTGGGGATCTAAATAGCAAAGTAGGAAATGATTGTCAGAAATACAAAAATATTTTGGGAAAATTTGGAGAAAAGAAAAAAGCTAATAATAATGGCAAATACCTGTTGGATTTCTACTCAGGACATGGACTGGTTATTACTAACACAATGTTCCAACACAGAAATGTGCACAAATTCACATGGAGAGAAGATGCAAGGAATAAGAAAAGCCTCATTGACTGTGTTATTGTTGATAGTGATGTTTTTCTCCCTGGTGCAGGACACTTGAGTGTACAATGGATTTGAAATTGGAAGTGATCACCATTGCGCTTCGCAACCATATGCCTGGGGAATGAGTGTCCTGGGTTCGATTCCCGTCGGTGACGTGAGGAGCTGAAGGATCTTCCTCAGCCATAGCCAAGTTAGCTAGTCTTGGGCGTGGACAGCAGGGTTTTTTCCTCAGTTTATTCTGGGGTTTTTCATCCCGCAATGCAGGCAAACTGGTCTTGAGAACTGAACACTACGGACATAGGATACACCGGGGCATAAGGCTGACCTCCTTATCCTATAAACGGAGTGAGGTCCGATGATCAATGGACCCTCGACACCGCAAGGTAAAAGAGGGTATAAGGAAGAAGAAGAAGAAGTGATCACCATTTAGTCTTGAGCAGGATAAAATTGAATTTCACATTGAAAAGAAGAACTTGTAAGAAAGTTTTAGAACGAATAAAAGTTGAGCTCTCAGATGTGAACTGTAGACTAAAATACACAAGCATTAATGAAGAAAGAATGAAAGAGTTTGAGAACAAGAATCAAACCTTGGAGATTCAGTGGCAAGCTTTGAAGCCCTCATTGATTCAGCTAGAAAGGCATGTGGTGAAGTTGTCTGCAAGGATAGAAAAATTAGAACTCCATTGTGGACACAGGAAGTTAAAGAGGCAGTGAAGGAAAAGAAGAAAGCATATCAAAAGTTCCTGGCAAATAAGTCAGCTTGAACTCTTAGAGAATATAGAGACCAAATGTAAGAAAGCTAAACACTGTGTAAAACTAGCTAAACAAAAGTCATGGGAGGACTTTGGCAAGAATATAGAAAATAAATATCAAGAAGGTGGCAAAATATTCTGGAGGTTGTTGAAGAAGCTTAAGAATGGAGGAAAGAGTGCTGTAAAAGGAGTTAGAGATGATAAAGGTGACATGAAAAGGGGAGAAAAAGATATCCTTGAAGTATGGAGTAATTACTTTGTAAAACTGCGAAATGAAACAAGCAGTGATGACAGCAGAGTGGTAAAAAAACATTGACTAGACATGCAGTCAGAAATACATATACATAGTTGAAGTAGAAAAAGCCATCAAAGGCTTGAAATGTGGAAAAGCAGCAGGAGTAGATGATATTCGACCAGAAATACTGAAGTATGGTGGTATAAATCTTACAGTGGCTGCACTGCATAGTTCAGAAAGCCTGGACAGAGGGACGAATTCCCGCTGATTGGAGTAGAGCTCTCATAATAAAAATATAAAGGGAAATAAAACTGAATGTGAAAATTACAGAGGTATTTCCCTACTGAGTGTTCCTGGCAAGATCTATGCAAGTATACTTGAGAAACAGTTGAGAAGAATTGTGGAAGGAAAGCTTGGTGAAGAACAAGCTGGATTCAAGCAAAATAGAGGCTGTCAGGATCAGATCTTCACTTTTACGACAAATAGTGGAGAAATCATGGGAATATAACAAAATATAACAAAGATATGTATTTAAGTTTTGTCGATTTGGAAAAGGCATATGACATGGTGCCAAGAGAGAAGCTATTCAATACGCTACAGTTATATGGTGTCAATGCAGCATTATATCAAGCAATACTTAGTCTTTATTTGAGTTGTAAGTCAGCAGTTAGAATTGAAGGAAGTACAGGAAGATGTTTAAATAAATTCTTCTAAATAAATTCGCTACAAGTCTGCAAGATTCTCTGACTAAATTGAATAACTGTTGTAATAGATATGGTATAAAGGTCAGCATTAAAAAAAACAAAGACAATGAAAATATGCAGAATCATTGAAAATGTCAACTGTGTTGTGAATGGAGAACTACCTGTGGAACAAGTAAAACATTTCAGCTACTTAGGCACAATTTTTAGTGAAGATGGTAAATTAAATATGGAAATAGACAACAGAATCAGCTGGTATGGTGGGAAGTCAATTGAATAAATTCATATGGAATAAGAGAGAAATTAGTCAGAACACTAAATTAGCTGTATACAAGACAGCTGGAAAATATCTAGGGTTGTGCAAACAACCCTACATACTTTCTTCAAGAAACCGACTTCAGTGGTAAGCTCTCCTCCTCCAGCAACAGAATCAGATCTCTCTAGCACCAGAATCTGATCCTGATTCTCCAGCACCTACTCCATCATCTTCCAATTAATGTTAGCCTACCTTCTTGCTTCAAAAATGCCCCTTTTAGTAAGCAAGACATTGATGCAACCTTTAATATTCTTTTTTGAAATTTCTCCAATCTCCTATCTAAACTTTTTGTATGTGTATGTTTTATGTTCTGTTTGTATAAATTAAAAGAAAGTGCATTTCTGTAACTTATTATTACAGTATACAGAGATATTATTATTATAGTATTACAATGTATTATTATTGCCACATATGAGCCATTATACTATTATTATTACTGTACATGCACTGTTCATCATGGATCCAAGTTACATACAAATCTGACCTAAAGACATACTCAGAAACATATATCTCGTCCGTAACCTGGGGACTGCCTGTATATGGATTTTTTTCAATTAACTATAAGCTAACTCACCGAATTCAAGGTGAGTTAGCCGATCTTATATGGAGGTAGCTGGGTTTTTTTTCTCCAGGAAACTCGAGTTTTTCATCCTGCATACAGACAAATGGGCCTTCAGAAACACACACAATTTACAGACAAAAAATACTAGTGGTGGTGATGGTGGTGGGCAGTACATGTCATTGGTGTAGATGATGATAATAGTGGTGGTTTCCCTGTAGTTGGTGGATTAAGTGGTGTAGACAGAGAGTTGTAGAGTAGGTGCCCTCCCTCGATGAGTCTGTAAGACCCCTTGGAGGTGTCACAAAATAATAATAATAATAAATAATAATAATAACAATAAACTAACTTCATAAATAATAATAAAGTCACAACAATTCTATTTGTTGAAAGTTTTTTCATTTGGTTACACTATAAATTAAAGATGCCAAGAAATTATATTCTAGGTTTCATCCTTTATCCAATTGTAAGAAAATAAATTTTGCACATGAAGTCACTTCACGAATAGGCTACTTGTGTACAGAGGCAAATGACCTGTAATGCAAAGCACATATCCTATGGACATGTATAATGCTAAGCATTATGGGAAGGGCCACTACCCAGACCAATATTGCCCTTTATTGAGGTCTCATCAGTGGGAGCAAGACCCAGAAGTGATACCAAGATAATGCAGAAGTCATATTTCCATACAAGTAGGCCAGTCGTGAAGTGACTTCACGTGCAAAACTTTGTTTGCTTACACTTGGATAAAGAATGAAACCAAGAATATAATTTCTCGGCATCTTTAATCAACAATTCTACTTGTATAGAGGCTGCTGGCTTCTTATCAATTACCTTAGTATACCATAATGCAAAAGCATTATGGAAAGGTTCATTATCCAGATTGGTTTCAATCTTTACTGGGGATCTCATCAGTGGGAGCCAGATCCAATATGATAGCAAGGTTAAATTAATGCAGAAATCATATATTTTCTACATAAATTCTCCCTTTAATATAAAAAAAGGTATCACCTTATTATTAAACACTAGATGAGTAATAGTTGTGGAAAGTTTTTCCACTTTTTTACAATATATATAATACTTCCATTGACGTGAAATCTAACAATAAAACAAAAAGACAAACAAAGATTAATAACAGCTGAAATGAAGCTTATGAGAAAAACTGCAAAGTATACTCTATTTGATCACAAAAGAAATGAAGAAATTATGAAAGAATTAAACCAGGAATCGGTAATAGAGAAAATTAAAAAATATAAACACAAATGGATGGAACACGTTGAAAGAATGAAAACAGAAAGATTACCAAAACAAGCCTTAAATTACAAACCATAATGAAAAAGAAAACCAGCACATCCTCTTAAGAGATTCAATGATGACTTCTAAGGCCGGTATTATTGCCACTCTAGGCCTAAATCCTTGATAGCATGACGATGATGATGAATACTTGACAAGAAATTACTTTCTTGTTTTAATCCTATACCTAAACGTAAGCATAAGCATGAGTCGACTTCACGAGTAGTCTGCTTGTATATAGGGACAGTTGACTTCATGTGAACTTTCACATGAAGTATGAATGGTCATAACCTAGAACACTTTTGACCTTTACCAAGGCTTTTATCGATTCAAGGTGAACACATCATGGGCCTCCTTGGTTTAAGTATATCTAATGGTAAATCATCCTATTGTCATTACCATTCCATTTTCAATATAACCTCAAATCTCATTTGCAGAAGTTTATCCAGTTTATGTAGTTTAGAGATTAATATACAATCTGCAAACTGTTTATTTAAAACCTAAGAACCTCAACTTATATACACAAAAAGAGAATACATACAGAAAAAAACTAAACAAAGAACTGCAGTTTTATGAGTTTCTCTGATGCTATAAAGAACAAGCAGTTGGCATGAGTTGTTTGTTGAAGGCAATCATTCCCTAGAAGACTCCTTTTAAAATGTAATCTAATAAATGAGATAAACATGTACTTTGCCACACTTCAGTGGACATTACTGATGTTGATTACATTCTCCTTCTTTCACCCTTTCCAAAGATGGTATTTGATTCTGCTGATCAGAAAGCTGTAGATTCTGTATTTTTCTCAGATCAGAGATCAACTCAAATCAAAGAAAGAGGACTTTGTTTAGTGTAAAAACTAGAATTTATAGCTTATTTACCACTTTCAAATATAGTTGATAGACTGCAGGAAAGGAGTAAAATAGGCTGAATATTGTAACTACTTCTTCCTTTCCAAGATGATTACTGCCTGAATATAATATCCCGTATTTGTTATTTAGAAGCACATCATCAGTTTTTAGTCTTCTTTACGCCTATTATATCTATCAGGTACTTATCTAATTCTTCTTCTCCAAGTTCTATTTCTTTGCTGTTGATGCTTCCTATGCTGATGGTGCCAATCTGCTGATGTTTAGTTGGAGTCTGTTCAGTAGCTGACTTTTCATTACTTGCCCTAGTTTCCTGGTGAAAACAGTGAGCCTTGTTTAACTGGGAGATACCCTAGGTGATATGAAGTTCAATCATGTTATATCATCATTTTATTTTGGTTTAAGTCGATAAGAATACAATTTGGTTAGTTAAATTCCCAAATTTCCAGCCCATACTCATTCACTGTATTCAGGTGGATACCACCTACTAACAGGGTGCACCATCAGACAGAGGACTGGACATTTGGTCAGAAGTCCTGGTAGGTTCTCTACATTCCTTAAAAGGCTATGTAGACATCACCTCTCAGTTATCTAGCTTGACCCTTAAGTGATCCTTATTTGAATTTGTTTAATTCAAAACTGATAATTTTTGTTCTCTTGAATTTTATATTAACTGGGATCTACAGGATGTGTGCAAACAGATATGAACAAGTGAAATATTCAAGAAACAAAATATATATAAAATTAAATTTACCAAAACAATGATCTTACAATGGCAGATTTAAGATACTGCATTCCTTCATTCTACTGTAAAACTGAATATGATAAAGGAATAAATAATTTTCAGAGAAAACAAAAGAAATTTATGCTAAATTACTATCATATTTATATTTACCTTCCCTATCCCTGACTGATGAAAGATCATCCTTGAATTGCTTATGTTTCAAGGGGATTATCTCATCATATTCCTCAACAGTCTCAAAATGTTCTTCAATGTCATTTACTTGTTCTGCAGGAGATTTGTCTTCATTAGTGCAATTATCAGATGACTGTGGATCATTAGCACAGTAATTTACATAGTCTTCTATCCTATTACCAGATTTCTTAAATTGTGAAATTTTTTCCAATACATCTCTGATAATTATTTCTAGCAAGGACCGTAGTGGATGCTTAGAATTCTAACAAACAAAAAAAAAAAAAAACAGAATTAAAATATAAACTTCCTAGAAGATATGTGAATAAAGTTTTCAAAGTAAAATATAAATCTTTCATAGAAAGCAACAACAATTTTATAAACATTGATAATTTCTCATATTTCAGATTCTATAGCAATGTTAAACAAGCAGAAATTTTGAATAAGAGAAGGAAAGACAATTTCCATTCCTATCCATTCAATCATTACTGCCAATTTCTCTATAAAAATCATCTTAATTCTCACTTTGCTGGTTTCTCAAACTCTTTTGTTCAAGCAAGGTCGCATTTTTTTTCACTGAAAAACTTTTATTTTATACAGTGGACAATCACTATGACAATCATCACTATAACAAAAAAGTCCTAGCCTATGTCACGTAGGCTGGGACTTTCTTAGAGCACATCTATACTACCCAAAACAATTAGAGGATATTTTGGTTTTCTTGTAAATTATAAAGTTATAAAAATAAGCCTTAATATACAACAGTGTAGAACATGCAACTGCATACAAAATCATATCCAGAAAATATTTTTGAAAATATGACTGGTGGCGGGAGGACTAGGGGCCATGCATGGAAGCTGGGCAAGAGCGTGGTTGACAAGGGTGTTAGAGCTAGGTTTTTTACTTGGAGAGTGGTGAATGAGTGGAATAAGCTTCCAGAGTTTGTTGTGGGTGCTACAACCGTGAATGAGTTCAAGGCAAGGTATGATAGATACTGTGTCAATGTCGAATAGTTGTTCTTGACATGATGTTAGGGCCTCCCTCGATGAGTATGTCGACTCCTTGGAATTGCCCGAACAATAATAATAATAATATTATTAAAACTTGACGAAACGGATCTTAGATGTATTAGGTGGGTAAAAGTTCTTGGCCTAACAATTTAAAAAACCAAATTTATAATTTCAAAATTATTTTTATTTTTCAACATAATCTCCCTTATGACTAATACATTTATTCCAGTACCATTATCCCATCAATGTAGAAAGATCTGCAAAATACCCCCTCTACGGCTGTTGATTTGAAGAAAAACGCTGACCAGCAAGGAAGAGTTTTAGGAAGAGACAGAAGTCGAAGGAAGCCAAATCTTGGGAATAGGGTGGATGTTCCAACAATTCATAGTGCAGATCCCTTAATTTTCCCCATTGACAAAACACCTTTGTGGGAAGGTGCATTGTCCTGATGAAAGATGATTCTTTTCTTCTGCAAACTAGGTCTTTTCTCATGAATTTTTTCGTCTAGTCTGGTTAAAAGATCAGAATAATATTCCCCAGTTATTGTTTTACACTTTTCAAGATAATTAATAAACAAAATGGCTTTAGCATCCCAAAATGCCAATGCCATGACCTTTCCTGCTGATGGAACTGACTTTGTCTTCTTTGGCACTGAAAACAACCAGCTTCTGTCTACTGTTTTGACTGCTGTTTGGATTCTGGTGTGTAATGGTGAATCCAAGTCTCATCCATAGTAATAAATCGATGCACAAAATCAGTTTTATTCTTGTTAAAATGCTCCAAGCACTGTTCACAGATTTTCATGCGAGCACGTTTTTGATCTGCTGTGAGCAAGCACGGCACCAATCTTGTGCAAAGCTTTTTCATTTGCAATTCTTCATGCAAAATATATCCTACACATTCTTTTGAAATGCCTATAGTTTCAGCAATTTCATGCACTTTGACTCACCGGTCATCCAATACCATGTCATGCATTTGATCAATGAATTCTGGTGTTGTTACACTTTTGGACGTCCTTCACGTGGATCATCTTCAAAGCTGGTACAGCCAAGTTTAAACCCGGCAGCCCATTTCTTAATTGTCAAAAAATGAAGGAGAAGAGTGCCCATAAACTTTTATGAACTTCGAATGAATTTCTTTTGCCGTTAAAACTTCTTTTACAAAGAATTTTATAAAAACACAATGCTCAATTTTATCCATTTCAAGGGATACAGACAACGCTTTTGCTTGAGACAGCTGTATAAAACAAGCTACTTGATAGAATGACTTGCAATTCCACATGGATGCTTATGATAGATGTACCAACTTAGAAAAAAAATCTTGCTGATAGTGTTGCCATCTATGGTCGAGGCCGAGAACTTTTCAGACCACCTTCATAAAAGCATGGCTTGTTGCACTCACTTCCACAGTGCATAATTATCGCTTCAATTGTAAACTTGTGTCACCTACCACCCATTATTTTGTTGAAAATGGCAGAGCAACATGATATCCCAGAATCCATGGCTTGGATAGCCATTGGTCAATTAGGAGCTGGACAAATGCAGCAAGTTGTTGCTCAGGCGCGTCATGTATCTCAAAGCGTAATTTCGCGACTTTGGAATCGCTTTCTGGAGATGAAAATGTTCGAAATAATCTTCATGCCATAGGTTTATATGCTCAAAAACTAATGGTTTGCATTCCACTTACTGCAAATCACAAAAGAGCCCGAAGAATTTGGGCACAGGAACACCAAAACTGGATAAATGAGGATTGGACTCGTGTACTTTTTTAGTGATGAGTCCAAGTTCAGTCTACAACCAGATAACCGACGTATCTTGATATGGCATGAAAGTGGTACAAGAAATAATCCAGAATTTATTTGTTCATAAAAGACCCCAACATCGAGGTGGGAGTTTGATGGTATGGTCTAAAATAAGTAAATGTGGACATACTGATCTCTATTTTATCAGAAATGGTTCCCTAACAGCCCAAAGGTATCGTGATGAGATTTTGGAACCTATAGTTCATCGTATGCTGCTGCAATTGGCCAAGAATTCATTTTATGGATGACAATGCTCGTCCACACTGTGCAAATTTGGTACAAGAGTGGTTTGAGGAAGAAGGTATTGAACAAATGGACTGGCCTGCTTGTTCACCAGATTGTAATCCAATCGAACATCTCTGGGATGCTTTAGGTAGGTACGTTTCTGCTCGACTGGTGCCACCACGATCGCTTCAAGAGCTCGAAATTGCTCTCACAGAAGAGTGGAGAAATATCCCACAAGAACTGTTTGATTATCTTATCTGGTTCATTCAATCAAGATGTACTGTTTTGGCTGTTAATGAAGACCATATGCCCTATTAAAAATTAACAAAAGCGTTTTTAGCTATTGTTGTTATTCTTGTTAAAATTATTTCATGCTAAAATGTATAATTTGTTAAATTTGTAATAAATATCGATTATTTAAACACTATCTCATCAATTACACCCTATCCATAAGTAAGAAATATTTATTCATGTATAAAGTACCCAATAGTTAAAATTATTTGCAGAAATTTATAATTATCCGACAGAAACTAAAATATCCCCTAACTGTCTTGATCAGTGTATTTTCAGAAAATACACTGATTTGGGAAAGTAATTTCCCAAACTTCCAGACCAAATGGAGCAGCAGCAACAGATTCTAAGGGGAGGGGGACTAAAGAAATAGTCTTATAAATAACCTATAAGTGCACTGAGAGTTTCAGAAAAGTTTTTCTACTTTAATATTAATCAGTCTTGAGCAAGCACTCATACACACACATCTCATATAAGGATCCAACTATGCCTACTGTACAAAGCAAATATGACAGTAACAAACTCCAGTGATGATAAAATGCTTCAGGCCTCACTGCAGAGAGAGAGAGATTATTTGAAGCTTTGAAGTGTCATATCTGCATGGATATTGTAGAGAAGGGAAAAAAAAGAACAAAAAAAAAAAAAAAGAAAAGGCACCCACCCATTGCAGAGAATAAAACAATCTCATGCATGATCATGGTTTTTGTTGCTAGTGGATGAATGCTCACTATGCAAATATCAATAAATTGATGCACAACCTTCTGACCAACCTCAACCAGCCATTTTTCTCATTGTACCTCCCATCATTTAAACAATTTTTAAACCTAAACATGCACAGAAATTTTTTGTGATGTTGTACCATCATTCTATATACTTAGAAAAGCAGGTGGCTGACAGGTATGAAGTAAAACACTTGACCAAAGACTAGAGACCACAGATATGAGAGTCCTGAGAAAGATTATAGGCGTGAACAGATGGCATCAATGGCAGTATCATATTAAAAACGAGGATATTAGGAAAGAACTTGGCATTGTCAGCATCCAGGAATGTGTTAGCAGAGCTAATCTCAGGTGGTATGGTCACTTAAATAGAATGGGCGAGGAAAGATTAGCAAAACAAGTGTTCTCTGCCAGGTTGGCAGCAAAACGACCCAGAGGAAGACCAAGATATAGGTGGGTTGATACGGTACAAAGTGCTTTAGACGATAGAAATATAAGATCTGATAATGTTGGAGTCTTGACAAGTAACAGACTGATTTGGAGGAAAATTGTAGATAGGAAATTAATAACGATGTAATTTTTTCATGTAGTACTATCATATCCTGTACACCCCTTGAGGGTACATAGCAGGAATTTGATGATGATGATGAGCTTTCCATGCAAAGCTTTCCACGATGAAGCAATGTCGAGGGCAAGTGTTTTTTGCTGGCATAAAACTTTTAAGGAAGAAAGGCAAAATGTGGAAGATCTTGAATGTGAGGGAAGACCTTCAATGTCCATCACAGAGACAATGATCAACACAGAAGCGATTATCATCAAGGAGGATCGCAGAATTACAGTACACCAGCTGCATGTTGTCCTGAATATTTCTGTGGGAAGTGTTCACTCAATCATGGCTGAACATTTGGGACTGAAATGTGTTTGCACCCGATGGATTCCCAAACTCTTGACACCGGAGCAAATGCAGCATCGAGTGGATGTGCTGTTTTAAGGATACTTGTGACATAAGACTGAATGATAAATGCACGTAAACACAAGAAAGATATTTAATTAACCAAATATTTCAGTCTGGAAATAGCAGACCATCTTCAGTGGTATTATAAGAACAGTTTTAAAAAATACAAGCTAGAATACTAACAATAGATCGTTAAAATTGGAACATGCCACATGATGTTATATCACTAAATAAAAATAATAATAATAAAAAATATTTTTTTTTTTTTTCAATCATGTCTCTACTTCAAAATGTTCCATTTTATACTTAATATAACATCACTCGGCGTGTTCTATTTTTAACGATCTATTGTTAGTATTCTAGCTTGTATTTTTTAAAACTGTTCTTGTAATACCACTGAAGATGGTCTGCTATTTGCAGACCGAAATATTTGGTTAATTAAATATCTTTCTTGTGTTTACGTGCATTTATCATCGAGTGGATGTGTGCACAGAATGGAAAGAAGACCGGAACAAGGCGACAACTTCTTAAAACGCATCATTACAGCAGATGAAGCTTGGTTGTATCACTATGACCCTACAATGAAACAACAAAGCAGTGAATGGAAGCATCCGTCTTCGCCTACCCCCAAGAAAGCAGAAACTGTAAAATCAGCTGGTAAAGTTATGACCATAATGTTTTTTGACTATGAAGGCATTGTTTACCGACACGCTGTAGAACCCGGGAATACTGTAAACAGCTCATACTATGCTGATGTTTTACGGACAATGGTACAGCACATCAAAAGGAAGCGTCCATTGCTGAGGAATGGCTTCTTATTGCACCACGATAATGCAAGGTCACATATTGCTGGTTGTGTAGTGGACGTTTTGCAGAAGAACAACATAGATATCCTACCACACCCTCCATACAGTCCTGATCTAGCACTGCGATTTCTGGCTGTTTCCTCAGCTCAAGAAACCACTAAGAGGCCACCATTTCGAAAGCAACAAAGCATGTGTAAAAGCTGCAGAGGCGGTTTTGAAAGAACTCTCAAAAAACGGACTTTCACATGTGTTTAAGAAGTGGACACAACGTTGGGACAAATGCATCACGTCTCACGGTAGTTACTTCGAAAAAGACCATGTAAATGATGACGATTAAAAGTAATCTGTTTTCTATAAATATAGTCTTATAACTTATTGAACAGCCTCCGTATATAATTTCTTGGTATCTTTAATTTATAATGTAACCAAGTGAAAAACTTTCAAAAATATATCGACAATGTTAATAAATTATGTCTACAAGTTAAAACCTGGTTATTTATTAAGTTAGTGATTTTAATGTTTACAAAAACAACTGGCATTCCTTTTCCAACAGAGTAGCAAGTGGGTAGGGATGCTGAGTCAATATCAGCAAGTAGAGATGATGAGACATCAAATATCTTTAGTATCTTATGAATGATGAAGATCACCATCATCAAATTCTTTATATGTACCCACAGGGTGTGTGTAGGATATTATGAACAGTACTAAATGAAAAGTTTATATCATTACTAACTTTATTATTATTATTATTATTATTATTATTCAGGTCTCCATGGAGTCAAAAGACTCATCGTGGGAGGTCCTTCCTAAGAAACACAAAGTCTATCGAGACTCATCGAGGGGAGGTCCCCGCCTAAGAAACACAAAGTCTAACATACAACTCCTTGAACTCATTGACAGTTCTCGCTCTTACCACTCCATCAGGCAATGCATTCCATGGTTCAACCACCCTCCATGCAAAGAAACCACTCCTCACCCTCTTGCTCACAATTTCCTTTCGTAACTTCCAGGGATAGCCTCTTGTCATCACTCCTTCCCAGTGTCAACCCTGTAACTACCTCTCAATAGTTTAAACGTCTCAATCATATCACCTCTCCTTCTTCTATCCACATAACTCTGCAGTCCACATTCCCTCAGCCGATCCTCATAACTATCATTGTACAATCCTGAAACCATCTTTGTTATCTGTCTTTGTACCCTTTCCACAGTTAATTTATCCCTCTTCAAATCCTGGGGACCAAATCTTAGAACAATAGTCCAAGTGTGGTCTGATCAGGGTCTTATACAACGGAATGATAACTGTTTATCTCTGCAGGTCAGTGTCCTTCTCATTATAGCAGCAATCCTCTGTGTTACTTTGCAATATGTCCCCTAAATTTCAGGTTTCTATCAATCATCAACCCCAGATCTCTAGTATCCCCCCTACTTCCTCCAGTATAACTCCTCCCGGAGAGTATGCAGTGTCCCATCGATGTTTCCCAAACCTCAAGACCTTACACTTTTGCTACATTAAACCGATACCCCCATTCATTTGCCCATCTATCTAGCTTATTCAAATCCTCTTGTAGGGCTGCCTCATCTGCACTTTTACTAATAATCCTTCCCAGCTTCACATCATCTGTAAACAACTGAATATCCCCTTGCAATCCACTGACAATGTCATTGATATAAAGGTTAACTTCCTATCAAAAATTATTCTACAAATTAATCTGTTATCTGTCAGGTATGTCAATATTGTCAGATTTTATATTTCAGTCTTTTACAATCCACCTCAATCTCAGTCTCCCTACAGCTCTTTGTCCCACCATCCTGGCAAAAAAAACAACTTGTTTTGCTAACTTTTCCTCTCCTTCTATTTAAGTGACCATACCAACTGATATTAGGCCTGCTCCTACTCTAAATGCCAAAAATATAATGTTCCTTCCTAATATTCTCATTTTTAATATGATGATAACATTGATGCCATCTATTCACTTCCCAAATCTTTCTCAGAACTCTCATATCTGTATAATAACCATATCTAGTCTATGATCAAGTGTTTTATTTTGTCCCCAGCTCTCAAATCCATAAGTTAAGTTTGAACACTGTCTTGTAGACAGCGTTTAGTGTTTTGACTAATATCTCTCTTATTCCATATAAATTTATTCAGTTCACTTCCTACTGTAATTTCTTAATTCTGTTGTCTATTTCTATATTGAATTTGCCATCTATGCTAAAAACTGTGCCTGAATTAGATGAAAGATCTTACTTGTGCTATTGGTTCTTCATTCATTATGCAGTTGATGTTTTCAACATTCCTACCTATTTTGAAAGTCTGTCTTTTAATTGCTAATTTTCATACCATGCTTATTACAGCAGTTATTCATTAGGGAATCCTGCAAACTTATACTGGATTTATTTAGGAGTTATTACATAATCTATATAATGTAAAGAGCTGATTTTAACATCTCCAATTTAATACAGTTTTAATATTTACTTTCATGAATTACTTTCATAATGTGATCCATATAGATTATGAATAACAGTGAAGATAATGTACACTTGTACACTGTACAAATGATGAGTGCTCACTTTGCTAAGATCTACCAATATGGTGTATGCAATGTAGCACAAAGTGTTACAACTACATTGGAAGAATTGATAATGGTTATAAGAAGGAGGTTCTACAGCTGCTGCATAAACTAGATAAGAATATGGCAATAGGGTTAGATGGAATATTAACATGTGTACTGAATTTATGACCAAACTGGTTAGCTTCTTAACATGTTTGTATAATGTGTCTCAGCAGAAAAAAGATCCACAGGAATGAAAATAATGAATGATGATCTCATTGTACAAGAACGATGATGGTGGTAGTGGTGTCTGAGATACTGATAAATCTGTAGATTTATCAGTATCTCTGGAGTGGTGGTGATGGCAAAGATTTGAGAGAAGATAGTAAAAATTCACATACAGAAATAGGTTTATAGACAAGATATAAATTAAAGATTCCAAGAAATTATATTCTTGGTTTCGTCCTTTATCCAAGTGTAAGCAAACAAAGTTTGCATGTGAAGTCATTTCAAGACTTTTGCATTATTTCAACCTTGGTATCACTTCTGGGTCTGGCTCCCACTGATTAGACCTCAATAAAGATCAAAACCAGTCTGGGTAGTGACCCTTCACATAATGCATAGCACTATACATGTCTGTTGTATTATGGGATACCAAGGCAATTGATGTGAAGCATTAACCTCTATATACAAGTAGCCCAATAGTGAAATGACTTCACGTGCAAACTTTGTTTGCTTACACTTGAATAAAGGATGAAACCAAGAATATAATTTCTAGGTATATTTAATTTATAGCATAACTAAGTGAAAAAAACTTGCAATGGACAAGATATACTTTGCATGAACTTACTAAAGCAGGTCATGTCTGAGCAATTTGCTTATATTTTATAATAATACTATGGCTAAGTCAGATAAAGGGAATGAATACACTATGATACTATTGTACTTTCCCAAGACATTTAATAAGATACACATGAAAGGTTGATGCATAATGTGGAAAATATGGGGATTGGAATATATACTACTAACTTAGAAAAGCAGGTGGCTGACAAGTATAAAGTGCTTTTTTGGGACAGTACACAATGGTATGGCATACCATTGTGTACTGTACATACGGTACCCTTATTACATATGGCATACGGTACCTTTATTATTATTGATGTGTGGCATACAGATGGGGTATGTTTATAAATTTGTAATATTCAGAAAATTTTTACATTTATCTGGTATGCAAACATGCTTAGTTATTTAATGAAATTTAAATTTGTCACTATGTCTGTTCGTTGTGAAGACATATGCTATACAACTTGCTATCAATCTGTACATTAGTGATATTGGGAAGGATTTGACAAGTGACATACAGCTATTTGTGATGATGCAAAGATAGGTAGGGTAATCAGGAATGCTGTTGATATGCAGTACTTGCAGAATGATTTGAATAGGCTGGAATTGTGGGTAGGGGAAAATGGGTGCAGTTCAATGTCAGTAAATGTAAAGTCATTCATTTCGGCATGATTATTTATCCAATGTCATATTATATTGGTGGGATTAGGCTAGAAGAAACTGATGAGGCTAGGGATCTTGGGGTGTTAATAGATAGGAAGTTGAAGTTCAGGGGTCATGTGGCAAAGATTGCAAATACAACTCAAAAGATAATTGCAATGCTAAAATGAATGTCCACATGTAAAGATAAGGATGTTATTTTGCCTCTCAGGCCATTGATAAGACCTCACTTGGCCTATTGTGCAGAGGTCTGGTCTCTTGGTTTCCGTTGTGATTCTGATATACTGGAGAGAGTACAAAGAAGAGTGTTAAAAATGATATCAGGATTGTTTCCACAATCCTGATATCATTTTTAACACTCAATTTTTAACCATCATTTTTATCATTTTTAACCATCTCAATCTGTCTTCATACTCAGTATGAAGACAGATTGAGAATTTGTAGGCTACAAACACTAGCAGACAGGAGAAAGAGGGGAGATATGATTGAGACTTACAAACTTCTGAAAGGGTCATACAGGATTTCAATTGATGAAAATTTTCAATTTATGGAGGGTGGGGAAAGGACGAGAGGGCATCCTTGGAAGCTGAGAATGAATGCTGCTAAGGGGATGAGGACCAGATTTTTCTCTCATAGGGTAGTGCGTGATTGGAATGGATTGCCATTGGATGTTGTGAGTGCAAGCAGTGTGAATGAATTCAAGAATAAGTATGATAGCTGGTGTGTGTGTGTAGTATGTGACCTCCCTCGATAAGTCTCTGACTCCCTGGAGGTCTCTCTTAATAATAATAATAATAATAATAATAATAATATTTACTTATTTTTTATATACTTATACAATAAATTTATGCTTAATAAACTGTGTGTTACATACTTATGCTTTGCTCTTTTTTTTATTCCAAAAACATAATCACTATATGAAGCAAAAATATCAGTAAATAAATTTTTTGTTTTCTTTTCATATTCTATTAATTTTCAATTTTTCCTGCTTGCACCTACTGTTTTATCTAGAAAGCCTCTCTGGTCCATGGACGAACGCTCTTCAGCTGCTGGTCCAACAATCTCCCAACAAACGGCTTCCTAGTAGAAGATCCCTATGCTCTGCAGCCTGGTTTTGCTCTTCCTAGGAAGATTTAGTCATCATTCAACAGAATCAGAACTAACCAGGGCAGATGTGGCTACTTGCTACATAAATGGGGACTGTTAGACCACCCTTATTGTGACTGTTCTCCCGTGGCTCAGACGACTACTCATATTGTGTATGACTGCCCAAGGTGCCAATTTCACAGTGGTGGCCTACAGGACATCCACAAGGTGACGGATGAGGCCTTGGATCAGACTGGACATTGACCTGTAGTTGGTATGGTGGTGGCGGTGGTTATGGAGGAAACAGAAGATCAAGGTCCCGTTTCACCACGAAGACATTATTCTCGTAGTCGCTCTTATAATCCCCGTCGAAGTATCAGCAGAACTCCTCCTCATGCTAGAAGATGATGATGCAAAGTGAAATGGTTTTTCTCTAATGGATCAAGATTTTCACACAAGTCACAGCTGCTCTCTAATAAAACCTCGGATACAGCTACATTTGTGTTGTGATATGTTGAGAGAACATGCAGTCTTGTCATATTTGGTGCAGTAGGATGATAATTTTCCTTGCTTGACTATAACAAATTACTTTTGCTGTTTTTCAAAAGGAAGACTTGGAAAGCAGTTTTGCCTTTTATATAATGAACTTTTAGATGTTAAGATTTTCATCATTTGTTTCTGGAGATTGTGATTGTACATTTGACTTGGCAGTTTCACAAAGCCATATGCATAAATAAATCCTTGAATAATGCAAAGATAGGGAGGGCAATTAGGGATGTTACTAATATACAGAATTTTCAAAATTATTTGAATAGGCTGGAACCATGGGCAAATGATGATGGCTATCAATTCAATATTAGTAAGTGCAAACTTATGCATTTCAGCATGATGAGATTTCCAACAGTATATTATATTGATAGGATTATATCTAGAGTAACTGATAAGGCTAGGGATTTTGGAGTTATGGCAGACAGGAAGTTGAAGTTCAAAGGTCACATAGAAAAAAAATTGCAAATGCAACACAGAGGATAATTGTGCTGCTGAAATGAACATAGATACTAAAGATAAATAAGTCATTTTGCCTCTTTACATGGCCAATTCTGGATTATGCACAGATTTAGTCTCCTGGGTTGATGAGATAAAGAAGCCATGAAGAAGGACATAAATAAGAGTCGATATTGAGATTATGGAACAGATCATGAAGAGAAATTGGAAGTATGTGACATTAATAAACAAGAGAAAGAGGAGTGTGAGAGAAGTCTACAAACTTCTGAGAGGTGTCATGAGATATTAGTTGAGAGATTTTTCATTATATTAAAGATGGGGAGAGAAATAGGGACATTCATAGAAGTTAAGTTTGTGCGCAGTTAAGAAAGAGGCGAGAGATAGATCTTTCTCTCACAAAGCAGTGAGTGAGTGGAACAGTTTGCCTCTTGAAATAGTGAATACATTCATTGTGAATGAGTTTAAAAGAAAGTATGATAACTGGTGTGGGTGATTTATGATCTCTCTCTCAAGGAGTCATTGACTCCCTGGAGGTTGCTGATGATGACAATGATAATAATGAAAAACTTTCCAGAGTTCTCTAATCACAGGATCCTCTACCACACACCACAAATTCAGTTCACATAACATAATCAAACTTATTTTATTTTATTTTTTACAAATTGGTTGCTGTACTGCACATATTTAGAAACTGCATTCAATGGATATAAACATGAACCTTGCATCATAAGGTATACATAGAAATGAACTACTGTATTTAGGTAACCTGCAGAACTCATGGTAATGCCACCCTATGCAGGTCTGATAGTAGCACAATAATAATTAATATTTTTATGTGACAGCTCCATGGCATCCAAGGACTCATCCAGAGAGGGTATATAATTCACCATCCAGCCCATGCCATTCACCAATACACTACAATCAACCATTTACACACTGTGCCATGTACTGCCTATTAGTTGTGTTCTTTGGCTGATTCACCTGTATGTGTATGCAGGATAAAAAACCAAGTTTCAAGAGAACAAGCTCTGCTCTCTCTGTACAAGATCAGTTAATTCACCTTCAACTGAAAAAGTGCATATAAAGATTCTTCTTGTCATGACAGGAATCAAACTCAGATCTTTCTTACCTGAAGGGTGCAATGTCCTATTATTCTTCAAACTGTGCTATAGAGGTGCTAAATAATAATAATATTTACGAGGGACGTCCAGAAAGTAAGTTCCATTTTTAAATATTTTCACTGCAGCGCTGCGATCGCAATGGTGTGCATGCGTGCTGAGTTTGTTGATTCCTTAGCAAGGCATTGGTGCCATTTTCAGATACAGTGCATTCTCACAGTGCATACGCTTCTTGGTGTGTGTTTATTAATGTCCAAGAAAATCGAATGGCCTGCCAAATGTAAAATTGAATTTCCCGCTGCATGTGAAATTAGATCAGTTATCCGTTTTTTGAATGCGAGGAACGTTAAAGCAACTGAAATTCATTGGCAAATTATTGAGGTTTATGGAGAACACGCAATGAGTGATTCACTGGTATGAAGATGGGTAAGACTTTATAATGAAGGAAGGACAGGTGTTTGGACATATGATTTGGTGCGTTCAGTTGAAGAGAAGATTTGACAGAATGGGAAATTCACTATGACGTCACTCTCGCTGCAATTTCCAGAAGTTGCACATTCATGTCTTCATGAAATTGTGTCGGAGAAACTGAATTATCAGAAATTGTGTGCACGCTGGGTGCCGAAGTTGCTTACAGAACAACACAAAGTGAATCTGCTAGGCAGTGCATTGGAATTCTTGACATGCGACCATGAGGATGGCAATGCTTTCCTGAGCAGACTTGTCATTGGGGGACGAGACTTGGGTGTCACACACAACCTCTGAATCCAAACAACAGTCCATGGAGTGGAGGCACACCTCATCACCAGTCAAGACAAAATTGAAGACAATAGTTTCCACTCGGAAAATCATGTGCACTGTGTTTTGGGACAGACAAAGAATTTTGCTGGTAGACTTCTTGGGTCAAGGCTCCACAATCAATGCGAGTATGTATTGCCAAACCCTTAAGAAACTGCATTGTGCGATCCAGAATAAATGACATGGCATGCTTACCACGGGCATTGTTTTGATTCATGCATGATAATGCCCACCCACACACGGCCAGCGTAACACAACAACTTCTCGCCACCTTCGGCTGAGAACAATTCCATCATCCCCCATACAGGCCTGACCTCATGCCAAGTAACTTTCACCTGTTCAAACATCTTTCCTTGGTGGCCAGCGTTTTCAAGACGATGACGATGACAAGGTCAAAGAAGCAGTCAATACGTGGTTTGCATCATAGGCGGCAATCTTCTGTGACAAAGGTATGCAATTCTTGGTGCCCCGTTATGATAAGTGCCTGAACAATGGTGAAAATTATGTAGAAAAGTAGTGAAAGATGTCTACTTTAATTTCCAATAATTTTTTTGTAAGTATATTTTTGTTTCTCTGACAACCCATCGGAACTTACTTTCTGAATGTCCCTCGTATATTAATGCCATTTGATTTTATTGCTCTATTTGATGTCATTATGATCCGAGGTCAGTAATCTGTGTGAGAAATGTTTATAGATATTTTCATGCTCCTGAAGTAGAAAATCTGCAAGTCAAATTAAACATACAAGTATATGACCATAAGTTGGGCATAGGTACTCAAAGATAAACAATAATAGAGAAATTCACCTTACCTTATTTGATTTAACTGCTTTTTCTAAATGTAATTCATGTATCAGAAGAGCTCTATTGTTGATGCTATTTGGAGATCGTGGCAGCTCTATGTCAAGAACATGTAAAGTTGATTTGAAACCCTACAAAAAAAAAAATGTATATATATATACAGGGTGTTCGGGATAAATTTGACAGTTTCGTAAGGAAAAAGAAAATCTTCTTTGTATCTATTAAATTTAATGAATTGACAAAAAAACATTACAGGCAGAGTTAATTACAATACTATCAACAAGATTTACTCAAAATAACCACCATTAGCATCGATCACAGCTTCAATTCTGCTTCGGAACCTCGAACAAGCTGATGCTACAGTCTCCCTGGGAAGGGCCGCAAAAACTGTTTTAATTTTATCCATTAACTGGGCTTTTGTATTACTGGAAGTGCGATTGGTGTCTTTTTCAACTGCGCCCCATACAAAATAATCCATGGGGTTAAGGTCTGGGGAGTTTGGAGGCCAAACATTTGGACTGGTGAAGTCGTAGAAATTTTCAGACAACCATTTTTGACTTTTCCCAGAGGTGTGGCAAGGGGCCGAATCCTGCTGCCATACATACGGCCTACCATTGGCTACCCTTGTTATCCAGGGCTTGACTACAGTTAGCAACTCCACGAACAAAGCCCGAATTCCAATGCCAGGGTTCTTCAACACCTGTTCCTGCAGATTTGCGAGGAATTCTGCTGTACGAACGCAATCAGATCGTCTGCTAGGGATCTTTCTTCTTGCTACATCCTCGTAGTCACCATTGCAAGTCTCTAGTTCATGCCTGATTGTTTTTACTGTATTCAGGGAGCATTGGGCAGCAGTCGTAATATCCTTATTTTGATGGCGGGCACGAATCATCATGATACAAGTTATTCTCTTCCATGATTCAGGTGGGTTCCAGCTATCCATCCTTTCTGACATCTTGTATATGAATGAAGAAGGGTCCAAACTTTTAAATGAAGAGAAGTGTGTGTTAATACATGTAACTTACGGAAAAATATAATTAATTATAAATATGTCAAATTTATCCCGAACACCCTGTATATATATATATATGTGTGTGTGTGTGTGTGTGTATGTGTGTGTGTCTATATTGTTATTAGAATTTACTTGGGATGTATACATTTAGAAAATTAATATTTGTACTGACTAGAACCCGAGAAAGTATAACACAAAAAAGTTTAATGAATCACGACTAGTTTCATCAGTGTTTTCTTCCAGAACTATTTCTTTGGAAATAGTTCTGGAAGAAATTTGAAAGACGAATTGTAGAATCCAAAGAAATAGGTCTGGACCCTTCACACATGAACAACAATCTGAGCTACAGTTTGCCTGAATCCCATAGCACAGTAATCCAGTACTGGCACTCTAAAATCAGCTGTCACTCACATTCAACTCACGCTAAAATAGCACGTGGTCACCAATTCAAATATGACTGTTGCTATTCTTCTTCTTTTTATTAAGCTGAAAAGTCCATATTTTTTACCTTGTTAGTTTTATAAGTTTTGTGTTATTTCTTACTCACCCAAAGAAGTTGGGACACCGATGAAACTAGTCGTGATTCATTAACGTTTTTTGTGTTATACTTTCTCGGATTCTAGTCAGTACAAATATTAATTTTCTAAATCTATATCTATATACATATACATCATATTTCCACATACAAACAACAAAGAGGTGTAGTTCTCACCAACAAGACCTCAATAAAGGTTGAAATTGACTGGATGGTGACTATAACCATAATGCATGGCATTATATATACATAAAAAAAAAGTTTACTGTGCATTATGGAATAAAACAGAGCAACCTGAAATTAAGTAAACTGCTTCTAAATGTGGGTATCATAAATGAAAAATTCTGCTTTGCTTATGCCTGGATAAAATAAGAATAAAAATAAGAATATTTCTTATCATGTATAATATACTTTCAAATCTAGCAAAAAAAAACAAAAAAACTTGTTACTTCATAGCCTATAAATGGTGTCGGTTGCACATTAATCCTAAAGATGCAATACTGTAGCACAGTGTTTCTCAAACTTCGGATATACACATACCCCTTCTTAAATTTTCATTATTACCAAGTACCCTCAAATAATATCAAATAATAAATAAATAAAGTATATTTCATTGTAAATGTCTATTTTATTTGAATTTATATGTTCATATAAACAAAAAATATGATTTATTTTTAATAGAGCAAAATTTGAAATAGGTTCCTCTTCATTTCCCATCCACGAAAATCCACATTTCATGTAATTCATATCATACTTACGAAGATGTTTCATCTTCTTCCTAGTTGGTTCTCTAGAGATGTCAGACGACACACCCTTATCAATTTCATTTGATCCAGATGCAATATCAATGTTTTCTTGTTGCTCACAGCTACTTGTATTTGCTATATTGCTCCCTTTTGTGGGTTTTATAAATCCAATCTTTAACCAATGAACCATACTTAAGAATTTGAAAGCGTAAAAAAATTACTGTATTTACAACAATATAACACACTTTTTTTACCAAAATTAAAGCTAAAATATATCTCGTCTTGCAAGATATATGCGGAGATTTTCAGAAGCTAAAGTTTTCAGAAAAAAACATCAATGGTGTGACTTACCAAGAGGCTCCTACTCGCTACTGCAGGTATCAGGAACAGTTTCCTTGTGTGCATTGTCAAAGTCATCTACCCAAATAGCTTCTCTTCGTTTCCATTATTTCAAGCAAAAATTACCAGAAATTTACAAGACTTGAGAAATGCAGAGCAACTATGAAAAAGTGCATATAACTGGTGCAGTATTAACAAAAGATAGTGCAAACCAAAGACAAATTAGCATTTCAACAGTTGAGTTGAAATGCTAATTCTCTTCAACCGAATTCCATAATATCTGAAACACATTCACTATATATTTGTTAGTTTTAACACGTTAACGTGTTAAAACTAATAGACGGGTGGTGTCAAGCAAAACCATATGTTGCACAGGCAATATATGGTTTTGCTTGAGTCTATACAGCAATTTCTGTTGGAGGGGAGATGGGATTCATTAGTTAGCGCTGTTTTTATCCCAGTTGTCTCTAATTACATTATTTGTTGAGAAATATAATGATTCCATGCGTTAATGATGCATAGCCAAAAATTGCCACGTACCTCCCCCCTGAAGACCTTTTCGCCCCTGGGGATATGCATACCACACTTTGAGAAACACTGCTGTAGCACATCAAAGCCACATGCATGGCGGCTCTGATGTGCTACAATAATAAGTGGTGATGTTCACCATATAACCACTCCATGCTAAGCTCACCCATCTTTCTTAGCTAGAGGAAATGGCAACTAAATTCCTAGAATCTCTAGGTGATACATGATCTACACTGTAAGATGAAACACCATTACTATCTTCATCAGAGGCCTGAAGTGGCTGTTGCCATGTTGGGTCTCTGATTTCTATTGCCCACTTCTTGCATGAAGTGCAACTAATAACCTTCAGGGGGTGTGTGTGTGTGTGTGCTTAAAACCTTGCATTAGGAGCTAATACCTCCTCCAACAAGTAGAGAGGCTCATGTGTCAGCAGTACATGTTAGTTTATTTTAATGGTATTGATTACAATACAGAATGATAAGAAAATAATTAATATTTATTAACTTATTAGCTGATATTATATCCAACATTTTCAGAACACAAGAATCACAGTACACAAAACAACAATTCAGTATAACAGTGCAACTAGTTCAAAAAAAAAAAAAATTGTAAACACAAACACAAGGAACTAAAGCCCTAATTAGTGCCATCTATTGTTGGAAAAGAGAGAAAACTATTATTAACCCTCAGCCCATGTCAGTGGGGCTTTATTGTCCAGCCGAAAACTATTGGTAGTAAATCTTTTAGGACGGGACAGGTAGCACCATCTGTGATAGTGGTAAAAAAAACTTTAAGCCGACCATTACAATGTAGGCTGGTAGTCCGTTAGTTTCGGTTTGTCCTTTTAGGTGTAAAGAGGCCTCAAAGTTGCTGAAGTACAAAAAAGTCCCACCGACATGAGCAATGGGTGTCCAATGAAATATTGAGTTTGTGCTATTTTTCATTATTTTTTACTGTGTCTGGTGATATTTTTGTGCAAAAATTACTAAGAAGGGTAAGGTAAGTGTTAAAAAAAATGTTTACAACAATTTTAGCCAAAAAAAAAAAAAGTTTTTGAGAAATGCCCATTTTTCTAAATTTTTAGCTCCAAAAATGGCTCTTTGCAATTCAAATGAGATTGTTTATTCTCTCTGCTAGCATGAACCCATTAATTATGTCCGAAGAAGAAGATAAAGTAGAAGAAACAAAAGAAGAAGAAGGCAATGATTTTTCCACCAACGCAGAAGAAGACAAAGAGAACTTCGGGCGGCCAGTTGCTCCAATTGGTTCCGAAGACCTTATATTCGAGGTAGAAACGGTCACGAGTGGTCATCAAATGCTCTGGAAACACATGGTCATCAATCATCGGATATTCAAATGCATTTTCCATCTCCATTAGGAGATATGTTAAATATTTGCTGTCCATTAGACGCATGGAGCTTGCTTATAACGGACGATATTTTGAACATTGTTTTGCATACTAATCAAAACATCTGATTTGTTGCGAGTAACGTAAACGATACATTTTGAATGAAGATTTTTATTAAATAAATCATGTAAATAAAAAAAAACATGCATTATATCATTTTTTTACCTTTTTTTTACGATTGCTGTAAAATTAACAACTTTCAATTACAAAAATAATTATTGTAATTGAAAGATACGCTTTTGTCATTAATTTTGCAAATGTACACACATTTACCTACAAAACTAAAAAAAAACAAGGGTTTTGGTCTATTACAAGCAGAGATATAAATTTTTAAAATTTTTCAGTCTTTTTCATACTTTTCTGACGTTTATTTGTTTAAACAATTATTTAAATAATTTTTTTGCTATTGTTATTGATTGTGCCATGTTTTGGAATGTATTAAAAATGTGCTCTGTGAACACCAGCTTAATTATTCAATAAAAACATCATTTAATAAGCCCCGGACACAAAAGTCACACCGACATGGTTTACTTTGAATGAAAACAGCAACATGGGCTGAGGGTTAATTAGATCTTAAAATGACTATCTCCCATATTTTTAGTAAATTTATGCAGCCATGCTTGTTGAGGTTCGGAGTATGTTTTAAAGCTGCTACTGATTCCAAAAACAATGTGACTTATAATGACTTCTGTGCAGCACTTCTGTTTTCTTCCATCTGATTCTGTGTGAAGGGTATCCAAGGCATGGTCTGCTAGACCCAACTTGCCAATAACAATAGTGCTGAATGTATTTTTTTTATGTTCATTAAGGCGGATGTCAACAGTAAGCCTGGTCACAAGAACAGACAGAGACAAGAAGAACTGTTGACATCCGTTAGTAAAAAAAAAAAAAAAAAAAAAAAAAAAAAAAAAAAAAAAAAAAAAAACATTCAGCACTATCGTTATGGCAAGCCAGGTCTAGCAGACCAGGATATGCCTTGGATACCTCTTCACACAGGATTAAATGGAAGAAAAGAAAAGTGCTACAGGGAAGTCATAAGTTAGAGAGATTGTTTTTGAATCAGCAGAAGCTTTAAAGCATACTCCGAACCTCAACATGTATGGCTGTATAAATTTACCAAAACTGTGAGGTAGTCGTTTTAAAATCTAATTAATGATAGTTTTTCTCTCTTTTTCCAACAACAGATGGTGCCAATTAGGATTTCAGTTCCTTGTGTTGTCCATTGCAATTTTTTCGAAACTAGCGAGAAACTGTGAAAAGTTTTTTACCTTGGGTATATTATATGTTAAAGATACCAAGTAATTTTATAACCTTGGTTTTTATCCTTTTTCCCAAGTAAACACCAAGGCCTTGGTATTGCACCACCACCATAAGTATTGAACCACGTTCAGGTGCAAACTTGACTTACTTGTCTGTTTGCTTACTTGGGAAAAAGGATAAAAATCAAGGTTATAAAATTACTTGGTATCTTTAACCCAGTGAGAAATTGTTCACATGCTCTGAAGAAGCTGAATATAATACCAGCAAAATACTGGCTAATAAGTCAATAAATATTAATTATGTTCTTATCATTTTGTGTTATAATCAATACCATTAAAATAAACCAACATAATACATCTTCCACTTGAAAGTACATCAATAAAAGGGTTCTATAGAACAAATGCATGATAGCTTATGGGACCAAACCTGATGGCAATGCACTGGTTTCCAATCCAATCAGCTAGTGAATAATGCTGACACCACTTACTCTACCAGATCATCCTGGATGATCTGACAGATGTAGTGGTATGTGGAAGGGAGAGGTTAGACACCGTCCTGACAATGCACTGACATCCACCAACACACAATACCCATAGACTGAGTAACATATATGAGCATCTCTCTGGCACACATGCTGCATAACTCTACTCTGTAATTAACCTCCTAACTCAAAACACCCAAAAATTCTTTACAAAAAAAAGGCCATCCTTCACAATTTATGGCATTAACATAAAGCATGCATCTAAACCAGACCTGTTATTCCTACATAACCTCAACCATCTAAACTCCTCCACTTGATATGATTCCTTCTGTCAAAAGGGCAATATATCATCTGTCAGATCTGATATTCAGTATCAGACAATACTAAATCTGGAGCCCCTCTGCATGATATGTCTCCAAATTTGATTATATATTACACTCTCTGTTCTGAAGTGAGGGGGGGAGGGGTTAGGATTTTAATATTTTTTTTGTGGCTAATAGAGGAGCCTCCATAGCTCAGTTGGTATAGATCAGGCATGGCCAACTTCATTCTATACGAGGGCCAATATATGATGAGTGGTAGAGTCATGAGCTGCACACTTTTTAGACAGAACTTAAATAAAAATAAACTCTGCATTTTTTCAAGGCAATAGTTACATGTATTGAATTACTATATTTGTTAAATCATTTTGCTACTGGGAAAACAATATAAAATACTTGAAACTGAGTCTCTGAAACTGATCATTGCAACCAGAGCAGAGCAAGTGACTTTCAATGATGCGTTACTCTGGAGCGCATAGAAAGCTACCACTCCCACTACTACAACTTGCACAGAGAAGCAGTAGATTTTATAAATTGAGTAATCTTTTTAAAGCAATTTTGATTCTGTGTTGAGAATATAAATTGTTTCCATCATCAGAAATAATAAATATAACTAGTATATCAATCAGAAAATCTGCGGTCAAAACTAATAGCTAAATTGATAATACAATTTAGTTACAGGATAAAATATAGTTTTTATCCTGCCATGGGCCGCATAAAATCATGTTACGGGCCACATGCGGCCCATGGGCCTGCTGATGGCCACCTATGGTATAGGTGAAGCCCTTTGGTCAGAAAGACCTTTGATTCCTGTCCAAGATATGAGGAACCTTTATCTGGTTTCTTTTGACTAAAGGTGAATTAGCTGGTCTCATAATAAGGTGGAGGGCTTTTAACCTGGAAACTCAGGTTTTTGTCTATTCTGAGGCAAACTGGCCCATGAAAACATAGATCTACAGTTATAAAATACATACTTAATCCCTTATTAAGAGGGCTCAACCCGTCCTAAGGGATGGAGGAGGAAAGGAGGGAACCCCATATGAAATAAATAAATTGTAGCCAATGGCTAAGAAGACAGGGAGACGATTAATTTGAGGCTGTGTGGTGTGAGATAGAGGCCAACAGGATGAAATATATAGCTGATTGCTGCTATATGCCAGAAAGTATATGAAGAACGTAATGTAAATGACATATGTGACAAGCACAATGAGTGCAGGTTGGGTAATTATTATAGGGGGCTTCAACTATGGGAACATGGACTAGGATTAGGAATAATCACAAAGAGAGAAGGAAATGGAATTTACAGAGCTGCTAAGAAATAATTATCTGAAACAACATGTAAAAACTTACAGAAGGTTTAAAAGTGCTGGATCTAGTTACAGCATCAGAAAACTTAGCAGTAACCAACATAGCCACACCACACTGTCTCTGCTTGGATGAATCTTGATAGACTTTATGTTTCTTAGGAAGGACCTCCCACGATGAGTCTTTTGACTCCATGGAGGCCTGAATAATAATAATAATAATAATAATAATAATGGTCTTGACCTAGGACATTATCAGACATGCAGAATTACTACAAAGTAAGGAGACAAGCTTAGAGCAGTGCCAGGGTATAAGAATTTGGAGGAGAGAGATATCATCAGTGCAAGGGAGATGATTAAGGAGTGCTTAAAGAAAGCAGTATCAGATATGCTCAGAATCAGAAGGATAAATTAGGTGAATAGTATCATTAAGCAGGAGATGCAAGAAAAAAGAAAAAGTTATAAAGAGCATATAAAGAAAAAGTGATCAGCAAACACATGAGCAGTACAAGGAACAGGCAGGGAAGGCAGAGCTAATTATGAGAGGAAGCTAGCTGATGAGACTAAAAGAAATCCCAAAGAGTTCTATCACTATGTGGTAAATAAAAAGATGAGTTACTATGGAAGAATGACTGTAATGAGTGTTGGTGGTAGGAAGGTGAAAGAAGCAACAAGGGTGTACCATCCTCATGGTGATACTGCAATGCCAGATGTGAAATCGACTGATGGGAGGATAGCGATTGCTGAATAAGAGGTGCTTCAGAATATGGCCTTCATGTGAACACTGCCATAGGATTAGAATGCATATCTATCCACATATTATTAGAATGTGGAGGAAACTGGCACCTCCTCTGACCAAGTTGTTTGAGCCTCTGTTCTGGGAAGATGCAAAGGGAAAGGAAAAAAGAGCAAAATAGTTCCACTGTATAAAGGAACTTCCAAGACAAAAGTTCCAAATTATAATCCAATCGGTATCTCAGAGATGGGGGTTAAGGTACTGAAGAAGTCGAAAAAAAATTCAGAATTCGGACCGGATGGACAGGGATATGATACCTTATAGGGGACAACACAATTGGTGAAGCATAAGTCTGCATTCATAATTTGCTTACTTTTTTATAATAAAGTGACAATTGAGCTGAATAAAGAAAATAACTACTCAATGATAGTTGGACTTTGCAAAGAGATCTGATAGGATTCCACAGTGAAACTCTGTTGCACAAATTAGAGTAAATAGGGATGAATATGAAACTGGTGATTTGTCTAAAAGGGTGGTTAATGGAGAGATAGCAAAGAGTGATGTATAGGGAGTTCAGTTCAGGAGAAGGTAGGTGGAGTAGTGATGTACAACAGGGCTCAGTACTTGGTCCTCTGCTATTTAATTTGTACATCAATGATTTGAAGGAAATGTTCAGTTGTTTATGATGATGCAAAGCTGGGAAGAGTGATTGTCAATGAAGATGATATAGAAATCCTGGAAGATGATCTAAATAGACTGATACTATGGGCAAAGGTAAATGGCTGCTAGTTTAACATGGCTAAATATGATATCATGTACTCTGAGAGAGAGAGAGAGAGATCATAAGCTGTGTACTAAACTGATGGATCTGAAATGCAGGAAACTGAGGCCAGAAGACACACTGCAAAGGTAACCATGTGTTATGGCTTAAATGCTGGGAAAAACTCATGATAAAAGTTTAATGGAATGAAACAGCACCAGAAAACAATTAAAAGTAGCATTTAAAATAACACGTAACACATACACACAGCAACTAACTAAAACACGTGGATGAAAAACTAGAGTCCTAACTAGGTGAGTCGCCCTTCATGGACACCTGTTGGCAGCCTGGGATGTAAACTGGGATCTCAAAGTATTAGTGTTTCCCATATTTATTTAAATTAGACTGATTTTTAAGAGCAGCAGCAGACTCTAAATATAGTCTTTCTCTTCTAAATTTACTGTGATGGAGCATGATGGTCTTTTTAGAATTGATTCTGTGAACTGTATCCAAAGCATGGTCTGCAAAGACAGATTAACCATAGTCATGACTGCAAATGTATTTTTTTATGTTCTTCCATCAGATGGTAGCTGATCTTCCTGTCTGTCCATAGTAGGCCAACTTTCATGAACAAAGAACTCTATACACACCTGGAACTGAGAGGGAAGGAAATTTGTCTTTAGTAGAGTGGATAAGGGTAGCTAGTTTTAAATGAGGTTTGAAAGTGTTGCAAAGATTGTATTTCCTTGAGATTCTGGATATTTTCTCTGATGTGCCTTAGACATAGGGGATGGTGATAGCATTACTAAAATCTTTTTGAAGAGAAGGTCATGGATTGGGGGAATGACTGATTATTATTTTATTTTATTTATTTTATTTTTTTTTGATAATGTGGGAATTGTAACCACTGGTATCATTGACCTCTTTTCCTTTGCTATCCATTCCAGTTATTTCACTTGGAAGAACGAAATTTGGATACAGTTCACAGAATCAATTCTAAAAAGACCATCATGCTCCATCACAGTAAATTTAGAAGAGAAAGACTATTTTTAGAGTCTGCTGCTGCTCTTAAAAATCAGCCTAATGTAAATAAATATGGTGGCATAAAACTTCTGAAAATATGGGACACACTTAAACCTAGAGATTCCAGTTTACATCGTAGGCTGCCAACAAATGTCCATAGAGGGCACCCCATGTAATTAAGACTCTAGTCTTTTGTTCATGTGTTTTAGTTAGTTTTGTGTGTGGTGTGTGTGTGTGTGTGTGTGTGTGTGTGTGTGTGTGTGTGTGTGTGTGTGTGTGTGTGTGTGTGTGTGTGTGTGTGTGTTACAAGTGTTAATTTTTACTCCCTGACAATGTCTCTGTAACTGAGATGAAATACTGGAAGTTTCACTACATTAAATTTTTATCATGAGCAAAGGAATAAGGTTATTATTTCCCTTTAAGCCACATGTGGACTAGTGCATGCAGATCTGATCTAATGGATTCAGTAGGGATGAAAAAGTAGTGGAGAGGATCCAGAGGCAAAACTGTGGCGGGTCTACAGAAAAACTCCTTATATACGAACAGACTGTGGGCTTCAAAAATTAGCTGAAGTGAATAAGACAGGGTATAACAAAAGTTAATAAAAGTGTTTTATACGACTGACACTGAAGACTTTTTTTTAAGTATATGGCAAGCAGAAAGAGAAAAGAACTAGTCTCTCCTGGAAACTGCAAAAGATTATGCTTTGCAAGGAAGTTAGGACTAATTTTTTTTTTTTTCTTGGTGGTGAATGTATTCCAGAGGTGGTTGTGAGTGCTTCAAAGGTAAATGAATTCAAAGAAAGGTATGATAGTTATCATGCGATGAATGGTTACAGTAGAATTCCCCAAATGAATCTTTCATTTTATGGAGATCCCCAAGAAATAATAATAACATATAGCGATTCCTCAATTATCCATCCTTTAAATGAATAAATCTTCAATTTACTGATCCTTGAATGGGTTAATGTGTCAGAACTTCTGGTACAGTAGTATGTAACTGTACCTTCAGTTATCCAAATGGCAAATTGTCCTCCTGTAATTGGATAAGTAAGGAATTACTGTGTTATGGTACCAATAAAAATCATGGTTGCAAAAATTTTAATTCACTGTCTACATAATTAATCTGTCTGCTAATATTTAAGTTTCACAATAAATTGCTAGAAATAATATAAAAACAAACTTATTAATATGCTGAAATGAATAGTAAAAAAATAATTTCCACATTATATCCGGCCGTTGGCCAAGTGGTTAGCATATCCATTCTCCAGCCAAAAGGCTGCAGAATCCCGCTGTGGGCATGGATGTTTGTGATTGTCTATGAAAATAATAGTGGTGATGGTGGACAGTAGATGGCGTTGGTGTAGATGAGGCAGTTTGCGGATGAAGTTGAGTGGTGGAGACAGAGAGTTGTAGAGTGGATGCCCTCCCTCGATGAGTCTTAGGACGCCCTAGAGGTGTCTAATAATAATAATAATAATATGCATATACAAGCTGCAATTATCACACTGTGTTCATTCCATTTGAAGATCTATGATCATAGGTGTTAGGGATTTGAGTAATAATATCACAACACTAACAGTAATCACATTATAAAAATAAAATAAATAAATAAAAAAACAAATACTGAAATTCTCAGTACAGTTGCATTACAAAACCAGTAATTTCAGCTTGTGAAATCGATATCTGTGGAGCTAGCACAAAGAAAATCTAACTTAATAATTGTGTAAAATATGAAACCAGTACCTGGTACCACAGATTGTAGTGCTGACTTCCACAAATAAACAAAGAAACAGAAGGGGATCAGAGTGCACCCTTTTGGACTATAAAGTGGTGTAAAAATTTCCCTTTTAAGACCTAAATTAGTGAATACTGACCAATTACCAGATATGCTATGCATATAACATTCCACTCATTAAATGATTTTTTGTTTCCTGGCTAGTTTAGTGAACACCCACCTACACATGTATGGAAATATGATTTGGTTTAATGATAATTACTATCAAAGCAAGTACAAATATGCTTTGGCCAGTGTACTTGTTTGTGAAATGAGAAACTTCAATTTCCAGATGGGAGAATCGTCTGTTATGAGACAAGCTAATTCACCCACTTTTGAAACAAGCATGTGAAGATTTCACGCTGGCTAAGCATGATTCGAACTGAAGTCTTTCCAATCAAAGGACAAATATTTTTTTTGCAACAGTGCATTTCCAGGAGGGAAAAAATCATACCATCTACGTATTGGACTAACACTTACCTTTAAATGAAAACAACCTTATAAAGATTTCTCATGTCATGGCAAAAATCACCTCATGAGTGACCGATCAGGTCACCCATGAGGTGAGATAGACGGTTATTAACATTTTATACTATTTCTAATCAGTGGTGCACTCTGGATTTAATCTTGCGCGCGTGTGTGTGTGTGTGTGGGGGGGGGTACTCGAGATTTAATCTTGGGGGGGGAGGCTGAGTTGAGCAGACGATTTGAGAATACACATTGCATACGACCTATGACTGCACATCTGCAGTGATCGCCAATACATGATACCCGTGATCTCCTCTGGCCCAGCTTGGACAAACGAAATAGTGCTCAGTCGACCAGAGCACTACTTCGTTCGCCTTACATTCACAGCGACCATGATTCCCGCCGAGAGCTATAGGGTATTCCCTATAGCTCTCGAGAATAAAAACATAAATGAAAAAATAAATTAATTAATTAATAAGGAAAAGATTTTTGGAAATTTTTCTAGTGTTTTTTCCCTTTTCCTTTTGGGGGGGGGGGGGCAGGTACCCTTTCCTCCCCATGGGCGCCACTGTTTCTAATATTCTATTCATGTGCCATCTCCTATCCAGGAGGTTGACTACCATGATGTGATGTATTCATGGGTGTAAATCCGTATGTTCACGGGGCCTGTTTTGAGGGTGAAAAAAACCTCTAACTCCGTTTGAGACCGGAAGTAAAGGGAATCGAACCCAGGTCTTTCCGATCGAAGAGTTTCGTCTATACCGACTAAGCCACGGAGGTAGTTCTAATTAGACCTTGCGATCATAGAGTGCTAACAATGCAGTCTACGGAACAGTTTATCATATCAATGATCGAAATCCTTGGCATTCACCCAGCGAATCACTACTATATATCTAAAACTGAAGTATACTGTGTGCCAATGAACAACATGATAATACTGATACGACATGATAATAATACCCTCGATGAGTCTGTCGACTCCTTGGAGGTGACCGAGATGATAATAATAATAATATAACATATTTGAGAGGTTCCTACCTTTCGTGAAAGATACTCGCGTACGAGAGAAGAGGTAACATTTTCAACATAACTTTTATTTAACACAGTTTCACCCATTTATTGCCATAAATCACTAAAAAATAAAAAAGCAGCGTGCTTGTATCTACGAATACTTTTGTCATTCTTAATCAGTAAATTTCAACAAAATGCACAATAACGTTAAGCCGTTTAAACTCAACCTTTAAAAAGAAAACGTTGTAAACAATATGAATGTAAACATTAACTCGCCATCTGGCGACTGAAAGTAATTTCAATATATATGACTTCTCTTTGACAAAAGGCCGAATCGATCTTACTAGAATACAATCCTCCGTGGATTGTATTCTCGTAAGCACTCATGTCAATTTACGAAACTTCATAGTTTCTACAAACATTCGGCTTTGAAATAATTTTGGATCTACTATTCACTTTGCCTATAAAATATGACTTCTTTATCCTCTTTCAATCCACTGCTGGGTGCAGGCCTATCCCCCCCTTAACTTTCCTGTTCTGTATACTGTTCTGTCCTGTCAGGTGTCTTCTTCCCTCCAAGAGATTGACTACCATGTGTCTCCACCATGTCCTATTCTGCGCCTCTCTGCTGCATTCCTCATATGAGAGATAGGTCCAGTCTTCTATATTTTTCATCCACTCCAGTCTTTGTCTTCCTCTCTTTCTCTTTCCCTCAACAATTCCTTCGAGAAGTGTCTTTTGTAGGCAGTTATGTCTCAGAATATGTCCAAAATAGCTGACTTTTCTCTTTTTAATTTCTTTCGTCAGGCTCTTGTTTACGCCTGCCATCTCTAGCACCTCTTCATTTGTCTTTTTGTCTTTCCATGATACCCTCATAATTCTTCACAGTATCCACATTTCAAAGGCCTCCAGTTTTTTCACACTCAGATTGGAGTGTCCATGTCTCTACTCCATATAATAATGTAGACCATATCTAGCATTTGGAGATTCTTAGTCTCGTTTTCAGATTTAATTCTCTAGATGTTAGTAGATTTTTCATACTGTTGAAAGTTGACCTTGCGATTTCAATCCTTTCTCTAATTTCATCTTCTGTCCTGCTATTCTCTGTGATCAAGTGTCCGAGGTATATGTATTTTTGCACCTGTTCTAATTTATTTCCTTTTATATTGATGCATATTTTTGGTATTTCCTTTTCTCTTGAAATTATCGTGATTTTTGTCTTTTTAAAGTTGAAACTGAGGCCATACTGTTCGCTGTACTTGAGGGTTTCATCTATAAGAGTTTTGCGGTCATATTTGTTTTCAGCTAGAAGAACCGTGTCATCTGCATATCTTAGGTTATTAATATTTCTTCCCCCCTACAGTGATTCCTTTGAGGTTACTAATTTTATTAAATATTTCTTCTGTGCACAGGTTAAAGAGAATCGGAGACAGACACAGCCTTGTCTCACAACTTTCTGAACTGGGAATTCTTATCAGGTCTCGCTATTTATTCTCAAAGATGCAGTCTGTACCCAGTAAAGATTAGTTAATAGCCTAATGTCTTTTCCATACATGCCTATTTTTGAAAGGATTTCAATTAATTGTTCATGTTGGACATTGTCGAATGCCTTTTTGTAATCTATGAAGAGAGGCACACATCTTTTTGTTTTTCTAGATATCTTTCTATGATGGTTCTGCCGTTGAAAATATCTTCTCTTGTACCTACATTTTCCTTGAAGCCACTTTGTGTATCATTTATTTCTGTGTTTATTTTTCTTTTATTTCTTTCACGTATAACGTATAGGAGGACTTTTGATACTTGACTGATGAGGCTGATTTGTCCTGAACTCTTCACATCTTGTAGCTTCTTTTGGGGAGGGGGGATTGGAAGGAAAATTGAGCGATTAATATCTTTAGGTAGAAATCCAGTCTCGTATATTTTATTGCATAATTTTTTTAGAAATTTCAGTCCTCCTTCATCGAGAGCCCTCAACCATTCTGCCAAGATGTTATCTATTCCTGCAGCTTTATGTGGTTTCAGTTTTCTGACGGCATTTTCAACTTCACAGAGTAAAATGGATGGTCCTTCTAAATTAGTCTGTTCGGGAATATCATTTCTTTGTTGTTCGTCTTTCCGTGATTTCTTTTTTATCCATTAGAATATGGTCTCTAATGACATGCACGATTTACTGTATTTGTCCTGCTTGTCATTTCTCTGATCTTTTCATACATTTCTCTGCTTTTGTTTTCTATCAAGGTTTTCTATATCTATACATTTATTCTTAATCCATTCCTCTTTGGCTTTCCTGTATTCTTTTTTATTTATTTATTCATGATTTTATATTCAGGTCTGTTCTTTAACTTTTTCTTTGTTCCATCAAAGTTAGTATTATTTTTTCATTCATCCAAGGTTTATTCTTTTTCGCTTTTTAATCGTAGGAGTGTATTTTTAGCTGCTTCATTGATACTATTCTTGAATGTTTGTCATCAATTGGTGTTCTATTTTCTGTGTGAGTTGTGGTGTCAGATTTGTTAAGGGATTTTGTGAATTCTTTTATAAAGCAGTCTTTAACTTCTTGGTTGTTAAGTGAGTCTGAATTATAAGTTTCTCTTTTGAATGGTTGGCTTGGTATCTTAAGTTTTATTTTGATTTTTGCAATCACTGGGTTGTGGTTCGATCATATGTCTTCTGCTCCAGGATATGTTTTTGTTTGTATTATTGCATTTCGAAATCTTTTGCTTATTATTATATAGTCAATTTGGTTTCTATAGATGTCCTCAGGGCTTTTCCAGGTATATAGTCTTCTACGAGGATGTTTAAACAGTGGGTTGGCAATTATTAGGTCATTGGTTTCACAGAATTGAATTAATCTTTCACCTCTTTCATTTCGGATTCCGAGCTCTTGGTTTCTCATGCAAAATGGGATATTTCTGAGCACTTTTGCATTTAGGTCGCCCATCATTATAATAACATCATTTGACTTAGCACTGGAGATTGCAGTTTGGATGTCTTCATAAAATTGTTCCAACTCTTCATCTGTGTGGTCTTGGGTTGGCGCACATGCTTGGATAATATATAGGTTGAATGGTTGTAGGATATTGGCCATTCATGGGCCAATATCCCTGTAGAGATTTTGCAATTCTATTACTTAGGACAAGTGTTACTCCATTAACGTGTAAGTCACTGCCAGAGTAGATTATAGTGTGATTTTTTTCTTCTTATTATGCCTGTATCTATCCACCTCGCTTCACTGATACATGCAATATTGGCCTTCATCACTTCTAATTCCTGGAGTAGATTATCTAATTTGCCTGCCTCGTAGAGTGTTCTGACGTTCCATGTTACGATTTTCAAGCGATTGCTCCTGGTTTTCAGACAATAGACATCTGAGAATATCCTCCCCGGAGGGTTTGGGATATTATCTTCATACACTACCTTAGTAGTTCCTGTCTTACAATTCCCGGTTTCAAGCTCTTCTTCCCTGTACTATAAGAGCTGATGGCTGCAGGAGTCTCAGCCACATCTCTAACATCATATTGTGACATGGTGTGTTTCATGGTTGACAATGGATATATACGTGGTGAGGCTCCAATCTCTTCCACGGTGGCTGGCCACAAGTCCCTTATATGTCAGGAGTATGCTCTAGATGTGCCACACAACTTCCTGTCATGCCCTTGATGCCATTGATCAGTCAGTGTTGATTCTTCTGCCATTTTGGCCATTCCAGACTTCGTGCACATAAAGGTTGACATTCCCTATTTACAGCATTCTATTTTGCTGATACCCACTCTCACTTAGTTTAGTCCTCCATCCCAGGCAGTTTACCGGGGTGTGGCCGCTGGTGTGCACTACCAACTTCTTGGAGCTATAAGTGAGAGTTGAATGTATGTGAGGACCAGAGCCCAACATCCTAACCCTGAGATCAGCAGCTGACATATATACTAAGCTGCTACCTCTCCATACACCCTTCTGTATACTGTGCTTTTAGCCAATGTCCTACCAATCTACAATCTACCATAATGCTCTACCAATCGACCATCATTGCTCGATTGGTAGAGCCACTGCTACTAATGGCTCACGCAAAAAGTTAAGTAAGTTTGAGCACGGTCGATATCCACTCGATGCGTGAGTATTATTATTATTATTATTATTATTATTATTATTATTATTATTATTATTATTATTATTATTCACACAAATGATACACAATCAAAGCAAGACATCATTCAAGCAGCAGTTTGACTGGCAATTCAAAGTCTACTCAAGAATCTGAGAATAGTCTGTCAGGTAGCGTCGTAAAACATAGACTGTTCCAAGAAATATCGTTTTTTATAGATCATGTGGCGTGGCGGCGCAGTAGTGTAGGCTTGTTTTTAATGTGCACATCTTTAAATTGAAAAAATTATATTTTATGGCTGTGTATTTCTCAGTTAGGTGCTTCTTTTAAGTCAATCGTGTTTATTTTGTGTCGAGTATTTTTGCATTTGACATAATTGGTTTGTATTTGGTATCAGATTGTATGATTATGCATCGTTGTAGCTAAGCCTAATCTCGCTATTGTGACTGTTAAATCTTCTTTGTAGCTACGTATGTAAATCCTTGTGTTAGATATTTTTGGTTATTCATATAATGACGTGTTTGATGAAACATTTTGAGAATGACATGCTATAGTGATCGCGTTTTTGTTGTTAAGCTTAATACTGCCATTCTCTGAGCATATATACTGGATGTTAAATGAAATCTATTGGTTATAAGTGTATAATACTGAGATAATTATTTCAAGCAACGTATCTAAATTTTGTTAGGTATTGTTTAATGTTGTTTAATTTGAGTATTTTATTTTAAACTTAGTTCAGAACTCAATATGGTATCAAGATCACAGACAATTTGTTTGAAAGGGCACAATCACACACCTAATATATTATCTGTTTTTAATAAATTACTTGCTAGTGAAAGTTTGGTGGATGTAACATTATCGTGTGAAGGAATGAACCTTAAGGCTCACAAAATGGTACTATCTGCAAGCAGCTCTTCTGTACAGCTTATTTTTAGAGAACCCAAGTAGTCATCCTGTTGTGATATTAAATGACATGAAGTTCAACGACTTAAGGTTGATGATCCAATATATGTACCATGGTGAAATTAATATTTCATGGGATATGCTTCCATTGTTAAAATCTGCAGAGTTCCTAAAAATGAAAGATTTTTTGGAAGTTGCTAATAAGTACAATGATTCTGTGGAAGGGATACAGCAGAGAGCTTTAGATTATGATCATCACGAAGCAGGGAAATCGATCATTGTTCACTTGGTTGCTGAGGGCCAACTGTTAAGTGAAAGTGTGCATACGGGTGTATTGTCTTGTTCAGTGTCTGATGCTACAGTTAATTCTCACCTACCAGTCACAACCTTGGGTAGTGATGACAACAGTCCTTTCATCAATTCGGGTGAATGTGTGCATAACGATGTGTTATCGGTTTCTGATGCTGCAGTTGATTCTCACCTTCCAGTCACGGTCTTTAGCGTTGATGACGGTCCTTTCATCAATTCAGGTGAATGTGTGCATGGCAGTGTGTTGTCGGTTTCTGATGCTACGGTTGATTCTCACCTGCCAGTCACAATATTGGGTATGTCATCTGAGTCAGCCATTTCATCTGTAGTTGCTAGGGATGTCATTCCATATTACTTAACATCTCTATCATCTTGTGTTTCTATAGTATCCCCTCTTGAATCTGCTGTCATGGGAGAAACGAAAGATTGTGCAGCCCATTCCACATCTTCTAATATATCAAATGTTTTGCCTGTATTAATTGACTCGTATGATCGCAGAAGTTTTAATGTAATATATGATGATACATCTAGTTTGACTAATATCCCAAGTTTAAGTGATCATCAAGACTTCGCAGTTAGCTACCATCAGTCACATAGAGAACATACATCTTTCATACAGCCATATCCCAATGTATCTGATAGAAGCATGTGGAATAGATTGTGTTGTGCAAGTTCTCCTGAAACAAATGAACGGACATTTTTAAATGACTGTAATATATTTTTTAATTTTGATCGGACCAAATTGTATAATCTATCTTTTAGAATTCCAATATGTTCTAATGTTTTTTATGGAATAGGAAGTATGGGGGGGATTAAGCTACCTGACAAAGTATGAGAATGACAGAAGTGAATATGTGCATGGAATAAATAGTGCAGAAATAGATACACACATATTGCTGAGTGATATACTAAAGAATGTGAGAGAGGTTCAGGAACAAAAACAAGCATCAGTGGGAGTAAACGATGTCAAGTTAGGAAGAAGCAAAAAAGATGTTGTGCTGTATGGGAATTCTATAATTAAGGGTGGGAAGGATGGTAGAGTAATTAAAGCGTGTTATCCAGGGTCAGAGATTAAAGATATAACTAGGGCTGTGAAATTGCAGAAAGATAGAGTGAGTGAGATTATTGCAGTTATAGGGACGAATGATCAACGTAGAGAAAGATTTTCTGTAAGACGGGATTTGAAGGATTTAATGATAGCAATGAATGCAAAGAGTGAGAATGGAAAGATCATGAGTGTGCTACCACGATTTGATTGTGATGAAATGAACAGAAGAGCAATTATAGTAAATGGAATGGTGTCAAGATTGTGTAAGGTTTTGAAAGAAATTAAACTGAATATTCATTTTATGAATGTCTGGGATGAGTTTGATAAAAGGAAGGAGTATTTTAAGAGAGATGGTTTGCATTTAAATGGATTAGGAGCTTGGCATTTAGAACATTTATTGATAAAGGACAGAGTAAAGGGTCATAAACAGGGAAATGGTATTTGCTAGGGAGGCAGGTGATAGAGTCAGCTGTAAATAGTACTAAGGTCATTAATTGCTGTGAAATAGGGATTAATTGTTCCCAGAATGTTAACAGTATACAGAGTGGAGTAATTCGCACACAGGGAGATTATGGGAGGAAGGGAGTATTGCAGTTTATGTATACTAATGTTCGAAGTATTAGGAATAAGTGTGAAGAATTTTTGTCATTACTTAGTACAACATGGCCAAAAATTATAGGAATTAGCGAAACTTGGTTAACCAAGAATGATATAGTTATTGGGATTGAATGTAAGGGGTACAGTATTTTCAGGCAGGACAGAGATGACAGAATGGGGGGACGGGTTTTATTAATGATAGATGAAACATTAAAGCCAAAAAAGATAGAAGTACCTCACCGTGACAGGTATGTAGAGGGCAGTTCATTAGAGGCTCTTTGGTGTGAGATAGATATTAACAAGGCGAAATATGTAATTGGTTGTTGCTATAATCCAAGGGGAATAAGGGAGAATGTAGATAGCATGTATTGGCAAATTAGCACGATGAGTGAAGGTCGAGTAATTATTATGGGGGATTTTAACTTTGGGGACATAAATTGGGGGAAGGAATGGTCACAAGGAACAAAGGAAATGGAGTTTATACAGTTGTTAAGAGATAATTACCTGAGACAGCATGTGATGGAAGGGACAAGAGATTCAAGAGTGTTAGATCTGGTCATAACATCGGAGAACATATCAATAAGTAATTTAGTTACAATGTCTCCACTTGGGGAAAATGATCATGTAGTCTTGACCTGGTAGATTGAAAGACGTGCTGAATATTCTATTAAGAATGGGTATATGTGGAATTACAAGGCTGGTGATTATGGCAAGCTGAGAAGTCAGCTTTCAGCTGTACTATGGGATGAGAAACTCAAGGGGAGAGATGTTGATGGTGCGTGGGAGATTCTCAAGGAGTATTTGAAGAAAGCTGTATCAGACTGAATTCCCAGAGTCAGAAGGAGAAATCAAGTAGGAGTAAAATGGATGAATAATACTATTAAACAGGAGTTGCAGATAAAGAAAAGATTGTGGAGGACGTATAAAGAAAAAGGTGATGAGCGTTCCAATGAGCAATATAAGGTACAGGCAAAGAGAGTAACCTGTATGGTAAGGAAAGCCAAAGCTAATTATGAGAGGAAGCTAGCTGATGAATCCAAAAGAAACCCTAAAGAGTTCTTTCGTAATGTGGCTAGTAAAAGGAAGAATATCCATGGAAAGATCACTTTAAAAAGTGTTGATGGTAGGGAAATTACTGAAGCTAATCAAATAGTTGAATTGCTTAGTGATCATTTCGCAAACGTGTACCATCTTCGTAGTGATAGTGCAGTGTCAGATGTGCCATTGACGGATGAGAGTATAGAGATAGATGAAATTGAGGTGCTTAATATATTAAAGAACCTTAATGCTAACACTGCCATTGGGTTAGATGGCATATCGGCCCATGTGTTACGAGAATGTGCAAGAGAATTAGCAACTCCTCTAACCAGAATGTTTAATTTAAGCCTCAGTTCTGGTAAAGTGCCAATAGAGTGGAAAGAGGGGAAAATAGTTCCATTGCACAAGAGAGGCTCTAAGCCTGAGGTTGCAAATTATAGACCAATCATTATATCTGGAGTGGTGGTTAAGATTTTGGAGAAATTGGTTAAAATTAGAATTCAGGACTGGATGGACAGCAATATGATACTTTATAAGGGGCAACATGGTTTTGTGAATGGTAGGTCTTGCCTAAGTAATTTGCTTACTTTCTATAATAAAGTAACAGTGGAGTTGGATAAAGGAAATCCTTAGTGATACTGCTTGACTTTGCAAAGGCTTTCGACAGGATTCCACATGGAACTCTGTTACATAAATTAGAGCAAATGGGTTTGGATCCGAAGATGGTGATTTGGATTAAAGGATGGCTGGCGGACAGATATCAAAGAGTGGTTTACGGAGGAGCTGAGTCCAGAAAAAGGCAAGTGACTAGTGATGTACCTCAGGGCTCAGTTCTTGGTCCTCTATTGTTTAATTTGTACATTAATGATATTGGAAATACCTTGAATGGAAATATCCACTTGTTTGTTGATGATGCAAAATTGGGAAGAGCGATAATCAATTCAAATGATGTAGATATTTTACAGGATGACTTAAATAGGCTGACGGTATGGACTGAGGTAAATGGCTGTCAGTTCAACGTGGCTAAGTGTAAGGTGATGCACTTTGGGAGGATGACATCGCATGCTGTTTACTATATTAAAGGAACTGAACTGCAGGAAGTTGATGAGACAAGAGACTTGGGAGTTATGCTGGACAGAGAGCTTAAGTTTAAAGGGCATATTGCAAAGATTGCCAAAACATCACATCAAATTGAGGAACACACTAACAAGCAGGGATAGGGAAATTATTGTTCCACTCTATAATACATTAATAAGGCTGCATTTGGACTATTGTGCACAGATCTGGTCGCTAGAATTTCTTGGTGATGCGGAAGTGGTGGAGAGGATTCAGAGGCAGGTTACAAAGATTGTTGCAGGTCTATGGGATGTTCCCTATGAGGATAGATTGATGATCTGTGAGCTCCAAAAACTAGAGATGATATTCTTAAGACCAGTGCAGGATGTGAGAGAACGAGGGGCCATCCCTGGAGATTGTGTAAGAGTGTGGTTAACAAGGATGTTAGGACTAGATTTTTTGCTTGGAGGGTTGGGAATGGGTGGAATGCTTCGCCAGATGTGGTTGTGAATGCTTCAACTGTGAATGAATTTAAGGAGAGGTATGACAGGTATTGTGTAAATAATGGTTAGTGTGTCAATGTCGGGTCTCCCGCGATGAGTCTTTTGACTCCATGGAGACACCATTAAAAATAATAATAATAATAATAATACGTGGTCGCTTCGTTGATGTTGAAATCTTGTATTATTATTATTATTATTGAACACATGCACACACACACAAACCTATGACAAACCCGCTCTCAAAAACCATCACTAAAGAACAAAGAAACAAACACACCATGTCTAAATCCAACAAACAGTAAAATGAACACCTGGCTTGTGACCAGTATAGGAACATAACCATGAAACCACCACCATCTATCATCTATTATCTTCCTCAGATAAGCTCTGCTAAGCTTCGAGGAAGAAAATTATTAACTTGCAAGTATCTGTTATTCACAATTGTAATGTGTTATAAATATTATAATATATATATAATTATTACAGCATCTATGTATGCAATTTATCTGAGACATTAAAAATATATATATATTATTATTATTATTATTATGTATATTCTATATTCAAAAATTCTGTATAGTCTTTATTGTTAATATTAGAAGAATATGTGTTGTAAATACATAATATAGAGGCAAAAAAGTATTTTTAAAAATTTTAATTCAAATCCAATGTAGAAAATGTAGCACTTTGTGCAGAATTCTGTAAAATTATAAGTTGCAATGTCACTCAAGATGTTTATTGTATGTGAAAATATTTTAGCAAATCAATAAAAAATATTATATCAAAAAAATTATTATTATATTATTATTATTATTATTATTTAAAAAATCATTTTGTACGTGCAAGTATTTGTTATGCACAATTGTATTCATAATAATGTATTATAAATATTATATATGTAAAAAATTATTGTATGTAATTTATCTGAGAAATAATAAAATGTTAATATATATATATATATATTATTATATGGGTGTATGTAATTTATCTGAGGCATCATAAAATGTTTAAAAAAAAATTATTATTATTATTATTGTTGTTGTTGTTGGGTTTGTTATCATGTAACAAATGTCTGAAGGATCTATCGTCCCACAGAAATCATATAACTTGTAGAAAAAGCCTCGGGAATCTTCAATTTAAATGTGTCGGCTCTTCAGAAACAAACTGGGAGTACTGTCGAGAGGGTGTAGCCTAGAGGCAGCCTGCCTCACAGAGCGGCTTAATAAGGGAGTTCGTTCAACCATATTGTGGTAGGCGTCGTCGCTATGCTAACAATTCCTGTTAGCGTAGCAAGTGCGGAAAGAAGTTTTTCCAAGCTTAAACTGATTAAAAATTATTTGCGAACAGCAATGACCAGAAAGATTATGTGGTCTAGCAAATATATCGATAGAGGCGGACATAGCTTATAGTTAAAATGTAAAAAGAGCTTATAAACAGTTTTATTGTGAGATATCCCCGTAGAACAAGCATTAATTAATATTATTATGTAATCGTTTTGCATTAATGTTCCTCTTGTAATAAAAACAAAACAGCAATTGGAGATTTTCTTATATTTTTGTCTTATAATCGATCAGGGACGATATTTAATTGTTTTCCTTAGTGCGCGAAATAATACGGCGACGGCCCTGCAAACTGGCAACCTAAATTCGATGCAAAACGCGAGGAATGGAAGTGCCTATACTGAAGGGAGAACTGACTGGTAATACAGAGCAATTCAGAACAAACAAATGCAACTACCCACGCAGCCGATTAAACGGGAAGCAGAATCAGACGATGAGCTAAACAGAAAATAATAATAATAAAAAATACAGATGATTCCTATAATTTGAATCCTTTAAATATACTACTTGAAATGGGTTATAGAAACTATAAAAGCCAGCTTAAATATCTCTTCTCCAAGAACTCTGTGATAAGCAGAAAGGGAAAATAGCGAAAATGAGGATTTTGTTAAGTATAATAACTTAGTGGTAGAAGAAGTCTTGCAAATGATAAAAGACATCAAATTTAGTGTTAATGTACTAACTGACAAGCAACACAATCTGATGAAAGAGAAGACGTACGAAGAACTAACTCCCTAAAGCAACAATACGAACTTTTAAATCAGCAACGATATAAAGAAGTCCTTGCCATCGCCAGTCTCCCTGAAACTACACCTACAGAAAACCTCAGAGATGTAGTTTTAAAGTTAGACCATGCTATTGATGTCCCTGAACAGCTTATCAACATTCAGATTGGAAATCGAATTCCTAGGAAGGACAAAAAAAAACAAAGTTTACCATGACTCGTTATACTCATAGTTCGTCTTACAAAGAAGTCCACAAGAAATAATCTCATAAAAACCAGCAGACTGAAAAAAGCAGTTGCAAAGAACTTGAGCACATTGCAAGATAATACACCTGTCTTCCTCCATGAGAATTTAACTCCGTTCTACCAGAATCTGTTGTACACAGGGGTGTAGTCCTAAAAGAAATAGTGTCAGGGCTGTAGCTTGGAAACAAAAATCTAGGGCACGAAGTGCGGCATTATTATTATTATTGCGATGGCCATATGGCAGAGAGATAGTCTTGTTTTCTGAAACGAAAATGACAAGAGCGGCAAGCTGCTATTTTTTGACCAAAATCTGGAAATGCATGATGAGTCTCATTAATATAATTCTTATAATTTGTTATAATGAATTTAAATTTTTTGATAGTTGTAAAAAAAGTACCAGGGCATCGCCCTGGCCTGACTACACCCCTGGTTGTACCAAGCAAGAAAAGCAAAGACAGAAAAATAAATTACCAGTTATTGTGGATCAGAGATCCTATGATATTCTTGCGGAAGTTACAAACTTCAAAGTCTATACAAATCGAAAGCTCGGAAGACAGAAATAGGTGCCACAGTGAAAACAAAATACCCTAATTAGTTCAAAAAGAACACCTCATCACAACAAAAAAATGAATGTGAACCATCAAATAAAATCAAGTAAAAATATCAGAATTATACCAGCAATTGTATTTTTGACTCACTTGATGCATGGAATCAACACACAGATGAAACGAGAGAACCCTCCATCCTGCATATTACCCCCAGAAGTATTCGAAATAAGATAAAATAAATAAATAAGCTAATGCCTTTTTATTCCCTTATAGGGATTGGGTGAGACATTTTAACTCTATCTAGCTTTTGGACACTGAGTGGGCAATTCAATCTTCACCAGTAGCTAATCAGAGATAGTTGGCCGTTGACGATCACTAATTATAAGCCGCTACCAATGAAGAGACCAGCAAGCAAGTGCTGCCATCACTTGGTACCTAACCCGAACATAATATGTTACTCTCTGAATTAATGTTGGTTCTACGGTCAATTTTCTTCAGTTTATTTACGAGATGAAAAACCCGAATATCCAAGAGGAAAGGGGAAAAAATGCTTTCCTGTGCCAGAGATCAACTAACTCAGGAACCGGTCGGAGATAAACTAAGAAAAAGTTCCTCCAATCAGTGACTAGATTTCAACTGAAAACTATCTTTAGGCAGCCTAGTGTAGAAGATGCAAGCACCATTTCCACTCAGCTACTGGAAACACATTGCTTAATGTCACAAGCTTATCTGAAGAATTACACCGGTGTTATTGATATTTGTTCCTAAAGAAAGATAGATTCTAAGCCTTTTCTTCAACCGAGTAAGTCTATCTCTGGAACGAGTAAGTGGGTTTTTCCTCCCAAAAACTCGGTTTTAGAACCTAAACTATTTCAAACAGTTTAGGTATGGCACTTGTTCAGTCTGTCTCTTCACTATGGCTGCTTAAATTAGTGATTGCCTTGGGCCAGCTATCTCTGATTGGCTACCAGTGGAAACAAAACTCACCATTCAATCGCCAAAAGTTAACCAGGGCTAAAATAGCCTCGCTTACTCGCTATATGAGAATAAAAGGCATTAGTTCATGTCTTTTTCTGTTTTCCAAATTCCAGGTTTTCAACAACATATATCCTGCCGACAAACAATACAATATAAAACAAGATTAAAGATACAGTCATTTCAGTTTTATTAAAATCTTGAATTTATTTCTTCCTCAACTAATTCTATTTCACGAGTAAATTCTTTTAAATCATTGCGAAGCATTTTTTTATATTATTATTATTATTATTTTGATATTGTTCAAAAAATTTTAATAAATATGGGAGATGTCTAAATTACCGGTCATTTATATTTTTCTTTAATAAAAGTAAGTATTGTTGGAAAGTTTTTATTGAACATAACATGTCAATTAAATTTTTATCCCTACTTTGTAACTCTAAATTTAAATTGCTTAATTTTGTACAGAAATCTACTTAAAATGTAAGTGTAACAACCATCTTTTATCACTCAATTGTGGATAAATATCTCCTTTATCATCAAGAAAATTTTTATATCTTTAATTAATACAAGAAATCTTTCTAAAAATTGACTTCTGCTGAGCCAGCGAACATTATTGTACAACAGAAGTTCCTTATAATCATCTGCCTGTAATTTAAATAACCGCCGTATCAGGGCTTTTCCTCGAAGAGAATTTACAATTTTAAAAGTAATATCCAACAAAACATCTTTTATGTTTAATCTTTTACTACACAATACTTTTTGGTGAATAATGGAGTGGTACGTTAAAAAATCTGGATATTTGTCATCGTTTTTACATAATGAAATGAAGCCTGATTTATTACTTATCATTGCAGGAACACCATCAGTAATAATAGACACAAGTGTAAAAAAACAGAAGTTTGTGTTGTTTCACAAATTCATCAAATGCTGAAAAAATGTCTTCTCCTCTAGTCTTTCCCAATAATGGTATAATTTTCAAAAGTTCTTCTTTACTTGAATAATCTTGAAATACCATGCGAATAAATACCATTAACTGAGCAATATCAGTGAAGTCGTTTGATTCAACGAATTATAATGAAAACACACTGGTAAATGTCTGACCCTGGCCTGGAAAATTTTTTCTTCGGCAATTGAAACCCTTCCTTTCGGCAATATGAAACCTTGTTTACGGCCTAGAAGTAGTCTCTCTCTAGCGACGTCTCGAACCGAGAAGCTCCTTTCTGAAAGCGGTAAACTCCTCTCTCAAGCAACGTGGATCCAGGCAGTCTCTCTGACGGCGACTCTGGACCGAGCAGCCTCCTCTCTGACAGCAATTCTGAAACCAGGACCCCTTCTACTTGCTTCAGTCCCTTTTTATTAGGCCTCCTCTGAGACCTCGGATGAAGTTTGGCAACCCCAAAAGAATCGGTATGAGCCTTTCATCTTAAGTTTCAAGTTCGGCACGCCTTTTGTTCTCTTTCACTTTCTTTTGATTGTAAGTTACCGGCCATCGGAAAGTTGTTTGAACTCTTTCTGACTGACTTCGGAGATGTTTACACTTAGAGCCTGCAAGCCTTTCTCATACATACAAGTTTCAACAACAGTCTTTCTAATGCCACCATGTACAGCTTCGGCGACAAAAACATTGCCTTTATTTTTAACACTCTAACATATTCTTATTAAAGCAGTATATACAGTTAGCTTCAAAAGAGTTATTGACAAAAACGTCTAATACAAACTATACCGAGACAAACAAAGTTTATTTTTTTACAATATTCACATGGGACTTAATCTAACTAAAAAATCGATGTAATGTGCTTTGGAAAATTTAATATTTAAGCTACAATCCAGTTTTTACACTTTGCTTATAATCGTAATCACTCGGCTCGCTGTTTGACTTCCACTGATCAAAATTAATTCATTTACCCGGACTCATAAGAAAATAACGGATTTGACAATTCTAACGAAAAATAAATAAACACCCTTAAAGCGAATTAAAAATAATACAAAATAACGATAAATAAAATAATATGTTTTCAGTTTTAATTAAATTTGTAAGTAAGGAGGAATACACAAGAGATCGACCAAAAATCGCTCCGCGATCGACGGGTTGAATACCCCTGTCTTGAATACCAACCATGACATCATATTCTAGACAATAAATAGTTTGAAATACTATCACTTCTTCTTGCTTAGACCGGTTACAGGAAAATTCATCGAAAAGCGAATTCATCGAAAGACAATTCATCGAAAATGCAATTCATCGAATGACAATTCATCGAATAAACAATTCATCGAAAATGCAATTCATCAAAAAACAATTCACCGAAAATTTTAAATTTTCGATAATTATATGGTAAAAGTAATCCATTTAGAACAAAAACTGAACCATGCAGACAGCTTCTTGTACCAACAACTTCTACTAAGTTATTTAAGTTAGAGAGTTTTTGTAATACAGTACAGAATTTGGACACATTATTTCTTTGTCGCCCCGAATATAGCTGAACTGAAAATTGGAACGGTTCGACATTTTCTTGTAAAAGTTTCAGATAGCGAATCTGAGTAAAATTCATTCCATAATAATTGCTGTATTGAAGTCGCATATTACTACTAGCAACAATAATAACAATAATGAAGCCCGCATAGTTCAGTCGGTAAAAACGAAGCCGTTTAGTTAGAAAGACCTAGGTAGTTGGATCCCATTTAGGCATAATTTTTATCAGTCCTGTTCTGCTAAAGGTAAGTTAGCAGGCATAATATAGATACGGCTGGGCTTTTTTTCCGGAAACAGGCAAATCAGTCCCATGAACAGACATGAAACAGTTATCGAACAAGAAAGACTATAAGAACCATATTGTTCCATAATTTTTCCCTATGAAACTAGCATTGTATTCTCCTTATTCACGGTTCAGGTTTTATTCTAAATGGATCAATTTTCTCATAACATTTCGAAACTTTTAAAATTTCGGTGAACTGTTTTTTCGATGAATTGGATTTGCGACGAATTGTCGTTCGATGAATTGTTCATTCGATGAATTGCCTTTTCGATGAATTGCCTTTTCGATGAACTCTCCGGATACCGTTTAGACCATATAAACATTCGGTCACTAAATAGTTACACTGCAGCAGTCATAAAATGCAAAGCAGCAGAATGCCACTTCGGGGCTCTTAACCTGCACACTGAGTCTGAGACAACATCCGTGCAAAGCTTCACATCTGAGAGGCAACACAAAACAATAATAGACAAAAATATTCAACAGCGAAATAAGAAAAATCAACTAGGAACACACGGCATGCCCAGATTCAATAGATAACCTATACAACATTATTATTATTATTATTATTATTATTATTATTATTATTATTATTATTATTATTATTATTATTATTATACATTACATTACATATTATTATACATTACAACATACGGGCTTCTATCCATACATATACATCATCAGTAATTAACGTAAAAATTGCCGATTTTATCACTACTTTGACTCAACTTCGTTTTATTACGTCACCCCCCCCCACCTCCAACCACCACAAAAGTCGACAAAAATCGATCATACTAAAGAACATTGTCGATAACCAAGTAAAAAATACAGACTGGGATTCCCTACGTAAAAAAAACGATTCTGTAACATTATACGAAAATTTTCAACTAAAGTTCAGAGAAATATACAAAAAAGCAACAAAACGTACACAACCGAGGCGACAAACAGACAACAATCCATGGATAAATGACGACATACTAAATACTATTAGTGAAAAAGAAAAATCTATGGAAAAAAATTAAAAAGTCACCCAGTAACACACATTTACAAACCTTATACAAAAACACAAGAAATAAACTAACAACAAAAATTCGTAGGGCAAAAAGATGCTACTACTTCACAAATTCATGGAATATAACGACAACATCAAGCAAACATGGGCTACACTCAACGAATTAGTAACCTTAAAAAAGAAAACTTCAGCACAACATTTTATTGCAAAAAGCTTCGGTCAGGACACAAACCAAGAGAAACTAGCAGACTCATTCAACCATGCTTTCACAAACAATATCACACAACTCAAAAAAGACAAACTACCAACGATCAACAAAAAACTACCGACACCAATTCAACAACAAACGATGTATTTTCCACCCATAACAAAACAGGAACTTAAAGAAGCACTCCTAAAACTAAAACCAAAGATCACTCCACGAATAGACAAAATAAGACTCACAGACCTTATAACACACTTTGAACAAATAAATCCAATACTTTTGAAACTCGTGAGCATAATATTCGACACAGGCATTATTTCACAACAAAACTTTGTAGTTCTGAGTATAAACTTTGTAGTTCTGAGTATAAACTTTGGTTTATACTCAGAACCACAAACCAAAGCTACCCTACCAGTCATCTCAAAAATTCTTGAAAAAATAACACACACCAGATTACTACATAACTATTCACAGAAGTACAACATCGTCTCACAAAACCAATACGGCTTTCAGAAAACAAAAAGCATCATCACTTTATTAGAAGACATCGCCGACACAATAAACAAAGCTCTCGACAAAAACAAGTAATCCGTCCTTATACTGCTGGACCTAACCAAAGCATTTGATCCGCTTGCACATGACATACTACTCAACAAACTATGCTCAATAGGTATAAAAGGAACACTGCATACATGGTTCAAGAACTACCTTTCAAATAGTACACAAGTAACAAAAATAGGTACATGTCACAGTCGGAGTATACAAGTAAAACACGGTGTACCTCAAGGTGCCATATTATCACCCATTCTATTCAACATATACATTATCGATGTTCATAACATATCCATAAAAATCAAATATTTCAATACGCAGACGACACGGCACTACTAGCAATCCACACAGACCTTAACACAGATCTCTGCAGAGCACAACAAGACCTGAACGAAATCACAACATACTTCTACCAAAACGCAATTCTAATCAACGGCACCAAAACACAGATATTGATATTACACAACACCCAAGAATAATACGCCCTGCATCACTATCGATACATTGTCACACATATTGCTGCATATTAACAACAAAAATACCTGCCAATGTTCCGAAATCCAACCTGTAACACACGCAAAATACCTCGGTCTCTATATAGATTCCCACCTTAAATAGATAAAACATATAGAATACCTACACACCAAACCCCGCATCATCGCAGCAAAACTCTTCCAAGTTAAAGACATCATTCCGTCCAACATAAAAAACTGCATATCACGGTATCTGCGAATCCCTACTCAGATACGGAATAACAGTCTGTGCAAATACATCAAACATCCACCAACAAAATTAGAAACACTGCACAGGAAAATAGTGTCAACAGTGATCTGGACACCTTACACGCAACCAATATCCGACAAGCACATGGAGATACACAGAATTCTGAGCATTAAAAACCTGAAACACTACATGACATTAACACGGAATTACTTCAACATCACCTATCGAAACAACAGAGACACATATCGTATAACACGACCTACAACAACTCTCTACATCCTCCACACCCTTCAACAACACATACGGTTCTTTTGTGAGATCACCTCAGTTACCCACGCAACTCAACAACCTACCAAGAAAGTTAAAACACTTAGATAAGTACAGAACAGTAAATAACGAACTCTGGAAATTATACCAACAAAGTTAAGAAACCATTAAGACTAATATACACATCACAAATCACTAGCATCCAATGCCTACATCCCATACATAAACAGTAGCAACAACACAAATAGTGAAGGCTAAATCCCACTCTCTTCATAAATGCTAACCCAAGCTTCGAAGCAGGTGGGATTAACATGCCTCACTCATCTACAAGTAATCCTTATAGGCAAATGCAGAAATTTGTATGTATAATCACTCTTTCTCAAACTTAAAAAAAAAAAAAAATCTGCATACTGCACTGAATCTTTGTAATGTACAGAAAATATGTCTACTATATAATACGTAAATACTATGCATGATAAATCTTCTCAGTGTGAAAAAAATTATTATTATTATTATTATTATTATTATTTTTATTATTATTATTATTATTATTATTAATAAGAAGAAGAAGAAGGAGAAGAAGAACCTGTGTAGCTCAGTGGATGTGGCGTTTGCCAACCACGGCGCTTGGCCGCACGAAGGAAGACTTGGTTCGGATTCTAGTCGGCGACTAGAGGAAATTTTTCTAAGCCTTTTTTCGACCGTTTCCCGAGTTAGTCGATCTCTGGCACTGGCAAGTAGGTTTTTCCTACCGGAAACTCGGGTTTTTCGTCCTGTA